>NC_083232.1:299714-1502214 GCF_032191835.1 Heteronotia binoei | reverse complement strand
TGGAGGAGGGGAGACCTGTGGGTGGGCCCCCCCGGGGCTCCTTTAGGGAAGGGCGGCATAAAAGTCTGGAAGGCAGTTCTGTGTATGAAGCTGTGTAGCTGAACACCAGGACTGGTCTGGAGTCCGTGAGATCAGCAAAGCGCTGTTGGCCCTTGACTGCCAAACCCTCTGAGCAGATGTCGCTCCACTGTTTGCCTGCTTATTTATTTATTTATTTATTTATTTAATGTAATGTAATTTATTCCATTTATATCCCACCCTCCCCGCCGAGGCGGGCTCAGGGCGGCTTACGTAGACATGCACATGCACGAGTAGACATAGCAGTGTGACGTTAAAACCATAAAAACATAGAATAGCATAAAAACATAAAATACATAGAATAATTAACATTTCGGTGCTATGATCTTAAGTTTCAGATTTATAATTCTCTGTTTGGTGTAGTGGTTAAGGGTGCGGACTCTTATCTGGAAGGAACCGGGTTTGATTCCCCACTCCTCCACTTGCACCGGCTAGCATGTCCTTGGGTCAACCATAGCTCTGGCAGAGGTTGTCCTTGAAAGGGCAGCTGCTGTGAGAGCCCTCTCCAGCCCCACCCACCTCACAGGGTGTCTGCTGTGGGGGAGGAAGGGAAAGGAGATTGTGAGCCGCTCTGAGACTCTTTGGAGTGGAGGGTGGGATATAAATCCAATATCTTCATCTACCTCACCGGGTGCCTGTTGTGGGGGAGGAAGGGAAAGGAGATTGTGAGCCTCTCTGAGACTCTTCGGAGTGGAGGGCGGGATATAAATCCAATATCTTCTTCAATATCTTCTGTAAGGCAGATCTTAGGTTGTCCTCTCCACTGCTGCTGTACAGCAGATTGTAAGGGGTGGTTCGTATGTTGCCTAAAAACTGTAGTGGCCAGCAGTCTAGTTTACAAATGCCTGGTGGAAGAGTGCCGTCTTACAGGCCCTGCGGAACTGTATGAGCTCTCGCAGGGCCCTAACTTCTTCCAGCAACTCATTCCACCAGCGTGGGGCCACTACAGAGAAGGCTCCGGCTCTAGTTGTCACGAGCCTGGCCTCCTTAGTGCCGGGGATCATAAGTAAATTTTGTGATCCAGACCGAAGTGCTCTCCGGGGAACATGTGGGGAACGGTGGTCCCTAAGGTGTGCAGGCCCCTGGCCGTAGAGGGCCTTAAAGGTGAGAACCAGCACCTTGAAACGAACCCGGTATGCGATCGGCAGCCAGTGCAGCTCTTTCAGCACAGGTTGAATGTGCTCCCGTAAAGGAAGACCCATGAACAACCTGGCTGCTGCGTTGTGCACTAGTTGAAGCTTCTGGGTTTGAGACAAGGGCAGCCCCATGTAGAGGGCATTGCAGTAATCCAGTCTTGAGGTGACAGATCACCAGTGCTTCCCTCCAGCTGTGCTTTAGGGCTGCCTGAAGAACGGGGTGGGGAATAACGGCCAAAGGAGCAATAGCCCTGTCATTGCGGATCTCACTGCACCTGAAAGATGGGGAGTCTGGAGGCAGCCAGCTTTTTTGGACGTCCCCATCCTGGAAGAACTACTCTGGCCCAGCACTGTAGGAAGCCGAGGGCCATCGATTGGAGGGGGGCTTGGCCCACCTGCTGGACTGAGCCAAGCTCCTCTCTCTCTCTCTCTACAAGCACTGGTGATCTGCTTATGTTCTTCCCTGGTTACGAGACTCTCCTTCTGTTTCCTAAAGGAGTCTTTTATTTCTCGAGTCTTTAGGGAGCTGTTGACGGAGCCACCTTGCCTCCTTTAGGCTCCTCCCATTTTTCCTTCTCATAGGAATCCTTTGCAACTGTGCTTTCAATAAGATCGTGCATGGGATGGAGAAGGTAGAGAAAGAAGGACTTTTCTCCCTTTCTCACAATACAAGAACTCGTGGGCATTCAATGAAATTGCTGAGCAGTCGGGTTAGAATGGATCAAAGGAAGTCCTTCTTCACCCAAAGGGTGATTAACATGTGGAATTCGCTGCCACAGGAAGTGGTGGCGGCTACGAGCATAACCAGCTTCAAGAGGGGGTTAGATAAAAATATGGAGCAGAGGTCCATCAGTGGCTATTAGCAACAGTGTGTATATATATGTGTGTGTGTGTGTATATATATATAAATTATTGGCCACTGTGTGATACAGAGTGTTGGGCTGGATGGGCCGTTGGCCTGATCCAACATGGCTTCTCTTATGTTTAAGGAATTCCCACCCCTCTTCAGCTCCCTTCTCCTTAAGTATTTCCGACGGTGGGCTTTTACTCAGCATCATTCTTAAGTTTGTCAAAATTTGCTTTCCTGAAATCCAGCCTGTATGTTTGACTACATACACTTCCCCGAGACTGTAAATTCCAAAATGACACGGTCACTACCACCCAGGGTGCCCACTACTTCTTCCACCTCCTCAGCCAGTCCTTCCCTGTTGGTGAGGATCAAGTCCAAGATGGCAGATCCCCTTGTTTCCCTCTCCACTTTCTGGGAAAGGAAGATGTCAGCAAGACAAGTCAGGAATTTATCTGACCTTTCATTTTTAGCAGAGTTGGACTTCCAACAGAAATCCAGGTGACAGAAATCTTCCATGACCACCATGTCCCTTCTCTTTGAGAACTTTGTAATCTGTTCTCTGCCAAGTCCTCTACCTGGCTTGGAGGTCTATAGCAGATGCCCACCATAATATCACAATCCTTACTCCTTTTATTTTTACCCAGAGACTGGGGCAGTAATGCTCTGTATTCTTGGTGCTTGGAGGGGTGGGCACAGTGGGAGAGTTTTTTGGACTGAATGGGCCATTGGCCTGATCCAACATGGCTTCTCTTATGTCTGGGGCAGTGATGCTCTGTATTCTTGGTGCTGGGGGGGCAACATCAGGAGGGCTTCTAGTGTCCTGGCCCCACTGGTGGACCTCCTGATGGCACCTGGGTTTTTGGCCACTGTGTGACACAGAGTGTTGGACTGGATGGGCCATTGGCCTGATCCAACATGGCTTCTCTTCTGTTCTTATGTGACCCAGAGTGTTGGACTGCAGGGGCCATTGGCCTGATCCAACAGGGCTTCTCTTATGTTCTTATGTGACACAGAGTGTTGGACTGGAGGGGCCACTGGCCTGATCCAACAGGGCTTCTCTTATGTTCTTAGACTCTCAAATGAACTTCCGCACTCAGATTCACATATTTTGTCAGAAGTATATAGCCCTTTTACATATAATGTGACTCCTCCACCCTTCCTTATTTGTCTGTCCCTTTTAAACAAGTTGTATCCCCCAGTCCTAATATTTCACTCTGCTTTAAACTAATGAAAGTTGAAAGCCTTGGGGTGTCAGACCCTGTGCTCCAAACGACCGCCAGGCGTGCACTGTGCTGGCTTGGAACTGTTGGATAAACGTTCCTGTCAAGTTTGTGAAACAGGAATGGTCAGTCCCATGGTCTGTGGGAATTCTGTCCATCATGCGGTGGTACTGATGGGTTGTTCTTCTCTGCACCAAACAGGCTGTCCGATTTCTGCTCTCAACGATGGTTCCTGGATGGAACAGGAGGACATGGCCCTGGTCAAGAGCATGGGAGGAGACTTGGATGAGAGAGAAATCCCTGGAGACTCCCCTGAGGGTGAGTTAGGGAAGGGGCCCTTGGAGCACCCTGTTAGTAGGACGGCCTCTTCAGTGCAAGGTGTCTGGATGCTACATGGAAAGGGGAACTTCCATGTAGGGAGACCTCAGAGGTTCCTTCCCCTCTTTCCCCAGGCTTTCCTTCCTCTAGTCCAGGCCACCAGCTGGAAGAAGAAGAGGGGGGCAGTCTCCCGATGTAGATCTTCCCTACCACCAGGCTGGCCAGTTCTCTGATCTTCTTCTTGCAGCATTTTATACCAGGGACATTAGCTGCTGATGTGGATCCTGCATGCCACATTTTGTTAAGAGCAAGGGGCTGCATACTTCCCTGCCAAGGGGCACAGGGGGAAAGAGACCCACAGTCCGTCTTCAAGCATCAGTGGCCATGAACTGAATAAGATGGTAACAGCCAGGCCTCATTTTGGGCAGGGGTGGAGTTCACAGGGGTGAAGCTCCGGAAGCTCTCAATTTTATTGTGCTTTTTTTTTCTTGCCATCCTCGCCCCCCCCCCCCCCCAAAAAAACCCCCTTACTTCTGGGCTCCATTGTTGGAGAGCCAATTTGGTGTCGTGGTTAAGTGCATGAACTCTTATCTGGGAGAACCGGGTTTGATTCTCCACTCCTCCCTTTGCAGCTGCTGGAATGGCCTTGGGTCAGCCATAGTGGTTAAGTGAGCGGACTCTTATCTGGGAGAACCGGGTTTGATTCTCCACTCCTCCCCTTGCACCTGCTAGAACGGCCTTGGGTCAGCCATAGCTCTGGCAGAGGTTGTCCTTGAAAGGGCTGCTGCTGTGAGAGCCCTCTCAGCCCCACCCACCTCACAGGGTGTCTGTTGTAGGGGAGGAAGAGAACCAGTTTGGTGTAGTGGTTAAGTGTGTGGACTTTTATCTGGGAGAACTAGGTTTGATTCTCCACTCATGCACTTGTAGCTGCTGGAATGGCCTTGGGTCAGCCTTAGCTCTAATAGAGAGCCAGTTTGGTGTAGTGGTTAAGTGTGCGGACTCTTATCTGGGAGAACCGGGTTTGGTTCCCCACTCCTCCACTTGCAGCTGCTGGAATGGCTTTGGGTCAGCCAGAGCTCTAATAGAGAGCCAGTTTGGTGTAGTGGTTAAGTGTGCAGACTCTTATCTGGGAGAACTGGGTTTGATTCCCCACTCCTCCACTTGCAGCTGCTGGAATGGCCTTGGGTCAGCCATCGCTCTGGCAGAGGTTGTCCTTGAAAGGGCTGCTGCTGGGGGAGCCCTCTCAGCCCCACCCACCTCACAGGGTGTCTGTTGTGTGGGAGGAAGATAAAGGAAATTGTGAGCTGCTCTGAGACTCTTTGGAGTGGAGGGTGGGATATAAATCCAATACCATCTTCTTCTTCTTCTTCTTCAAACTCCCTGTGAGAATCTCACTGAACTTGTAAGATTTGACAAACTTTCTAATATTTTTCCCCACAAAAATAACGGGAAGATAACAAAACGTATAAAGCAGACAGATGGAAATCTTCATCATGCCACTGTGGCCACATAGAAGTAATTTTAAAAAGTACGATGGGAGTAAGGTTTTATTTTGACAATTCTAATTCAGGAAGCATTTTAAGGTGGATGCTGAGCTGATATAATTTAGTTACACCTTCTGTTGATTTCAGGGGCATGTGGCAGATGCAAAGGAGTTGTGCTAATGAGCTCCAGCTCCTCCTTTTCTACAAAATGACCCCTGGTGACAGCTGCTGGGACAGTGCTGGGTCACAGGCCTTTTTTCGCGGAGGAGTTCCTGATTTGGTGGGGATGGCTGGGTTCCATGCTCTTTTCTCCATTATTTATTGAAGGCGTTTTTAACCTGCCTTTGAGAGGCACTGTGGCATCGTGGTTTAGAAAGGCAGACTCTAATCTGGAGAACTGGGTTTGGTCCCCTACTCTTCCTCCTCATGAAACCTGCTGGGTGATCTCGGGCCAGCAGCAGTTCACTCAGAGCTCTCTTGGCCCCATCTGCCTCACAAGGTTCCTGTTGCGAGGAGAGGAAGGGAAGGAGACTATAAACTGCTTTGCAACGCCTTAGCATAGAGAAAAGCGAGGTATAAAAACTGACTCTTCTTCTTCTGCCTTTCTTTTAGAAAGGACTTCGGGCTTGGCAGCTCGCAGCTTTTTGGCTTAGAGCAGGGGTGGCCAAACTGTGGCTCTTTTCAAACATATTGTGTGGCGTTCGAAGACCCCACCACCCCATTGGCCGGCTTGGAGAAGGCATTTCTCTCTTTAAATCACTTATCCAAGTCAAGCCGCTGGAGGCCTGGAGAATGCATTTAAAGTTAAAAGTTGCTTTAGAGTTTGTAGAATCTTTCGGGCTCAAGTGCCGTGTTCTACTGGAGAAAGTTTTTCTTCCAGACGTTTCGTTCTCGGCTGCGGAGAACATCTCGGCTGCAGATGTTCTCCGCAGCCGAGAACGAAATGTCTGGAAGAAAAACTTTCTCCAGTAGAACACGGCACTTGAGCCCGAAAGATTCTACAAACCCTAATGATGTTACCAGCCGTGAAAACCTGACATCTTTGATAAAGTTGCTTTCTTTTCACCTATCCCTCCCCCCTCTATTTTCCTTCCTTCCTTCCTTGCTGCCTGCCTCCCTCCCTGCCTGCCTGCAGCTCTCAAACATCTGATGTTCATGTCTTGTGGCTCAAACACCTGACATTTATTCTATGTGGCTCTTACCTTAAGCAAGTTTGGCAGCCCCTGGCTTAAAGCAACCATCCTGTCTTTAAAGTCAATCCATTCCATTCTGGAGGGGCCCTGGTGGCTCCGTGGTAGAGCCCCTGCTTGGCACGCAGAATGTAGCAGGTTCAATCCCCGGCAGCATCTCCAGTGAAAAGGAGCAGGTTGTAAGTGATATGAAAGACCCCAGCCTGGGACCTTGCACAGCCAGTGACTGTCTGAGAAGGCAGTGCTGACCTTGATGGACCAGTGACATGATTCAGGATAAAGCGGCTTCATGTGTACATCTGGTTCACATGCAGAAGGTTGCAGGTTCAATCCCTGGCAGCATCTCCAGTTAAAAGGGGCAGGCAGGAGGAGGTGCAAAAGCTCAGCCGGAGCCCCTGGAGAGCAGCTGCCAGCCAGGCAACCAGAACTGACTCGGATGGGGAAAGGGTCTGATTCAGTAGAAGGCAGCTTCATTTGTCTTCATGTAGGGCAAGTAAAAATGCTTGGAAAATATATCTTAAGAGAACAAAAAGGGTCAAGGTAGTCCCCTGTGCAAGCACCAGTCGTTTCCAACTCTGGGGTGACGTCGCATCACGACGTTTTCACAGCAAGCTTTTTATGGGATGAAGAAGATATTGGATGTATATCCCACCCTCCACTCCGAAGAGTCTCAGAGCAGCTCACAATCTCCTTTCCCTTCCTCCCCCACAACAGACACCCTGTGAGGTAGATGAAGATATTGGATTTATATCCCGCCCTCCACTCTGAAGAGTCTCAGAGCGGCTCACAATCTGCTTTCCCTTCCTCCCCTACAACAGACACCCTGTGAGGTAGATGAAGATACTGGATTTATATCCTGCCCTCCACTCCGAAGAGTCTCAGAGCGGCTCACAATCTCCTTTCCCTTCCTCCCCCACAACAGACACCCTGTGAGGTAGATGAAGATATTGGATTTATATCCCGCCCTCCACTCTGAAGAGTCTCAGAGCGGCTCACAATCTGCTTTCCCTTCCTCCCCTACAACAGACACCCTGTGAGGTAGATGAAGATATTGGATGTATATCCCACCCTCCACTCCGAAGAGTCTCAGAGCGGCTCACAATCTCCTTTCCCTTCCTCCCCCACAACAGACACCCTGTGAGGTAGATGAAGATATTGGATTTATATCCCGCCCTCCACTCTGAAGAGTCTCAGAGCGGCTCACAATCTGCTTTCCCTTCCTCCCCTACAACAGACACCCTGTGAGGTAGATGAAGATACTGGATTTATATCCTGCCCTCCACTCCGAAGAGTCTCAGAGCGGCTCACAATCTCCTTTCCCTTCCTCCCCCACAACAGACACCCTGTGAGGTAGATGAAGATATTGGATTTATATCCCGCCCTCCACTCTGAAGAGTCTCAGAGCGGCTCACAATCTGCTTTCCCTTCCTCCCCTACAACAGACACCCTGTGAGGTAGATGAAGATACTGGATTTATATCCTGCCCTCCACTCCGATGAGTCTCAGAGCGGCTCACAATCTCCTTTCCCTTCCTTCCCCACAACAGACACCCTGTGAGGTAGATGAAAATACTGGATTTATTTCCTGCCCTCCACTCCGATGAGTCTCAGAGCGGCTCACAATCTCCTTTCCCTTCCTTCCCCACAACAGACACCCTGTGAGGTAGATGAAGATACTGGATTTATTTCCTGCCCTCCACTCCGAAGGGTCTCAGAGTGGCTCACAATCCTGTTTCCCTTTCTTCCCCACAACAGACACCCTGTGAGGTAGAAGATATTGGATTTATATCCTGTCCTCCACTCCGAAGAGTCTCAGAGCGGCTCACAATCTCCTTTCCCTTTCTCCCCCACAACAGACACCCTGTGAGGTGGGTGGGTCTGAGAGGGCTCTCCCAGAAGCTGCCCTTTCAAGGACCCCTCTGCCAGAGCTATGGCTGACCCAAGGCCATGCTAGCAGGTGCAAGTGGAGGAGTGGGGAATCAAACCCGGTTCTCCCAGGTTAAGAGTCCGCACACTTAACCACTACACCAAACTGGCTCTCCCAGTGGTTTGCCCTTGCCTTCCCCAGTCATCTACACTTTCCCCCCAGCAAGCCACAAGCAGAGTAGAGCTCACAAACAGGATATGGCTTGGCCTGGCCTAGAATCCAGAGAACCTTGAGCCTCAAGGGCAGGAGTTTTCAGCCTTCTGGAGCCTGCAGCACCCGTGGAATTCTGACACAGTGTGGTGGGTGCAGCCACAAAACAGCTACCTCAAGTGGCTGCCTCTGCTGACCTTCAGTCACACAGGAAGAGGCTTGGGGAGTGGAGGCAGCTGCTGCCAAAGCAGCGTTTTTGAAAATCTGCAGAGTTAATCAAATGTCCAGTGATCGATGAGATGACCAGCCTGACCCCACCTAGTTTCTAAAAACATGCCAGAAACGTGTCAGTGGTGCTGTGGTACCCACCGGCAACATTTTAAGAACATACGAGTAGCTGTGTTGGATCAGGCCAGTGGCCCATCCAGTCCAACACTCTGTGTCACATAAGAACAGAAGAGAAGCCATGTTGGATCAGGCCAATGGCCCATCCAGTCCAACACTCTGTGTCACATAAGAACATAAGAGAAGCCATGTTGGATCAGGCCAACGGCTCCTCCAGTCCAACACTCTGTGTCACATAAGAGAAGCCATGTTGGATCAGGCCAATGGCCCATCCAGTCCAACACTCTGTGTCACATAAGAACAGAAGAGAAGCCATGTTGGATCAGGCCAATGGCCCATCCAGTCCAACACTCTGTTTCACACAGTTGCCAAAAAACCAGGCGCCATCAGGAGGTCCACCGGTGAGGCTAGAAGCCCTCCCATTGTGCCTCTCCCCCAAGCATCAAGAATACAGAGCATCAGTGCTCCAGACAGAGAGTTCCATCAATACTCTGTGGCTAATAGCCACTGATGGACCTCTGCTCCAGATGCTTATCCAATCCCCTCTTGAAGCTGGCTATGCTTGTAGCCGCCACCACCTCCTGTGGCAGTGAATTCCACGTGTTAATCATCCTTTGGGTGAAGAAGGACTTCCTCTGATCCGTTCTAACCCGACTGCTCAGCAATTTCATAGAATGCCCATGTTGGAGAGCCCTGCTCTAGCATGAGGTTGGGCACCTTCCAGGAGTGTGGTCTCTGACAGCTCTTGGGGATGGCTGTTGCCCCCTCCCCCCGGGCCTGGCTCTTTTGGCTGGAGCTGATCAGGCAGGGATTCCCCCCCCCCCCCGCCTCCCATTTCAGAGTATCAGGGCCTTGCTGAGATTGGTCTTTTCTTTCCTAGATGGTCTTGACTCCTCGGCTTACGTCCCGCACTCTTCTGCAGCCGGCCGGCCTCTTTGCAGCCGGCATATTGTGCTGCAGAAGGTGTGGATGATTGATTGATTTACTTACAACCAAAAGAGGTCCCTGATAAATGAATAAACACACAACCACAAACAGTTATAGTGACCGACAATTAAGTAAGACCATATAGCAGTACAATAATGTGGTAACGGTGAGAATACACAAATACATAGAGACATAGACAAACCTCTCCAAGAGTGCATTCATGGAAGATAGTAGAGCACCAAAGTACAGACGTGTAGCTCTTGTTTCGACAGATCTTCAAGCAATGGAAAGCTCTACTCCAGGGGTGGCCAACGGTAGTGCTCCAGATGTTTTTTGCCTACAGCTCCCATCAGCCCCAGCCATTGGCCATGCTGGCTGGGGCTGATGGGAGTTGTAGGCAAAAATCTGGAGAGCTACCGTTGGCCACCCCCCCCGCTCTCCTCCATTTTCCTTCAAATCGAATAATCCACGAACCACAATTCACACAGCTTCACGGTGAATCAGTATCAACCACCTCTTCCATAGAACGCTAAGGTAGTCTCACAACATTTTATCCAAGGACATAGCGTCTCAGCTAACTTCAAACAGGCCCCAGCTCAGAAATGGCTCGAGGTACAAAGCCTCCACTGGGCATGCTTTTAGGTGTGAATGAGCCTGAAGGGGCTGGGCAAAGAGCGAGCGGCATCAGGGGAGGGAGGGAGCAGGGGGCTCTGGGGTCTCTCGCACCGGGGATGCTGCCAACGTTCCGGCTTGCTTTGTTTTCTCAGACACGCCGCAGCTGCTGGAGGAAGATCCTGAAAGCTTAGAGCTCCCCGGTATGTTTCCAAGAAAATGGACAGAGGTCTTCCAGGGCCCGGGTGAGGAGCTGCTGTGTGAGAGCCAGCCCATCGTGCTAACCCCACCCAGGAAGCCCCCCGGGAGCAGCCTGAGACGTTCCGCTCGCTGCGTGACAGAGGCCCGGAAAGGAGACTCCTTCCTGCTGGCTGCGGAGGCTCACACCGGCCCGTACATCTGCTGCGAGTGCGGGGAGGCCTTTGTGGACAAGCAGCTCTTCACCACCCACCAGAAAAGCCACGGCGGAGGAGGGACTTACCCCCCCCTGGATCCGGGAGGGGGCCTGGCGCCAAAGCTGGACCCGATCGCTCCCCCGAGAGCCCAGACTCCTGCCAGACCCAAACCGGCCAGGCGCCCCGAGCCGCAAAGGAGCTCCGGCCTGAAGCCCGGGGCCGGAAAACGGCCGGGAAACCACATGGTGGAGCGGCCCTACACCTGCACCCAGTGCAAGGAGAGCTTCAAGCTGGAGGTGAGCCTTGTCCTCCACCAGAAGCTGCACACCGGCAAAGGCGACGGCCCCCTGACCTGCACCTACTGCGGCAAGGATTTCCGCGACCTCTCCAAAGCCGTCCGGCACCAGCGCATCCACACGGGCGAGAGGCCCTACCAGTGCACCGAGTGCGGGAAGAGCTTCATCCGGCGCGACCACCTCCTCAAGCACTGGCGGGTGCACACGGGCGAGACGCCCTACCAGTGCAGCACGTGCGGGAAGAACTTCCGCTACAAGGAGTCCCTGAACTGCCACCAGAAAATCCACACCCGCAACCCGGCCGTGCGCCACGTGGCCGTGGGCTCTCCCCCGGGCATCGTGGCCTTGAAGCAAGAGCAGCCCTAGCAGCGCCTGCCTCCGGTCAGCCACGAGCTGGGCCTGCTTTGCCCCCCACCCCCTCTGTGCACTGGGACACGGGATGGGATCCTCGCGTTGACTGCCAGAATGCAAGCTGCCCCTGCGGCAGGGGGCTCGAAGCCCTGCTCCAGCCCAGGTGTGGTGACCACTGGCTGCGGGTGGGCCTCGGAGGCACTTTAGCCATGCTCCTCTTCTGGAGGCTGTTGTGGTCAGCGAAGAACCGGCAGGCGACGTGGCACTTCTCCCGGCTGCATCCAGCAGCCTCCCAAAATCTCACCCTCTTCTTTCTGCCTCTCGTCCGATGCAGAACCCTGCGGGAGGCAGACGCCGGTACACACAAAGCCCGCGCAAAGGGCAGGCCGCGCTCTGGCCTCTCTGCTCTGACCGTGGTCCCGCCTGGGCGCCGGCCCTCGAAGCACTTCAGTGGTGCCCAAGGCCAAACCCTCCTTTCCCAGTTAGTCGTTCTTAGTGAAGGTGTTTGTGTGTTTTCACTCCCAGGCCACCGTGTGCAAGAGGGAGCCGCTTCTCCTCGACTCCAGAAAGGGACGGCGCAAAGCCAAGGTCTCCTGTAACGTTTCAGCCGCAGACATTACGGCCAGGGAGGCTGCCTGTACCGCAGTTGCCCAGTTCTTGCCCACTCCAAAGCATACCGGAACCGGTCCCTTTGTCTTGTTGTGGTTGTTCTACTTTTTTAAGAAAGCATCTTTGTAAATATGGGTTGGATTATATATGAATTTTCAGTGTTGTTGAACTAACTGTCAGCTGAGGTGAGTGTAATGAACTGGCTTTTCCTCCATGTGACGTCAGGTGTTGAGTCTGTGGCTGCGTTTTTTTGTAACCCCTTCTGCAAATGTGCCCTCAATACATGTGTCTCTTCTGAAACCGTGGTCATCCCTGGGGAGCGGGCCTAAGAGTGGGCGGAAGGAGCCTTTGGGGGTCACCTAATTCAGCCGTGGAGCATCTCTCATTGGCTGGATGAGCCAGGCCGAAGGCTCCAGGCGTATGTCGAAGCTGCCCCCGTTAATCAGGGCTGTGGAACTTCACGCTACTGCGCCAAGGAAAAAAAATGGAGTTTGCAGTCTCATTTATAGCAGAAAAGCGCATGGGTGTTCTTTTAATTTGTGTAATTTATTGTGTGTGTATGTTTCTTTTCAAAGGTGCGTATTTATTCTCGTTTTGCAGATCAGGGGAAGGTAAACTCCCTGCTGTGTTGCCCCAACCACTGGGAATCTCGCACAGCCTCCTCTCTCACTTGGGAGATGCCTACAGCTTATTCTCAGGCTAAGAGGCAGAGAGGAAGCAGCACCTTAAAGCCCAAGTTTTTCAGGATCCAGATCTCTGCACTTAGCTGCCCACCCCACCCCACCCCCCGCCCAGCACCTCTTGGCACCTGCCAGGACTTCCCTGCCCAAAGTGATCCACCAATCCCAGAGTTGCCAGGGCCTGGCTCTTATACCCACACCCTCAGGGGAGCGACCCATATATTTGCTGATGGGGGCCCATCTCTGCCCTTCCTCTGGGCCTTTCCCGCTCATTTCTGGCCTCCCACAACTGCAGTCCTTTGCCCTCTAGTCCTACAATTACATACAGAACGAGCAGCTTAAATTGGTTGCAGATGAGTTTGGGAAGTTTTCTTCATTTCTCACTGCTTACCCCTAAATTGTGTCCCTCATGAGGACACTGTGGAGGGGAGGAAAGGTGCCAAAAAAAACAGGATTGCCGCAGCCAAACTACGTTTTGTGTGCTGCCTACTTTTATTTCGAGAGCAGGTTTTGTAGAAAGAGGTTCCCCTTCTGCCTTTAGGACAAAATGTGGACCGTGGCAGCTGTTTCCCCAGAAGTTTCAAGCCCAGAGGGCCAGAATACCCTCGTAGAGAGAAGAATCTTCACAGTTGAGTCTGACGATGGCCTAAGGACTTGGAACTCAAAAGGGTGTTAGTGGTGAGGAGCAGGGGCGTGTTCAATATTCTTGAGATTTGACAACTCTCCGAGAGGAACAAGGTCTCTGTGGTGTGATCCTCACGGAGGAAGATGTGCATTCAAACCCAACGGGGCACTCCCGAACTGAAGAAGAGGCCGCGTGCCAAAGAGTACTGTATTGTGACTCCCCTCTGAAATGTTTCTACTGCGGTTTGTGCCCCCCCTCCCCCGTGTTGCTTGTATGTGGGTGTAGAATGCGCAGTCTTTCAGTGTTGGCCCTGGTGGGGACATGGGTGGGCACACGCTACTGTTTGCACCAGGTTTTGCACCAGAATTTTTCAAAACCCAGCAGTTATTGGCATTCCCTCCCCCTCCCCCCGCAGTTGTTGAAACCATAAAGTCTTAAAAGCTCTGTTGTAGCCTCTGGTCTGTTTTCTTGGTCTCCTCCAGCAGAAGTGGCTGCCCTCTAGAAACCAAAGAGGCACCCAGATGTGCCGGGGCCACGCTGGGATTGGGGCCCGTCATCACAGCTGCGTTCTTGGGCCTGGAGAGAAATGGAAGCGCCTGCAGCCAGGAAGAGCCTCAGCCCACGGCTCCAGCTGATTCTGGGGCACTCGGAGAGCAGAGAGGGAGGCCGTGCTGCTTTTGGTGCAGCCACTCTTTGCTGCTTTGGATGGATCCCTGCCTGTGTGCCTTCCTAGCCCACCTTTGGGACATCATGTGCTATGGGGGGGGTTGTGGTCCCAGCAGCCCCCACCATCAGGCCCTAACAGATGTTTGATGCCCCCTTCCCTGGGTTGGGGACCCCCCCTGCCCTGGTGTCCGCCTGGTAACAGCATCCTCCAAAATAGGAGGCCGCTTGTTGGTTTGCTTTTGGGTTACAAACTGGCCCGTAAGCCAGGATTTTAAAAGTTGGGTAATGTAAAAAAAGGGGGGGGCCCTTAACGGCTCCCCTCCTTTGGCTGCTGCCATGACCGTTAGAGCGATTCCTCAGTGGAACAGGCTTCCTCCTCAGGAGGTGGTGGGCTCTCCTTCCTTGGAGGTTTTTCAGCAGAGGCTAGATGGCCCTCTGACAGCACTGAGGATCCTGTGAATTTAGGGGGAGATGTTTGTGAGTTTCCTGCATTGTGCAGGGGGTTGGACTAGATGACCCTGGAGGTCCCTTCCAACTCTGATTCTATGATATGGTCACCATCTTCAAGGACTTGAAGGGCTGTCCTATAGAAGAAGAAGATATTGGATTTATATCCCGCCCTCCACTCTGAGGAGTCTCAGAGCGGCTCACAATCTCCTTTACCTTCCTCCCCCACAACAGACACCCTGTGAGGTGGGTGGGGCAGGTGCAAGTGGAGGAGTGGGGAATCAAACCCGGTTCTCCCAGATAAGAGTCCGTACACTTAACCACTACACCAAACCGGCTCTCTGGGGTGGGGTGGAATTGTTTACTGTGGCCCCAGAAGGTAGGACCAACGAGTTGAAATTAAATCAGAAGAGTTTCCGACTCAGCATTAGGAAGAACTTCCTGACCGTTAGAGCGGTTCCTCAGTGGAACAGGCTTCCTCGGGAGGCGGTGGGCTCTCCTTCCTTGGAGGTTTTTAAACAGAGGCTAGATGGCCATCTGACAGCAAGGAAAATCCTGTGAATTTAGGGGGAGATGTTTGTGAGTTTCCTGCATTGTGCAGGGGGTTGGGATAGATGACCCTAGAGGTCCCTTCCAAATCTATGATTCTATGACTGAGGGTCCCTGCCACCACCACGGCAGGGGCCACAGGGGTGAAAGCTGGGGGAGCCGCCCCCTCCCTCCCCTCCGATGTTTTAAATTGCACAGGAGGGGTACCCAAGAGCAGCCACTGAAAGAGTTTAGAGGAGCAGTGGGTACCCCGCCCATGAAATTTAAAATGGGGAGGGGGGGAGAAGGGGGTAGGCCCCAGCCTCTCAGGGAGGGAGGGAGGAAAGGTCAGGGTCACCTGACTATAGAAGAAGATGATATTGGATTTATATCCCGCCCTCCACTCCAAAGAGTCTCAGAGCGGCTCACAACCTCCTTTCCCTTCCTCCCCCACAACAGACACCCTGTGAGGTAGATGAAGATATTGGATTTATATCCCGCCCTCCACTCCGAAGAGTCTCAGAGCGGCTCACAGTCTCCTTTACCTCCCCCCCCCACCCCACACAACAGACACCCTGTGAGGTAGATGAAGATATTGGATTTATATCCCGCCCTCCACTCCGAAGAGTCTCTGAGCGGCTCACAATCTCCTTTCCCTTCCTCCCCCACAACAGACACCCTGTGAGGTAGATGAAGATATTGGATTTATATCCCGCCCTCCACTCCGAAGAGTCTCAGAGCGGCTCACAGTCTCCTTTACCTCCCCCCCCCACCCCACACAACAGACACCCTGTGAGGTAGATGAAGATATTGGATTTATATCCCGCCCTCCACTCCGAAGAGTCTCTGAGCGGCTCACAATCTCCTTTCCCTTCCTCCCCCACAACAGACACCCTGTGAGGTAGATGAAGATATTGGATTTATATCCCGCCCTCCACTCCGAAGAGTCTCAGAGCGGCTCACAGTCTCCTTTACCTCCCCCCCCCACCCCACACAACAGACACCCTGTGAGGTAGATGAAGATATTGGATTTATATCCCGCCCTCCACTCCGAAGAGTCTCTGAGCGGCTCACAATCTCCTTTCCCTTCCTCCCCCACAACAGACACCCTGTGAGGTGGGTGGGGCTGAGAGGGCTCTCACAGCAGCTGCCCTTTCAGGGACAACTCCTGCGAGAGCAATGGCTGACCCAAGGCCATTCCAGCAGCTGCAAGTGGAGAAGGGGGGAATCAAACCCGGTTCTCCCAGATAAAAGAGCTATGGCTGACCCAAGGCCATTCCAGCAGGTGCAAGTGGAGGAGTGGGGAATCAAACCCGGTTCTCCCAGATAAGAGAGCTATGGCTGACCCAAGGCCATGCCAGCAGCTGCAAGTGGAGAAGGGGGGAATCAAACCCGGTTCTCCCAGATAAAAGAGCTATGGCTGACCCAAGGCCATTCCAGCAGGTGCAAGTGGAGGAGTGGGGAATCAAACCCGGTTCTCCCAGATAAGAGAGCTATGGCTGACCCAAGGCCATGCCAGCAGCTGCAAGTGGAGAAGGGGGGAATCAAACCCGGTTCTCCCAGATAAAAGAGCTATGGCTGACCCAAGGCCATTCCAGCAGGTGCAAGTGGAGGAGTGGGGAATCAAACCCGGTTCTCCCAGATAAGAGTCCGCACACTCAACCACTACACCCAACTGGCTCTCCAGGCCTGGTTACAAAGGATGCCTCCCAAATGTGTGGGGTTGCCAGCTCCAGGTCGGGAGATTCCTGGAGCTCACCTCCCCGCAGCAGCCGTTTTCTCCCGGGGGATGGCGTTCTCCGAGCCCCCCCCTTTCCTCCCAAGGCGCCCGGGGGCCTCGCTGTGCCGGAGCGGGGAAGGGGGGGGGGGAGGCCGGCCCCTCCTGCGGCGAGCCTGGAGGCGAAGTGCAGCTGCTGCCCGCGAGGCCGCCCGAGCATGTGCAGAGTGCCGCCGCGGGGGCGGGCCTCTCTCCGGCTGCCGCCCACCCACTCCCCAGCGCAGGCGGCGGCGGCGGCGGCTTGGTGCGGGTGCGCAGCTCCGCCTCTTCCCTTCCGCCGCCGCCGCCGCCGCCGGCAGCAGAGCCACTGAGCCCGTCTGCGCCCCGACCCAGAGCCCCCGCCGGCCCCATGGCTGCGAGATGGGACGCCGCCGCCCCCCAGGTAGCGCCGCTCCTGCCCGCCCCGCCCCGCCCCGCCTGGCTGCCCCCTTGTCCCGCCTGCAGCTGCCGCCCACTCTGCCCTGGAGCTGGGCGCGGGGGGGGCGCGGGGGCCCCTGCTCTTCTCCAAACCACAAGCGGGGGTTGCATCGACATCTGGAGCAGAGCGCCGTCCGTGCAACTCTGTGTCTGGAGCAGGCATGCTCTGTCCTGTGGGTGTTGGGGGCGGGGGGCACAGTGGGAGGGCTTCTGGTGTCCTGGCCCCACGGGGGGACCTCCTGGTGGCACCTGGGTTTTTTGGCAACTGTGTGACTCAGAGTGTTCGACTGGATGGGCCACTGGCCTGATCCAACAGGGCTTCTCTTATGTTCTTATGTGACACAGAGTGTTGGACTGGAGGGCCCATTGGCCTGATCCAACAGGGCTTCTCCAATGTTCTTATGTGACACAGTGTGTTGGACTGGATGGGCCATTGGCCTGATCCAACAGGGCTTCTCTTATGTTCTTATGTGACACAGAGTGTTGGACTGGAGGGCCCATTGGCCTGATCCAACATGGCTTCTCTTATGTTCTTATGTGACACAGAGTGTTGGACTGGAGGGGCCATTGGCCTGATCCAACAGGGCTTCTCCAATGTTCTTATGTGACACAGAGTGTTGGACTGGATGGGCCATAGGCCTGATCCAGCAGGGCTTCTCTTCTGTTCTTATGTGACACAGAGTGTTGGACTGGATGGGCCACTGGCCTGATCCAACAGGGCTTCTCTTATGTTCTTATGTGACACAGAGTGTTGGACTGGAGGGGCCATTGGCCTGATCCAACATGGCTTCTCCAATGTTCTTATGTGACACAGAGTGTTGGACTGGATGGGCCATAGGCCTGATCCAGCAGGGCTTCTCTTCTGTTCTTATGTGACACAGAGTGTTGGACTGGATGGGCCACTGGCCTGATCCAACAGGGCTTCTCTTATGTTCTTATGTGACACAGAGTGTTGGACTGGAGGGGCCATTGGCCTGATCCAACATGGCTTCTCCTATGTTCTTATGTGACACACAGTGTTGGACTGGACGGGCCACTGGCCTGATCCAACATGGCTTCTCTTATGTTCTTATGTGACACAGAGTGTTGGACTGGAGGGGCCATTGGCCTGATCCAACATGGCTTCTCCAATGTTCTTATGTGACACAGTGTGTTGGACTGGATGGGCCATTGGCCTGATCCAACATGGCTTCTCCAATGTTCTTATGTGACACAGTGTGTTGGACTGGATGGGCCATTGGCCTGATCCAACAGGGCTTCTCTTCTGTTCTTATGTGACACAGAGTGTTGGACTGGATGGGCCACTGGCCTGATCCAACATGGCTTCTCTTATGTTCTTATGTGACACAGAGTGTTGGACTGGAGGGGCCATTGGCCTGATCCAACATGGCTTCTCCAATGTTCTTATGTGACACAGTGTGTTGGACTGGATGGGCCATTGGCCTGATCCAACATGGCTTCTCCAATGTTCTTATGTGACACAGTGTGTTGGACTGGATGGGCCATTGGCCTGATCCAACAGGGCTTCTCTTATGTTCTTATGTGACACAGAGTGTTGGACTGGAGGGCCCATTGGCCTGATCCAACATGGCTTCTCTTATGTTCTTATGTGACACAGAGTGTTGGACTGGAGGGGCCATTCGCCTGATCCAACATGGCTTCTCCAATGTTCTTATGTGACACAGTGTGTTGGACTGGATGGGCCATTGGCCTGATCCAACATGGCTTCTCCTATGTTCTTATGTGACACACAGTGTTGGACTGGACGGGCCACTGGCCTGATCCAGCAGGGCTTCTCTTATGTTCTTATGTGACACAGAGTGTTGGACTGGAGGGCCCATTGGCCTGATCCAGCACGGCTTCTCTTATGTTCTTATGTGACACAGAGTGTTGGACTGGATGGGCCATTGGCCTGATCCAACATGACTTCTCTTATGTGACACAGAGTGTTGGACTGGAGGGGTCATTGGCCTGATCCAACAGGGCTTCTCTTATGTGACACAGAGAGTTGGACTGGATGGGCCACTGGCCTGATCCAACAGGGCTTCTCTTATGTGACACAGAATGTTGCACTGGATGGGCTTCTGATCCAACAGGGCTTCTCTTCTGTTCTTATGTGACACAGAGTGTTGGACTGGAGGGGCCATTGGCCTGATCCAACAGGGCTTCTCTTATGTTCTTATGTGACACACAGTGTTGGACTGGATGGGCCACTGGCCTGATCCAACAGGGCTTCTCTTATGTGACACAGAGTGTTGGACTGGAGGGGTCATTGGCCTGATCCAACAGGGCTTCTCTTATGTGACACAGGGAGTTGGACTGGATGGGCCACTGGCCTGATCCAACAGGGCTTCTCTTATGTGACACAGAGTGTTGGACTGGATGGGCCACTGGCCTGATCCAACAGGGCTTCTCTTCTGTTCTTATGTGACACAGAGTGTTGGACTGGAGGGCCCATTGGCCTGATCCAGCATGGCTTCTCTTATGTTCTTATGTGACACAGAGTGTTGGACTGGAGGGGCCACTGGCCTGATCCAACAGGGCTTCTCTTCTGTTCTTATGTGACACACAGTGTTGGACTGGATGGGCCACTGGCCTGATCCAACAGGGCTTCTCTTCTGTTCTTATGTGACACAGAGTGTTGGACTGGAGGGGCCATTGGCCTGATCCAACAGGGCTTCTCTTATGTTCTTATGTGACACAGAGTGTTGGACTGGATGGGCCATTGGCCTGATCCAACATGGCTTCTCTTATGTTCTTATGTGACACAGAGTGCTGGACTGGAGGGGCCATTGGCCTGATCCAACAGGGCTTCTCTTATGTTCTTATGTGACACACAGTGTTGGACTGGATGGGCCACTGGCCTGATCCAACAGGGCTTCTCTTATGTTCTTATGTGACACAGAGTGTTGGACTGGAGGGCCCATTGGCCTGATCCAGCATGGCTTCTCTTATGTTCTTATGTGACACAGAGTGTTGGACTGGATGGGCCATTGGCCTGATCCAACATGGCTTCTCTTATGTGACACAGAGTGTTGGACTGGAGGGGTCATTGGCCTGATCCAACAGGGCTTCTCTTATGTGACACAGAGAGTTGGACTGGATGGGCCACTGGCCTGATCCAACAGGGCTTCTCTTATGTGACACAGAGTGTTGGACTGGATGGGCCACTGGCCTGATCCAACAGGGCTTCTCTTATGTTCTTATGTGACACAGAGTGTTGGACTGGATGGGCCATTGGCCTGATCCAACATGGCTTCTCTTATGTGACACAGAGGGTTGGACTGGAGGGGCCATTGGCCTGATCCAACAGGGCTTCTCTTATGTGACACAGAGTGTTGGACTGGATGGGCCACTGGCCTGATCCAACAGGGCTTCTCTTATGTTCTTATGTGACACAGAGTGTTGGACTGGATGGGCCATTGGCCTGATCCAACATGGCTTCTCTTATGTGTCACAGAGTGTTGGACTGGAGGGGCCATTGGCCTGATCCAACAGGGCTTCTCTTATGTTCTTATGTGACACAGAGTGTTGGACTGGATGGGCCATTGGCCTGATCCAACATGGCTTCTCTTATGTTCTTATGTGACACAGAGTGTTGGACTGGAGGGGCCACTGGCCTGATCCAACAGGGCTTCTCTTATGTTCTTATGTGACACAGAGTGTTGGACTGGATGGGCCATTGGCCTGATCCAACATGGCTCTCTTATGTGACACAGAGTGTTGGACTGGAGGGGCCATTGGCCTGATCCAACAGGGCTTCTCTTATGTGACACAGAGTGTTGGACTGGAGGGGCCATTGGCCTGATCCAACATGGCTCTCTTATGTGACACAGAGTGTTGGACTGGAGGAGCCATTGGCCTGATCCAACATGGCTTCTCTTATGTTCTTATGTGACACAGAGTGTTGGGCTGGATGGGCCATTGGCCTAATCCAACATGGCTTCTCTTATGTTCTTATGTGACACAGAGTGTTGGACTGGATGGGCCATTGGCCTGATCCAACAGGGCTTCTCTTATGTTCTTATGTGACACAGAGTGTTGGACTGGATGGGCCATTGGCCTGATCCAACATGGCTTCTCTTATGTTCTTATGTGACACAGAGTGTTGGACTGGATGGGCCACTGGCCTGATCCAACAGGGCTTCTCTTATGTTCTTATGTGACACAGAGTGTTGGACTGGAGGGGCCATTGGCCTGATCCAACAGGGCTTATCTTATGTTCTTCTGTGACACAGAGTGTTGGACTGGAGGGGCCACTGGCCTGATCCAACAGGGCTTCTCTTATGTTCTTATGTGACACAGAGTGTTGGACTGGATGGGCCATTGGCCTGATCCAACATGGCTTCTCTTATGTTCTTATGTGACACAGAGTGTTGGACTGGATGGGCCACTGGCCTGATCCAACAGGGCTTCTCTTATGTTCTTATGTGACACAGAGTGTTGGACTGGAGGGGCCATTGGCCTGATCCAACAGGGCTTATCTTATGTTCTTCTGTGACACAGAGTGTTGGACTGGAGGGGCCACTGGCCTGATCCAACAGGGCTTCTCTTATGTTCTTATGTGACACAGAGTGTTGGACTGGAGGGGCCATTGGCCTGATCCAACAGGGCTTATCTTATGTTCTTCTGTGACACAGAGTGTTGGACTGGAGGGGCCACTGGCCTGATCCAACAGGGCTTCTCTTATGTTCTTATGTGACTCAAAGTGTTGGACTGGAGGGGCCATTGGCCTGATCCAACAGGGCTTCTCTTATGTTCTTATGTGACACAGAGTGTTGGACTGGATGGGCCACTGGCCTGATCCAACAGGGCTTCTCTTATGTTCTTATGTGACACAGAGTGTTGGATTGGATGGGCCACTGGCCTAATGCAACAGGGTTTCTGTTATGTTCTTAATCCAGGACATGGGCGGGGTGGGGTGGGATGGCGAAGAGGACTCAGGAGAGATTTGGGCATCCTGCCGGCCCCAGAACTGGAAAAGGAGGCTGGTGGGTGGGGGGCACCCCAGAGACCCATAGCCCTTGCTCTGGGCCCATCCTCTTCTAGGATGCTCAGAGCAAATCCTTGCAGTTTATTTGTTCTTTTATTCATTGAAACCCTGTCTCTCTCCCATAGCGTGACCCAAAGCAGTGTAGTGGTTAAGTGCCTTGACTCTTATCTGGGAGAACTGGGTTCGATTCCCCACGCCTTCACATGCACCTTCTGGAGTGACTTTGGGTCAGTCACAACTTCTCGCAGAGCTGTTTCTCGCAAGAGCATTTTCTGTCAGGGCTCTCTCAGCCCCACCTACCTCACAGGGGAAGTGGAAGAGAAAGGAGATTGTAAACCGCTCTGAGACTCCTTTGGGTAGTGAAGGGCAGGGTATCAATCCGGTGTCGTCATCTTCTGACTGGGTGGGCAGCAGTTTTGGAAGGAAAACTTGCCCAGAGGGGTGGAACCTGGGAGGAAAACATTAAAAAGGCTAAGCTACAGACAGGGAAGTGTTCTCTCTGGAAAGGCTGAGCTGGAGAGAGGCTGCAGCTATGAGGGTTCCCTCATCCAGGGAAGGGTGAGTGAGTTGAAAGCAGAAGAAGGAACGTGTAGCTAGTTGCATCAGGGCTTTTATTTCTTTGCACCACCTTTGCTGTCTTGTTTTCCCTTGTTTGCTATTGCACAAAAGAAGTTACAACCCACTTCTTTGTTTGTGAGCTCTTACAATAAACTCATTATGCTGCCTGGGTCTGCGTGCCTCTTCAGTCCCAGATCAAAGGGGCTTTGCTGGGAAGGAAGATAAAAGGGGGTGGGGGAGTGCTCTGGCCCTCCCAGACAGACGCATGCCAGAGTGGTGGCAGCCAGGAGAAGGTTAGGACCTTCTAACTCCCTCCCCTGCTTGGGTCAGAAGTGCAGCCAAATGGTATTCCTTCTTGACAGAAAACTCAAGCTTCAGACTTTCAAACCGGAGAGCAGAATTCTCCTTTTCTTCTCAGTGGAGGTCAGGTTGCTGCTTGTAGTAGAAATACTATTGCTAGTAGTGAGGACGAAGGGTGGACGTGAGACTTGTTACCATTGTTTCAGGTGCACCACAGCCTTTTGCTTTCCTGGAGGCCGGCTGTAGACCAAGACTTGGAATGGGGCTAGCAAGAGAACATTGAGCTGGAAGGGGGGGTGGAGCGCTAATGATGGAGGAGACACCCGTCTCAGGTAACCTGCAGCACCCCTGCCCCACTTCTCCCCCCAAAAGGAAAGGAAAGGAAAGGTCCCCTGGGCAAGCACCAGTCGTTTCCGACTCTGGGGTGACGTTGCTTTCACAACGCTTTCACAGCAGACTTTTTGCGGAGTGGTTTGCCATTGCCTTCCCCGATCATCTACACTTTCCCCCCAGCAAGCTGGGGACTCATTTGACCGACCTCGGAAGGCGGAGTCATCCTCGAGCCAGCTAATTGAAAACCCAGCTTCTGCTGGGGATCGAACTCAGGTCATGAACAGAGCTTAGGACTGCAGTAGGAGCAGGCAGCAAAAGACCTTTTTCTGCCTGAGATTCTGGAGAGCAGCTGCCAGTCTGAGAAGATGATAACAGACTTATAAGAACATATGAAGCTGCCTTATACCGAATCAGACCCCCCTGGGTCCATCAAAGTCAGTCTTGTCTGCTCAGACTTGCAGAGGCTCTCCAGAGTCTCAAGCTGAGGTTTTTCACACCTACTTGCCTGGACCCCTTTTTAGTTGGAGATGCCGGGAATTGAACCTGGGACCTTCTGCTTACTAAGCAGATGCTCTACCACTGAGCCACCGTCCCTCCCCTTTAGTGGCTCTCCAGGGTCTCAAGCTGAGGTTTTTCATACCTGTTTGCCTGGACCCTTTTTAGTTGGAGATGCCGGGAATTGAACCTGGGACCTTCTGCTTACCAAGCAGATGCTCTACCACTGAGCCACCATCCCTCCCCTTTTAACGTGATGAACCAAGGGCCTGATCCAGTGTAAGGTAGCTTCATCCGTTCATGGGGGCAGGTACCCAAAGTGGGTGCCCCAGCAAAGAAGGCCCTGCCATGCAGCTCCTTGCCGTGCTGGGTTCCTTCGTCCTGCGTGTGATGACTGGCCTTTTTGGTTCCTGCCCCCAGGGTTTGGAATGGGACGTAGCCTCGATGCAGCTGGCTCCCTTGCACCCCCGCTTCCCCCCCAAGCACAGCCGCGAAGAGGAGCCCCACCGGCAGGCCACGGAGATCTCCCTGTGGACCGTTGTGGCCGCCATGCAGGCCGTAGAGCGGAAGGTGGACACCCACGCTGGGCGGCTGCTGACCCTGGAGCGACGGACAGGCTTGGCGGAGAAGAAGCTCTCGGAGACGGAGAAGACCGTCGTGGACTTCGGTGGCCAGCTGGAGGCCCTGGGGACCCTGCTCCAGGAGTACGGGCAGCTCCGGCGGAGGCTGGAGAACATGGAGAACCTGCTCAAGAACCGGAACTTCTGGATCCTGAGGCTGCCCCCGGGCTCTGAAGGCGAAGCCCCCAAGGTAAGTGTCTGTGAGGTCAGAGGCTGAGTGAGCCATTGAGCATGGAGTGCTGAAAGGCGTTCTTTCTTGGCTTGGCACACTGCCTTGTGTGGCCAGCCGGCTTCCCATCTGTGAGAGCTTTTGGCCCCCTGGGGAAGCTCACCTGCCAGGTGACAGATGCCGAGACCGGCTTCAAGAGGGGATTGGATCAACATCTGGAGCAGAGGTCCATCAGTGGCTCTTAGCCACAGTGTATACTTGGAACTCTCTGTCTGGGGCAGTGATGCTCTGTATTCTGGGTGCCTGGGGGGGGTGGGCAACAGTGGGAGGTCTTCTGGTGTCCTGGCCCCACTGGTGGACCTCCTGATGGCACTTGGGTTTTTTGGCCACTGTGTGGCACAGAGTGTTGGACTGGATGGCCTGATCCAACAGGGCTTCTCTTATGTCCTTATGTCTGGGGTAAGTGATGTTCTGTATTCTTGGTGCTTGGGAGGGGGCAACAGTGGGAGGGCTTCTAGTGTCCTGACCCCACTGGTGGACCTTCTGATGGCACTTGGGGTTTTTGGCCCCTGTGTGACACAGAGTATTGGACTGGAGGGGCCACTGGCCTGATCCAACAGGGCTTCTCTTATGTTCTTATGTGACACAGAGTGTTGGACTGGAGGGGCCATTGGCCTGATCCAATAGGGCTTCTCTTATGTTCTTATGTGACACTGAGTGTTGGACTGGAGGGGCCATTGGCCTGATCCAATAGGGCTTCTCTTATGTTCTTATGTGACACAGAGTGTTGGACTGGAGGGGCCATTGGCCTGATCCAGCATGCCTTCTCTTATGTTCTTATGGGCTTGCAGTGCCCTGTTGGTTTTCTCAGCTCCAGCAAGTTGAGGGAGCAGCAGAGGCCACCTGGTTCCCACCCTCCACTGAGCAGTCAGGCAACCCAGGTTGCCAATTCTGGGGTGGGAAATTCCTGGAGATTTGGGGGTGGAGCTTGCAGAGGGAACTCAGCAGTGCTGTGATGCCACAGTCCACCCTCCAAAGCTGCCATTTTCTCAGAGTGTTTAATGCTGCCAGGTTGTGTTAAATGCTGCCAGGTTGCTTCTGATTTGCAATGACCCCGTGAATTCAGAGAGTCCTAGAGTTGGAAGGGACCTCCAGGGTCATCTAGCCAAACCCCCTTCACAGTGTAGGAAATCCACAAATACCTTCCCCCACTCCCATGACCCCTGCTGCTCCGTGCCCAGAAGATGGCCAAAAAACAACAACCCCACTCTCCAGGATCTCTGGCCCCCCAGTGTAGCTTGCAGGAGTGAAAGAACAGCACAATTTGATCCTCTTGTGGACAAACACCTGCCTCGTAGGGCAGTGATCCCAAGTGGGATGCCCATGGGTGGCATGGCACCTACCAACATGTTTCCTGGTGCCTGTCAAGTGTTTTTAGAATGTGGGTGGAGCCAGACATGGATTTGTCTCAGCAAGGCTTCTAATGGGCCTTTGGGAGATTTGATTGGCTATCAGTGTTCCCCCTTAGTTGAGTTAGCGTGAGCCAGCTCACAGATTTTTAGCCCCCCCAGCTCACACCTTTTTGTCTTATCTCAGGAAGGATGGCCGCAGAGCACACTCACTGATGCAGCAGCTAACAACTTTAATACCAGTTGCTCACAAAATAGAATTTTTGCTCACAAGAGGCTGCAGCTTAGAGGGAACATTGTTGGCTATGCAGATTTTTTAAAACGTTACTTTGGCAACGGCTGCCAGCACAGCCCAAGGAACTTCACTGTGTGACTGCAGGTCAGCCGGGGCAGCCATTTTGTGGCTGGCTCTGCCTCCTGCGGCAGCCATTTTGTGCTTGTGCCCACCACTCTGTGTCAGAATTCCAAAGCCCCGAAAGGTTGGAGGCCCCACTATACAGGAGTTTGGCGGTCCTTCTTTGCTGGTTGCTGCTGCCTTGAAAGGTAGGCCCTTCACCCCCCCACCCCCCCGGGAGATAGAGGCAGGGACTGAGAGGAGGGGCTGGGGGCTGAAGGGTTGCGCCTTGGGCATGCATGATGTGGTGCGGTGTCTGAACACCGGCTCAGGCAATCAGTAGAATCCCCTACTAAAACTTCCCCTGGATTGTACCACTTCATAGAATCATACAGTTGGAAGGGACCCCCAGGGTCATCTAGTCCCAACCCTCTTCAGGCTTCAGATGTGGGGGTGAGTGCTCTTCCAGAAGGATTTGATCCATTCAGAACAGCCTCAGTGCGCATTCTATTTACCTGTGACTTGGGAGTGCGAGTCAGCCCAGCATCTTCTTTGGGCAGGATTTTTTTTGCTGTGGGAAGCATTCAAACTCATGACCCCTTTCGTAGCTGCAGTCTAGGAATGGACGTTCCACTTTATTTTATTTTATTCGGAAGTACCGATTTGCCTGAGGTGCACACACTTTTCACAGTGAAGAACATCAGAGATGGGCAGAACATGGAGACCGTAGGGTTTGGAATGGGATTGCCAGAGCCATTTCTTGACCCACCTTCCCTGTTGCCTGTCCCCAGCATCCCGGGTATACTGCCACTGCTCATGGAGGTTCCGTTTTGCTGTTGCAACTGCTGGACGAGTATGTTTCCCTCTCTGAATCTGTCCGATTGCCTTTTGAGTCACTTAAAAAGTTACCACCGCCACAACTTGTGGCTGTGAACTCCAGAAACTTACCTGCCTCTAGATTAAGAAGTCCTTGCCCCCCCCCCCCCATTTACTCTAGGAGAGCCAGTTTGGTGTAGTGGTTAAGTGTGCGGACTCTTATCTGGGAGAACCGGGTTTGATTCCCCACTCCTCCACTTGCAGCTGCTGGAATGGCCTTGGGTCAGCCATAGCTCTAATAGAGAGCCAGTTGGGTGTAGTGGTTAAGCGTGCGGACTCTTATCTGGGAGAACCGGGTTTGATTCCCCACTCCTCCACTTGCACCTGCTGGAATGGCCTTGGGTCAGCCATAGCTCTAATAGAGAGCCAGTTTGGTGTAGTGGTTAAGTGTGCGGACTCTTATCTGGGAGAACCGGGTTTGATTCCCCACTCCTCCACTTGCACCTGCTGGAATGGCCTTGGGTCAGCCATAGCTCTAATAGAGAGCCAGTTTGGTGTAGTGGTTAAGTGTGCGGACTCTTATCTGGGAGAAACGGGTTTGATTCCCCACTCCTCCACTTGCACCTGCTGGAATGGCCTTGGGTCAGCCATAGCTCTAATAGAGAGCCAGTTTGGTGTAGTGGTTAAGTGTGCGGACTCTTATCTGGGAGAACCGGGTTTGATTCCCCACTCCTCCACTTGCACCTGCTGGAATGGCCTTGGGTCAGCCATAGCTCTAATAGAGAGCCAGTTTGGTGTAGTGGTTAAGTGTGCGGACTCTTATCTGGGAGAACCGGGTTTGATTCCCCACTCCTCCACTTGCAGCTCCTGGAATGGCCTTGGGCCAACCATAGCTCTAATAGAGAGCCAGTTGGGTGTAGTGGTTAAGTGTGCGGACTCTTATCTGGGAGAACCTGGTTTGATTCCCCACTCCTCCACTTGCACCTGCTGGAATGGCCTTGGGTCAGCCATAGCTCTAATAGAGAGCCAGTTGGGTGTAGTGGTTAAGTACATGTTCCACTAAGGAACTACTCTAATGGTCAGGAATCATAGAATCCTAGAGTTGGAAGGGATCTCCAGGGTCATCTAGTCCAACCCCCTGCACAATGTAAGGAACTCACAGATACCTCCCCCTAAATTCACAGGATCAGCATCGCTGTCCGATGGCCATCTAGCCTCTCTTTAAAAACCTCCAAGGAAGGAGAGCCCACCACTTCCTGAGGAGGAAGCCTGTTCCACTGAGGAACCACGCTAACAGTCAGGAAGTTCTTCCTAATGTTGAGCCGGAAACTCTTTTGATTTAATTTCAACCCATTGGTTCTGGTCCTGCCTTCCGGGGCCACAGAAAACAATTCCGTGCCATCCTCTATATGACAGCCCTTCAAGGACTTGAAGATGGTGATCCTATCACCTCTCAGCCGCCTCTTCTCCAGGCCAAACTTCCCCAGCTCCTTCAACCTTTCTTCCTAGGACTTGCTCTCCAGACGCCTCACCATCTTCGTCGCCCTCCTCTGGACCCCTCCCAGCTTGTCTATATCCTTCTTAAAACGTGGTGCCCAAAACTGAACACAATACTCCAAATGAGGTCTTCCCAGAGCAGAGTAAAGCGATAGCATCACTTGTTCCACTGGCCAAGACGTTCCCAGCTTTCCTCTCGCCTCTTAAACTGCTTGTCTGCTGTTTTCCAACCTGATCCTGTGCCATTCACCCCCCCTCCCCCCACTGCTCTTTGCCCTCCTAGGTGCCGGTGGCGTTTGACGAGGTCTCGGTCTTTTTCTCCGAGCAGGAGTGGGGCAACCTGGACGAGTCGCAGAAGGAGCTCTACAAGAACGTGATGAAGGGCAATTACGAGTCACTGGTCTCGCTGGGTAAATAACCGGGGGTCCGTTGCATGTGCGGTTTCTGCCACGAGGGCTGGGATGTGCCTTGCTGAAGCCAAGCAGGCCTGAGGCCTGGAGGGGGATCTGCACGATACCCCCGGTGGTGCCTTAAGTTGTACAAAGCAGAGGAAGGAGGTAGATGGAGGGGTGGAGCATTACCCCAACAAACCCCTGTTCTGCACGCAGGAAACGCAAGCTCTGCATCGGACACACATTTTGTGTATTTGCTTCATTCATTCATACCCTGCCTTTCTCCCCAGTGGGCCCCAGTGGCTTCCCTCATTCTCCTCTCCTCCATGTTATCCTCACAACAACCCTGCAAGGGAGGCGAGGCTGAGCGTGTGTGAGTGGCCCAAGGTCATCTAGCGAGCTTCCACGGCAGAGTGGGGATTCGAACCTGGGTCTCTCAAGATCCTAGTTCGACCCTTTAACCCCCTACACCGGGGGTGTCGAACTCATTTGTTATGAGGGCTGGATCTGACTTAATTGCGGCCTTGTCGGGCCAGGCCGTGTCGGGCCAGACCATGTGTGTACCTATTTAAGATTAGGTAGCAGAGATATAAACTTTATAAAGGACGCAAACACAATTAAAAAAACCCTTGAAATAAAACATGCTAAAAACATTAACAATCATTGGTCTTAAAGGTGCTTTCTTTGTATTTTTCTCATGGGATCCAGGGAACTGGGCGAAGGAAGCTCTGGCTGTTTCCTTCCTTCCCCAGGGGACAAGGAGGTGGAGGAGCCTCAGCCAATAGAAGGGAGGGAGGGAGGCTTGGCTTAGTAGCTCTGCTGTGTGGTTGGCAAAACAAGCTGTGCCTCCTCCCCTTTCTCTGCAGCTGCTGTGCAACTGAGCAAAGCAAACTGTGATCAAAAAGGAAGCAAGAGAGAGAAAGAAGGAAGCAAATGGCAGCAGGTGTTCGGGGGCCTAATAGGAGCCCTCCAGGGCCTGATTTGGCCCTGAGGCCACATGTTTGACACCCCTGCCCTGCACTGTGCGGGCTATGGTTTTAGCAAGTGACACATGGTGGTATCATTGCATACATAATTCTGCTTTTAACAGTCAGAGACTCTGGACTCATGTGGCCAGGAGTGCCACGGAGAGGTGGTGTGATGGGCTTGGGATTTGGGGTTGGTTTTCAGAGGAGATGGAGAAGTGGCAGCGAGGAATAGGAAGCCAGGGAAGGGTCTGTGTGAATGCCGTCTCCTCACTGCGTACCAATCCCCACATTTCTCAGTTTGGTGTAGTGGTGTAGAGAGCCAGTTTGGTGTGGTGGTTAAGTGCATGGACTCCTATCTGGGAGAACCGGGCTTGATTCCCCACCCCTCCACTTGCACCTGCTGAGATGGCCTTGGGTCAGCCATTGCTCTAATAGAGAGCCAGTTGGGTGTAGTGGTTAAGTGTGTGGACTCTTATCTGGGAGAACCAGGTTTGATTCCCCACTCCTCCACTTGCACCTGCTAGCATGGCCTTGGGTCAGCCATAGCTCTGGCAGAGTTGTCCTTGAAAGGGCAGCTGCTGGGAGAGCTCTCTCAGCCCCACCCACCTCACAGGGTGTCTGTTGTGGGGGAGTTAGAGAGCCAGTTTGGTGTAGTGGTTAACTGTGTGGACTCTTATCTGGGAGAACCAGGTTTGATTCCCTACTCCCCCACTTGCAGCTTCTGGAATGGCTTTGGATCAGCTGTAGCTATTGCAGGAATTGTCCTTGAAAGGGCAGCTTCTGGGAGAGCCCTCTCAGCCCCACCCACCTCACAGTATGCCTATGGGGGCGTGGAGGTAGAGGAGACTGTAAGCTTCTCTGAGACTCTGAGATTTTTATATCTTCCTGAGAGCCAGTTTAGTGTTAAGTGTGCAAACTCCTATCTGGGAGAACCGGGTTTGATTCCCCACTCCTCTACTTGCAGCAGCTGGAATGGCCTTTGGTCAGCCATAGCTCTAATAGAGAGCCAGTTTGGTGTAGTGGTTAAATGTGTGGACTCTTATCTGGGAGAACCGGGTTTGATTCCCCACTCCTCTACTTGCAGCAGCTGGAATGGCCTTTGGTCAGCCATGGCTCTCACAGAGCTGTCCTCTCAGCCCCACCTACCTCACAGGGTGTCTGTTGTGGGGGAAGGAGATAAAGGAGATTGTAAGCTGCTCTGAGACTGATTCAGAGAGAAGGGCGGGGTATAAATCTGCGGTCTTCACTGGATGCCTTGAGCTGTTCTTTCCCTCTAACCTTCCTCGCAGTGTTACGATAACATGGAGGGGGAACCATATAGGTCAGGGGTCCCCAACCTGGTGCCCACTGTGACTTTTTCTGGTGCCCGGCAAGTGTTTTCAAGAAGCTGGTTCCAGGTGGGGCTTTTGCCCAGCAGACCTGCCTGGTCACTGGAGACTTGATTGGCTGTGCAGGGTTTGTTTTTCAAAAATGCTGCCACCACAGCACAAAGATCTTCACTCCTCTACTGACACCTGCTGGAATGGCCTTGGGTCAGCCGTAGCTCTCGCAGGAGTTGTCCTTGAAAGGGCAGCTTCTGGGAGAGCCCTCTCAGCCCCACCCACCTCACAGCACCCTCACAGCCCCACCCACCACAGCACAAGGATCTTCACTGCATGACTGAAAGTAAGTTGGGTGTATACATGAAAATGTTCTTGGACAATACATTCATTTTAAAAGGGATCCTGTTAAACCTGAAATATTGAAGAGTTACTCTTGGAGAGAGGCATGATCTCTCTTCTTAACATTTTGTGGTTGGCTCTGCCTCTTGTGGAAGTCATTTTGTGGTTGCACCCACCGCTGTGTCTGAATTCCTGAAGTCCCTACAGGCAACACTCCCTCTAAACTGTGGAGTCTTCTGAGCGAAAATTCTACTTCGTGAGTGACTGGCATTAAAGTTGTGAGCTCCTGCATAAATTAGTTTCCCCTGGGGCCATTTTTCCTGAGCTAAGACCAAAAAATTTGTGAGCTGGAGGCTAAAAATGTGTGAGCTGGCTCACAGTAACTCAGCTTAGAGGGAACACTGCCTACAGGCTAAGTTTCTGGCAGAGAGGGTAGGATAAAACTGGAATAAATTGCAACCTTCCTCTAACGTAAACTGTCATCAGATGATGGTGCCAGATTTCCCTCTACAGTCATAGGGACTAGGAACTTGCTTTTTTTTTTTAGCATTTTCAAAGAAAGCTTCAAATTTCAGGATTTCTGCCACCCAACGCATCAAGGATTACATTTACGCAGTTCCCTTGAGCAGGTGCCTGGAGAGGTGGCATATGCATTTTCTAGATAACAATATTCTTTGGTCTCTTGTTTTTCCTCCTGTTCTCAGATTATGCCACTTCCAAACCGAATCTGTTCTCCCAAATTGAACGCGGGGAGGACCCAGAGTGTGCTGGGGAAGGAGAAAGCGACCCAGGGATTGTCAGCCTGGGTAAGCTGAGTGGATCACGATTCCCGAGGCTATCTGGGGGCTGTTTGGCTATTACACCTATTCCCACCTGTCTCAGTTTGGTGTTGTGGTTAAGAGTGTGGGCTCTTATCTGGGAGAACCGGGTTTGATTCCCCACTCCTCCACTTGCAGCTGCTGGAATGGCCTTGGGTCAGCCATAGCTCTAATAGAGAGCCAGTTTGGTGTAGTGGTGAAGTGCGCGGACTCTTATCTGGGAGAACCGGGTTTGATTCCCCACTCCTTCACTTGCACCTGCTGGGATGGCCTTGGGTCAGCCATAGCTCTAATAGGGAGCCAGTTTGGTGTAGTGGTTAAGTGCATGGACTCTTATCTGGGAGAACCGGATTTGATTCCCCACTCCTCCACTTGCACCTGCTGAAATGGCCTTGGGTCAGCCAGAGCTCTAATAGGGAGCCAGTTTGGTGTAGTGGTTAAGTGCATGGACTCTTATCTGGGAGAACCGGGTTTGATTCCCCACTCCTCCACTTGCAGCTGCTGGAATGGCCTTGGGTCAGCCATAGCTCTAATAGAGAGCCAGTTTGGTGTAGTGGTGAAGTGCGCGGACTCTTATCTGGGAGAACCGGGTTTGATTCCCCACTCCTCCACTTGCAGCTGCTGGAATGGCCTTGGGTCAGCCAGAGCTCTAATAGAGAGCCAGTTTGGTGTAGTGGTTAAGCGCATGGACTCTTATCTGGGAGGACCAGGTTTGATTCCCCACTCCTCCACTTGCAGCTGGTGGAATGACCTTGGGTCAGCCATAGCTCTCGCAGGAGTTGTCCTTGAAAGGGCAGCTGTTGAAAGAGCTCTCTCAGCCCCACCCACCTCACAGGGTGTCTGTTGTGGGGGAAAAGATATAGGAGATTGTAAACCGCTCTGTCTCTGATTCAGAGAGAAGGGTGGGGTATAAATCTGCAGTCTTCTTCTGACCCAGCTGTGAGAAAGTCATAATCCACTTCTGGGTCCTGATTCCCCCATCTTGAGAACCACTAGCTGAGATGGGTAAGATTATCCTCATATAGGAATTGGGGCAGCTCTCGGTTATCTTATTGGCCCTTCTGGTCCCATGATGTCGTTTTATCCAAGCGTGGTTTATGGCTCGGGGGTGGGGAGCCAGCTAATCCGGGTGCATCCTTTTCTCCCTGTTTGCCTTTCAATGCACAGAAATCCCAACATCCATGAATGACACCATCTCCTTTGTGCAACGGGACGTGGCTTCTTCGGTGGAGAGCGAGTGGGACAGGAAGGCAAGCGAAGCACTCACAGATGCCAGCCGAGGTGAGCTAACATAAGACAGGGGTGGCTTTGAAGGGGAGAAGAGCGAGCCTAGCTTGGTTATTCTAGCCCAACCCTGCACAGCTTACTTGTGACTCATTACTCCTGCTTGGAGGCTTAGGGAGGGCAGCAGGCCAGACAGAGGGAGGCCCTTGCCCGATGCTCGCTGGTGTGGGGACTGCAGCTGAAAGGATATCCAGCCACTGGTACTGCTGGAGCAGCAGGAAAGGGTCCAGGATAACAGCAGGCCAGTTAGCAACTGGTCAGGAGCAGTCTGCCTGCTCTTTAAGAGAAGCTAGAAATTGCTCTAAAACTGCTTTATTAAATTTAAAGGCAGTACAATTTTATTATAGATTTGCGAAATCAATACTTCACATTCTGTTTTTGTAACCTCACCTTCAGAATCCATAACTGGGGATGTTATGAATATAAAAAGAGTCCTGCTGGGTCAGACCAGTGAGGGTCCATCTAGTCCAGCCTCCTGTCTCACCCAGTGGCCAACCATTTCCTCTGGAGGGCTAGCAACAGGGCAGAGAGGCCGAGGTCTTCCCCTGAGAAGAACATCAGAAGGGCCCTGCTGGGTCAGACCAGTGAGGGTCCATCTAGTCCAGCCTCCTGTCTCACACAGGGGCCAACCAGTTTCTCTGGAGGGCCAACAACAGGGCAGAGAGGCCGAGGTCTTCCCCTGAGAAGAACATCAGAAGAGCCCTGCTGGATGAGACCAGGGAGGGTCCATCTAGTCCAGTCTCCTGTCTCACACAGTGGCCAGCCAGTTCCTCTGGAGGACCAACAACAGGGCAGAGAGGCCGAGGCCTTCCCCTGAGGAGAACATCAGAGGAGCCCTGCTGGGTCAGACCATTGAGGGTCCATCTAGTCCAGCCTCCTGTCTCACACAGTGGCCAGCCTGGAGGGCCCACAACAGGGCAGAGAGGCTGAGGCCTTCCCCTGAGAAAAACACCAGAAGAGCCCTGCTGGACCAGACCGGGGAGGGTCCATCTAGTCCAGCCTCCTTCCTCACACAGTGGCCAGCCAGTTTCTCTGGAGGGCCCACAACAGGGCAGAGAGGCTGAGGCCTTCCCCTGAGAAGAACCTCAGAAGAGCCCTGCTGGGTCAGACCAGTGAGGGTCCATCTAGTCCAGCCTCCTTCCTCACACAGTGGCCAGCCAGTTCCTCTGAAGGGCCAGCAGCAGGGCAGAGAGGCTGAGGCCTCCCCCTGATGTTGCCTCCTGGCTCTGTGATGAAGAGGTTTTGTGCCCCAGAATGTGCAGGTTCTCCTCAGTCACCATGGTTAAATAGCCACTGGCCGACCTCTCCTCTGTTATCTTAATCCTCTTTCAATGCTGTCACTATAGTCATCACTACATCTTCTGGCAGCAAATCCCCCATTTTAATCACCAGTTCTGTGAAGTAATATTTCCTTTTTGTCTGTCCTGAATCTACTGCTGATTAGCTTCATTGGAGGACCTTGAGTTCTTGGGCGTTCTCGAGTATTTGGGGAGAGTTCTCTTTGGTCCACTCTCTCTATCCCATGCATAATTTTATAAATTTTATAAAGGCCCCATGGCGCAGAGTGGTAAAGCTGCAGTACTGTAGTTGGAGCCCTCTGCTCACGACCTGAGTTCGATCCCCGGTGGAAGCTGGGTTTTCAGGTCGCCAGCTCGAGGTTGACTCAGCCTTCCATCCTTCTGAGGTTGGTAAAATGAGTACCCAGCTTGCTGGGGGAAAAGCATAGATGACTGGGGAAGGCAATGGCAAACCACCCTATAAAAAATCTGCCGTAAAAACGTTGTGAGAGCAACATCACCCCAGAGTTGAAAACGACTGGTGCTTGCACAGGGGACTACCTTTACCTTTTTAGACATCTGTTTTCTAAACTGAGAAGTCCCAGACTCTTCAGCCTTTCCTCCTAGGGAAGGTGCTCCCACCCTTTAATCACCTTGGTTGCCCTCCTTTCTATTTTTCCAGCTCTGCAATGTCCTTGTTGAGATATGGTGACCAGAACTGCACACAGTATTCCAAATTAGATCACACCATTGATCTATACAGTAGGGTTATAATATTGGCCATTTTATTTTCAGTCCTTTCCCTAATAATCCCCAGCATGGAGTTTGCCATTTTCACTGCTGCTGCACACTGAGTTGGTATTTTCATTGATCTATCCTTTCCAACCATATGGTATTTTTCCTTCTCAGTCTTTTCCTGTCCTGATTCCATTAGCATAAATTGAAAGTTTAAGATTGTTTTTTTGTCCCAATGTGCATCACCTTACACTTACCAACCCTGAACTTCATTTGCTGCATTTTCACCCCCTCGCCCAGTTTGTAGATGTTCTCTTGCCACACAGCAGGGGAGAGGGAAGGGCCTTCTCCTGGCTGACCCAGAGCACCCACCCAAACCCTTTCTCTTTCCTATCTGCAAAAAGACCAATGCAATTTTGGGCTGTATCAACAGAAGTATAGTGTCCAGATCACGTGAGGTGATAAGACCTCATCCGGAGTATTGTGTTCCATTTTGGGCACCACATTTTAAGAAGGATCTAGACAAGCTGGAACAGGTCCAGAGGGCAACAAAGATGGTGAGAGATCTGGAGACCAAGTCCTATGAAGAAAGATTGAAGGAGCTGGGCATGTTTAGCCTAGAGAGGAGGCGGCTGAGAGGTGATAGGATGGTGAAGTACTTGAAGGGCTGTCATGTAGAGGAGGGTGTGGAATTGTTGTCTGTGGCCCCAGAAGGTAGGACCAGAACCAACGGGTTGAAATTAAATCAAAAGAATTTCTGGCTCAACATTAAGAAGCACTTCCTGATGTTAGAGCAGTTCCTCAGTTGAACAGGCTTCCTCCTTAGGAGGTGGTGGGCTCTCCTTCCTTCTGACACCAGTGAGGATCCTGTGAATTTAGTGTGTGTGTGGGGGGGCGTATTTGTGAGTTTCATGCATTGTTGCTGGAGGCTGGACTGGATGACCCTGGGGGGGTCCCTTCCAACTCTATGATTCTATGATTCTAAGTACCTTTGATTTGTGACTGAAGAGGTGAGAACCCAGGCAGTATAACAATAACATGGGAGGGACGGTGGCTCAGTGGTAGAGCATCTGCTTGGTAAGCAGAAGGTCCCCAGGTTCAATCCCCGGCATCTCAAACTAAAAAAGGGTCCAGGCAAATAGGCATGAAAAACCTCAGCTTGAGACCCTGGAGAGCCGCTGCCAGTCTGAGTAGACAAGACTGACTTTGATGGGCCCAGGGTCTGATTTGGTATAAGGCAGTTTCATATGTTCATATATGTGGCTTTAATGGAGAAACAGTAAAAGATGGTGCAAAGAAAATAGAAGCTTTGATGCAACTAACTAAATGTTCCCTTCCTCAACTTCTAACGCACTCTTCCATGGATGAGGGGTCTCTCTCCAGCCCAGCCTTTCCAGAGAGAACACTTCCCTGTCTGCAGCTAGCCTTTTATTCTTTCCTCCCAGGCCCCCCCACAGCCTTCACTGGTCAAGTTTTCCCTCCAAAACTTCTGTCTACCCCATCAGAGGGACATAAAGGATCCTGGGAAATGTAGGCCCTGTAGCTACTCTAACACAGGCTTCCCTGGACGCTGTAGGCCTCACTCGGCCTAGGATCATGACGGGGCTCTTCACAGCCATCCTTTGTTTTCACCATCAATAACTTTGTGTCATCTGCAAACTTGGCCACATCACTGGTCATCCCCAGTTCCTTTGGGGGACCCCAGCGCTAGTTGCCAATCCCCAGGTGGGGGCAGGGGATCCCCCGGTTTGGAGACCCTCCCCCCCGCTTCAGGGTTGTCAGAAAGGGGGGGGGGAGGGAGGGAAATGTCTGCTTGGGAACTCTATTATTCCCTATGGAGATTTATTCCCATAGAAAATTATGGAGAATTTATCTGCTGGTATCTGGGGCTCTGGGGGGGGGCTGTTTTTTGGGGTAGAGGCACCAAATTCTCAGTATAGCATCTAGTGCCTCTCCCCAAAATACCCCCCAAGTTTCAAAAAGATTGGACCAGGGGGTCCAATTCTGTGAGCCTCAAAAGAAGGTGCCCCTATCCTTCATTATTTCCTATGGAAGGAAGGAATTGAAAAGGTGTGCCGTTCTTTTAAATGTGATGGCCCGAACTTCCTTTGGAGTTCAATTATGCTTGTCACAGCCTTGATCTTGGCTCCACCCCCAAAGTCTCCTGGCTCCACCCCTAAAGTCTCCTGGCTCCACCCCCAAAGTCCCCAGATATTTCTTGAATTGGACTTGGCAACCCTACTGAAAACGTCGTTGCTTCCAACCAACATGGCTACCTGTCTAATTCTGTCTTCAATGGCAGTTTCTACTCATTTGCCTGGAATATATGTTAGGCTGACTGGTCTGGAGTTTCCTGCTGTTAGTTGTTAATGAAATAGAATTAACCCATATCCTGTTCCAGAGCCCTCTGAGGTGAGGAGGGCGTGGACTGGTAGGCCTGGATTCCTTTGGCCTCTGACTGGGGCCTCTTCTCTTCTCATTTCCCCCCTGAACCAGGTGCCGAACCTCTCCCTCAGGCAGGGCTGGGGTGCTTGGGGCTGTTGCCAGGACCAGAAGAGGCCGTGTTCCCTTTTCCTGAGCAAGGCCTGGCGTGCGTGGATGGGCAAGCTCTGAGCACAGCGGGCAGCCCGGAGGAGCCTTCTGACTGCGAAAGAAACTTTGGGGACTTCACCACAATCATCGTGCAGGAGGGGTCCCTGCCTGGGGAGGCTCCATACGTGTGTCCGGACTGTGGGAAAAGCTTCCTTTATGAGGAACAGTTTGCCCTCCACCAGAGGACCCACCCCCAGGCCTCTCCTGGCACCCCAGGGATCCCCCCGCTGAGCATCCCCTTGGGGGCTGAGCTCTGCACATGCCCCGAGTGTGGCCGCTGCTTCCCTAACCAGGCCAGCCTGAGCAAACACCGCCTGTGGCACTCGGGCGAGCGGCCGCACACCTGCGCAGAGTGCAAGAAGAGCTTCCGGCTGAAGATCAACCTGCGGCTCCACCAGCGGACGCACGCGGCGGCAGCGGGGAAGGCTGGCTCCTACATCTGCGGGGAGTGCGGGCGGGGCTTCAACCACCACTCCAACTTCCTGCGGCACCAGATGATCCACACGGGGGAGAGGCCCTATGCGTGCGGCGAGTGCGGGAAGACCTTCATCCGCAAGGAGCACCTGGCCACCCACGGCCGCCTGCACACCGGGGAGCGGCCCTACAAGTGCCCCCTCTGCCAGAAAAGCTTCACCCGCAAGCAGCACCTGGTGGGCCACCAACGCCTCCATGAGGGGGAGACCCCCTGGGTGGAGAGCAGCCTGCCTCTGAAGCACCCAGAGGGCTCGCAGGGCAGAGTGAGGCTGGGACCCCCCTTCAGGCAGGAGGCGTTCCCCCCCTAAACAGCCTGTTTAGTGCGCTCTGGCTGGGACACAAAACTATTAATGTATGTTGTGATGGCAGCCATTTTGGACTGAGCCACTGTGGCGGCTGGGGATTGAATGCGAGGCTCTGCGGCTTGGATCTGTGGGTGGGCTTTACATGTTCTCTTTGCCACACTGGATAGAGACACAGACTAAACACTAGAAGGACTGAAAAAAAGGGGGGGATCGCTGCCTACTTTCTGGAGTCATCCGCATGACACTTGCTAATGGAAGGGGGGTGATAGAGGAGGGAGCAGCCATGTGTTTCTCTTGCGCACTCTTGGTGGTAAAGTTGTCGTCTCTCACTATTTTGGTTGTTTGTGGGTATTTGTTTTCCACCACCGTAGCCCTGGAGGTAAATTGGTAGTGCCTTTGGGGCACCTCTGTCTCCTCTGGGCTTTCCCACCAAACTGGGCTCCAGAGGCTTTTTTTGTAACAGGAACTCCTTTGCATATTAGGCCAAACCCCCCCTGATGTAGCCAATCCTCCTAGAGCCTACAATAGGCCCCATACTAAGAGCCCTGTAAGTTCTTGGAGGATTGGCTACATCGGGGGTTTGGCCTAATATGCAAAGGAGTTCCTGCAACAAAAACAAGCCTGGGCTCATATGGGAACCACAGGGCAAGTCTGACTTGGCAAGAGTGGGCACGTTTTTCAGCCCATCTGAGACCCCGCCCACTTGGGAAGCTCTTTCCAGCTGGCACTGAGCAGGTGACCCAGATGGGGAGAGACCCAGTTGAGGCCCATGAGTGAGCCGTGACTCATAAGAACATAAGAACATAAGAGAAGCCATGTTAGATCAGGCCAATGGCCCATCCAGTCCAACATTCTGTGTCACACAGCGGCCAAATAAATATATATATATATATATATATATATATATATATATATATATATATATATATATATATATATATATATATATACACACACACACACACACACACACACACACACTGTGGCTAATAGCCACTGATGGACCTCTGCTCCATATTTTTATCTAACCCCTTCTTGAAGGTGGCTATGCTTGTGGACGCCACCACCTCCTGTGGCAGTGAATTCCACATGTTAATCACCCTTTGGGTGAAGAAGTACTTCCTTTTATCCGTTTTAACCTGTCTGCTCAGCAATTTCATCGAATGCCCACGAGTTCTTGTATTGTGAGAAAGGGAGAAAAGTACTCAAAAAAGCTCCTCCCATGCCACAAAGGTTCTTAGTCTTTAAGGTGCTGCAAGACTGGCTCTATTCTGCCGCCAGTTTGGTGTGGTGGTTAAGTGTGTGGACTCTTATCTGGGAGAACCAGGTTTGATTCCCCACTCCTCCCCTTGCAGCAGCTGGAATGCCTTGGGTCAGCAATAGCTCTAATAGAGAGCCAGTTTGGTGTAGTGGTTAAGTGCGCGGACTCTTATCTGGGAGAACCAGGTTTGATTCCCCACTCCTCCCCTTGCAGCAGCTGGAATGCCTTGGGTCAGCAATAGCTCTAATAGACAGCCAGTTTGGTGTAGTGGTTAAGTGCACGGACTCTTATCTGGGAGAACCAGGTTTGATTCCTTACTCCTCCACTTGCACCTGCTGGAATGGCCTTGGGGCAGCCAAAGCTCTGACAGAGATTGTCCTTGAAAGGGCAGCTGCTGTGAGAGCCCTCTCAGCCCCACCCACCTCACAGGGTGTCTGTTTTGGGGGGAGAAGTTATAGGAGATTGTCAGCCGTTCTGAGTCTCTGATTCAGAGAGAATGGTGGGGTATACATCTGCAGTCGTTGTCTTCTAGCAGTTGTGCGGACTCTTATCTGGGAGAGCCAGGTTTGATTCCCCACTCCTCCACTTGCAGCTGCTGGAATGGCCTTGGGGCAGCCAAAGCTCTGGCAGAGATTGTCCTTGAAAGGGCAGCTGCTGTGAGAGCCCACCCACCTCACAGAGGTCTGTTGTGGGGGGTGGGGGAGAAGATATAGGAGACTGTTAGCTGCTCTGAGTTTCTGATTCAGAGAGAAGGGCGAGTTATAAATCTGCAATTCTTCTTCTAACTGGCAGAGCATCTGCTTGGCTTACAGAAGGCCAAGGCCTGGCAGTGTCTCCAGTCAAAACAGCACCAGGTCGCAGGTGATGGGAAAGGCCTCTCTGCCTGAGAGCTGCTGCCGGCCTGAGTGGGCAATGCTGACCTTGGTGGACCCCCAAGGCTCTGAGTTGGTTTCTGGTGGTCCCAGGTGGGACGACGTGGAAATGAGCTAGTTTGTCTGCTGCCTGCTGGTCCCAATCATCTGACATTCATGCAGCTCAGAACGGAGCCTTGTTCGTTCACCCCGTTTTAGCCTCCTTCCCTTCCTCCCCTGCCCCCAGTCCCTCCAAAGCAGCTCTCGTGGTTCTCCCCTCCTCCCTCTTAGCCTCACCCACAACCCTGCCAGGTAGGTTAGGAGGAGAGAGAATGTGCAGTCCAACAGGCCCCTGCCTCTCCGCAGGCCTCGTCCTGCATGCTCAGCGGTCTGCCTCATCAGCTCACATGGAACCAGATCCCGTGGCAAGAGGGGAAGGGGGATTTCTGCCTCTGCAAAGGGTGTCTTCATTGTGGCAGCGAGGCCTCTTGGGCCTGGGTATTTTTTTTTTGGGGGGGGGGGCAGGTGTGCAGGATTTCCAGCAGCCAGGGGTTATGGGCAGTTATGCAGAATATGCAAACGCATGCAGAGCAGGCAGATTTACATCAGTGCTCGGGCTGCAGTTGGCGCCTGCTGGCACAGGCCTTGGCACAGCTGAGGCACCCGCCTTCTTCGCTGCAGTTCTAATTGTGGCTGCTGGTTGTGCGGGGTGGGGGGAGGGAGCGTCAGCTCCGAGCTGGGCCCCCAAAGCAGACTGAGCTCATTCCGGAATCAAGGGCTCCTTTGTGCGAGGCCTGGGCTGCACGGGACTTCTGGGCAGCTCCAGCGCTGTCCTTGCTCAAGGGCAAGAAGCAGAAAGTCCAGAGGGGCACGCCTCGAGAGCCGGAAATGCGAGCTGTCTTTCCCCAGCTCTGGGGCCTGCAAGACCAAAGCAGTGCCCCCAGCCACGATTCGAAGATGATAATGATTGGGCCTTTGCAGCCAGGCCAGACTCGGCCCACACATGGATCACATGCGAAACACCTGGCACTGCATAGAATGTCAGGGGAAGCCAGAGCCCCCAAGCACCACCGACATTCCCTCTTTGACACGTGCAGCAGAGACCCCTGAGCCAGTGCGGCATAGTGGGGAAGAGTGTCCGACTAGTATCTTGCAGACCAAGGTTCAATTCCATGGAAGCTTGCTGGGTGACATAAAACATAAGAGAAGCCATGTTGGATGAGGCCAATGGCCCATCCAGTCCAACACTCTGTGTCACAGAAGAACATAAGAGAAGCCATGTTGGATGAGGCCAATGGCCCCTCCAGTCCAACACTCTGTATCACAGAAGAACATAAGAGAAGCCATGTTGGATCAGGCAAAATGGCCCATCCAGGCCAACACTGTGTCACAGAAGAACATAAGAGAAGCCATGTTGGATCAGGCCAATGTCTCATCCAGTCCAACACTCTGTGTCACATAAGAACATAAGAGAAGCCCTGTTGGATCAGGCCAGTGGCCCATCCAGTCCAACACTCTGTGTCACATAAGAACATAAGAGAAGCCCTGTTGGATCAGGCCAGTGGCCCATCCAGTCCAACACTCTGTGTCACATAAGAACATAAGAGAAGCCATGTTGGATGAGGCCAGTGGCCCATCCAGTCCAACACTCTGTGTCACAGAAGAACATAAGAGAAGCCATGTTGGATCAGGCCAATGTCTCATCCAGTCCAACACTCTGTGTCACATAAGAACATAAGAGAAGCTCTGTTGGATCAGGCCAGTGGCCCATCCAGTCCAACACTCTGTGTCACATAAGAACATAAGAGAAGCCATGTTGGATCAGGCCAATGGCCCCTCCAGTCCAACACTCTGTGTCACAGAAGAACATAAGAGAAGCCATGTTGGATCAGGCAAAATGGCCCATCCAGTCCAACACTGTGTCACAGAAGAACATAAGAGAAGCCATGTTGGATCAGGCCAATGTCTCATCCAGTCCAACACTCTGTGTCACATAAGAACATAAGAGAAGCCCTGTTGGATCAGGCCAGTGGCCCATCCAGTCCAACACTCTGTGTCACATAAGAACATAAGAGAAGCCCTGTTGGATCAGGCCAGTGGCCCATCCAGTCCAACACTCTGTGTCACATAAGAACATAAGAGAAGCCATGTTGGATGAGGCCAGTGGCCCATCCAGTCCAACACTCTGTGTCACAGAAGAACATAAGAGAAGCCATGTTGGATCAGGCCAATGTCTCATCCAGCCCAACACTCTGCGTCACACAGTGGCCAAAAAACCCTAGTGTCAACAGGAGGTCCACCAGTGGGGCCAGGACACTAGAAGCCCTCTCACTGTGCCCCCCCAAGCACCAAGGATACAGAGCATCACTTGCCCCAGACATGAGAACATAAGAGAAGTCGTGTTGGATCAACCAACATCCCGTGTCACACAGTGGCCAAAAAAACCAGGGGCCATCAGGAGGTCTACCAGTGGAGCCAGGACACTAGAAATGCTCCCACTGTGCCCCCCCCCCCCGCACCAAGAATACAGAGCATCACTTGCCCCAGACATAAGGACATAAGAGAAGCCCTGTTGGATCAGGCCAATGACCAACCCAGTCCAATACTCTGTGTCACACAGTGGTCAAAAAACCCAGGTGATATCAGGAGGTCCACCAGTGGGGCCAGGACACTAGAAGCCCTCCCACTGTGCCCCCCCAAGCACCAAGAATACAGAGCATCACTGCCCCAGACATAAGAACATAAGAGAAGCCATGTTGGAGCAGGCCAATGGCCCATCTAGTCCAATACTCTGTCACACAGTGGCCCAAAAACCCAGGTGCCATCAGGAGGTCCACCAATGGGGCCAGGACACTAGAAGCCCTCCCACTGTGCCCCCTCAAGCACCAAGAATACAGAGCATCACCGCCCCAGACATAACATAAGAGAAGCCATGTTGGAGCAGGCCAATGGCCCATCTAGTCCAATACTCTGTCACACAGTGGCCCAAAAACCCAGGTGCCATCAGGAGGTCCATCAGTGGGGCCAGGACACTAGAAGCCCTCCCACTGTGCCCCCCCATGCACCAAGAATACAGAGCATCACTGCCCCAGACATAACATAAGAGAAGCCATGTTGGATCAGGCGAATGGCCCATCCAGTCCAACACTCTGGGTCACACAGTGGCCAAAAAAACCCCAGGTGCCATCAGGAGGTCCATCAGTGGGGCCAGGACACTAGAAGCCCTCCCACTGTGCCCCCCCCAAGCACCGAGAATACAGAACATCACTGCTTCAGACATAAGAGAAGCCATGTTGGATCATGTGAATGGCCCATCCAGTTCAATACTCTGTGCCACACAGTGGCGAAGAAACCCAGGTGCCATCAGGAGGCCCATCAGTGAGGCTGACCCAAGGCCATTCCAGCAGCTGCACGTGGAGGAGTGGGGAATCAAACCCAGTTCTCCCAGATAAGAGTCCACACACTTAACCACTACACCAAACTGGCTCTCTATTAGAGCTCTGGCTGACCCAAGGCCATTCCAGCAGGTGCAAGTGGAGGAGTGGGGAATCAAAGCTGATTCTCCCAGATAAGAGTCCACGCACTTCACCACTACACCAGACTGGCTCCCTATTAGAGCTCTGGCTGACCCAAGGCCATGCTAGCAGGTGCAAGTGGAGGAGTGGGGAATCAAACCCGGTTCTCCCAGATAAGAGTCCGCACACTTAACCACTACACCAAACTGGCTCTCTATTAGAGCTACGGCTGACCCAAGGCCATTCCAGCAGCTGCAAGGGGAGGAGGAGTGGGGAATCACACCCGGTTCTCCCAGATAAGAGTCCGCGCACTTCACCACTACACCCAACTGGCTCTCTATTAGAGCTATGGCTGACCCAAGGCCATTCCAGCAGCTGCACGTGGAGGAGTGGGGAATCAAACCCAGTTCTCCCAGATAAGAGTCCACACACTTAACCACTACACCAAACTGGCTCTCTATTAGAGCTCTGGCTGACCCAAGGCCATTCCAGCAGGTGCAAGTGGAGGAGTGGGGAATCAAAGCTGATTCTCCCAGATAAGAGTCCGCGCACTTAACCACTACACCCAACTGGCTCCCTATTAGAGCTCTGGCTGACCCAAGGCCATTCCAGCTGCTGCAAGTGGAGGAGTGGGGAATCAAATCCGGTTCTCCCAGATAAGAGTCCGCACACTTAACCACTACACCAAACTGGCTCTCTATTAGAGCTATGGCTGACCCAAGGCCATTCCAGCAGCTGCAAGTGGAGGAGTGGGGAATCAAACCCGGTTCTCCCAGATAAGAGTCCGCGCACTTAACCACTACACCCAACTGGCTCCCTATTAGAGCTATGGCTGACCCAAGGCCATTCCAGCAGCTGCACGTGGAGGAGTGGGGAATCAAACCCGGTTCTCCCAGATAAGAGTCCGCGCACTTAACCACTACACCCAACTGGCTCTCTATTAGAGCTATGGCTGACCCAAGGCCATTCCAGCAGCTGCAAGTGGAGGAGTGGGGAATCAAACCCGGTTCTCCCAGATAAGAGTCCACGCACTTCACCACTACACCCAACTGGCTCTCTATTAGAGCTATGGCTGACCCAAGGCCATTCCAGCAGCTGCAAGTGGAGGAGTGGGGAATCAAACCCGGTTCTCCCAGATAAGAGTCCGCACACTTAACCACTACACCCAACTGGCTCTCTATTAGAGCTATGGCTGACCCAAGGCCATTCCAGCAGCTGCAAGTGGAGGAGTGGGGAATCAAACCCGGTTCTCCCAGATAAGAGTCCGCACACTTAACCACTACACCAAACTGGCTCTCTATTAGAGCTATGGCTGACCCAAGGCCATTCCAGCAGGTGCAAGTGGAGGAGTGGGGAATCAAACCCGGTTCTCCCAGATAAGAGTCCGGGCACTTAACCACTACACCCAACTGGCTCTCTATTAGAGCTATGGCTGACCCATGGCCATTCCAGCAGGTGCAAGTGGAGGAGTGGGGAATCAAACCCGGTTCTCCCAGATAAGAGTCCGCGCACTTAACCACTACACCAAACTGGCTCTCTATTAGAGCTATGGCTGACCCAAGGCCATTCCAGCAGGTGCAAGTGGAGGAGTGGGGAATCAAACCCGGTTCTCCCAGATAAGAGTCCGCACACTTAACCACTACACCAAACTGACTCTCTATTAGAGCTAAGGCTGACCCAAGGCCATTCCGGTGGGTGCAGGTGGAGGAGTGGGGAATCAAACCCGGTTCTCCCAGATAAGAGTCCGCGCACTTAACCACTACACCCAACTGGCTCTCTATTAGAGCTATGGCTGACCCAAGGCCATTCCAGCAGGTGCAAGTGGAGGAGTGGGGAATCAAACCCGGTTCTCCCAGATAAGAGTCCGCGCACTTAACCACTACACCCAACTGGCTCTCTATTAGAGCTATGGCTGACCCAAGGCCATTCCAGCAGGTGCAAGTGGAGGAGTGGGGAATCAAACCCGGTTCTCCCAGATAAGAGTCCGCACACTTAACCACTACACCAAACTGGCTCTCTATTAGAGCTAAGGCTGACCCAAGGCCATTCCGGTGGGTGCAGGTGGAGGAGTGGGGAATCAAACCCGGTTCTCCCAGATAAGAGTCCATGCACTTAACCACTACACCAAACTGGCTCTCTATTAGAGCTCTGGCTGACCCAAGGCCATTCCAGCAGCTGCAAGTGGAGGAGTGGGGAATCAAACCCGGTTCTCCCAGATAAGAGTCCACGCACTTCACCACTACACCGAACTGGCTCTCTAGTTTCCAGGTGCTGGGAGGCAAGGTGGGCCTGGGCAGGAGATAAATCAGGCCCAGAAGAGGGCGGCTGCAGAATGGCCATTAGTGTGGTGCCAGGATGGCATGGTACAGAAATGCCCCCACAGGTCTTGGCAGCAAGACCTCTGGGGGCATTTATATCCTGCCCTCCCTGGGGTGCTGAAAGCCTGGCTGTGGGGAGAGTCAGGATTCAAATGCAGAAGTAAATTTTAGGAGCTGCTTTTCTTGATCTCTTACTAACAATGGCAGCGTTCTCGTCCCCTGTCTGATACACTCACCTTGTCAAACCTTATTTTTCCTTTTTAATGAAAGGATTGGTGCCTTTGGCATGCTCCTCAGGCCTGCAGCCCCTGACGGCATAGTCGGTGCCTGGAACCAGTTCGCTGTCAAGAAGGGAGGCAGGAAAGGGCCCCCAAGTGACAATCAGAGGGGGCCGGGCTGCCAGCTTCCAGGTGGTGCCTAGAGAGCTACCAGAATTACAACTGATCTCTAGAACAAAGAGTCTCGTGGCACCTCTAAGGCCGAAGTTTCATTCTGGGTATAGGCTTGTGTGTGCAGGCACATATCTTCCAAAGTTTATACCCAGAAGTAAACTTTTGTTGGTCTTAAAAGTGCCACTGGCCTCAAAGCTTGTTATATTTCTTCAGACCAACACGGCAACCCACCTAAATCAACCTCTACATGACCAAGGTTTTATTTATATACTATTGGATTTATATCCTGCCCTCCCTGCAAGAAGACTCTTGAGAGTCCCTCGGACTGCAAGAAGATCCGATCAGTCAGTCCTAAGGGGAATCAACCCAGACTGTTCCCTGGAAAGTCAGATGCTGAAGCTGAAGCTCAAAGGCTTTGGCCACCCGATGAGAAGGGAGCACTCCCTGGAGAAGACCCTGACGCTGGGAAAGACAGAAGGCAAAAGAAAGGGATGGCAAAAGAGGAGATCACTGGACAGCGTTACTGATGTAACAAACACAAATCTAAGCAGACTTCGGAGGATGGTGGAAGGCAGGAGGGTCCATGGAGTAGCAAAGAGTCCTACTCAACTGTGCGACTGAACAACAACTCCCTGCAAGTAGGTTCAGGGCGGGTCATGACAATTTCCTGGGAGAAAACGGCTGCTCTGGAAGGTGGACTGTGTTGTTCTACACCCCTGCTAGGGTCTCTCCCTCCCCAGGCTGTGCCCACCCCAGTCTCCAGGGATTTCCCGCCCCCCCCCCCCAGCTCCTGCAGCTGGCAACCCTATGGGGGGGGGCAGGCCTGAAAGCTGTCATGTGGGATTGCCAGCTATAGGTGGAATCCAGTAGCTGGATCCAGCTATAGGTGATCCTTTAGGACCACAAGAAGCTGGGAGGGATTGTGAGGACCAATTGGGAAATCCAGCGCCACCTGTCACCTTCTCACCTGAGAGTTCTCTAAGAGGGGGGAGGCTGGCTTATTTCTGTCCCCCCAGCTTTTACCTGGGCCCCTGCTGGCCTTGCCATTCGGACCTTTCGGGAGCCTTTTCAGCCCTCCCGACTGGGTTTTAGGGGAGTTCCTTTTAAGGCAAATTTCCAAAGTTGCATTTTCCTTTGTAACTGGGGACTGTGCTACATTTGGGGCATGACAGAGAGAGTAACCAGCGCTTTCTTGGACATTCTCATCAGATGTTGCTGGTCACCCCACCGCACACGCTTTCCTGTCTTGATCCCCAGGGAGCTAGAACTGGAACAAACGGGGCTTCTCCAGCTTTCCCCCTATCCACAAAAGAGGGGCTGCACACCTCCCGAAGGGAAAGGTGCTCGTTTGTGGGCAGAGCAGCTAGCCTGCCATGCAAGAGGGCACAGGCCCCAAAGGCAGATATTAAAGACATCCGTCTCTTGCAACAGGACTTTGAAAGGGGCTCTGCTAGCTGGAGGAGAGGACAGTGACCACGGAGAGCTGCTGCCACAACCCAGAGCTCTGTAGCCTGCTTCAGGAGGATGCAGCTTCGGGAGAGGAAGGTCTCTGAGCCTCTGCTTTGCGACACAGAAAAGGCTAGGTTCAGCCACCGGCATCTCCAGTTAAAAGGATCTGGCAGCATTGAGGGGTGTAAAGGAATTTCCCAGGAGAGCCTGAGTCAGTCCGAGTGACCTGGAGAGGCCAAAGGTCAGAGTCAGTAGAAAGCAGCTTCATGAGTTCATGTCAGCATCTGTCCTGCATGCCGGAGAGTTCAGGTGCCCCCTCTGGGATTTCAGGGAAGCAGGTGCTGGGTGTAGGGTTGCCAGCCTCCAGGTGGACCCTGGAGAGCTCCTGGAATCACACCGGATCTCCAGGTCACAGAGACAGGTTCTGCTTTGGAGGGTGGACTCTATGGCATTGTAACCTGCAGCCCCCTATTTCGACCCCCAAATCTCCAGGAATTTCCCAAGGCAGAGTTGGCAGCCTTAGCTGGAGAAGGTCGTTTAGCTGAGCCCCTGGCAGTCAATGGAGACAAGGCCAAGCCAGACGGGCCAGCGTTCTGGGCTCAGCTACGGCAGCTTCGCACACTCTGCGTATGCTCAGAGGCCCCTTCTTCCTGACCGCCTCATTCAGTCCTGTTCTTCCAGAACGATGCAAGGGCTGAGCTGCGGTTCGTGCCCAGCCGGGCTCCAAGGGATTAATCGCGCCTCTTATTTTCCAGGCCGCCGCGCAGCGCAGCAGCGCCTCCCCCGCCCCGCGAACGCCCTCCCGGCCCGGCCTGGCCCTGCCCTGCCCTCCGCCCGCCAGGCGGCGCTGCGAGAAGGAGTCCGGGCGCGAGCCTCGCTCCTCCTGCGCCTCTCGGGCACGGCGCGGCCAGGGAGAGGGAGGCCCGAGAGTTAGGGGACGACACTTCCGGTTCCCAAAGGGAAAGCGCTGGAGGCCGCTGGGCACCTCGAAGCTTAATTCTGGGTAGAATAACCTTTTGTGTGCACGCGTGTATCCGAGGAACATAAGAGAAGCCATGTTAGATCAGGCCAGTGGCCCATCCAGTCCAACGCTCTGTGTCACACAGTGGCCAAAAAAATTTTTATATATATATATATATATATATATATATATATATATATATATATATATATACACACACACATACACATACATACATACACACGCACACACACACACACACACACATATATATATGTATATATATATGTGTGTGTGTATATATATACACACACACACACACACACACATATATATATATATACACACACACACACACACATATATATATGTGTGTGTGTGTGTGTATACACACACACACATTGTGGCTAATAGCCACTGATGGACCTCTGCTCCATATTTTTATCTAAACCCCTCTTGAAGGTGGCTATACTCGTGGCAGTGAATTCCACATGTTAATCACCCTTTGGGTGAAGAAATACTTCCTTTTATCCGTTTTAACCTGTCTGCTCAGCAATTTCATCGAATGCCCACGAGTTCTTGTATTGTGAGAAAGGGAGAAAAGGACTTCTTTCTCCACTTTCTCCATCCCATGCATTATCTTGTAAACCTCTATCATGTCACCCCGCAGTCGACGTTTCTCCAAGCTAAAGAGTCCCAAGCGTTTCAACCTTTCTTCATAGGGAAAGTGCTCCAGCCCTTTAATCATTCTAGTTGCCCTTTTAGACTTTCTCCAATGCTATAATATCCTTTTTGAGGTGCGGCGACCAGAACTGCACACAGTATTGCAAATGAGACTGCACCATCGATTTATACAGGGGCATGATGATACTGGCTGATTTGTTTTCAATTCCCTTCCTAAGAATTCCCGGCGTGGTGCGTGCACACGAAAGCTTCCCCGCAGAGCTGAGCGTTGTCCTCTCCTTTCCAACCGGCAGGGCGGCCCCCCTGGGAAAGGCGCTGCCGGTCTGAGTGGACCCGGCTCTGACGAGGCGCGCTTCATGTGTGCTGCAAACGAAGACATTTTGGTCTACAGGGGTGGCCAAGGGTAGCTCTCCAGATGTTTTTTTTGCCTACAACTCCCATCAGTCCCTGCCATTGGCCATGCTGGCTGGGGCTGATGGGAGTTGTAGGCAAAAAAAAAAACCTCTGGAGCGCTACCCTTGGCCACCCCTGGTGTAGCAGAAGAGCCCCCTTTGAGCTGCTGCAAGGGTCCCGCGGGGCGAGGGTTGCCAACCTCCTGCTGGGGCCTGGAAGTCCCCCCCACGGCGGGGGAAGCGGCTGCAGAAGGGAGCAGCGCCTCCTCCCTCCCTTGCCACCTGTGCTGTCGGTCTCCCGGCGGGGTGTGTGTGTGTGTGTGTTCCCGGATGAGAAGGAGCAACCCTCCCCCGCTTCTCCCCCCTGCAAAGGCACGCTGCGTCCCCCGAGCTGGAGCTGGCTGCGGGGAGGAGAGAGGGAGGCAGGCCTGCCCCCCCCCCCGCCCCGGTTTGATGTCGTGATTAACAGGGTTCCCTCTCAGCTGAACAAAATAGGGAGTCGATTGCACCTTGAAGACCAGCCTAGTTTTATTCTGAACGTAAGCTTTCGTGTGCATGCACACTTCTTCAGACGAGGTAAGCAGAGCCACATATAGTTGCTGGGGTTTGGGATAGTGGTGCAAAGTGAAAAACCAATAGCAGAATAGTAAAATTATCAAATTCAGAAAGCCTTAGAACTGGACAGCATTCGCGTGGGAGAGCATAAAAGTAACATGTCAGTCGGAATGTGAGAAGGCCTGTTCATTATTCTGTTGCTAATAAACCTGGGTCAATGGTTTTCTGAATTTGTTAATTTTACTATTCTGCTATTGGTTTTTCACTTTGTATCACTTGGCCTTCCAAACCCCACCAGCTATATGTGGCTCTGCTTACTGTACCTCATTCCTCGTCTGAAGAAGAGTGCATGCACACGAAAGCCTACGTTCTGAATAAAACTAAGTTGGTCTTAAAGGTGCAATCGACTCCTATTTTGTTCTACTACTTCAGACCAACACGGCTGACTATTTGGATCCCTCTAAGCTGAGTTAGTGTGAGATTTTTAGCCTCCAGCTCACACATTTTTGCCTTAGCTCAGGAAAATTGACCCCAGAGCACAATAATTTATGCAGTAGTTCACAACTTTAATGCCAGTAGCTCACAAAGCGAAATTTTTGCTCATAAGTCTCTGCAGCTTAGAAGGAACACTGGTGGTTAAGTGTGTGGACTCTTATCTAGGAGAACCGGGTTTGATTCCCCACTCCTCCACTTGCAGCTGCTGGAATGGCCTTGAGTCAGCAATGGCTCTTGCAGAGGTTGTCCTTGAAAGGGCAGCTTATGGGAGAGCTCTCTCAGCCCCACCCACCTCACAGGGTGTCTGTTGTGGGGGGAGAAGATATAGGAGACTGTAAGATGCTTTGAGTCTCTGATTCAGACAGAAAGGTGGGGTATAAATCTGCAATTCTTCTTATCTGGGAGAACCGGGTTTCATTCCCCTCTCCTCCACTTGCAGCTGCTGGAATGGCCTTGGGTCAGCCATAGCTCTAATAGAGAGCCAGTTTGGTGTAGTGGTTAAGTGTGCAGACTCTTATCTGGGAGAACCGGGTTTCATTCCCCTCTCCTCCACTTGCAGCTGCTGGAATGGCCTTGGGTCAGCCGTAGCACTGGCAGAGGTTGTCCTTGAAAGGGCAGCTGCTGTAAGAGCTCTTTCAGCCCCACCCACCTCACAGGGTGTCTTTTGTGGGGGAGGAAGGGAAAGGAGATTTTAGGCTGCTCTGAGACTCTGTCCTTAAGAGGGCAGCTGCTGTGAGAGCTCGCTCAGCCCCACCCACCTCAAAGGGTGTCTGTTGTGGGGGAGGAAGGGAAAGGAGATTGTGAGCCACTCTGAGACTGTCCTTGAAAGGGCAGCTGCTGTGAGAGCCCTCTCAGCCCCACCCACCTCACAGGGTGTCTGTTGTGGGGGAGGAAGGGAAAGGAGACTGTGGCCGCTGTGAGACTCTTCGGAGTGGAGGGCGGGATATAAATCCTGAATCTCCTCCCCCTCCTCGCCCCGCAGCTGCCGCCTGGCAACCGGAAGTGCGGGCCCTGGCTGGGCGGCCGGCCGGCGGCTATCGAGTCGGGCGGGAACGGCGCGGCGTCGGGGCGGGGCGGTGCGCATGCGCGCCCCCTAGAGCAGAGCGGCGCTCGCTCCGCCGCCTCCGCGCCTGGCCGCCTGTGGCGCTCCCTCTGGCTGCCGGGTGGGAGGGAGGGAAGCGGGCGGGCGGGCGGGAGGACCCAGCGGCAGGCGCAGCGCCGCAGGAGCAGCCGGAGCCGCGGCAGCAGCAGCAGCAGCAGCGTCGTCGTCGTCGGGCCCTGCTGGAGCCTCGTTGTGGCGCCGTCGAGCCCCGGCTGAGCGGGGAGGGAGGGAGGGAGGGAGGGGCAACAAAGGGCCATGGCGGGGGAGGCGCCCGCCCAGGTGAGGCACGCACTACCCCCCCGGGAGGGCAGGGCAGGTGGCGGGAGGGAGGGGCTCCGCAGGGGGGGCAGGTGCCGGGTGGGGGAGGGGCTGTCAATGGGGCGCCTCCTGGGGGGGCTCCTCAAGGGCTGCGGGTTGGGGGAGGGGAGGGGGCGCTGCTGCTGGGTCCCTCCCGGCCCCACCCCTCCTAGGGGGGCTCCTCAGGGCCAGGGGGAGGGGGCTGTCAGAGGTGGGAGGGAGGGGGCTGTCAATGGGGGGGTCCTGCCAGGCTGCACCCCTCCCACCCCCACCCCTCCCTGGGGGTCCTCTGGGCCTGGGGGTGGGGAGAGGGAGGGGGCTGTCAGAGGAGGGGGCAGGAGCCAGGCGGGGGGGGGGGTCTGTCATTGGGGGGGCTCTGCCAGGCTGCTCCCTCCCACCCCCTCCCCTCCTAGGGGAGCTCCACAGGGCCTGGGGGTGGGGGGGAGGGAGGGGGCTGTCAGAGGAGGGGGCAGGAGCCAGGCGGGGGGGCTCTTCCAGGCTGCTCCCTCCCACCCCCACCCCTCCTAGGGGAGCTCCACAGGGCCTGGGGGTGGGGGGAGGGAGGGGGCAGGAGCCAGGCAGGGGGGGTTCTGTCATTGGGGGGGCTCTGCCAGGCTGCTCCCCCCACCCCTCCTGGGGGGCTTCTCAGGGCCCAGGGGTGGGGGGTTGCTGCACGGGGTTGCAGGGTGGGGGGCATCCGCTCTTCCTTTCTCCGCCTGGCAGGCCTGCGCTCCGGGCAGTAGCAGCAGCAGCAGCAGCAGCGGCCGCCGGCTTGTCAAAGCGGATCTTGGCAGCCAGACAGCTCCTGCTGCTGCCTCTGGAGGAGAGGAGCTGGGGGGAGGGGGAGGGCTGCTGCTCCCCTCCCCCCGCCACCCCTTCCTCCCCCCCCCCCCCGCTGAACTGTCAGGCGGAGGGAGGCAGAGCCCCTCCCTCCCCCCCAGGGGCGGCCCTTGGGAAGGGCGCTGAAGAGCAGCAGTGGGGGGGGGGGTGTTTGTTGACATCGGGCTTTGTCTCCGGCCTCTCTGGCTCTGCTCCCTCGAGCCTGGTTGGGGGGGGGGGATCTGGCCCAGGAGGGGGGATCTGGCCAGCACAGCCCTGCTCTGGAGGGGTCCAGCTACCCCCCCCCACAGAGTCTGCTCCCCCCCTCCCCCAAGCCGCATTGAGCATCCGCTTCGCTCCCTGGGGATCTTGCGGTTCAGGCCAGGCCCTGGAAGGCTGTAGGGGCAGGACCATGGCCAGTACCTAGAGCAGCCCTGACAGTAGCATCTTGGCCCCCCCACCCCACACACGCCAAGAGATGGGGATGCTTGGATGCAGTCGGATGCGCCGGCGAGCAGAGGCAGAGGGGCACGGCAGCTGCTGCTATGTGACTGGGATTTGGCCCTCTTCGATACAGGCTTATGCAAGAGACAGAAGCTTGGAAGGGGGTGGGGGGAGAATTCCCATTTAAATTCCTGATCCTCCAGAGAAGGCTCTGCTGTTTTTAGGGAGCAAGGCTGGGAAGGGGGGGAGAAACGACTGTTGTCCTGGCCTCCGCAAAGCACCGCAAACCGCCCTTCCCTCCCCAGACCATGCCAGTTTAAGCAGGGATTTGTCATAGCAGACCGTCCCTCTCTGGCACTCAGTTCTTATGCTCAAAAAAAGCCTTTGGAAGCACAATCTGTGATAGTTGTGCTTTTTGCGTAGAAGTGCCCTGCTTGAAAGTTGTGCTGTTTGTGTAGAGGTGCCCATGGGAGGGACGGTGGCTCAGTGGTAGAGCATCTGCTTGGGAAGCAGAAGGTCCCAGGTTCAATCCCTGGCATCTCCAAAAACGGGTCCAGGCAAATAGGTGTGGAAAACCTCAGCTTGAGACCCTGGAGAGCCGCTGCCAGTCTGAGTAGACAATACTGACTTTGATGGACCGAGGGTCTGGTTCAGTAGAAGGCAGCTTCATATGTTCATATGTTGACAAGTCCCTTGTCCCCAGGTAGAAGGACCAGGCAGGAGGTGATGGGAAAGACCTTCCTCTGTCTGAGACCCAGAGAGTTGCTGCCAGTCTGAGCAGACAGCATTGACCTTGGTGGACCAGCGTTCTGATTTAGTATAAAACAAATAAGACATGTGAGGCTGTGGCTGCGCTGAAGAACATCTGCTGGCATGCAGAAGAGCCCAGCTCCAATCCTCCACATCTGAGTTAAAAGGAAGTGATATGAAAGACCCTGGAGAGCAGCTCTCAGACTGATGAGACATTACTTGATGGCCCTTAAGGGTCTGAGTCATGGGGAAGGGATGTGGCTCAGTGGTAGAGCATCTGGTTCGCACACAGAAGGTCCCAGGTTCAATCCCTGGCATCTCCAGTTAAAAGATCTAACAGGAGGTGATGAGGAAGACCTCTGCCTGAGACGACTTTGGTCTGATTAGGCTGATAAGGCTGTGTCACATGCATGCTCGTGTTGGTGCTGCTCAAGAAGCAGGTTTTGATAAATCTGATCGTCCATTGCTTCAATCAATGCATTTGATTGAGGACAGCGATGGGACAGCGTACAGGTTGCACCCTCACACTCTCCCCCACGACCTGAAGAACCCCTAGCAGGCTCAGAAATCGCAGTTCTCTCGTCATCCTGTAATGGGGGCTTTTTACCTGGAATTGGTTTAATGTAGGCTTTAATTTAATTTATCTCTTTATTATGTTATAAACCGCCCTGAGCCCTGCTGGCAGGGAAAGGGCAATTCAGAAATCCAATGAAATAAAGAAGTCTCCTCCATTGGGATTAGAAGTCTTATTTTTAAGTTCTTCTACTGTAGAGCTGAAAAAAATAATAATTCTCTGTTATGTATACAGAATATGGGTGAAAATATTGTGTGCGGATGCGATGCATTATACATCACAGCCGTGGAGTGTAGATGTTTCCCTATTCTGTTGCGGTGGCTGCAACTGTTACTTACAACTTTATGGCGTAAAAGGCCAGTTGGCTGTCCAGGTCTTTGGACCCTTGGAGCTGTTAAAGTGAAGGGATGAAGGATCTTGTGGCACTTTAAAATCCAACAAATTTATTGTAGCATCAGCTTTTGTGGATTAGGAAACACCCGCCCCCAGCAAGGGCATGAGATGAGCTGGCACGAGTGAGATATAATTGGCCAGGGAAGAGTAATGGTCAAGCATGGGCTCCAAAGGCAAGGACGTGTAAGAAGTCCGGTCTGTGATGTTTCTACTTCAAGCTCCGCTGTAGACAGAGTCGGCACAGGCCTTTGAAGACATTTGTTAAAATGAGACTGAGCTGGGACTGACTGTCCTTTTATGACTTTAGCAAGAGCCATGATGAGCTATTATTATTTTTTTAATCATTTCCTGTTTAGGGCACGTAACTGTTGTAGCTTTTCCGTAAAATACTCAAAGCAAATTACAGAAATCTCATGTATAAAAACAAAAGCAATTAAAATTGGTGCAAAAAGCAACAAATCAATAAGAGCATCTGACAGAATGAGCTTCAGCCCTCGAGAGCTGTGTTGGGTTTGAAGGTGCTACTGGGCTGGAATTTAAATGAGTAAGAGCAGAAGAGGGGAGGTGCTCCGAGTCCAGTTCTTTTCCTGATCTTTCCTCCAAAGCATTGAAACCCAAACTGGGCAGCCAAGTCCCTGCAGGAAGACGCCTACCTCTGGTTTGGGGAGAGCGATAAGAGGTCATCAGGCCCAGAGGAGAGGCTCTGGGGTTCATTAAATGCCAGAGATAAGCAGCAGGGAGCCACCAACTGTCCCCTGTTGACCACAGAGAGCTCTGGCCTGATCCGGTCAGGTGATTCATAGTTGTCTTCCATGTGTAGCTGTCTTCCAGCTTCAAGAGGGGATTGGATCAACATCTGGAGCAGAGGTCCATCAGTGGCTATTAGTTACAGTGTATTGTTGGAACTCTGTGTCTGGGGCAGGGATGCTCTGTATTCTTGGTGCTTGGGGAGCAGCAGTGGGAGGGCTTCTAGTGTCCTGGCCCCACTAATGGACCTCCTGATGGCACCTGGTTTTTTTGGCCACTTTGTGACACAGAGTGTTGGACTGGATGGGCCATTGGCCTGATCCAACAGGGCTTCTCTTAGGTTCTTATGCCTGGGGCAGGGATGCTCTGTATTCTTGGTGCTTGGGGAGCAGCAGTGGGAGGGCTTCTAGTGTCCTGGCCCCACTGGTGGACCTCCTGATGGCACTTGGGTCTTTTGGCCACTGCCTGACATAGAGTGTTGGACTGGATGGGCCATTGGCTTGATCCAAAATGGCTTCTCTTATGTCTGAGGCAAGTGATGCTCTGTATTCTTGGTGCTTGGGGGGGGGGGGGCACAGTGAGAGGGCTTCAAGTGTCCTGGCCCCACTGGTGGACCTTCTGATGGTACTTGGGTTTTTTGGCCCCTGTGTGACACAGAGTGTTGGACTGGATGGGCCATTGGCATGGTCCAACATGGCTTCTCTTATGTTTTTATGTCTCGGGCAGGGATGCTCTGTATTCTTGGTGCTTGGAGGGGGGCACAGTGGGAGGGCTTCTGGTGTCCTGGCCCCACTGGTGGACCTCCTGATGGCACCTGGGTCTTTTGGCCACTGTGTGACGCAGAGTGTTGGATTGGATGGGCCATTGGCCTGATCCAACATGGCTTCTCTTATGTTCTTATGTCTGGGGAAGGGATGCTCTGCATTCTTGTTGCTTGGAGGGGGGGACAGTGGGAGGGCTTCTAGTGTCCTGGCCCCACTGGTGGACCTCCTGATGGCTCCTGGGTCTTTTGGCCACTGTGTGACACAGAATGTTGGACTGGATGGGCCATTGGCATGATCCAACATGGCTTCTCTTATGTGACACAGAGTGTTGGACTGGATGGGCCATTGGCCTGATCCAACATGGCTTCTCTTATGTTCTTATGTGACACAGAGTGTTGGACTGGATGGGCCATTGGCCTGATCCAACATGGCTTCTCTTATGTTCTTATATCCGGGGCAAGTGATGGCCCGTATTGTTGGTGCTTGGGGGGGGGCACAGTGGGAGAGCTGAATGTAAATTCAGTTACCACCAGAATAGAGTATTTAATATTTGAGTACTGGACGCCTGAGCAATAACCCTTTCAGGTCTGTGGAATTTCACTCTTCCCTGGTAGAGACAGGTTGGTTTGGCTAATGAGAAAGGGACTGAGGCAATGCTTGAATCAGGGAATTCCCGGTAGCAACCCAAGAGCTCTTGGCTCACAGTCTCATCCAATATGCCCCTCCTGCTGACTTCCATTGCAGGAATGAATGTAATTTGGCAGCCCCAACCAGTTAAGACAGAAACCTGGCAGTGAAGGAGAGGTTGGTTGCTTGGTTCTGCTGGGGGTGGGTGAGGTAGGAGAGCACATTCACACATTCACTGTTTGCCTTTGCCCACAGGCACTGGAACTGGACACGGAGTCCCCGCGGCTGTTACCGCCACAGCTGTTCACTGACCCTGACCGAACTTTTGAAAGAGAAACCCAGACCGCTGAGATTTCTCTGACCTTAGTAGCATCATTCCAAGCGATGGAGAAGAAGGTGGACTCTCACGCCACGCGGCTGCTGGACTTGGAGGGCAGGACGGGGACAGCTGAGAAGAAGATCATAGACTGTGAAAAAACAGCCGTCGAAATTGGGAATCAACTGGAGAGCAAGTGGGCTGCCCTGGGCACCCTGATCCAGGAGTACGGCCTGCTCCAGAGGAGGCTGGAGAACATGGAGAACCTGCTGAAGAACCGGAACTTCTGGATCCTGAGGCTCCCCCCGGGCTCCAAGGGGGAAACCCCCAAAGTAAGTGCTCCCAGCTGGTGCTGCAGAAGAGGGGCGGACGTTCCCTCTGGCATCATGAACCGAGCGTGCAGACATCCTTACAGTTGTTCTCTTAGGGTTAAGTGTGCGGACTCTTATCCGGGAGAACTGGGTTTCATTCTCCACTCCTCCACTTGCAGCTTCTGGAATGGCCTTGGGACAGCCATAGCTCTTGCAGGAGTTGTCCTTGAACGGGCAGCTTCTGGGAGAGCTCTCGCAGGCCCACCCACCTCTCAGGGTGTCTGTTGTGGGCCGCTCTGAGATTGTAAGCCACTCTGAGACTCTTGAGATTCAGAGTAGGCAGGATATAAAAACAATATCATCTTCATCATAAGGATCTCTGGGCAGGGTGGAGATAGACTTGCTTGTTCATCTTAGGGTTGAAGAGCCCCCAGTGATGTAAGCCTTGCTCCCCCCCCCCTCCGCCCCCTGCTGTTTGCTCCTGTTTTTGGTAGAAATATCAGGAGTGAAAGAGGGAATGGGGATTCCAGCAGCTTGGAGCAGGTGCTACCCTGCTGAGCCTACGGGAGGGGAAGGAGGGATGAAGAGCCAGGCTGCATCCTGCTGCACAGGTGTGGTGGAAGAAGCCCCTCTGCGTTCAGAAGGACTTTCCTTTGAGTGTGCCCTTCCTAGGACTGGGTGGTTCCATTTTTAAAAAAATAAGGGGTTGGGAAAAGAGAGTTGGCGTGTGAGCCCTCGTCTTTGCTGTCGATTCGAATGACTCCCTTGGGGTGGCTTAGGAGTGTATTGTTAGAGTGAAGATTCCAGCTTCCTTTGAACTGTTGGACTTTTGGATTAAATTAGATTTGGATCTGTTGGTTTGTGAAGGCATGGATCCCTAAGTGTATCAGATCAGGCCCGGCAGGTTTTGATTTCCACGGGAGAATGTGACTGTTGATCCGGTGGATGGCACATGGGACTTGGCTGCGAGAGATCTGGGTTCCAGTCCCAGCTCAGTCATGAACTCCCTGTTTGAATCTGGGCAAAATGCCAGTTCTCAATCTTAGCTGCCACTTGGTAACATGGGCACAGTTTTAACCCAGGAATGGATCTACATGTTCTTTGAGGGGGAGCAAAATTAAAAAATAACGCCCCCTTATGGGCCCATTCTATTTTATGGACCCATAGAATAGAATGGACTCCATACCCAGTTTAGTGCCCCCCGTCTGGTGGTGCCCAGGGCAAGTGCCCCCTCTGCTCCTCCCTAGATCCAGCCCCGTTTTAACCTATATTATTTACTTAGCACCTGTATCCTACATTTGCAGATGCCTGCTCAAAGTGGCTAACTGGAAGACCAAGTAAATGAAACAATAAATTATACAAATTAAAAACAATCACAACAGTTAAATTAAGCTAATCTCCCCACCATCACAGCAAAACAGTCTCTGTGTTAAAACCAGCAGTCAGTATATATCGGCAGCATAAAACTGTCCTGAACAGAGAAATAGTTCCTAAGAACCTCAGTGAGATCCATAAAATGCAAATAGTGGATTAAATACCTAAGACCATAAGCCCTGCTGGATCAGACCAGTGAGAGTCCATCTAGTCCAGCAGCGTGTCTCCTATAGTGGCCAGCCAGTTCCTTGGAAAGGCCAACAACAGGGCAGAGAGGTTGAGAACTTTCCTCTGGTTTTGCCTCCTGGCTCAGGGATTCAAAGGATGAGTGCCTCTGAATGTGGAGGTTCCCTCAGTCACCACACCTAGTAGCCATTGACAGACTTCTCCTCCATGAATTTATTGAATCCTCTTTTAAAGCTGTTTATTCTTGTGGCCATCGCTACATCCTCTGGCAGCAGAGTCCACGTTTTAATCACTCTCTGTGTAAAGTGGTATTTCCTTTTGTCCATCCTAAACCCGTCAGCCCATCAGCATAATTGGATGCCCAGCAGTTCTTTTTGTCATCTCTCTCCACTCCAGGCACAGTTTTATAAATCTCTCTCGTGTCCCCCCCTTAGTCATCTCTATTCTAAACTGGAAAGGCCCAGATTCTTCAGCCTTTCCTCATAGAAAGGGACCACTGCTTCCACCCCCTAATCATCTGGCTTGCCTTCCTCTGCGCTTTTTCCAGCTCTGCAGTGTCCTTTTGAAGAAGAAGATATTGGATTTATATCCCGCCCTCCACTCCAAAGAGTCTCAGAGTGGCTCACAATCTCCTTTCCCATCCTCCCCCACAACAAACACCCTGAGAGGTGGGTGGGGCTGGAGAGGGCTCTCACAGCAGCTGCCCTTTCAAGGACAACCTCTGCCAGAGCTATGGCGGACCCAAGGCCATGCTAGCAGGTGCAAGTGGAGGAGTGGGGAATCGAACCCGGTTCTCCCAGATAAGAGTCCGCACACTTAACCACTATACCAAACTTTTGGAGATACAGGGATTATAAATTTACACAGTGTTCCAAATGAGGCTGTACTGTAGATTTATACAGGGGCATTACAATCGGCCATTTTATTCTCAGTCCTTTTCTTAATAATCCATAACATAGAATTTGCTTTTTTTCACTGCTGCAGCACCCAGACACTTTCACTGAGCTATCCACTACGACCCCAAGGTCTTCCCCCCCTCTTATTCTTAGTAAGTTCAGACCCCATTGGCCTATACATGAGGTTGGGATTTTTTTGTCCCAGTGTGCGTTGCCTGACACTTACCAACATTTAAGCTTCATCTGCCGCCTTGTGGCCCCCTCCCCCAGTTTGCAGAGGTCCTCTTGGAGCTCTTCACAGTCAGCCTTGGTTTTCACCATCCTGGATTGTTGGGTGTTATCTGCAGACTTGGTCACTGCACTGCTCACTCCTAGTTCTAGATAATTGATGGAGAGATTAAATAGGACTGGTCCAATACTGATCCTTCTGGGACCCCACTGCTTCCTTCCTTCCATTGTGAGAACTGTCCACTGATTCCTACCCAGGTGAACTGAAGTGTTTCAGCCTAGCACCTAAACCAGGGATGTCAAACTCATTTGTTATGAGGGCCGGATTGGACCTAAGTGAGACCTTGTCGGGCTGAGCCACGTTGGGGCAGACCATGTGTGTACTTATTTATATATATATATATTTTATTGTTATATATTCCAACACCACTACACCTCTGTGAGAGTCCCAGGCCATAGATACATTATAATATTCCATATATTTATAATTATAAACATTTCATCCAAATACAACTCCTTCCCTCTATTTAACCTTCTTATCCATTCATTTCCTTATTAACCAACCAATCGTCTTAAATTGTTTAAACTTTTCCAGATACCTCACCATCTTTCTAAACCAGCCCTCCTCTTGTTCCCTAACCTTTAATCCATTCATTCTTCGTATCTTCATCGTTAAATACTCCAATATTATTATATTATTCATTTTATCCCTCCAGTGATTAATTGTCAGTTCCTCAGGTTCTTTCCAATTCCTTGCTATCACTTGTCTTGCTGCTACTAACATCAAATTAATCCATTTACTATCCTCTTTTGATCCTAATCCCACACCATCCAAATTAATAATTGCCATTGCTTTAGATATACTTATTTTCCTTCCCATAATCTTTGTCATCTCTATGCCACCCTGAACCCAGAATTTTTTCACTAAGGGACAATCCCACCACATGTGACTGAAAGTTCCAATTTCTCCACATTTCCTCCAACAATTTTTACTCCCTGATTTAGAAATATAATACATCTTAATGGGTGTATAATACCATTTCTGTATCATCTTCAATCCCTGCTCCTGCATTAACCTAGATGTTGTAACAAAGGGAGGTAATCTAAAAATCCTCTCCCAATCTTCATCTAAAATTTTATCTTCAATATCTGTTTCCCAATATTCCTTCAAAAATTCTCTCGGGGATTTCCCTGTACCTAATAAAATCTTATACAATTTTGAAACTATTTTTGATTTATCTTCTCCATACTCTTTCACCAATTTTTCAAAGGGAGTATTAATTCTTTTACCAATATTTTTAATTTCTTCCTCCTTCAACAATGAGGAGATTTGACTTTTTAACAACCAATTAATATTATTCAAAATATTATACTCCTCTTTCTTCACCCCATCAGTACCCCAAACCTCTTTCAATTCTCGAATCGTAATCCTCTTCAGTTTATCTCCTACTTCCTTTGACAGCGATCCTCTTAATGGAGCAAATTTATCATAATACCACATTTTAGTAATAGATGATATCTCCGGAGTGAGTTCTTTTTTCCACTTCTCCCATACCCTACTGGGCCCCATAAAGGTTGATAATTTATCACCTATCTTCTTCTTCCTTTTCGTTCTATCAAATAAACTTTATGTATTGCCTTGGCATATACCAGAACATGTACTGAAGAGGTGGCAAGGAGATATAGATAGATTTGTTTTTGCTTCAAAGAAACCAAGGACAGCTAGTAGGTATAGATATTATGGTATTAAAGATGGGGGATGGGGGATTCCCAATATAATTTACTATTATGACGCATATCAATTAAGGCACTTAATGACTTGGTTGGAGGGAGAGTTAGGAGAAGAGCTGAATGGGATAGAAAAGGAAAATTTAGAGGTAGTGTGTACTTATTTAAGATTAAGTAGCAGAGATATAAACTTTTTAAAGGACACACAAATACAACTAAATATTTTTTTAAAAAAACGCTTAAAATAAAACATGCTTAAAACATTAGCACTTGTTGGTCTTAAAGGTCTTTTTTTGTATTTCTCCCATGGGATCCAGGGAACTGGGCAAAGGAAACTCTGACTCTTTCCCTCCCTCCCCAGGGGACCAAGAGGGGGAGGAGCCTCAACCAATGGAGAAAGATCCTGTGCGATTGAGCAAGCCTTGTAAAGCAAATTCCTCAGGGCCTGATTTGGCCCTTGGGCCGCATGTTTGACACCCCGATCTAAATACTAACAGAGTACACACGAAGCTGCCTTAGACTGAATCAGACCCTCCTTGGTCCATCAAGGCCAGCCTTGTCTACTCAGACTGGCAGAGGCTCTTCAGGGTCTCAGGCTGACCTCCTGCCTGGTCCTTTCAGTTGGGGATGCCGGGGATTGAACCTGGGAACTTCTGCAGGCCAATCGGATGCTCTGCCACTGAGCCACAGCCCCTCCCTAAAGTGCAAGCGTGAAGGGGGAGGGTATTTCCTAGAGGAGAAGCCACTCGGTACTAAGAAGGCCTTGTCACTGGGTTACAGTTTGCTGTCAGGAGGAAGAGGGCAATGAGAGAACTTTTAATATACAATAACAACAACACATTTTATTCATATCCTGCCCTCCCCGCCGGAGCAGGCTCAGGGCGGCTCACAACAAAATTCATTTAGTTATACATTGAGTTAAAATACATTAAGTTATAACTAACAATATAAACCAACAGGTAATTAAAAACTATTAAAATTCTAAAAACAATAAGTTAATATTAGTATATTGATATGTTGGTGCTATTCAGAAGGTGAATTTACTTAGCAATTTACTCAGTGAAAGCCATTCGAAAGAGATATAGAAGAAGCTTTTTTTTTTTTTTACTTTTGCCCCTCACTCGCCCCTTCTGCAAAGGGACCAGCGTGGACGGGGATCTAAGAGCGGTGAAGGTGGTTGTGATGAGTGTGCCCTTCTTGTGGCTCCAGGTGCCGGTGACATTTGATGACGTGTCTGTCTATTTCAACGAGAAGGAGTGGGAGAAGCTGGAGGAGTGGCAGAAAGAGCTCTACAAGAACTTGATGAAGGGGAACCACGAATCTCTGATCTCGCTGGGTAATGTCGCGTGTGCGGCTGGCTGGGCCTGGGAGCCCTCCTGGCCCTTTGGATTTAGGGCGGGCTGGGGTTTGCACACGCTGCTGTGCTCTGTCTCTGACTTGTGTGCTTGGCGCAGGTTTGTTATTTATTAAACTATATTTCTAGATTGCCCTCCCCTGTAAAACAGTGCTCAGGGTGGTTTGCAATGATAAAAGGCATTCGTATATTAAATTCACAGTTAAAAACTGTAAAAATGCAATAATTGGCTGGGTTAGATGACACTAAAACTTCCGGTTGTACACCTTGACCTGGATAGCCCAGGGAAACCCTTGGCTAGTCCTTGGATTGGAGACCCCCAAAGGAATACCAGAGTCGGGAGGCAGGGGCAGGCTTTATTCAACCACCTCCCTGAATATCCTCCAGGCCCCCAGTAGGGGTCAGTCACCAAAGCTCACCATGACTTCTAGGTGCACCCCCCCCACACACAAATACAAAAATATCCAACTAAAAAAGAAAAAAAACCCACACCCCTCAGTTTGAGACTGATGGAGGACCGAGAAACCTGCTGGGGTTAGCTCTTTTAAGGCAGCCATTTCACCGTCCCTCATCTGGGTGTCAGTCACACATGTCAAATCCATAATTTGTGCTGCAGTATAATTTTGCAGTGTCATGGTCTTATTATTAATGGACGTGGCATTACACAACATCAGTTTTACTGGTGGTTTGGGGGGGACAGTATATTTCCCTAACCTTCTCGCTGACGTGGCTCAGGACGGGACGAATGCTGGAAGGAGACTGAGCATGTTTGCATGATCCTTGCTGAAGCTGTGTGAAGTCATGCCCTTGCTCGCCCACCTCAGTATTCTGCGCCAGTTTCCGTGCAGTCGATTGCTTCTCTGGGGACCAGGCATCCCCCTGCCCTGGTCTGGCCCTGATTTTAGCAACCAGGCCGAGCAGCGATTTTAAGCTGCAGCAGGCCGAGGGGGCCCTTGTCGTCTTTTTGTGAGCTCTTCTGACTTCCTTGCGGAGGAAACACACAGGAGGTGCCTCCACCTAAGAAGTCTGAATAGCCCAGGCTGGCCTGATCCGGTCAGAGTTTGGAGAGAAGCAGGGTCAGGATTTGGATGGGAGACCACCGAGGAAGACCAGAGTTGCTACGCAGAGGCAGGCAATGGCCAATCACCTCTGTTCGTCTCTGCCCTGTCCTGGATGGCCTAGGCTAGACCAATCTTATTGCATCTCAGAAGCTCGTTGGTGCTGGGCTGGAAGACCACCGCGATGTGACTCAGTAGAGGGCAGTGCCATGAGCATCTACCCGGATGAGTCCAGCACTGCCGTCTTGTACAAACCATCTGCCTGTGGCAATCTTTCCTGCTCTCGGAGGCCAGGAAGCGGGTGAGGGAATGACAAGGACCTTGTTTCCAGGAACAGTTCTGTGCTACACCGAGGGCCACGGACAGCAGCCGCAGTGCATCTGGGCTGTGGAAATGAGCGGCGCTGAAGCAGCGTTTCTGGTTTGCAAAATCTGACCCTTGCCTGCGTGTCGTGGCCTGTCCTACCTCACAGGGTCGCTGTTGTGGGAAAATGGAGGAGGAGCGACCAGTGTTATAAACCACTTTGAGTCCCAGCTGGGGGAGGGAAGTGGGATATAAATAAATGCATGCAAAAATGCTCACATGCCCAAAGTGCATGAAATGAAGAGCAGGCACTCCTAGAATTTCAAACTCCAGGATCATTCCATCTTACACATGCACACGCAGGGAGGGGAAAATGCTTTGCATCCCGCGTGTTGTTTGTATTGGACTAGGATTTTGGTTTGGCTGCCATTTGAAATGGGTAACTTGGAAATTGATTGGTCTGGTGGTTTTTCAGCGAGCTGTTTTTAAAGTATGCAGTTGTTTTATTGATGTGACCGCCCTGAGCCTGTCTTTGGGAAGGGAGGGAGAGAAATGCAAATAAATAAATAATATATGAAATCAACAATAACCAAATGTAATAACCCTTCCATTCCCCCACGCCAGGGGTTTTTATTTTCTTGTTTCATTTTGCTGAGACCGACCAGCTTTGCTCCCAAAGGAGGGAGGAAGACCTTGCCTTGGTCCTTCCCTTCCAGGTGACTGCTTCTTGCAATAAGGGGCACTGCTGTGTGTTTTGCAGATGGCTCCTTAGAGGGACAGCCCTCCCCCTCTGTCCCGTTCTTTGTCTCACCACCTAGCTCAGTTTAGGCTTTTTTTTTTATGGTGGGGAGCCTGCTGGTTGCCTTTGATCTTGGGGACAGCCAATTTAGGGTCCATTCTTCAAGCTGTCCTCCCAAGCGACTTATTTGGGTGACTGACAGAGAAGGCGGAGACCGGTGCTCTCGTCCAATAATCAGCAGCTCTGATGACTGACATTGCTTCTTGTGTCTGTGCTGGGGCCTAGCTGCTGTGGGAATGGGGTGTCTTTGCTTGGGGCAACACATTACCTCTGACTGGCCCTGGGTTTCTTGTTTCTATCCTCCATTTCTTGCAGAGGTTGGGGGGGGGATGGATTGCATCCTACTGCAAGCTCTGATGCGCAAATGCAACTGAACTAGGTTGGGCTCTTGGCGAAGGAGGGGAGCAGTGGGGTTGTTGTCCAGTGATTCTGAACCGGTGGCACTCTGGTTCTCCTCTCCCAACAGATTATGCAATTTCTAAGCCGGGGGTCTTATCCCAGTCGGAGCCTGGTGCCGACTCGTGTCTGGGAGATGAGCAGGACTCGGAAGAACAAGGAAGCCTTCCTGATCCCACCGCAGGTGAGTGAGGGGTGGGTTGGATGGAACTGGTTGCTCTAAGGCAGGGGTGTCAAACATGGGGCCAGAGGGCCAAATCGGGCCCCTGGAAGGCTCCTATCAGGCCCGGGAGCAAGTCTGCTTCCTTCTCTCTCTCTCTCTGGCTTCCTTCAGTTACCAGAGACTGTTAAATAAAATACTGCAAGAGTGCTAATCTTTTAAGCATGTTTTATTTAAAGTTTAAAAAAAATATCTTTGATTGCGTTTGCCTGTTTCCTTTTTAAAGTTTATGTCTCCCCTACCTGGCATTACTTTTTTGACACACAGGGCCCGGCCGAACAAGACATATGAACATATATGAACATATGAAGCTGCCTTATACTGAATCAGACCCCCCTCAGTCCATCAAAGTCAGTATTGTCTACTCAGACTGGCAGCAGCTCTCCAGGGTCTCAAGCTGAGGTTTTTCTCACCTGTTTGCCTGGACCCTTTTAGTTGGAGATGCCAGTGGGGATTGAACCTGGGACCTTCTGCTTCCCAAGACCTCATTTATGTCAGATCCGGCCCTCTTAACAAATGAGTTCGACGCCCCTGCTCTAAGGGTCATTCTGCAGATTCATACCGGGGCTGGGGTGAAATCAGCAACAGAGACCATGGGATTATTTAAGATCAACTGGGGCTGCTCCGCACAGTCTGCTTGTTTAAATGTTGCTTCACAAACACCTTTCTGTGGGCACAAATGCTTATGCCCAGAATGGAACTTGGGGCCACTGGGCACCAATTTGGTCCTGCTGCTTGGGGCCAACACGGCTGCCCACCTGGGTCTTCTCAAGAGGTGGAGGGATCTTCTTTGGAAAGCTCTTTAAAAGGAGAACGGAATTGAAAAGAGCGCAGTTAATTCTGCCAAAGTAGTTTCTTCTCCACTCAATGCTTTCCTGAATCTAGCCAGGGAAGGAAGTCTCTCCTCCCTCTTTGTCAGGCTGTCCCAGTGGCTGGAGCCACACAGAAAAGCCGATGGCTGCAGTGGTGCCGGGAGAGCACCGTAAGGAGAAGGCTGCCTGGGGAACATCACTGCTGCGAGGGAGGGCACTGAGAGGTGCATTGCGATGAGTAGGAGGGCCCAGGCTGTGACAGGCTTTCAGAGGACAAGCAGGAACAAGGCAGATGGCAGAAAGCACCAAAGGGCATCCAAATGCCAGGCCTCCGCTACCCCCAGGAGTTGGGATTCTCTAGCGTCCTTTGCTCTGGTCGCCCTGGGTCCTCACGGTCTCCTTCGTGGCAATTTCAGAGGGCAGCCATGTTGTCCTGCAATAGAACAGTTGGAGAGGAGTCCAGGGACACCTTGAGCTGGGGTCTGTTTTGTCTCTGTCCTGCCTCTCAGATGTTCTTGTCCTTCCTGGGGCAGCAGAGAAGCTTGGCCTTGCCACCAGCTGAGGGCTTCCTGTCAGGAACAGGACTCCTGGGGCATCAAGTGCCACCCCCCCCCCCCGATGCTCTAGTCCATGGCCTGTTAGCAACCGGGCTGTGAGTTGTGTAATTATTTCATTCTATACTACAGTGTAATAATAATAATAATACATTGGATTTATATCCTGCCCTCCACTCTGAATTTCAGAGTCTCAGAGCAGCCTACAGTCTCCTTTCCCTTCCTCCCCCACAACAGACACCCTGTGAGGTGGGTGGGGCTGAGAGGGCTTTCCCAGAAGCTGCCCTTTCAAGGACAGAGTCTCAGAGCAGCTCACAATCTCCTTTATCTTCCTCCCCCACAACAGACACCCTGTGAGGTGGGTGGGGCTGTGAGGGCTCTCACAGCAGCTGCCCTTTCAAGGACAACTCCTGCGAGAGCTCTGGCTGACCCAAGGCCATGCTAGCAGGTGCAAGTGGAGGAGGGGGGAATCAAACCCGGTTCTCCCAGATAAGAGTCTGCACATTTAACCACTACCGGTACATCAAACTGTCTCTCTTTCTCCCCCACAACAGACACCCTGTGAGGTGGGTGGGGCTGAGAGGGCTCTCCCAGCAGCTGCCCTTTCAAGGACAACCTCTGCCAGAGCTATGGCTGACCCAAGGCCATTCCAGCAGCTGCAAGTGGAGGAGTGGAAAATCAAACCCGGTTCCCCCAGATAAGAGTCCGCACACTTAACCACTACACCAAACTGGCTCTCTATTAGAGCTATGGCTGACCCAAGGCCATTCCAGCAGGTGCAAGTGGAGGAGTGGGGAATTAAACCCGGTTCTCCCAGATAAGCGTACGCACACTTAACCACTACACCAAACTGGCTCTCTATTAGAACTATGGCTGACCCAAGGCCATTCCAGCACGTGCAAGTGGAGGAGTGGGGAATCAAACCCGGTTCTCCCAGATAAGCGTCCGCACACTTAACCACTACACCAAACTGGCTCTCTATTAGAACTATGGCTGACCCAAGGCCATTCCAGCACGTGCAAGTGGAGGAGTGGAGAATCAAACCCAGTTCTCCCAGATAAGCGTCCGCACACTTAACCACTACACCAAACTGGCTCTCTATTAGAACTATGGCTGACCCAAGGCCATTCCAGGAGCTGCAAGTGGAGGAGTGGGGAATCAAACCCGGTTCTCCCAGATAAGCGTCCGCACACTTAACCACTACACCAAACTGGCTCTCTATTAGAACTATGGCTGACCCAAGGCCATTCCAGCAGGTGCAAGTGGAGGAGTGGGGAATCAAACTTGGTTCTCCCAGATATGAGTCTGCACACTTCACCACTACACCAAACTAACAGAAATAAAGTGCCCAGTTGTATCATCCCGAGACCACTGCCCCCCCCCCCCCAGTCCATGGAAAAATTGTCTTCCACAAAACTGGTCCTCGGTGCCAAAAAGGTTGGGGACTGCTGCTCTAGCTGGCACATGAATGGGGGTGGGGGTGGGGTGCTTCTGAGAATGTGGACATCAACTCCAGCCCTGCAGCTGGAATATGTTTTAAGAAATTTTAATCCCCTCTGAGATCTGAGTGGCCTTTTGGGGGGTTGCTGACAATATTGTCAGTCTTCCAGTGTTAATTGGCTTTCTCTTGCCGTAATGAAAAAGCCCCTCTCTCCCTGCAGCTGGCATAAGGGTGGTGATCAAGACCGAGGAGCCCCATTCGGATGACTGCCCGGAAGACCTGGAGCAACACCAGCTGTCGGGGAGCTCGGAGGGGGATTTCCAGGGCCTGGACCAAGATGCCCCCTGCGAGAGTCCGTGCAGCGCCACGACTCCTCCTCCTGGAAACTTTGCAAGGAACAGCGTGGAGGAAGCGAGCGAGTACGGGGATTTTGGGGAAATCAAGAGAGTCACGGTCCAACATGGAAGCTGTGCAGGTACGTCTTTGTCAAGCAGTGGAGGAGCTTTTCTTCTCTCTCTCTCCCCCGCCCCTTTCTAGCCCATCTCTGGCTCTGGGCAGATGCCCCAGCCCTTGTCGCTCCTGGTTTTGTATTGCTTGTTTTTATGATATTATTTTAACTCTGTTTGATTTTACTGTTGTCAGCCACCCTGAGCCCCCTTGCAGGATAGGGCGGGCTTTAAACCCAAGAGTTAAATTAAATTAAATCCTCAGGACTTCTCTACGAGGCCTGCCTTGATTTGAGAACGGAGACTGAGGGAGAGCATGCCTGTGTTGGGTGGGCTGGGTGTCGTCTGCAGGTATTCCAGTCCCACATCGTCCCCTCACTACATCATCATCAACACATCTGGTTCTCAACATGGCCAGAGATGCGAATTCTTAAATCCAGAGACTGGAGCCCTGAAGAGACAAGACAGATCTTTCTTAGACAGACCTTAGACTTAAGAAAAATCTGAAATCCAGAAAAATGTGAAATCTAAAACAGCATCAACCAGGTAAAGCTCCCTCCCCCCCCCCCAAAAAAAAACCCCATAACAAATCCCTGTAGTTTTAAAAAGTGAATACCCTCTGAGATCTTAGTGAACATCTGGGGTTGCTGGGCAACCACAGTATTGTCAGCTTTCCAGTCCATAATAGGCAGGAGGGGGCAGGGCCGCATTTGATGCCACACACTTCACCTGGGCCAGGCAGGAGCCACCACCAAACTCACCTGGGTAAGGTGCTACCCAATGACTTTTGCAACTTGGCCAGACTTTGCCCAGGGAGATGCTGCCAGGGGGAACGAAGGAATGTCCTGTGTGGTACAGTGCTTAGTAGTGTCTCCAGTTAGGGCCTGGGAAACCCAGGCTAGAATCCCCTTTCTTCCTTGGAAGCTTGCTGGGTAACTATGACCACGTTGCTCTAGCTCAGCCTAGCCTACCTCACAAGGTTGTTGTGAGGTTAAACTCATTACTGGAGAATAAGTAATGGGAGACAAATATGGCGGCCGCCTGTTGGAAGCTGGCTTTTAGAGCTCCGTATTTTTATTTATTTTAGATAAACCTTTGGCCTTTTATCTTGAGCGAATTAGTGCAGAGTACAGGAGAAAGCTGCAAGCTGCTTTAGGTCCCCACTGGGAAGAAAGGAAAGGGAAGGTGCCCTGTGCAAGCACCAGTCGTTTCCGACTCTGGGGTGCCGTTGCTTTCACAGCGTTTTCACGGCAGACTTTTTACGGGGTGGTTTGCCATTGCCTTCCCCAATCATCTACACTTTCCCCCCAGCAAGCTGGGGACTCATTTGACCGACCTCAGAAGAACAGAAGGCTGAGTCAACCTCGAGCCAGCTATCTGAAAACCCAGCTTCCGCTGGGATCGAACTCAGGTCGTGAGCAGAGCTTAGGCCTGCAGTACTGCAGCTTTAACACTCTGTGCCACAGGGCTTTTAAAAGGAAAGGTCCCTTGTGCAAGCACCAGTCGTTTCCAACTCTGGGGTGACGCTTTCACAACATTTTCATGGCAGACCTTTTTACGGGGTGGTTTGCCATTGCATTCCCCAGTCATCTACACTTTCCCCCCAGCAAGCTGGAGGCTCATTTTACTGACCTCAGAAGGATGGAAGGCTGAGTCAACCTCGAGCCGGCTACCTGAAAACCCAGCTTCCGCCGGGGATCGAACTCAAGTCGTGAGCAGAGCTTAGGACTGCAGTACTGCAGCTTTACCACTCTGCATCACGGATAAATGGAGTAAATGAATGATCACTAAAGCTCAGGGTGGGTGGGGAGAAGCCGGTGGGGAAAGGAGAATGGTTATGGGGGCTGCCGAAAGAGGCAAAGAGGTAAGGGGATACAAGAGAAGAAGAAGAGAAGATATTGGATTTATATCCCGCCCTCCACTCTGAAGAGTCTCAGAGCGGCTCACAATCTCCTTTACCTTCCTCCCCCACAACAGACACCCTGTGAGGTGGGTGGGGCTGGAAAGGGCTCTCACAGCAGCTGCCCTTTCAAGGACAACTTCTGCCAGAGATATGGCTGACCCAAGGCCATTCCAGCAGGTGCAAGTGGAGGAGTGGGGAATCAAACCCGGTTCTCCCAGATAAGAGTCCGCACACTTAAGAGGAAAAGAGGCACCTTCCACAGGTCCCCACAGGTTTCTGTCTTTCACATTCTTACTTTCAGCAAAACTGTCAACATGGGATTGCAAATTCTTGGCCAGTGTTCCCTCTCAGCCGAGTTAGTGTGAGCTAGCTCACAGCTTTTGAGCCTCCAGCTCAGTTTTCGTCTTAGCTCAGGAAAAATGGCTCCAGAGCAAACTCATTTTATGTGGTCACTCAGCACTTTCATGCCGGGAGCTCATGAAGTAGAATTTTTGCTCACAAGGCTCCACAGCTTAGAGGGAGTGTTGCTGCTGGCCTGGAGAGGAAGTTGCATCTGCTAGAACTCTCCCTGGATTCTGATGGGATTCCTCCCACCCCACCGCACTCCACAATCAAACCAGTTTTGTTTCTAGTGCTTGTGTTAGAATGCAGGCACTGTTTTAGGCTGTGCACCCCACTTTTTTCTCCAGTGGGGATCCTGAAGCAGCTTACATTGTTCCTAAAATGTACTGGGTTCAAAGCATGAGGACGCCCAAGAGATAGTGAGTTCAGCTCTTTGTTCAGTGATTCAGCATAGGGAGATGGGAACAGAACTGTCTGGCAGGACCAACGGCCCTGCTTATATGCATGCAAACCTCCCCACCTAAAAACCCATTACCACCATCCCATTACACACAACTCTAGGTTAATAGCTGGCCTAACGATCCCTGATGGGCCTCCTTCCTGAATCCAGGTGGCTTTTGTTTCAGGGTCTCCAGCTCAGCCAAGTCTCTGCTGGCCCTGAGGCCAAACTCCAGTTCCGATACATAACACTTCCTCTCACCTCCATTTTATTGCCACGACAGCCCTGTGAGGTAGGTTAGTATATAGAGCGTGTGACTGGCTCAAGGTCACCCTGTGAGCTTCCATGGCAGAGTGGGGATTTGAAGCCGTGTCTTCTGGATCTTAGTGCTGCCCTCTAAGCACTGCACCACGCTGGCTCACACTCTTTAGGCAGCCTGCTTCAGATAGGGATGATCCATCTTGAGTCCCTGAATGGTGAGAAAGAGGGAATCCAGTTTTTTCTCTCTTTTTTTGCCCTCCAGTCCCAGCCCACGTTATTTATTTATTTATTTTTATTTTATTGGATTTATATCCCGCCCTCTCCACCGAGGCAGAGCTCAGGATGGCTTGCAACAATAAAACATAAGAACATAAGAGAAGCCAATGGCCCATCCAGTCCAACACTCTGGGTCACATAAGAACATAAGAGAAGCCCTGTTGGATCAGGCCAGTGGCCCATCCAGTTGAACACTCTATGTCACACAGTGGCTAGAAAACCCCAAGTGCTATCAGGAGGTCCATCAGTGCAGCCAGGACACTAGAAGCCCTCCCACTATGGCCCCCCACAAGCACCAAGAATACAGAGCATCACTGCCTCAGACATAAGAGAAGCCATGTTGGATCAGGCCAATGGCCAATCCACTCCAACACTCTGTGTCACACAGTGGCCAAAACTCAGGTGCCACCAGGAGGTCCACCAGTGGGGCCAGGACACCAGAAGCCCTCCCACTGTGCCCCCCCAAGCACCAAGAAGACAGAGCATCACTGCCCCAGACATAAGAGAAGCCATGTTGGATCAGGCCAATGGCCTATCCACTCCAACACTCTGCGTCACACAGTGGCCAAAACCCAGGTGCCATTAGGAGGTCCACCAGTGGGGCCAGGACACCAGAAGCCCTCCCACTCTTGCCCCCCCAAGCACCAAGAATACAGAGCATCAGTTCCCCAGACAGAGAGTTCGAACAATACGCTGTGGCTAATAGCCAGTGATGGACCTCTGCTCCATATGCTTATCGATTCCCCTCTTAAAGCTGTCTGTGCTTGCAGCCGCCCCCCCCCTCCTGTGGCAGTGAGTTCCGCGTGTTCATCGCCCTTTGGGGGAAGAAGGGCTTCCTTGTCTCCGCTGTAACTCGGCTGCTGGGAACTTGGGGAGGCCCTGTCTCCACAGGCCCTGGAGAACCTGCCCTTTGGGATGCAGCCAGGCCAGGCTGGGGCTGAGGGGGCTGCAGGAGGAGGGCGCCTTCCCTGGCCAGAGGAGCCCCTTCGGGGGCAGCCAGGCAGGGAGCCACAGCCCAAGTCCCGGGGAGACCCACCACCCCCTCCCGGCCGGGCCATTTACAGATATTAAGCATTAACTAATTCAAACCTTAAAACAGTATAACAATTAAAACATATTAGAAACAATTTGGTGCTAATTGTACATTCCAATAACTTCATTCTTCTTGAGTATCCTCATATGCATCTCTCAGTTAAAAGCAAGTTGAAATCAACTGTAATTATTTGTTATTTATTATATTGCATGTATTGAGCTTTTGCTGTTAGCCGCCCTGAGCCGCCTAGTCGGGGAGGGCGGGATACAAATAAAATGTGAATGAATGAATGAATGAATGAATGAATGAATGAATGAATGAATGAATGAATGAAATAAAGCTGTCTTGCAAGCTTTATGACTTATGGTGGCCCCGGTAGGTTCTCAAGGCAGGAGACATCCTGAGGTGGCTTGCCATCGCCTGCCTCTACAAAGCAATCCTCGACTCCCTGGGTCCATCCGAATACTGACCAAGACTGACCCTGCTTAGACTGGGCTAGCCTGGGCCAATCCCTGTTAAATCAGCCAGCAAGGAAACGAACCGTGTAGAGGTCTCTGAATCAGCCAGATGGTTCTAAGGGTTCTGCCATTAGAATGAGGAGAAGTCATCAGTCTTCATTTGCTTTGAGGTAGGAGGAGAATAGTTGTCAGCCTCTCCCACTCTCTTAAGTGGCATCACATCGGACTCGGTAGATTAAAGGGGGGATAAATCTCCGGGAATGAAAACAGTACTTGCTTTGCCAGCAAAGTCGCATCTTTGTTGTGCAGGCCGAGTCTCTCATAACCGCTTTCACACAACTGGCCTCGTTATCTCACGGGTTAGGGCGTGCCGGCCAGTAGTGTGAATCCAGGTCTTCCGCTGCCCCAGTTCGTTCAGTCCACTGCCAACCACTTAATTCTTTTAAAATCTCCGCAGTGTAAACTTTCCCTAGATTAAAACCAATTCCGCAGGGCTTGCAAAACTACCCTCTTCCAACAAGCTTATAGGGAACTCTGAATGTGACATCTAGCCATCTGGATAGACATCCCACTGAATGTAGCACCTTTAATTTACTATGGTTTTATAATTTTTATGTAACTTTTAAATTGTATTTTAATTGTATCTTTTATGAATTGTATAACTGATCATGGTATATACCATGTCCTGTTAGCCGCCCTGAGCCTGCTCCGGCAGGGAGGGCGGGATATAAATAAAACATTATTATTATTATTAAAAGAACTTGCACGATATCTGCTTAGAATTGAAGATAAAAGGAAAGAGGAAATTAAAGGACACCTGGAGCAGTTAGCGTCTTGTGCTTGGGCTGGAACCGGAACCCAATCAGGTCAGGGCAAAAAGATGGTGGTTTGGCATCGGCCTGCCTCTGCCAAGCAACCCCGGACTCCACCCAAATACTGAGCTGGGCCGACCCTACTTAGCTGCCGAGATCTGCTGAGGTCAGGCCAGCCTGAGCCGTCCAGGTCAGAGCAAAAGACATGCAGAGGTAGTTTGCCATTCCCCGTCTCTGGGGTTCCTCGGTGGTCTTCCATCCGAGGCCCTGCTTAGCTCCCGAGATCCGGCCAGCTATTCAGGTCAGGGCTGAGATCCAAATACGGTGCCTGAAATAGAACCCTGAAACGTGCAGAATAGAATTGCAGTCAAGGCAACAAAAATAAAATGCTGATGCCAGCCCTGAACGATCCCCGTTTTTCTCCGTATGACCCCACCCACCGGCTGGACCACCTGCCAAGACTCTGCTGTGTGTCCCCTGCTCTGGAGGTGAGGCAGGTGGTACCAGAGAGAGGCCGGTCCTGAGGCAGGGCCCCCCTCGAGGACTCTCCCCCCCCCCCACGGGCTGTTTGTCTAGTCTTCGGCACGGAGTGAAAAACTTCTTTGTCTGTCTGAATGTGGTTGTGTGCACGACCTTTGTTCTCGGTCTCCTTCACTGGCTTTTTACTTCCATTCTGTGGGCTACTAGATTTTTTAATCGATCCTTTAGATCAGGAGTGGCCAAATTTACTTAGTGTAAGAGCCCCATGGAATAAATGTCAGATGTCTGGGAGCTGCAAGACATGAACATTAAATGTTTGAGAGCCGCAAGACATGAATGTCAGATGTTTGAGAGCTGGAGGGAGGGAGGGAGGGAGGAAGGAAGGCAAGTCGATGTGGAAGGGAGGTGTAAATAAAGCAACTTTAACTTTAAATGCATTCTCCAAGCTGCCAGCCAACAGAGCAGTGGGGACTTCAAGAGCCACACAATATGTGTGAAAGAGCTCCTATAACACCCCTGCTATAGATATTAATGAGTGACATTAAATTTAGTATTTTTTGTGATGCAAAATGTTGTTTAATAATTGCTGACTACTTTTGGATAATTTTAAATGAGGGCTTTTGATTGTGTTTTTTGAACACTGCCTTAGCAGTCTTGGGCTGGGAGTTTCTGGCGGGTGGGCATATTTCAGAGAAATTTCCAACTGAGATTGTTAGCTCCTTACAGAAACAAGTGGCGGTGTATTGCGCAGGGCCTGGTCTGGCTGGCCCCGGCTAGCCCAATCTCATCAGGCCTCAGAAGCTAAGCAGAGTCAACCCTTCGTGGGACTCGGATGGGAGACTCCCAGTGAAGCCCAGGGTCACTATGCAGGGGCAGGCAATCGCAAGCCATTGCTGAATGCTGAAAACCCTACTGGGTTACCGTACTGTTGGCATTTGCACACAACTAAGGGACTTGGCTGTGAACTGGACGCGTAGTGAATCTGCTTGGGAAATAGTTCTGTAGTGCAGGACATGGCAGGATTCAGCTGGGTTTCTCTCTAATCCAGGCACTCTCAGTGTGTACGGCCAAGCTTGCCTGTTAGATCAAGCACATAGGTGCAGCTTCCCCCGGAGGCCAGGGCTGGCGGCAGGGCCGTAGCCAGGATTTTACAAGTCAGGGGGCTTTTGAAAAAATCAGGGGGGCCCCTTTCCCATCCACTGTAGGGCTTGCCGCTTCTCAGAAGCTTTCTGGGCTAGGGGCAAAAGCTGGAGGCTCTGAATGTGGCCAACTTGAGACAGCCAACCCTAACACTTTGGAATGAAGAAGGGACTGCAGCTTGCGTGCTAGCAGAGGGGGGCGGGATCCTTCCACTCCCTCTCTCCCACCCTGCACCCAGCAGCTCTATCCATCCTCTCCACTCCCCCCCCAGCCCATTCCACATGGCTTCCTGTGCTTCCCTCTTCTCTACCTGTTGCTTTTGCTGCCACGGTGAACTGTGCCCTGCTCAGCACTCCTGGCTCTGGCTGCCACTGAAGACGCTTCGCCGACTCAGGCATAGCAAAAAGAAACTGCTGGAGGTCCCCTGGAAGTCGGGGGGCTCTGCCTGGATGTCAGGGGGCAGTGCCCCCACAGGCCCCCCTGTGACTACAGGCCTGGCTGGCGGTCAGCAGGGCGGGTCACAGGCCAGGTTGCAGAGAATAACCAAAACCCAACAACCCAACCTCAGGGGCTCCAGAGAGCAGGCCAGTTGAGGGTCAGGGAGTTCCAGGCAGCAAGTCCGGTCCAAGGTCAGAGGTTCCAGGAAAACTGGTTGTCAGGTCCCCTCCAAGGTAGCAGAGGTCCAGTAGCAGCTAGGCTGGTGGCTCAGGAGCCAAATGTACTTGTTGCACCCACAAACTGCTGCTTCTCCAGTTGGATTTACAGCAGAGTCTTAAGGAGCTAAGCTCCCAGCCAGTTTTTTGGCAGTCACCCATCTCTTCAGCTGACAGCTGCCAATGAGCCATGAGTCCAGCGCTTCTCCTCTCTCTTGCAACTCTAAGCGTCTCTAACTGTGTTGGCATTGCAAGGATGTGGCTGATCTAGGTGGGCTGGGAGGGGCTTCTGAAGATCTGTTTACTCTTCGGAGGTACAAGGTGTTGGCTCAGTTTCAGCTGTGACTCCTGATCAGCCAGTCACCTGCTCTCTTGTTCTCCTTCTGGCTCAGAGTCAGCTGCAGCTGGAGGCTCCATTACTGGCTGAGAGCTGGCTGCAGGCAGCTCTTCCTCTGAGGAATCCAGGCTGTCCTTGAGCACAGACTGGCTTATGACAGAGAGATATACAAAGTAACAGAGTTAATTAATTTCTCTATCTCTGAAGGTGTTTGGTTGTCTTGACAAAGTGATGTCTTGTAATCCCCTAATTGTTCATTCTGGTTTTCCCCCCTTAAGATGATGGAATTGTGATCAAAATGGAGGAGGAAGAAGAAGAGGAAGAAGATGAGGAGGAAGAGGAAGACCCCGTGAACTTAGAGCCCCGTGGGCTCTTCTCTTCGAGAGCGGAGCCCCCGTGCTCGCTGAATTGCAACCCAGAAGTGATGCGGGAAGAGCAGCGGGTCGCCAAGAAGCCCACCCGAGCGACTGTGGGGATCTGCGCTCCGCTGTGTGAGAGGGACAGTGGTGTAGAGGCAAGGCCGGTGACCCTCCAGCAGCGGAACCGGACACGAGAGAGGCCGTACATCTGCCCGGAGTGTGGCAAGAGCTTCATGCTGCGCATCAATTACATCATCCACCAGAGGAACCACCTCAAGGAGGGCCCCTACGAGTGCCACGCCTGCGACCTCAGCTTCCGCATCAAGCAGCAGTTCCTGCTGCACCAGCGACTGCACACTGCGCGGCGGGTCGCTCCTCCTCCCCGCCGCGGAGGGGCCTTCCCTGACAAGCGCAGCCTCAAGCCACAGCCTCGGCCCCCTCCGCCCCCTGGGAAGCCCTACAAATGCAGCGAGTGCGAGAGCAGCTTCAGCCACAAGTCAAGCCTGAGCAAGCACCAGATCACACACGTGGGCGAGCGGCCCTACTCCTGCAGCGAATGCCGCAAAAGCTTCCGGCTGCAGATCTCCCTGGCCATGCACCAGCGGGTGCACGCGGGCAAGAGCGAGCTCTCCTTCATCTGCCCGCAGTGCGGCAAGGCCTTCAGCCGGCCCTCGCATCTGCTGCGGCACCAGAGGACTCACACGGGCGAGCGGCCCTACAAGTGCAGTCAGTGCGACAAGACCTTCAGCGAGAAGTCCAAACTGACCAACCACTACCGGGTACACACCCGCGAGCGCCCCCACGCCTGCGGCGAGTGCGGCAAGGGCTTCATCCGGAAGCACCACCTCCTGGAGCACCAGCGCATCCACACCGGGGAGCGGCCCTACCACTGCGCCGAGTGCGGGAAAAACTTCACCCAGAAACACCACCTGCTGGAGCACCAGCGGGCACACACGGGGGAGCGGCCCTACCCCTGCACGGAATGCGCAAAATGCTTCCGCTACAAACAGTCCCTCAAATACCACTTGCGGACACACATGGGGGAATGACGGCTGCTCCCTGCCTGAGCCCCTGGTATCCGGGGACTGAGGACTGGTCGGGGTGGGGGGGAAAGATCCCCCACGTGTACCCCTCCGCCCTTCCCCCTGGAACACAGACTGATGGTCTGCTCCCTTAATTAAATAACAGGTCTCAGAATCAAACTAACTTTGCCTATTGGCACAGTGACACTTGCCACCCCCCCCAGCTCTCCTACTTGCTTCTCCCCTCCTCACCCCATTCTGTTCTTTTTGATAATAAATGTGGAGTCTGATTTTATTTGGTAAGCAAATGTTTAAAGTTTCAGGTTTGTTTCATTAACTCACCTGAACGCATGAGGCTGCCTTATACTGAATGAGACCCTTGGTCCAATGAGTCTTAGTCTTGTCCAGGGCTTTTTTTGTAGCAGGAACTCCTTTGCATATTAGGCCACACACCCTCTGATGTAGCCAATCCTCCCAAGAGCTGACAGGGTTCTTCTTACGGGGCCAACTGGAAGCTCCAGGAGGATTGGCTACATCAGGAGGTATGGCCTAATATGCCAAAGGAGTTCCTGCTACAAAAAACAACCCTGGTCTTGTCTGTTTGAAGCGGCAGCAGCTCTCTCTCCAGGGTCTCAGGCAGAGGTCTTTCATGTCACCTCCTGCCTGGTCTTCTGATCTGGAGATGCTAGGGATTGAACCTGGGACCTTCTACTTGCCATGCAGATGCTCCGCCAGTGGGAGAAACAATGGAAAGACTAACATCCAAGAAAGTGCAGAAGCACAATCTGGTTATGCTGAGTATCTTAAAAATTTACTTGTTAATACCTTTCTTTCCCCCCCTACAGAACCTTTTGGTTTTACATTTCAAGTCACTTTTGAAGCTCCCTGAAGGCATGTTTAGTCTTGGGAAAAGGAAAGGTCCCCTGTGCAATCACCAGTCGTTCCGACTCTGGGGTGACGCTGCTTTCACAATGTTTTCACGGCAGACTTTTTACGGGGTGGTTTGCCACTGCCTTCCCCAGTCCTACTACGCTTTTCCCAGCAAGCTGGGGACTCATTTGACCGACCTCGGAAGGCTGGAAGGCTGAGTCAATCTTGAGCCGGGCTACCTGAACCCAGCTTCTGCCGGGGATTGAACTCAGGTCGTGAGCAGGGAGCTCAGACTTCAGTACTGAAGCTTTACCACTCTGCGCCACGGGGCTCTTGTTTAGTCTTGAGGAGGTTTGGCAAGTCAAGTGTTTTGTTTGGTGGTTGGGGGGGGGCATTGTTAGCGTAGGACCCGGGTCAAGTGCTGATGGGAATGTGCTTGGTGCAGATTGGGGTGCTTTGCACCGCTGAAGAGAAATTAGCATCTTCCCACATTAGTTTGGATGTGGAAAGCTGCTTTCGAATGATAGTAACACCGTCCCTGGCTCTTGCCTTATCTTTTTGCTGATCCTCACATGCCCAGGTCATCTTGAGGCAGCAGGATGTCACGCTTGTATCCAGGAGCAAATGCAAGCAGCGCAACCAGCAGTCACAGTACTGGCTAAGCTACACCATCTATTGCCAGTTGGTGTAGTGGTTAAGTGTGCGGACTCTTATCTGGGAGAACCGGGTTTGATTTCCCCACTCCTCCACTTGCACCTGCTGGAATAGCCTTGGGTCAGCCATAGTTATCACAGAGGTTGTCTTTGAAAGGGCAGCTGCTGTGATAGCCCTCTCCAGCCCCACCCACCTCACAGGGTGTCTGTTGTGGGGGAGGAAGGTAAAGGAGATTGTGAGCCGCTCTGAGACTCTTTGGAGTGGAGGGCGGGATATAAATCCAATATCATCTTCTTCTTCTTCTTCTTCTTCTTCTTCTTCTTCTTCTTCTTCTTCTTCTTCTTCTTCTTCTTCTTCTTCTTCTTCTTCTTCTTCTTCTTCTTCTTCTTCTTCTTCTTCTTCTTCTTCTTCTTCTTCTTCTTCTTCTTCTTCTTCTTCTTCTTCTTCTTCTTCTTCTTCTTCTTGCCTTCCCTAGCAGAAGGAAGGAGGAAGCTAATTGATTGCTTGCAGCGGAGGCCTCATTTCGTGGCACTATCTGGAGCCCCATAGAGCTAGGATGTGGCTTTCCTATTAGGTTTTGCACTCGCATTGTGCTTGTATCGCTTGGTTCTCTTTGTTCCCCCACCCCCGAGCAGAACAGGGTCACCTGCCCTTCCTCTCTCAGCTCCCCAGACAGGATGGGAGCAGCTGCGCCTTCGGTTAGCCTGTCTCTCTCTGCTTACAGTGACTCGAACTATGGTCATCCAGAGGTTGCAAAGTAGCCGGCAGGGATTTGACTTGGTGTGCCACCTATAAGCCCATGTGGGCACGACACCTTCCACAGAACCTGAAGAATTTGGGAGGAGCTGGGAGGGATGGAATTCACTGCCTGAGGGCAGCTTGAAAAGGAGATGAGGCAGATTCATGGGGGGAAAGGCCTGTCAGGGGCTACTAGCCCTGGTGACCTCCACGTTCAGAGGCAGCCAACCACTGAATATCTGTGCCAGGGGCAACATCAGGGGAAGGCCTTGGCCTTTATGTCCTATATGTTGGCCCTCCTAAGAAGTTATTGAGGAAGACTCAGCATGGGTTCTGTAAGGGAAGATCTTGCCTCACTAACCTGTTACAGTTCTTTGAGGGGGTGAACAAAGATGTGGACAAAGGAGACCCGATAGATGTTGTTTACCTTGACTTCAGAAAGCTTTTGAAAAGTTCGTCATCAAAGGCTCCTTAGAAAGCTCCAGAGTCATGGAGTAAAAGGACAGGTCCTCTTGTGGATCAAAAACTGGCTGAGTAATAGGAAGCAGAGAGTGAGTATAAATGGGCAGTCTTCGCAGTGGAGGACGGTAAGCAGTGGGGTGCCGCAGGGCTCGGTACTGGGTCCCATCCTCTTTAACTTGTTCATAAATGATTTGGCGTTGAGAGTAAGCAGTGAAGTGGCCAAGTTCAGGAGGTGGCGGCAGCTACAAGCATCGATAGCTTCAAGAGGGGGTTAGTTATGTGACACAGAGTGTTGGACTGGATGGGCCATTGACCTGATCCAACATGGTTTCTCATGTTCTTAAGTGACACAGAGTGTTGGACTGGATGGGCCATTGGCCTGATCCAACATGGCTTTTCATGTTCTTATGTGACACAGAGTGTTGGACTGGAGGGGCCATTGGCCTGATCCAACAGGGCTTCTCTTATGTTCTTAAGTGACACAGAGTGTTGGACTGGATGGGCCATTGGCCTGATCCAAACATGGCTTTTCATGTTCTTATGTGACACAGAGTGTTGGACTGGAGGGGCCACTGGCCTGATCCAACATGGCTTCTCATGTTCTTATGTGACACAGAGTGTTGGACTGGAGGGGCCATTGGCCTGATCCAACAGGGCTTCTCTTATGTTCTTATTCCCTGGTCACTGTGTGAGATGGGATGCTGACGAGATGGACCACCAGTCTGATCTAGCAGGGCCCTCCTGTGCATCCGGTGTGTGCTGAAATACAAGACTTGCATTCCTGCTTTGATGTTGAATTCAGAAACATGTTAAAACCGTTTGCTTCATCTCACCCTTAGGCTGTCTTCTGCCTTCCTTTGTCTTGCTTGGCGTGGTACTGAGGGTAGAGTGGGATTGTGCCTCAGCCACTCCAGGGTTTGTGCTTCCAAACTGGTATCTTCCCCAAATGATGAACTCGGGAAAGGCCTCCTTGGTTGTCCTTCTGGCCTACCTTCTGGACTGTTGCTAGGATAATTGGGCCAAAGAGCTCTCTGCACTTCCCCAGGCTGTGAGCAGTTCAGGGGTGTGGCTAGTCATGCTGGTGTTTAGCCCGTCCCAGCCTGATCAGGCTACCACCGCTACGTGGAGGACAGCTGCTTGCTTGGTGCTGCTTGCTCCTTCCAGTCTTGGAGCCAGGGGAGAGCCAGTTTGGTGTAGTGGTTAAGTGTGCGGACTCTTATCTGGGAGAACCGGGTTTGATTCCCCACTCCTCCACTTGCAGCTGCTGGAATGGCCTTGCGTCAGCCATAGTGGTTAAGTGAGTGGACTCTTATCTGGGAGAACCAGGTTTGATCCCCACTTCTCCACTTGCAGCTGCTGGAATGGCCTTGGGTCAGCCAGAGCTGTGGCAGAGGTTGTCCTTGAAAGGGCAGCTTCTGGGAGAGCCAGTTTGGTGTAGTGGTTAAGTGTGCAGACTCTTATCTGGGAGAACTGGGTTTTGATTCCCCACTCCTCCACTTGCAGCTGCTGGAATGGCCTTGCGTCAGCCATAGTGGTTAAGTGAGTGGACTCTTATCTGGGAGAACCAGGTTTGATTCCCCACTTCTCCACTTGCAGCTGCTGGAATGGCCTTGGGTCAGCCATAGCTCTGGCAGAGGTTGTCTTGAAAGGGCAGCTTCTGGGAGAGCCAGTTTGGTGTAGTGGTTAAGTGTGCAGACTCTTATCTGGGAGAACCGGGTTTGATTCCCCACTCCTCCACTTGCAGCTGCTGGAATGGCCTTGGGTCAGCCATAGCAATCTTATCTGGGAGAACCGGGTTTGATTCCCACTCCTCCACTTGCACCTGCTGAGATGGCCTTGGGTCAGCCAGAGCTCTAATAGAGAGCCAGTTTGGTGTAGTGGTTAAGTGCACGGACTCTTATCTGGGAGAACCGGGTTTGATTCCCCACTCCTCCACTTGCACCTGCTAGCATGGCCTTGGGTCAGCCAGAGCTGTCGCAGGAGTTGTCATTGAAAGGGCAGCTGCTGTGAGAGCCCTCTCAGCCCCACCCCCTCACATGGTGTCTGTTGTGGGGAAAGAAGATGAGATTGTAAGCTGCTCTGATTCAGAGAGAAGGGTGGGGTATTAATCTGCAGTCTTCTTCCTCAGGAGGTGGTGGGCTCTTCTTCCTTGGAGGTTTTTCAACAGAGGCTATGACAGCAGTGCTGATCCTGTGAACTAGGCAGATCGTAAGAAAGAGGGCAGGAAGGGCTGCGTCAGTGCTTAGTTCTCGTGGCCCTTTCTTACATTCCCAAGGAAACGCTTGTTTGCAACTTTGGGGTCAGTCTGCAATTTTCCGTCCAGGCCAGTTTGGCCAGGGATCCTGGAGGGTTTGTTGCCATCTTCTGGGCTTGGAGCAGGGGTCACTGGGGAGGTATCTGTCAGATTTCCTTCCTGGTGCAGGGGGTTGGACTAGATGACCCTGGAGGTCCCTTCCAACTCTATCCTTATGAGCTCCTTCCTGTGGTCTGGAGAAAATGGCAGCGCTGGAAGTCGGTTTCTGCGACATGCTCCGTGATGCTGAGGTCCTTCTAGGGTTGCCAATCCCCAGGTGGGAGCAGGGGATCCCCCGGTTTGGAGGCCCTCCCCCCGCTTCAGGGTCGTCAGAAAGCATGGAGGGGGGAGGGGAGGGAAATGTCTGCTGGGAACTCTGTTATTTCCTTTGGAGATTTATTCCCATAAGAAAATCATGGAGAATTGATCCGTGGGTATCTGGGGCTCTGGGGGGGGGCTATTTTTTGGGGTAGAGGCACCAATTTTCAGTATAGCATCTATTGCTCTCCCCAAAATATCCTCCAAGTTTCAAAATGATTGGACCAGGGGGTCCAATTCTATGAGCCCCAAAAGAAGGTGCCCCTATCCTTCATTATTTCCTATGGAAGGAAGGCATTGAAAAGGTGTGCCGTCCCTTTAAATGTGATGGCCAGAACTCCCTTTGGAGTTCAATTATGCTTGTCTCAGCCTTGATCTTGGCTCCACCCCCAAAGTCTCCTGGCTCCACCCCCAAAGCCCCCAGCTATTTCTTGAATTAGACTTGGCAAGCCTAGGTCCTTCCCCTCCGCAAGCCCAGGGCTGGGCTAGCTGCATGGCCAGCCCAGGTGCTGAGGAGGGCCTGCCGCGTGCACTGAAGCCCTCCCTCCGCGGGGGGCGCTGTGGCGACGCCGCCCGCAGGAAGCCGCCCGCGCGTGCGCGTTGCCCTTCGCTGGGAAGGCGTCCCAGGGCTGCGCATGCGCGCCAGCTGCGTGACTGAGAGGGCTCCGGTGGGTGCCTCCCCGCCCCTTCCCTCCCCCACCCCGCCGCCGCCGCCTTCGAGGGGCTCCTGCCGGGAGGCAGCCCACCCCAGCCCCAGCTCCAGAGCGGCGCCCGCCCTCCTCCGGTCTGCCCCGCCCTCCCCGCCGTCGGGGGAGGGGAACAAAAGGGAGGGGAGGGGGGAGGCGGGGCTCGGGCTCTGCTGCGGCGCTTCCTTACCCCCCCCCCCCATGGAGGAAGAAGGATGCCCGCTCGAGGCCCGGGGATAGGGGGCAGGGGTGTGATGCCTGCCCATTGCTGTGGGAAACGGGTGCTTGGAGGTCTTTGCTAATTCTGGGGGGGGGTCCAGGCCCCACCGGGAGGTTGGCAACCCCAAGAGGTGGTGGCTTTGTGGTGGAGAGGAATCCTCGTCCTAGGGGTCACGAGGGAGGTGGCCGGGATGGGGAGATGCTTCCTTTGGTAATTCCGGGAGATCTCCAGGCGCTGCCATGAGGTTGGCAACCCTAGCAGAGCTGGGTCTCTATTGGGTTTATGACCGAGAGGAATCCCCTTTGTCCAGGGGACACGAGGGAGGTGGCTGGATGGGAAGATGCTTCCTTTGGTGATTCTTTGGTAATTCCGGGAGATCTCCAGGCCCTGCCATGAGGTTGGCAACCCTAGCAGAGCTGGGTCTCTGTTGGGTTTATGACCGAGAGGAATCCCCTTTGTCCCAGGGGACATGAGGGAGGTGGCCATGTCAGGAGCCTGGGGTGGGGGGATGCTTTCTGATGTCAGTTTCCCCTGTGACTGGTCCAGGAAAGAGGATCAGCCCTCTTTTTGTTCCCTTGCACCTCCCCTGAAAGGGCTCAAGGTGGCAGGTATGGAGCGGTGGCTTCTTTTGGCCGGACAGCCACTGCCAGCTGGCATGGAGATCCATTCCCAGCATCCCTGAAGCCCCAGGGACCACAACTGAGCAAGAGGGTCCATAGCTGGCACCCAGAAAGGCCTAAGCTCATCTGCTCAAGAGGGATCTTGGATAGCAGGTGTTGGAGTGGGAGAACTTCCCTTTGCCTTAAAGAACTACTGGTCATTGTCAGACTCCTCCAAGCTGGGGATACCACGAACTAGCAGGAGAATGGCTGTATTTTTAAATATGTGTATTTATGCCCATTTCAACCTTTGAGAGAGCAGAAACATAGCAGAACTTGTGCTTGTACAGAGGACAGAATTTTGGTGGAGCAGCTGGAGAAGAGCTCTTCAGCATAAATGTTAAGTGCGGTGGTGCTCGGTCCCTTTTGCATCTGGTTCCCTCTTTTTTTGTGTCTTTTTAAAAATAACTTTAATAAGCCTTCAAACAAAATTTCCCTGCCACAGAAAGAAAGAAGGGTCTTTTTGCAGGTGCCACCATCTTCTGAAGGCTGAGCATCACCCTCTTGTGGGTCCCAGCCTCTAGCTGAAAACCACTCTCAAAGGCAAGGCTGACCTTGGAAGGCGTAGCAGTCTGCCTCTTACTGAGCTAGCACGGGGCAAACGAGGCATATATGTGTGAGAGGCTCTAAGCATCTTTCAATGCAAAGCCAACACAGAGCTGGAACATTTCCAATAAATTCTGCTATTTTCAGCTCTCTCAAAGGTTGAAAATGGGCATGTATAAAACATATTTTAAAAGACAGTAATTCTCCTGTTAGTTAGTGGTGATCCCCAGCTTGAGAAAACTGACAAGGACCAGGTAGTGCTTCAAGGCAAAGGAAAGTTCCAGTTTGGTGTAGTGGTGAAGTGCAGGACTCTTATCTCGGAGAACCGGGTTTGATTCCCCACTCCTCCACTTGCAGCTGCTGGAATGGCCTTGGGCAGCCATAGCTCTGGCAGAGTTGTCCTTGAAAGGGCAGCTGCTGGGAGAGTCCTCTTGGCCCCACCCACCTCACGGGGTATCTGTTGTGGGGGTAGAAGACATAGGAGATTGTGAGCTGCTCTGAGACCCTGTCTGTGAAAGGGCAGCTGCTGTGAGAGTCCTCTCAGCCCACCCGCCTCACAGGGTGTCTGTTGTGGGGGGAGAAGGTATAGGAGATTGTGAGCTGCTCTGAGACCCTGTCTGTGAAAGGGCAGCTGCTGTAAGAGTCCTCTCAGCCCCACCCACCTCACAGGGTCTCTGTTGTGGGGGAGAAGGTATGGGAGATTGTGAGCAGCTCTGAGACCCTGTCCTTGAAAGTGGCAGCTGCTGTGAGAGTCCTCTCAGCCCCACCCACCTCACAGGGTCTCTGTTATGTGTGTGTGAGGTGGGGGGGGGAAGGTAAAGGAGATTGTGAACGCTCTGAGATTCAGAGTATAGGGCAGGATATAAAGCCAGTGTCTTCTAATTTATTTGCTCAGTGTTTGTTATACGTCAGCCTGTTGTGTATGCAATTAAATTCCACCTGAAGGAGCAGGTTTGTAGCTTGGTGGTGCTGTTGGCTCTTGGCCTAGGTTGGAGGCTCAGTTCTGCTCTGTGGCCAGAACCCCTTTTGTCGCCTTTGGCTAATACGGCAACTATGGCTGTTCTTCAAAAAGTATGGTATGACCGTGGTGGTCCGTGCTCTGATCACATCCGGATTAGAATAGTGTTCTCCATGTAGAGCTGGACCAGAAATTTTACCTAGTTCAGAACCCAGCTGCCAGGCTAGTTCTGCTGAAGGATCTGCCCAGCCTGCCTGCCTCAAAAGTGCTGTATCTTACTTGAAAGTCCTAATGGATTGGAACCAGGGTACCCGAGGCACTGCCTTCTCTCACACTGTCTGACCAGCCAGCTAAAATCTTCCTTAGCGGCCTTGCTTTTCTGTGCTCCCCCCTTCAGAGGAGGGAGAGGTGGATGGTGAGCAGCAAGAGGGCTTTTGCGGGGGTGGAATGCCTTTCCCCTCCAAGCTGACTGGGCCAAAACGTTTCTCTTTAGCTGGGCATTTCATGACCAGGTTAATCTTTTACCGTTGCATTTATTTATGTTATTTATAGCCTGCCTCTCTCAGGGAGACTAGCCTGCTCCTAGCCTGAAATGTTCAGAGACTTCTTTTAAATTGTTTAGTGGTTTATGCCCTGGCTGGTTTCTAAAGTTATTTTAAAATTGTTCATAGATCCAGAGGAGTTAGCCGTATTAGTCTGTTGCCACAGAATATTAAAGAGTTCACTGGCGCCTTTAAGACTAACACATTTTATTGCAGCGTAAGCTTTGGAGAAACACAGCTCTCTTTGTCACGTGCATGGAGGGTGTGCGTCTGATGGAGAGAGCTGTGTTTCTTGAAAGCTTATGCTACAATCAAGACTGTTAGTCTTAAAGGCGCTACTGGACTCTTTACTGTTTTAAGATTGTTATAGCAAGTTATGTTTTTATCATGTTTTGTTGGCTGCCTTGAGCAGCTTCTTTGGAGAGGTGGTACAGAATTTTTTCTAACTAAACAATTAAAAATATTCCCCAAACCCATGAAGCCACGAGTCACTGCGAAAACAGCACAGACCAGTTTCTCGTGAGTTGGTCTCTTCTTGCTCTGTATCTTCAGCACTTACCTTGACAGCAGCTGGGGAAGCAAACATTCTTTGATGGCTGGCATAAGAGCTTGGACTGGGGAGGTTGCTGCCACGCAGCCCCTCTGGAAGAGACTGGGGACTCTGAAAGAAAGGGCCCCCCTGTCTCTTTGGGAGTTGCTGCTGTTACATTCGTGGCTGCAGATCCAGGTGGGCGGTTGTGTTGGTCTGAAGCAGTAGAACAAACTTGGAGTCTGGTAGCACTTTTAAGACCAGCAAAGTTTTATTCAAGATGTCAGCTTTTGTGTGCATGCACACGTCATCAGGCTGCAACAGTCTCTGTGGAAGCGGCCCTGAGGCAGAAAAGAAAGGTCTCCAGGCAAAGTCTGTCTGGATCCTGTTGAGGAAGAAGAAGAAGATGATGATATTGGATTTATATTCTGCCCTATACTCTGAATGTCAGAGCAGCTTGCAATCTCCTTTACCTTCTTCCCCCACAACAGACACCATGTGAGGTAGATGGGGCTGAGAGGGCTCTCACAGCAGCTGCCCTTTCAAGGACAACTCTGCGAGAGCGATGGTTGACCCAGGGCCATTCGAGCAGCTGCAAGTGGAGGGTTGAAAATCAAACCCGGATAGGATAGGATAGGACAGGACAGGACAGGACAGGACAGGACAGGACAGGACAGGACAGGACAGGACAGGACAGGACAGGACAGGACAGGACAGAACAGGACAGAACAGAACAGAACAGAACAGAACAGAACAGAACAGAACAGAACAGAACAGAACAGAATAGAATAGAATAGAATAGAATAGAATAGAATAGAATTATAGAGTTGGAAAGAACCTCCAGGGTCATCTAGTCCAACCCCTTGCCCAATGCAGGAAACTCACAAGTACCTCCCCCTAAATTCACAGGATCTTCACTGCTGTCAGATGGCCATCTAGCCTCTGTTGAAAAACCTCCAAGGAAGGAGAGCCCACCACCTCCCAAGGAGGAAGCCTGTTCCACTGAGGAACCGCTCTAATGGTCAGGAAGTTCTTCCTAATGTTGAGCCGGAAACTCTTTTGATATAATTTCAACCCATTGGTTCTGGTCCGACCTTCCGAGGCCACAGAAAACAATTCCACACCATCCTCTAGTCTATATCAGTGACCTCCAACCTTTATGCACCAGGGAGCGGTTTTGTGGAAGACAATTTTTCCACGGACCGGTGGGGTTGGGGGTGCTGGGGCTTTTGCCCACACCCCATCCCTGCCCTCCCATAGGGGTCTTTAAATGAGGAGTAGGAGAAGGTCTCTTCCTCGCTCCGTGGCCCGGTTGCTCACAGGCCACGGACCCGTACTGTTCCGCGGCCCGGGGGTTGAGGACCGCTGCTGTATATGACAGTTCTCCCAGATAATTAACCCCTACACTAAACTGGCTCTTAAGGAAGCTTAAGTGCTTTATGCACCCCAAAGAAGGTGTAAACTAGTCTTAAGTATTCCCTGATTGTGATCGTGAGGTTCAAGGCCAGTCCTGAGCATAAAAGCCAAAACGTGCTCTCTCTGCTGTTAATGTTAGGGAAAGCACTTGGTTGACTCCTAGGGGAAGTTCTGAACCCAGATAAAAGAAGGTGACGGAGCGTTTTCTCTCCTTCCCAGGAGCCTCAGCGTTGCGCCATGGAGCCCAGGCAAGCGGTGCCCTTGCAGGCCGAGCAGAGTTTTGCCAGAGACTCCAAACAGAATGTGGCTGAGCTCTCCCTGTGGACGGTGGTGGCTGCCATCCAAGCCATCGAGAGGAAGGTGGATTCTCACGCCATGCGGCTGCTGAACCTGGAGCGAAGGATGATGACCAATGAGAAGAAATACGTGGACTGCGAGAACACCGTGGTGGACTTTGGCAACCAGATGGAGTGCAAGCTGAATGCGTTGGGCACCCTGATCCAGGAGTACGGGCTGCTCCAGAGGAGGCTGGAGAACATGGAGAACCTGCTGAAGAACCGGAACTTCTGGATCCTGAGGCTGCCCCCGGGCTCCAAGGGGGAAACCCCCAAGGTCAGGTTGCGCGGGGCTGCCCGCTTCCTCACACCTCTTTGCACCTGAAATGGTTGTACTAAAGGAATGGATCTGACATAAATGAGGCCTTGTCAGGCTGGCCCGTGTGTGGACCTATTTAAGGTTAGATAGAGATATACATTTTTATAAAGGACACAGACAAACACAATGAAAGATTCTTTTTAAAAAACTTAAAACATTACCACTCGTTGGTCCTAAAGGTGCTTTCTTTGTATCTCTCCCATAGGATTCAGGGAATTGGGCAAAGGAAGCTCTGGCTCTTTCCTTCCTTCCCCAGGGGACCAGGAGGGGGGAGGAGCCTCAGCCAATGGAGAAAATAGAGGCTTTGTTTTGTAACTCCTGTGCGATTGAGCAAGCCTGGCAAAGCAAGCTGTGATGCAGAAGGAAGCAAGAGAGAGGGAGAAGGAAGCAGATGACAGCCAGTTGCTGGGGGGCCTGATAGGAGCCCTCCGAGGGCCTGATTTGGCCCCCGGGCCGCATATTTGACATCCCTGTTTAACTAAAGGGTCTCTTGCTGAAAGTTTTTTTCAGCTTTAGTGATGGTTGGGAAGAGTCTCGTGGGTTCCCCCCCCCCCACCCCCAGCATTGTGTGGACTTGGGTGTAGCTCCTTGCTCTGTTGTGTATTTCTGTGTTCAGTGCCTTCAAGTCACTTCTGATTTTGCTGGCCCTATAAATTAACAGAGCCCTGTAGTGCAGAGTGGTAAAGCTGCAGTACTGCAGTCCAAGCTCTCTGCTCACGACCTGAGTTCGATCCTGGCGGAAGCTGGGTTCAGGTAGCTGGCTCAGCCGTCCATCCTTCTGAGATCGGTAAAACAAGTGCCCGGCTTGCTGGGGGGGAGGGGAAGCGTAGATGACTGGGGAAGGCAATGGCAAACCACCCCGTGAAAAGTCTGCCGTGAAAACGTCGTGAAAGCAACGTCACCCCAGAGTCGGAAACGACTGGTGCTTGCACAGGGGACCGCCTTGACTTTCACTTTATGAATTAACAGCCTTCAAAATGTCCTGTCTTGCAGACTGAGGCCGCTGTGGCTTCCTCAGTACAGATTTAATGTCAAGGTTTAATGCTGAAGCGCAGTTCGGGACCAGCAAAAGATGGGAGGGTTGCTGTAGGGGAAGGGGCGTGTCCTCCAGAGGCCGCCTTCCAAGGGGTGGGCAGAATGCCGGGCCACTGATCTGCGAGGACAGACAGGCCAGGAACAAGTATGGACTTCTTTATCGTGCATAAACAATACAGCTCAGAGGTTTGGACTGTCTTAATTAAGACAGTTGTAGCAAGAAGATGATGGTAGCGGAATGCCCGTCCTGCAGCCATTCCCAAATGCTTCGTAGCTGTAGCCTGAACGTGAGCGTATGATGTTTGCAGAATTGGTGCTCGCTTGCCGCCACAAGGGGCCAGCTCAGCTCCCTAGAAGTAGTAAGCAGTGGCGCAGCTGTCTGATGTGGTCGTGCAGATTTCACGTGTGCGGGTATTGGACAGTTTCTGTGACGTCTCTGATGAGGTGCAACCGGTGTAAATGGCACCTGACAGCCAAGCAACAAGGCAGGCTCTTGCGCTGGAGAGCTTGCAGGGTAAAATTTGACAAGGGGAGCAGAGAAAGATGAGGTCAGGGTAACAGGCCATTGGAATGTTTCTCATTCGTTCCCCCCCCCTCGATGCTTTTATTCCATTGGCAGTGAGAACAGCCTTTTTGCTGAGCCTGAAATAGACTTGTCTCGAGATGGAGTTGGGGAGGGTGTAGGCCAGCTCGCTTCCTCTCTCTGCCTGTTCTGTGGGGAGGGGGAGTAAAACAAAGTCGTGTTTGGCTTGGGGCTGGCGAGGCAGCTTGGTGAAGGAGTTGAACTTTTGGATGATCCCTAAATGGTGGTCTGGACAGGAGGGGGAGGCATGGGAAGTGAGCTCGCCTGTCAGGGGAAGTTTGGGAAATATGCAGCCAGAGAGCTTCTCAGTCCTCTCTGCCCCAGGCAGCCTTTCTGTGAGCTGCGGCTGAAGAAGAATCACTAAGCGGTCCTGTCCTGGGAATGCAGAAGGTGGCAGAACCCGGTGCTGGAGTGGAAAGGGAAGCAGCTGGCCCCCGGTCACCTATCCATACCCATCTAACTCTGTGACTCTTGTGCTTCCAGGTGCCAGTGACGTTTCAGGACAACTCTGCCTACTTCTCCGAGCAGGAGTGGGGCAACCTGGAGGGCTGGCAGAAGGAGCTCTACAAGAATGTCATGAAGAGCAATTATGAGTCGCTGGTCTCTCTGGGTAAAGACGACGTCTCTTGCTCCTTTGTTGGCTGCTCCTTGATTGCTGAGGTTCAATCTAGTGTTGTTTCTTTAATGTCCAACTGGGTTCTTCTTTTAAGGGGAGGGACTGTGGCTCAGTGGTAGAGCATCTGCTTGGTAAGCAGAAGGTCCCAGGTTCAATCCCCGGCATCTCCAACTAAAAAGGGACCTGGCAAGTAGGTGTGAAAAACCTCAGCTTGAGACCCTGGAGAGCTGCTGCCAGTCTGAGTAGACAAGACTGACTTTGATGGACTGAGGGTCTGATTCAGTAGGAGGCAGCTTCATATGCTCATATGTTCAGAAGGAATGAAGGCAACTTAAGGGAGGGATGGTGGCTCAGTGGCAGAGCATCTGCTTGGTAAACAGAAGGTCCCAGGTTCAATCCCCGGCATCTCCAACTAAAAAGGGTCCAGGCAAATAGGCATGAAAAACCTCAGCTTGAGACCCTGGAGAGCCGCTGCCAGTCTGAGGAGACAATACTCACTTTGATGGACTGAAGGTCTGATTCAGTAGAAGGCAGCTTCAGATGTTCATATGTTCAAGTGTATTTCCTCTTCCTTCCTGGCAGAAAACACACTTTTGAGGCTACTATATATAAGCCCCGTGTATACTACATATAAGATTGTATATATTATATTATACTATATATAAGAGCCCCGTGGCGCAGAGTGGTAAAGCTGCAGTGCTGCAGCCCTAAGCTCTGCTCACGACCTGAGTTCGATCATAGGAGAAGCTGGTTCAGGTAGCCAGTTCCAGGTTGACTCAGCCTTCCATCCTTCCGAGGTCGGTCAAATGAGTTCCCAGCTTGCTGGGGGGAAAGCGTAGATGACTGGGGAAGGCAATGGCAAACCACCCCGCAAAAAGTCTGCTGTGAAAATGTTGTGAAAGCAACATCACCCCAGAGTCGCAAATGACTGGTGCTTGCAAAGGGGACTGCATTTTTACATATATGCCAAACCAGGACAGTTAGAACACGCAAGCATCATCTTTGTTTCTTGCTTATCTTTATGATGTCTCCTGCTTTGCTCCCTGGCTGAGGAGCTGTACTACCTTTTAGCATTGTCTCCCCCCTCCCCCATTGAATCTTCACGACAACAAGATGGTGACGTCAAAGACAAAGTATTTTATTGTTGCAGTAGCCTCGGCTGAGAGACTGTGACAGCCTGAGGTCCCCTGGCAGGCTTCCATAATGGAGTGAGGGATTCGAACCCGGTCCTCCCAGATCCTAATCCGTTGCTCTACACCACACCAGCCCTCCCCTGTGATGGCTGCCCACAACTGAAAGAGCCGAACTCTGGCCCCTTTTTTTTTTAGAAATGCTGCAGAGGAATGGGGGGGGGGGGGGATTTCAGGAAGTTTCTTAGTAGTTCTGGTCTGGTTTTTCTTGACTTTTGGCCCAGTTTCCCTAATCCTGCGAGGGACTTGTGACCAAAGTCCAGCACTCCCAAGCCGGTTTGCCCCTTTGTCAGTCTGCTTAAATTTCCCTGGACAAACATCCTGTTCCGTGCCAGGGGGCGTGTCCCGGGGGTGCCTTTGGCTGCTCCCAGCTGCCTCCCTGGGTTGCAGAGTGAGCTATGAGATGTGACGTGCAGGGATGGAAGAACTGGGGGCACATTCTGAACTGAGGAAAGGAGCCCTTGTCACTGGGAACAGGGGGCGGGGCGGGGGGTGGGTGGGCATTTTGAGGCACTACAAGGATCTCACTTCTCAAAGTGAACAGAGCCGCCTGGCTCAGCGGAGGTGTTGGGAAGGTGAAATCTATTTGGTGCACCGGGTGAGTTTTGTGTCATACAGATAGGATTTACATTTGAAACTTTTGTCCCCCAGTTCTTGTCTTTTGATACGCTGAGGTCTGTGCCGGGTGGTTTGAGCAGGACAGCCTTGCCCAACATCCCCTCTCCCCCACCGGTCTTTTCTCTGGGGAAGGTGGCACCTGGATGTGTTGCTGCTTTCAGAAAACCCTGCATTCATTGATTTCATTTTATCTGAAGAAATGTGCTTGCTCACAAAAGCTCATGAATTCCTTGAATGAAACTTGTTGGTTTTAAAGGTGTCCCCTTTATCCTATATTCATTGTGTGAAACAGTTCTCTTAAAATAATTATGCAATCCTCCCCCCACCCCCCAGCAGCCATTCACATATGCTTAGTGATCTGTTAGGCAAAATCACCGTAGGTTCCATCACATCCCAAAGCAACAGGAGAGCTGGGCTGAAACCTTCTCTTGCTTGATTCCTCCTTCCACACCAGTGGCTCTGCTGTTGACCCCACCCCTTCTGTCTCCCTCTCTGCCTGAGTCCTTTTGCCCGGTTCCTCCCTCAGGTGTCGTTTTCTTCAGCTTCTGAGCCCCTCCACTTCCCCTCCTCTCCCTAGGGACTCATGCGAGAACATGAGAGAAGCCATGTTGGATCAGGCCAATGGCCCATCCAGTCCAACACTCTGTGTCACATAAGAACAGAAGAGAAGCCCTGTTGGATCAGGCCAATGTCTCATCCAGTCCTACACTCTTTGTCACATAAGAACAGAAGAGAAGCCCTGTTGGATCAGGCCAATGGACCATCCAGTCCTACACTCTGTGTCACATAAGAACAGAAGAGAAGCCTTGTTGGATCAGGCCAGTGGCCCCTCCAGTCCAACACTCTGTGTCACATAAGAACAGAAGAGAAGCCTTGTTGGATCAGGCCAGTGGCCCATCCAGTCCAACACTCTGTGTCACATAAGAACAGAAGAGAAGCCTTGTTGGATCAGGCCAATGGCCCATCCAGTCCAACACTCTGTGTCACATAAGAACAGAAGAGAAGCCCTGTTGGATCAGGCCAGTGGCCCATCCAGTCCTACACTCTTTGTCACATAACAACAGAAGAGAAGCCCTGTTGGATCAGGCCAATGGTCCATCCAGTCCTACACTCTGTGTCACATAAGAACATAAGAGAAGTCATGTTGGATCAGGCCAGTGGCCCATCCAGTCCAACACTGTGTGTCACATAAGAACAGAAGAGAAGCCCTGTTGGATCAGGCCAGTGGCCCATCCAGTCCAACACTGTGTGTCACATAAGAACATAAGAGAAGCCATGTTGGATCAGGCCAATGGCTCATCCAGTCCAACACTGTGTCACATAAGAACATAAGAGAAGCCATGTTGGATCAGGCCAATGGCCCATCCAGTCCAACACTCTGTGTTACACAGTGGCCAAAAAACCCCAGGTTCCATCAGGAGGTCCATCAGTGGAGGCAGGACACTAGAAGCCCTCCCACTGTCCCCCCCCCCCCACAAGCACCAAAAAGACAGAGCATCACTACCCCAGACAGAGAAACACAGTTTATTTTGAAAACCACTGCTGTGGCTAATAAGCTGTGGCTAATAGCCATTGATGGACCTCTGCTCCAGATGCTTATCCAGTCCCTCCTGAAGCTGGCTCCTGAGTCAGTTCCAGATCTCTCTCCCTTTCCTGGCCATTGGATTGGCTCCTTTGGAGGAGCTGGCAAAGTCCCTCTTTCCCTGCCTTCTCCAGGTAGCAGAAACTCCTCTTTGAGGGCTGGGAGACAAGCGGAATGTCCGGGGGGGGGGCGGTGTCTCTGCAATGTCAAGGGGCAGCTGAGCAAAATTCTCTCTTCCATGTGAAGCTTCTGTGTGCACGGAGAAGCCATTAGACCAGGATGGCCAAAGTGCGGCTCAGAAATCACATGTGGCTCTTTCACATATATCGTGTGGCTCTGAAAGCCAGCACTGCCCCATTGGAGAAGGCATTTAAATCACTTTGCCAAGCCACGCCAGTCAGCAACTTGGCAAACACATTTGAAGTTAAAGTTGCTTTCTTTCCACCCCTCCCTCCCTCCCTCCCTCCCTCCCTCCCTCCCTCCCTTCCTTCCTTCCTTCCTTCCTTCCTTCCTTCCTTCCTTCCTTCCTTCCTTCCTTCCTTCCTTCCTTCCTTCCTTCCTTCCTTCCTTCCTTCCTTCCTTCCTTCTCTCAAGCATCTGACATTCACGTCTTGGGTCTCTCAAACATCTGTTATTTATTCTATGTGGCTCATGTAAGGAGAGGGTGGGATAGAAATTTGATTAAATAAATCAATTAAAAATGTGTTAAACAAGTTTGGCCATCCCTCCGTTAGACCTCGTTTGCCCTCGCTGCTGGAGCACCTGATCCTCGGGCACCTTTGGCCTGAGAGGCGCTCCCAGTCCTCAAAGGAGCTCTGGGATAGACAGCACCCTGCTTGGGGAAGGTGGGGAGGAGAGATCTGCTCTGCTGGATCCGTCCCTTTGGTTATAGATTGCAGCCCCTCGAGGCGTGGCTCACCTCACTGCTGTCTTCTGCCTAGCAGTTGGCATGCATCTTAGTCACAGCAGTGGTATTAGCAGTCCCCCCTCATTAAAACCGGAGTCATCTGCTCAGTATTCTTTCCTCCCACAGATTATGCCATTGCGAAGCCTGAGCTTCTGTCCCGGATCGAGCAAGGGAAACCACCCTGTGAAGAGGAGGAAGAGGTCTCCAAGGAGGGGGAGATTCCTGCAGAACCCAGCCCAGGTAAGATGCTGCCTCAATTGCCTTTCTTGACTTGGGCCAGAAGAAGAGGTGGGGTAGCACAGAGAACCGGCTTGGAATGTGGTTCTCTGCCCTCCTAGGATTCCGACACACACAGGTTTCTCTCCCCGCCCCCGTGAGATTTCTGTTCCGGGTGAAAGTTCATCTCAGGAAGGGGCTTCAGGGCATTCCGATGGGGAGAAGCCCATAGGCCAGAATTTGGGCTATCAGGATAGAATTGTAGATAGATCCAAGTGGGCAGTTGTGTTGGTCTGAAGCAGTAGAACAAAGTAGGAGTCAAGTCTCACTTTTTAAGACCAACAAAGTTTCATTCAGAATGTAAGCTTTCGTATGCATGCAGACTTCTTCATACGAGGGGAGAGGGTACAGTGGGCTGAAATACATGTAGCTGGTGGGTTAAGAGTGAAGTGTAAACTGATACAAAGGTAGGATCAAATGGCGAAATAGTGTAATAAATTGGAAGGCCATTTGGACTGGATAGCAATAAAAAGTAATAAAAGTTGTCTGTTAATTGCCCTTGCTGCAAGTCTAGGTAAAACCAAAGGACGTGGATTTCCTAGGGATGTTCTTGTCCACCTAATTTAACTGTGCCTCTGATATTCTTGTGGTTATAGAAGAATGGAGCAACCAACCCCTGAAATTTAGTTCCCATGGAATTTTAAGAAACAACCAAGTTAGCTTGGTGGATGCATTGTAAAGAGAACCACCTTACTTGTCTTTCTCTCCTTTTTTCTATCCTGAAACAGAAGGGTTGGTGTTTAGGCCTGTCCTGTCCTGTCCTGCTGAAGGAGAAGATGTTCACGCGGGAGACCAGGGGGATGCTGAAGGAAGGAGGTGTCCGAGCAGCCCCAGTGCAGGTGAGTGAAAGACGCTGGATTGTGGGAGGTGCCACAGGTGGTTCATCGCTGCCAAGAAACATAGGGGGGATGGGGTGTGGCTCAGTGGTGCAGCCCCTGCTTTTTGCGTGCAGAAGGCTCCAGGTTCAGTCCCCAGCAGCATCTGATGTGAAAGTCCTTTCACTGCCCGAGACGCGGCAGGACTAAAGGCACTTTCACACTTGTGAGATAATGCAGTTTCAGTCCACTTGAGCAACAGTTTGCAAGTGGATTTTGCCATTTCAGATAATAAAATCCAGTTGCAACGTGCAAGTGGATTGAAAGTGTGTTGTTTAGTGTGTGTGAAGAAGATTGGATATTGGATTTATATCCCGCTCTCCACTCTGAATCTCAGAGCGGCTCACAATCTCCTTTATCTTCCTCCCCCACAACAGACACCCTGTGAGGTGGGTGGGGCCGAGAGAGCTCTGACAGAAGCTGCCCTTTCAAGGACAACCTCTGCCAGAGCTATGGCTGACTCAAGGCCATGCTAGCAGGTGCAAGTGGAGGAGTGGGGATTCAAACCCGGTTGTCCCAGATAAGAGTCCACACACTTAACCACTACACCAAACTGTCTCTCTTCCTCCTCCACAAAAGACACCCCGTGAGGTGAGTGAGGCTGAGAGCTCTCACAGCAGCTGTCCTTTCAAAGACAACCTCTGCCAGAGATATGGCTAACCCAAGGCATTCCAGCAGGTGCAAGTGGAGGAGCGGGGATTCAAACCCAGTTCTCCCAGATAAGAGTCTGCACACTTAACCGCTACACCAAAGAGTGTGGAAGCGCCCTAATCTTGACAGATTGGCGGTTTCACTGAGTAGAAGGCAGCTTCATGTGTTCAGAGCCAGAGTCAATATGTTAGTATGGTAGGATATGATGCTCAGTTAGTTTGCCTGCAGCAAAATTAATTTAATTTTTGAATTTATACCCCGCTCTTTCCTGCAAGCGGGCTCAGGGTGGCTTACAGCAGTAAAAACAAACTTCAGAATTAAAACATCATAAAACAGTTTCAGTAGTCAAAACAGCCTATTCAGAAGAAACAGACACTATTTCAGGCATAAGCGGCAAACACATCACAGCCTGTATGGCCAATGACTATCAGCGCCATATAAGCACCAGAGTGTGAAATGTAAATATAAGCACAAGAGTGTGAAATGGGGTGGGGGGGGAAGCAAGGGCATTCGAAGGGACGCCTGCCGGATCAGTTAAAAGCCCGGTGGAAGAGCTCTGTCTTGCAAGCCCTGTGGAACTTTGACAAGTCCTGTGGAGCTCGAATCTCCAAGGGGAGCTCATTCCACCAAGTAGGGGCCCAAGCACCCAATTTGGGAGACTGACACTCACAGAATCCACTAAACCTTGCTGAGAAGGAATTGCAGCTACCAAGAAGGAAGTGACTCCTGCAATGGGAAAGTATAACTGAATGCTGCATGAGACTGAATGCAATTAAACTTATAACTTTGTCCCAGAGTGGGGGGGGCTGCGGGAGGGGCGGACCCTCCTGGGGTCGGGCTGCTGCAGAGCAAGAAGAGAGAGGAAGTGCTCTAGTGCTCGGTCCTCAAAGGACTCCATTTGCCACCCCAGCCTGGGAGAAGGCCCATGTCCCGTGCAAGTGTTTGTTTTATTAATCAAGATCCCGATGGCAGGTGTGCCTAACGAACCCCAGATCCCGCCTAGGCCCTGCCGGGAGCCCGGAACGCAAATCGCTTCTTGGAAGGTGGGGGTGGCTGGAAGGGGAGCCCTCTAACTGCTCTCTTGTTGCGCAGACTGTGAGGCTGCTGGGTCTTCCTTTGGCTCCTCAGGGAAGCAGGAGCAAGAGCTGAACCTCGAGGGCCCCCCAGACGCCAGAGAAGGCCAGCTGCGCCTCAAGCCCAGCCTGGGTGAGTTCTGTGCCAGGGGGGCTGGAGGCAGGAGGAGCCGGGGGGAAGGGTGGCCGTCTGCCCAAACCTCACAACCTTCAGCTCCTTTTTAAAAAGAGAAATCCTGCTTTTCTTGCAAGCAGAGGGCAGCAAAAAGAAAGGATAAAAGGTGAGGTAGCGTAGCTGAAGGTGCGCCCTGGCCCCAGACCAGCCCCTGGGGCTTCAGCCCACGTCTCCTTGTTCGTGGTCCTGTGCTCTTACGCAGGTCTCTGACCTCTTGGAGCCTGCAGGCACTTTTGGAATGCCGACCCAACGTGACGGGAGTAGCCTCAGAATGGCTGCCGCAAAATGGCCGCCACCGCAGCATCCCTTCAGCCACACCGGGCAGACCCTTGTGCTGTGGGGGCAGCCGCTGCCCAAGCAAGATTTTTAAAAACCTGCACAGCCCATCGCAACTCCCGTGGCCAATCGGAAGCCTTGTTAGTCAAAAGCCCCCTCTGGCCCCACCCGCTTCCTTAAAACACTGGGCAGGCCTCAGGAAACGTTTCAGGGCTGGCAGGCGCACTGCATCGGGGGCTGTGTCTTCCTGGCTCTGTCCGCCTGGCTCCCTTGTTCAGGGTCTCCGCCCCAGCTGTTGCCAGAGCTTGGACCGTCATCACGGGTTGCTGAATGTGAGCAGATCTGCTCTTGCAGCGCAGGGTGCCAAGGTTCGACCCCAGCAGCTGACTCCTTCCCCTGGAGTGCCTCCTGCTCAGCAAGCCAAAGCGACGAGGCTCCTCCTCCAAAGCTGGGCTGATGGACTTTGTTGGCAGTGAGTCTGGGTTGCCCCTTGGGCAGAACGGGATAAAATTGAGAGCAGCCAAGCTACAAAACCCCCCTTTGTGCTTCTCTCCCCACCCTCCAGCATTGGAGTGAGTTCCCCGCATGACCGGTCCATCCAGCTCAGCTCCCTTGAACCCTTGGGAAAAGCAAGTGGCAACACAGTAGGGAACAGCAGGAAAAACAAAAAAGAAATAAATATATCCCCAAAATTTATAGACTCTGTAGAAGGATTCCTTACGTGTCAGTCGACTTCAGACCACATTTCGCATTGAAATGCTTTTCCAAGAGCCTGACTGTTGTACTTGAGAGAACAGTCAGGCTCTTGAAGTCTGCTCCAGAAGTTTATTTCCCCTTAGGAGCTGCATCATCTGGGGAGGGTCTGATTCCACACAGAGCGTTTGGAAATGTGCAAAGCTTCGTTGCCAACGTGGACTTTATGTGCAAAAGGAGTGCCCTTTCTCTGCATCGGAAGCTGCCCTCATGAAAGGAATTGTTTTTACTGTGTGACTTGGCATCGCTGAGTGTTTTAAGAAATTGACACAGTGTCTATACATTTATTTCTTGTACACTCTTTTTGCTTTTCCTGCTGTCCCACAAACCCTTGAGCTGGAGGACTTTTTGGGGGGAGGGGGCTCCTATGCAAAGCAGAAGCTCTTCTGCCTGCTTCGTCTTCCACCTGCTCCTGGCCAGTTCTCGGTCTCGGTGTAATGCAAGGAGCAGCTTGGCAAGTGTGTGGCAGGGGCTGGGTGGATGGGTGGGGAGCGCAGCAAGGCGAAACACCCTCCTGAGATGTGGCTTTCTCTCCCTTGACTTGTCCCTCCCCTCCCGTGCACTGGAGCCTTTCCGCAGTTTCGCTTCCTGTTTGGTTTTGGTTTTGCCTTCCTCCCTTCCGCGATGTGAGCGTTTTCGTCCCAGATTGGGTGTTTCTGGCTCGCCTTCTGCTTGCTAGTTCAGCGCTTGGGAAAGTGGGAGGGGAGGCCGGTGGTGCCGGTTCTGTGCCGGACTGAGGCAGCCCAACCGTTTGGTGCAGCCTGAACTCCCCCCTGCCCCATGAGCAGGCTCTTGGAAGTGGGTTGGGCCTTGCTGCAGAGTGCTGGAGCCCTTCCCCCGCCCCCTCCAGGAGGATCATCTCCGAGGTGCTGAGATCTCACTTGGCTCTCCTCTGCAGCCGTCAGCCCTGGCAGTGTCTTTTTAATAAGAAAGAAGGGAAACGTGGCTCTCCAGGTTGCTGACTTCTGGCCCATGCCGGGCATTCCCTGCCTCCCCCCTGCTCTGTGCTGGGCGACCCCCGAGGGCCTCAGCTTGGTGCATCCCGAAGGCCCCGTTCTTGTGTTGTTCCCGCAGGCTTCTGCCCCCTTCTGCCCTTTCAAGTGGTGGGGAATGGAGGCCACGGGGAGGTCTGTGGCTACGCCAGGGGTTGGCTTCTGATCTGAGGCCGGAGCTCTCCAGCACCAAAGGAGAGGGGGTCCCCGGGGGGGCTCATTTGGCCCATTGTGCTGGGTGGGCGGGCTTTGCCTGAGTCTTGTTGCAAGGGTGCCGTCAGTCGCCTCTCTGTCCCCCTGGTGGCTTCGAGAGGAGGAGGGGCAACAGCTTAAATTCCACCCAGGGACCTAACAGACTCCCCAAGGAGTTGACAACTAGAGCTGCAGGGTCTGGCGCACGGGAACGGCTGTGGCTCCGTGGCAGAGCATCCGCTTGGCATGCAGAAGGTCCCTGGTTCAACCCCAGGGGGTTCAGAGGGAGGTGATGGGGAGGACCTGAGACCCATCGAGTAGTCAGTGCTGGCCTCCATGGACTGAGGGGGGCCTGGTTCAGTAGAAGGCAGCTCCGTGAGTGTTCAGCATCTCAAATCACCCAAACTGCAGAACTGCCGTGAAAGCCAGTAGAAGAGCAGCAGCAGAACTGAAGCCCAGCTGGTCAGCCCACCTCTTCTGCCTTGGCCCTCTGCTCAGGCCAGCTCCAGGGAAGGGGCGGGGCCTGTCCTGTTTGGTTCCTGGAGGAGGAAGGAGACCCAGGGCCCCGGGAAAGAAGGAGCTCTCCAGAGTTGGAGGCCAGTCTGGTTTTTGTAAGAAACACGCCCCCCTCCCCAGCTCCTGAGCCCAGCAAGTCCATGGCGATGTGGGGCATGGAGGCCATGAACTGCGCTCCTGACCCCTCCCCTCTCTGGAGAAACTGGGGGCTCTTTGGAGGCTTCTGAGCACAGAGCAGGGAAGAGGCTGGTGCAGAGGCCGCCAGGAGAAAAGTGTGGACTGGGAAGAGGAGCAGAACGGGTTGAGTGGAGGCACGAGTGACATCCAGCCCTTTGCGTAGGACCAGGGCTGCTGCCTTCTCCCTCCCTCCCTCCCTCTCTCTTTCTTTCTTTTTCCTCCTTCCTTCCTTCCTTCCTTCCTTCCTTCCTTCCTTCCTTCCTTCCTTCCTTCCTTCCTTCCTTCCTTCCTTCCTCCCTCCCTCCCTCCCTCCCTTCCTCCCTCCCTCCCTCTCTTGCTGCTTTGCCAGCCCAGGCTGTGTTTCTGTGCTTTTCTTTGCTCTTTTGAACAAGGGGGGGGGGGATGTGCCTTGGGGTGGGGGAGGTGTGTATGTGGAAGTCGGGCCCGGCTTTCCTCTGATGGGAAGGGGGGAAGCAGACACCTGAGCAAAGCCATGGTACAAATAGCCAGAGGAGAAACTAGGGCACAGTCTGTAGAAAAGCCCAGCGTGTTTCCTTGAGCTTGGCTGGCAGGGGAGCAGACCTGGCCTGTTCCATTGGCCCTGTGTGTGTGTGGCCAAGCTGCCATCCCCGCAGGGTGCCTTTCCCGGGTGAAGTCAGGGGCAGCTGCAGCAGCCTTTCCAGGGTGAATCTGAAGCACACACCTGTTCTTGGTGGCCTCGTGGGTCTCAGCTTGTGCCCTTCTGGGGCAGGAGGGGAGCGAGGGTGGTGCAGCGCAGGCATCGTGGGCCGGCCAGGGTCACCCTCCGAGGGTGCTGGGCTTGCGGTTGAGAGTTGCCTGGCCTGATGCAGCCAACGGGATGGGACACCCAGTGACTGGTGCAATGGGGTTTGGACTACAGGAACCTGGAAGCAACACACCTCTTGATTTTTCGCTCTGCTTTGACTTCATTTCTGCCCCGCCTCTCCCCGCAATGGGAACCCAGAGCGGCTTCTCTCCTCCTCCTCTGTTTTATCCTCACAACAACCCTCTGAGGTGGGCCAAGCTGAGAGAGAGCAACTGGCCCAAGGGGATTCGAACCGGGCTCGCCCAGAGACTAGTCCGATGCTCTTTCTGCTGTGGCACCCTGAAACCAAGCGCCAGGTTTTAAACCCAGTGCATGAGCTGGCATGGAAGCTGCCCGGCCTGGAGCCTCCCGTGGGGGATGAGCAGCAGTCCAGCGGCCCTGGCCCCCCCCCACTTCCCCCAACTGGTGGGCCCGGGGCTTGTGTGGGTCTCGCTCCCTCAGCTCCAGGCAAGCGTGCACAAAACGTTTTTTCTTTAACCCCCTCAGATGATGGGCTGGTGCTCAAGGCGGAAGTCCTCCAGGCGCAGAGAGCGCTGTGCGAGACCCTGGGACTGCAGTGTGCGGAAGAAGCCCTCCTCCACAGCGCCCCGCCCGCCGGGAGCCGCTACAGCGCTCTGATCCACCCGCGGCGCCACTCAGGTGGCCAGGCAGACGAGGCGGTGCCAGGTGAGGGGGGCAGTCCCGCCCCGGGGTGCCAGCGCGACCGCCCAGGCGATAAGCCGTTTGTGTGCCCCGAGTGCGGGAAAGGCTTCCGGCTTCAGAAAAGCCTCCTGGCCCACCAGCAGAACCACGCCACCTCGGAGGGCTACGGCCGGCCGCCGTGCGAGAAGAGCTTCACGTTCAAGCAGCAGTTCACCCTGCACCAGCGGATCCACACGGGGGGAGGGGCCTTCACCTCCGTGGCCTGCGAGGAGACCTTCAAGCAGAGCCACAACCTGAAGCCCCTCCCGCGAGGTGCGGCCGGGGACAAGCCCTTTGGCGGCGCCAAATGCGTGAAAACCTTCAACCTCAAGTCGGCCTACCGGCCACACCAGAAGAGCCACGGCCGGGAGAGGCCTTACAAATGCAGCCGGTGCCCCGAGAGCTTCTCCCTGAAGAAGAGCCTGGTGACCCACCAGCGGCTGCACTCGGGGCGGGGCGGCAGCCCCCTCGCCTGCCTCTACTGCGGCAAGAGCTTCAGCCACCCCTCGGACCTGGTGCGGCACCAGCGCATCCACACCGGGGAGAGGCCCTACCGCTGCGGCGAGTGCGAGAAGAGCTTCACCCAGAAGCAGCACCTCTTGCAGCACCAGAAGATCCACCTGCGGGAGCAGAACCAGCTGATGGGCACGGCCGTCCGGGAGGCGCTGCTGGACGCCATCTTCATCTAGGCCCTTCCCGGCGGGGGCCTGGCGCTGGAGCAGGGCAGGGGCTTTGAGGGGGGGCGGGATAGTATGTTACCTCAGAACGGGGAGCGGGGGGACAGAGCCTCCCTCCTGGCCTGGCACCGAGGCAGGGCAGGCTCAGGCACATGAGAACGGTTTTAGAAGCCCTCCGAATAAAGACATGCCCTGGAATGGATCGTCCCGATCTCCTTCTGGTGTGAAGCGTGTGATGCTGCAGCTTTCCCTCCCCACTGGCACCCCGTGGCTGTGAGTTCCTGGGACGTTTCCACGTCTGAATGTCCAAGACGGATTCCTGTGGGCCTGGAGACGATGGAGCACCTTTTCATCCTTCTGTAACCTCCTCTCCCTCCCCCCACCCGATTTGTTCAAAGCGAAAAACATCACCCCACACTTTTATATATTTTCCGGAATCCCCCCCCCTTTGTTCCGTAGCAACTACGAAATAAATTAGAAAATTGGGAAACAAAGTAAGCGAGCGTTCTGTTGAGTGGAACCTTTCTTTGGAGACAGAAGCTCCTGAGCCAAGCGGGTCTGCGTTGCAGAGACGGCCAGGTGGTTACTTAGCTCTTAGTAAGGCTATTTGGGAAGTTCCCCACTCAGGTACCTTTACAGCATTCGTGGGCTTTGCATGGAATTCAAAAAGACAGAACTTTGCCCAGAGTGAAGTCAAGAGAAGCAGAAAAGGAGACTCCGGGGGAAGCCTTATGGACAGCGGCCTTTCTCCTGCCTGCTCCTCCCTTCCTGGAGAGGTTGTTGGGAGGGGCGAGACATAGCGGTGTCTTTTTCCTGACTCCCTCTGGGCTAGGCTGGGCAACGGGCTGAAAGACTGTGGAGTTCCCCTTGACTTGGCTTCCCTTTGAGAATTGCAACGGGCGCCTCTTCCTCTTCTGCGCACATGGGCGGATCTTGGGCCCGTTCCTCTTCCCTGGCCAGGGCAAAACCCAGCGTGACCTCCTGAGCTTTTCCAAGGAAGGAAGGAAGGGGGTGGGTGGGATGAGAATAAATTGAGAGTTGGGGGAGGGGAAGAGTCGTGACCGGCGTTCCCTCTAAGCTGAGTTAGTGTGAACCAGCTCACAGATTTTGAGCCTACAGCTCACACGTTTTGGTCTTCGCCCAGGAAAAATGGACCCAGAACAAACTCATTGATGCAGCAGCCTGAGGGCCAGCAGCTTGCAGAGAAGAACTTCTGCTCACAGCCTAGAGGGAGCCTTGGTCAGGACTCTCCGTTCGAAGGCACTGAGTTTTGAAGCAGACGGGCTCTTTGTCATTAGGCCTTTCTCTGTAGTTCTCGGTCCTGTTTTCCGAGCAGGGTCTTCTCTGGCCTGCAGTCGCCACCGCAGGGGAAGGATCAAGACCAAGATCTCTGCTTCAGGGGTCTCGTGTGAGGGGGCAGAAGGGACACTTAAGGCTTCACCTTCCTGCTCTGCATCTCTCACAAGATGGAAGCGGAGAGGAATGCTGAAATGTGGCACCCGCTGGAGCCAGGGCACTCCCCCAGAGGGCAGGGGGTGGAACAGGGGCCCCACACCTGGTCCCGTCACTGGCGAGCCTTGAACCGGTGGGTCTCGGCTTCTCACATCAATGGCTTTGCCTTCTGAGAAGAGGTGAGGGGGAAGCAGAGGCCAGGGGGGTGGTCTTTGTCCAGTGTCCTTCCCGAAGATCATGGACTTCTGAACGCAGAGGGGGGTCCAGATTTTTCATTCTTGGCTTCCCCTACCGGTAGGCCTGCAGCCAGTTGGTCTGCAGCCAATACCTGTCTGCACCACTTAGAATGTGAACACGTGAGGCTGCCTTCTGCTGAATCAGACCCCCTCGGTCCACCAGTCTTGTCTCCTCAGACTGGCAACGACTCTCCAGAGTCTCCAGCTGAGGTTCTTCACGCCTGCTTGCCTGGACCCTTTTTAGTTGGAGATGCCAGGGATTGAACCTGGGACCGCCTGCTTCCCAAGCAGATGCTCTACCACTGAGCCACTGTCCCTCTCTATAAACATATGAAGCTGCCTTCTACTGAACCAGACTCTCTTTGGTCCATCAACGTCAGTCTTGTCTACTCAGACTGGCAGTGGCTCTCCAGGGTCTCAAGCTGAGGTTTTCCACGCCTACTTGCCTGGACCCTTTTGAGTTGGAGATGCCAGGGATTGAACTTGGGACCTTCTGCTTACCAAGCAGATGCTCTGCCACTGAGCCACAGCCCCATTCATGGCTCTCCAAGGTCTCAAGCTGAGGTTTTCCACACCTACTTGCCTGGACCCTTTTGAGTTGGAGATGCCGGGGATTGAACCTTGGACCTTCTGCTTACCAAGCAGATGCTCTGCCACTGAGCCACCATCCCTCCCCTAATAACAGAACATATGAAGCTGCCTTATACTGAATCAAAGCCTCTTGGGTCCATCCAAGTCAGTATTGTCTACTCAGACTGGCAGCAGCTCTCCAGCTGAGGTTTTTCGCACCAATTTTCCTGGACCCTTTTTTTTTTAGTTGGAGATGCCAGGGACTGAACCTGGGACCTTCTGCTTACCAAGCAGATGCTCTACCATTGAGCCACCGTCCCTTCCTTATGTTTCCATCAGAGCGTCACCACCGTGGCCATGTCTTACATTGGTTCTCTATTATGATTCTGATTTTAGCTTCCTGATTTTATGGTTAAACTCGATTCGGTATTGCTTCATCGTCACAATTTATGTGACCTTGTAAACCCATCTTGAGCCTGCCTGTGGGAAGGGTGGGATATAAACTGAAATAAATACCAAGAGGTTAGGTGCGTCCCACTAGTGGAGGTGCAGTCCTTTGGCACACAAGAGATCCTGCTGTCAGTGGTGAAAGGACCTCTTGCTTAAGTAGAAAGCTCCTCGTCACGGGGAGGCCCTTCCGTTAGCGGAATGGATTCATGGCATCTGTCCCTCTACTTTGTCCAGGCGATTATAGCCCTTCCTTTCTTGCCCGGGGAAATGCTGTTTCCCACTTTGGGGTCAGGCAGCCCTTTTTCTCCAGGCCAGATTGGAGGGCTCTTTGGCCATCTTCTGGGCATGGAGCCTGCAAGGGGGTATGCGCAGGGGGGGAGGGGCTTGCGTATTCCCTGCCTTGTGCAAGGGGTTGGACTAGATGGCCCTGGAGGTCCCTTCTAACTCTTGTGATTCTATTAAACGAATGGGTGGGGTTAATGCTTTGAATGATCTTTGTCTTTCCCTGTATTTGCATGCCCACCTGTGTGCTTTGGTAGCCTTTTCCTCGGTGAACTTCTCTGCCTGCCAAGATCCAACAGAGGCAGGGTCTGTGGCCCCCCTCCCCCATGGCAGCCCTTTGGACCTTGTTCCTGAGAGTGGGCCCTTTCTGGGGGTGGGGCTGGGCTCACGTGTGCCCCTTCCTTCCAGTGGGACTTCTGCAGGTGCTTCTCTGTTCAGGGTCAGGTTGCCCACCCTTCCTCCCCCCTCCTTGTGTGTCTTTATTTTCTTTCATGCAGAAAAAGCTCCTTGTGGAGTGTTGGGGAAGACCGTCCCACGGCAGGGATGTGACTGAGTGCACACCAAGCCGTTCTTAGAAGGAGACTGCTTGTCAATGCATCGTCTTGAGAGAAAGACCTTATGATAAAGATCTGTGCAGTATAGCCGCTAACAACTGGAATCGGAGAATCTCGGCTTCCCTTTTGTAAAACAGAAAAGCATTCTAGTCCTCATCACTGTGAAACAAAAGTTGGAAATAGGTAGGCATAGCCTGGGAAGCAAACTAAGAAACCCTGCGTGGGACTCCAACGTCCTTCTGATTTCTCTTCTGCCTCTTCACTGGCTTCTTTATCCAGCCAGTACCAGAAAGACTGCTGCCCCCCAAAAGGCCTACTATACTTTCCTAAATGTTGGAAGCAAAAACTACACTCTTACCTCGCCCTGCATAATGAATACTGGATGCCTTTGCTTTTCCCATGGAATGAGGATGTATTTCAAACACGAGAGAAGTTGTTCTTAGCTTGGAGTCGTGGGTGCGACCTGGTATGGTGTGGCTTTTTAGAAACATTTTTGTGGTGCGCTGTGCTCCTCTAGTGACATTATTCTTCCATACCAATTCTATTTTTTTTAAAAAAAAATTAGTTCAGTGTGTATCTCTTAGAAATCAAAGTATAAAGTGAGGCACATCGAGCCAGCTTTTTAATTAGGATTGCGGGAGAATGTTTTCCTGTCATCAGAAAGGTCTGTAGGGATCCTGATCCTTGGGGGCTTTGTTTTTCTGAATAACCAGGTGTTACCTGTCCATCGGGCAGCCTAGCTTTTGACTCCAGGGCGTAGATGTGCGAGCGACACACTTCAGCTTAACGGGTAGCGCCGTGACCTCCCAGGAAATAATGGTCCCCAATCTGTTTCTCCATAGACGGCGGCCTTCCCAGCCCTCACTTCCTGCCCTTGGATAAGATGCATTTCAGGGGCGAGGGAGACTCTGCCGAGAGACAGATCCTTGAGAAGCCCAGCACAGGTGAGTCTACCTGAGCGCCAGTCTAGCAGAGGCCAGCCGGCCTCCCTCCCTCCTGCCAGGGCTTGGCAGGACTTGGATCTGCTGCCGAAAGAGATTTGTGCCAGGCTCAGAGGGAGGGAAGGAGCAAGGGAGATGCCTTCCATGCCACACCCCGGGGTCTAGGCATCCACTGCATGTCAAGTTGGCACCTTCTGCCAAGAGATGGTGCCTAAGGCAGAACTGGGCACCGCAGGAGTGGGGTTTTCTTTAACAAAAAACAACCGTTATGTTTCTGTGACTCATGGCTGTGGGGAAGCCATTGCAGTGTAGATACAACGCTTCAGCTGCCGGCAATCGGCCCAGGTCACCATCTAGGGAACTTAGGGGGGGGGGGGGAGTCTGTGTCACCCACCTGGACGCCCAGAGAGAAAGGCGATCTAGAAATAATGTCAACAAATGAATCCATTTTCTAGTCCTGCTGGGTGTGATGAGATGGATGACCTCTTCGCCTGTTGTGAGGAACTTTTGGAAGCCGGAGGTGCAAACCTCATTTTGTGACCGCAGAAGGGGCTGCCAGCATGACTGGTCTGTGGTTTTCAGGGCAATGGGGGTGGGATCTCAAGTGGGGAGAGCGTAGCTTCACAGTCGGGGCCTGAGGCTTGCTCTTGGCTGGCAGTTGGGACGGCCATTCCTCTTGGGAGCTGCTGTGAGGGTTCCTTTGGACGTCTCGTCGAGCAGGGCTGGGCGTCTTGCCAGCGAGGGCCTCCTGGCACGATGCAGCCGCCTGTGTGGGGAGCGGCCGAGAGGTCTGAGGGCAGATTCTCAGTGTCCCTTTTCCCCTTCTCAGCCCTCCCAACGGACAAGGAGATCGTCAGCATCAAAACGGAGCCCGAGCAAGAGGTGGAAACCTTTGAGCCGTGGATGCTGATCGGGATGTCGGGCGAGAGCGGCTTCCAGGGCACAGACGCTCCCGACTCCAAGGTGTGGCCGGGCAGCCCTGCGGGAGAGCAGAGAACTCTGGCCACCGGCGAGGTCAGCGTGGAGGAGTGGCAGAAGGCCGCGGAGGTGAGGCCGTACGCGTGCCCAGACTGTGGGAAGCGGTTCCGGTTCCAAATCGGCCTCCTAAACCATCAGAGGAGCCACGGAAGCCTTCCAGCTGAAGGCAGTTATTGCATGCCTTTGGCCCAGGCGAACAAGAGCCCCTCCCTGCAGGGGCCGCTCTCCCCGCAAGAGGAAGGGAAGGGGATGCCCCCTCCGGGCCCAGGGGAAGAGAAGGAGTGGGCCTGCCCCTGGTGCCAGCAGCGCTTCCGGCTGCAGGTCAACCTGCTGATCCACCAGAGCAGCCACCAGGAGGCCACGCCAGAGCTGGGCAGCAAGGAACAGCTGGTCTGCAGGTTTTGCCCCCGGCGCTTTGCCCGCTCCGACCACTTGCTGCGCCACCAGATGAGCCACACGGGGGCGCGGCCCCACCAATGCCCGGCCTGCGAGAAGAGCTTTGTGGACAAGAGCAAGCTCACCAACCACTACCGCACCCACACGGGCGAGCGCCCCTTCCGCTGCACCGCCTGCGGCAAGCGCTTCATCCGCCGGCACCACTTGGTGAAGCACCAGCGGACCCACACCCGGGAGAGGCCCCACCAGTGCCCCGTCTGCCTGAAGGGCTTCATGCAGAAGCACCACCTCCTGAAACACATCCGGACGCACCCCGGGGAGAAGCCCTACCGCTGCCCCCGCTGCCCCAAGGCCTTCTCCTGCAGGCAGCTTCTCCTGCAGCACGGCTGCCTCTCCACCGGGCAGGGGGAAGCGGAGCGGGCCTCCGGGGGTGGCTCTGGAGCCTGCTGACGGGGCAGGGGGCTCCTCCCCCCTCCGGAAATGCTCATCTACCTCTGTGCAAGGACGACGTCCTGTCTCCAGACCCCATCTCCATTTCTCCTTGTCCTAAATCAGGACTTCATCCTAATTTAAAGAGGCCCATGAAGCACAGTTTGACTTCCAGCATCTAACTCAGCGAGGCGCTCCGAGGAGCTGAAATGCTGCCGTGGAATATAATCTTGCGGCACGGGGATCTGCCAACACCAGGCAGAGTGTCTCACGAGAACACTGGCGCCTCTGCCGGCGAATGGAGAGCAGCAGGATGTAGTTTGCTGGTGGGGAACTGTAGCTCATCGAGCACTGGAATGCAGCAGAGACGAGACCCGAGTCCATGGTCCCCCCCCCCTTTCCGTTCTGCAATCAGAAAAGTCTTTTACGTAGTGCTGTTGATGTGCATTGAAGGAAAATGTTGTAAACGAATGTAAATATTCAGAAGCCGGGGCAGTTACCGCTGTCTTTGGTGTTTGTTTTGTAACGTTCCTGACGAGACTATGGCATTAAAACTCAATAGAGCTGGGCCATCTCTAATCTGAACCGGGGGCGGAGGGGTCACAGTTAACGGAGGGATCTTAGATTTGTCTCTTTGTTTTAAAATCAATGGATGTGCCGGAGATGCTTCACCGCTTTGGTCCCAGGGGGTTCAAGCACTTGGGCTCAGTTGTGCCTCCGGCAGTCTGGTTCTGCACACATCTACTCAGAAGTAATGCAAACAAGTTCTCGTGCTTAGGTTTGCAGATGTGGTTAATGCAGGCAGGTACACTTCAGCTTGCCAACCTACATCCAGAATGTACAGCAGGACAGAGGAGAGCTCGAGCTCAGGAAAGCCCCGTGCATTTAGAACTGAGACAGACAGTGCTTCTGCTGTGGCTGCATCATTTTGGTTTTTTTGCAGTGCTTGACCGAAGAACACAAAAGGTGTCCTCCTGAATCAGACCAAGGCAGGCCCATCTTTTGCTGCAGCAGCATCCTGTTTCGCACAAGTGACCAGTCATTTGCCCTTGAGGGCCAAACAAATAGGGTGCAAGGGCAACTGCCTCAATTCTGGAGGTTCCCACATCCCCACAGGCAGTAGCCTCTGATGCATCTCTCCTCCGTGAACCTGCCTGATCCTCTTTTAAAGCCATTTTTGCTTATGACCATCACTGCATGTTTTGGCAGGGAACTGAATGATTTAGCTACTCATCAAGTAAAGAAGTGTTTCCTTGTCTGCCTTGAATCTACTACTCATCAACTTCATTGGTGTCAAGAAACTGGCCTAGTTTAGCCGTTTCTTGGCCTTTTCAAAAGTTTGGTTCAGACTTTTGGGCCTAGTTAAGTTGCTGAAATCTTTCTATCCGGGAAGTTAATGTCATGCTGAGAGAGAAGGGATGAGATGGGCCCCGATGCAAGTGAGATCACGGGCCTGGCAGCTTTAAGGGACCCGGAGGGAGTTTTGCACTCACCGCCTATCTCATCAGTTAATTGAAGTTTATTGGATACAACAGCAAAAAAACCCCACCAGATAACAAATAAAAACACTTAACAAAAAGACAAAACAAGAATAATAATAAACTAACACAACATATAACAAAGAAAGGAGCTTAAGGTTTGTGTCAATATGTCAATCATTCCCCATCATTTCAGTTATCATACACTTTTGCCCAATCGTATAACGGTTTCCAAGTTTCTTTACATTTCTCTATATTTCCTTCTCTCAGTTTAGTCGTTAAAAAGTCCATTTCTGTTACTTCATATAATTTTTGCAAAAATTCCTCCTTCCCTGGTACTTGCTGAGTTTTCCAATATCTGGCATATATTAATCTAGCCACAGTTACTATACGTAATAGAAGTTTTCTAGTTATTTTGGGGATCGTGTTCTTACATATATTTAACAAATATAGTTCAGGTGTATGCTGTATGGTTATTTTCAATATTTTTTGGGCCCATGCGTGAATCTGGCCCCAGTATTTTTTGGCTTTTTCACATTGCCACCAACAATGATATAGAGTTCCCTTTGTCCTGTTACATTTCCAGCATTTGTTAGAAGAGTTAGGGTAAATTTTAGCTAGTTTCTCAGGCGTGAAGTACCGACGATAAACCATCTTGTAGATGTTTTCTTTAAATATGACCTATTTAGTTAATTTGAGATTCTCTTTCCAAATTTTTTCCCATTCCACTAATTCTGTGTTATAAGCCAAAGTCCTGCACCCATCTTACCCAGGTTTCTTTAACTACTTCATCCTGCATTCTTTCCTCTAAAAGCCAATTATAGATTTTGGAGATCAGCTTCTGATCAGTACTCACCGCCTGTCTCATCAGCAGAGGAACCCTGCAGGTGGGTGAGTGGCGGGAATGGGTTGCATTGAGCAGGGGGTTGGACTAGATGGCCCATATGGCCACTTCCACCTCAACGATTCTATGATCGGCTGTCGGGCAGAAGGCAAGACCAGTCGTTCTAGGTCGGACCTTGCTACCCTTTGGGATTTCCTTCTGGCCATCCCTTTGCCCACAGGTTGCCCCATGTGCTGCCGGAACACCACCTCCTTGGGATTTTGGACCTGGAGTTTTATCTCGACCCTGCACCTTCAGTCCAACCATCTGGATCAGAGGACTAAAGCCTAAGTACTCTAGGTTAGCTTTTTAAATCATTTTTCTTCCCTGCCTTTTTTTTTTTTTTGCATTGCTCTTACATTTGTCTGCTCCTTCACATTTGATAGCCCTTATTCATTTTACTTGCATGGTGTAATTTGGGCTTCCTTTCCTTTTATTCCCTTAGAAGCTCATTGATTCACAGATCCTGAGCAGCAGAAGATCCTTCTTTTTTTACGCAAGGGCTAAAAGAACAGAGGCAAATTTTGCAGTTGCTAGAATAAACTTAGGATCAGGGCTTTTTTTGAGCAGGAACGCAGTTCTGGCTGACTTGGTGTCAGGGGGTGTGGCCTAATATGCAAATGAGTTCCTGCTGGGCTCTCTAAAAATCCCTCTGAATCAATGGTGATGTCAGAGGGTGTGGCCTAATAGGCAAATGTCCCTGCTGGGCTTTTTCTACAAAAAAGGCCCTGTTTAGGATCTTTATAGCTGAACGAGCATAAGAGAAGCCATGTTGGAAAAGGCCAGTGGCCCATCAGTCCAACACTCTGTGTCACACAGTGGCCAAGTGCCATCAAGAAGTCCACCAGTGGGGCTAGAAGCCCTTCCACTGTGCCCCCCCCCAAGCACAAGAATACACAGCATCACTGCCCTAGAGAGTTTTAGCAATAAGCTGTGGCTAATAGCCACTGATGGACCTCTGCTCCATATTTTTATCTAACCCCCTCTTAAAGCTGGCTATGCTTGTAGCCGCCACCACCTCCTATGGCAGTGAATTCCACATTAATCACCCTTTGGGTGAAGAAGGACTTCCTTTGATCCGTTCTAACCCAACTGCTCAGCAATTTCATCGAATGCCCACGAGTTCTTGTATTGTGAGAAAGGGAGAAAAGGACTTCTTCCTCTACTTTCTCCATCCCATGCATAATCCTGTAAACCTCTCTCATGTCACCCCGCAGTCGACGTTTCTCCAAGCTAAAGTGCCCCAAGCGTTTTAACCTTTCTTCACAGGGAAAGTGTTCCAACCCTTTAATCATTCTAGTTGCCCTTTTCTGCACTTTTTGGAGCGAAAGAGCCAGGGTTTCCAGAATGTAGGGGAATGGTTGGTTGATTAAAGGCTCCATCTGGCGATCCCTTGTATTCTTAAAGAACCTGCATTCAAACAGAGCAAGGAAGGATGTATTTATTCTATTAAGGCCACAAGGGCAGATTCTGTTAGAATAGGGCCTATTCAGAAATCTCCCCTGTAAGATCATCGTAGGAACACCCGAAGGGTGTTTGCGGTGTGCTCAAAGGCTGATTTTCATCTCTATGTTGCATCTCTGCGTACGAAATCTCTGCTGGATTTCTCTTATTTCTTGTCTGAGCTATTAAACTAGAGGCCATGAGGACCCTCTTTAGAGCCAGGGATCTGGGAAACAAGTCCAAGGAGGTTAGCCTGGAAAAGTGGAGGCAGCAGGAATTTGCTCTTCAAATTTGCTCCAGAAAGGCTGTCACATGGAGGCCAGCAAAAACCTTGATCACCGTGGCTACAGACTAAATCCACTTCAATTCCAGAGTGCAACTGAACAGGCGGGGGGCCCTGATTGGAGAGGCCAGGTCTGCTTTGCTGGCAGCAACTCCTGCTGCTTATAGCCTGAGCCCTGTTCTGACCCCAGCTCCGGCCTGTTGGGCACCTCTCATTTCTCTACAAAGCTGACTCATGAATTTTCTTATCTGCCTTTCTTGAAAACGACTCTAGGAGGATAAAAAGCGTCTCTTGGGCTGGGTTTAAGGTGGCCAGTGCTAACTTGATAAATATGGTTTAAGGAAAAGTTCAAATGGGACCAGAGAGTCTCAATATTTTTACTTGTATGCTGTACCCAGAAACGAACCGAAGTCACGGTTGAGGTGTAAACTTCATGGCAGGAGCTTAATGACCCGAGCAGGAGCTTTGGGAGCGAGTGCCCCTGGCTGTACCAGACCTGATCAGATTCAACTAGGACAAGAAAGTCAAAGGCAGCAAACCCGAAGGCCGTCAGGGATAGAGAAGCAGCAACCACTGGGCAACTTGTATGACTCACCCAAGGCCACCTCGAAAGCCAGTGTAGTATAATGTGATTAGAGTTTCAGACCCCCATTCCCCCCAATGTGGGAACTCACTGGGTGACTTGGGGCCAGTCACACACTTTCAGCCTAATCTGCCTCACAGCAAGGGGCCGTGGCTCAGTGGCAGAGCCCCTGCTTGGCATGCAGAAAGTCCCAGGCAGCATCTCCAGCTGAAAGGACCAGACAGTGCATGATGGGGAAGACCTCCACCTGAAACCCTGGAGAGAGAGCTGCTGCCTGTCAGAGTTGACAACAGTGGTCTGATTCGGCTTCAGGTGTTCACAGGGTTGTTGTTGGGCAGCCCTCAAGGCCAGAGCTCTCCCTGTCTTCAGAGCGATTACTTTGCACAGAACCTGAGTAAGGCCCTTTTCAGCTTCTCCTGGGTGGCTTGGCCCTTTGGGACAGATGGCGGATTGCAACGCTCAGGATCTGCTCCGGGGATGCAGGTTCTTCTGGATGAACACACGAGGACATCATCCTTGCGACCGTTCGCATCCTCATTGATCTGATCTGAGGTTTCGTTACGTTCTGCTGTGGTTGTAAATGGGAGGGGGGGGGAGATGGGAGCCAGGCACTATCCAGAGACGGGAGGAATGTTCCTTCCCAAGGTTTGTTCTGCCAGCTGAACAACTGGAGACGAGCAGGGCCTCGGCATTAAGTGAACGGTGAGTGGAGAGTGAAGTCACTTTCAGCAATGAATAAGTGTACGTATCACTTGTTCAAACAAAATCATTTATTAGGATTCCTGACAACATCTCACCTCATACCGCGATAAGTAATGCTGGCGACAGTGTCCCTAATCCATACGTCACCAACCCACCAGTTTTCAACAAACAGTAGCATCCTACAATTCGACAGATGACACGTTTCGCTATCATTCGGTGCCTTCATTTTCTAACATATGGACAACTCATTATACACAACACAAAGCTAGACTGTGAAGACATGTTTATTCATTGCAGGGAGACCAACGGTTGAGGCGCCCAGGGTCACTGTCCACCAATATTCAGATGACTCAGTGTTCCCCCTAAGCTGTGGATCTACTTCATGAGCTAAACGAGCTACTAGAATTAAAGTTGTGAGTGAGCCTACATTTGACTACTACATGAATTGGTTTTTAAAAACATAATTCCCATAACCTTGTGTAAATCCCAGAACGAATTCTTTTAAACTGTTTTTTCAAACTCTTTAATTTTAGAGAAATAACAAATTTTTACAAAAATAAGTTTGTAGTTGAAATAAAAACCAATAGCCTGATAGAAATGATCAATAGTAACAGAAGTGACATTATAAAAAGAGGAGAGGGTCGACACTTGGTACAATATCTCTCAACAAACAACTATCATTAATTCAGCTATCGTTTGAGGGTTATTGTTAAGAAACTATGAGGGATTGGAATAGTAGTTCCTGGGTCATTGTTATAAATCACAAAGTGCAAGAAAGGGGAGCCTTAATGTACAATGATACTGTGAGTTCTCTGAGCTTTGTAGTTGGTCTGATATTTTTCCCACAATGAAGTCCCACGTTTCCTTTAAACATTATAACTGAAAACAGGATCAAGTCAAATTTCATTGCAGGATGTGTTTTAATTTAACTTCTCTTCTTCCTTTCTGTGTTTTCCAGAAACTATAAACACTGTCAATATTAATATTATTCCCATTAGACATGTGCAGTTTAATTCTCATTAAGTTCTCCAGGTGATCTGTATCTAGCCGATTTCTACTCTTGGTTTTAATGGCATTCATCAAGCTAAAACCTTTCTCGCAGTCAGCACTTGAGGCTTGAAAAGTTTCACAGACATCTAGGAGGAGATTTAGTTCACTGAATTGTTCTTGCTGTCGTGTAAATGTTACTATGTCCTGAAAAGTTTTCATTGCGCCAGCTTTTGCCTTCTCTGCAATGATTAATTTGAAGTCTGAATACTCTTCATGAAGTTTCTTATAATATGATTGTTCATCTTTCTGGAACAAAACACAGTAACACTTCGCTAATCTTGAAAGCTCTTGATTCCCAAAGGAAAACTCGTCCTGGTTGGAGGGGTTCGATAAAGAGTCTTTGTCAAATATACACCAATCCTGTAATTCATTCTCTGGAAATCTTTTATCCATGTGGTCACAAGTTTGCCTAATAAAGTGGAGAATGGCATTGGTATTTACTGTAGAATTGTAAGATGAAATTAGATCTTGTACAGTTTCACTGAAATGGGCTTTGTCTCTCAGATACTGAGATCTAATTTTCCTGATTTTGGCTTTGGTGAACTGAAACGCTTCCACAGTGGTCAAAGAGCTCTTCTGAAGAATTTTGCAAACTTCTGCCAAATCACTGAGAACATCACGAAGGATAAATAATGCCACCTTGTATTGTGGTTTACTTAATTTTTCAAGGCAGTATTTGTGCACTGGGTCGTTATTTTCTTCTACTTGTTCTTTGCAGTATTCAATTAAAATGTCATAATTCTTAACCAAGACACTGACAGCAAAATGTCTCGAGATCCACCTTACTTCATTCAGGGGCCTAAACGAAACAACGTCTCTCTCCGTTGCATTGGCAATTTCCTCCAGTTTGGCTTTTTGTACACTTGATCTACTGAAAAGGGTATAGACGGTGCATATGAGAGTTTCAACCTCCTTAATGAATGGGATTGTTTTCCATGCATCATCTATCCCTAAATCTTCTCGATGAACTACACAGTGTTGCTCTAGCAGATGAGGAATTGATTTACGCAGAATTGCGGCAACACCATTCCGCTTCCCAAGCATGATGGAGGCGCCATCTGATGTAAACATAACCATGCGATTCATGTCCAAATGATTTTCATTATAAAACTTTATTACGGAATCAACTATGGCAGTACTATTGCAAGCAGCCAATTTTACAATGCCAGCAAAAACGGTTTTATGAAGATCATCACCAGTTCTTCTGAACTTGATGTACATGATCAGCATCTTTGACATAGTGATGTCGGTACTTCCATCAATTATGAGGGTATGGAAAGGAGATTCCCGGATCTCATTTAAGATTTCAGTTTTAAGAACACTATTTATGCAGTCAATGAATTGGAAGGCATAGTTTTTGCTTCTCCAGCTAGAAGGAATTCTGGCATATTTTGCCATGTGGTCGTGAATTTCCTGCACAGCCAGTATGGGTACATTCAACTTAATTGCAAGTAGCACATTGTCAATTAAAATCTTGATCCCTTCGGGACCTGACCAATCCTGATTCGCATTTTCAGTTTTGAGGTTCCGATCTTCTGAGGTTTCTTGTAAGAAATTCACTACAGACCCACAGTTCTGATTCTGAAGTTTTGTCACTGCATCCAAGTGACATTTGTGCCTCACGTGACGCTTAAGATAATCTATTTTCCACTCACTCCATTTCTTTCCGGTGCTCCAATTCCCTTCAACTTCTGCTTCGAGACATATTTTGCAGACTACTACGTCATCTGTTTCACGGTATTCAAAAATCTCTTTTAGTAGTACGCTCTTATGTCCACTCACATCTGGCATCATGGTTTTAATGGGAAACTCTGTCAGCCATTCGCTCCTGAAACCATTACATTTTTTCTTCGCGAATCCACCAAATTGTTGATTGTCAGCTTTTCGCTTTGACATTTTCAAAGATTCCAGGTCCCAGGGGGGCTAACAAAGAAGGGAAAGTGTCTTTAAATCTTCCGGTTGAACAGTTGCGCACGCGCTTGCACTGCAGGGTGCTAGAGGAGCATTAAGACCCACTAAGAATTAGTGTAACATACTTAAGACAATGAGCTGTGGTCCAGGAAGTCAATGCCTCAAATTTCTAGGTGGCCTTCCCAAGTCATTTTTTTCATTCTCAATCCATAATAGGGGGGTAATAATGCTGATTTGCAGGGCTATTGTAAGGATTATGGCTGCAGTTCTATGACAGCTCTGGAACACTGAGAGTCCTAGATGATTGCTAAATATGGTTATTAGAAAAATCTCACTTGCTTCACTCCAAAAGCAAAAGCATGAACTGAAATTCCCCACACTGACTATTTGCCTAGATCATCAATGTATGTACCGTTCCCTGCATTCAGTTGGTACAGGGTTCCTCCCTCCTTCCCGGCCCCTCAGCAACTCTGATTAGGAGCCCTTTCCCCAAAGACCAGTTCAGTCCCTATTAGGGTGGTCAAAATGAGAAATCTTGATTGAACACACTAAGACCCTAACACAGCATTGGTCAAGAACAAAGAAGGGGATCCTTTTCAGAAATGTCAGGTGCAGCACACTGCTGCAGTACTTTAAAAGCAAACCAAACAGATCTTCCGCTTCCTACGGCCCCTTGCCTCAACCTTTCCCTCTGGAGACTGCGATCCTAAAGGCACACTCCATCTACTTCTGAGTAAACTTCTACAGGCCTACCCGTTTCCTTCCCGCTTATTTCTTTGCAAGCAAACACCAGAAGCCCTTTTTGAAGACAAGATCTCACTTCCAAAGAACGGCTCTGGGTCTCTATCCTGGAGACAGGGAGACCCTTTGCCTATCCCCCCTCCCCGGTCAATCATCCACTTTCCTAATTACCCACCAGAGTCCAGAAACTGGGCTGGAAAGCAGGCAAGGCTCCTCTGTCGCCACCGATGTTATCCGTGATTTCAGTATCCCAATACTCGTCACCCATCGTGGCCCTCGGACCCCTCCTGCAGCCCCAAACCGCTGCATCTATGGCTGCGAAAGAGACAAAAAACATTTTAGAAGCCAGGTGGGAACAAGTTGCCAACCTTCTTTTAAGCCCACTCCCATCCCAAGCCTCTCTGCAACTCCACCCACCTTAGCCACACAAGGGCCACCAAGTACCTGCAGGGCGCTCAAGTCACCCCCACAAAAATGACTCTACCGCACAGACAGTGAACGCTGCTCCCTGTCTCACACTCCACAGTCAGACACCTGGTGGTCAAGGAAGAAGCACGTGAAGCTTCTTCTCACACCTGAGCTCCTCAGCAGCCCATGAAGAAGACAACTACAGATTTATACCCCGCCCTTCTCTCAGAATCAGAGACTCAGAGTGGCTGACAATCTCCTATATCTTCCTCCCCCACAACAGACACCCTGTGAGGTGGGTGGGGCTGAGAGGGCTCTCACAGCAGCTGCCCTTTCAAGGACAACTCCTGCCAGAGCTATGGCTGACCCAAGGCCATGCCAGCAGCTGCGAGTGGAGAAGAAGAAGAAGACTGCAGATTTATACCCCGCCCTTCTCTCTGACTCACAATCTCCTATATCTTCTCCCCCCACAACAGACACCCTGTGAGGTGGGCGGGGCTGAGAGAGCTCTAACAGAAGCTGCCCTTTTGAGGACAACTCCTGCCAGAGCTATGACTGACCCAAGGCCATTCCAGCAGCTGCGAGTGGAGAAGACGACTGCAGATTTATACCCTGCCCTTCTCCCTGACTCAGAGTGACTTACAATCTCCTATATCTTCTCCATCATACAGAGGCGGCCATCTTAGCCCCAGCACGGCCAGCCTTGGCTTTATTCATATATTAAAAACAACAGCAGCATAATGTTCCACTTTCCTCCCTCCAAATCAAAGCGACAGGCCAAATGATAAAAAACAGTTATCGTCAAATATTAAATATATATAAAACTGAATAAATACTTCATTTACAAAATCCAAATACACCATGAGAACATCTGTAAATATAACTGGATCAAATTGCTAAAAGAATGAACAGTGCTATGCTATGCTATCCTAACAACACCGTCCTGGTTACTCGAGTAAACCCCAGTGAGTAGTCTGCATGGATCTGCTTAGGGTGGCACTGCAAGACGGAAGGTTGTATGAGTCTCACTGAAGAAGACAACTGCAGATTTATACCCCGCCCTTCTCTCTGAATCAGAGACTCAGTGGCTTACAATCTCCTATACCTTCTCCCCCCACAACAGACAGCCTGTGAGGTGGGTGGGGGCTGAGAGAGCTCCCACAGAAGTGGCCCTTTCAAGGACAACTCCTACGACCCAAGGCCATTCCAGCAGCTGCAAGTGGAGGAGTGGGGAATCAAACCCAGTTCTCCCAGATAAGAGTCTCCACACTTAGCCACTACACCAAACTGGCTCTCACTGCTGGGGGGCTTGTTTGGGGAGGTACTCCACAATAATGGATCATACGTTGAACACGAGTCAACAGTGTGATGCGGTGGCTAAAAAGGCAAATGCAATTTTGGGCTGTATCAACAGAAGTATAGTGTCCAGATCACGTGATGTGATGGAAACACTTTACTCTGCTCTGGTAAGACCTCGCCTGGTGTTCAGTTTTGGGCACCACATTTTAAGAAGGATATAGACAAGCTGGAACGGGTCCAGAGGAGGGTGACAAAGATGATGAGGGGTCTGGAGACCAAGTCCTATGAGGAAAGGTTGAAGGAGCTGGGGATGTTTAGCCTGGAGAGGAGGCGGCTGAGAGGTGATATGATCACCATCTTCAAGGACTTGAAGGGCTGTCATCTAGGATGGTGTGGAATTGTTTTCTGTGGCCTCGGAAGGAAGGACCAGAACCAGTGGATTGAAATTAAATCATAAGAGTTTCCGGCTCAACAATAGGAAGAACTTCCTGATAGTTAGAGCGATTCCTCAGTGGAACAGGCTTCCTCGGAAGCTCTCTTCCTTGGAGGTTTTTGAACAGAGGCTAGATGGCCATCTGACAGTGATGAAGATCTTGTGAATTTAGGGGGAGGTGTTTGTGACTTTCCTGCATTGTGCAAGGGATTGGACTAGATGACTTTGGAGGTCCTTTCCAACTCTCTGATTCTATGATTCTATTCTATGAATGGGCTTATACCTTGGGGGAAGCAGTGCTTTACACCAAAGTCTGTCTCCTAACTCAGATATATGGAGACCAGCCTAGGGGTCATCTAGCAGGCAAAAGGACTCATAAGCATGCAGCATAGGAGACAAGCTGAAAACTTAACTTCAGCTACTGAGCACACACTGTGGACCTAAAAGGGGCCGTGGGGAGAGGCATATTCAGCAATGGCAGAAACCACCCAGCGTGGAGGACAAGCTCAATCCAGAAGTCCATCCACAAGACATTCCCCTCATCCTGACAGGGTTTTGTTCTCTCACAGGAAGATTTCATCCCATGCATTCTAGCAGCCTAAAATGATGCAGTAGTTAGAATCCAAAGCATGTCCCCAAATCAGCAACACCAAGGCTGGGGAACAACATTCAGGAACAAGAACAGGAAGCTGAGCACTGGTGTATTTTAAAAAGATTTTCATGATCCAGTTCAGCTTCTCCAAAACAACAACATGTGCCTGAAGTCCAAAGTGCACAAATCTAAAGAACCCCTAGATTAGATGGTGCCGCAAATGGTGGTACCTTCCCAGCAGGGGAAGCCCCTCACCCGAAGACACAGAGCCACCATTTGCAGAACGGAATTGGGCGGGGGGGTCCCCTCTCTAAAAACATGTTATGTTCTCAAAATCAGTCACTGTAGGAAGAACATACAGGTCAAGAGAGCATGTGTCAGGCATGCCCTCAAATCAAGACTTTAAACAAAAACTCTTCAAGAAGAGTCACTAATGGCAGTACAGACATCTTCTGTTGAAGGGTTTCAGGAGCTCTGGAATGGTCCCAAAATAGCCATTCTTCATTTTTGGGGTGCTCTTCAGTGAGGCTCAACGAGCCCCGTGGCGCAGAGTGTTAAAGCTCCAGTACTGCAGTCCGAAGCTCTGCTCACGACCTGAGTTCAATCCCCGGTGGAAGCTGGGTTTTCAGGTAGCCGGCTCGAGGTTGACTCAGCCTTCCATCCTTCCGAGGTCAGTAAAATGAGTACCTAGCTTGCTGGGGGGAAAGTGTAGATGACTGGGGAAGGCAATGGCAAATCGCCCCATAAAAAAGTCTGCCATGAAAACGTTGTGAAAGCAACGTCACCCCAGAGTCGGAAACGACTGGTGCTTGCACAGGGGACCTTTCCTTTCCTTTCAGTGAGATTCCATTCATGAAAACTAGTTATTTCAAACAAGTGTGGATTTCTGCCACTGTTTTGGTGAAGCTCACAGGACTAGTGAGGTATTTTAATGCCTGAAGGTATTTTAATGATGTGCAGCCATTTCTACCCAAACAAAGACAGCTTCTGTAGGTTAACCTTTCAACACCCGGGCACAAACAGCTGTGATCTTCATGCCTGAAATGAAGCTGTTTCAGACCGCATCTTTCCTTCCAGACGCTGAAACAATTTCAGTTTTTATGTTCAACAAAATGTTGGCTTGGACTGTCCCTTGGCTTTCCATTAACCCAACACCAACCAGAGATCTTCACTTGACTGGCTAACTCTTTGCCACTGTTTTCAGTACAGACGAAACATAGAATGCTGGCTGTTTTAAAAATGCATTTAGAAGCCATTTCCTTCGTCTGTCTAATTGCTAGCCGCTCAGCAAGATGTTTTGCCAGGGGATCTTGATACATATGAGTCCACCGTTGGCATTGTTTTATATATGAACAATATTAAAAGGACGAGAATCCATTTCAGTGGGCAAGGCCGGCCGTGCAGCAAAACCTTTCTTGGGTCCGCTCTGCTTTTTCTGGCAAAGTTCGCAGAGTTTCAAGTAAGTCATTACAGCTTCAGCAGTGACGTTTTTGTACCTACGACTAAGTTCCTTCAACATTCTGGTCCGGCCTCCGTGGCCAATCGTGATGTGTGCCTCGTGCAGAATATCAAACAAATCCTCGTACTGAACAAAGAACACAACTTCCGTGTGCCCAGGAGAGACGGGCACCACCAGCTTCTCCTCCGTCCCAATGTTCAGGATACTGAAGCGCCTCAGGCGCCGGTAGTGTTTGCCCTTTTTGCTACGAAGCCTTTTCGCCTCTTTGACTTCTTCGATCAACGTCTGGTATCGGTCCCGGTTGATGTAGCTGTTGTTGTCCTCCCGTTTTGTAGACAAGATCTCCTCCATGATCTTGTAGAAACGCCCTCGGTGCTGTTCGTGCAACGTGTGCTCCAGGTCCGCAGCGGCATCAGCCCAGGTCAGAAAGGCGGCCACACCTGAGCAAAAAGGAAGCTCTTACTTGGCAGTCCCAAACAACATTCTCTTTCTAAACTCTGGAGGGGCAACTTCCTGAATACGTTGGGGGTGGACGGAGTACAACTGACGCACCCCAGACATATGAACATATGAAGCTGCCTTCTACTGAATCAGACCCTCGGTCCATCAAAGTCAGTTTTGTCTACTCAGACTGGCAGCCGCTCTCCAGGGTCTCAAGCTGAGGTTTTTCACGCCTACTTGCCTGGACCCTTTTTAGTTGGAGATGCCGGGGATTGAACCTGGGGACCTTCTGCTTAGCAAGCAGATGCTCTACCACTGAGCCACTGTCCCTCCCCAGACCAGAGGCTAATTGCTTGCACCCAAAAGTCCACTTTCTGAACAGAAACGGAACACGAGGACTGGCTTCTTCAAAGGCTTCATGTGAGCAGATCTGTGAGCAGGGACCCAGATTTCCTATGGCTTTCCAATCACAGATTTGTCTCAGAAAAGCTACACAGGCCATCTCACCGAGATGCACTCGCGTGACCTCTTCATCAGTGAGAATGAGATGATCCACTCAAACCCTTCTGACTCTATGAACACCTTGCAGCAAAAGGGGCATGTCGTTTGGGAATGGAATAAAGCCACAATCACAATTCTGAGGCCAACCCTTAGAAGTACAACTGGGATATCCTGGTCGGCTGCTTGGGCAGAACTGCCACATGTGCTCACAGCCTTCTAAGTCATGGTCCCCAATGCCAAGGGTTGCTGCCAGAGATTCTGGGTTGCGGCCAGAGATCTCCGTTTCCCCCACAGCAAACACTAAACTCAGACGCTCCATTGGTTGAAGAGAGCTTCACTGCCTGCAAAGAGTCTTCTATGGCTTGGTGCCAGGCTACCTAAAGGGCCCCCAATGCATCTCTTTCGGAATCCTCATCCCTTCCATCGCCCGCCCTGATGGCACCACTCCTAGCCTGCATCACTCTCACGCAACTATGCTGCATCTTTTCTCCTTTCCCCCTGCATCTCTTTCTCTAATGCCTTGTTCTGTGTTCTCTTGTATTCCTAGTTGGTTCTGAGCCGATGTTATTCCAATACCCCGGATGCCTAGCACAAAACCAGGAAAATGAGAGCGGAAACCAAAAAGTTGAGAAAGCCAAAGCAAAATAAATCAATAGTAGGGCAGATACTCAAAGGAAAAAGCAGATGTATTGATTTTAATAGAACAGAAGGCAATAAAATACAGGGTTTGAAATATTAGAACGGCAGGTCAACAGGACATCTTCCCCTTACGTTGATAAATTATACAACAGAATAAGGGCAAACATAAGAATAACATTCAGATATCTATAAACGGTAACCAGAAAAAAGCCCGCAGGGAAAAAAAACACATGGTCATAAATCCTCACAGGAAAAAAGTACACGTGGAAAGAAGCCCACATAGAAAAATACCATGTAAAGCACCATAGATGTTTATAGATCCAAGAGGGCAGCCGTGTTGGTCTGAAGCAGTTGAACAGAGGAGGAGTCAAGTTGCACCTTTAAGACCCAAGTTTCATTCAGAACGTAAGCTTTCGTGTGCTCTCTAAGCACACTTCATCAGACGAGGGGATCAGGTATAGACCTGACCCCCTCGTCTGATGAAGTGTGCTTAGAAAGCACACGAAAGCTTACATTCTGAATTAAACTTGGTTGGTCTTACAACTTGACTCCTGCTTTGTTGAATAGATATTTATAATCCTGGATAACAATTCATCTCCATTTATGAGAATGAACAGGTATTACCTATATTTAATACTGTTATTTTAGAATTAAAATACGCCATATTCACATGCAACAGTTTTTGCTGTGTTATTAGTATATTAATTCATTACTATACAAAAGTGGCCTTGTATGAAGAGGGCTTTAATGTTCTCGAGTGTAGGTTTGGAAGGGAAAATACGGGAAATAAAAGTGACTATTTTGTTATCAATGAACTTTATTAAGAAGGAAAAATGATACCAATTTAAACTCTATATTATAGAAATATTTTTAAATAAAATTAAATACGTTAAATGTATGAATGTTGATATGAAGTAAGTTCTAAAGTAAAGTCAGAAAGTTGTTAAATTATGTATAGACTGCCTAGTATGTATAGCTTTTGAACAACTACACGGCTTAAAATTCTTCAAATAATTAATATGATTTACTTATTTTGTTATTAAAAATTAAAACAATAAGATAACATTAAAATAAATTGATTTCCTAGCTTGATTTCCCTTAACTTGTATTTTAAACAAATACATTGTGGTACACCCAGTGACCACGACAACAGACTACCTACCCCAAATAGTAAAATCAACAATTATTTAACAACAATGACAATAATAACTCAGATATAATTCTTATTTGCAAATTAGCCAATCTCCTTAAGTAATTAAGTTTATCTTCCACCTGCTCACATTGTGGCACAGAAGTGGCAACCACGTCATGTAATGTCTCATATTTCCTCTTTTTCACCTCTGGGCAACCTGCCTGTGTATTAGCCGGTGTTGGTTTGTGGCAAGTCAGGTCCCTCTGAGGCCATCAAATAGAGACCACGCACTGGGATGACTGCAGGTGGAATAAGGAATTAAGAGCATTGTGAAATCCCGCACAACCGTTTGTGGATTTTGGAGACGGTTCCAAGGCTGAATCATGATTCCATATTCTTATAGGAAACTGAGGATCTCTACCTGCTGCACCCGCAATATGTCAAAAAGAAGTATGTGAGCACCTGATTGCAGCTGTCTTCATCTGGAAATGTGGCAGCAAGCTTATCAAAAACCGTTCTCACATCATTGATTGGGACAAAGGCTAATGCCACAAGAGATTTCAGTGTGATTTTTATGTTCATATTAGTTTCATATTCAGTCTTCAAGCCAATACTGTTGATTTTCCTAATGAGACTCTGACACAGGTGAAAATAACACCTTTTGACCTCAGTGTGCGGAAAGGCAATCCTCACTGCATTCATACAAGCCGTCTCAAAATCAATCAAAACCTTCTGAGGTGCCAGATCTGGAATTAACAGCTTAATTATTTCAAACATTCTATTTAGGTGTCCACGTTCTGTTTTTGAAGTATATACATGGTGGATATGAACTACCCACCTTGGCGTTCCATGTGAGCAGTTGGTAAAACATATTTGGCACTTCATCAAAGGTGCCATCTCCATAGATGGTGTTTTTGTTTAATTCGAGCATAAGATCTCTATCACCTAAAACCAGAATTCTGTCTGGATTTTTCACACCAGAATCATGAAGTATCAGTTGCCTATACTTCTCAGGAATGTCAAAATGTATGGATTTTGGGTTAGGCAAATGATATCCTGCTCTGTGATCATGAAGACTTCTTGCAAGGGCTGATTGGCTGGGCATATGAGTCAATATATCATTATTTAACCCTGACAACACATTTCTCATCACATTGCAAGGAGCAGCACTTACTGCTCACATGTCTCGCCTCACTGGGTCCCATGCTCTTTAACTTGTTCATAAATGATTTGGAGTTGGGAGTGAGCACTGAAGTGGCCAAGTTTGCGGATGACACTAAATTGTTCAGGGTGGTGAGAACCAGAGAGGATTGTGAGGAACTCCAAAGGGATCTGTTGAGGCTGGGTGAGTGGCGTTAACGTGGCAGATGCGGTTCAATGTGGCCAAGTGCAAAATAATGCACATTGGGGCCAAGAATCCCAGCTACAAATACAAGTTGATGGGATGTGAACTGGCAGAGACTGACCAAGAGACAGATCTTGGGGTCGTGGTAGATAACTCACTGAAAATGTCAAGACAGTGTGCGTTTGCAATAAAAAAGGCCAACGCCATGCTGGGAATTATTAGGAAGGGAATTGAAAACAAATCAGCCAGTATCATAATGCCCCTGTATAAATCGATGGTGTGGTCTCATTTGGAGTACTGTGTGCAGTTCTGGTCGCCGCACCTCAAAAAGGATATTATAGCATTGGAGAAAGTCCAGAAAAGGGCAACTAGAATGATTAAGGGGCTGGAACACTTTCCCTATGAAGAAAAGATGAAACGCTTAGGACTCTTTAGCTTGGAGAAACGTCAACTGCGGGGTGACATGATAGATGTTTACAAGATAATGCATGGGATGGAGAAAGTAGAAAAAGAAGTACTTTTCTCCCTTTCTCACAATACAAGAACTTGTGGGCATTCGATGAAATTGCTGAGCAGACAGGTTAAAACGGATAAAAGGAAGTCCTTCTTCACCCAAAGGGTGATTAACATGTGGAATTCACTGCCACAGGAGGTGGTGGCTGGCCCCTGTGTGACACACAGTGTTGGACTGGATGGGCCATTGGCCTGATCCAACATGGCTTCTCTTATGTTCTTATTTTGCTTCTGGCAATGCTAGCTGCTGCTTTTTGAGGATAGGAGTCATGACAATGTTCTGTTGGTTCCTGAACTACGTTGCCATCTTTTGTTTTTATAATCAAATGGCACTTTATGGAGCGATTCTATCTGCATCTCCAAGTCACCACTCCATTGACAGTGCGAAAAGAGAGATATTCAAACCCCAAGTAAATCATAACTTTGTTGTTCTTCTGGCTTCTTGAAAACTCCATTTCCACTATGAGAAAAAAATAAAGCTATAAGGTAAGCCAGGAGTTGGAAATTAGGGCAAGTTCTCTTGGGTCTCCTTTCTTCAAGCCCTCCTCCCACTCATATACCTTGGCTTAAGACAAGAAGACTGCAGATTTATATCCCGCCCTTCTCTCTGAATCAGAGCGGCTCACAATCTCCTTTATCTTTCTCCCACACAACAGACACCCTGTGAGGTGGGTGGGGCTGGAGAGGGCTCTCACAGCAGCTGCCCTTTCAAGGACAATCTCTGCCAGAGCTCTGGCTGACCCAAGGCCATTCCAGCAGGTGCAAGTGGAGGAGGGGGGAAGTAAACCCGGCTCTCCCAGATAAGAGTCCGCGCATTTAACCACGATGCCAAACTGGCTCAAGTAACTGTTTATTACAACCAGGAGAATACAATTTGGCACACAGGATACCTGTAATTGTACATAATTTAAAATTTTGTACAAAACTCCAAATCATTTATGAACAAGTTAAAGAGCATGGGACCCAGTGAGGCGAGACATGTGAGCAGTAAGTGCTGCTCCTTGCAATGTGATGAGAAATTGTACATAATTTAAAATTTTTCCATGGGGGCTTTCTCCTTATGAGCATTTAAAGCTGTGGGTTTTCTTTCTCTGGGCTTTTCTCACAGAATCCTATAACCAGGGGTGACCAAGGGTAGCTCGCCAGATGTTTTTTTGCCTACAACTCCCATCAGCCCCAGCCATTGGCCATGCTGGCTGGGGCTGATGGGAGTTGTAGGCAAAAAACATCTGGAGAGCTACCCTTGCCCACCCCTGCTATAATCAACCAACCAAATGTCTTTTGGCCTGAAGAGCCTGGTCTCCTGCCCCCCTCCCCGCCACCCCCTCCGCCATGGCTAAGAGAGAGTGACTGGCCCCGAATATTCAAACCCAGGACTCCCAGACCTGCCCCAGCAGTGCGGCCACTACACAGCCCTGCAGGTGGCACCCAGCCCTTGGAAGTGGCTCACACAGCCATTTGAGACAAGAGGGGAGGGAAGCTACTTGCAGGAATTAATGCATGGAGGAGAATTCTGCTCGGAGGTAGGGATTGCCCTCTTGTTCTGCAAGATGCTTCTCCCAGTAGCAGATCCCCTTTTCCAGTCCAGCCTGTGTAACAGGCAGCCCTGTCTGGAACACAACAGTCCCTACAGCAGGACACTGCAGGGCTCTCTGGAGGAAGGACGGCCCCCCCTTCTGAAGTCCTGTTCCCGACTTACCAGTGCTGGGGCCCTCGCCAAGGAACAGGGGCTCCTGGAAACAGGCGCTTTCCTGGGGTCCAGCTACAGGATTGTCTTCCACCGTGACGGCTTGATATTCTGTCCAGGAAGGAGGAATCTCATCAGGGCTCTTCTTGCCTTCCTCCCCAGCACAACAGTCAACTATTTAGGTAGGAATCGCTGAAAACCTGTTTGGTAAAGGGCTGAGCCACCTGCCTGCAGAGAGGGTCTCTCTCCTGCCGCAGTTGGGCGGGCAGGCAGGCGCTTTGGCTGTAGAACAGCCATGCACAGGCGGAGAGCAAAAGGTGGCTCTTGCCAAGCAGGCGGTGACAAGTCACAAGGCAAGTGAGTTTCTGCGATGGAAAGAATGGACAGGAGACCTCTGAAATCCCCAAAGCCGCTCATGAGGTTAAACATGAGGGGGTTGGATTAGATGGCCCTGGAGGTCCCTTCCAACTCTGTGATTCTAAGACACCCTCCCTCATCTAACCCTGAGCCCTTTGGGGGAAAGTGCTATTTTGTCATCACAAATGTGGCAGCCTCCCGCTCTGAGAGGGGCAGTCAGAGCACCAGGAGAAGATGATTTTGGATTTATATCCTGCCCTCCACTCCGAAGAGTCTCCTTTCCCTTCCTCCCCCACAACAGACACCCTGTGAGGTGGGTGGGGCTGAGAGGGCTCTCACAGCAGCTGCCCTTTCAAGGACAGAGTCTCAGAGCAGCCACAATCTCCTTTATCCCCCCCCCCCCACAACAGACACCCTGTGAGGTGGGTGGGACTGGAGAGGGCTCTCACAGCAGCTGCCCTTTCAAGGACAACCTCTGCCAGAGCTATAGCTGACCCAAGGCCATGCTAGCAGGTGCAAGTGGAGGAATGGGGAATCGAACCTGGTTCTCCCAGATAAGAGTCCACACACTTAACCACTGCACCAAACTGGCTCTCTTTTAGAGCTGTGGCTGACCCAAGGCCATTCCGGCTGCTGCAAGGGGGGGAGTGAGGAATCAAACCCGGTTCTCCCAGATAAGAGTCCGCGCACTTAACCACTACACCAAACTGGCTCTCTATTAGAGCTATGGCTGACTAAGGCCATTCCAGCAGCTGCAAGTGGAGGAGTGGGGAATCAAACCCGGTTCTCCCAGATAAGAGTCCACACACTTAACCACCATATCAAACTGGCTCTCTATTAGAGCTCTGGCTGACCCAAGGCCATTCCAGCAGCTGCAAGTGGAGGAGTGGGTAATCAAACCCAGTTCTCCCAGTAAGAGTCTGTGCACTTAACCACTACACCAAACTGGCTCTCCAGGAGGAGGCAGAGCAGATGTTTACACTCCACTTTTCTGTACCCAGAGGACCATCAAAGCAGCTTATACGCCCTTTCCCTTCCTTTCCCCACAACAGGCGCCTTGTGAGGCAGGTGGGGCTGAGAGATCCGAGAGATTTGGGACTGGCCCAAGGTCGCCCTGCCAGCTGCATGCGGAGGAGAGGGCTTGGAGGCTGCCGCTCTTAACCCCGACACAAACTTCAAACGGATGAGCCGCTAGGAGGGAATGAGAACTGCAGCCAAGCTACTTGGAAGGGCACTCCTGCAGGAGAATTTCCAGGGGATTCACAGGAATATAAAACTGCCCCCTGGGTGGCTCCGCCTGCCTTCTTGTCCAGATTCCATGTCTCTTTGGGAAAGGAGGGCGGACAGGACTAGTGAGAGGGTCCCTCTAATGAAACTGGTGCTCTGCAAATCCCCCTTTCTCAAGCTAATTACATCAAAACGTTTATTTTGGGGGGGGGGGACTCCCCACCCTGCTCATGCTGGCCTATTGCTGTCATTTCCACACAATCCGACAGAAGTTTCATCCCAAGAAAAAACAAAACAAAACCACAAAGAAACAGAACCCAGGCAAAGGGGAGGCTGGAAGCCCAGGCTGCCCAGAGCTTTAAAACTGCAATCGCAGAATAAATCCGCATCTTGAGAGAAATCTGCAGACATCACGGGTTCCTTTATTTCAAGGACGAGCACAACGCTGGGACTAATTCGGAGGGATGTGCAAGGCGAGACTCACCCAGAGAAGAACTACAGTGGAGATCTCCTTCGCTGCAGTCCCCCGCCGGGTCAAAGAGCACCTCCTCCACCTCTTCTTTAATCCACGTGGAGGTGCCCACTGCAACCCCAGGGGAGCCTATGGCAGAGGATGGCACAGAGAGAAGAAGCCTCACTTGCAGCCTGAGGGAAAAGGCACGGCACAGCAAGGAAGTGGGGCGGGAACACGACTGCTTGGCAGGCCAAGGCGCTTGAGGAAAAAAGGGAGTGCCCTGTGGCCAAAGCAAGTAGCAGTAGGCAAGTGCACAAGAGAGGGGAGGGGGGAAAGGGTCCTAAGGAAAGCGCAAGACCAGGGTTCTCCTGTGTGCGGCCCATGGGCACCCACAATGCCTGCCGGCTGTTTTAAGAAGAAGAAGAAGAAGATATTGGATTTATATCCCGCCCTCCACTCCAAAGACTCTCAGAGCGGCTCACAATCTCCTTTCCCTTCCTCCCCCACAACAGACACCCTGTGAGGTAGAAGAAGATATTGGATTTATATCCCGCCCTCCACTCCGAAGAGTCTCAGAGCAGCTCACAATCTCCTTTCCCTTCCTCCCCCACAACAGACACCCTGTGAGGTAGATGAAGATATTGGATTTATATCCCACCCTCCACTCTGAATATCAGAGTGGCTCACAATCTCCTTTCCCTTCCTCCCCCACAACACACACCCTGTGAGGTAGATGAAGATATTGGATTTATATCCTGCCCTCCACTCCAAAGACTCTCAGAGCGGCTCACAATCTCCTTTCCCTTCCTCCCCCACAACAGACACCCTGTGAGGTAGAAGAAGATATTGGATTTATATCCTGCCCTCCACTCCAAAGGGTCTCAGAGCGGCTCACAATCTCCTTTCCCTTCCTCCCCCACAACAGACACCCTGTGAGGTAGATGAAGATATTGGATTTATATCCCGCCCACCACTCCGAAGAGTCTCAGAGTGGCTCACAATCTCCTTTATCTTCCTCCCCCACAACAGACACCCTGTGAGGTGGGTGGGGCTGGAGAGGACTCTAACAGCAGCTGCCCTTTCAAGGACAACCTCTGCTAGAGCTATGGCTGACCCAAGGCCATTCCAGCAGCTGCAAGTGGAGGAGTGGGGAATCAAACCCGGTTCTCCCAGATAAGAGTCCGCACACTTAACTACTACACCAAACAAAGTGGGTGGGGCCAGATGAGGCTCGTGCCCTGCTGGGCTTTTGATTGGCTGTGCAAATTAAAATAACCACAGGGTTGCTGTCTCTCTCCCCCACGCTTTCCTGATGTATTTTCTCTTGCACCTGGTCTTCCTTTTCTCTTGCACCAAGTCTTCCTGTGGCTGCACCCACCACCCTGTCTCAGAATTCCAAAGGCTCAAAAAGGTAGAGGACCCTTAGTCAAGACAAAACAAAGCAGAGGAAATGCAGGTTTATATCCACGATGAAGCAGACCACTTAAGAAGACACAGGAAGTTTTCTGGAGGCTGAAGAGGGAAAGGAACCTTCCGGCACCGGATCTCACCTGCCGCCTCCTTCACCACAAAGAGCTCGCTGCAGACAGCCCAGCTACAAGCCCAGTGATCTCGGAAGTTAAGCAGGGCTGACCCTGGCAAGGACTTGGATGAGAGACCTCCAACGAATACCAGGGCTGGGACGCAGGGGCAGGCAATAGCGAGCCACCCTTCTGAATGTCCAAACCCCACTAGGGGCCACCAGAAGTCAACAACTTCCAGGCACACACGCACACACATGCTACAAAAAAAAAAAAGAGAGAGCGCCAAAGGAAGGAAAGCCACAAGGAAAATTCACCAACGATTTGAGAAAAGTTGTTCATTATACCCCACTTTTCTCTGCCCTGAGGAGTCTCAAAATGGTTTACAATCCCCTTTCTTTTCTTCTCCCCACCACAGGCACCTTATGAGGCAGTGGGGCTGAGAGAGCTCTGCAGGGAGGGTGAGCGGCTCAAGGTCAGACAGCAGCCTGCAAGGAGAGGAGGAGGGGGAGATCAGCCCCCTCCCCCAGTTCCTCAGATTAGAGAGCCAGTTGGGTGTCGTGGTTAAGTGTGCAGACTCTTATCTGGGAGAACTGGGTTTGATTCCCCACTCCTCCACTTGCACCTCCTGGAATGGCCTTGGGTCAGCCAGAGCTCTAATAGGGAGCCAGTCTGGTGCAGTGGTGAAGTGCGCGGACTCTTATCTGGGAGAATCAGCTTTGATTCCCAACTCCTCCACTTGCACCTCCTGGAATGGCCTTGGGTCAGCCAGAGCTCTAATAGGGAGCCAGTCTGGTGTAGTGGTGAAGTGCGTGGACTCTTATCTGGGAGAATCAGCTTTGATTCCCCACTCCTCCACTTGCACCTGCTGGAATGGCCTTGGGTCAGCCAGAGCTCTAATAGAGAGCCAGTTTGGTGTAGTGGTTAAGTGTGCGGATTCTTATCTGGGAGAACCGGGTTTGATTCCCCAGTCCTCCACTTGCAGCTGCTGAGATGGCCTTGCGTCAGCCATAGCCCTCACATTATCCTTGAAAGGGCAGCTTCTGTGAGAGCCAGTTTGGTGCAGTGGTTAAGTGTGCGGACTCTTACCTGGGAGAACCGGGTTTGTTTCCCCACTCCTCCACTTGCAGCTGCTGGAATGGCCTTGGGGCAGCCATAGCTCTAATAGAGAGCCAGTTTGGTGTAGTGGTTAAGTGTGTGGACTCTTATCTGGGAGAACCAGGTTCGATTCCCCACTCCTCCACTTGCACCTGCTGGAATGGCCTTGGATAAGCCATAGCTCTAATAGAGAGCCAGCTGGATGTAGTGGTTAAGTGTGCGGACTCTTATCTGGGAGAACCGGGTTTGATTCCCTCTCCTCCACTTGCAGCTTCTGGAATGGCCTTGGGGCAGCCATAGCTCTAACAGAGAGTGAGTTTGGTGTAGTGGTTAAGTGCGCGGACTCTTATCTGGGAGAACCGGGTTTGATTCTCCACTTGCACCTGCTAGCATGGCCTTGGGTCAGCCATAGCTCTAATAGAGAGCCAGTTTGGTGTGGTGGTTAAGTGTGCGGACTCTTATCTGGGAGAACCTGGTTTGATTCTCCCTCCTCCACTTGCAGCTGCTGGAATGGCCTTGGGTCAGCCATAGCTCTAATAGAGAGCCAGTTTGGTGTAGTGGTTAAGTGTGCGGACTCTTATCTGGGAGAACCTGGTTTGATTCTCCCTCCTCCACTTGCAGCTGCTGGAATGGCCTTGGGTCAGCCAGAGCTCTAATAGAGAGCCAGTTTGGTGTAGTGGTTAAGTGCGTGGAGTCTTATCTGGGAGAACCGGGTTTGATTCTCCACTTGCACCTGCTAGCATGGCCTTGGGTCAGCCATAGCTCTAATAGAGAGCCAGTTTGGTGTGGTGGTTAAGTGTGCGGACTCTTATCTGGGAGAACCGGGTTTGATTCTCCCTCCTCCACTTGCAGCTGCTGGAATGGCCTTGGGTCAGCCAGAGCTCTAATAGAGAGCCAGTTTGGTGCAGTGGTGAAGTGCGTGGACTCTTATCTGGGAGGACCGGGTTTGATTCCCCACTCCTCCACTTGCAGCTGCTGGAATGGCCTTGGGTCAGCCATAGTGGTGAAGTGTGCGGACTCTTATCTGTGAGAACTGGGGTTTGATTCCCCACTCCTCCACTTGCAGCTGCTGGAATGGCCTTGGGTCAGCCAGAGCTCTAATAGAGAGCCAGTTTGGTGCAGTGGTGAAGTGCGTGGACTCTTATCTGGGAGGACCGGGTTTGATTCCCCACTCCTCCACTTGCAGCTGCTGGAATGGCCTTGGGTTAGCCATAGTGGTGAAGTGTGCGGACTCTTATCTGGGAGAACCGGGTTTGATTCCCCACTCCTCCACTTGCAGCTGCTAGAATGGCTTTGGGTCAGCCATAGCCCTGGCAGAGGTTGTCCTTGAAAGGGCAGCTGCTGTGAGAGCCCTCTCAGCCCCACCCACCTCACAGGGTGTCTGTTGTGGGGGAGGAAGGTAAAGGAGATTGTGAGCCGCTCTGAGACTCTCCGGAGTGGAGGGCGGGATATAAATCCAGTATCTTCATCTACCTCACAGGGTGTCTGTTGTGGGGGAGGAAGGTAAAGGAGATTGTGAGCTGCTCTGAGACTCTTCGGAGTGGAGGGCGGGATATAAATCCAATGCTGTTGTCTTCATCTTAACTACAACACTGCACTGGCTCTCTCTGTGAGGCTCCCTGGGTGGGCAGGCTTCTCCTAACCCAGCCTTCCGGCACTCCCCCCCAAAGGACGGCATGCCTCCAGCCAGGCCCGTCCAGTCGTGCTTGAGAACCCAGTAGGAGCAGGAAGTGCCATAAATGCAGGCTTCACCTGTGTGGGGAGGACTGCTGAGCTCTCCCGCCTCCTCGGGGGGCCTAGCATTTCCAGCTGGCCGCTCCTCCAGCTCTTGCTTAAGCCACAAAGAAACGTCCACTGGAGCCACGGGGGAGTCTGCAAAGAAGAGGGGAAAGGCTACTGTGGGTTGCTTCTCCACGCGAAGCACTGTTCACCTCCCACCAGCTGCCGGTGCAGAAAGCTGGTTTGGCCTTGCTATCTAAAATGCAGTAATTGGGTGTGTGTGAAGGAGAGCAGCAGGAAAACTCCCCATCCCTTGAGTGTGACAGCTCAAAACTGCACAAGCACAATTGACCGTCCCCATCCTAGCTTGCAGGAACAAACTGAGATGGAGCAACTCGTCAGAGCCTCTAAATGGAACAGAGTGCTGTGGGTACCAATCCATCCAATGGGAGATACTCTTTGATTTGCTGCCCAGTATGTTTTTGGCACCCCCCCCCTTGAAGTGAGGAAAGGGGTGGTGTCACCAAGCTGAGACTCACGATGGCCATGGGGCTTTTAAGTCTCTTAGAATCATAGAGTTGGAAGGGACCCCTTGCACAATGCAGGAAACTCACATATACCTCCCCCTAAATTCACAGGATCTTCATTGCTGTCGTGGGGCCTGCAACTCCATGCCTTTACAGTTCTAAACACAGAGGTGTGCACCTTCCCCCCGGGCCAAGGCAGCAAGTCTGCCTCTCCACATCAGACATCCCCAACTACTTCCCGAATTCTACCACGAGGAAAGCTCAGTGCTGCAGATGTCTGCCAACGCACCTGTGCCAAGGTCCAGCAGGGCACTCCCCCCACCTGGAGCGCCAGGGCTTCTCTCACATACTTCCTGTCCTTGCTCCATCCGGGACAGGATTTCAGGCTTGGCAATGGCGTAGTCTGTTCATTGGATAGAAGAACATGAGGTCATTACACGTCACTCACAAACACTGGGAGCAGACAGTTATGGAAGGGATAAAGGAACTTGCTCCAATTTTTCAATTAACACAGCCAATCAACCATGTGAAGGAAGAAAAGCAAAGACCAAGGACACCCCGGTGGCACGATCCTGAGCTAGTGGACCCTGCATCATTCATCTCTGTGGTGAACATAATGAACATATGAAGCTGCCTTCTACTGCCCTCGGTCCATCAAGGTCAGTCTTGTCTACTCAGACTGGCAGCCGATCTCCAGGGTCTCAAGCTGAGGTTTTTCACGCCTACTTGCCTGGACCCTTTTTAGTTGGAGATGCCGGGGATTGAACTTGGGACCTTCTGCTTATCAAGCAGATGCTCTGCCACTGAGCCACCGTCCCTCCCTTATCATATGAACATATGAAGATGCCTTCTACTGAATCAGACCCTCAGTCCATCCAAGTCACTTTTGTCTTCTCAGACTTGCAGCGGCTCTCCAGGGTCTCAAGCTGAGATTTTTCACACCTATTTGCCTGGACCCTTTTTTGGAGATGCCAGGGACTGAACCTGGGACCTTCTGTTTACCAAGCAGATGCTCTACCACTGAACCACCGTCCCTCCCTAACACTTATGAGGCTCTCCAGGGTCTCAAGCTGAGGTTTTTCACACCTATTCGCCTGGACCCTTTTTTGGAGATGCCGGGGATTGAACCTGGGACCTTCTGCTTACCAAGCAGATGCTCTACCACTGAGCCACCATCCCTCCCTAAAGACAGTATTGTCTACTCAGACTGGCAGCCGATCTCCAGGGTCTCAAGCTGAGGTTTTTCACGCCTACTTGCCTGGACCCTTTTTTGGAGATGCCGGGGATTGAACCTGGGACCTTCTGCTTACCAAGCAGATGCTCCACCACTGAGCCACCATCCCTCCCTAAAGACAGTATTGTCTACTCAGACTGGCAGCGGCTCTCCAGGGTCTCCAGCTGAGGTTTTTCACACCTACTTGCCTGGACCCTTTTTAGTTGGAGATGCCGGGGATTGAACCTGGGACCTTCCGCTTACCAAGCAGATGCTCTACCACTGAGCCACTGTCCCTTCCTAAAGAACACAGGCACACATGAAGCTGCCTTCTACTGAATCAGACCCTCGGCCCATCAAAGTGAGTACTGCCTACTCAGACTGGCAGCGGCTCTCCAGGGTCTCCAGCTGAGGTTTTTCACACCTACTTGCCTGGACCCTTTTTAGTTGGAGATGCCGGGGATTGAACCTGGGACCTTCTGCTTCCCAAGCAGATGCTCCACCACTGAGCCACTGTCCCTCCCCTAAAGAACATCTGAACCTATGAAGCTGCCTTATACTGAATGAGACCCTCTTTGGTCCATCAAAGTCAGTCTTGTCTACTCAGACTGGCAGCGGCTCTCCAGGGTCTCAAGCTGAGGTTTTTCACTCCTATTTGCCTGGACCACTTTTTAGTCGGAGATGCCGGGGACTGAACCTGGGACCCTCTGCTTCCCAAGCAGATGCTCTGCCACTGAGCCACCGTCCCTCCCTCCAGAACTTCACAGGGTGTCTGTTGTGGAGGAGGAAGGGAAAAGATTGTAGGCTGCTCTGAGACTCTGTCCTTGAAGGGGCAGCTCCTGGGAGAGCCCTCTCAGCCCCACCCACTTCACAGGGTGTCTGTTGTGGGGGAGGAAGGGAAAAAATTGTAGGCTGCTCTGAGACTCTGTCCTTGAAGGGGCAGGGTGTCTGTTGTGGGGGAGGAAGGGAAAGGAGATTGTAAGTCACTCTGAGACTCAGATTCAGAGTATAGAGCGGGGTATAAATCCAATATCTTATTATTATTCTGAATCGCTCTGGGGTTTTCTGCCCTAGCCAGCAGATCAGCAAGGTCTCAGGCAGACAGGGGCACTTCCTAATCATGTTATTACAGATTCTCGACCACGTTATTACAGATCCATTGTTTCCCCGCTCCCCTATCTGTCACTGTGCAGAATGCAGCAGTCCATCTGGCTTCTTTTCCTCTTTCCCCACCGTCATGGAGGGGGGAGAGCAGATGGGGAAGAGACCTGTCCAAGCAACGTCTACTGAAAACTTAGAAATTTAAAAGTGCTTCTAAGCCGTCAAGTGTGCTGAGCAGACGTTTCAAACAAGTCTCAAAATTCATATCCCCACACCCTGACAGCCAGAGTGGTGTAGTGGTTGAAGTGTCAGACTAGGACTTCCATGCTCTGACATGGAAACTGGCTGGGTGACCTTGGGCCAGTCACATACTCTCTGCCTAACCTACCCCACAGGGTTGTTGTGAGGATAAAATGAAGGAGAGAATTACTGGAAGCCACCTTGGGTTTAAACAAAGTAACCAAAATAAATCAGCAATATAAAGAGATCAATCTCACATTTCCCACATTTGAGGAAAGGGAAACTCCCTCACCGAGCGAGACTAAAGTCTCAAAGTTGCTCTTCATGACGGTCTTGTAAAGATCCTTCTGCAGTTCGTCCAGGTCACCCCATTCCTGCTCGTTGAAGTGGACCGAGATGTCATCGAAGGTCACTGGCACCTGCAAGAGCGACAGACTCTCCATCCCAACTGGAAAGGCAAAGGAATACCAGAAGGCTGCACTGGCGAAGCTTGTCAGAAGCTCCCTCCTCCCAGGGCTTTGTCACAAGCAGAGATTTGAGTTTAGGCTGCTCTTTTCAGACACTTTGCTTCCAAAGGCCCTCACAGCCTCTGCCCATCCCATTCAGAACAGGGGGAAACTGTCAGGGGCAGTTAAAACAGCAGTATATCAAGTCAACTGTTGAATGTCCAAACAAAGCTTTAGTGAGGAGTGTCCAGAGGGCAGCTGCCTGGCTGGGCCTGAGGCACACAGCTGGCCTCACTGAAAGGCAAATGCCTTTCCCTCTGAACACCCTCAGGGTGAGCACCAGGAGACAGAGTCAACTGCCTTGATTTTCTGCACTGCTGCCCCTGCCCTGTGACTCACACAACTCTCGTTTCAGCATCAATTGCAGCAGTCCCATCAGTATCCTGAAGGAGAAAACCCCACAGCTTTCATTTACTCAAAAATGAGATGTTCCCAATTTTCATGGCTGCAAAATAAATGCTTTGAAAGGAGACGGCTGCATCTTTATCTGCCTCGATGGCCCTAGGAGGACGGAAAGGGATGCTTGCAACTGATGGTGGAAGTGCCATCGTCACAGCCGACTTATGGTGACTCCAGGGGATTTCCAAGGCCAAAGAGGAACAGAGGAGGTTTGCCATTGCTGACCTCTGCATCACATCCCTGAGCTTCCCGGGAGGTCTCCCATGCAAGTCCTAGTCAGGGCCCACCCTGCTCAGCTTCTGAGATGCCACGAGATCTGGGCTTTCATAAGAACAGAAGAGAAGCCATGTTGGATCAGGCCAGTGGCCCCTCCAGTCCAACACCCTGGGTCACACAGTGGCCAATATATGTGTGTGTGTGTATTAACACACACACACACAGCTGGCTATGCTTGTAGCCACCACCACCTCCTGTGGCAGTGAATTCCACATGTTAATCACCCTTTGGGTGAAGGAGGACTTCCTTTGATCCATTTTAACCTGACTGCTCAGCAATTTCATCGAATGCCCACGAGTTCTTGTATTGTGAGAAAGGGAGAAAAGGACTTCTTTCTCTACTTTCTCCATCCCATGCATAATCTTGTAAACCTCTATCATGTCATCCCACAGTCGATGTTTCTCCAGGCTGAACAGCCCCAAGTGTTTTAACCTTTCTTCATAGGGAAAGTGTTCCAAACCTTTAATCCTTCTAGTTGCCCTTTTCTGGACTTTTCCCAATGCTATAATATCCTTTTTGAGGTGCGGTGACCAGAATTGTACACAGTACTCCAAATGAGACCGCACCATCGATTTATACAGGGGCATTATGATACTGGCTGATTTGTTTTCAATTCCCTTACTAATAATTCCCAGCATGGCGTTGGCCTTTTTTATTGCAATCGCACACTGTCTTGACATTTTCAGTGAGTTATCTACCACGACCCCAAGATCTCTCTCTTGGTCAGTCTCTGCCAGTTCACACCCCATCAACTTGTATTTGTAGCTGGGATTCTTGGCCCCAATGTGCATTACTTTGCACTTGGCCACACTGAACCTCCACGACCAGCCTGCAACTGCTGCCTGCCAAATACTTTATAGGCCACTTCATTCTACTGTTTCGGTAACTGTAACATAATTTTAACTACAGCAGGAAGCAAACAGTCCCAACGTACAGCCATTTATGATTAAACTGAACAAAACATACAACATTAGCTCAGCAAGATGACTGCGTAAAATTTAAAACAGCAGCATTCACTTCCATAAAGGAGAAGGGCTTTGCTCAAGGCCTCTTCTAGGAATCTAGGCGTAGTCACGAAATCTGGTTGGGATCTTGCTCTATTTCCTAAATCAGCAGAGAGCCATGTCTTTGCCCTGGCAAGCATGTCTGAGTAGAACTTAATCTAAATGCCTTCAAATGTGGTTTAATGCACACTGTTGCATTCTTCTTATGCACAGCACACCAAATGGCAGAAGAGGGACTATGATCTAAAAAGTTTTGCCTAATGTGTCTGGGGCATAATTATATTTGTGAATCAGCAGACTGTGGCTACCCACAGGGGCCGAACTTTGGGTCTGGACTGGCAATAAGTCAATATATCTAACCTTGGGCGTCTCTCCTCTGGTGCCTGGTGGGAACCGCAGGATCCAGAAGTTCCGGTTCCTGAGCAGGTTCTCCATATTCTCCAGCCTCCTCTGCAGCTGCCCATACTCCTCCATCAGGGTTCCCAAGGCAGCCCATTTGCTCTCCAGCTGTTTCTCCATTTCCGCCGTGGTCTTCTCACAACTGATCAGCTTTTTCTCTGCTGAGCCCATCCTGCCCTCCAGCTGCAGTAAGTGCATGGTGTGAGCATCCATCTTCTTGTCTGCAGCCTGGATTGCAGACACTGCAGCCCATATGGAAGTCTCTGGCGTCTGCATCTGCATCTCCCGTGTAGCTGCCTGCTTGGGGCTTGGCTGGAAGACAGAAGAGACCTAGATTCCACCTCACAGTCCATAGCCTGCTTTGCAAAGATAAAAACTCAAATGCCTTGAATTCCACATGACATTTGCCGCAGTTCAGACAGATTCCTTTCCCCCCGCCCCATCCTCCTTGTTTGTTTAATGCTCTCCATCCTCTTGAAATGTCAGAGGCAGCTGCATTGTTAGCTGGGCAATTTCCAAGCACTGGTCCAGTTTTGTGAACATTTAGGGAGGGAAAGAAATGCTGGTGTGGTGGCTCAGAACAAAATTCCTATGCTGGCTGGCCACTGTGTGAAAGATGGGATGCTGGACTAGAGGGGCCCTTCCTGGTCTGACCCAGCAGTCTCCTGCTTATGATCGGATGGGCCCAGCTGTATGGATGTGCTGTTGTTTTCACACTGGTTTAGGGTTTCATTTTATGGGAAGCCGCCCGGAACCTGCTGGGGAGGGGTGGGATGCAAATGCTGTGAATGGAGCCGTTTCAACAAATGGCGCTTTGCTGGGGCTGGGGGGTGGGGGAGGAGAAAAGGTGAGATTGGGAGTAGCCTGGATGGGCAGATGGAGAGTCTAGTAGGGAGTCACCCATACCCCTCAGAGCCTGTGAACTGTGGCCAGGGGAGGGGGGAGAAAGCTGTGAATGAATGAATGAATGAATGAATGAATGAATGAATGAATGAATGAATGAATTTATTTATAATGGTCACAGAGCAGCAAACAATTCATACAAATCCAGTTCATAACCAATAAAAGGCAATGTAGTTATACAAATGCAGTATATGACACCATCTAAAATATACATAAAATACAAATTTAAAATTTAGAATGCAGAAGACCCAAAATCAAGGATAAACTAAAAACCTCTTCCCTAATTCAACAAGCCACCCAGACAACTTTGGCAGCCCTCCTAGTCAAATTTTGATTATTGCCGGCAAACGTAATTGACATAAGTATCACTCTGTTGTGACCAGGATAGGCTATACTTTCCTGATGTCACAATATAAATCAAAATCAAAACCAGCGTGTTCTAATGGTTCATCAACGCCCACGCTGTGCAAGCAAACTCTTCTTCGAAGAAATGCAAACCTGGCCTCTAGCATAGCTGAAGGTAAAACAGGTGAAGGTAAAACAGGCCTTAAAAGCGTGAATATTCTCCTGTGGTTCATCTTATGCAAAAATATACTATAGAATCTTTAATTCAATACAGAGTTATCTTGTCGGGGTCCTTGGGGCAAATACGGGGTTCCTAACCCTGCTTAGATCCACCTGTCATTCAAGAGCTGCTGCTCTTTGTCTTATAAAGGTTCCAGCCTGAGCGCAGAGAAGCCAAAACAACAGAATTCAGGCTCTGTCTTCTTGTGCCGTGGGGTTGCCAACCTCCAGGTGCGGCCTGGAGCTCTCCCGGATCCCCAGGTGAGCTCCAGACGGCAGAGCTCCGCTCCCCTGCAGGCAATGGCTGCGGCCTCCCGCCCCGCGGAAGTCCCGCCCCCTCGCATCCCTAGGCGTCTCCCTCACCTGGACAGGCTCCTCCGCAGAGGCCGGAAAGCGGCGCGCCGACAGGAGAGGCGAAGCCAGGCCAGGACCGGCGGGACAAGCGCGCATGCGCAACCAGCCTCCGAAGGCAGCGAGAGCGAAGGGCGCGGGCGGGGCTCAGAGGCACTTCCGGTCACGCAGCGCCGCCTGCAGGCGGAGAGGAGCACAGCCTCGCCCGCTGCCTTTTGGCGGGAAAGCCCCCCCCCCCAATTCCCCCTTTGATGCCCTTCCTTTGCACCCCGCTTGGGGGGCGGGCAAAGCGGCTGCAATGTCTGTCAGCGGTGACAAAATGAAACCAGGGACGTTTGAAGGGCTAAGAACATTTCAGCAGGAGCTTCCGGGGGTCGCAGCCCACTAGGGTTGCCAATCCCCAGGTGGGGGCAGGGGATCCCCCGGTTTGGAGGCCCTCCCCCCGTTTCAGTGTCGTCACAAAGCGGGGGGAGGGGAGGGAAATGTCTGCTGGGAACTCCATTATTCCCTATGGAGATTTATTCCCATAGAAAATCATGGAGAATTGATCTGCAGGTATCTGGGGCTCTGGGGGGGGCAGTTTTTTGGGGTAGAGGCACCAAATTTTCAATATAGCATCTAGTGCCTCTCCCCAAAATACCCCCTAAGTTTCATAAGGATTGGACTAGGGGGTCCAATTCTATGAGCCCCAAAAGAAGGTGCCCCTATCCTTCATTATTTCCTATGGAAGGAAGGCATTGAAAAGGTGTGCCGTCCCTTTAAATGTGATGGCCAGAACTCCCTCTGGAGTTCAATGATGCTTGTCACAGTCTTAATCTTGGCTCTGCCCCCAAAGTCCCCAGATATTTCTTGAGTTGGACTTGGCAACCCTACAGCCCACCTCTGCAGGCTGTAGGGTTGCCAAGTCCCATTCAAGAAATATCTGGGGACTTTGGGGGTGGGGCCAGGAGCAAGGGTGTGACCAGCATCATTGAACTCCAAAAGGGAGTTCTGGCCATCACATTTCAAAGGGACTGCACACCTTTTCAATGCCTTCCCTCCATTTGGAAAGCATGAAGGATAGGGACACCTCTTTGGGGGCTCATAGAATTGGACCCCCTGGTCCAATCTTTTTGAAACTTAAGAGAGTACGTTGGGGAGAGGTGCTGGATGTTGTGCTGCAAATTTGGGGGCTCTACCTCAAAACACAGCCCCCTCTCCAGAGCCCCAGATACTCACAGATCAAGTCTCCATTATACCCTATGGGAATTGGTCTCCAGAAGGAATAATAGAGTGCCCAGCAGACATTTCCCTCCCCCTCCCCCCGCTTTTTGATGACCTTAAAGCAGGGGGAGGGCCTCCAAACTGCGGGATCCCCTTCCCCCAACTGGGGATTGGCAACACTAGTAGGCTGGAACGTGCAGGGAAATCTTAGGGGGGGGAGGAATGGATATGTGGGGAGAGGCGCCTGGGCTCCATGTGAATGACACCAGGAGTTTTTCAAGTGTAAATAAGAACATAAGAGAAGCCATGTTGGATCAGGCCAACGGCCCATCAAGTCCAACACTCTGTCACACAGTGGCAAAAATTTTTTTATATACACACATACACTGTGGCTAATAGCCACTGATGGACCTGTGCTCTATATTTTTATCTAAACCCCTCTTGAAGGTGGCTATACTTGTGGCCGTCACCACCTCCTGTGGCAGTGAATTCCACACGTTAATCACCCTTTGGGTGAAGAAGTACTTCCTTTTATCCGTTTTAACCTTTCTGCTCAGCAATTTCATTGAATGCCCACGAGTTCTTGTATTGTGAGAAAGGGAGAAAAGTACTTCTTTCTCTACTTTCTCCATCCCATGCATTATCTTGTAAACCTCTATCATGTCACCCCGCAGTCGACGTTTCTCCAAGCTAAAGAGTCCCAAGCGTTTCAACCTTTCTTCATAGGGAAAGTGCTCCAGCCCTTTAATCATTCTAGTTGCCCTTCTCTGGACTTTCTCCAATGCTATAATATCCTTTTTGAGGTGCGGCGACCAGAACTGCACACAGTACTCCAAATGAGACCGCACCATCGATTTATACAGGGGCATTATGATACTTGATTTGTTTTCAATCCCCTTCCTAATAATTCCTAATAATGTTTATTCCATTCATTTACACCACACCTTTCTCCCCGAAGTGGCTTGCATCATTCTCCCTTTTACCCTCACAACAACTTTGTGAGGTGACTTAGGCTGAGAGTGCGTGCCTGGCCCAAGATAGGGTTGCCAAGTCTGTGGTGGAAAACACCTGGAGACTTTGGGGGTGGAGCCAGGAGGGCGGGGTTTGGAGAGGGGAGGGGCCTCAGCATGGTACAGTGCCCCAGACTCCACCCTTCCAAGCAACCATTTTCTCCAGGGGGGCTGATCTCTGCCAGCTGGAGATCAGCTAGCTCTTCAGGCCCCACCTGGAGACTGGCAACCCCAGCCCAAGGTCACCTTGCAAGTTTCCATGACACAAGTGGGGATTTGAACTTGGGTCTCCCAGATACTAGTTCGACACAACCACTATGCTGCAATGGAGTTGATGCAGAAGCGGGGGCCAGGGCCGAGAGCCTCATCACAAGTCAAGGTTATTGGCATTTCCACAGACTGGATGCTGAGGGTGGTCTGAGGCTCAGATAATTATAAAAACGTAAAAGGAAATTAACTGCCGTTGCTACAGACCGATCAAACACATGAACAGTCAATTAAGCTTTCTAAAAAGTGGACCCTGTGTGGAGCTATTAAAGATAACCCAGGTGTCTGCTTAAAGCCAGGATGACACACAGTTTAATTTCTGATGCGTTCTACAGCATTTTCACATTATATTTGTTCAACGTAACTTTTAAGTCTGTAATAGTATGTCCAGGAAGACTAAAATGTCCCTTCAGTGGTTTCTGAGTGTAGCAGTTTCTTATGTCTGATTTGGGTTCATTGTTTCTCTCACACAGAGACCGGCATGTTTGCCCAGGGTATACAGTGGTAGGGCATTTCATACATCACTGAATGTACGAAATGAGATTTTGTGCAATTGGATGAACCCTGCATGGTGTTGCTGGCAATGTTAGGTTCTGTAGCATTGTCGGAGTGCCCATGGGGACAAAGTTGGCATCTAGGTCTGTCACATCGTTTGTTAAAACTGCATTTCTTCTGATCCCTTTCAGCTGGAGGATTCACAACAAGCATTTTTTATCATTATTAGAGGAGGAGCCAATCAGGGAAGCCAGCCTGCTCCAAGAGACCCAGAAGAGGCCACAACAGAGGCCCGCTGTCATCCAAAGGCCACAACTCAAACCACTTCAGTGCATCGTCAGGGACTGACAGCAGTGGTGCTGAGGCTCCCTAGCAGATCAGCAGGTTCCCAGTCAACAGCCGTGTGGAAGACTGTGGTTTGGACTCAGCTGGTGAGTCCACCCAATGACACGTGAGTCTTGCTCTGGATCTTCAGCTACACCCTCAAGGTATCTCTATGGAAGTGGGTGTTTTGGGGAGCAAAGGAAATGCCTTCTCTTCTGAAGGTCCTACTGGATGCACTTTGGACAGTGTTGTGCCCACAACCCCTATAGGAATATCTCATTCACAGAGTGGACTTTTCAGTATCTGGGAAACCAAATTCTCCCAGCCTCACCTGAGCATCCCCTGTGCCGTCTCCCATGCCTTGGCACCACATCCCAGCCCTCTGCCCTTTCTCCTTTCCCTCCCTGGGGGCGGGGCTCTGATGAACCTGTTTTAACTAGGGCTCCAAAGGCGATACTGCTTCTTAAGAACATAAGAACATAAAAGAAGCCATGTTAGATCAGGCCAATGGCCCATCCAGTCCAACATTGTGTCACACAGCAGCCAAATATATATATATATATATATATATACACACACACACACACACACACACTGTGGCTAATAGCCACTGATGGACCTCTGCTCCATATTTTTATCTAACCTCCTCTTGAAGGTGGCTATGCTTGTGGCCGCCACCACCTCCTGTGGCAGTGAATTCCACATGTTAATCACCCTTTGGGTGAAGAAGTACTTCCACATGTTAATCACCCTTTGGGTGAAGAAGTACTTCTTCAAAACAAACAGACAAGAAGTGTATCAGTTATCCAAAGGAATGGTACAAAACCTTTATTAATCCACCCCCATCCTGTATTTTTGTTTCTTTTAAAAAAGCACAAAGGTATCGTAGCGACCTGCAGCCGTGTCCTCCTTCCCAATCAAGATGTGCTTTTTTGAGAGAGTGCAGATTGTGCCAAGAATGAGTTGGGGTCAAATCTTATTCTGTCCTTTGCCCGTTTCTGCCTGTCCCTTCCTTGTGACACCAGCAGCTTTCTATCAGTCTTTGGTTCCTTTGCTAAAGGTAGTCCCCTGTGCAAGCACCAGTCATTTCCGACTCTGGGGTGATGTCGCATCACGTTTTCTCGGCAGACTTTTTAATGGGGTGGTTTGCCCTTGCCTTCCCCAGTCATCTACACTTTCCCCCCAGCAAGCTGGGTACTCATTTTACCAACCTCGGGAGGATAGAAGGCTGAACCGGCTACCTGAACCCAGCTTTTGCTGGGATTGAACTCAAGTCATGAGCAGAGCTTAGGACAGTACTGCAGCTTTACCACTCTGTGCCACGGAGTTCCTTTGCTGGTCTCCCCCAAACACCTTCCCGTCTTGCAAGCGCTCCAAGCTGGGAGGATTGGCAGATGCCTCCTCAGAATAAAATGTGCTCAGTCAGAGACAGACTCTCACCAACCTATAAAGGACACACGTACTCAAAGGGGAAATGATTCTGGAAACCCAGAAAGCGTATACTACACGGCCAGGTTAACAAGCAGAGACTGAGAGACAACAGCTATGCTGTTCTGGTGTACTCAAGAATTGTGCAATAGACCCTAATTAAGGAACAAGAGGGAAAAACCTCGCTACACCGATGTCCCAAGAGAAAAGCCAGCTCCAGGGAAGCTTTGGGGCATGGGAGAAAAAACCGGGAGAGGGTGCCCAGCATCTCATTGTGGTGTTTGGCAATTCTAACTCATTCGGTTTCAGAGGACAGCTGTGTCGACCTGCAGCAGAAGAACCAGATTCAAATCCAGCAGCACCCGAGAGACCAACAAGATTTCTGGGGTAGAAGCTAGAATTCCTGTCTCATTAACAATGTGTGCTATTATAATTTGGCATCTGAAATCACTCTACTCTCCAAGATATAACGGCCAATCTAACTGTTAATTAGGGTTCTTTAAATGCAGATAGAAACAGAGAAATCCAATATTTAAAAAAATTTCAGAATAAGCCAGGATAATTTCTTCAATGTACATTGTGCTTGTCAGAACAATCCATCCACCCTCCCTCCTAAGAAGTGTGCTTGCCACAAACGTTTTTACCTGGCATAAAACATTGTTGTTCTTAAAGCTGCCAGGAGACTCCAACTTTATTTTTTCTCTCTCTTTCCTCCCCCTCCCTTCCTTCCCAAAAGAGGAAGAAGAAAAAAGAGATATGATTTATATATCTCCCTTTACTAGCCAAAAGAGTCTCAGAGCAGACACCCTGTGAGGTAGATGGGGCTCAGAGCGCTCTTTCGAGAACTGCTCTTGAGAAAACTTGCAACTGACCCATGGTCACACCAGCAGCTGCATGTGGAGGAGTGGGGAAATCAAACCCAGTTCTTCCACATCAGAGTCCATGCTCTTCACCACTACACCAAACTGGTTCTCCTCCACAGGTGAAGCAGCTCCGGAGAAGGAAGCAGAAGCTGTGTGTGTGTGACTGTGTGTATGTGTGCGAGGGAGAGAGGCAGAGGATTGTCTTTGTATCCCTCCCACACACAACAGGAAGGAGCCACTTGGGGGGTGGGGGAAGTGAGGCAAGAGGCAGGAAACCAAGAGCCCCTGAGGGAGTTGGGGGAAAAGCAACCTGTGGTGCAGCTGCAGCAGCAGCCCTGGAAAAGGGAGGAGGAGGAAGTGGCTCGTGGGCTGTATCTGAGCTCTGCAAGAGCTAGATCTGTCCCACGGGCCATACGTTTGAAACCCCTGCCTTAGATTTTCAGGGCATGAGCTTCCGAGAGTCAAAGCTGCCTTCGTCAGATAGATGTCAGAGGGAGCTTTACCTCTTGCAAAGTCAAACCCTGAAAATCGCATGGGTCTCCAAGGTGCTTACTGGACTTGAATCTAGCTGTTACCTCATCTGCACAAGACCATAGGGAGTAAGACTTTCCCAAGGCCACTGAGTGCGCAGAGACCCCGTCTGGCTCCAATCCCTGCACAATGCTGGCCTTGTTCTTATGACTTGCCTCATCCCAGGCCCGAGTTTGCAACAGCCCCGCTCCCCTCACCCCAACAGGGTTTATGCCACAAAAAAGAACCAATCATTGCTCGTGGACATATAACCCTGTGTGCCTCTCTGCTTTTGCAAGTTCAGTGTCAATACTGGGATCACTTTGGCAGCTCAAGACCAAGGAATTCCTGCAGCCTCCCCCACGTAACATTCCAGAAGGTGAGGCCTCCAGGTGAGCTGCTCACTTTCATTTGCAAGATACTGGTCTCTAACTTTTTTTTATCCACTCTGGTCTCCCAGAATATCATGGAGGGGGATTAAGCTTGATCTTAACAACCACCCTGCGGAGAGGTTTAGACAGGGAGTGACTGAACTTAGACCATCCAGTAAAGGGGATCTGAACCCAGGTCTTCACCGGCCTAGCATGACACCCTAGCCACGAGACTGCACCAGTTCTCAGTGGTAGAGCATCTGCTTGGGAAGCAGAAGGTCCCAGGTTCAATCTCCAAAAAAGGGTCCAGGCAAATAGGCATGAAAAACCTCAGCTTGAGACCCTGGAGAGCCATGAATGGGGCTGTGGCTCAGGGGTAGAGCATCTGCTTGGTAAGCAGGAGGTCCCAGGTTCTATCCCTGATATCTCCAACTAAAAAGGGTCGAGGCAAATAGGCGTGAAAAACCTCAGCTTGAGACCCTGGAGAGCCATGAATGGGGCTATGGCTCAGTGGTAGAGCATCTGCTTGGGAAGCAGAACGTCCCAGGTTCAATCCCTGGCATCTCCAAAAAAGGGTCCAGGCAAACAGGTGTGAAAAACCTCAGCTTGAGACCCTGGAGAGCCACTGCCAGTCTGAGAAGACAATACTGACTTTGATGGACCAAGGGTCTGATTCAGTAGAAGGCAGCTTCATATGTTCACATGTTCCTTGAAGGACTGCCGAGCTTCCCTTTCATCCAGAGCTCCCAGGGCAGGCCTGTGGGTTGGAAAGATCCTGGCGCAGATGGGTGCCTTTCCCCAGGAGGCGAAGGCTGGGAGGGGCCTGAACTATGCCATCAATCCTGGCTTGGGAGTGCCTTAACGCTGGTGAATAAATATGGCAGGGGTGGCCAACGGTAGCTCTCCAGATGTTTTTTGCCTACAACTCCCATCAGCCCCAGCCAGCATGGCCGATGGCTGGGGCTGATGGGAGTTGTAGGCAAAAAATATCTGGAGAGCTACTGTTGGCCCCCTGAAATATGGTCTAAAAAGGCCCCTTTACTGCTAGTGTAGCCTTGTGGGTTTCCAGACAGGGGCCACTGGGGAAAGGAGCTGCTGGTGACCCCGCACTTCTCTTGGACGGCAGTGTGGCATGTGTGTGTGTGTGTGTGTGGCATTTGCTGGGGGGCACCAGGGCTTGTCTCCGACCCTCACTGTATGGCCAGGTTTGAGCCCCCTCCTCTTTTTTGGGGCCCAAGACAAATTGGGTCCCTCCACCCCAAGGCTCCTGAACTCTCTGACCTGTGTTTAGACCAACTGAGCCTTATTTCCCTTCTGCTGGCAATCCAGACGGAATCTTGAGACCGGTGATGCTTCTGTTTTCTCAGAGTAGTGAAACGCTTTGAAAAAGAGAGTCAAAGGGGCTCCAGGCCTGTATGGAAGCACTCAGAGACCAGCTGAGTGACCAAAACCTCCCCCTTTGGTTAGCAAGAAGACCGCCGCAGATGGAGGAGCCGTCTCAGAGCCCACCGTGCAAAGCAGGCCAGAGAAGCCTGACCAGGAAGCCCCCGCAAGTCTCTTAAAGTGGCTCGGCTACTTCCAGGCTTGGAGCCTGTCTGTCAATATGGGGGGGGGGCTGTGATCTGCTTGGCTGTTCTCAGGTGCCGCTGGAAGGGTTGGCTGGAGGGAGAGGCAGTTTCTCGGAAGTGCTGCTGAATGCTGAGCCCTGCTCTGTGCTGGGAGCGGGGGGCAGCTGGTCGCCGTGCACCCGCAGGTGCTGCTTGAGGGACTGCTTGTAGCGGAAGCGCTTGCCGCAGTGGGCGCAGGCGTAGGGGTTCTCCCCCGTGTGCATGCGCTGGTGCTCCAGCAGGTACTTCCTGCGGGCGAAGGTCTTGAGGCACTCGCCGCAGCGGTGGCGCCTCTCCCCGTTGGCGTGGCTGGCCTGGTGGCTGACGAAGGCCTGGGCGTGGCTGAAGCTCTGCCCGCATTCCCGGCACGAGTACACCTTGGCTCCCGCCTGGTGGACGCTGCTCTGGTGCTTGACCAGGTGGTGGGCACGCACAAAGCGCTTGTCGCACTGCCCGCAGCGGTAGGGCCGCTCCCCAGTGTGGATCCGGTAGTGGTTGGTGAGCTTGGACTTCTCGGCAAAGCGCTTCTCGCATTCGGGGCACTGGTAGGGCTTCTCGCCGGTGTGGGTCCGGGTGTGGTCGTCCAGGTGCTGCTTGCGGATGAAAGTCTTGTGGCACTGCGGGCACTGGAAGGGCCGGGGTCTCTCGCGGTGGGTTTTCAGGTGCACCACCAAGCTCGACTTGCGGTTGAAGGCTTTGTGGCACTCAGAGCACTGGTGCGGCCGGTCGGCGTGGATGGCCTGGTGCCGGGTCAGCTGGCCCTGGTGGCTGAAGCCACACCCGCATTCGGGGCACACAAACGCACTCTCGCCTTTCCCCACAGTGTGCGTCTTCTGGTGGATCAACAAGCTAGTCTTGAGTCGAAAGCTCTTGGGGCAGAGGGGGCAGACGTACGGCCTCCCCACCGTTTGGGGGAAAGGCTGTTCACCAAAGCCGCCTTTGTAGTCTGCACACAAGTAGGGGTCCGATAGCTGCTGGGCACCAGGTTCGAGCGACGGCAGAACGCTTTCCCCGTACATCTCTTCTCCCGCGTGGATTCTCTGGTGCAAAGAAAACTGCTGCTCACATTCAAAGCCTTCCTGGCATTTGGGGCACTGGAAGGGTTCCGCTTTGAGGCAGGCTTCTGGCTGGGGCACCTCTGGGTCACGGCACTCTTTGTCGCCCTTGGGGGGCTCCTCCCGCCGTGGGGCAGGAGGGGTCGTGGGCTGTCTCTCACCGTTCACTTCCGCCTTGGGGACTTGGAACACATCTTCCCCAGGCGGCATCCCGTGGCTTGGCAGGAGGACTTTGGGAGCTGCTCGGAGATTCTGATCCTCGCTTTTAACCATGTTGTCATCTGGCAGGAGGCAGAAAACAGAAGGAAGAGCAATAAGAGCCTTGGGTTTGGAAGAAACGCTCCCTCTCAGCTGGGGAGTCCTGTGAGCAAAAACTCTGCTTTGTGAGCGACTGGCATTCAAGTGGTGAGCTCCTGCATACAGTAGTGTGCTCTGGGGTCATTTTTCCTGAGCGAAGACAAAACTGTGTGAGCCAGAGGCTAAAATACTGTGAGCTAGCTCACACTCACTCAGCTTAGAGAGAACACTAAGGGGTCCCAAAGACAAAGCCCAGTTTTCCGCTTAAGACAAGTTTGTCGGCACTGCCGGGTGGCACTGTGACCAGCTGTTGTGTGAAAAGCTTTATTATTTATTATTATGTATTACTTCAAATTTCTATCCTGCCCTCTCCACAAGCGGACTTTCTGTTGCAAGCAGGTTTCAACCTATTGCTATTATTATTTGGGGGGGGGAAAGAAATGAGACTCCGGTTCCCTTAAGGGCAAGACTTTGTCCCCTAAAACAATGCCCTTGTGGGCAGCCCCACCCCCTCGTCATCAGGGTTGTATATCAGGGGTGGCCAACGGTAGCTCTCCAGATGTTTTTTGCCTACAACTCCCATCAGCCCCAGCCATTGGCCATGCTGGCTGGGGCTGATGGGAGTTGTAGGGGAAAAAACATCTGGAGAGTTTCTGTTGGCCACCCCTGGTGTAGATAATTGTTTCTTTCTTTTTGCTCAGGACCTAGGGCAGTGACCACATTATTCAGTACTTGTGGCGTGCACGGATGGGAAACCAGACACAATTAAGGGTGGATGGTTCTGCAGAAGGCCTGCCGGAAATGAGATCAGAAAGAACAAACTTAAAAAAAGATGATGGATTGCCCATATCCAAATGCCAATAACTAAACCTCCGCTTTGACCTCTTGAAAACAGCAGGAAGTTCTCGCTTGAAATGCCCATGCCCCTCTCCCCACAATTGGTGGACAGCACACTTCAGAGAAGCCGAAGGAAATGCTCCTTTCTGCATCACGCATCTGATGCCCATGGGAAGTTGGCTTCCAAAGAGATTGCATGAACATAAGGAGAAGAAGCCTGCAGATTTATACCCCGCCCTTCTCTCTGAATCAGAGTCTCAGAGTGGCTCACTCCTTTATCTCCTGTGAGGTGGGTGGGGCTGAGAGGGCTCTCCCAGAAGCTGCCCTTTTAAGGACAACTCTGAGAGAGCTCTGGCTGAGCCAAGGCCATTCCAGCAGGTGCAAGTGGAGGAGTGGGGAATCAAACCCTGTTCTCCCAGATAAGGGTCCACGCACTTAACCACTACACCCAACTGGCTCTCTATTAGAGCTATGGCTGACCCAAGGCCATTCCAGCAGCTGCAAGTGGAGAATTAAACCTGGTTCTCCCAGATAAGAGTCTGGGCACTTAACCACTGCACCCGACTGGCTCTCCGACCAACATGCTGCGCCTCCACTCAGAATATACTGCAGTGAAATGACAAAGGGAGCAGAAGTATTTTTAAAAAATGTTTGGTCTGGCTGCTTGCAAACCCAGCCTGAGACGAAGAAACAACCTGGCCTGCCTCTTAGGAGTGCGAATGCAGACTCACCATAGCTGAGAACTGGGGGGATCTCTCTCTCTGGGTCCCACTTGCCCTTCCCAGGAGGTTCCTCTTGTTTAATCCAGGACAAAAGATCCTCTTTGGAAGTCAAAGACTCTGCTTCTGGGGAAAAGAAGAAGAGGAGGAGGAGGATATTGGATTTATGCCCTGCCCTATACTCGAGAGTCTCAGAACAGCTCACAATCTCCTTTCCCTTCCTCCCCCACAACAGACCCCCTGTGAGGTGGGTAGGGCTGAGAGAGCTCTCCCAGCAGCTGCCCTTTCAAGGACAATCTCTGTGATAACTATGGCTAACCCAAGTCCATTCCAGCAGGTGCAAGTGGAGGAGTGGGGAATCAAACCCGATTCTCCCAGATAAGAGTCCGCACACTTAACCACTCCACCCAACTGGCAGGATCATTAACACCAGGCGCTGAACATTTCCCAGCAGTCCCAAAGACAAGACAAGTCTACATGAGGAAAGCCAGCTGAAGTGGGGGTGGGATGATGAAGCAGCCAGCTAAGATGGCTCTCAGGGCCAGCAAGCGCAGCAGTAGAAAGACAGCGAAGAAGGGTGCCTCTTTGTGTGTGCAGGGGTGGGCTCTTTCCTTACCAGGGAACGCATAGTCAGCACACTCTCTTCTGGGGTTAGGAGCAAGGGATTCTGGGTGAGAGGATGTGGCTTCCAGGCAGGCTTGAACCCCGGCACCTCTCTGTGGTGCTGCAGAGCCTGCGGGGAGAGAAGCCTGTTAAGCAGCTGGTGGGATGCTACATGCAAGTTGGATGCCACTGAGAAAACGGGTGTGGTGTCAGCAGTGGCATTTGATGCTACACCTTCAGATGCAGCAGAAAGTGCCCCCCACCCCACCCCCCGCTAAACTTGCTAACATTGTTCTGGTTATGTCCTGTGGATTCAAGCACGCTTATTCCAGTGTGCTGACACCAGCCACTTTCAGACTTTGCAGACTGATTACTTTACTGAGCTCCACATGGGACTGCCCTTGGAAACTGCAGCTGGTGCAGAATTCAGCTGCTTGGAACAGGAAGCAGGCTATTCCTGTGCGAACGGTTGCCAGTTTATTTTCCAGACGATATTCTAGGAGGTGCTGACTCTCAGTGTTAAAAGCTTTAAATGGGAGGGACGGTGGCTCAGTGGCAGAGCATCTGCTTGGGAAGCAGAAGGTCCCAGGTTCAATCCCCAGCATCTCCAACTTAAAAGGGTCCAGGCAAAAAGGTGTGAAAAACCTCAGCTTGAGACCCTGGAGAGCCGCTGCCAGTCTGAATAGACAATACTGACTTTGATGGACCGAGGGTCTGATTCAGTATAAGGCAGCTTCATATGTTCATGTTCAAATGGTTCTGTGTGTGGCATCTTCCTATACCCCTCCCAGCCCTTTCAGATCTGGTGGGCCTGTCTTGCCCATCTTCTCCCTGGAGAAAGGTCTGCCAGAAATGCCCTTGCTTCCCTTCTGCCTCTTTCTTATTGCCTTACTGCAGTTTCATCAGCTGTCTTGAGTACAGAGTTCTTGCGACTAAAAAAGATAAATTAGGCTTGTGTCCAGTGGCATCTTTAAAACCAATGAAGTTTTATCCCTGGTATAAGTTTTATTCCTGCATGCACACGGAAGCTTATACCAGGAATTAAACTTTGTTGGTCTTAAAGATGCCACTGGACTCAAAACTTTGCTCTGTTGCTTCAGACCAACAGGACTACTCACCTGAACGTAAATTAAGAACATCAAGGATGCTCACTCCTCCAGCATCACTCCTCTCATGCCTCTGAAGTCCATGTGCTTTTTTTTTAACTGCAGGGGCTTTTCAGGGGTGTCCCCATTGGAAGAGAGACCTCCCAGAGCCAGCCTCTTGCTGTTCTAAGGATGGCTGCCAAAGCATGGCCTGCCACGGAGCACTTTCACCTCTCATTCTTATTTGACTACAAGGCACCGTGGCAGTGTAAGGCTGGCAAGTAATCTTGAAGACCTTGCTCTCGTCACTGCTGCGTTCCAGATGTTGCTCACCTGTTCTGATCTCTGTGGGGAAGGGCCTTTCCTCCAGCAACTCCTGATTCGCCACGTGGACCGCTTCTGCGCGTTCTGCTGTAGGGAGGCCGCCGGCTTTGCAAAGGGCAGAGTCTGGTCATGTCAACAGATCAGAAAGCACTACACTGAACATGTGCAGAGTTGCTTGTTATAGAACATCAGCAAGCGGGACCCTTCGGCACAGGGACCCTGTTCTGGACCCTCTGCCTCCCAACTTCTGATCCCACCCCCATCTCCCCACAGCTTCTCGTGGCATCTCGGGACTCCCTCTTTCCTGCCAAGCCCGTGGCTCCTTGCTTCACTGCAGTGGCGGAGAGGAACACTTAGCTGGGTTTTATCACAGGATGCAGAAATGGTTGCCCAAATTACAACTGACCCCCCTCTCTAAACTCCATCCTCCTCAGGCGTCACCCCCAAATCTCCAAGAATTTCCCACCCAGAAGTTGGCAAACTTTTTTTAAAAAAAAGAAAAAAAAAAAGAAACAGCTAGAAAGAAACCAACTTCTGTCTCAGCTCCATTTGCAGGTTTCCCCATAACCTTTCCTTAACATAACCACCCTTCATGCCAATAAAAGTATCGACTGACTCACATAACCCTCAGGAGCATATTTTCATAAGCAGGGCTCAAGAGGCCTTTGCCCTTTTGCCCAGAGATGGAGAACCAAAACCAGGTGCATGCTGGGATTTCCATGTCCAGAACCCTAATTGCTCATTTTTAATGACAGCACACCCAATAACTGGTTTTGGAAGAACTGCTGGGAGCTCTGGCCTTGGAACTCGCGGCACGCATCTGGTTTACCTCTTAGCCAGCCCCTTTTACACAGGGCCAGGAAGTATTGGAAAGTCAAGAGGCTTTCCAGCCTCTCAAATAAATAGCAAACCCTGCTGAGGTGCTCCAGAAACCTGCTGCTCACACCTGGGTTGCTGCCTCAACTTTTGGTTCTGCCCTTTAGGACAAACCATAGCTCTGGGGTTGGCTGGCAGAGCTGAGTAGACAGACCAGAGCCCAAGAGACACCCCTTCTAATCTGGAGCCTTTTCCTGGAGATTCCAGGTAGCAGGGGGAGGAGGCATGGCTGTGCTCACTGCTGACTGAAGAAAAGGAACTCTGCAGATAGTTGGAAGTGACCTCCAGAGTCCAACCCCCTAACAATGCAGGAAATTCACAAATGCCTCCCCCTAAATCCACAGGATCAGCTTTGCTGTCAGATGGCCATCTAGCCTCTGTTGAAAAACCTCCAAGGAAGGAGAGCTCATCACCTCCCAAGGAAGAAGCCTGTTAGAATCATAGAAGAGTTGGAGGGGACCTCTAGGGTCATCTAGTACAACCCCCTGCACAATGCAGGAAACTCACAAACACTTCCCCCTAAATTCACAGGATCTTCATTGCTGTCAGATGGCCATCTAGCCTCTGCTTAAAAGCCTCCAAGGAAGGAGAGCCCACCACCTCACAAGGAGGAAGCCTGTGGAAACTTAGAATAATGGAATTATAGAGTGGAAGGGACCTCCAGGGTCATCTAGTCCAACCCCTCTTCACAATGCAGGAAACTCACAAACACCTCCCCCTAAATCCACAGGATCTTCCTTGCTGTCAGATGGCCATCTAGCCTCTGTTTCAAAACCTCCAAGGAAGGAGAGCCCACCACCTCCCAAGGAGGAAGCCTGTTCCACTGAGGAATCGCTCTAACAGTCAGGAAGTTCTTCCTAATGTTGAGCTGGAAGCTCTTTTGATTTAATTTCAACCCATTGGTTTTGGTCCGACCTTCTGGGGCCGCAGAAAACAACATGCTCAAATGCTCTCTCTTTATAACAGCCAGGTTTGAGTCCGGCAAGTTCTCAGAGACCCAATGACTGTCACGTACACACTTTCTAGAAGCAATGCTCCCTTTATCTGTCGAAGGAAGATTTGATTCTTTAGTAAAACCCTGCTGGTCTCGCAGGTACTCCTGGACTCTACTCTTGTTCCTTTACTGCAGGACAACACGGCTGCCCTTGAATCTCTCTTTCCATGGGCTTCAGGTGTGCGGAGTCAATTCCAGGACCAGGCTCCAAACAACTGCCTGATAGACCTGAACTGGGTCCAGGGCTCTGCCGCTATGGTGGATAGAACCTCTGTCCATTTCCCCACTTGCACACCCCCAAGACATGCCATCTAGAGAGGAACAGCCAGCCCCACATGGGGCAGTGCCTCCAGCTCCACCCCAACCCCTTACCTAAAGAGACCAGTGGTTCATAATGGCCTTTCGTGATGTTCTTGTAGAGCTCCTTCTGCCACTCTTCCAGGCGAGCCCATTCCTGTGTCGAGAAGCTGACTGTGTTGTCGTCAAAGGACACCGGGACCTGAAAGCACAGGCAGGCCTCAGAAGTCGTGACTGGCCGAGGAATCCATGTTCCCAAGACTGATTGCTTTTCCTTCCTCTCTCTCTACCTCAGTCCCCTGCACTTCCTCCTGGGCCAGGGGGGGCACATGTAGTTCTCCCTGTCTGTAATTTACCCTCACAACAGCCCTGCTAGGCTGACGGCAACTAGCCCAAGATCACCTAGACGCTCCAGGGCCAAGTGGAGATCTGAATACAGTCCTCGTACAGCTCTTTAACCACTGCAGCAGCACACTGGGTCTCACTGGCAGCTCTCCAGGGTGTAAGGCCTGTGCTCAGGGGACTGCTGCATCCACCAGATCCCAGCGGGTTGGTTGCTGCTGTTCCTGTGGGACTGATGGGCTCCAAGGCAGCCAGGGTGCCAGCCAGGCCCAGCTAGTTCATAGAGTCATAGAGTTGGAAGGGACCTCCAGGGTCATCTAGTCCAACCCCCTGCACAATGCAGGAAATTCACAAACACCTCCCCCTAAATTCAGAGGATCTTCATTGCTGTCAGGTGGCCATCTAGCCTCTGTTTAAAAACCTCCAAGGAAGGAGAGCCCACCACCTCCCGAGGAGGAAGCCTGTTCCGCTGAGGAAATACTCTAATGGTCAGGAATCATAGATTCATAGAGTTGGAAGGGACCTCTAGGGTCATCTAGTCCAACCCCCTGCACCATGCAGGAAATTCACAAACACCTCCAAAATTCACAGGATCTTCGTTGCTGTCAGGTGGCCATCTAGCCTCTGTTTAAAAACCTCCAAGGAAGCAGAGCCCACCACCTCCTGAGGAGGAAGCCTGTTAGAATCATAGAAGAGTTGGAAGGGATCTCCAGGGTCATCTAGTCCAATCCCCTGCACGATGCAGGAAATTCACAAACACCTCCCCCTAAATTCACAGGATCCTCATTGCTGTCAGATGGCCATCTAGCCTCATTTAAAAACTTCCACGGAAGGAGAGCCCACCACCTCCCAAGGAAGCCTGTTCCACTGAGGAATCGTTCTAACGGTCAGGAAGTTCTTCCAAATGTTGAGCCGGAAACTCTTTTGATTTAATTTCAACCCATTGGTTCTGGTCCTACCTTCTGGGGCCACAGAAAACAATTCCGAACCATCCTCTAGATGACACCCCTTCAAGTACTTGAAGATGGTGATCCTATCACCTCTCAGCCACCTCCTCTCCAGGCTAAACATCCCCAGCTCCTTCAACCTTTCCTCACAGGACTTGATCTCCAGACCCCTCACCATCATCGCCCTCCTCTGGACCTGTTCCAGTTTCTCTATATCCTTCTTAAAATGTGGTGCCCCAAACTGAACAAATACTCCAGGTGAGGTCTTACCAGAGCAGAGTAAAGGGATACCATCACATCACATGATCTGGACACTATACTTCTGTTGATACAGCCCAAAATTGCATTTGCCTTTTTAGCCGCTGCATCACACTGTTGACTCATGTTCATGGCTGAGCAATACACATGAACATACATGAAGCTGCCTTCTACTGAATCAGACCCTCAGTCCCCCCCTACCTCAGTCCTATCAAGTGTTCCCTCAAAGCTGCACAGTCTTGTGAGCAAAAATTCTACTTGTTATAGAACTACCGGCATGAAAGTTGTGAGCTCCTGCATAAATTATTGTGCTCTGGGGGGGGGGTCATCCTTCCTGAGCTAAGACAAAAATGTGTGAGCTGGGGGCTAAAAATCTGTGAGCTAGCTCATGCTAACTCAGCTTAGAGGGAACACTAGTCCTGTCTATTCAGTCTGGCAGCTGCTCTCCAGGGCCTCAGGCTTTCCCATCACCTCCTGCCCAAGCCTGTTAACTGGAGATGCTGCCGGGGATCGAACTAGAGACCTTCTGCATGCAAACCAGAGGCTCTTCCACTAAGCCACAACCCTGCTGGTTCAGACCATCTAATCCAGCATCCTGAGCCCCACCGTAGCTGGCCAGATGTCTCTGGGGAAGTTCCTCCTTGGGGGACAGGGACTGGTGCTTCTGCGACTGTGGAATACCAGAGGCTGAGAGGCAAAGGAGAAAATCTGCAGGCAACAGGCAATCTCCCCATTTCCTTTTACCTTGGGGACCTCTCCCCTTGGGCCCAGGGGCAGCCTCAGGATCCAGAAGTTCCGGTTCTTGAGCAGGTTCTCCATGTTCTCCAGCCTCCTCTGGAGCAGGCTGTACTCCTGGATGAGGGTCCCCAGGGCAGCCACGTGGTTGCTGAATTCCAGCTCTGTCTTCTCACACTCAAAGATCTTCTTCTCGGCCGTGGCTGTCCTCCCCTCCAGGTTCAGCAGCCGGGTGGCGTAGGAATCCACCTTCCTCTCCACCGCTTGGATGGCGGCCACCACTGTCCACAGGGAGATCTCAGCCGTCGGGTAGATCTCCCTCTCGGCGGTCTGCTCAAAGAGGGCGGGGGGCTGAAAGGGAGCCAGGTGCTGGGGCTCCACGTCCCATTCCCAAGGCTGTGGGCGAGAAGGGATTCAAGTCAGAGACCCGCAGGAGGGCTCAGGCCCAGAGAAGCTGACAAAACTCCCCAGTCCGGTAGGAAGAAACATAAGAGAAGCCCTGTTGGATCAGGCCAATGGCCCATCCAGTCCAACACTCTGTGTCACAAAAGAACATAAGAGAAGCCCTGTTGGATCAGGCCTATGGCCCATCCAGTCCAACACTCTGTGTCACAAAAGAACATAAGAGAAGCCCTGTTGGATCAGGCCAATGGCCCATCCAGTCCAACACTCTGTGTCACAAAAGAACATAAGAGAAGCCCTGTTGGATCAGGCCAATGGCCCATCCAGTCCAACACTCTGTGTCACATAAGAACATAAGAGAAGCCCTGTTGGATCAGGCCAGTGGCCCATCCACTCCAACACTCTGTGTCACATAAGAACATAAGAGAAGCCCTGTTGGATCAGGCCAGTGGCCCCTCCAGTCCAACACTCTGTGTCACATAAGAACATAAGAGAAGCCCTGTTGGATCAGGCCAGTGGCCCATCCACTCCAACACTCTGTGTCACAAAAGAACATAAGAGAAGCCCTGTTGGATCAGGCCTATGGCCCATCCAGTCCAACACTCTGTGTCACAAAAGAACATAAGAGAAGCCCTGTTGGATCAGGCCAATGGCCCATCCAGTCCAACACTCTGTGTCACAAAAGAACATAAGAGAAGCCCTGTTGGATCAGGCCAATGGCCCATCCAGTCCAACACTCTGTGTCACATAAGAACATAAGAGAAGCCCTGTTGGATCAGGCCAGTGGCCCATCCACTCCAACACTCTGTGTCACACAGTGGCCAAAAAAAGGTTCACAAGTGGGGCTAGAAGCCCTTCCACTTTGCCCCCCCCCCCCAAGCACCAAGAATACAGAGCATCACTGCCCCAGACAGAGAGTTCCAACCATAAGCTGTGGCTAATACCCTGGACTTCCTCTGCTCCCTATTTTTATCCAAACCCCTCTTGAAGCTGGCTATGCTTGTAGCTGCCACCACGTCCTGTGGCAGTGAATTCCACATGTTAATAAAAATGTGTGAGCTTGGAGCTAAAAATCTGTGAGCTAGTTAGAGGGAAGACTGGCCCTGGTGTGATATGCTGGGACTCAAGAAGCAGTGGAGGGAAAGCTGGCTTAAGTTGCATCACTAAAGTCCTGTGCATGCTTTGTGAGAGTAAGCCCTGCTGGTCACAGTAAAAGAAATAGCACCTTACTGGACTCTAACCTAGTTGTCCTACTGCACACCAATCTGGCAGCTCTCTGAAACTGACCAGAGGGGGATGTCGGTGTGCTGCTGTTCCACTACCCACCGGAAGGCGCAAGGAACTGTACACCGTGTCCCTCCCTCCCTCCCTCCTGCTCAGTCACAGCTGCAGCTAAGAGGACGAGAAACTTGGCTCTTTTAAAACAAAATGACTGTTTGGGAATGCCCAAGTTTGGTTCCAGACAGCACAGTACATATTTATGTAACTACAGAGAGTCAGAACACACAACTCCAGTGCTAAGCCAGGAGTGGCCAAACTGTGGCTTAGGAACCAGATGTGACTCTTTTACACATATTGGGTGGCTCTTGGCCCCCCATTAGCCAACTTGGAAACGGCTTTTCTCTCTTTAAATCACTTCTCCAAGCCAAGTCAGCTGGCAGCTTGGACAATGCATTTAAAGTTGTTTTCTTTCCACCTCTCCCTCCCTCCCTCTATTTGTCTTCCTTCCCCTCCCTCCCTTCCTTCTTGTCTTGCGGCTCTCAAACATCTGACATATATTCTATGTGGCTCTTACGTTAAGCAAGTTTGGTCACGCCTGAGTTAAACGAAGGCCCAAGCAACATCCCGCTTCAACTTCTGGCACAAGCTGAAAGCTGCCATTGCCTGGGACTCTCAAGGGGTCACAGTGACATTGTTCTACCCCTGAGCACCTCTTGGGTGACCAGTCTTTATGCATTGCATTGGAAGTTGGGAGTGGAAATTATAAGATGAGTTAGAACAGGTGAGACAGTAATGATTTAGAGAGGTTCACAAATTTATGAGACTGCAGATAGACTATGTGCTGGAGGCAAGTAAGCTATGGGCCATGCCTGATGGGGGCCTGCAGAGGATTGGCCCCGAAACTGCCAGGTTTTCAAGCTCATTCTCCACCCCCTTCCCGTTGCCCCAACCATGCAGACGTTCAAGAGGCAACACGAGCACGTCCGACTCATTCAGATAACCAGGGATGCACTGGAGTCTGCTCATGGCTCTGTTTCTACTGGTTGTTTGAACACGGTGTGCAAGTGTTTGATTTTACGAGTTGGTTCTCTCTCTCCCGTGGCGCAGAGTGGTAAAGCAGCAGTACTGTGGTCTGAACTCTCCGCTCATGAGTCTGAGTTTAGTTCCAGCGGAAGCTGGATTTAGGTAGCTGGCCCAAGGTTGACTCAGCCTTCCATCCTTCCAAGGTCAGTCAAATGAGCCTCCAGCTTGCTGGGGGGAAAGTGTAGATGATTGGGGAATGCAATGGCAAACCACCCCGTAAAAAGGTCTGCCATGAAAACGTGAACGCAGCGTCACCCCAGAGTCGGAAACGACTGGTGCTTGCACAAGGGACCTTTCCTTTTAAGAGCCCTGTGGCACAGAGTGTTAAAGCTGCAGTACTGCAGGCCTAAGCTCTGCTCACGACCTGAGTTCGATCCCAGCGGAAGCTGGGTTTTCAGGTAGCTGGCTCGAGGTTGACTCAGCCTTCTGTTCTTCTGCGGTCGGTCAAATGAGTCCCCAGCTTGCTGGGGGGAAAGCGTAGATGACTGGGGAAGGCAATGGCAAACCACCCCGTAAAAAGTCTGCTGTGAAAACGTTGTGAAAGCAACATCACCCCAGAGTCGGAAACGACTGCTGCTTGCACAGGGGACCTCTCCTTTCCTTTTCTCTCTGAACAGAATGGCGGTTTATGAATGTTAAACTGCTTTATCAGACAGAGTACAGCAGCATGTTCTTAAACAAGCTAAGAAGGCAGGCTGGCGCTGGGTATTCTCTGGGCTTGAAATCAAAAAGGGAGGCCTGCCTTTGGCAGTGCAGCACCGGGAAGCACAACATTCTAAACCACAGGCCAGTGATGCAAATGAAGCAACATTGACTGATATTGCTTCCCTCACCTGGGGGGGAGCCCTGATAAACCAGACACTGTATGTAGCCCCTTCTCTGTCTGGCTCCTGCCATTCCAGCCAGTTCTGCTCTCATTTTTGCACCCCTGAGGAGCAGCAGCTGGGTTTAATTTTTCAAAAACCAGCAGAACCTTTCTGAGTGCTGCTGAGAATCATGTTGGAGAACAAACGAATGTTGCTTGTGTGCTGTGATCAGGCTGCTGTCGTGTGCTGGCAGTCCGGGGCGGGGGGGGGGACACCACCAATGCCCCTTCGAGAGTTCCCCAGGTCCACAGAGTCCTGGCGGCTGCTGCAGCTGGCTCATAACCTTGTGCAAAGGTGTGAAGGTCTCACCCCACCCAGAGCTGCCAAATTCCTAGACAGTGGGGGGTGGAGTCTAAGGCGAGCAGGATTGCGGGAGGGGCCTCAGCAGGGTCCAATGCCATGGCGCCCACCCTCCAAGGCAGCCATTTTCTCCGGGGGAGCTGATTCCTCTCGCTTGAAGATCAGCTCTAATGCCAGGAGATCTCCAGCCTGCACCTGGAAGTTGGCAAGCTTGCTTCCACCCCTCCTGCTCCCTCCCCGAGCTGCAGCCAAAGGGGCGGTGAAAGCCCTTCCCTTCAAGCCATGGGGTTCCACCCCACTGGAAGCCTTGCCCCTCATCCTGGGTGGGGCACTCTGCACGTGCCTAGAGACCCCCCCCCTCTTCCGCGGGCGTGCATTCCAGAGCCCAGGCCTGGCAGCATCTGAAACCAAGTCCTGCCCCCTCGGTCCCCCACTTCACACTCACTCCCCCGCCCCAAATAAGCCAGGAGGCAACGAGGGGCCCTTTGTCTCCCCCTCCAGAATAACAGGCATGGCCCCCCCACCCCACCTGTGCAGAGCCCCCCTGCAGGGGCAACCCGAGCTCTTCGCCCCCTGCAGCTGCAGCGCCTCCCCCGCCCTGTTGGCAAGGGGCCGCCCCGCTCCTCCGCCCGCCTTCCCTCCCCGCCGGGCAGGGCAGGGTTAAGCCCTCACCTGGGCAGGAGTCCACTCAGCCATGGCCGGTGCCCGCTAGGCGCAGCTACTGGGCATGCGCGCCGGGAGCCGCTCCGGCGCAGGCAACAAGCAGCCCCCACCCCTCCAGGTCTCCCGCAGCCTGGCTTGGCCTCGGCTTCGGCCACCACGCATGCGTGCGGCCACCGCCCAGCCCAGGCGGCAGCGCCACCTGCAGACGGGAGGAGCTTGTAGAATAAGCTGCAGGGATCCAGGTGGGCAGCCCTGTGCGTCTGAAGCAGCGGTAGGGAATGTTGGTTCTCCAGATGTTTTTTGCCTGCAACTCCCAGCAGCCTCAGCCAGCATGGCCAATGGCTGATGGGAGTCGTAGGCAAAAAACATCTGGAGAGCTACCCTTGGCCACCCCGGTGTATGCTTTTGAAAGAACAAGAAATATTCCTGGGCTGCAAGATCAAGACCGACACAAACACAGCTGCGGTAGTCACCAAGCAGCCCCAAACAAAGCCAGAAGCCCCGTATCTATACTCTTTTCAGTCTATTTTGCCCAGGTATATTTTATTACCAGAGATGTCAAAAAGACCTAGGCCAGGGGTCGGGAACGTTGGCTCTCTGGATGTTTTTTGCCTACAACTCCCATCAGCCCCAACTAGCATGGCCAATGGCTGGGGCTGATGGGAGTTGTAGGCAAAAACATCTGGAGATCTGAAGCAACAGGACAAAGCCCATCTCCTCCTCGTCTCCAGCGCCTTTCTGAATCTTCTGCTTTTATGATGTGATAGTCTGGGAAGGGGTGGGTTGTTTTTTTAAAAATTTTTTGAATCCACAGCTCCTGGGCCCTGCCAGCACCCGCATCAGCTGCAACCCGTTCTGCCAGGTTCAGATGGGCAGTGTGCATGCACACACAAGCTTCTTCTACCCAGAATGAAACTTGGTTGGTCTTAAAGGTGTCTCACTGGACTCAGACTTTGTTCTGCTGCTTCAGACCAGCACTGCTTCAGATAAAGTTCCAGAATTCTGATAAGGTGGAGGAGACGTTGGATGGGAAGGCTGAGTGTGTGGAGGGCAGGGAGCTTCCCACGTGTTATGGGGTCAATCGATCTTCTCTGGCTGGTCAGTCTTATGAACATATATATATATATAAACATATGAAGCTGCCTTCTACTGAATCAGACCGCCCTGGATCCATCAAAGTCAGTCTTGTCTCCTCAGACCGGCAGCCGCTCTCCAGGGTCTCAAGCGGAGGTTTTTCATGCCTCCTTCCCTGGACCCTTTTCAAGCTTCTGCATGCTCATGCTACTCAGATCAAAGGTTTGCTCAATTTGTTAATTTTACTATTGTCATTGAATCTTATATTTGTACCATCTTACCTTCTCAACCACTGCCTACCAGATCATTTTACTTCACTGTCATTGGTTCTTAAATCTGTACTATTTTGCATTCTGGGCCACTGCCTACCAGCTCTGTATGGCTCTGCTCACTGTGCCAGATTCCTGTGTGACACAGAGTGTTGGACTGGATGGGCCATTGGCATGATCCAACAGGGCTTATGTTCTTAAGGTGCAATCGACTCCTAGTTTGTTCTACTACTTCAGACCAACACGGCTGCCTACTTGGATCTAACTACACCAAACTGTACTCAGCATGATCTGCCCTTGGAGACACCAGACCGAGATACTCCAGATTCTACCGAGTCAGTGCTGGGTCTCTGTTGCTAGCCAGCCAGCCAGAGCAAAGTGGGGCCTGTATATGGCACCTCTTCTGCAGTCGCTCCAGTTCTGTGATGCCTGGCTCATTTCTGGGCCCGCTTCAAGACATGAACCCTTCAGGGCCTCTGTGCCAGCTGGGCTCCTCTGGAGGTGCCACCCTGCCAAAGGTAGATCCAAGCGGGCAGCTGTGTTGGTCTGAAGCAGTTGAACAAAGCAGGAGTCCAGTGGCACCTTTAAGGCCAACCCGTTTTTATTGGGAACGTCAGCTTTCATGTGCTGTTAAGCACACTTCCTCAGACGAGGAATCCGGCACAGGGAGCAAAGCCCTACAGAGCTGAGCAGAGCTGTACAGAGCTGGTAGGCAGTGGCCCAGAATGCAACATGGTACAGATTTCAGAACCAACGACAGTGAAGTGAAATGATCTGGTAGGCAGGGGTTGAGAAGGTAAGATGGTACAACGGCAGAATAGTAAAATTAACCAGTTGAGCAGACCTTTGATCTGAGTAGCATGAGCATGCGCAAGCAACAAAACAGCAGTATTGAACCCATCTCCCATTGTCATTGAGAGACAATCTCACATTTTGACATAGTACTGTTTTGTTGCTTATGCATGTTCATGCTACTCAGATCAAAGGTTTGCTCAATTTGTTAATTTTACTATTCTGCCATTGTACCATCTTACCTTCTCAACCCCTGCCTACCAGATAATTCTACTTCACTATCATTGATTCTGAAATCTGCGCCATGTTGCCTTCTGGGCCACTGCCTACCAGCTCTGTAGGGCTCTGCTCAGCTCTGTAGGGCTTTGCTCCCTGTGCTGGATTCCTCGTCTGACGAAGTGGGCTTAAGAGCACACAAAAACTGACATTCTCAATAAAAATGGGTTGGTCTTAAAGGTGCAACTTGACTCCTACCCTGCCAAAGGACAAGCCCACCCGCTGCCCAGACCAGGGCATCCTCTGTTGTCTCTCCCCCCACCATAGGGGGGGAAGGGTCGTACCAGAGGAGGCCAGGAAGGCTCCCACTCTGGGTGGGGTGGGGTGGGGCCGCTGGGCATTGCACCTGGCATCTGGGCTGCCAGACTGCACAGTTGGTGGCAGCAGCACCAGTCAGTCCCCCAGAAGCAGCAGATCTTTGGATGTGGCCGGAAATAGCACTTCAGCCTTGGTGCAGGTGGCTCGGGGGCCAGGAGAGGAGAGGGTGGCAGCCCCGGTCCACTGAGGCCCGAATTCCACTGCCACAGGAGGTGGCGGCGGCTACAAGCATAGCCAGCTTCAAGAGGGGATTGGATAAAAATATGGAGCAGAGGTCCATCAGTGGCTATTAGCCACAGTGTGTGTGTGTGTACCCTGATCCAACATGGCTTCTCTTATGTTCTTATACAAAGCAGGAGTCAAGTGGCGCCTTTTAAGACCAACCCGTTTTTATTTCGAAGGTAAGCTTTCGTGTGCTCTTAAGCCCACTTCATCAGACGAGGAATCCGGCACAGTGCGCAAAGCCCTAGAGCTGAGCAGAGCCATTCAGAGCTGGTAGGCAGTGGCCCAGAATGCAACATGGCACAGATTTCAGAACCAATGACGGTGAAGTGAAATTATCTGGTAGGCAGGGGTTGAGAAGGTAAGATGCTACAACGGCAGAATAGTAAAACCTTTGCAACCCTTTGATCTGAGTAGCATGAGCATGCGCAAGCAACAAAACGGCAGTATGCAGTAAAATTCACCAACGGAGCAAACCTTTGACCTGAGTATGTTCTTATGTCCTGCTGCGCGCAGCCCCTTCCATGGTGGGTGGGTGGGTGGGCGGGCGGGGGAACGCGGCGGCTGCCGGGAGAGGTAGTTTTCCCGGGGCGGGGGCCGAGGGGGCGGGGGGACTACAGCTCCCAGGCAGGCTTTGCAGCCCCTTCCCCTCCCCTGCGCGGGCCGGCCCGGGCCATTGGACGCCTGCGCGCAGGCTGCAGCACCAGCTGGCTGGCCGAGAGCGGGCGGGATGGCTCCGCAGCCAGGGGGCAGCCGGGCGTCGGGCGGAGAGGCCGCTTCTCCGGTAAGGGCAGCGCCGGGGCGGGCAGGGCATCTCCCGGGGGCGCGGAGAGGGGGGAAGCGGGCTGGGTCGGCGGGGCCAGGCGGGCGGCAGAGGCCGGCTCGGTGCGGCTCCTGGAGCGCAGCGCGTGGAGGGCGCCTGGCGAGGGCAGGGCAGGGCGGCCGCGGCTTGTGACCAGGCAGGAGGGAAGCCTCCCCGGGCAGGAGGAGTCGCTCTGGCCGGTGGGAAAGGGAGGCCCCTTTCAACCGAGCGCGGTGGCTCTTGGTGCCCCACCGCCATCCGAGGCTGGGCGCCCGCCGGCTGCTCCAGGCTTCCTCCTCGGGAGGGGGTGGGCTCGCCTTCCTTGGGGGTTTTGAAACAGAGGCTGGATGGCCACCTGACAGCGATGAGGATCCTGTGGATTTAGGGGGAGGTGTTTGTGAGTTTCCTGCATTGTGCAGGGGGTTGGACTAGATGACTCTGGAGGTCCCTTCCCACTCTAGGATTCTTCGGGACATGGTGGGCTCTCCTCCCTTGGAGGTTTTGAAACAGAGGCTAGATGGCCGTCTGACAGCAGTGTGGATCCTGTGAATTTAGGGGGAGGTGTTTGTGACTTTCCTGCATTGTGCAGGGGGTTGGACTAGATGACCCTGGAGGTCCCTTCCCACTCTAGGATTCTTCGGGACATGGTGGGCTCTCCTTCCTTGGAGGTTTTGAAACAGCGGCTAGATGGCCATCTGACAGCAATGAGGATCCTGTGAGTTTAGGGGGAGGTGTTTGTGAGTTTCCTGCATTGTGTAGGGGGTTGGACTTGATGACCCTGGAGGTCCCTTCCAACTCTATGAATCTCTGGGTCCAAAGGGGGAGAGCCTCGGCTTGGCGTGCCAAAGATCCCAGGATTTGGCCCCAGCAGCAGTTGGCACCTCCAGCTTCGAGGACTTCCTGCTCAGCTGGAGACCATCGGGGCGTTGTGAGGGGGAGGGTGTCTGGTTGGCAGCTCGGTGGGCTCAGCTCTCCTGCTTTGGAGAAGGGCCGTCCGGGCTCAGGGGCAGACAGAAGGGCTCCGGGTCAGTTCCAGCCCCACCCCACCCCCCAGTGAAAAGGAGCAGGCCGGAGGGGAAGGGAAGGAAACCCTGGAGAGCCGCTGCCTGCCTGAGTGGTCGAGACTGACCTTGACGGCAGGTCCAGCTCTGCCGCTTGGGCTTCTAGGGCACCGAATTGGATGCCCCCATGTGACTTCTTGATGTTATCAGTGAGGAGGGGGGGAGGTGCCAGAAGTTAGCTTTGCCTAGAGGGCCTGACAGTCTAGTCCAGGGGTGGCCAACGGTAGCTCTCCAGATGTTTTTGCCTACAACTCCCATCAGCCCCAGCCAGCATGGCCATGCTGGCTGGGGCTGATGGGAGTTGTAGGCAAAAACATCTGGAGAGCTACCATTGGCCACCCCTGGTCTAGGGCCAGCTGGATGGAGGGGGTGGCGGCGTCTGATGGAGCATCTGGCGGCTTCATGTGAGTAAATCACACGCCCCTGGGTGGGAGTTCACAGCAGCCCTCTCGGTTTCCAGACTGGGTTTTGCACATGCGTGTGACTGAACCAGTTGTGGGAATGCTGGTCTGCAGTTCTGTACACCACCCCAGCACAACCTGACAGGTTTTGTTCCCATGGCACAGGTGAGCAACAGCGATTCCCTGCTCCTGCTGACTCAGCAATGGGAGGGGGGGAACTTCTGCTCTCCCTCCCCCCCTTTGAAGTTGTGTGAATTTACTCTTGGTTCTGTTGCATCTTCGGACAGGTGTTTCAAATGCAGGAGGGGGGGCTGTTCTCTGCATAAACTCCCACGGAGGTTGGTGTTGGACATATGAACATATGAAGCCGCCTTATACTGAATCAGACCCTCGGTCCATCAAAGTCAGTATTGTCTACTCAGACTGGCAGCGGCTCTCCAGGGTCTGAAGCTGAGGTTTTTCACACCTATTTGCCTGGACCCTTTTTAGTTGGAGATGCCGGGGATTAAACCTGGGACCTTCTGCTTATCAAGCAGATGCTCGACCACTGAGCCACCCTCCCTCCCTAACACTTATGAGGCTTCCAGGGTCTCAAGCTGAGGTTTTTCACACCTATTTGCCTGGACCTTTTTTAGTTGGAGATGCCGGGATTGAACCTGGGACCTTCTGCTTCTCAAGCAGATGCTCGACCACTGAGCCACCGTCCCTCCCCATTGCCTCTGGGAAACTGGTGCAAGGAGGCTGTGTTGCAAATCAGCACCATTTCCTCAACTGGAGACGACCCTAAAATTAGTCTCTGGAAGGTTTTGCCCAAGATCTGGTGAGAGACCTCTTGTTACATGCAAGGAAGTCTTTATTACAGAGAAAGGTACAAACTCTTCATGGCAAGTTGGCAACGAGACCAGTCCTTCCCAGACTGATCTTAAAACAAAGTTACAAGGATATGTAGACTATACGTTAACGGCCTAACATTTCCCCACCAAATTCAGTTCCCACCTAAAACACTTGAATTATGTCCCAGGCCTCTTGGGCCAGACACTGATAAACCTCCAGCCCCAAGGTCACATTCCATTTGGGAGACACTCTGCCTGGTATCACTTTTGGTTTTTATGAAGACCAGATGAGACTGGATGTTCTCATCGTCTCCCCCATAGACCAGGTGCATAGGTGTTATACAACATTACTACATTCAACAAAGTTTTATTCAAAGAATAAGTTTTGTGTGCACACACACTTCTTATTGTGCATGCACGTAAAACCTGATGCCTTGCATAAAACTTGATGGTCTTTAAGGTATCCTTGGACTCAGGCTTTGTTCTCATTGGGTTGGCTTCCATACCATCTGTACTGAGAGAAAAAGAGAAGTGACCTTTCTTGGTTACTTTGGAAGGCCATAAAGCCAAGCAGTGCAAACGATAACTATGATGAGCACAAAAGAAAACACGACCCAAGAAAAAGAATAAAAGATCCAATCCAAGAGGGTGTGACTAACTCCCAAAAACCATGCCCAGCTCCTTCACCCTTTCTTCATAGGACTTGGTCTCCAGACCCCTCACCATCTTCATCGCCCTCCTCTGGACCCCTCCCAGCTTGTCTATATCCTTCTTAAAATGTGGTGCCCAAAACTGAACACAGGACTCCTGGTGAGGTGTTACCATTGGTTCTGGTCCTACCATCTAGGGCCACAGAAAACAATTCCACACCCTCTTCTATAGTACAACCCTTCAAGTACTTGAAGATGGTGATCCTATCATCTCTCAACCGCCTCCTCTCCTGGCTAAACATGCCCAGCTCCTTCAACCTTTCCTCATAGGACTTGGTCTCCAGACCCCTCACCATCTTCATCGCCCTCCTCTGGACCCCTTCCAGCTTGTCTAGATCCTTCTTAAAATGTGGTGCCCAGAACTGAACACAGGACTCCCGGTGAGGTGTTACCATTGGTTCTGGTCCTACCATCTAGGGCCACAGAAAACAATTCCACACCATCCTCTATAGGACAGTCCTTCAAGTCCTTGAAGATGGTGATCCTATCATCTCTCAGCCGCCTCCTCTCCAGGCTAAACATCCCCGGCTCCTTCAACCTTTCCTCATAGGACTTGGTCTCCCTCATCATCTTTGTCACCCTCCTCTGGTCCTGTTCCAGCTTGTCTATATACTTCTTAAAATGTGGTGCCCAAAATTGAACACAAGACTCCAGGTGAGGTCTTACCAGAGCAGAGTAAAGTGATACCATCACTTCACGTGATCTGAACACTATACTTCTGTTGATACAGCCCAAAATTGCATTACTCTCAGGCAAATCGTGAAGATCCTTGTGTTGTGGCCACAGCTGCTGCCAATGCAGTATTTTTAAATATCTGCCCAGCCAGTCAAATCTACACAGCCAATAGCCCCACCCACTTTCTGAAAACTTGTTACAGGCAACAGGAAAGGTGTCAGCCAGGTCCCCTCCTTGAATATCTCCAGTAATTCTTGTACTTAGGTGATACAGTTTGGTGACTGGTGGTAATATTGGCACACAGTGAAACCTCCAGTTTCTTTGACAGCTTCTTGGATGGTAGGGACGCCAGCCTCCAGGTGAGACCTGGAGATCCCCTGGAATGGCAGCTCATCTCCAGACTACAGAGGTCTGCTTTGGAGGGTGGACTTTATGGCATTGGATCCCACTGAGCTACCTGTCCACCCCAAGCTCCACCCCCAAATCTCCAGGAATTCCCCATCCTGGAGATGGCAACCCTATGCCCCCCACTGCTAACCAGGGAGAACTAGCAACCCTATTGGATAGTCTGATCCAGCCAAGTGTTTGATTGAAGAAGGCAAACCAGCGTAGGGGTGGAGAGCATCCCTCTCTGGTTCATGATACGATTCTGGTAACCACACCTCAAAAAGGATATTATAGCATTGGGAAAAGTCCAGAAAAGGGCAACAGAAATTATTAAAGGGTTGTAACGCTTTCCCTATGAAGAAAGGTTAAAACGCTTGGGGCTTTTTAACTTGGAGAAATGCTGACTGAGGGGTGATGTGATAGAGGTTTACAAGATTATGCATGGGATGGAGAAGGTAGAGAAAGAAGTCCTTTTCTCCCTTTCTCACAATACGAGAACTCGTGGGCACTCAATAAAATTGCTGAGCGGTCGGGTTAAAATGGATAAAAGGAAGTGCTTCTTCACCCAAGGGGGTTTGGAATTCACTGCCACAGGAGGTCGTGGCAGCTACAAGCATAGACGGCTTCAAGAGGGGACTAGATTAACATATGGAGTGTCCATCAGTTACTATTAGCCACAGGGTATTGATGGAACTCTCTGTCTAGGGCAGTGATGCTCTGTATTCTTGGTGCTTGGGAGGGCCACAGTAGGAGGGCTTCTAGTGTCCTGGCTCCACTGGTGGACCTCCTGATGGCACCTGAGCTTTTTTGGCCACTGTGTGACACAAGAGTATTGGACTAGATGGGCCACCAGCCTGATCCAACATGGCTTCCCTTATGTTCTTATGAACACAGTTGGAGGGACTTCTGATAGACATGCACCGGTACCAGGCACTTAAAAGGTCTCCTCCTGCTCTCCTGTGGTCAGCACAGCTGTTTCTTGGAGGCCCTGCAACTAAGCCAGTCAATACTAGGGCTGTTGGGTAGCAATTTACTCAGACTGTTGGCTAAGATTTGGAACGGATTTCATAATGCAGTGGATCTGCATCCACTCTATCCACTCAGTGTCTTCGTCACCTTTAGAGAGCCAGCATCCAGAGGTCATAAGCTCAGTTCAGATCTCTTCAATTTGTACCAGGGAACTGAATGCTGCTCATTCCACTTGGCAGCTGTTCAAGAAGGCTGTTTTTCCTAATCTTCCCATGCTGAGAATTCATCCTATGAATACAAGTGTTTGGCTTGCCATGTTCTCATTTTATGATTTAACCAGGGAAACGATAGAACCGCCCCTGTTTCCCGCACGCATTTTTAAACCGATGTTGCGGTAAGTCATTTGTCAGAACCGTTTCAGTTCTCAAAACCGCTTTCCCCCCATTCATTGCTTTTCACAGCTAGGATGGATCTTGAATATTTAAATTTCTCTTAGGAGCCTTCAGTCACCCACAGACCCCTGTGTTGGGCGCATGTAAATCTTGTTCCTTTCCAAGCGTCTGTCTGTGCAGGTTCTTTTCAGTCCGTCAGCCTACGCTGAGAGAGAAATAAGCTCTCCCCCACTGGCAACATTTGGAGCTTCTTGTCACATCTGCACACATTGGAAAAAGGATCGTTCCACTTTAATTCCAGGCAAATCCGTTTTCTGTGAAACTGCCACCCTGTTCTTGGCAACCATTCTGCAAGTCTTAAGCAGTTCATACTTTTTTTGGTGTTTGGTGGAGAAATGAATGAATCCTGCCTTAAATTTAAGATTATTTATTATTGTTCATAAAATTTGCAGGCTGCTTATCATAAGGCCCCGTGGCGCAGAGTGATAATGCAGCAGTACTGCAGTACTGTGGTCTGAACTCTTTGCTCATGACCTGAGTTCGATTTCGGCAGAAGCTGGATTCAGGTAGCCGGCCCAAGGTTGACTCAGCCTTCCATCCTTCCGAGGTCGGTAAAATGAGTACCCAGCTTGCTGGGGGGAAAGCGTAGATGACTGGGGAAGGCAATGGCAAACCGCCCCGTAAAAAGTCTGCCGTGGAAACATTGTGAAAGCAATGTCACCCCAGAGTCCCCCATTAGGGGAGGGACAGTGGCTCAATGGTAGAGCATCTGCTTGGTAAACGAAAGGTCCCTGGCATCTCCAACTAAAAAAGACAACCCTCTTCCGGCTGGCCTATGACTAGCTGGTACAAGAAACTGAGCGTAGTTATACTGGATGTCTGCTGCCCCCAATGTTTTTCAATGTTTTAAATGCTTTAAATGTTTTAAATGTTTTAATGTGTTAAATGGTTTAATGTTTAAATTTAAATGTTTTATGTTTAACGCCTATTTATGTTAGATTCCTGTGTTGTAAGCCGCCCTGAGCCACTTGTTGGGAAGGGCGGGATAGAAGTCATAAAATAAATAAATAAATAAATAAATAAATAAACTAAAAAAGGGTCCAGGCAAAGAGGCGTGAAAAAACCTCAGCTTGAGCCCTTGGATAGCCGCTGCCAGTCTGAGTAGACAGTACTGACTTTGATGGACCCAGGGTCTGATTCATTAGAAGGCAGCTTCATATGTTGAGTCGGAAATGACTGGTGCTTGCACAGGGGACCTTTCCTTTCCTATCATACAACAGTAAAACTGAACTAGCAGTGGCAGCAAAAATCTCAGGGGGAGGAAATTGAGGAAATCCATGCCTATATCTTTTTCACTTGGCAGTGGAGTTCCAGAGATTTTCTGAACTCTTTTAGCCATTTTAAAAATAAAGGGAGGGGGGAACAAGTCACTCATGAAGCTGCCTTCTGCTGAGTCTAAGCCCTGGTCCCTCAAGGCCAGTCATGTCTGCTCTGACTAGCTGTCCAGGAGAGGCCTTTCCCATCCCACCTGTCCAGGAGAGGCCTTTCCCATCCTGTTCGCCGCCCTGAGCCTGCCTAGGTGGGGAGGGCGGGATATAAATAAAATTTTATTATTATTATTATTATTATCCCCTTCTACCTGGTTCTTTGAACTGGGGATGCTGCTGGGGATTGAACCTGGGACCTTCTGCATGCCAAGCAGAGGCTCTGCCACTGAGCCACAGTTGTTAACCGGTCATAGTTCCTCCTTGTTTTATCTCTGAAGGGATTCATGAGGTCATAAGCCTCCTGTAATGAATCCTCCTCCCTCTTTTCTGTCAGTTTATGTATATACCCTTTGAGCTCCAGTCTGGTGTGAATAATAGTCCTTCCAGTTCTTGGTTGGGAACTGTTTCATCACTGTGTGTGAGAGAGGTTTTACAGGGTAGATGTATATGTGGAGACAGAAATCTGCAAAAAAAAGGGCCAACAACCAGAGTTAATGGGGTTTTCCTGTGAGTCCAAAAGAGATTTTGTAACTTGTGAGTCTAAGCTGCGGAGTCTTGTGAGCAAAAATTCCACTTCGCGAGCTACTGGCCCTAAAGTTGGGCAGCCTTGTTGGTCTGAAGTATTAAGTTGTGAGCTAGTCATAAACCAGCTTGTTCTGTGTCCATTTTTCTGAGCGAAGACAAAAATGTGTGAGCCAGAGGCTAAAAATCTGTGAGCTAGCTCGCACTAACTCAGCTTAGAGGGAACACTGTTTGTGCCCATTGCTTTATGCATGGGCTTCCTCCTAGAACTTCTCAGGGCAATTCTGCTCCTACGGTGGAAGATTGCGTGGTATTTTGAACAGGGGACAATTCCCCTGGTAAAACTCAGCCAGTGATGGGGATACTGGTGGTGCCATGAGGGGGAGGGGAAAGGTTTGCCAACCAGGGGCTGAATTTGGCAGCAGCCAGGGCTTCAAAGAAGAGGCTTCTGATTGTGACTGACAGATGTCAAAATCTATCAGGAGGAAGGATGCCCGGTGCCACTTTGGGGGCAGGACCAAGGCCTGTCAAGCACAGCCGGCTGAAGTGGCCTGCATTTATTATTTCTGACGATACCTAATGGCCCTTGTTTGTGGTGCCAGCGTTGCCAAGTCTTGTCTGCTTGGACTTGTCATGCCAGCGCTTGGCGTGTTTGCTCAGGAGATGGGCACGGGTGTTGGCAGCTGTCTGAAGGTGTCTCCCCCTGCCTCTTCAGGGGGTGGGCTTTTTCTGTCTTGCAATGCAGGAGTGTCTCTAAGTGTCAGTGTTTTCTCTCCCCCCACCCCGTTCTAGAATGCCCAATGGCAGGGGTGGGCTGCCTCTACCCCTCCCAAGCCCAGGGTCGTGGGTGGGGGGAGCAGAATCAGTTCACTGACAGTGCCCCACTGATGTCTGCTGCTGTCAGACCCTCACACTGGGCTCTGCTTTCTTGGCATGACAGGGTTCTCTAGATAGCAGAAGCTTAAAAGGGGAGAGAGAGATGAAGGAGATCTGTTGATCAAGGAAAAACAGCCAGCCGCGTCAGAGCAGAGAGGAAAGAATATAAGATGAGCCCTGCTGGATCAGACCAGCGAAGGTCCATCTAGTCCAGCCGCCTGTCTCATACAGTGGCCAGCCAGTTCCCCTGGAGGGCCAACAGGGCAGAGAAGCTGAGGCCTTCCCCTGAGAAGAGCATCAGAAGAGCCCTGCTGGATCAGACCAGTGAGGGTCCATCTAGTCCAGCCAACCAGTTCTTCTGAAGGGCCAACAACAGGGCTGAGAGGCCGAGGCCTTCCCCTGAGAAGAGCATCAGAAGAGTCCTGCTGGATCAGACCAGTGAGGGTCCATCTAGTCCAGCCAACCAGTTCCTCTCAAGGGCCAACAACAGAGCAGAGAGGCTGAGGTCTTCCCCTGAGAAGAGCATCAGAAGAGTCCTGCTGGGTCAGACCAGTGAGGGCCCATCTAGTCCAGCATCCTTCCTCACAGAGCGGCCAGCCAGTTCCTCTGGAGGGCCATCAGCCCGGCTTAGAGGCCAAGGCCTTCCCCTGATGTGGTCTCCTCGCTGTGGGATTCAGTGCCTCTGAATGTGGAGGTTCCCCTCAGCCACCGTGGCTAAGTAGCCATTGATAGACTTATCCTCCATGAATCTGTCTAATCCCCTTTTAAAATCTTTTTATTCCTTTTATGACTTCATCCTGTGGCAGCGAATTCCACATTTTAATCACTCTCTGTGTACATTTACAAAACCAGGATTCTAGGATAAGGAACTCAACGCCTGCCTCTTGTTCTCAGGGCCAGGCCCAGAGGGGGGGATTCGCCCTGGCTGCCCTGCAGGGACAGGTGACCTTTGACGATGTGGCCGTCTGTTTCTCCCCTGAAGAGTGGTCCATGCTGGAAGGATGGCAGAAGGAGCTGCACCAGGAAGTGATGCAAGAAAACTGCGCTTTGCTCCTCTCTCTGGGTAAGGCCTGGAAGGTGCTATTTTGCTGTGGGGTGGACCTCCCATTTCCTTGTTTGGGGTAGGGACGTCAGCCTCCAGGGGATTACACCTCATCTGCAGACTACAGAGATCAGTTGGAGAAAATGGATGCTCTAGAGGGCAGACTTTGAACATATGAAGCTGCCTTCTACTGAATCAGACCCTTGGTCCATCAAAGTCAGTATTGTCTCCTCAGACTGGCAGCGGCTCTCCAGGGTCTCAAGCTAAGATTTTTCACACCTACTTACCTGGACCCTTTTGAGTTGGAGATGCCGGGGATTGAACCTGGGACCTTCTGCTTCCCAAGCAGATGCTCTACCACTGAGCCACAGCCCCATTCATGGCTCTCCAGGGTCTCAAGCTGAGGTCTTTCACGCCTATTTGCCTGGACCCTTTTTAGCTGGAGATGCCGGGGATTGAACCTGGGACCTTCTGCTTACCAAGCAGATGCTCTACCAATACGCCACCATCCCTCCCTTAAAGTTGCCTTCATTCCTTGTGAACATATGAAGCTGCCTTCTACTGAATCAGACCCCCCTCGGTCCATCAAAGTCAGTATTGTCTTCTCAGACGGGCAGCGGCTCTCCAGGGTCTCAAGCTGAGATTTTTCACGCCTACTTACCTGGACCCTTTTGAGTTGGAGATGCCGGGGATTGAACCTGGGACCTTCTGCTTCCCAAGCAGATGCTCTGCCACTGAGCCACAGCCCCATTCATGGCTCTCCAGGGTCTCAAGCGGAGGTTTTTCACACCTACTTGCCTGGACCCTTTTTAGTTGGAGATGCCGGGGATTGAACCTGGGACCTCCTGCTTACCAAGCAGATACTCTACCACTGAGCCACAGCCCCATTCATGGCTCTCCAGCTGAGGTTTTTCACACCTACTTGCCTGGACCCTTTTTAGTTGGAGATGCCGGGGATTGAACCTGGGACCTTCTGCTTCCCAAGCAGATGCTCTACTACTGAGCCACAGCCCCATTCATGGCTCTCCAGGGTCTCAAGCTGAGGTCTTTCACGCCTATTTGCCTGGACCCTTTTTAGCTGGAGATGCCAGGGATTGAACCTGGGACCTTCTGCTTACTAAGCAGATGCTCTACCACTGAGCCACAGCCCCATTCATGGCTCTCCAGGGTCTCAAGCTGAGGTTTTTCACACCTATTTGCCTGGCCCCTTTTTTTGGAGATGCCGATGATTGAACCAGGGACCTTCTGCTTCCCAAGCAGATGCTCTACCACTAAGCCACCGTCCCTCCTTTGTGCCATTGTACCCCCCGAGGTCCCTGTCTTCCCCAGGCTCCACCCCCAAATCTCCAGGAGTTTTCCCAACTGGATCTGGCAAGCCTTCCCACCCCCTTCATCTCCTGCTGGTGGCCGGAGGGGATCAGGCAACCCTGGTTTGGGGGGCAGGCTGTGCCCTGTAGGATTTAAGCTGGAGGCAGACTGTCTCAGCTACCATGAAGGGTCGCTGATTGGGGTGTAGGACCCCAGAGGGCACGATCCACCAGAAAGGTGCCCTGCTTCTTCTCTGAATGGGAGCCTTCCAAGAATAGACTTCCCCTCCTGCTGCGCAGAGCCCCATGCTGAGTGAGTGGGTGGGGAGGAGGGACCAACAGAGTTTGGGTTGTCCCTGAATGCGGCACAGAAAATGTCCTCAGTTTGAAAAGTTAGCTAGCTTGACTTGAACTGTCCCTCTTGGTCTCAGAGCCTTCGGCTCCACTGCGGTTTACCAGATGGTTTAACAGAATCGTTTGCTTGTTGACCCTTATCAGTTGATTGGGCTTTCGAAAAGGAACTGGACATTTAAAAGAGAAAGAAAAGAAGTCAAAACACGATAGTCCAATATGATTTCAAGAGTAGCAGCAGTAGCTGGCTCCTTAGGTCATGTCTCCATTCTGATGCAAATTTCTTTTACTTTATTTTACTTATGCTGGGTATAGTCTGCCTTTCTCACATGGACTCAGGGTGGATGACGCAGAGTGAGCCAGGACAGTCTACAAAACGGGGCAGTCAGTGAACAGCACAACAGAACCAACCAGAAATCTACAAACAGAACTAGAGCAAAGCTTAAGTATTAAGACGGATCCAGGTGGGGTAGCCGTTGTCGGAAGCAGCAGGACAAAGTTTGAGTGCTGTGGCACCTTTAACACTAACAAAGCTTTATTCTGGGTACAAGGTTTTGTGTGCCTGCCCATGAAAACTCAGACCCAGAATAAAATTTGGTTGGTCTTAAATGTGCCCCTGGACTCAAAATTTGTTAAGTATTAATATAATGCAGGGGTGGCCAACGGTAGCTCTCCAGACGTTTTTTGCCTACAACTCCCATCAGCCTCAGCCAGCATGGCCAATGGCTGGGACTGATGGGAGTTGTAGGCAAAAAAACATCTGGAGAGCTACCGTTGGCCACCCCTGATACAGAATTACATAGAGGATCCTACTTACAGCAAGCTGTTTGAAGTAGTTACAAGACACAGTCCTTAAGCATGTATCCATGCAAGCTTGTGCACCGTTTTATACGGTGCAATCCTATCACCTGCGTAGAAGAGCCCTGTCTGAAGAGACTATGATTTGGAAGTGTTTAAAAGGGAATGGAAGAAATTTAGAGGATATACAGAAAAAGAGTGGAATTTGAAAGGACATTGGGCAATTTTTTAACAATGAATTTAAGAAAGGGGAGAAACTGAACCTTGTGAACTTAAGTATATAACATCGGCGGAAGTCTAGTAAAGGAGGGAGGGGGGATTAGAAAAATATCATATGGGTTAGGGATAGTAATGATATAATTAGATATTGTTACCATATGTTATTAATAAATTGTTTTAAAACTAGAAGAGCCCTGTCTAATAGTTCAGTTTTGCCCAGTTTGTGGAGAGCCAGGAGGCTGGGAACCTTCCTGACCCCCTCGGGCAGAGTGTTCCATAAGGTGGGGGCCGCGTTTGGTATATTTAGAATAAATCAAACCTTATTTTAAAAGTACTACTTATGTATGCACTTTGGACAGGAAATGTTTCATATAGACAAAATGTGCATATTCCTGTAAGTTTCTTTTTACTTAGGTTAAATAAATACTGTGTATGTTGATGGTTCTGTTTGAATATATAACACTAATAGCTTTTTTACAATTGACCACAGATCTGAAGGTCTGTTTCTCTGCAAAGAAAGCTGCCTGGGCATGTTTTTGATTTGGGCCGGATTGAGCCAAGGATGTTGATCTCTTAAGCCGGGGGTGGCCAACGGTAGCTCTCCAGATGTTTTTTGCCTACAACTCCCATCAACCCCAGCCATTGGCCATGCTGGCTGGGGTTGATGGGAGTTGTAGGCAAAAAACATCTGGAGAGCTACCGTTGGCCACCCCTGTCTTAAGCCAATATTAATTGACCATCTTGGCCATGGCAGAGAAAATCCATCGTCCTTTAGCAGCAATAATAATAATAATACATTTTTATTTATACCCCGCCCTCCCCGCCGAGGCAGGCTCAGGGCAGCTAACAAGGCATGATATAACAATATCATGTTACGGCAATAAAACAAAATAATACAATCAATAAAAACAGGATAATGCAGTGAAATCAGTGGGAAACCTCAGATTTTAGTGGGATTTAGAAAAATCCTCTTTGTCTGGTTCAGAAGTTGTTCTGTGGGAAGCACAATTACTTGCTACGCAGATCAAGTTTTCCTCTTCAGACTTTGGATGTTGTGTCTCTCTTGAACCTGCAGGTTAAATCTGTGCTCTCTCCTGAGCAGGTTGTGCCGTTCCCTCAGGAGCATTTTCATCCTTAATCCATCAGCAGGAGGGCCGCAAGCCTTGGGAAAGACCTTCTGGTGGTGGAGACGGTAAGGAGGCATTTTGTGCAAGAAAAACATTTACGGCTGCAAATAGGAAACAGCCATCAACGTCATCACCATGGATTGCATTGAAAGGGCTTTTGATGGCTCATAATTGTATGAAATGCACAGCGCCAGGCAACCCAACCTACAGGCTTACAGTTGCCCGAGAGACAGGCTGGGGAGGAGGGATGCCAGCCTCCAGGAGGGGCCTGGGGATCCCCTGGAATTACAGCTCATCTGCAGATGACAGAGGTCAGTTCCCCTGGAGAAAAATTGAGGTTTTGGGGGGGTGGGCTCTGTGGCCCACTGAGGTTCCCCAAATCTTCAGGAGTTTCCTAACTTGGATCTGGCAAACCCCCACCCCCAATCCCTCAGGTGGCTTTTCTGCATTCCTGTTTCCCTTGCTTGTGAGTCCCTGTTGCTTCAGCTGGGGGGAATCTTTTCCACTCATGTTTTGCTTTCTCTAGTGGTCCATTCAACATTACATTGCTTTATGTTCCGTATAGAAGGAAAGGGAAGGTCCCCTGTACAAGCACCAATCGTTTCCGACTCAGGGGTGACGTTGCTTTCACAATGTTTTCACCAACCTCGGAAGGATGGAAGCCGGTTACCTGAAAACCCAGCTTCCGCCGGGAATCGAACTCAGGTCGTGAGCAGAGCTTAGGCCTGCAGTACTGCAGCTTTAACACTCTGCGCCACAGGGCTCTTAAAAGAAAAGGTCCCCTGTGCAAGCACCAGTCGTTTCTGACTCTGGGGTGACGTTGCTTTCACAACGTTTTCATGGCAGACTTTTTACGGGGTGGTTTGCCATTGCCTTCCCCAGTCCTCTACACTTTCCCCTCACCAAGCTGGGGACTCATTTGACCGACCTCGGAAGGATGGAAGGATGGAGTCAACTTCGAGCCGCCTACCTGAAAACCCAGCTTCTGCCCGGGATCGAACTCAGGTTGTGAGCAGAGCTTAGGACTGCAGTACTGCAGCTTTAACACTCTGAACCACAGGGCTCTTAAAAGAAAAGGTCCCCTGTGCTTTCACAACATTTTCATGGCAGACTTTTTATGGAATGGTTTGCCATTGCCTTCCCCAGTCATCTACACTTTCCCCTCAGCAAGCTGGGTACTCATTTGACCGACCTCGGAAGGATGGAAGGCTGAGTCCACCTCGAGCCGACTACCTGAGAATCCAGCTTCCGCCGGGGATAGAACGCAGGTCATGAGCAGAGTTTAGGACTGCAGTACTGCAGCTTTAACACTCTGCGCCACGGGGCTTTTCCATATAGAAACCCGCAGTATAAGTCTGCAAGGAGATGTGCCGGACTTAAAGTGATGAGAATCAACCACTAGTGAAAGGAACACCCAAGGGTGGAACATGAGATTGTGCAAAAGCCAGGTGTCTCAAATCGACTACAACCCCTCATTTGGTTGAGAGACTTGAGAGGCTGGGACTGCGGTGGCAAGGAGAGAGAGAGACACTTCATTTGGCCGTCTTGGGGTTCTGCAGATTTTGGGATTTTTTGGTGTGAGGGAGTGGAAGGCAATTGTCCCTCTTTTTGTCCCTACCATCCACAGTCGGGGCCCATGGGGAGAACTGGAACAGAAGCAAAACATGGCATAGCAACCAGCACTCAGCAGAATATCTTGTGCCTTCCGCTTTAGATGAAGAGCCCCCATTTCCAGAAGATGTGGGGGAGGCGGAGGGGCCCTGGGACCTCGAGGACATGACAGAAGAGGGCGTGGAGTGCCTGTCCCCGTCTCACAATCCAGAAGGTGGGCCCAAACCCACTGCCTCCAAGGGTTGTGTCACTTCAGCATTGTTGATGTTCTGATGACTCTCTTGTCAAGTGTGTGGGTTGGAAGACTGGTGGGTGAATTCCCAGGGCCTCTTGGATTAATGGCCTGAGTGCTACAAGCTGGTTAAAATGAGGCTTGTCCTTGCAATGACCTTTCCACTCAAGTGGCCACAACTAAATTAGATGCAGGAGCATCATCTTCTGCTGCTCTCTGCCTCTGGTTTCTGCCATGGCTGAAGATCAGTAAACCTCTGAATACCAGGGCCAGGAGGCAACATCAGGGAATCCCTCAGCCTCTCTGCCCTGTTGTTGTCCCTCCAGAGGGACTGGCTGGCCACTGTGAGAGACAGGAGGCTGAACTAGATGGACCCTCACTGGTCTGATCCAGGATGGCTCTTCTGATGTTCTTCTCAGAGGAAGGCCTCGGCCTCTCTGCCCTGTTGTTGGCCCTGCAGAGGAACTGGCTGGCCATTGTGTGAAACAGGAGGCTAGACTAGATGGACCTTCCCTGGTCTGATCCAGCAGGGCTCTTCTGATGTTCTTCTCAGGGGAAGGCCTCAGCCTCTCTGTCCTGTTGCTGTCCCTCCAGAGGAACTGGTTGGCCAATATGTGAGACAGGAGGCTGGACTAGATGGACCCTCACTGGTCTGACTCAACAGGGCTCTTCTGATGTTCTTATGAAGGCCTCAGCCCCTCTGCCCTGTTGTTGGCCTTCCAGAGGAACTGCTTGGCTGCTGTGAGAGACAGGAGGCTGGGCTAGACGGACCCTCACGGATCTGATCCAGCAGGGCTCTTGGCTGTTGCAGAACTTGGCAGTGGGCAGGTATCAGTTCCGAGACTCAGGACTGGAGTTGGGATCCTAACTAAACTGAGGAAGGGTTGGAACAGCTTCCTCAAGGTGGCCCAGGGTGTGGGCGGAAGATCTCAACTTGAGGGCTGGACAGTGTGGGGGAAAGCCATTCTTCAAGTGCCTTGGCCCTGAACTGTGCAGGGCTCCCGAAGGCACACTTTGAATTGTGCCTGGGAAGACATGGGCAGCCAGTGCAGCGGCTCTTTGAGTGCACGGATGGCACCAGCCCTGTATCCAGTCCCCGAGGGCTGCCTTGCAAAAGGAACTGGAGGGAGAAAAGGCTTCGGTTGGCTTAAAGGAAGGAGCCAAACTCGTGGGAGGCTATTCCCCCCATTATTACAAAAATAAAAGTTCCTCCTTGACCCTCATGACCCAACGATCAGGGGGATTAACTCCTTATCCTTTGCTAGTCTCTGATGTCTGCTGTGGTCTGTACCACGGTTTCCCTCAGGACTTGTGGCTGCCATGCCCCTGGGCTCACCCCAACTCTCCTCTGCCCCAAACAGGCGAATACCAGAGCAGCCTCCACCTTTGTGCTCTCATGAAGCTGGTGAAGGAGATCCCCGAGTTCCTCTACGGACACGCAGGACCCCCCGTGGACCCCCCTGCCACGGCAGGCAGCAGTGAAGTGGAGGGGGCGGACGAGGGGCAGGCGGCCGGGGGTGAGTGAGCTGAGGCTTCTGGCAGGGTGAAGGGAAGAGTCTGTTGTGGCCCGGAGGAGGTTCTGGAGACACACAATTCACAGAGGAGAGGCCAGTCCATGGTTAAATCGGGCTTCCGTGGTCAGAAACAGCATACCACTGCGGGGCGGGGCAGCAAGGAGGCCTTGGTGTTGGTGGGTTCTTGATGGGCCTTCTGAGATAGGGTTGCCAAGTCCAATTTAAGACATATCTGGGGACTTTGGGGGTGGAGCCAGGAGACTTTGGGGGTGGAGCCAAGATCAAGGCTGTGACAAGCATAATTGAACTCCAAAGGGAGTTCCGGCCATCACATTTAAAGGGACGGCACACCTTTTCAATGCCTTCCTTCCATAGGAAATCATGAAGGATAGGGGCACCTTCTTTGGGGGCTCATAGAATTGGACCCCCTGGTCCAACCTTTTTGAAACTTGGAGAATATTTTGGGGAGAGGCACTAGAAGATGCACTGAAAATTTGGTGCCTCTACCTCAAAAAACAGCCTCCCCAGAGCCCCAGATACCCGCGGATCAATTCTCCATTATTTTCTATGGGAATAAATCTCCATAGGGAATAATAGAGTTCCCAGCAGACATTTCCCTCCCCTCCCCCTGCTTTCTGACGACCCTGAAGCGGGGGGAGGGCCTCCAAACCGGGGGATCCCCTGCCCCCACCTGGGGATTGGCAACCCTATTGTGAGGGCATCTGGTTGGGGATGTCGGGCTAGATGGGCCCAACCGGGCCTGATCCAGGAGGGCTCCTCTGATCTTCTGACATTTTCCTCAGCCTCACGAGCAGTTCTCTGAGGGAGCATCTCTCTCCCTTCCGCTCTTGTCAGCCATGGCCTCTTTTGACAGGCTTCTCTCCCTCACCCTCCTCCACAGCCTCTTTGATGAGCAGCCGAGAAACCGTTGACAGCTGAGGCATTTTCGTGAGGGGAAAAGAGAGGCTGAAGTCACGGGACCCACCGAGTGAAGGGTCTCTGATGCGGCTCACAGGATTTTTCTAAGCAGAATGAACAACTTTCTGAGCCCCTTGTTGTCAGTGGCTGCGGCAGGTTGTCACACTGCTGAGGAGGGCACCGTTGGCCACTTTGCACCTTTAAAACAAACATGGCGGACTGGAGCTGGAGCCGTCCTCTTTGTCTGAGAAAGATGGGCCCCAGCAGACTGCCTTCCTTTGTTGGCTGGGAAAGCAAGCAAAGCCCACAAGAGAATGGCTTCTCCGTTTCATAACTTATTTTTTTTGTTTATGTCATGTGTACCTCACCCTTCCACCCAATGGAGACCCCAAGTGGCTTATATAGTTTCCCTCTCCTCCATTTTACCCTCACAACAACCCTGTGAGAACGTGTGGCATTCCCAAGGTCACCCAGCAAACTACAAGACAGAGTGGGGATTTGAACCTGGGTTTCCTAGATCCAGTACACTCTGCTGGCTCTCCCGACTTCGCTTCCTAATGGCCACTCTGGTGGTGAAGCAGAAGCGGCCCATCCCTGAGGCACCCAGGGACAGCGACAGCTTTTGGGTGCCATGAGGGGCAGCAAGGGAGGAAACGGGAGGTTTGACCCTGGGCCCCCTCAAACCAGTGCGGTTTGGGTAGGAGAACTGGGTCGGATCCTGGCCGTCCGTTCCACCCGCTGTGGTGCTTTCCTTACAAGTCAGGAAGGAGCCTTTGACTCCTTTCCATTAGCAGACCATACCCCCAGGACCCCTCCCTTTATCAGCTGCTTTGGGCTGCAGTTAAATCTGAATTCCAGTCCTGGTGCCTTCTGCCCCATGTTAGAGCATGGAGCAGTTGCTACGTCAGGCACAAAACCACTTTCTCAGTGGCTCTTTGGGAGTTGGATACAGGGATGCTCGGATAGCAGACGTCCCCTAGTCACTTTTTGGTGTTGCCAACCTCGAGGCGGCACCTGGAGACCTCCCACTATTACAGCTGCAGACCACAGAGATCAGATCCTTTGGAGAAAATGGCGGCTCTGGAGGGTCGACTCAATGGCGTGTTATCATGCTGAAGGCCCCCCCTCCCCAAACTCCACCCTCTCAGCTCCACCCCCAGAATCTCCAGGTGTTTTCCAACCCAAAGCTGCCAACCCTGAACCCCTTACAGCCCCACTTTCATGCCATAGGGGAAGCACATGCACACGGGGAGGGGGGCTTTGTCATAAATGGAATGAAAGGAGAGGAGTCACACGGGCAGCCAGTGTGGAGTAGCAGCTTGAGTTCCTCACTAGGATCTTGGTGACTCGAGTTCAGAATCCCTCTCTGCCATGAAGCTGTGTGGGTGATCCTGGCACAGTCATATGAGGCCTGCCTTTCCAGCCTCAGAGGGTTGCTGTGAGGACAACGGGGCAAGGGGAAGCCATGGATGAGGTCCTGAGCGCTTTGGGGAAAGGGCTTGATACAAATGTCCTCAGCAGAGACAGAGCTGCTGGCTGGGCTTCCTGGTCCCCCTGGATGATGAAGAAGACGATATTGGATTTATATCCTGCCCCATACTCTGAATCCCAAAGTCTCAGAGTGGCTTACAATTCACTTTACTTTCCTCCCCCACAGCAGACACCCTGTGGGGTAGGTGGAGCTGAGAGAACTCTGACAGAAGTTGCCCTTTCAAGGACAGCTCTGCGAGAGCTATGGCTGACCCAAGGCCATTCCAGCAGCTTTAAGTGGAGGAGTGGGGAATCAGACCCAGTTCTCCCAGATAAGAGTCCTGCACTTCACCACTACACCAAACTGGGTGCAGTAAATGGGTCCAAGCAGCCCAATGGCCTGTAGGGATTGTGGCCGCATCTTGTGAAGTCCTCGTCTGAGATGTGTTTTCACCCTATAGCCAAAATGGAGAGCCCAGCGGAGAGCTCACAGGACCCACCTAGCCTGGAGAACGATGCAGCAGACGCTTCGGGGGGCTTGAGCTGCAGCCATTCGGGCCCCTCCGCCAGTAGCATGGAGGGAAGCTGGGGAGACCCTCCGCTGGACATGCAGGGTGAGTCTCAGAAATGCAAGCGTGGGGAGGGGCAGCACTGGTCCTGCTTTCTTTCAGTGACTGACCATTGTGCAAAAAAGGGAAGCAAGCTGCTGATTCACACAGAGTTCTTCAGGCTGAGGAAAGGTTAGGGTTGCCAGCTTCCAGGTGGGGTCTGGAGATTTCCTGGAATTACATCTGCTCTTCAGGCAATGGAAATACATTCGTTGGGAGAAAACGGTTGCTTTGGACAGTAGATTACAGGGCATCATACCCTGTGGAGGTTCCTCCCCTCCCCAAACCTCCACTCCCAAATTTCCAGACATTTCCCCGCCCAGAGGTGGGAACTTTAGAAAGGGCCCTGGGCAGGTGAGGCCTTCTTGGCAACCTCTTCGGATGCAAAGTGGAAAGGGCAGCCGTGTTGCTCTGCGGCAGAAGCAGCTTCGAGTCCAGAACTGCCTTAAAGACCAACGAGATATCTGGGGTAGAAGCTTTGGATAGTCTTTTCCTCCACACTGCCCAAGAGAGCTTTCCCTCGGCAGAGTGTCTCCCCTGCAACTCTCACCAAAGTCTAAGGTGCTCCTGGAATCTAACCAAGCACATAACGTAAATGAAAGCTCTTAGAGGAGTGCCAGGTGTTACTATTCGATCTGTGTTCGAGTCCAGGAGCTCCTTAGAGACCAGGAGCCTTTGCGAGGCCAAGCTCCCATGCTTGCTTGAGGCCACCTGGTGAGTTTGTGGCAAACAGATTTGAACCGGAGGCTTCCTGGGCTTCGCCTCCTTCTAATCGCTTCACTCACTGTAGGTATTCATTGGTCCCCCTGACCCAGTTCTGCCTTGTCTGCTGGTTGTGGATCTTTTGGGCCTTTGTGGCTGTGCTCCCGGAGTCCTGTAACTGGAGATGTTGGGGTCTGCTCCAGAAGCGGAGCATGTGCCCTACCCCCAGGGGGCAGCCTTGCAGTCTAGACTGTATGGCACACCTGCAAAGTCAGCATGTCTTATGGGAAGGGGTTCTTGCCTCCTGACATGGGAGATCCGTGTTAAGCTGTGGAAACTCACAGGACAGCCCTCTCCACTGAATCCTGCCTCAAAGGGTTGTTGTGAGGTTCAAATGGAAACCTCATGGACATTTTGAGGAAAGCTGGGACATGAATGTGACCATTATTATTGGCATTAGCAATCAGTTTTGGCCCCATCAACTGAAGAAGAAGAAGAAGATGAAGATGATGATGATGATGATGATGATATTGGATTTATATCCCACCCTCCATGCCTAATCTCAGAGTCTCAGAGCGGCTCACAATCTCCTTTATCTTCCTCCCTCACAACAAACACCCTGTGAGGTGGGTGGGGCTGAGAGTTACGCTTTCAAGGACAACCTCTGCCAGAGCTATGGCTGACCCAAGTCCATTCCAGCAGTTGCAAGTGGAGGAGTGGGGAATCAAACCCGGTCCCCCCCCCCCCAATAAGAGTCCGAGCACTTAACCACTAGAAGATGATGACTGCAGATTTATACCCCTCCCTTCTACCTGAATCAGAGACTCAGAGCAGGTTACAATCTCCTATACCTTCTCCCCCTGCAACAGACACCCTCTGAGGTGGGTGGGGCTGAGAGAGCTCTCCCAGAAGCTGCCCTTTCAAGGACAACCTCTGCCAGAGATATGGCTGACCCAAAGCCATCTCAGCAGCTGCAAGTGGAGGAGTGAGGAATCAAACCCATTCTCCCAGATAAGAGTCCGCAGACTTCACCAAACTGGCTCTGAGAAGGAAGTATCTTTTTATTGTGCCTGAGGAGCTGAGATATATGCATTCCCACAGCCATGAAGTTGGTCTTGTCATTTATAAGGTATTTATAAGGTTATTTTTGCTGGAACAGGCATGACCACCAACACAGAAGACCCCGTGGCACAAAGGCCCCTGAAGGGTGAGAAAGGGCCCTGCGAGTCCGGAGGGCCGAAGAGCCAGCCTGAGGTGGAGACAGCTGCTGTGATGGCCACAGGTGGGTGAATCCTGCAGTGGGCTCAACAACACCCACCCTTTAGGAAGGAACCCCCTTCCCCATGTAGCCGAAGCTGCCCAGCCAAAACTTTGAGGTGTTTGCTTCCAGGAAAGGAGCCTCTTCCATGTCGTACTGGGGACTCACGCCTCTGGGAACTTAGTTTCCTCCAAATGAAATTCTGCAAACTGCAATAATTTGCATAGGTTGGGGAAGGGGAGTGACAGTGGGGAGTTTTGTGGAGCACCCAAGGTTCAAATCTAGCATTCCAGTTGTTTAAAAATATGGGATGTTCCAAGGGGAAAAGGTTGTTGTTATTTTCTTTACATATATTTATCAAGATGGGTAGCCGTGTCAGTTTATTTGTAGCAGTAGAAAAGAGGAAGAGTCCAGACAGCACCTGAAAGATGAACAAAATCTGTGTCAGGGGAGGAGCTTTTGTGAGCCACTGCTTACCTCTTAAGGTACGCATGAAAGGTCCTCTCCTGCCACCAATTAGGAGCGCCTGAACTCTTCCTCTTTTCTAGTTGGGGAGGGACAGTGGCTCACTGGTAGAGCATCTGCTGGTAAGTAGAAGGTCCCAGGTTCAATCCCCAGCATCTCCAAATAAAAAGGGTCCAGGTAAGTAGGTGTGAAAAACCTCAGCTTGAGACCCTGGAGAGCCATGAATGGGGCTGTGGCTCAGTGGCAAAGCATCTGCTTGGTGAGCAGAAGGTCCCAGGTTCAATCCCCAGCATCTCCAACTAAAAAGGGTCCAGGCCAATAGGTGTGAAAAGCCTCAGCTTAAGACCCTGGAGAGCCATGAATGGGGCTATGGCTCAGTGGTAGAGCATCTGCTTGGTAAGCAGGAGGTCCCAGATTCTATCCCTGATATCTCCAACTAAAAAGGGTCCAGGCAAGTAGGCATGAAAAACCTCCGCTTGAGACCCTGAAAAGCCACTGCCAATCTGAGTAGACAAGACTGACTTTAGGGAGGTACAGTGGCTCAGTGGTAGAGCATCTGCTTGGTAAGCAGAAGGTTCCAGGTTCAATCCCCGGCATCTCCAAATAAAAAGGGTCCAGGCAAGTAGGCATGAAAAACCTCCGCTTGAGACCCTGAAAAGCCACTGCCAATCTGAGTAGACAAGACTGACTTTAGGGAGGTACAGTGGCTCAGTGGTAGAGCATCTGCTTGGTAAGCAGAAGGTTCCAGGTTCAATCCCCGACATCTCCAATTAAAAAGGGTTCAGGCAAATAGGCGTGAAAAACCTCAGCTGGAGACCCTGGAGAGCCACTTTCCAGTCTGAGTAGACAATACTGACTTTAGGGAGGGACAGTGCCTCAGTGGTAGAGCATCTGCTTGGTAAGCAGGAGGTCCCAGTTTCAATCCCTGGCATCTCCAACTAAAAAGGGTTCAGGCAAGTAGGCGTGAAAAATCTCAGCTTGAGACCCTGGAGAGCTGCTGCCAGTCTGAGTAGACGACTTTGATGGACTGAGGGGGGTCTGGTTCAGTAGAAGGCAGCTTCATATGTACTTATATATTTATATTCCACTTTTCTTTCCAATGGGATGTAAAGCAGCTTGTGAGACCCGCCCCCTCTATTTTGTCCTCACAACAACCACCCTGTGAGATAGGTTAGGCTGAGACTGAGCGACCCGAGGTCACCCAGCAGGCTTCCAGGGCGCAAGTGACAATTCGAACTCAGGTCACCCAGAATTCTAGTCTGAATCTCTAACCGCTTCACTGCATTGGGTGGTAAATTCTTCCGCGTGATGCCAGATCCCATCCAGCTCAGCTGTAGCTGCGTGGCCTGGCAGTGACTGTTAGGACTTTTGTGAGCTAAAGAAGGTGGTTTGGGGGAGGCAGAGTTTTGCTTTGAATCCAGGCCCCTGTGCTTCTGGCCCACGAGGCAAGCGACATCTGGTTGGTCTTGGACTGAACCAGCCTTTGTTGTTCCTTTTAATTAAAGCAGACGCTGCCCTGGAACGATTCTCCACCCATGAAGGAGGAGAGAAGGCTGGAGCTGTGGGCAGGCCTGGCCCCCCTGACACCCCAGCTGGTGACGACTCCCTCCCTTGCAGTGGGGCAGCAGGAGACTTGGAAGAGAAGAGTGTGGAGCTGGAGGCTGCGGAGCGTCTTCCAAAGGGCACGGAGCAATGGGGCGAAGCGGAGTTCCATAACCCAAGGCCAGCTCCTCAGTGCGATGTGCCCCCTTCAGCAGGTGATCTCCTGGTCGTCCGGATTTCCCATCCACCCTTGCATCCGGACTGGAGAGAGAAACAGCGACGGGGAGGAATGACATTGTGTCATGTGTCAGTGCCATGCCTGGGTTTTCACCCTGATGACGTGTCAATGTGTCAGCCAGTGCTGTGGAAAGTCTATGGTAATACTATAGAGTTTCCAGAGTGTCTCCTGCCGCACTGACATCATGTCCTGCATGGTGCTGAGGCAACATCATGTCTGCCCCTTGCTCTGCCCCTGGGGTGCTAGGTGGAGGCCTCGTATCCCTCATACAGGGGTGGGGGAAGGATGGTGGCTCAGTGGTAGAGCATCTGCTTGGTAAGCGGGAGGTCCCACGTTCAATCCCCGGCATCTCCAGCTAAAAAGGGTCCAGGCAAATAGGTGTGAAAAACCTCCGCTTGAGACCCTGGAGAGCCACTGCCCGTCTGAGTAGACAAGACTGACTTTGATGGACCCAGGAGGGTCTGATTCAGTATAAGGCAGCTTCATATGTTCATATGTGGCCATTTGAAATGCTGTTATATGGAACCTCACCTGGGTGTCTTTCCAGTGGTAAGTCACACACAAGAAGGAGGCAACTGCCTTGGGGCAGACTCCACTGAGTCATGGTTTTTAGAGTTCTTGGGTTCTATAAGGTCTTGGGGTTCCATAACAGTCAAACTCAACATGTCCTCAGTCTAACTGGGAAAATTATCAGTGGAGACCACCCTTGTCTGGGCTGGACAGCCCATCGTTAACCACACCCCTCCCCTGCATTCCTTTTTGTTTGTTTGCGCAGCGACATTTTGCTTACGGTTGCACTGCATCATTGTCTGGCCCTTTTCAAGTCGCAAAGAAATGTGAAGGTTCCTATACCTCGTGCATGCAAAAATGAAGGTGATGCAGATATGAAATGCTTAATCTGAGAATGTGCAGGGCTAAGGAACATGCAGAGGGCAGATGTGCTAGTGGAACCCTTGGAAGCTGCACGGACATGACTGACAGAAGTGAAGAAAGCACAATTTCGCAGCTGAATTCTATACTTTTCTTTCTTTTTTGATAACCTGGAGCCCCGGACTGATGAATTTTATGTTGTTTCAACAGAAGCTACTGCAGATCCTGAATGCAGGACCTCGCCAGACTGCTGGAACGAAGGCCTGACTAATGAACTAGATTCCCCCCATGGCACTTCAGGCAGCATCTCCATATCGAATGGTTGCGCTGGGGAAGAGAGACAGTTTCCTGAGGCTGGGGGCAGGAGACCTGGTGGCAAGAAGGCTTCCGAGCTCTCCTCCCCAAAGCCTGCCCAAGGTGTGTCGGGAGGGGAGGGGACTGTCAGCTCCCTGGTGAAGAGGAGAATTGAGGAGGGAACTGAGCCACTCGCTTGGGCCTGATCTGTGTGATCCTTCTGCCTGGCCAGAAATTGTCAGGCAGACTAGGATATGTGCATTTCTGTGGGCCGTTTCCAAGGGGAGGGATGTCTGTAGTTGGGTATTGTGACCCCAGTGGGTATCAAGGAGGTGCCGGAACAAATGCGACAACCAAAGCCAACTGCTGTAGATTGACTTCTCCCACATTATTGGTTCTGCTTCCTGGAATCAGATTTTCAGAGAACAGAATTTTAAGGCAGCCTTGGGAATGTGGTCAAAAAGGCAACTAAGCCAATGCAGCCTGTGTGGTGTGGTGGTTAAACAGCGACAGACTCTAATCTGGAGAATCGGGTTTGGTCCCCCACTCCTCCACATGCAGCCAGCTGGATGACCTTGGGTCAATCACAGTTCTCTCAGGACTCTCTCAGGCCCCTGCCCTCACCTCATAGGGTATCTCTTGTGAGGAGAGGAAGGCAAGGCAACTGTAAGTCACTTTGAGAGTCCTTTGGGTAGTAAAAGGCTGGGTATAAAAACCCTCTTACTCCTCCTCCTCCTTCTTCCTCCTCCTCGGAGGTGGGAGTGTGAGAAAATCTGCAAAACATCACAGCCCAGAAATTAAAACCCTTGCCCACTTCGCTGCTCCAGGTGATTTTACCTTGCCAGAAACGTTTCGGTTCTTAAATGAAGGGAAGCCTATTTGTTCCTTCCTTAGAAAGCACAGCTGAGCAGAAGCCCCTCCAAGGCCTGCTGAGATGCCTGAAGGACCTGATCGTCCACCAGCCTCTTCCGTCCCACCAAGCATCTCACAAGGATCCCACAGGCAGGAGCCAGGAGGTCCCAGAGCGCAAATGGAGGGACGTGGGGAGTGGGCCGCCTCCCATCCAAGGTGTGTGCGTGTCTGTCTGTGTTCACCTGTCCTGCTTCCTTCCGGCCCCCTCCTGCCAAGACAAGAGCTGCCTCGTGGTATTTCTGTGGCTTCTTGCACGTGTTAAGGTGCCCACTGGTGTCACGTGACTATGTGACAAACCCCTTGGAAGTTCATGGCTCAGGCTTATCTCAGCAATTAACCTTTAACTGGTTCCTCGTGCTGGGCACTTGGCCGCTGCAGCGTTCCTCTGGAGGTATTAAGCCACAGGCCCCGGTGTATATTTCTGAAATGCTGGTTTGAAGCACTGAGCCTCTCTCTTTTCTTTCCGTGTAAAAGCATCGGCAGTTGTGACAGTTGTATTGACCAAGGGAAAGGTCGTGTTCAGTTTCTCCTGCTCCCTGGTGGGTTGCTCTTATGAAACACTGTGGTGCATCGTTCTTGGGAAGGAATGACCCTTCGTGCAGAAGGTGTGACATCCTTGTTGATTGATGGATCCGTAAGGGTGATGTGCCTTTCCTAGATCTGTGGGGTGTCATCCTTATTAAAATTTGTGCCATAGCATCTCTGGGAATGTGGTGCGCACTGTATGGTCACAACGGATATCTGCCACACGGTGAGCGAGGCACACAATGCAGTGAGCGCCCAACTCACAGAACTCACCCTGGAATGATGTTGGTCGTTCTTGAAGGTCCTACTGGACTTCTGTTTCAGTCAGCTGCTGCAATCCACATAGCAAACGAATAATCCGGGGAAAAAAGGCCGGTGGGGGGGAAACTGCGAAGGAGAACAAGGAGGAGGAAAAGGGAGGCGTGGAAAATTTTAAACAGGAAAAAGAATCTCATACTAAGTTACAGCATTCTACAAATATGTAAACTATTTATTTATTTATTTATTCATTCATTCATTCATTCATTCATTCATTCATTCATTTATTCATTCTATGACTTATATCCCGCCCTTCCCATAAAATGGCTCAGGGCGGCTCACAGCAAACAATAAAAACAGAGTTTAAAATATTATTACATATATAAACATTTAAAAAGTCAAAACATTTAAAACCTAAACCTTAAAATCTTAACATCACATCTATACAGTATGATTCACAGAAGTCTAATAAGCTACATTTATTTCCCAGTCAGGCATAAGCTAGCTGGAAGAGGGTTGTCTTACAGGCCCTGCGGAACTGAGCAAGGTCCCGCAGGGCCCTCACCTCTTCCGGCAGCTGGTTCCACCATGTAGGGGCCATTGTGGAAAAGGCCCTGTCTCTAGTTGTCTTAAGACGGACTTCCTTAGGCCCGGGGATGGTGAGAAGGTTTTGAGTCCCAGACCTCAGTACTCTGTCCAAATGAAAGAAATATAATACCTGTGTGCACATCCAGTCAGTATCTTCATTAGTCCTCGTGGTTTGAGTGTTCCCAAAGTGAAGATCCAGAATGTCTCCTTTCTTTTCAAGAGTCTGTGCTCTTGAGAGGATGAAGCTGCCAACTGTTCAGCAACCCAGAAGCAAAGTTCCTTGTCAGAATGTGTGAAGGCTGCGAGCTCTTGAACCAGTGGGACCGTCCGCTTTCTAATGCTCCGTCTAATGCAGCTCCGTATGTTCCCAAACATGAGTCTTAACAGATCTTGTTGCCATACCTATGTACATCAGGTTGCAGAGACATCGAACAACACATATTATACCTCTAGAGTTACAAGGGAATTAATAGGAAAGTTTCTGTCCTAATATGAATTCTGAAATGCCTTCCTTCTAACAGAATAGGCACACACAGAACAATGTCCTCAAGGGAAATTTCCTTTTGGCGTTTCTGTACTGCCCATTGTCATATTTCTGGTACTGGGTTCTCCTAATGGACTCCTCACTAGCCTGTCCTCAAGAAAATGGCAGTTTTGGCAGGTGGACTGTATAGAATCATGCCCTTGCTGAGGTCCCTCCCCAAACCTCACCCTTCCCAGGCTCCAACCCTGAATCTCCAACTCAGAGCTGGCATCAGCAAAGAGCATTGGTCCAGCCACAGATGGCCAAACTGTGGTTTGGGAGCCACATGAAGCCCCCATCAGCTGACTTGGAGAAGGCATTTGTCTCTTTAAATCACTTTCCAAGCCAAGCCAGCTGGCAGCATGGAGAATGAATTTAAAGCTGGCGGCATGGAGAATGAATTTATTTTCCTTCCTTCCTTCCTTCCTTCCTTCCTTCCTTCCTTCCTTCCTTCCTTCCTTCCTTCCTTCCTTCCTTCCTTCCTTCCTTCCTTCCTTCCTTCCTTCCTTCCTTCCTTCCTTCCTTCCTTCCTTGTGGCTCTCAAACATCTGACATTCATGTCTTGGTAGCTCTCAAAGATCTGAAGTTTTATTTTATGTGCCTATTCCATGTGCTCATGGGATTCCTGATCCATTAACGTGTATCTGAATTTCTGACTGTCTTCAGCGTCTTTTGTGGATCCTGCTGTGTTTTTGAGATGATTCCTGATTTTGCATTTCTGTATTTAGTTAAAATTGAACCCCCTGAAAAGGAGCCCCCTGCCTGGCAAGGATCCAGCCCTCTTGTGACACCCGACAGCAGCGCTTCCGACACCCAGACTGAAGGGAGCAGGAGAGGAAGTGCCACAGAGAGGGAGGAAGGCAGCCCTCTGGCAGCTGGTACCTCTCTAGATTTCTTTGTCTTCCGTAGGCTCCATTCTGCTACCAGTCGGTCAGTCATATGCAAAAACAGCTGAATCACCTTCCCCGGAAGCTCAGCCTAGATCATGCCAGTGATGTGCTCTCCCATGCTGGTTTATGGCCGGTGTGCATCACTCAAGTTTTCAAGGCATGATGTGGAGTGGCTCAGTGGTGCTATTTGTCACATGGGCCTCTTTGCAGGGTGTCCTGAAGGCCACCCAGTAGGCGACCATGGCTGGGCAGGATTTGAACCCAGTGCCAGTACCGAGCCCATCTGAAGCCGAGTGAGATACTTGAGGGGAAAAGAAAGAGGGGAGCACCATATGTACAAAGTTGATGATCCCCAGGTTAGGGGAACAAAGTTTGACTCCAGTGGTACACAAGTGTGTGTGCACGCGGACGTTTCTACCCAGAATAAAACTGTGTTGGTCTTAGGGGTGCCCCTGGACTCAAACTTTGTCCAGCGGCTGCAGACCAGCATGGCTACGCACCTGAATCTACCTGGGTTAGGGGGTTCCCGTGGGTAAAAGAACCCCCTCGATGTGATTCAAGGCTGCCCCTCCCCCATGAGGCAAGGCGAGGTGGCCTGTTCTGGAGCATCCCAACAGCAAATAGTGAATTATTTTTTTTATGGATCTGTTTTTACCATGGTTGGGTAATGGGTGCCCTTGTGGATTCTTTGCCTCGGTCACCACAACGTCTGCAGGCTGTCTTGGTACGAGCTGTTCTGTGGCTGCAGGTCTAACGGTGGCATTTCCTTTCTATTTGTCTGCAGTTAAAACTGAGCGGGTGGCTGCCAGCTCTCCCCTCCAGCACCTCCACAGGCTGGGCCATTCCTTCAGCACACACAAAGCGGGAGAGAAGGAGAGGACAGCCAAGGAAACCGAGGGCCTGGGTCTGAAAAGTGAGTCAGTCTTTTGTCCCTTTGTGCCAAGCTGGGATTGCCACCCACCCACCCATTAACCCATCCATCCGCCCACCCACCCAGCCAATCCATCCATCCACGCGCCCACCCACCCACCCACCCACCCACCCACCCATCCATCCATCCATCCATCCATCCATCCATCCATCCATCCATCCATCCATCCATCCATCCAATCTTCTTAATCCATTCTTATCCATTTTGTCTTCACCACAGCCCTGTGAGGTATGTGATTCTGAGCGAGAGCAACTGTCCCAGAGTCACCCAGTAAAATTAGTGGCAAGGGGAGATTCGAACCCGGATCTCCTTTATCCTAGTTCAGTGCTCAACCCTCTCTGCCGCGTTGGCTCTACTTGCCTTGGAGGCTGTCAAGTCCTGCACAGTCTTCATTGATGATGAGCTGTATGTTGGGTTAATCATAGAAAGCTTTATTCATTTAGCCAAGTTTTTTCAGGCGAGACTCTGTCTTGATAGAACTACTAAACCAGGTACAGACAGTTAGATATATTGGTTGGTTCATACCGTTAATTTGAGTAAAAAGTGCCTTTTTCCTACCAATGAAACAGCTCCCCTTCCCCCCCTTTCACATTCTAACTAGAACAAGCCACGGCTAAGCGATAGTCTCTTAAGAGTACAAACTTGAAGAACCAAGCGTGTTGCATACCTCAGGGTGAGAAAAGATACTTGCAGGTTTCACAGCCATAATGTATGTGATTGGCTAGCCATCTGCATCTACAAGCACAATTGTCTCGTGTTACAGAAACTGAACCCACATGGGAGAACTTGTGGCAAGGAGAGAGACAGGCAGCAGCCCAGGGGTGTGGGTCTGTTTTCACCATTGCAAGCAGAATGAACGAATGAAAACTTGTTACTTTCTTTGTCCGTTTATCAAATTTCTCTCCTGCTCCCTCTCCCCGGAATGGGACTTAGGGCAGCCAACGGCATATAAAGCACACCCCATAGCTTAGGGGTCATGACACTTTGGAATCTTTGTGATGCCCAGCGGCCCCTCTGGAATTCTTTCTTTTGCTCCAGTTAAGACTGAAGACGATCCCCCCTTGGAAGTCGTGATGGGCTGCCTGAAGGAGGCCCCAGCAGAGGAGGAGGAAGAGGAGAAGAAGAGAGAGCAGCACGCTCCGTTACCCAATCACGGCACTTCTCCCAGCAGCAGGGAGCCGGGCCTCTGGGTGCCATATTCGGAGGGTGAGGCAGGGCCTGTCGGGATCTGAGGGCACTTCCGTGAACGAGAAAGGGGACTAGGAACTTAGGGAGGGAAACGGAGGGCCGGAGCAGGTCATGGACCATGTGAGCATAGGGGGCGGAGCCAGACTTCCCTTGAAGGGGTGGTTCTGGACCCACCTGGAGGCTGCTTTGTGTCCCTCCCCCCAGGCTCAAACTGGGCTGTAGTTCTCCCTGTGGCAATCCAGGTGTTCCCACGCCAGGTTGTGCCCCAGAGTGAGTGGGGCATCAGGAAGACCTTCCCCCCCAGGCCAGCCTCAGCCTCCCAAGTTCTCCATGCACTAGGCACGGTTCTGATTCCGCCCCACCCTCCCACTGCTGCTGCTGCTGCTGCTGCTGGCCAGCAGAGGTTGGGGGTGGTTCCTTTGCCAGCTGCCTTGAGTCATCCTTTCTCCTCTCATCAGCAGACTGGAGCCCGGCCACCAGCCCCCTCCACGGCCTCCTGAACTGCCTGAGAGAGATCCCCATCCCTGGTCCTCAGCCTGCCAGGATGTTGCCTGGCCAAACAGGAGGAGGAAGAGAGAGAAGAAGAGGGGGAAGAAGAGGACCGCTGGGTACGCTGCAGGGTGGAAGAGGGCGTGGGCAGGAACCAACCGGTTTGTGCAAGGCTGTCGGAAGGATTTTGTTAGTCTTGTGCCAAGTTTGCCTCTCACCTCCAGGGCCTGGGGCAGGCTTGGGGAACAGGGGGATGCCATTGATGGCTGGGAGCCACTGTGCATCAGTGCCTCCTTCGCTGTGCCCCCACAAGCAGTGGCTCAGCCACACAATCAGCCCTGGGTGCCTGCCTGGTTTCCCCCCAGCCACCCACCTTGTTAAGTGCCACGGGTTCCAGTGTTGCCCATTCTGAAGCACCAAGGGTTTAACTAACGGGGCATCTTTGGTGAGAGCCAGACATCCCCAGGGCCGCACTGCAACATTTGGAGGACCAGCTCACCCAATGGGAAGTGTATAGATGGAACTCTCTGTCTGGGGCAGTAATGCTCTTTATTCTTGGTGCTTGAGGGGGGAGCACAGTGGGAGGGCTTCTGGTGTCCTGGCCCCACTGGTGGACCTCCTGATGGCACCTGGTTTCTTTGGCCATTTTGTGACACAGAGTGTTGGACTGGATGGGCCATTGGCCTGATCCAACATGGCTTCCCTTATGTCTGGGGCAGTGATGCTCTATATTCTTGGTGCTTGGGGGGGGGGGACAGTGGGTGGGGAGGGGGACAGTGGGAGGGCTTCTAGCGTTCTTGCCCCACTGGTGGACCACCTGATGGCACCTGGTTTCTTTGGCCACTGTGTGACACAAGAGTGTTGGACTGGATGGGCCGTTGACCTGATCTAACATGGCTTCACTTATGTCTGGGGCAGGTGATGCTCTGTATTCTTGGTGCTTGGGAGGGAGCACAGTGGGAGGGCTCCTAGTGTCCTGGCCCCACTGGTGGACCTCCTGATGGCACCTGCTTTTTTTGGCCACTGTGTGACACAGTGTTGGACTGGATGGGCCATTGGCCTGATCCAGCAGGGCTTCTCTTATGTCTGGGGCAGTGATGCTCTGTATTCTTGGTGCTTGGGGGGGCACAGGGGGAGGGCTTCTAGTGTCCTGGCCCCACTGGTGGACCTCCTGATGGCACCTGGTTTTTTGGCCACTGTGTGACACAGAGTGTTGGACTGGATGGGCCACTGGCCTGATCCAACAGGGCTTCTGTTATTTTCTTATGTGACACAGAGTGTTGGACTGGATGGGCCACTGGCCTGATCCTACATGGCTTCTCTTATGTTCTTATGTGACACAGAGTGTTGGACTGGATGGGCCATTGGCCTGATCCAACAGGGCTTATGTGACACAGAGTGTTGGACTGGATGGGCCACTGGCCTGATCCAACATGGCTTCTCTTACGTTCTTCTGTGACACAGAGTGTTGGACTGGATGGGCCACTGGCCTGATCCTACATGGCTTCTCTTATGTTCTTATGTGACACAGAGTGTTGGACTGGATGGGCCATTGGCCTGATCCAACAGGGCTTATGTGACACAGAGTGTTGGACTGGATGGGCCACTGGCCTGATCCAACATGGCTTCTCTTATGTTTTCGAACTCGGCATTCCCCACTCTTGCCTCTTTCTCCTGCCCTCCCTCTTGATTTCATTTGCAAACTGCTCTTGGGCCTTGCTTGTGCTGCTGTGTAAAACTCCCTGTGTGGGGCTGGCAACTCACTGCGAAGAATGAAAGCGTCACGTTGCGTTTGCCTCCTGTTCCCTCCAGACCTGTGTGGTGACCGGACAACCCCAGAGAACCTGTGCGAAGTCTCCTCCTGCAGCCGTACGCCTCCAGCACCCGCCGTCAGTGGTAAGGGGGCAGCATTAGGCCTGTGCGCTCCTGCCTTTCAGGGCCAGCTGTGGCTGAAGCCCAGATTTATTCTTCCCCTGGGCTTGGTGTGCTTCTTCCTGTGACCTTTGTGGTGCCATCAGCAGATGTTTCTCTGGAGGAAAGGTTGGGTTCCTGAAGTGCGCTGCCCTCTGGCTGTGCCAGGGCTGGCAGGTGGCATCTCTGCTTCAGCTCTGGGTACTGTGGTGGGTGGTTGTAGGCCAAGAGCACTCGAGCCCCTCGAAGCTGTGTCACCCCAAACATGCGCAAGTAGTTTCGTACCACACTGAGCATAAATGGTGCCCTGTGAGGCATAAATGCCATTTGAGATCTTTTTCATGTGTACTGGCAATAAACCCTGGAAGTTGTGTCCATTCCTCTGCTGTGGAGTGTGGGGAGGAGTAACAAGAAAAGTGGAGCAAAGTAATAAGAAAAGGGAGAAGGTCTATTCCTCAGACATCAAAAGTTTGAAAATGTCAGCCTGCATTAGTGCTGCCCCAGTAACTTCATGCCATGTCTCACCCCCCACCCCAGTTTGGTGTAATGGTTAAGTGTGCAGACTCTTACCTGGGAGAACTGGGTTTGAGTCCCCATTCCTCCACTTGCACCTGCTGAGATGGCCTTGGGTCAGCCATAGCTCTAATAGAGAGCCAGTTGGGTGTAGTGGTTAAGTGTGCGGACTCTTATCTGGGAGAACCGGGTTTGATTCCCCACTCCTCCACTTGCAGCTGCTGGAATGGCCTTGGGTCAGCCATAGCTCTAATAGAGAGCCAGTTGGGTGTAGTGGTTAAGTGTGCGGACTCTTATCTGGGAGAACCGGGTTTGATTCCCCACTCCTCCACTTGCAGCTGCTGGAATGTCCTTGGGTCAGCCATAGCTCTAATAGAGAGCCAGTTGGGTGTAGTGGTTAAGTGTGCGGACTCTTATCTGGGAGAACCGGGTTTGATTCCCCACTCCTCCACTTGCAGCTGCTGGAATGGCCTTGGGTCAGCCATAGCTCTAATAGAGAGCCAGTTGGGTGTAGTGGTTAAGTGTGCGGACTCTTATCTGGGAGAACCGGGTTTGATTCCCCACTCCTCCACTTGCAGCTGCTGGAATGTCCTTGGGTCAGCCATAGCTCTAATAGAGAGCCGGTTTGGTGTAGTGGTTAAGTGCCTGGACTCTGATCTGGGAGAACCGGGTTTGATTCCCCACTCCTCCACTTGCAGCTGCTGGAATGTCTTTGGGTCAGCCATAGCTCTAATAGAGAGCCAGTTGGGTGTAGTGGTGAAGTGTGCGGACTCTTATCTGGGAGAACCGGGTTTGATTCCCCACTCCTCCACTTGCACCTGCTGGAATGGCCTTGGGTCAGCCATAGCTCTAATAGAGAGCCAGTTGGGTGTAGTGGTGAAGTGTGCGGACTCTTACCTGGGAGAACCGGGTTTGATTCCCCACTCCTCCACTTGCACCTGCTGGAATGGCCTTGGGTCAGCCATAGCTCTAATAGAGAGCCAGTTGGGTGTAGTGGTGAAGTGTGCGGACTCTTATCTGGGAGAACCGGGTTTGATTCCCCACTCCTCCACTTGCACCTGCTGGAATGGCCTTGAGTCAGCCATAGCTCTAATAGAGAGCCAGTTTGGTGTAGTGGTTAAGTGCGCAGACTCTTCCCTGGGAGAACTGGGCTTGAGTCCCCACTCCTCCACTGGCGCCTGCTGGAGTGGCCTTGGGTTAGCCAGAGCTCTTGTAGGAGTTGTCCTTGACAGGGCAGCTGCTGTGAGAGCCCTCTCAGCCCCACCCTCCTCACAGGGTGTCTGTTGTGGGGGGAGAAGATAAAGGAGATTGTGATTCAGAGAGACGGGCGGGGTATAAATCTACAGTCGTCTTCTTTCTCTCATGGCTGATATAGCTTTTGTAACAGCTCAGAAGAGTCGGAGTGTGGCCTCACAGAGGTGGACGGGGAGACATGATGCATGACTGCAGTTTATGGCAGGAGGCCTGGCTCCTTTGTCGGGAGTGAATTCTCCTGTGTGGAAGGCAGATGGCCTTCTCCAGAAAGCTGCTGTCCAGGGAGGACTGATCTGAGGAAGCTGAGGCAGGGGCCAAGAAAGGCTTCTTTTCCTTCCTTCTGCACGCATTTCCCTTTTGTTCGACAGAGCCCCTTGTGGAGAATTTGCGTCCTTGTGACCCAGGACTTGTGAAGCAGTCCCCCCCGCCCCTCCTGCGGTCTGGTGGGCACAAGAACAACAATCTTGGGCGAGATGCGCAGTCAAGGAAACTGAAGGCGGGAGAATGCAGAGAAGGTCAGAAAGAACGTGCAGAAATGCGCCAATCCTGAGCATTGCTTTGCCTCTTTAATTCTCGCTCGCAGCCCGAAATGTGCTGGGAAAAAAGGGTCAGGAGGCACCTGCCGTAGAGCTTGAATTGGAACCCCCACGGGAAGCAGCCTTCAGCGGAGTGGGGCCCCTGGCTGTTGGGCTCACCGTCATCCTCTTGAACGGCTCCCAGCTCTCCAGGCTTCCTGGCTGAGGGAGGGTGTGCCCAGTCCTGCTGCCCGAGACCCTTCTTCCTAGCCGTACCGAGTGGTGGGCTCGGGGTCTTCTCAAGGCAGAGCCTGTGTCCCACCCCTGAGCCCTGGCCCTCTGCAGACCCATTCTGAACCCCTGGCCATGGCTGGGTCTGGCTGCTTTGGAGCCATCCCCCCACCTGGGCCCTGTGGCACTGCCACAACAGCTGGGCTTGGACTAGCACCAGAACCAACGGGTTGAAATTAAATCAAAAGAGTTTCCAGTTCAACATTAGGAAGAACTTCCTGGCTGTTAGAGCGGTTCCTCAGTGGAACAGGCTTCCTCCTCGGGAGGTGGTGGGCTCTCCTTCCTTGGAGGTTTTTAAACAGGGGCTAGGTGGCCATCTGACAGCAAGGAAGATCCTGTGAATTTAGGGGGAGGGGTTTGTGAGTTTAGAGTGGTTCCTCAGTGGAACAGGCTTCCTCCTGGGAAGGTGGTGGGCTCTCCTTCCTTGGAGGTTTTGAAATAGAGGCTAGATGGCCATCTGACAGCGATGAAGATCCTGTGAATTTAGGGGGAAGGGTTTGTGAGTTTAGAGTGGTTCCTCAGTGGAACAGGCTTCCTCCTGGGAAGGTGGTGGGCTCACCTTCCTTGGAGGTTTTTCAACAGAGGCTAGATGGCCATCTGACAGCGATGAAGATCCTGTGAATTTAGGGGGAGGTGTTTGTGAATGTCCTGCATTGTGCAGGGTGCTGGACTAAATGACCCTGGAGGTCCCTTCCAACTCTAGGATTCTGTGATTAGGAAGAACTTCCTGACTGTTAGAGCAGTTCCTCAGTGGAACAGGCTTCCTCCTTGGGAGGTGGTGGGCTCTCCTTCCTTGGAACTTTTTAAACAGAGGCTAGAGGACCATCTAACAGCGATGAAGATCCTGTGAATTTAGGGGGAGGTGTTTGTGAGTTTCCATTGTGCAGGGGGTTGGACTAGATGACCCTGGAGGTACCTTCCAACTCTATGATTCTAGGAGAACAAAACAGGCCCCAGGACAGATCCTTCAGGCACTCTACTTGTCACTCCTCTTCAAGAGGATGAGGAACTGTTAATCAGCACGCTTTGGGTGTGATCTACTAACCAGTTACAGATCCATCTAACAATAACAGAATCCAAACCACATTTTACCAACTGGTCAACAAGAGTAGTACATGGAACCTTATCAGAAGTCTTAACTGACTTTGATGGACGAAAGGTCTGATTCAGTGTAAGGAGTTTCATGGTTGTTATTAATGGACTCACAGTGACTTACAATATAAAAAAATACAGAAAATAAAGTACCTAAAACACAAAAAACAAAATTTAAAAAGAATCACAGTTTAGGACTGCTTTATTCAAATGCAGTCTTAAATAAAACTGCCTCTTAAAGATTCAAAATGAAGGGGCCAGATACACATTCCCTGGGAGGCAGTTCTAGAATCATGGGGCTGCCACTGAAAAGATCCTGTCTCCTGTACCCACCGGATGAGCTTCTTTGGTTGGTGGGGCATTCAGGAGAGCCCCTCTCTGCAATCTCAGTTCCCGGGCAGGAGCATCTGGGCGGAGAAGGTCCTTCAGATATCCTGGTCTTACACCACATAGGTCTTTAAAGGCCAAAACCAATGCCTTGAATTTGGCTTGGGAGTAGATTGATAACCAAATGTAATTGCTGCAGCATTGGAGTTGCATGTTCCCAATAGAAATCCCCAACCAGCAGTCCAGCTGCAGAGTTGTGAATACTCTTTAAGGGTAGCTCTGGATGAACTCTGACTCAGCTTGTGACGGGCAGAAACCTGTCTAAGAATTGTTTGTGCACCTGCTGATTCGTGCACCGCCTTCCCTAGGACTTGGCTTCCGCTTGCAAGGCCTTGAGAGGCACTCGAAGGAACTTCCTCTCAGCATGTGCAGCCAGCCGGCTTCGCCAGCCATCAGCTCTTCCATCAGCAGCTCCCCGGACAGACGCCCCAGATGGACTCCGGAGCCGGGGAAGTGGGCACGAAAGGAGGAAGGTGAGAGAGTCACGAGAACACAGGAAGCTGCCTTCTCCTGAATCTGACCTAGAAGAAGGCAGGGTTTGGGGAGGGGAGAGCATCAGTGGGGTGTAATGTCGTGGAGTCTGCCTTCCACAGTGGCCATTTTCCCCAGGGGGACTGACCTCTCTTGTCTGGAAGGAAAAGGGAAGGTCCCCTGTGCAAGCACCAGCCGTTTCCGACTCTGGGTTGACATTGCTTTCTCAACGTTTTCACGGCAGACTTTTTACGGGGTGGTTTGCCATTGCCTTCCCCAGTCATCTACACTTTCCCCCCAGCAAGCTGGGGACTCATTTTACCAACCTCGGGAAGATGGAAGGCTGAGTCAACCTTGGGCCGGCTACCTGAAAACCCAGCTTCCACCGGGGATCGAACTCAGGTCATGAGCAGAGCTTAGGACTGCAGTAGTGCAGCTTTAACACTCTGCGCCACAGGGCTCTTAAAAGGAAAGGTCCCCTTTGCAAGCACCAGTCGTTTCCGACTCTGAGGTGACGTTGCTTTCACGTTTTCACGGCAGACTTTTTACGGGGTGGTTTGTCATTGCCTTCCCCAGTCATCTACACTTTCCCCCCAGCAAGCTGGGGACTCATTTTACCATCCTCGGAAGGATGGAAGGTTGAGTCAACCTGGAGCCGGCTACCTTGTCTAGAAATCAGTGTTAATCCCAGCAGATCTCTAGCCACCACCTGGAGGGTGGCAACCCAGTAGAAGTGGGGATTTGAACTCGTGTCACCCAGGCTCCACACATTCCCCAGTATTGGGGGCCAGCTGCACAGGTTGGAGTTGCAGAGGATGGTGAGCTTATGCCAACTCACTGTAGAGTGGCAAGACAGACCCCTCACAGCTTGGAATTGTGCGACCTGTTTGTGCCGTGTGAAGTGGATGGAAGGCAGAGGCAGCCTGGCCCTCTCTGCCCCCCTTGTTCCTGCAGGACTCAGCCAGAACGGCCCCCCCCTGCAAGGCCTGGAGAGGTGCCTGCGGGAGCTCCCCCCAACCGTGCGCAGCCAGCCCCCTTCGCCGGCCCTCAGCAGCTCTTCAGATGGGCTCCACAGGTGGACCCCGGAGGCAGGGAAGTGGCCCAGGAAGGAGGAAGGTGAGCTCCAGCTGGCAGAACCAGGGGTTCCCGCATGCACCACTGGCTTCTGCACGGTGAAAATACTGCTGTGAAGATTGAGGGTTGCACTGAGGCTTGGGGAGTGCGGCATGGGGGGAGAGCCACTCCCTTGGGGGCAGCTTTTTAAAAATTTATTTACGTTATCTTTATATCCCGCCCATTCTATACAGACTCAAGGCAGTCAGCAGCATAAAATAGACAGTAGACAAAAGCAATATTAAAACAGTAAAACAATGAACAAACGGGTAAATGACAATGATGCTACTTCAGGCGAATCATGTAACATTTTCTTTCTCACGCGCACAGATCCTAGGCAGCTAATCCTGAAGCATGATAGATCCAGATGTGGTGGCAGCCCTCTCCCATTAGATGTCATATGCCATCCAGTTTGGTGTAGTGGTTAAGTGCGCGGACTCTTATCTGGGAGAACCGGGTTTGATTCCCCACTCCTCCACTTGCACCTGCTGAGATGGCCTTGGGTGAGCCATAGCTCTAATAGAGAGCCAGTTTGGTGTAGTGGTTAAGTGTGTGGACTCTTATCTGGAGAACCGGGTTTGATTCCCCACTCCTCCACTTGCACCTGCTGAGATGGCCTTGGGTCAGCCATAGCTCTAATAGAGAGCCAGTTTGGTGTAGTGGTTAAGTGTGCGGACTCTTATCTGGGAGAACAGGATTTGATTCCCCACTCCTCCACTTGCAGCTGCTGGAATGGCCTTGGGTCAGCCAGAGCTCTAATAGAGAGCCAGTTTGGTGTAGTGGTTAAGTGCGCGGACTCTAATCTGGGAGAACTGGGTTTGATTCCCCACTACTCCACTCGCAGCTGCTGGAATGGCCTTGGGTCAGCCAGAGCTCTAATAAAGAGCCAGTTTGGTGTAGTGGTGAAGTGTGCGGACTCTAATCTGGGAGAACTGGGTTTGATTCCCCACTCCTCCACTTGCAGCTGCTGGAATGGCCTTGGGTCAGCCATAGCTCTAATAAAGAGCCAGTTTGGTGTAGTGGTTAAGTGCGCGGACTCTAATCTGGGAGGACAGGGTTTGATTCCCCACTCCTCCACTTGCAGCTGCTGGAATGGCCTTGGGTCAGCCAGAGCTCTGGCAGAGATTGTCCTTGAAAGGGCAGCTGCTGGGAGAGCCCTCTCAGCCCCACCCACCTCACAGGGTGTCTGTTATGGTGGAGGAAGGTAAAGGAGATGGTGAGCCACTCTGAGACTCTTCGGAGTGGAGGGTAGGATATAAATTCAATATCTTCATCTTCTTCTTCATCCAAAACAGTTCAGTCTTGCAGGCCCTGCGGAACTGCAATGAATCACGCAGGGCCCTGATGGCTTCTGGGACGGAGTTCCAAAGTATTGGGGCCGCAACTGAGAAGGCTCTTGCTCTTTGGCACTTGCAAAGTGCTGGAGAGAGCCAATCCCCAATCAGACTCTGGCTTTCTTGGCAGTTCCGGCGACTGCAAAGGCTGGTTTTGGGACAGTGCTGTTTTTCCCATTAAAATGCATCATTTCTACCAGTGTAAAACTCAGTGCTTATGAGTGCAAAATGTGCCCACTGCGTTAATATCCCCAGCTAGCTTCCAATGCTGACGTGCTGGATCTCGGCCTCTCTGCCCTGTTGTTGGCCCTCCAGAGGAACTGGCTGGTCCCTGTGTGAGACAGGAGGCTAGACTAGATGGACCCTCCCTGGTCTGATCCACAGGGCTCTTCTGAGGTTCAACAACAGGGCAGAGAGGCCGAGGCCTTCCCCTGAGAGGAACCTCAGAAGAGCCCTGCTGGGTCAGACCAGGGAGGGTCCATCTAGTCCAGCCTCCTGTCCCACACAGGGGCCAACCAGTTCCTCTGCAGGGCCAAAAACAGGGCAGAGAGGCCGAGGCCTTCCCCTGAGAAGAACGCCAGAAGAGCCCTGCTGGATCAGACCAGTGGGGGTCCATCTAGTCCAGCCTCCTGTCTCACACAGTGGCCAGCCTGTTCCTCTGGAGGGCCAACAACAGGGCAGAGAGACTGAGGCCTTCCCCTGAGAAGAACACCAGAAGAGCCCTGCTGGATCAGAACAGTGAGGGTTCATCTAGTCCAGCCTCCTGTCTCCCACAGGGGCCAGCCAGTTCTTCTTGGAGGGCCAACAGCAGGGCAGAGAGGCCGAGGCCTTCCCTTGAGAAGAACATAAGGAGAGCCCTGCTGGGTCAGACCACGGAGGGTCCATCTAGTCCAGCCTCCTTCCTCACACAGTGGCCACCCAGTTCCTCTGGAGGGCCAACAACAGGGCAGAGAGGCCGAGGCCTTCCCCTGAGAAGAACATCAGAAGAGCCCTGCTGGATCAGACCAGGGAGGGTCCATCTAGTCCAGCCTCCTGTCTCACCCAGTGGCCAGCCAGTTCCTCTGGAGGATCAGCATCAGGGCAGAGAGGCCAAGGCCTTCCCCTGGGAAGAGCATCAGAAGAGCCCTGCTAGGTCAGACCAGGGAGGGTCCATCTAGTCCAGCCTCCTGTCTCACACAGTGGCCAGCCAGTTCCTCTGGAGGATCAGCAACAGGGCAGAGAGGCCAAGGCCTTCCCCTGAGAAGAGCATCAGAAGAGCCCTGCTGGATCAGACCAGGGAGGGTCCATCTAGTCCAGCCTCCTGCCTCACACAGGGGCCAGCCAGTTCCTCTGGAGGATCAGCAACAGGGCAGAGAGGCCAAGGCCTTCCCCTGAGAAGAACGCCAGAAGAGCCCTGCTGGATCAGACCAGGGAGGGTCCATCTAGTCCAGCCTCCTGTCTCACACAGTGGCCAACCAGTTCCTCTGGACTGTCAACAAGAGGGCAGTGAGGCTTTCCTCAGTTTGTCTCCTGGCACTGGTGTTCAAAGGTTGACTGCCTCTGAAGGTGGAAGTTCTCCTCAGTCACCATGGCTAGAGCCATCTATCGACTTAACCTCCACAGATCTGTCAAATCGCCTTTTTAAATTGTTTATCCCTGCAGCCATCACGACATCCTGTGGCAGCAAATTCCATATTCTAATCAGTCTCCGTGAAAAGGATTTTGTCCTTTTGTCCATCCCAAACCTCGCGCCCTTCAGCTTCACTGGATGCCCTGGAGTTCTAGTCTGTAAGAAGAGGGGGGGAAAGTTGCCTCAGCCCATTGTCTCCTACCCTGTATATTATTTTATACCCGGTTTCTACTGAGAGGAGTCTGTTTCCTCAGCTGTTGTTTTTTTTTTGCAAATGAAGCCCACCCCAGAACTGGTCTGTGAGGTAGACCAGGAGTGGCCAACGGTAGCTCTCCAGATGTATTTTGCTTACAACTCCCATTAGCCCCAGCCATTGGCCATGCTGGCTGGGGCTGATGGGAGTTGTAAGCAAAAAACATCTGGAGAGCTACTGTTGGCCACTCCTAAGGTAGACAAAAGCAGCTTGGCCCATTGTTTTTATGATGTTGTGAGCCGCCCTGAGTCCGCTTGCGGAGAGGGCGGGATATAAATGTAAAGTAATAAATAAATAAATAAAAATAAATCTCTGTCCCCCTTGTTCCCACAGGACTCAGCCGGAGTGGCCCCCCCCTGCATGGCCTGGAGAGGCGTCTGAAGGACCTCCCCTCAAATGCACGCAGCCAGCCTCCTTCGCCGGCCCTCAGCTCCTCCCTCAGCGGCTCCTCAGACCAGCTGCACAGGTGGACCCCGGAGGCAGGGAAGTGGCCGAAGAAGCAGGAAGGTGAGCTCCAGTCAGCAGATTCTGAAATGTTTCTTTCACTGAGAAATTGTGTTGGTGCCAGAACGCTGGGGCTGGGCTGTGTGTGCGTGCGTGCGTTTGTCGCATTTTTATTTTGCCTTTCTTCTGGGACAGTGGTGGCCAAACTAGCTTAACATGTGAGCCGCATAAATTAAATGTCAGATGTTTGAGAGCCACAAGACAAGAAGGGAGGGAGGGAGGGAAGGAGGAGGAAGAGGTGGAAAGAAAGCCACTTTAATTTTAAATGCATTCTCCAAGTCGCTGGATGGCTTGGCTTGGCAAAGTGATTTAAAGAGTGAAACACCTTCTCCAAGCCAGCTGACGGGGTGGTGGGGGCTTCAAGTTGATCATCTCCCTACCCCACCCCACAAAACACATAAGAGGGCTTTAAAAATGGGGGATTTCCAAATATAATGATCCACAGGAGTGCCAGAGGATATAGTGATGGCCACAGGAATAAGCAGCTTTAAAAAGGAATTGGGAAGATTTGGCTCTATCAGTGGCTACCTGCCATGGTGACTGAGGGGGACCTCCGCATTCAGAGACACTAAACCTGCATCCCAGGGCCAGGGGACAACATCAAGGGAAGCCTCAGCCTCTCTGCCCTGTTGTTGACCCTCCAGAGGAATTGGTTGGCCTCTGTGTGAGACAGGAGGCTGGACTAGATGGACCCTCACTGGTCTGACCCAGCAGGGCTCTTCTGATGTTCTTCTCAGGAGAAGGCCTCAGCCTCTCTGCCCTGTAATTGACCCTCCAGAGGAACTGGCTGGCCACTGTGTGAGAGAGGAGGCTGGACTAGATAGACCCTCTCTGGTCTGACCCAGCAGAGTTCTTCTAGTGATCTTCTCAGGGGAAGGCCTTGGCCTCTCTGCCCTGTTGTTGGCCCTCCAGAAGAACTGGCTGGCCACTGTGTGAGACAGGAGGGTGGACTAGATGGATCCTCACTGGTCTGATCCAGCAGGGCTTTTCTGATGTTCTCCTCAGGGGAACGCTTTGGCCTCTCTGGCCTGTTGTTGGCCCTGCAGAGGAACTGGCTGGCCCTTGTGTGAGACAGAAGGCTGGACTGGATGGACCCTCATTGGTCTGACCCAGCAGGGCTCTTCCGATGTTCTTCTCAGGGGAAGGCCTCAGTCTCTCTGCCCTGTTGTTGGCCCTCCAGAGGACCTGGTTGGCCACTGTGTGAGACAGGATGGTGGAATTGATGGACCACTGGTCTGATCCAGCAGGACTCTTCTGAAATTTTTATGACAGTATCAGCCTCTCTGCCCTGTTGTTGGCCCTCCAGAGGAACTGAATGGCCACTGTGTGAAACTGGATATTGGACTAGAGGGACTTTTGGTCTGACCCAGCAGGGTTCTTCTGACGTTCTTAGAACCCAATACAAAGTTTACAGTTTTACACAATTAACTTAAAGAGCAGAATGTTTAATCTTGTGGACATTTTTTTTTAATAACAGCCCCAAGAGTCTGGCTGGGGCCCTCATCTTTGGCTGCCCTTGATATAACTGCTGTTCCCCCCCCCCACAGGAACCAACCCCCCAGGCGTCCCTCCCCTTCAAAGCTTGGAGAACTGCTTGAAAGAAATCCCCATGAGTGGGAATTCACTGCCAAACTGTTTCACAGCAACCAGCTTCTTCTGTACCCAGAAGCTGAGGAGAGCAGATGCCGAATCCCGGCAACGGTGGGCAGGAGGTAGGTACTTGGCATGACCCCTCCACCCAGGGACCTGAACCCAAGCCCTCCCCACCACAACATTTGAACTGTTCTACCACACTGGCGCTTTTCAGCCATGGGACATGTGGACATCCGACGAGAGAGGGGTGCTCCTTGGAGCCTGTTCAGATGGGTCTTTCCGGACAGGAGGAACCAAAGGGGTTGGGGGCACAACTCATTTCAGGGCCCCCCCTGGGTTGAGCTGTGGTGCTCACACAGGGCTGCATCAACATGTGGCTTGAAACATGCAGTAGCCATCATAAACAGCTGACATGTTTCTGTTGCCCCTCCCACGTTCAGAGCAACTCACCTGAATGCAGTGTCATCTGGTTGTGTGTTGCTCCACCCTGCTCCATTTTATTGGCTCTCTCTAGTAAAGGCAGAGAAATGGACGGTGATGTCCTGTCACGACACAAAATAAGTTGTGCTGAACGTTGCAGGGGGTGTGTGGAAGAAACATACCATTGCCGTTTCCAGTGGCAGCTGTGTGTTTGGGGTCTCGTGCTGTTGGAGCCCAGACTTCTCATTACAGCTTAACATTTCAGGTCATTTCATAAGAATTTCCCTCCCTCTCCCTCATGGTCTCTCGTTAAATACTGAAAGAAAGAAGGAAGTGGGATTTACAGGTTGTGAAGGCCTTCAGGTCTTCAGAACCAATATACTACTGTGAATTACGATACTAAATTGGGAGGGGTTGCAAATACAGTAGAAGACAGAAACAGGATACAGGATGACCTTGACAGGCTGGAAAACTGGGCTAATACCAATAAAATGAATTTTAACAGGGATAAATGTAAAGTTCTGCATTTCGGTAGGAATAATCCCATGCATGGTTACAGGATGGGGGAGACTTGTCTTAGCAGTAGTATGTGCAAAAAGGATCTAGGGGTCTTAGTGGATCATACGCTGAACATGAGTCAACTGTGATGCGGTGGCTAAAAAGGCAAATGCAGTTTTGGGCTGTATCAACAGAAGTATAGTGTCCAGGTCACGTGATGTGATTGTATCGCTTTACTCTGCTCTGGTAAGACCTCACCTGGAGTATTGTGTTCAATTTTTGGCACCATATTTTAAGAAGGATACAGACAAGCTGGAAGGGGTCCAGAGGAGGGCGAAGATGGTGCTATGAGGAAAGGCTGAAGGAGCTGGGGATGTTTAGCCTGGAGAGGAGGCAGCTGAGTGGTGATATGATCACCATCTTAAGAACATAAGAGAAGCCATGTTAGATCAGGCCAATGGCCCATCCAGTCCAACACTCTGTGTCACACAGTGGCAAAAAAATTTTTTTTTTGTTAGTTATATATATATATATATATAATATATATATATATATATATATATATATACACACACACACACACACACACACACACACACACACTGTAGCTAATAGCCACTGATGGACCTCTGTTCCATATTTTTATCTAAACCCCTCTTGAAGGTGGCTATGCTTGTGGCCGCCACCACCTCCTGTGGCAGTGAATTCCACATGTTAATCACCCTTTGGGTGAAGAAGTACTTCCTTTTATCCTTTTTAACCTGTCTGCTCAGCAATTTCATCGAATGCCCACGAGTTCTTGTATTGTGGGAAAGGGAGAAAAGTACTTCTTTCTCAACTTTCTCCATCCCATGCATCATCTTGTAAACCTCTATCATGTCATCGCGCAGTCAACGTTTCTCCAAGCTAAAGAGTCCTAAGCGTTTCAACCTTTCTTCATAGGGAAAGTGTTCCAGCCCTTTAATCATTCTAGTTGCCCTTTTCTGGTACTTGAAGGGCTGTTATATAGAGGATGATGTGGAATTGTTTTCTGTGGCCCCGGAAGGTAGGACCAGAACCAATGGGTTGAAATTAAATCAAAAGTTTCCGGCTCAACATTAGGAAGAACTTCTTGACTGTTAGAGCAATTCCTCAGTGGAACAGGCTTCCTCGGGAGGTGGTGGGCTCTCCTTCCTTGGAGGTTTAAACAGAGGCTAGATAGCCAACTGAAAGCGATGAAGATCCTGTGAATTTGGGGTAGGTATTTGTGGGTTTCCTGCATTGTGCAGGGGGTTGGACTAGATCAGGAGTGGCCAACAGTAGCTCTCCAGATGTTATTTGCCTACAACTCCCATCAGCCCCAGCCAGCATGGCCAATGGCTGGGGCTGATGGGAGTTGTAGGCAAAAAACATCTGGAGAGCTACCATTGGCCACCCCTGGACTATAGATGACCCTGGAGGTCCCTTCCAACTCTATGATTCTATGATTCCAGTGCTCGTGACAAAACTGAATGAAGAATGATAATGTGGAATGGAAGTTATGAGGAAGGTCCTGCTCCAGTTCCATCAGAGCCGTGTGGCAGCCACAGCCCTTGAGACACTCACCTCCGGGGCTGTTCCCACCCCATGTGGTCCATGCAGTTCCACACTGAGTCCTTCACACCCTCCAGCCCAGTGACAGCTCCGATGTTGGATTTAAGAATTTCTCCTTCCATTGCATTTCTTTTAAAAGAATTCACTGCTGGCACCTACAGGTTGAATCCTGAATCCAAAATATTTTTTTCTCACCCTGAAAATACTGATTTGCTCCTTGTGTTCACTTCGGCTCCTTTTCTGGGCGGGCGGGTGGGCTGCCTTTTCTTTCCTCCAGGTGGTCCCAAAGACAACCTGCCACGGTCTCCCACGATCGTCTCTGGATGTGTGGAAGGCAGCGCGGAAAGTTCTCCTCTGGACAGACTGATGAGCTGCCTGAAGGAGGTCCCCATCCGGCGGCCAAGTTACCTCAACACGCCCAGCCTCTCCTCCACCTCCTCCAGCTGCAGTGAATCCGAGAGGGACCAGCAGAGCCCCGAGAGCAGTGGGGCGTGGTGGGACAGCAGCCAGGGTGAGTCTCAGGAACCGGCATTTCCACGATCTCTCCAGGCCACAGGAACCAGCAGGGACTCTGACAGCCACCTGGTCTGCTCAGGAGGACACCACAGGAAACACCAAACATAACTGTGACCAGTGTTCCCTCTAAGCTGAGTTAGCATGAGCTAGCTCACAGATTTTTAGCCTCCAGCTCACACGTTTTTGTCTTAGCTCAGGAAGGATGACCCCAGAATACACTAATTTATGCAGTAGCTCACAACTTCAATGCCAGTAGGCCCAGGGATCGTTTTGTAGAAAAATAGGTGGCGGAGCTCATTAGCATAACCCCCCCCAGCCAAAAGCAACCCAATGCAAGAAAGGAGAGCCCCAGGCAAGCGAGGCCTGCTTGGGCTGGCTAGAGATCCAGCCAGCCCAAGCAGGCCTCGCTCCCCTGGGGGTCTCCTTGGCCGCCTCCCACCCAGTCAAAAGATCAGCAAGCCACCCGCCACCCAAAATCATGTAAGAAGTGGAGAAAGGGTGGCATGGGCTTCTCCAGGGGTTAATGAGGGCTGCTGGGGGCGTGGCAAAGCCCCTGGCGGCTGGCTGGCTGCCCACTCTCATAATCCAGGGATTGTTATGCAGCTGCACCTACTATTTAATGGACAAGGTAGGTGGGGAGGAAGAAGGGGAACCTCAGAAAGGTTCAGGAGCTGCACTCCTGTGAGCTCCTGCTGAATCTGAGGCCTGTCAGTAGCTCACAACTTTTAATGCCAGTAGCTCACAAAGTAGAATTCTTGCTCACAAGACTCTGCAACTTAGAGGGAACATTGACTGTGATATATGTAGGCTACCATATTTTTACTTATAAATTTCACAGAAATAGGCAGTAAGAAGCAATTTTCAATTTCCACAGAGCTCATTGTTATTTAGTCATACAGCATCCAATTAACTGGTTGCAATAGTAGATTAGTTTCGTGCTGCCACTTCATCAGTACTGTTCCTCTCTTCTTCTTGTAGAGCTGTATGTAGAGAAGGAGTAAGCCAGTATCTTTTTTAAAAAACATGTCCTTCCATTTCATTGCTGGCCTCAACACTCTCCATGAAGGAACCCCCTTAAAAATACAGATAACATTTATTTCTGTATCCCGCCCTCCCCCGCTAAAGGCAGGCTCAGGGCGGCTAACAAGGCATGGTAAGTCCATGGTTACAATAAAATACAGTAAAATACAATCATTACTATAAACAGTTAAAATAGATTAAGTTACATTCATAAGTTAAACTAAAAATTAGATACCAGGATGAGGGGGGGCGGGTTTGGTGGGGAGGCCCGGCCTCCTTCCCCCCCTCCCCTTCCCCGTGGCTATGGGCCTGTGAACAGGACCTCTTTGACGTACTCAGATGCCTCCAGGAGCCTCTCTTTGCCAAGCCTGGGTGCAGAGACGCATCTGCCCATAGCCAGGCCTTGCTCCGGGGGAGGATTCTGCTCTTGTGTTTGACAAGGCTATTTTGCGTGTCGTTTGTTCCAGCTCTGGCGGGCAGCATTGTCATCCGCAGTCCCCACGACTCCCCAAAAGACAGGGCTGCCGGCCCCCCTAGAGGCTCAGACACGCCCCTCCCGGACTCCTTGGGTGGCACCTCAGGAAGAGAGGCAGAGCAGAACCGTGTGGAAGGCCAGCGCCCGCAGCCTTTACCTGAGGGTGAGGAGCCTCATCTATGCACCAGTTGGCCTGATCCTGCCTGGAGCGCATCTGCCAGATGGGGCAGAAATCTGGGCAAGGCCCAGGCTGAGCCCCACAGCCCCGGGTGAGAGAGGCTGGGAAGAGGGGGAAGCCCTGCCTGGCAGCTGGAAGGTGGACAGAGGGTGGAGAAGAAGATGGTGAAGATGTTGGCTTTATACCCCGCCCTCCACTCTGAATCTCAGAGCGGCTCACAATCTCCTTCTCCCCCCACACCAGGAACCCTGTGAGGTGGGTGGGGCTGAGAGGGCTTTCACAGAAGCTGCCCTTTCAAGGACAGAGGCTCAGAGCTGCCTACAAACTCCTTTCCCTTCCTCCCCCATAACTGACACCCTGTGAGTTGGGTGGGGCTGAGAGGGCTCTCACAGCAGTTGTCCTTTCACGGACAGCTCTGCCAGAGCTATGGCTGTCCCAAGGCCATTCCAGCTGCTGCAAGTGGAGGAGCGGGAATCAAACCCAGTTCTCCCAGATAAGAGTCCATGCACTTAACCACTACACCAAACTGGCTCTCTATTAGAGCTATGGCTGACCCAAGGCCATCTCAGCAGGTGCAAGTGGAGGAGTGGGGAATCAAACCCGGTTCTCCCAGATAAGAGTCCATGCACTTAACTACTACACCAAACTGGCTCTCTATTAGAACTATGGCTGACCCAAGGCCATTCCAGCAGCTGCAAGTGGAGGAGTGGGGAATCAAACCCGGTTCTCCCAGATAAGAGTCCGCACACTTAACCACTACACCAAACTGGCTCTCTATTAGAACTATGGCTGACCCAAGGCCATTCCAGCAGCTGCAAGTGGAGGAGTGGGGAATCAAACCCGGTTCTCCTAGATAAGAGTCCTCACACTTAACCACTACACCAAACTGGCTCTCTATTAGAGTTATGGCTGACCCAAGGCCATTCCAGCAGCTACAAGTGGAGGAGGGGGAATCAAACCCGGTTCTCCCAGATAAGAGTCCATGCACTTAACCACTACACCAAACTGGCTCTCTATTAGAGTTATGGCTGACCCAAGGCCATTCCAGCAGCTACAAGTGGAGGAGGGGGAATCAAACCCGGTTCTCCCAGATAAGAGTCCGCACACTTCACCACTACACCAAACTGGCTCTCTATTAGAGCTCTGGCTGACCCAAGGCCATTCCAGCAGCTACAAGTGGAGGAGAGGGAATCAAACCTGGGTCTCCCATATAAGAGTCCGCACACTTAATCACTACACCAAACTGGCTCTAGGGGTGATTTCTTTACAACCTGAAGACCCAGGTTTGCAGAAAAATCTCCAGTCTTTTTTTTTTTTATTACATTGGGTGATTAAAACTCCCCAAATAATGGAAACACCAGTAGCTTTAAGAATGCCCTTAACCACTACACCAAATTTGCTCAGGATGGACGCAGGCAGCCCCGCCCTCACCTGTCAGGTGCAGCCCGGTCACTGAACAAGGGAGCTGTCAGCCGGCTCTCCTAGGGGGAAACCAGGCACTGATGAAGCTGGTACTAGCCCATGAGGGGTCATGCACTGTTTGCGCTGGACTGTTCTACTTCACACAAGACGGTGGGCCAGGAATCACAGGTTCAGGTGCTCCCTGGTGTAAGGAACTCCCTGCACTTAGTAACCTAGCCTCTCAGGAAGCAGAGGTGTTTCAGACAGAGTAGTGCTCCAATGTGCCCCCCTCCTGGCCTCTGCTTGGGGTTGGGAGAGGCATCTTGTCACCCTACTGGCAGCCCGGCTGGGCCACTCTGCCTCAGTTGCGGGCAGGGTTGGGTGGAGGAGCGAGTTCTGATCTCCAGCCTTGCTCTGAGGCGTGTCTTTTCTCTGCTTCCCTGCAGCTAGAAGGAAAGCCACTGCAAGCAGCACCTGCCTCCAAGGCTTGGCGGACTACCTGGCAGAGATGCCCGCCAGTCCATGCCATCATTCCCAAGCCGCTGGCAAGACTCAGGGCAGCTCTGGGCACAGAGAACCGGACAGACTAAAAAAGGCCGCCTCCGTGGAAGAAGGTGAGTGACGTTCCATCTTCTCCTCCTCCCTCTTTCCCAGCAAGATTTCTGGATGCAACTCTGGTTTTAATTTTGATCCCGCAAAGTTGAGTACCCGAAGGCTGGATAGGAGAAAATTATGAGAAATAAATCTGACCCAAAAAAAAAAATTATTCCCAAGTATAGGGAATATTACTTTCATTTAAAAGTTGATGCATATATGCACACTCCAAGGGTTTTGATCGCCATGATCAGGCAGGTATGTTATAAGGTTTGGCTTATTTAATTGCAGCTTACTTATTTAATTCCAGTATTGTGGTCTGAACTCTCTGCTCACGACCTGAGTTCCATTCCGGCGGAAGCTGGATTCAGGTAGCCGGCCCAAGGTTGACTCAGCCTTCCATCCTTCCAAGGTCGGTAAAATGAGTCCCTAGCTTGCTGGGGGGAAAGTGTAAAAGACTGAGGAAGGCAATAGCAAAGGAAAATGAAAGGTCCCCTGTGCAAGCACCAGTCATTTCCGACTCTGGGGTGATGTTGCTTTCACAACGTTTTCACAGCAGACTTTTTACGGGGTGGTTTGCCGTTGCCTTCCCCAGTCATCTACACTTTCCCCCCAGCAAGCTGGGTACTCATTTGACCGACCTTGGAAGGATGGAAGGCTGAGTCAACATCGAGCCAGCTACCTGAACCAGCTTCAGCTAGGATCGAACTCAGCTTGTGAGCAGAGCTTAGGACTGCAGTACTGCAGCTTTAACAATCTGTGCCACGGGGCTCTTTGGCAATGGCAAACCACCCCGTAAAAAGTCTGCCGTGAAAACGTTGTGAAAGCAACGTCACCCCAGAGTTGGAAACGACTGGTGCTTGCCCAGGGGACCTCTCCTTTCCTAATTAACTGAACTTAATTTTTTTTAATGAAAATAGTTTTGTCATATACGTTTCTTGCAGAAGGAGTTATTAAATCTGCATTCCCTGGATGGGTGTGCTCAAGAATTTTCTTTTGCCACACAGAATATTTCGAATATGAGTAATTAAATTCAAAACAAAGGTTTGTGTAGTCAAACGGTATCCCTTTCATAGATGAATTATTGAATCATGATGTTTATTGATTTCCGGGCCTTGGAATCAACCTGCCTTAAACACACTTAAGTGTCCTCGTGTGCACAGAGACAACAACTGGACCACCGAGGAAGGCCTTAGAGGCCAAAATGTGTTTGGTCTTGTTTTAATGTGGCTCAAGGTTATCCGCTGAGGGATATTGAGTTGTTGGGCTCGTTTTATGGATTCAAGGCTTAGAGATATTTAATTGTATCAGGTACATAGATTCAGGACTTCGTAGTCCAAATATTTGCTGCTTCAAGAGCAGAATGTACCCTTGTTTCTAAAGCATAAATGGAATACACACACACATAATTTTCTCTTTCCCAGCCTTTGGGGACACAACTTTGTTGTTTCTTTGGGTTGGGTTTCCCCCCCGTCCTCTTTCGTTTTTTAAATTTTGATCCTCTCCTTCTTCCATGGGTTGCTTGTGTGTGTGTGGGGGGGGTAGAGTCTCTCAGGTTGCCAGGTGGTTTCCCTTTGTGGTGCTGACCACATCAGCTGGCTGCATCTCAGGGTTTCAGACCCAGGGTGACTCCTCTTTTGACGGCCACCTGTGAAACTCTCATTGCTTGTGGACCTGCAAGAGGTCGAGTGTCTTTCAGAAGCAGCCTGGTCCAACTGCTTGCCTGGGATAATGTACATCCCATGTAGGATTTCTGTGGGTGTTTGATAGCATAGCAGTTCACATGACGGGGGCCAGCCCCAAAGGGGATAGAAATGCCCTTCCGAGAGCCAGCTTGGCACAGGGGAGAGAGTGCGGGACAAGGGATTGCAGGGAGACCCCGTTTCAGATGCCTGATTCTACCATGGAAGCACGCTGGGTGACCTTGGGCCCATCACAAATTCTCGGATTGGCCTACCTTGCAGGGTTGTTGCTGTGAGAGCACAGGGGAGGGAAGAAGGATGCTGGGGAGGAAAGCGGGATAGAAATAAACAAGTGCAGGTGCCTTCCTGTATATGCATTTGTGAGCAGAACTGGCCACGCAGGGCCCTGGAGATGGAGGCCTTGGCTGAGATGGGGCCTCTGCCTCTCTTTGTGCAGGACGGCCGTCAGAGAGCAGTCCCCTCCAAGGCCTCCTCCGGTGCCTCAAGGAGATCACTGCCAGGGGCCCCGATCCAAGCGGTTCGGCACCTAGCAACACTGCAGGAGAGACGAGACACATGCAAGCCAAAGAGGAGACTGGCCACGGGAGGGTGTCGCACGAAGGTGAGCTCGCCACTCTGGTCAGGGCGGGGTGGGCTGGAGGGGCCAGACTGCCTGAGCCGCCATTACTTCCCCGGATGTGCTTCCAACAGGCTCGGGGAGCTGCGTGAAAGAAAGAGCCAGTCCTGCCAGCCCCGCCGTGAGCAGCCCGCAGAGGGCACCCGTGCCAGGGAGCCCGGCCCTGGAGGGAGGCAGAGGGCACAGAGGTAAGCCAGGATAAGTAGGGGTGTCAAGCATTGTATCTTCATTCTTTATTGAAGTATTTAGATCATAGAATTGTTGCTAACCATGAATGAAATTTAGGCACATCAAAGTAGCAAACCCCCTCCTTTGCTTCTTTCGCTTTTACTAACAAATGCAGGAATGTCCTCTTTGAAGATAAGACCTCCTGGGACTCGTTCTCAGGCGCAGCCAGGCCTGAACCCAGGATGCGCTAGCCGTAATATAGTTAAGGAGTCTAGCGTGTGAATTTCACACGAGAATGTAGAATTGTTTATAGAGCCTTTGATGTGCCATTTTAAAGCTTGTATTCTGTTGTTACAAAGTACCAGTTCCAATACTTAGCTCGGCTGAGCCACATGGATTATCAATAAACCAAACTTTGTTTCAAAATCCAAGGACGGGTTATTTTGAAATCTCATGCTTGATGGGGTTTCCTTTGAGCATCATGTTGTGTTCATTGCAGGCATGATCTTGGTTTGGTTCTACTTGATTCCTGGCAGATTTCCCATGTTGATCTGAAGCAGCAAAAACAAAGTTTGAGTCCCAGGGGCACCTTTAAGACCAATAAAGTTTTATTCCTGGTATAACCTTTTGTGTCTGCTAATGTGTGTGCCCACAAAAGCTTATGCCACAAATAAAACATTGTTGGTCTTAAAAGGTGCCCCTGGACTCAAATTTTGTTTTGATTCATGGCAGGTCTTGAACATATGAAGCTGCCTATACTGAATCAGACCCCCCTCGGTCCATCAAAGTCAGTCTTGTCTACTCAGGCTGGCAGCAGCTCTCCAGGGTCTCCAGCTGAGGTTTTTCACGCCCATTTGCCTGGACCCTTTTTAGTTGGAGATGCCGGGGATCGAACCTGGGACCTTCTGCTTCCCAAATAGATGCTCTACCACTGAGCCACTGTACATCCCTAAAGTCAGTATTGTCTACTTGGATGGGCAGTGGCTCTCCAGGGTCTCCAGCTGAGGTTTTTCACGCCTATTTGCCTGGACCCTTTTTAGTTGGAGATGCCGGGGATTGAACCTGGGACCTTCTGCTTACCAAGCAGATGCTCTACCACTGAGCCACCATCCCTCCCCTATATTCTTCATGAAATAATTGTAATTGCCAGCATATTTTTCAGTCATTAAGCTGTAGTGGTGGGGACACTCTTCATTTTAACACATTGTGTCTCTGTTGTATGAATCAGGAGTGGTCTCAGTAAGTGCCCCGCTCTATGCCGCTGGGAGATGTACAGGAGCGTCCGGAAATGTGTGCATGCTGAATGGGAGGTCACCTCCTCACAGTGCTCAGAGACAAAGCGATTCCAGTTCCCTCAAGAGCGGGATGAAAAGATCACTTCTGACAGGTAAGCCAGGAAGTGGTCAGGAGCCAGGGGAGGGTGTGTGGTTTCTGGCCACGCATTTTCCTAAAGATCCCCAGTCACGCCATTAACGTTGCCTCTGGCATGTCCCTCTTCAGCCCCGTTTTGATGGCTGGCCAGTGCTGGAGGTGTGTTCTGTCGCTGTGTTGCATGAGCACAGACCTTTGAACTGGACGCTGAGTTCTGTGCCCCAGAAAACCTCTTTTGTTGAAAAATAAGGTTGTCCTTAGAAATGAACAGAGATGGGTGAAATTTCTCGTGTCAGAGATGGAGCTGAGCAGGAGTTTGACGGCGGAGTCCTAGGATGGGGCATTAAACCCCTGTATGGTTACAGTTCTGGTTCCCATATCTCAAAAAGGACATCACAGAGCCGGAAAAAGTACAGAAGAGAGCAACTAAGATGACTGGAAGGCTGGAGCACCTTTCCTAGGAGGAAAGACTGAGAATTCCGGGACTGACTTTCTTTCTTTCTTTCTTTCTTTCTTTCTTTCTTTCTTTCTTTCTTTCTTTCTTTCTTTCTTTCTTTCTTTCTTTCTTTCTTTCTTTCTTTCTTTCTTTCTTTCTTTCTTTCTTTCTTTCTTTCTTTCTTCGATTTATATCCCGCCCTACCCCACCGAGGTAGTTTACAGTTTAGAAAAGAAACAAAGGGGGACATGATAGAGGATTATAGAACTATGCCTGGGGTGGGGACACTTGGCAAAGAGAGCTTTCTCTCCCAGAAGACTAGATTTTGAGGCCATCCAAGGAAGCTGTTGGGCAATAGGGTCAGAACAGATAAAAGGACAAACTTCGTGTGGAATTCACTGCCAGAGGCTGCAGTGATGGCCACAGGCCCAGGCTGCTTTGAAAGAGAATTAGGCAGGCTGATGAAAGAGAGGTCTGTCAGCAGCTACTGAATGGAACTTCTACATCCAGGGACGATGAACCTCTGAATCCAGGGGCCAGGAGGCAACATCAGCAGAGGAGCAGCAGATGTGGATGCAATTGAGCAAAGATGCATTTGCTGAATGGAACAAGAGACCATGTTGGAGAGCCAGTCGGGTGTAGTGGTTAAGCGTGCAGACTCTTATCTGGGAGAACCGGGTTTGATTCCCCACTCCTCCACTTGCAGCAGCTGGAATGTCCTTGGGTCAGCCATAGCTCTTATAGGAGTTGTCCTTGAAAGGGCAGCTGCTGTATGAGCTCTCTCAGCCCCACCCACCTCACAGGGTGTCTGTTGTGGGGGAGGAAGGTAAAGGAGATTGTGAGCCGCTCTGAGACTCTTCGGAGTGGAGGGTGGGATATAAATCCAATATCTTCATCTACCTCACAGGGTGTCTGCTGTGGGGGAGGAAGGGAAAGGAGATTGTGAGCCGCTCTGAGACTCTTCAGAGTGGAGGGTGGGATATATAAATCCAATATCTTCATCTACCTCACAGGGTGTCTGCTGTGGGGGAGGAAGGGAAAGGAGATTGTGAGCCATTCTGAGACTCTTCGGAGTGGAGGGCGGGATATAAATCTAGTATCCAGAGGAACTGGCTGGCCACTGTGTGAGACAGGAGGCTGGACTAGATGGACCCTCCCTGGTCTGACCCAGCAGGGCTCTTCTTAGCTTCTTCTCAAGGGAAGGCCTTGGCCTCTGTGCCCTGTTGTGGGCCCTCTGGAGGAACTGGTTGGCCACTGTGTGAGACAGGAGGCTGGACCAGATGGACCCTCAGTGATCTGATCCAGCAGGGCTCTTCTTGTGTTCTTATTTAATAAACTGTGCCTGTTTCTTCTGTCTTTTCCTTCCAGTTATAGCTAAGGGTGGGGACCTCCAAGTTCCAGGGAGTCCATCCTGCACTTTCAGCTCTGGAGCCAGGTCCGAGTCAGAAAGCCCTCCCAAGAAGAGATGTCCCAGCCTAGACCAGTCTCCGCCTCTCTGGGAGAAAGCAGATGCTCCAGAATGCCAGGCAGAGGAGGGTAACCTCGGCCCCATGTTGTCTCAGAAGCTGGACCGCCTTTCTGAGGACATGAGTGCCATTTGCAGAGACGTCTCCCGGTTGCAAAACCACATGGACAGACTGGAGCAGGACGCCCGGGGCTGGGTCCTCGAGCTGGCCGCTCTCCGCATGGAAAACCGCTGCCTGAGTGAGTACGTGCGGCAGATGGAGAGCCGCTGCCGCACCCTGGAGAGCCGCTCCCGTCGCAACAATCTGCGCCTCCTGGGCTTGCCGGAGGGAGTCGAAGGCAGCAATGCCGTGTCCTTCCTGCAGAAGACACTTCCTGCCATGCTGGGCTTGCCGCTGGATTCCCCACCCCTTGAGATCGAGAGCGCTCGCCGGGTGCAAGGGGGGGTGTCCTGGGATCCCAGCAGGAGGCCCCGCCCCCTGATGTTCCGCCTGCTGCGCTTTGCAGACAAATCCACCATTTTGCAGGCCGCGCGTACACAACCTCTCAGTCACGCCGGCACGCAGGTCACCATCTTGCCGGACTTCTGCTCTTCGCCCTCTCAGCGCAGGAGGGTCCCCTTTGGGGCCTTCAGGAGAACCAGGTGGGCAGCAGACCTCTGCTTTGCCACTAGGCACTCCTCCTGTTACGCCTGGGCCCAGGGACTTCGGGAGCCTCCTGCCAGCTCTGGGCCCCTGGCGGGGGAGAGAGAGGGCAGGGCTTCTAAAAGGATCGGGACAGGCAGCTGGAATACAGGCCCATCGGCAGGCGCCACGCATCACGCAGGATGTCATTCCACAGGCAGCCCTGAGTAACGCAGCCCATGATGCTCCCTGCCCTCCCAAGGAGCACAGAGGAAGTGGGTTTGGTTCTTCTAGCAGCTGGACCGGTTGAGACTGCCTGTTCCATTCAGTGTATTCAGCAGCAGGAGCTCCAGGGGGAGGTGGATGCTGGCCACCTTGCCAAATGCGGCACTTCCAAGAACAGGCAGCACAGTTGCACCCCATGGACCCTGCTAGACCAGGGGTGTCGAACTCATTTGTTATGAGGGCCGGATCTGACAGAAGTGTGACCTTGTCGGGCTGGGCCGTGTGTGTCATAAAATGTAATGTCAGGTAAGGGAGATATAAACTTTATAAAGGGTGCAGACAAACACACAGACTCAGCCTAATCCACCTCACTGGCTTGCTGAGCCTCAGCCAACAGAAGGAAGAGAGGCCTGGCTTAGTAGCTCTGCTGTGCAATTGAGAGAGCCTGGCAAAGCTAGCTCTCCTTTCCCCCTCCCCAAGGGAGGAGCTTTGCTCTGTAGCTCCCTGTGTGATTGAGCAAGCCTGGCAAAGCAAGTTGAGATGCAGAAGGAAGCAAGAGAGGGAGAAGGAAGCAGATGACAGTGAGGTGCTCTCGGGCCTGATAGGAGCCCTCCAGGGGCCTGATTCGGCCCTTGGGCTGCACGTTTGACACCCCTGTGCTAGGCTTTCAGAGCCAGTTGTGGTTGTGATGGCAGGATTGACTAGGGCTGTGAGCATGCATGAGAGTCCCTTGATCCATCAAAGTCAGTCTTGTCTGCTCAGACATTGGCAACAGGTCTCCAGGGTCCCAGGCAGAGAGCTTTCCCATCACCTTGCACCTGAACCTTTTTAACTGGAGATGTTGGGGACTGAACCTGGAACCTTCTGCATGCCAAGTGGATGTTCCGCCAGTGAGCCACAGCCCCTGGGTGGCTCTCAGTCTTTGGTATCTTCCATCTCACCAGTTGCTCTAGCAAAGAACCCAGGCCCCACCATGACAGAAACAAATAGCCCTCTGTTCCTGAGAAGGACGTTGTTGCTATGGGCATTCTATTGTTATTATATATAATTTATGGTGAGTCTTGAAGAGATACAGAAATTGCAGAAGCACAATGGAGAGTCCCCGGCGGGCGGGGTTGGCAGGAAGAGGCACAGCAAAGATGCTTGCTGGGGGACAGGAGGAATGAGGGAACAGAAGGAACAAGGAGGTTACTCCCAGGGTCCCAAAAGATCACAGATTGATCATGCCTTGCAGATAGAGTAACCAAATAAAACAAACCACTCTGTGAAAAATGCTATTACAAAATGTAATTCATACAAGGAAAAGAGTGCATTTCAGCAACCTCATAATTTTACATACTGCATGTGCATATTTATGCACATATATACACCATTGTGAAAATAGTCCAAAATATCATAAGTCCAGAAAAGAGCTGCAATGGACCACTAGCAGAGTAAAGCCCATTTCGATCCGCCAGGTCCTTCCTCCATGGAGCGTCTTGCAGAACATGTGGTATATGTGTAGAAAATATTCACAATGTTCAGTTCTTTCACAAATTCACGCATAGTTGGAACGCTGCTGCCTTCATCTAGTCAGCAAGTTGATTCACCTTGCAGATAGCATAGGCAGGATATGGCACATCGCACTTGCAGGTGGACGTGAGGTTTGGATTGAGGGAGAGCATATTCTTAGTAATCATTGTTCCTTCCAAGAATCTGCCTTCTACTGATGCAGACCATCTGTCCATCAAAGTCAGTGTTGTCTGCTGAAACTGGCAGCTGCTCCCCAGGGTCTCAGGCAGAAAAAGGTCAGTCTTTCACACATCTACTTACTGGTCCTTTCAGCAGGCTCTTTTGGGGATTGAACCTGGAACTCTCTATGGGCCGAGCAGATTCTGTACCAGTGAGCCGCAGCCACTCCCATGAAGCTGCCTTATACTGAATCAGACAAACTGCTCCGTCAAGGTCAGCGTTGTCCACTCTGACTGGCAGCAGCTCTCCAAGGTTTCAGGCAGAGGTCTTTCACATTCCCCGCTGCCTGGTCTTTGTAACTGGGGATGCCACCGAGGGTTGAACCCTGGAACCTTCTGCATGCCAAGCAGATGCTCTACAACAGAGCCACGGCCCCTCCCCTGCATCCACCTAGACTACTTCTACATCTCACTGGTGGTACGAGTCCCTCTGGCTGAGAACTGAGGTGTTCAGGGGTTGTGGGTGTCACTCTACAGTGGCTCTGCTCGGCCTTAGTAAGGGAATCCCGGAGGGTGGTAGGGACTATGTCATCCCACCCTCCTGGTTTCTGAAAGCTTTCCATCCTGTGTTATATGCATCTAAGGCCTCTTGACCATGTCTGTGAATGCTGTGGCCTCCTCTGTGCCCATTGGCCGAGGTGCCCAGGAATGGTCCCTGCCTACTGCACCAAGTTGGCAAGGCCACAGGTGTGTCTCTGTGACTGTGACCTTGTAATGAGCGTTCACGGCATTTGTAGTCCTGAGGCCTGATGACCCTGGGCTCTCATAGAATCATAGAGTTGGAAGGGACTTCTAGGGTCATCTAGTCCAACCCCCTGCACAATGCAGGAAACTCACAAACACCTCCCCCTAAATTCACAGGATCTTCATTGCTGTCAGATGGCCATCTAGCCTCTGTTGAAAACCCTCCAAGAAAGGAGAGCCCACCACCTCCCGAGGAGGAAGCCTGTTCCACTGAGGAACCGCTCGAACGGTCAGGAAGTTCTTCCTGATGTTGAGCGGGAAAGTCTTTTGATTTAATTTCAACCCACTGGTTCTGGTCCAACCTTCCAGGGCCACAGAAAACAAGTCCACACCATCCTCTATAGGACAGCCCTTCAAGTCCTTGAAGATGGTGATCATATCACCTCTCAGCCGACTCCTCTCCAGGCTAAACATCCCCAGCTCCTTCAACCCATCCTCTCTATGACAGCCCTTCAAGTCCTTGAAGATGGTGATCTTATCACCTCTCAGCCACCTCCTCTCCAGGCTAAACATCCCCAGCTCCTTCAACCTTTCCTCAATGGACTTGGTCTCCAGACCCCTCACCATCTTCATAACCATGCAGAAGAGGCACGGCAGCCCTCATTGGCGGGAGAGCTGCACTAGCCCTCCCTCTTCTCATCTGTCTTCTCCAGGGTATGTGGAAAACAGTGTGGATGCAGCATGGCTGGGAAGCCGCCTTGGGGGGTGGGGGTCACGTCATGGCGGAAAAACACAGGCCGAAGGGGCCCTCTGAAGCCTGTGGTTCCTTCAACGTTTGATTGGCAAGGATGCCTCCAAGATGGCTGCTCCTTTGCCTCAGGAGGCCCTTCTTCCCGAGGTCAACCAGAGGGCACCCATGAGGCGTTTTCTGAGGCACCGTAGGACATGGCTGGTTGGGCCACCGACAGCTGGCTGAAGATGATTCAGGGTTATTTTAAAAATACGTTTTAAAGAAAATGTGTGGGTTTATATTTCAATGTATCGTTTCTATGATATTTTATATTGGTCCGTGGATTCTACATGGTTGTGAACCTGTCCCTGCGCCTTTGTGGATTAGTCTGGGCTGCCCGTAGGAATAATAAAAGTATCCAGGGCAGGAGACTGTGTGAGGGAACTCTGTGGGGGCGACTTTGGGGTACACGCTTCAACCACCACGGCAGGTCACAGCTGCAGATCTTTCCTCTGCCTCACCCTTGAAGGAGGCCTGACTCCTCAGTGGCTCTTTGGAACCTAGACTGTGGAAGGCATCGCAGAGGTGCATCGCTTGTTCTCTTCTCCGAGGGCTCCTTCGCATTCCGCAGCTGTTATAGCCTTCCCCCTGGGTGAACTTCCTGCGATATGTTTGCAGAATCTCAGACCATCCTGCAGCTGTTCCAAATGCAGGGTCTGTGCCAAGATAGATGGGACAATCTTGCAGCAACACCCAGTCCCCCGCCCAAGTGGAACTAAACCTGTTGTTACGCTCTTTTTCAGCCTTCAGGGGCACTGAGGTAATTGGATTTGGCACAGCACTTGACATTCGGCTTCTTGGCTCATGTATGCCTGCAAAGCTTTACAGCCACCCTCCTGCTCCCTTGAGTCTGGCCCCCCCTTCCCATGAACCTCTGAGGAGTGTTGTTTGAGGGTGGTCATTCCCCACCCCCACCCCACCATTTGCACCTCTGCCACAGAAACCACCCCCTCCCATGGACACTGAGCAGCCACACAAATGAATTCCATGAAGAATGCCTGATATTCACCCAAAGAGTGATTAACATGTGGAATTCACTGCCGCAGGCGGTGGCGGCAGCTACAAGCATAGCCAGCTCCAAGAGGGGATTGGATAAAAATATGGAGCAGAGGTCCATCAGTGGGTATTAGCCACAGCGTATTATTGGAACTGTCTGGGGCAGTGATGCTGTGTATTTTTGGTGCTTCAGGAGGGGGCAAAGTGGAAGGGTGTCTAGCTCAATTAACATAAGAACATAAGAGAAGCCATGTTGGATCAGGCCAATGGCCCATCCAGTCCAACACTCTGGATCACACAATGGCCAGATATATATATATATACACACTGTGGCTAATAGCCACTGATGGACCTCTGCTCCATATTTTTATCTAACCCCCTCTTGAAGCTGGCTATGCTTGTAGCCGCCACCATCTCCTGTGGCAGTGAATTCAATTGTAAACCTCCTGATGGCACTTGGGTTTTTTTTTTACCCCTGTGTGACACAGAGTGTTGGATTGGATGGGCCATTGGCCTGATCCAACAGGGCTTCTCTTCTGTTCTTATGTGACACAGAGTGTTGGACTGGAGGGGCCACTGGCCTGATCCAACAGGGCTTCTTTTCTGTTCTTATGTGACACAGAGTGTTGGACTGGATGGGCCATTGGCCTGATCCAACATGGCTTCTCTTATGTTCCTATGTGACACAGAGTGTTGGACTGGAGGGGCCACTGGCCTGATCCAACAGGGCTTCTTTTCTGTTCTTATGTGACACAGAGTGTTGGACTGGATGGGCCATTGGCCTGATCCAACATGGCTTCTCTTATGTTCCTATGTGACACAGAGTGTTGGACTGGATGGGCCATTGGCCTGATCCAACAGGGCTTCTCTCATGTTCTTATGTGACACAGAGTGTTGGACTGGATGGGCCATTGGCCTGATCCAACAGGGCTTCTCTTATGTTCTTATATTTAATCACTAGAGTTGGAAAGGATCATCTAGTCCAACCCACTTGTCAACATGGGAGCTACAACATCCAGTCAGTCCCTAAAACCTCCAGTAATGAAGAATCCACAACCTCAGGAGGGAGACCGGTTTAAAAAAAATATCTGTGGACATTATCTCCTGCCCCAATGCTTTTTGAGAAACTAATTTATTCTCCATAGATTCCAGTGGGTTGCCATGGTGATCTGAAGCAGCAGACCAAAATTCAAAGACCAAAGTTCAAAAATGTATGGTGACGGAGGAGCTTTCATGAGTCTCTGCTCACTTCTTCAGATAACATATCAGGGTTGATTTTTAAAGCTTCCCTTTAATTTGGTCAACCACGTCAGCCCTTTCCCCTTTGCACTGACAGACTGATAAGGGTTTTGTCATGACATAAAAATCAAGAAACAGGTAGTCCTCGTGGACTACAGGTGAAGGTACAAAGTACCTTCTCCTGGGCTGCTCTGGCACTACCTTGAGCCATTTAGAGTAGGAATCCACAGTGAGAAAGAAAGTCTGCCCCTGGAAGGGCCCCGCAAAGTCCGAATGCAGGTGGGACCAGGGTTGCACGTGTTGAGCTGGAGCGTGTAGTGGTGCTGGTCAGGTCTCCTGACAGGGTTGGCATTGGACAACCCAGGACTCGATCACTTCATCGATCCCAACCACCAGACGTAGCTGCGGGCGAGTGCCTTCATGCGCACAATCCCCGGGTAGGTTTCATGCAGCACGATGAGGACTTGCTGCCACAAAGCTGGGGACCACCCAGGTGCCACCACCCTACTTTCCAACAACAAACACCCCTTGTGTACCAAGAGTTTATCCCAGTGGGACACGCATGCTTTAAAATCCGGGTCCACCCAGCTGGTGGGCCATCCCCACCACACCCAGTCCAAAACTTGGGAGAAGATCTTGTCCTTGGTGGATAAGCGGGCAATGTCCTTTGCGTGTACCAGGAGTGGTTCAGGAGGGACTCCATAAACAGAATCTGGTGAGCAGGATCCAGGTCCTCTGATGACAACGGCAGGCAGCTCAGGGTTTCTGCATGGCACATCGCCTTCCTGCGCGGTACTGGAGGGCGTATTGGTACCCTGCAAGGAAGATGGACCACCACAAAACCCGTGGTGACAACATATGGGGCACATATGGGGTCGGGGGCAAAGAGGACAGACAAGGGTTTATGGTCTGTAAGGATGGTGAAGGGCCGGCCGTAGAGGTAATCATGGAACTTTTTAACCCCCACCACTGTGGCCGGACCCTCATCTATATGTGCATAATTGCGCTCCAGTTTTGGTAAGGTGCTAGAATACCAGCCATCAGGATCTCGCAGCTGTCCGGCAGCACATGAGTTAGGACTGCCCCCACCCTGTATGGAGATGCATTGCAAGCCAGCACAACAGTTCAAAGTGCTCCAGCAAGCTGTTGGAGGTTAGGAGGTCTTTTACCACCTGGAAAGCAGTGGCTTGCTGCTAGCCCCAAACCCAGGGTCCAGCCGTTCTTTGACGATGCACTGACTGGAGGCGCTTGACTCGGAAAGCACCCATGTGTGTGTCACAATCGTTGGGCCTTGGGCGTGGCAGCATCTACCGGGAACTGTTGGTAAGCCTGGGCGAGATCTAACTTGCCAAAAATTTTAGGCCCTGCCAGTGATGCTAGAACATGGCTGACCACCGGGTAGGCGTGGTCCTGTAGCGCCCTGTTAATAGTGCATTTGTAGTCCGCGCAGATGCGGACGCTGCCGTTGGGCTTCACTGGGGTGACAATGGGGGTCACATTTTTTTTCAAACCAGTACCAATCCTTCTCTGGAAAGGAAAGGACCCCTGTGCAAGCACCAGTCGTTTCCGACTCTGGGGTGACGTTGCTTTCACAGCATTTTCACAGCAGACTTTTTACAGGGTGGTTTGCCATTGCCTTCCCCAGCCTTTTACACTTCCCCCCCGGCAATCCTTCTCTAGGTTAGACTATATCCTCATTTCACAGAGCCTAGCTAACTCAATGCAAACTTCAGAGATGGAGCCTGGATATCTGTCAGACCACGCTGCAGTCTCTTGCACACTTAAACTCACGAACACATCCCAAAAGGTGTTCACATGCCGTTTAGATCATTTTCTTTTAAAGGACAAAGAATTAACACAGAAATTGGATAACCTCACTAAAGAGTTTTTTTAACGTAATTTAAACAACAAAGTTTCCCTTCCAACTGCGTGAGATACATATAAAGCTTTTATGAGGGGCCATATCATTTCCTTAGCCTTGGCACCCAAAAAGAAGCTGGGTCGTTTACGAGAAGAGACAATTCAGCCACACAATAATAAAGTCTTCCTGTTGATATGAGAGAACGTGGCTAGATTGCAGGCTTTTATTGAGTTTTCTTTTCTCACGTGATCTAATTATGCACTTTTTTAAAATGGGGGTGGGGGTGAAAGGGTGTGTATCACACTTTCCAGAACAATCACTTTAAAGACTGCACTCAGATCCCCCGCCTTGGGATTCAAGCATACTCTGCTGAGGTTCCTTCCCTAGCCAATGCCTCATCTCCAGGCATTTCCCAACCCAGAGCTGACCACACTAACGCCAAAGGAACCAATCTCTGCAGTCTGGAGAAGAGTTGTAATTCCAGGAAATCTCCAGCCACAACTTGGGGGCTGGCAACCCTGTCTCATGCTCCTGAGTGTGTTTTCTCCCTGGTCCCTGCCAGGGCACCTTTAGAGTGCCAAGGGACAGTTTCAGGCAGATCCAAGTGACTTTCTCCCAAGCTGGTGTCCTGGAGCAGAAGAGCGCTGCGGCCCTGCTGACCCTTCAAAGTTCTCTGAAATTGCAAGCATTTTTTGCTTCCACAGCAAGCATTCGTTATGCACTATTTTTGGCAGCCACAAGGTCTGCAAACAGTGCTCGTTATTCACACCGCTTCCCGGAATGCTGGGTGAATTGCTTTCTGTTTCAGCTGCAGCTTCATTTCCTCAAAAACATTTGATGACTTTAAATACTTCAACTTTTTTTTTTCAGTTTAAGGCAAAAATTAATAGGTTGACATTGTGGAGCAAAGAGATTTCTCTTCCAAATGAACTTCCAGCCCACCTTTTCTTCACATGGCTGGCCCAGGACATAAGAACATAAGAGAAGCCATGTTAGATCAGGCCAATGGCCCATCCAGTCCAACACTCTGTGTCACACAGTGGCAATTTTTTTTTTGTGGCTAATAGCCACTGATGGACCTCTGCTCCATATTTTTATCTAAACCCCTCTTGAAGGTGGCCATGCTTGTGGCCGCCACCACCTCCTGTGGCAGTGAATTCCACATGTTAATCACCCTTTGGGTGAAGAAGTACTTCCTTTTATCCGTTTTAACCTGTCTGCTCAGCAATTTCATCGACAGCACCCTCTGTTCTCCCTTCTGCTTTTACCCTTACAGCTGTTGGCTCAGAGCTCACCAGAACTGCAAGACTTCTTTCACATTACAAATGGGCACCTCTTTCCAGGAAGCTGGTTGCCAGAAAAGTGTGGGACATGCTGCACAAGGTTGCCACGTCCTACCCAGGAAATATCTGGTCACTTTGGGGGTGGAGACTTTGATGGGGCAGAGAATGACCAAGAGAGAGATCTTGGGGTCATGGTAGACAACTCACTGAAAATGCTGAGACAGTGTGTGACTGCAATAAAAAAAAGGCCAACGCTATGCTGGGAATTATTAGGAAGGGAATTGGAAACAAATCAGCCAGTATCATCATGTAAATCGATAGTGCAGTCTCATTTGGAGTACTGTGTACAATTCTGGTCACCACACCTCAATAGCATTGTACATTGTACTGTGTACAATTCTGGTCACCACACCTCAATAGCATTGGAAAAAGTGCAGAAAAGGGCAACTAGAAGGATTACAGGGTTGGAACACTTTCCCTATGAAGCAAGGTTAAAACGCTTGGGGCTCTTCAGCTTGGAGAAACGTCGACTGCAGGGTGACATGATAGAGGTTTACAAGATTATTCACGGGATAGAGAAGGTAGAGAATTAAGTACTTTTCTCCCTTTCTCACAATACGAGAACTCGTGGACATTCAATTAAATTGCTGAGCAGTCGGATTAGAGCTGATAAAAGGAAATACTTCTTCATCCAAAGGGTGATTAATGTGGAATTCACTGCCACAGGAGGTGGTGGCAGCTACAAGCATAGATAGCTTCAAGAGGGAATTAGATAAGCATACGGAGCAGAGGTCCATCAGTGGCTATTAGCCACAGTGTATTGTTGGAACTATCTGAGGCAGTGATGCTCTGTATTCTTGCTGCTGGTGGGGGGGCGCAGTGGGGGGGCTTCTAGCCCCATTGGTGGACCTCCTGATGGCACTTGGTTTTTATGGCCACTGTGTGACACAGAGTGTTGGACTGGATGGGCCATTGGCCTGAGCCAACAGGGCTTCTCTTATGTTCTTATGTGACACAGAGTGTTGGACTGGATGGGCCATTGGCCTGATCCAGCATGGCTTCTCTTATGTTCTTCTGTGACTCAGAGTGTTGGACTGGAGGGGCCATTGGCCTGATCCAACAGGGCTTCTCTTATGTTCTTATGTGACACAGAGTGTTGGACTGGAGGGGCCACTGGCCTGATCCAACAGGGCTTCTCTTATGTTCTTATGTGACACAGAGTGTTGGACTGGATGGGCCATTGGCCTGAGCCAACAGGGCTTCTCTTATGTTTTTATGAGCCAGAAAACATTGTGGGTGGAGTCCGGAGCAAAGTTGTGAGTTCAGGCCTTCGCTGATGTTCCGATGGGCAGAGGAGGTAGTGGAATAATGCACATACGCTCCAAAATAAAAAGGGGTGTGGTGATAAGAATGATCCCATGAAAAAAATAGCATGTGGGGGGGAGGGGGAGAATTCATAAGAACATAAGAGAAGCCATGTTGGATCAGGCCAACGGCCCATCCAGTCCAACACTCTGTGTCACACAGTGGCCAATAATTTATATATATGGAGCAGAGGTCCATCAGTGGCTATTAGCCACAGTGTATGTGTCTGTATATATGTCACTGATGGACCTCTGCTCCATATTTTTATCTAACCCCCTCTTGAAGGTGGCTATGCCTGTAGCCGCCGCCACCTCCTGTGGCAGTGAATTCCACATGTTAACCACCCTTTGGGTGAAGAAGTACCTCCTTTTATCCGTTCTAACCCGACTGCTCAGCAATTTCATTGAATGCCCATGAGTTCTTGTATTGTGAGAAAGGGAGAAAAGGACTTCTTTCTCTACCTTCTCCATCCCATGCATAATCTTGTAAACCTCTATCATGTCACCCCGCAGTCAACATTTCTCCAAGCTAAAGAGCCCCAAGCGTTTTAACCTTTCTTCATAGGGAAAGTGTTCCAAACCTGTAATCATTCTAGTTGCCCTTTTCTGGACTTTTTCCAATGTTATTATATCCTTTTTGAGGTGCGGTGACCAGAACTGCACACAGTACTCCAAATGAGACCACATATCAAAAGAGGATGGGAGAAAACAGGTTGCCCCAAGCAGTCCTCACAATGGCAATTTCACCTACGTGACAGACTGCCCCCTCCCCAATGTGAAAGCAACCATAGAGATGAAAAGAAGGATTAAAAGAATGAGAGCCAGTTTGGTGTAGTGGTTAAGTGCACGGACTCTTATCTGGGAGAACCGGGTATGATTCCCCACTCCTCCACTTGCAGCTGCTGGAATGGCCTTGGGTCAGCCATAGCTCTAATAGAGAGCCAGTTTGGTGTAATGGTTAAGTGCATGGACTCTTATCTGGGAGAACCGGGTATGATTCCCCACTCCTCCACTTGCAGCTGCTGGAATGGCCTTGGGTCAGCCAGAGCTCTAATAGAGAGCCAGTTTGGTGTAATGGTTAAGTGCATGGACTCTTATCTGGGAGAACCGGGTATGATTCCCCACTCCTCTACTTGCAGCTGCTGGAATGGCCTTGGGTCAGCCATAGCTCTAATAGAGAGCCAGTTGGTGTAGTGGTTAAGTGCGTGGACTCTTATCTGAAAGAACCGGGTTTGATTCTACCACTCCTCCACTTGCAGCTGCTGGAATGGCCTTGGCTCAGCCGGAGCTTTCATAGGAGTTGTCCTTGAAAGGGCAGCTGCCCTGAGAGCTCTCTCAGCCCCACCCACCTCACAGGGTGTCTGTTGTGGGGGAGGAAGATAAAGGAGATTGTCACTGCTCTGAGACTCTGAGATTCAGAGTGGAGGGCGGGATATAAATCCAACATCTTCTTCAGCGCATCTCTGTACACTAGCCCCCGCAGCATCAGCAATCCCAGCCCCACCCCCCCATCCAGGGAGGCCTCCAAAGCAGCCAATAAAAACAATTCAAACCAAGATGTTTTACACCAGGGGTAGCCAAACTGGGGCTTGGAAGCCACATGTGCCTCTTTCAAACATATTGCGTGTGTGGCTCTTGAAGCCCCCACCCCCACCCCCATCGGCAAGCTTAGAGAAGGCATTTGTCTCTTTAAATCACTTATCTAATGCATTTAAAGTTGTTTTCTTTTCACCTCTCCCTCCACCCCCATTTCCCTCCCTCCCTCCCTCCCTCCCTCCCTCCCTTCCTTCCTTCCTTCCTTCCTTCTCTAGCAGAGGAATAAGCGAGGCGCACACTTACTGATTGAAAAACGAGGTATTTTACTTTGACATCAAAGCAGGTTCATTTGAGCATCTAGGCTCCCCAAAGTAATGAACCCCGGACCCTTCTCAAAACATCAGCTTTAAGCAAAAGCGAACCTTCAGCCTGGCCCCTTTACACGTTATCTGATTCACTTCTCTCCTCCCCTTCTCCTTGGTAGTCTGCTTATTCCAGCATGTCTGCTTATCTCTAGGGAGCTTCCTCAGAGGGCCTCTATCAGTACCCATCTGTATCTTACACCCTTTTGGACTGCCTGCTTGCCTAACAATTACAGCTCTTCAAATATTTCATCAGACATTCTCTTTGCTGTTAAAGGCAAAACCATATTTTCAATTGTTATTATTATAGGGGTGTTCATAATTATTTAGGGGTCCCTCTTCACTTCCTTCCTTCCTTCCTTCCTTCCTTCCTTCCTTCCTTCCTTCCCTCCCTCTCCTTCCTTCCTCCCTCCCTCCATCCCTTCCTTCCTTCCTTCCTTCTCTCAAGCATCTGACGTTCACGTCTTGGGGCTCTCAAACATCTGTTATTTATTCTATGTAGCTCATGTAAGGAGAGGGTGGGATAGAAATTTGATTAAATAAATCAAATAAAAATGTATTCATAATTATTTAGGGGTCCCTCTTCACTTCCTTCCTTCCTTCCTTCCTTCCTTCCTTCCTTCCTCCCTTCCCTCCCTCTCCTTCCTTCCTCCCTCCCTCCCTCCCTTCGTTCCTTCCTTCCTTCCTTCCTTCCTTCCTTCCTTCCTTCCTTCCTTCCTTCCTTCCTTCCTCCCTTCCTCCCTTCTCTTGTGGCTCTCAAACATAGAAGACATAGGATGTTCATTCTCTGCAGCTCTTAGGCTAAGCAAGTTTGGCCGCCCCCTCTTTACACTGGAAGAAGCAAAAACCCTCAAGGCCAGCAAGGGGCGGGAGCGGGAGGCCGAGAGCAGCCTTTCTGCAAAGGCGCCCTCTCTTCGGGGAAAGGAGTTGCCGCGAAAGCGCAAGCGCCTCGACGTGTTATAAAGGCAGCGGCCAAGGCAGGGCGGGCTGCGAGCTGCGAGATCCGACGGCTGTCTGCGCCACGAGGCTGCTCGCTGCCGCTGCACGCAAGCCAAGCCAAGCCAAGCCAAGCCAAGCCAGCCAGCCAGCCAGCCAGCCAGACGGGCGTCCCGGGCTGGGCTCCTGGAGGTGAAGAGTTGCGGCCGGGCCGAAGGGGGGGGGGGGGGAGGGCAGCCCTTCCCTTCCCTTCCCTTCCCTTCCCTTCCCTTCCCTTCCCTTCCCGGTAGGGTTGGCAAGTCCAATTCATGAAATATCTGGGGACTTTGGGGGTGGAGCCAGGAGGCATTAGGGTGGAGCCAGGAGCAAGGGTGTGGCAAGCATGATTGAACTCCAAGGGAGTTCTGGCCATCACATTTAAAGGGACAGCACACCTTTTCAATGCCTTCCTTCCATAGGAAATAATGGATAGGGGTACCTTCTTTGGGGGCTCATAGAATTGGACCCCCCGGTCTAATCTTTTTGAAACTTAGGGAGTATATTGGGGAGAGCCACTGGATGCTATACTGAAAATCTGGTGCCTCTATTTCCAAAAACAGGGCCCCCAGAGCTCCAGATACCCACAGATCAATTCATTATTTTCTATGGGAAGAAGCCTCCTTAGGGAATATGAGTTCCCAGCAGACATTTCCCTCCCCTCCCCCCGCTTTGTGACCACCCTGAAGCGGGGGTGAGGGCCTCCGACCCGGGGGATCCCCTGCCCCCACCTGGGGATTGGCAACCCTACTTCCTGCCGGGCTCGCCCTCTTGGAGGAGCCCCGGAGCTGGCCCACTGCGGGATCAGAGCCACCCCCCCCGCCCTTCCCCCGGGGGCCAGCCGGGGCCAGGCTGCCAGCGTCTTATGGCGGGGGGGGGGGGGCGCTCCTCTTCGCAGGCTGGTGGCCCGGGATCGAACCGATGCCCTCAGTAGGTGCTCTCTCGCCTCTGGGCGGAGCCTCAGCCTTCCCCACGGGGGTCCCGAACTCCGGCCCGCAAACCTTGCTCTGCATGTCACAGCCCCACCCCCCCTGCTGCTCTCCTGCAGGCCCCGCGGGCTTGGGGTAACGGGAGGGGCTCTTGCTGCGGGGAGGAGCCCTGGGGGCTCCCGGGCAGAGCATCTACGTGGCCTGCAGAAGGTCCCCGGTTCTGTCCCCGCAGCCGGCCACCTCTCCAACAGAAAGGACCAGTGGGTGGCAGGAGGGGAGAGGAGGGGAAGAAGACCCCCCTTCTCTGCTGCCAGAGACCCTGGGGAGCCGCTGCCCCTCTGAGTAGTCAAGACTGACTTTGGTGGACTGACAGACTGATCCAGTAGAAGGCAGTTTTGGGTTTCCCTCTCCTGCCAGAGCAGAGAGCAGCAGTTGCCACCTGGCGCCTTCATGCCACACCTTGACACTAGGGAGACCTAACCCAATCAAGAAACAGAGAAACAGAGTTGGAAGACACCTCAAGGATCATCTAGTCCAGGAGTGGCCAGGGGTAGCGCTTCAGATGTTTTCTTTGCCTACAACTCCCATCAGCCCTAGTCAGCATGGCCAATGGCTGGGGCTGATGGGAGTTGTAGGCAAAAAACATCTGGAGAGCTACCCTTGGCCACCCCTGACCAGTCCAAACCCCTGCCCAATGCAGGCTATTCACAGCTACGTTCCCCCTCCTCCCTCCCCCAAGAAGCTCCAGTCTAGTTTCTCTCTCTGGAGACGGTCCTTGCTGTCCTGGCCAGACTTATTCACAAGGGCCTGATATTGTATTCCAGGGTAAGAGTCTCTCAGCCTTTCTGCTTTCAGGAAACTTTTCCCACTGCGAATCCCACTGCCAGCAAAGCCCACTCAAGATAGCTGGTGTCTTCTTCTGAACATCCCAGCAATCAAACTGAACACAGAGAGAAGAAGGTGAGAACAGGACTTGTGTTTCTCTGTCCCCGTGGACTCCCCACCGACAGATTGAGGAGATGGGAGACAGCAGGATATTGTGGCCACTTAGAGCCAGGATCCTTTTGTAGAGTATTTGCTTTTTGCTTGATCACCATCAGAGGATGGGGTGGAATTGTTTTCTGTGGCCCCAGAAGGTCGGACCAGAACCAATGGGTTGAAATTAAATCAGAAGAGTTTCTGGCTCAACATTAGGAAGAACTTCCCGACCATTAGAGCGATTCCTCAGTGGAACAGGCTTCCTTGGGAGGCCGTGGGCTCTCCTTCCTTGGAGGTTTTTAAACTGAGGCTAGATGGCCCTCTGACAGCAATGAGGATCCTGTGAATTTAGGGGGAGGGGTTTGTGAGTTTAGAGCGGTTCCTCAGTGGAACAGGCTTCCTCGGGAGGCCGTGGGCTCTCCTTCCTTGGAGGTTTTTAAACGGAGGCTAGATGGCCATCTGACAGCAATGAGGATCCTGTGAATTTAGGGGGAGGGGTTTGTGAGTTTCCTGCATGGTGCAGGGGGTTGGACTAGATGACCCTAGAGGTCTCTTCCAACTCAATGATTCTAATTGAGAGGAAAGGCAGCAGAGAAACATTTTGAATATGTTCTTATGTCTGGGGCAGTGATGCTCTGTATTCTTGGTGCTTTGGGGGGGGGCTCCAGAGGGAGGGCTTTTGCCCCATTGGTGGATCTCCTGATGGCACCTGGGGTTTTTTTGGCCATTGTGTGACACAGAGTGTTGGACTGGATGGGCCATTGGCCTGATCCAACATGGCTTCTCTTATGTTCTTATGTGACACAGAGTGTTGGAGTGGAGGGGCCACTGGCCTGATCCAACAGGGCTTCTCTTATGTTCTTATGTGACACAGAGAGTTGGACTGGATGGGCCACTGGCCTGATCCAACAGGGCTTCTCTTATGTTCTTATGTGACACAGAGTGTTGGACTGGAGGGGCCACTGGCCTGATCCAACAGGGCTTCTCTTATGTTCTTATGTGACACAGAGTGTTGGACTGGAGGGGCCATTGGCCTGATCCAACATGGCTTCTCTTATGTTCTTATGTGACAGAGAGTGTTGGACTGGAGGGGCCACTGGCCTGATCCAACAGGGCTTCTCTTATGTTCTTATGTGACACAGAGTGTTGGACTGGATGGGCCACTGGCCTGATCCAACAGGGCTTCTCTTATGTTCTTATGTGACACAGAGTGTTGGACTGGATGGGCCACTGGCCTGATCCAACAGGGCTTCTCTTATGTTCTTATGTGACACAGAGTGTTGGACTGGAGGGGCCACTGGCCTGATCCAACAGGGCTTCTCTTATGTTCTTATGTGACACAGAGTGTTGGACTGGAGGGGCCATTGACCTGATCCAACAGGGCTTCTCTTATGTTCTTATGTGACACAGAGTGCTGGACTGGATGGGCCATTGGCCTGATCCAACAGGGCTTCTCTTATGTTCTTATGTGACACAGAGTGCTGGACTGGATGGGCCATTGGCCTGATCCAACATGGCTTCTCTTATGTTCTTATGTGACACAGAGTGTTGGACTGGAGGGGCCATTGGCCTGATCCAACAGGGCTTCTCTTATGTTCTTATGTGACACAGAGTGCTGGACTGGATGGGCCATTGGCCTGATCCAACATGGCTTCTCTTATGTTCTTATGTGACACAGAGTGTTGGACTGGAGGGGCCACTGGCCTGATCCAACAGGGCTTCTCTTATGTTCTTATGTGACACAGAGTGCTGGACTGGATGGGCCATTGGCCTGATCCAACATGGCTTCTCTTATGTTCTTATGTGACACAGAGTGTTGGACTGGAGGGGCCATTGGCCTGATCCAACAGGGCTTCTCTTATGTTCTTATGTGACACAGAGTGCTGGACTGGATGGGCCATTGGCCTGATCCAACATGGCCTCTCTTATGTTCTTATGTGACACAGAGTGTTGGACTGGATGGGCCACTGGCCTGATCCAACAGGGCTTCTCTTATGTTCTTATGTGACACAGAGTGTTGGACTGGATGGGCCACTGGCCTGATCCAACATGGCTTCTCTTATGTTCTTATGTGACAGAGAGTGTTGGACTGGAGGGGCCACTGGCCTGATCCAACAGGGCTTCTCTTATGTTCTTATGTGACACAGAGTGTTGGACTGGAGGGGCCATTGGCCTGATCCAACAGGGCTTCTCTTATGTTCTTATGTGACACAGAGTGTTGGACTAGAGGGGCCATTGGCCTGATCCAACATGGCTTCTCTTATGTTCTTATGTGACACAGAGTGTTGGACTGGAGGGGCCATTGGCCTGATCCAACAGGGCTTCTCTTATGTTCTTATGTGACGCAGAGTGTTGGACTGGATGGGCCACTGGCCTGATCCAACAGGGCTTCTCTTATGTTCTTATGTGACATAGAGTGTTGGACTGGAGGGGCCACTGGCCTGATCCAACATGGCTTCTCTTTTGTTCTTAAGTCCTTGCATCTCCCCTGCTTGCAGTTGATAATAGGTAAAATCAGAATGCAGAGTGAGAGGGCCTCGCTACGCATCCCACGGGGGCATAAGTGGAAGCCAGCAAGGCTGAGTAAAAGAAGCAAGTGCTGTCCTCATGTCTGGCATTTCCTGCACTTTGCAAGCAACACCCCTTGAACTGCAGCTGGAGAGAGGGAATAGGGTGGCCAGATCCCCCGCCCATCCAGTGGGGAGACTTGGGGGGAGGGTGTTCCAGGATAGGCAGGGATGTTGCATGAGGGGCACTCTGGTTTTTGGGCAAATGTTATGGTTAAATGGGGCATAACTCATAGAGTTTGCCCAAGAACCAGAGCATCCCGCGCACAACATCCCCAGTGTGATGATGTCGTTGCTGGGGTTCCCCCCCAGCCAGCTGGTCCATGGCAGAGAGGAGCCCCCAAAACGGGGGGAATCTCCTGCTGGGACCTGGGGGCTGGCAACCCTGCCATGACATGTTCCCAGCAGAGTGTGTGGGATCCCCATAATGCACCGTAGCTTGAAAGCGAAGCAATTTAGTATCTGCCATTTTGGGTGTGTCCTCTTCTCTTCTCAGAGGATTGCCCAGTCCCCTCACCCAACTGTCAGGGGGGTTTGGGGGGTGCTCTGGAGTGGGCGGGGATATCATGCAGAGGCTGCTCTGGTTTTTGGCCAAAATTGAGCTTGAACCATAGAGTTTGCCCCAAAACCAGAGGGTCACCCACACAGCATCCTCAATGCGATGATGACACTTCTGGAGGACATCATCACCTTGGGAGGAATCCCGCCCCCCCCCCCCCGCTGGCCAGCTGGTCCATGGTGGAAAGGAGCCCCAAAACTGTGGAATCCCTGCTGAGACCTGGGGACTGGCAGCAACCCTACAATGACATGTTCCCAGCAGAGTGTGTGGAATCCCGATAATCAGACCTTAGATTCAGCAGGAGCTCACAGCTCCTGAAGCTTTCTGGGGGTTCCCCCTCCTCCTCCCCACCTCCCTTGTCCATTGAATAGGAGGCGCAGCTGCAGAACAGTCCCTGGATTAGGAGAGCGGGCAGCCAGCCAGCCGCCAGGGGCTTTGCCACGCCCCCAGCAGCCCTGGAGAAGCCTGTGCCACCCTTTCTCCACTTCTTATGTGATTTTGGGCAGCAGATGGTTTGCTGGGGGTGGTGGTGGTGGGGTGAGCCTCAGGTGAGTGAGGCCTGCTTGGGCTGGCTGGATCTCTAGCCAGCCCAAGTAGGCCTCGCTTGCCCAGGGCTCTCCCTTCTTGAGTCAGGTTGCTTTCGGCTGGTTGGGGGGGGGGGCAGCATGCGCTAATGAGTTATGTTAATGAGCTCCACCACCTATTTTTCTACAAAACGACCCCTGCCCACAATGCACCGTTAGACTTTCAGTCTGTGGCTTGGAAGCCAAGTGATTTAGCATCCACCATATTAGATGTGTACTCTTCTCACTCACTAGAATCCGTCAATATTGTTAGAGATTTTATCTAACAGCTGCCTGCCATCTCTTCCAGGTAAAGGAGGAATACCAAGCTATGGCCCAGATGGAGACCCTGGCTTTGCAGCGTGAGGTCCGGCTGGGGATGCTCTATGACTGCTGCAAAGATGCCCTCCTCCCAGGTAATTCCCCGGCAAGAGTCAGCCCAAGGAGAGGGTTTTGGTTCTGATTCTGGTCGGCTTTACATCACAGGAACAGTCAGAACAAGAGGAAGTAAAACAGTCCAGAAGTTAAACTTCCAGTAGATGAGGGCAACCACTTATATATTTTACTGGGCTGGAATATCAAAGGTCAGGATGTGTTGTGAGCCTGGCAGACGAAGAGCTGGGCATGCAGGATGCCATCTGGCACTGTGCCAGCTCTTCCAGATCACCTGTCAGGTGAGCCCCTCCCCCAGGCCCCAGATGTTTACAAAAGGCTCCGAAAAGCTCTAAACACGGAAGTTGCTCCTTCGTCCAAGCGGTTGGTTTCCTTGCCTGGCCCTGATCCTGTGTCTTTCCTGATTCATGGCCTGATTCAGCTTTATGGTTCTCTGTGCCCAGAACTGTGGTCAGAGCCTCAAGGGTGTCAAACATGCGGCCCGAGGGCCGAATCAGGCCCCTAAGCAACTGTCTTTTGTCTGCTTCCTTCTCCCTCTCGCTTCCCTCTGCATCTCAACTTGCTTTGCAAGGCTTGCTCAATTGCACAGGAGCTACAGAGCAAAACCTCAATTCTCTCCATTGGTTGAGGCTCCTGGTCCCCTGGGGAGGGAGGGAAAGAGCCAGAGCTTCCTATGCCCAGTTCCATGGATCTCATGGGAGAGATTCAAAGAAAGCACCTTTAAGACCAATGAGTGCTAATGTTTTAAGTGTGTTTTAAGTTAAAAAACAAACAAAAAACTTTAGTCATGTTTGTGTCCTTTAAAAATTATATCTCTGCTACCTAATCTTAAATAGGTACACACATGGCCCAGCCCAGCCCGACAAGGTCTCATTTATGTCCGATCTGACCCTCATAATGAATGGGTTTGACACCCCTGCTTTATAGACCCAAGGATGTTTTGGTTACGGGCAACACTGAGAACAAAGTTGGTGTCCAGCCAGGCACCTGTAAGAACAACAAGGTCTTATTCTGGGTATAAGCTTTTGAATGCGTGCACACTTTTTGTGACACACTGACACAGTTTTTCTCAACCCTTATATATAGGTAGAGGGGGGGGATTTAGTTCCTAGGAAGGCTATTTAAGTAACTGAACAATAAGTGCTGCTAAGATTGGATTAAAGCAGGGAGAGCCCTCTCAGCCCCACCCACCTCACAGGATGTCTGTTGTGGGGGAGGAAGGAAAAGGAGATTGTAGGCCGCTCTGAGCCCCTGTCCTTGAAGGAGCAGCTGCTGGGAGAGCCCTATCAGCCCCACCCACCCCACAGGGTGTGTGTTGTGGAGGAGAAGATATAGGAGATTGTAAGCCGCTCTGAGTTTCTGATTCAGAGAGAAGGGCGGGGTATAAATCTGCAGTCTTCTTCTTCATCTGGATGGCCAGGAAGCACCTGGAAAGCACCCAGGGAGTGGCGGACAGGGTGCATGCACGCTCTGGATGCTCCTCCAGGGCGCCTGCAGCCCATCCCTGTTCTGCAGACCATCCGGATGCTCCAGGGCACTCCTCTTTCCACCAGCTAACTTTCAGGTTGGCATGTTGCCACCCTGAGTTGGCAGTCTGGACTAAGCCCTTGTGTCCCATTCCAGTCCTGTCTGCAGATTTTGGGCCCAATGAGTGTTGGGAGTTCTGTGTTCAGCGCTTGAATCCTGGTGAGCGGAAATATGACAGGGATAGGGAATGGAGGAAGAGAGGGCTTCAGCCTTCCCCCCCAGCCTTTTTCCTGATGTGAAGCCGCCCACTGGGGAGATTTTTGGTTTTTTGCCCCTTTGGGGAACAGCATTAGGGCTGACAGCTGTGGCTCAGGGGATTCTTAAAAATTAGATTAAGAATTTTTATTTAGTTATGTATTTTTTGTATTTATATCCCGCCCTCCCCGCCGGAGCCTGCTCAGGGCAGCTAACAACATTGAATATCAACGATAAAACAATAGAACAATAAAAACAATTACAATAATATCAGTTAAAATTAAACAATTTGCAATTTAAATTATTAATGCAATTTTAAAACAACAGTTTTGGTGCTAAATTCCATGCCATGATGTTAGGCATCTATGTACTTTGGTTGAAGGCCATTCGAAATAATGTTGTTTTGCAGGCCTTGTGGAATTGGGCAAGGTCCCGCAAGGTTCTAACATCATCTGGGAGTTGGTTCCACCAGTGGGGGGCCGCAATAGAGAAGACTTTTTCTCTGGTAGCCTTCAATCTCGCCTCCCTCGGCCCGGGGATTTCTAATAGATTTAGTGATCCAGATCTGAGTACCCTCTGGGGAATATATGGGGAGAGACGGTCCCTAAGGTAGACAGGTCGTCGGCCATAAGAGGATAATTAAATGAGTATCTGCCAGGAGCAATAAGAAGAAAAGACTCCAGGCAGTGAAAAGAAGTTCTCGATTGGGGAGAGTCAGTTTGGTGTAGTGGTTAAGTGTGTGGACTCTTATCTGGGAGAACTGGGTTTGATTCCCCACTCCTCCACTTGCACCTGCTAGCATGGCCTTGGGTCAGCCATAGCTCTGGCAGAGGTTGTCCTTGAAAGGGCAGCTGCTGTGAGAGCCCTCTCCAGCCCCACCCACCTCACAGGGTGCCTGTTGTGGGGGAGGAAGGTAAAGGAGATTGTGAGCCGCTCTGAGACTCTTTGGAGTGGAGGGCGAGATATAAATCCAATATCATCTTCTTCATCTTCTTCAGTTGCACAATATATTTCACCTTTACCAGTGAAACAGTCAAGTCACATCTGAATGAATTTCTTCTGCCTCTACCTGAAGACAGCAAGCTTTAATAATGAGCCTTCTGTGCTTGTCTTTTGTCAGGAGCTCCTTTATGGGATGAGAACACCCTGGGAAAGAACATTCACCTGAAGCCCAACCCCGGGACTGAAAGTTCGATTATTGAATCAGACACCCTCCAAGACAAAATGGCCGCTCTGAAGGTTCCTGAGTGGCTTCAGGCCAGCCTGCTGTGTGTTCTGCTGGAACCCAGAGGAGCTGCACAGTACTTGCAAGACAGCAAGAGCTCCTGCCGCCAGGCTCGTGTGGCTCTCCTGTACACTGTCACGACAAAGCACAAGCAGATTGATGTGACAAAACTCCCTCGTCCTGAGGACTGTAAGGTGCCGACAGCCACCCATGTGGTGACTGAGGTACTGTATGGGGCTCAGGCAGTCTTTGTGTTTGATCAGGAGGTTTCTCCTTCTGAGGATCCACAAGAAATACAGAAGAGCCTCCAAGCTAAGGTTAGAAAGATACTTTCAGGTGCCACTGAAGGAATTGCCAAGGAGAAGACAGGGGGTGGGAAAATTACCTGCAAGATTTACAGTGATGTTCCTCTAGAGGATCATCCCATGACTTATCAACAAACTATGAACATTTTCTCCACCTTCCCTGAGCACCTGGTAGAGAGGGCTGTGCCTCTGAGAATCTGGTTATACCCTCTGAATAAACTGGGCTCCAAAATCACATGCCATTTCCATGAAGTCAGTTCAGAAATCATTTCTGAAGTCCAGAATGTCCTGCAGCAGTTGACGGAAATAGACAAGCGACGTAACGATCTGGCAGAAAATCCTGCAGCTTTGACTTTCCCTGAAATCAAGAAGAAACTCCAGCAATTCCAAAGTCTGTGTCAACAGTACAGGCAGACTCTTCAGAAACAGCTGTCGAGAACAATACCCATAATCCGCCAGGGTGCAGAAGAAGAAGATGCCCTCATGGACCTGTTAACCAACAAGCAACAAGCACTCTTCAGCAGCCAGCAACTCAGTGCATTTCTAGACAGAAGAGAGCAGGAGGTGGCGTTTGTAAATTCCTATCTGGATGTCCTAAAAGACGTGGATGTCGTGTCCACCAAGAAAGAATTAGACAGACTCCTGTTCAATCCAGTGCTCAAGAAGGTCATTGCTTTCATGTTCACTTCTTTACATGATGGCGACTCGTATTTATCTGACCTGGAAAATTCACTAGCAGTTAAGAAGAGCTGTCACACTGTACCAGTGAGTTCTGCCAGTGGGAAATTGTGGTTTGAGCACCAAGAGATAAGCAAAAAAGCACGTGCTTCTGCCAGGGCCTTCTTAGCGTTGGCCAACATGGGCTCAAACGACACTAAATTGATTGTCTCTGCTCTTCCAGATCAGGACCACCCAGGCGTTTCTATCTATTTGTATGAAGACGGAGAGCTGGTCAGCACCAACCTTGACCCTCCCTCCATCAGCAAGGTCCATCAGGGACCCAGAGTTGCTGGATCTGATTCTACTGTGCAGGAAGGTGAGGTGCAGCCAAAAGATACGGATGAAGGAAGGAATGGAAACCCATTTCAAGAAACAACAAGAAAGGAGCCACATGATAGACGTGGCAGGGAGGAGCCTGTTTATAGAGCAGACTTTGCTGTCTCACCTGAGAAGCCTGTGACGTCACCACCTCCAAAGAAAGATGATGAAAGAGTCAAAGCTGAAATGATCAAACAAAGCACCCTGATCAGCAATGAAGGCCTACTTCAGTTTTATCGACTTCCGTTAAAAAAGTCTGCCTCTTCTTGTGACGATTTCCTAAAATACACCCTAGGACGTGAAGAACCGAAGAGACCTCACAAAGTGATCATGGTGATGGGAGCGACAGGAGCAGGGAAGACCACACTGATCAACGGGATGATCAACTACATTTTGGGGGTGAAGTGGGAAGATGGCTTCCGGTTCAAGCTTGTCCATGAGCAGACCAACCGAAGCCAGGCTGAGAGTCAGACGTCTGATGTGACGGCTTATGAGATCCATTTCCAGAAAGGCTTCCAGATCCCCTATTCCCTGACTATAATTGACACCCCGGGATTTGGAGACACCAGAGGACTACAGCACGATAGACAGATCATCACAAAGGTCCAGGAATTCTTCTCCACTCCAGGTGGCATAGACCACATCGATGGAGTCTGCTTCGTGGTTCAGGCCTCTTTAGCCCGTCTGACGCATCCTCAGAAATATGTTTTTGACTCGGTACTCTCCATTTTTGGGAAGGACATAGAATCCAACATAATGATCCTGGTCACCTTTGCAGATGGGCAGTTCCCTCCTGTTTTAGCGGCCATCTTGGAATCTAAGGTGCCATGTGCTAAAGATGACAATGAGAACCCTGTTCACTTTAAATTCAATAATTCTGCTCTGTTTGTTAGCAGTTCCACAGCCGGAGAGAACACACTCAACTTTGATGCGATGTTCTGGAAAATGGGGACTGCCAGCATGAAGACATTTTTCCAGTCTTTAAATAGCCTAGAACCCCGAAGTTTAACACTGACAAAAGAAGTGCTCCAGGAACGAAAGAGTCTGGAAGCCGCGGTGGAGGGTCTCCAGCCACAAATCAAAGCCGGCCTGAGTACACTGGAGTCGCTGAGGAAAACAAAGTGGGCTTTGGAGCAGCATAAAGATGAAATGGATGCCAACAAGGACTTTGAGGTGGAGGTCGAGAGGACTGTCGCCAAAAGAATTGACATAACTGGGGAGTTCATAACTAATTGCCAGAAGTGCCATTGTACCTGCCACTACCCCTGTTATATTCCTGATGATAAAAAGAAAGACAGATGTTCTGCTATGAACAGGAAAGGGGACTGTGAAGTCTGCCCTGGTAAATGTAGATGGAATGTCCATTTCAACCAGAAATACAGGTGGGTGTATGAGACTGAAAAGCAGAAGCAAACTTATGCCCAAATCAAGGAGAAATACGAAAAGGCCTGCGGGCAGGCGATGACCACAGAGAAGATCTTTCAGCAGCTCCGGGAGGAATATGAGGTGATGGAAAGTGCTGTGTTCAGTCTCATTGAACAGTCCTCTCGGAGCATTCAGCGCTTGCAGGAAATTGCCCTGAAGCCCAACCCGATGGCCACTCCGGAGCACATCGACTTACTGATCCAGGCGGAGCAGCAGGAAGCAAAGCCCGGCTTCCAGGATCGTGTCCAGTCCCTGCAGGGGGTGAGAGAAATGGCTGTGATCGTGGACAAGATCGCCAGGAAGGAGCCGCTGCTGCCGGAAGATGAGATAGTGGCCAGAAAGTGTAAGTCTAAGACATCCAAAGGTCAGAAGATCTTGCGTATGTTAACAAGTTGGCTCCCCTCTATCTGATGAGCAATACTTAGGCTTTGTGTATTTGCTGAAGACAGCTAACATTAAGCGGGGTCTTCGCCCAACTTTGCAGCTTTTTGATACAGTAAGAAACAGAAGCATTCCTGGAGGAAGGTACTGAGTGCATGAGAACAAATGTTCTCTGTGTTCCAACAAATGAAAAGCTTATCTGCTGACTTGCTGACATGTCACTAGGCTACGAAACAAGCTAGAACAGCATGAGCCCCTGCGTAGAAACATGCTGAAAGCTAAAACCGTTGTTCTGTGGCAGATGTGTACCGCTTGCTTTCTAAGCACAGAGGAAGACAAGGGAACAGAGGCGACCTGCGAGAGGTCCAAAAATAAGGGTGAAAGAATTGTATGTTTGCTGTATGCTGCTCTTATCATTATAATGCCAAAATTGCCAAAGTTAGAATGCGCGTGCTTGAGAAGCTGTTTATTGCATTCTATAAAAGCTAACGCCATAATGTTTGGGGTGGACTCTCTTGGCTATTCTCTTTTGTGCTCTCCTTTACTCAAATAAAGTTCTGTTCTGCTTGGAAGGAATTCCTCCTGTTGTTTTTATTGGAGTGAGGGGCTAGGGATGCCAAGTCCAACTCAAGAAATATCTGGGGACTTTGGGGGTGGAGCCAGGAGACCTTGGGGGTGGAGCCAGGAGCAAGGGTGTGACAAGCATAACTAAACTCCTAAGGAAGTTCTGGCCATTACATTTAAAGAGACCACGCTTCTTTTAAATGCTTTCCCTCCATTTGGAATAATGAATGATAGGGATACCTTCTTTTGGGGCTCATAGAATTGGACCCCTTCCCCCAGTCCAATCTTTTTGAAACTTGGGAGGTATTTTGATGAGAGTGCTATGCTGAAAATTTGGTGTCTCTACCTCAAAAAACACACACATCCCAGAGCCCCAGATACTTTCAGATTGATTTCCATAGGGAATAATGGAGAATTAATCTCCATAGGGAATAATGGAGTGCCCAGCAGACATCTAAGCACGCTTTCTGATAATCCTGAAGCAGGGGGAGGGCCTTCAAACTGGGGGATCCCCTGCCCCAATTGGCAGCCCTATGAGGGGCACACCAGAAGAACTTCCTGTTTAGCTTACCTAATGTTACATAAATCCCAGTCGGCAGCCGTGTTGGTCTGAAGCAATAGAACAAAGCAGTAGACAAATGCACCTTTAAGACCAACTAAGTTTTCAGAATGTAAGCTTTCGTACGCTCTTAAGCAGACTTCATCAGACCGATGGGAATGGACTCAGCAATTCTTAATATAAGTGTGCAGTGTGGAATCTTAGGAATGTTTTTAGCAGATTAAAAGAATCACAAATAGGATCTGTGTTTGTTAGTGTAGGACAAAACGGCTCAAAAAACACTAGGTGATAAAAAGCAGACTGCTTTCGTAGGGCTGCCATAAATCTAGGTGACATTCTGGCTTTGTTGGTTTAAGTAGAGGGCATCTTTACTCAAGAGATTATAACATCCATATAGTTTGCCATAGTTTGGTATATGCAATAAGACAAACAGCCAATATCCCCCATTTGAGTATGTCAATAAACCCCCCCTCCAAAAACCCCAAATATTCTGATACACTGTTCTAAAGGAGAAATAATATAGGTTAGCCCTTAGAAAAACAGGCTGCATTAAAGTATAGTGGAAGGTGGGTTAGTATATGTAATGAGCCAAACAGCCCACATCCCTCATTTGAGCATGTCAACACGAAAAAAATTACATTGTTCTAAAAAAGAAATATATTGGAACAATGTGGATGCACAGCTATACTCAGTGGGAGTTGGTTTAGTATATGTAATGAGATAAAAAACCAATATCCCTGTTCAGTCCTGAGGAGGTGTTTGTTCCAAGTTTCATGATAATTTGTAATTCAGAAATTTCTCTCTCCATTCTGTTCTTGAAGTTCCTTTGCAGTAAAACAGCTACTTTGAGGTCAACCATTGAATGCTCAGGAAGGTTAAAGTGTGCTCCAACTGGTTTCTCAGTTCTGTAATTCCTGATGTCAGATTTGTGTCCATTTATCCTTTGGCAGAGGGTTTGTCCTGTTTGCCCTATGTAGAGAACTGAGGGGCACTGTTGGCATTTAATGACATATATAATGTTGGAAGATGAACAAGTGAATGAGCCTGAGATGGTGTAGTTAATGCTGTTAGGCCCAGTGACTGTGTTGTCTGGGTGTATGTGGCAGCAAAGTTGGCACTTGGGTTTATTGCAGGCTCTGGTCCCGGTGTTCCTGCTCAGATGCGATGTTGTATTGTTGTGGGTGAGGAGTTGTTTAAGATTGGGGGGCTGTCTGTGTGCAAGGCTGTGTGAAGAATGTAGATTTTCATTTGGCCTATTTCTCCATGTGTGCAGGGTGGGGGGGTTGTCACCATTAGAAGAGCACAGCTTGTTGCCACAGGAAGTCCCTCCCTCCTTCCCTTGCACTGCTTCTCAGTAAACTCTAGCAACGGCATGTGCTCAGTGCTGCCTTCTCCTTCCTCCCCCCATGTTTCCATTGCAATGCTCGAAGTCGACACCCTTTCCTGGGAGCAGGCCGGATGCCTGGCAACCTGCAGGAGACCTGGAGGTGGGAACGTGGGGGAAAGTGCCATCCCAGTGGCTATGTGGCATTATTTCCAGCTGCTGAACCAGGAAGTGACATCACATCACTCTAGGATTCAGGAGAAACTCTATGGTGAAAGGGAGAAGCAAATTTCCAGCCTGGAAAATTATATGCCGTCAAAGAGAGATTTTAAATTATTCTCCCCCCGTCCCCCCATGCTGGCCTGTGGAAGGACAGCGGCATGCACTTGGAGGGCTCCTGTTCCTCCTCTAAGTAGGATGCCCCCTGGATTCTACAAGGATGCCTCCCTCCCACCAAGGCCTTTGAGCACAGCCAATCCAACAGTTCCCAGCCCCCCCCTTGTGATTGGGCAGGGGGGAAATGGAGGGGAAAACAGAAGCCAATCACAAGTGAGGAGGGGGCCACAAGGCCCTGCAAGGGAAGCCCAGCAGGAGGGAGGCTCTTTCAGGAGGGAGCTGATCTCTCACCCCACAGTAAGGGGGAAATGCATTGTATTTTACTTGCTATATAAAAAGGTAAAGGTGAAGAGGGGCCCTTGAATAATGAATGAATACCTCAATAATAATAATAATGGAAAATATGGTTGTGCCTTCAAAAGAGAATGTCTGCTGCAACATTTAGAGTGACTGTTAAGAGGCCCCGCAGAGGAGCTTCTGCTAAACTGTTAAAACCAGACAGGCTAAGGGTGTGAATTCAAGATAACGGGGCCCCGCAGAGAAGGAGCTTCTTGCTGATAACACAGAGGGACAGAGCAGGGGAAAACTACAAGAAATTACTGGAAGGAAAGCAGGAGGTGGAGCCTTTGAATTAGATAAGAGGGGGCTTGTCTGCTTGTTTTGGGGATGAATAAAAATGGTCATAAGGCTGGTGATTTTAACTTAGTCATTTTGAGCTTATGCTGACAAGTTCTACTTTGATGTCAAAGTAAAATACCTCGCTTCAAACCAAGCAATGTGTGGGGCTTCGTTATTTACCTGCTACAAAGGCAGTCCCCTGTGTAAGCACCAGTCATTTCTGACTCTGGGGTGATGTCGCATCACAACGTTTTCACGGCGGGCTTTTTTTATGGGGTGGTTTGGCATTGCCTTCTCCAGTCATCTACACTTTCCCCTCAACAAGCTGGGTACTCATTTTACCAACCTCAGAAGGGTGGAAGGCTGAGTCAACCTTGAGCCGGCGACCTGAACCAGCTTCTGCCGGGATTGAACTTAGGTTGTGAGCCCAGCTTGGACTGCAGATGTACCTTAGAGACCAACAACAATTTTGGGGTATGAGCTTTCGAGAGTCCAAGTACCGGCAGAGGTGTAGCCAGGAGTTTTTAAGTTGGGGGGCTTTTTAAAAATTCAGGGGGCACTGAAATTTTTAAAAAGCCCCCTGACCTCAGAAAGATGGAAGGCTGAGTCAACCTTGAGCCAGCTACCTGAAACCAGCTTCTGCCGGGATCGAATTTGGATTGTGAGCAGAGAGCTTGGACTGCAGTACTGCAGCTTTACCACTCTGCGCCAGGGGGCTGCTGACTTGCTATATAACATTCAGGAAAAACAGTTTTTAAATCTGTTCCTGGCCTCTGCTTATTACTTGGAACAGCAATGAAAGGGGGTCGGTCTTAATAAAGGGCATTCTGGGCCCCCACTGGGAGTCTCCCCCTCCCATTCACGGGGCAGCAGTGGGGTCTGGGAGTGCAGAGCAGGCTCCCATACAGAATAGGGTTCCGATGACTGTCATGGCGTTCACTGGCAACCTGGCTGGCTTGTGGTCTCGTTCATGGCTGACCTTCTTCCAGCCACAGGCAATGCTCCCAGAGTCTCCAGCAGGAGGGACTTCCCTCCATGGTCCCAGTTGAGCCCCACCTAACTAGCAGACAGCAGCTCCTGGGCCTTGATCCTCTCAGAGTGGGGCAGCCCCATTTTTTTCAAGGGCCATCACAGTTTTCAGGCCTGCCCAGGCCTACCAGTGGGGGATTCCCTCCCTCCCTCCCAGGGCTGCTGCAGGAGCTGGCGACAAGAGCCGAGCTGAGCATGCGTGTTCCTCTTCCTGCGTCTGTTTGGAAGGAATCCTTGGCAATCAGTTCAGTTCAGTTACCTTTACTGGCATTAAAGGAGAGATAAAAGAGAGGGAAGGAAAAAACCCCAGATGTACCCACGTATGCATACAAATAGATACAACATGCCAACGTGAGTCAGGACAAAAGAACATTCTAAAAGGGTCTAAAGTCTGTACAAAAATAAGTCAAAAGTCAGTCTGCCTAATATAAATTAAAAATATAATTCATTACTGCGTATAAGAGCAGCCTACAAAAACTTTGCCACAGCATCAGTTGTGTTCCCATCTTTGTTGTTTAATAGATACAGCAGTTTATATGAATCCAGACGATAACTATTAAGAATTAACGATAAAATGCTGTGCCGAATATTAACATAATAACAGCATTCTAATAGAACAGCATTCAAAAGAAGCCCGCTTAAAATCCACCAGGGACCGGGCCTTTTCTGTCATGGCCCCCTCCTGGTGGAACCAGCTGCCGGAAGAGGTGAGGGCCCTGCAGGACTTAGCCCAGTTCCGCAGGGCCTGTAAGACAACCCTCTTCCGGCTGGCCTATGACTAGCTGGTACAAGAAACAAGAAATCAGGTGTAGTTATAATAGAGGTTACTGTCCCTAATGTCTTAAATATTTAAATGGTTTAAATGTTTTAAAATTTTAAATGTATTAATTATTTTAACTGTTTTATGCTTAAATTGTATTTATGTGGTACTTGTGCTGTGAGCCGCCCTGAGCCACTTGTTGGGAAGGGCGGGATAGAAATTATAAAATAAATAAATAAAAATAAATAAAATAACACGAGACACAGTTTCAATGGACCCCCTTGCACAAGGGCATCGTCGGTTAGCAAAAGGTGGACTGTTAAACCTCCCAGTTAAAACCGCTGAAGGGAGGGCATTGAACCTAGCAAGGGAAAAGATTCTGCGTAACGCTGGCAATCTGGTTCACCATCGTGGCCATTTCTCTCCCCCACACCCCCCTTCCTCAGATGCCTCAGGGTGGGTGGGTGGAGCAGCTGGGTTGCCAAGTCCATTTCAAGAAATACTTGGGGTCTTTGGGGGTGGAGCCAGGAGACTTTGGGGGTGGAGTCAGGAGACATGGGGGTGGAGCCAGGAGCAAACGGGCGTCCCGGGGCTGGGCTCCTGGAGGTGAAGAGCTGCAGCCCTTCCCTTCCCTTCCTGCTAGGGTTGGCAAGTCCAATTCATGAAATATCTGGCAACTTTGGGGGTGGAGCCAGGAGAATTTGGGGGTGGAGCCAGGAGACATTGGGGTGGAGCCAGGAGCAAGGGTGTGACAAGCATGATTGAACTCCAGAGGGGGTTCTGGCCATCACAGCTAAAGGACCACATACCTTTTAAATGCCTTCCCTCCATTGGAAATAATGGGAATAATAGGGGCACCTTCTTTTGGGGCTCACAGAATTGGATCCCTTGGTCCAATCTTTTTGAAACTTGGCTTGTGTTTTGAGGAGAGGCACTGGATGCTATGCTGAAACTTTGATGCCTCTTCCTCAAAAAACAGCCCCAGATACCAGTGGATCAATTCTCCATAATACCCTATGGGAATCGGTCTCCATAGGGAATAATGCAGTGCCCAGCAGAACAAAGAAGGAGTCAAGGAGCACCTTTAAGGCCAACAAAGCTTTATTCAGGATGTAAGTTTTCGTATGCATGCAGACTTCATCAGGCAAGAGAGAGTCCCCAACAGATGTTTCCTCCCCCTCCATGCTTTCTGATGACCCTGAAGCGTGGGGAAGGGCCTCCAAACCAGGGGATCCCCTGCCCCCACCTGGGGATTGGCAACCCTAGGAAGCAGGGACCAAAATTTTGTTCTACTTTCATTTTTTTTTACAGTCATGATTTTTGGGTACTGAAATTCCTAAAGCTGAAAATGGTTTCAGAAATCACTCCCTAAGACAGAAACAGGTGGGAAGAGCACCAGGCAGGAAACGAGAGAGATTTATGTGATTTGCGTTCTGTTTTGCAACAGCCAATGGCTGTACCCCATTTTTGCTTGGTTTATATGATTTTGGGGCTACCACCTCTGTCCGCAGTGGCAGATTTGTCTCAGGAGGAGGAGAGGCTGGGGGGAGGGGTGTGTGAAAGAGCAGAAAAATGAATATCCTGTTTGAATTTCGCCTGACAGTCAACCTTGTCAAACATTAATCACTGCTTGCTGCTATCATTGACAAACAGAGTCTCTGCCAGAGCCACATGTGCAGTGAAGAACATGCAGAGCCCCCCCACATTGCTCAGAGCCCCCCCCCCTCCCCCGCTCCGGGAACCTCTTAAGGACTACCAGTTTTGCGTCTAAGGGTGCAACCTCCTGGCATCCCACACCTGGTTTCCCCCCAGTCCTGCAAATTACTGGAAGTGGGCGAGGTTCAAGGACAGAAGGGGGAAGGAGGGCGGGCTCAGGGGGGCTGTCCCTTCTTCTTCAGCCCTCCAGCTTGTGATGCTCAGGTCAGAGTCATCCCGGTGATCATGAAGATGCCACGGCTGCTGCGTTGGATTCTGGCCGCCCTCTTGGTTGTCGTGCCGGCTGCCCTTGCCGCGATTGAGGTGAGCTTTGTGGAGGTGAAAGTGGAGTCAGGTGGGAAGAAAGAGACGGAGGGGCCAAGAAGAGCCGAGCGGGACAATCAGGCCACCCCAGTCCATCCACAGGGTGATGGATTCGCCCAGCCGGGCTGCAGCCACTGAACATGGAGGGGGGGGGGCTCTCTCTGCATACAATACTCACCAGCCTTGGCTGTGCCTGGCATTTCGGGGGGGGGGGCATGCAGGAGCCCCCAAGGTCAGTCCAGCAGCCCGTCTTCTTTGCAGGGCAGGTGTTCCTGCCTTTGGTGAGACAAGCTGTAGCCTCATAGTGCATCTCAATTTTAAAAAGTTTTATTAGTTTCAGAAAGAACAGGGGTAGGGAACAGAGGGAATAGAGAGCACAATACATTTTAACCTTATTCTGCATAAAGATACTTTCAAAGAGTGGGAGTCTTCATCTGCAATACTTTACATAAATTGTCCTATATGATTCTCTCTTAAGCTAAACATCATCAACATTTTAATATTTTATATTATAAATCTTTTGGTTAAGATATCTATTGGTTTTGACAATTCCAGTAAAGGCAATTTTGTAATATAAAATACAGGAAGAAAGGAGAAATAAGTTGACACCAGAGAATCTTAAGAGTCTTAACATAAGAGAAGCCATGTTGGATCAGGCCAATGGCCATCCAGTCCAACACTCTGTGTCACACAGTGGCCAATACACACACACACACACACACACTGTGGCTAATAGCCACTGATGGACCTCTGCTCCATATTCTTATCCAATCCCCTCTTGAAGCTGGCTATGCTTGTAGCCGCCACCACCTCCTGTGGCAGCGAATTCCACATGTTAATCACCCTTTGGGTGAAGAAGGACTTCCTTTTATCCGTTTTAACCTGACTGCTCAGCAATTTCATGGAATGCCCACGAGTTCTTGTATTGTGAGAAAAGGAGAAAAGGACTTCTTTCTCTACTTTCTCCATCCCATGCATTATCTTGTAAACCTCTATCATGTCACCCCGCAGTTGACGTTTCTCCAAGCTAGAGAGCCCCAAGCGTTTTAACCTTTCTTCATAGGGAAAGTGTTCCAAACCTTTAATCATTCTAGTTGCCCTTTTCTGGACTTTTTCCAATGCTATAATATCCTTTTTGAGGTGCGGTGACCAGAAGTTATTACCAGCACCTTCCTGAATGTGTGTACTCATGGACTGAGGAATTTTCATCTCTTCTGGACTTTATGAATTGTTACGAGCGCTGTTTGGGTTTGTAACTCAACATATGTGGTATTCTTGAAGTCCTAGTATTGTTGTAACTATGATGGTTGTAATCAGTGTCAATTAAGACGCTGATTTGTTCAATGGTAAGCTATTATAAATAGCAACAGGAAAATTAGCACTGTGTGTTTAAGCATTGTTGAACAAGCACTGTGTTATAGCGTGGTTATCTCCAGGATCCACACCTGGAAGCTGGCAACCCTAAAATACTGCAGTGGACACACCTAGGGCATAACACGTGAACTCCAGGCTACAGAGATCAGCTCCCTTGGGGGAAATGGCAGCTTTGGAGGGGGGGCTGGATGGCCTCGCATCCATGCTGAGCTCCATCCCCAGGCTCTGTGCCCAAATCTCCATCTGAGGGACCCAGGGGGGGGGTCAGTGGGGGATCTCAACACAGAGAAGTAGGATGTGCATAACACAGTGGTCTATGGGCTGGTCGGCCCCCGTAAGCCTTCAGTTCTCCACTTCCTGAGCCAAAGAGGGTCTCTCCCCCTGGATCGCACCCAAGTGGCCACCCGGGCTTATCGCTTCTCTCCCCCTGCAGGCACCCCTTCCAAATTTGGAATCAGGAGCGAGGAGGCGCTTCTGCCCTGGATGTTATTCGTCTATCTTGCAGGTAAGCAGCAACCGGGGTTGGCCCGAGCCAGACCCAGTTCAATCCCAGGCCAGCCAGTTCTTGATGTGGTCTCTGCCCCCCCCGGGTCCTGTTGCCCACCCCCACTGGAAGCAGCAGTGGGGAGATGTGTCATCACCTATTGAAAGAGAAATGATCTATTGAGCAGTGGTTCCAAAATCATGGCGGGTGATTTGAAGAAGGGAGAGCCTCTTGAAACACAGCAGCATCCGGGAGGTGTGTCATCACCCATCGAAGTCAAGCGCAAGCAAGAACATGGCTGCAAATCTACCTAAGTTTTGGAACTTGACCAGAGTTTTGTGTATGAACTTCTCTATTGTTGAATGTAATTGAATGTGTATATTATGGCTTTGGTACATGTATGCGGTAAAGGCATTGCCTTCCTTCCCAAAGCATGTATCAGGTGCCATATTAACAAAACCCAGGTGGTATTTCCGAGCAGTCACATGTGGTTCTTGAGCTGTGGCGTGAGTGTTGCTGGTTTAGAATGTGCCAAGGAAGATCCAGCCAGCCCCTTCCCCCAGATTGCTTTTCGGTGGAGTTTAGTCTAGGTCGCTCCACACTCAGCCTGAGGATAGTTACAAGCTGAATTGGAAACCACAAATTGGCAGCTGGAAACTGCAGCAGAGGACTGAACATATGAAGCTGCCTTATACTGAATCAGACCCTCCTTGGTCCATCAAAGTCAGTATTGTCTACTCAGACTAGCAGCGGCTCTCCAAGGTCTCAAGCGGAGGTTTTTCACACCTATTTGCCTGGACACTTTTGAGTTGGAGATGCTGGGGATTGAACCTGGGACCTTCTGCTTACCAAACAGATGCTCTACCACTGAGCCACTGCCCCTCCCCAGGTATGAACCTGGATGTCATACTTCATGTGCATCCATTGATAGGAGTTTTCCTCTCCAAATTAAGTGCGGTGACTGAGAGGTGATAGGATCACCATCTTCAAGTCCTTGAAGGGCTGTCATCTAGAAGATGGGGTGGAATTGTTTTCTGTGACTCCGGAAGGTAGGACCAGAACCAATGGGTTGAAATTAAATCAAAAGAGTTTCCGGCTCAACATTAAGAAGAACTTCCTGACCATTAGAGCGATTCCGCTGTGGAACAGGCTTCCTTGGGAGGTGGTGGGCTCTCCTTCCCTGGAGGTTTTTATACAGAGATTACATGGCCATCTGACAGCAATGAAGATCCTGTGAACTTAGGCAGATCATGAAAGGGAGAGCAGGAAGGGCTGTATCAGGGCTTAGTTCTTAAATTTATTTATTCCTTCCTTGGATTTATATCCCGCCTTCCCCACCAGGCTCAGGTAGATGCTCTTGTAGCCCTTTCTTACATGCTCAGGTAGATGCCGTTCGCCACTTTGAGATCAGTCAGCAGTTTTTCTCCAGGACAAAACAGGAGTCGATTGCACCTTTAAGACCAACTTAGTTTTATTCAGAACGTAAGCTTTCGTGTGCAGGCACACTTCTTCAGACTTCCTCGTTTGAAGAAGTGTGCATGCACACGAAGGCTCGCGTTCAGAATAAAAGTTGGTCTTAAAGGTGAAATTGATTCCTACTTTGTTCTACTGCTTCAGACCAACCCGGCTGTCTATTTGGATCTTTTTCCAGGCCAGTTTGGCCAGGGATCCTGGAGGGTTTTGCCATCTCCTGGGCATGGAGCCTGCAGGGTCACTGGGGATGTGTGTGTGAGTGTGTGGGGGGCGTATTTGTGAATTTCCTGCATTTCCTGCATTGTGCAGGGGTTGGACTAGATGACCCTGGAGGCCCTTTTCAACTCTATGGTTCTGTTATTCTTACCTAGCCAGCCTGGATCCTTGCCCACCCCAGGCAGGGTAATGCCCAGGACAGCTCTTTCACCTTTGCTCCTCCTGCAGGGTGAAAACCAGCCGCAGCCCAGTCCCTCGCTGGAGTCCATCATGGCCCTCCTCGAGTCCATCAAGGTATGTCTGGGGGTGAGGAGGTAGGAAGCTCAAGAGGAGGGGAGGGAACACCCTCTTCTGGAGCTGAGTCCCACTCTTTGACAGCCAGTTTGGCGTACTGGTGAATTGTGCGGACTCTTCCGGGTTTCTGGGAGAACTGGGTTTGATTCCTCACTCCTCCACTTGCACCTGTTGGAATGGCCTTGGGTCAGCCATAGCTCTGGCAGAGGTTGTCCTTGAAAGGGCAGCTTCTGGGACCCACCCATCTCACAGGGTGTCTGTTGTGGGGGAGGAAGGGAAAGGAGATTGGAGGCCGCTCTGAGACTCTGTCCTTGAAAGGGCAGCTTCTGGGAGAGCTCTCTCAGCCTCTCTTGCCTCACAGGGTGTCTGTTGTGGGGGAGGAAGGGAAAGGAGATTGTGAGCTGCTCTGAGACCCTGTCGTTGAAAGGGCAGCTTTTGGGAGAGCTCTCTTGGCTCCACCCACCTCTCAGGGTGTCTGTTGTGGGGGAGGGAGATAAGGAGATTGTGAGCCACTCTGAGATTCTGAGTGAAGGGCAGGGTATAAATCCACTATCATCACCTTCTTTGCTGAGCTCCACGTCCCAACAGGGCAGCCGCAGAGAGTCCTGCCTTTATCCACTGGGAGCGAAGGGGCCTTTCTGAGCCACAGCCCCCCTCCAGTGTAGCCGTTTCCTCCGGGGGGGCTGAACTCTAGAGCTTGGTGCTCAGTTGTAATTCTGGGAGGTCTCCAGGCCCCGCCTGGAAGTTTGCTTCAGAGTGTATCCAGAGGGTTAGTCTGCAGTAAAATAGCCAGAATCTAGTCCACGAGCAGAGCACCTTTCACAGACCCACAAGAGTCAAAGCTCTGACTCGTAAGCGACGAAGGCAGCCTTGGTTCTCCAGAGCTCGTCCCCTGAAAATCTGGTGGGTCTCAAAAGTGCGGCTGGACCCAGACACACCTGAACGTGGGTCACCCTCCTCCCCTCTCTTTGGGCTGCTAAGGAAGGGGTGCTTTTCCCTTGCTGAGAAGGAGAATGAAGCCGGGCCCCTGCATTCCTTCCCTTGGCAGAGGCAAACATCTCTGGAAGACTCCGTGCTGGAGATCCCCAGCCTGCAGGCTGAGCGAAGGAGGCCCCAGACTCCTTGCGTTGGCTGCTTCGAGCCTCTGGACACCTCCAAGGTAAGGGATGGACCTGACCGGCTGGAAGAACTCCTCTCTGCTCCCAGGGCTGTCTCTTCGGTCCTTCTAGACAGTGTCGTGTGGTGGTTAGACTAAGATCTGGGTCTGGGTTCAGTAGGAGCCCCGTGGCACAGAGCGGTAAAGCTGCAGTACTGCAGTCCTAAGCTCTGCTCACGACCTGAGTTCGATCCCGGTGGAAGCTGGGTTCAGGTAGCCGGCTCAAGGTAGATTCAGCCTTCCAACCTTCCGAGGTCGGTCAAAGGAGTCCCCAGCTGGCTGGGGGGAAAGTGTAGAGGACTGGGGAAGGCAAGGGCAGACCACCCCGTAAAAAGCCTGCCGTGAAAACATCCTGAGTCGGAAAGAACTGATTGCTTGGCAGGGGACTGCCTTTACCTTTTACTGGGTTCAGCTCCTCAGTTTGCCATGGAAGTAACGCCATGCCCGGATGAAGCACTGTCTCTAGCAGTGCTTTTGGGAATAAAAGGGGGAGGGAGCTCCTTGGGAGCTCCTTTTGAGAATAAAGAGGCAAAGACAGACATACACTCCACCGCACTGTTGCGCTCCCTCCTTCCGAAGACCCACAATCTCCCTTGGTGGTTTTGCAGGGTGGTTCCCCTCCCCCTGTCTCCATCCTCTCTTGCTGATCACACGGCAGACCTTTCCCCCATCCATTTCGAGTAGAAGGCGTGAATTCTCCCCTAAGAACATAAGAACATAAGAGAAGCCATGTTAGATCAGGCCAATGGCCCATCCAGTCCAACATTCTGTGTCACACAGCGGCCAAATATATATATATATACACACACACACACACACGCACTGTGGCTAATAGCCACTGATGGACCTCTGCTCCATATTTTTATCTAACCCCTTCTTGAAGGTGGCTATGCTTGTGGCCGCCACCACCTCCTGTGGCAGTGAATTCCACATGTTAATCACCCTGTTCTTAGACAAGGGCTGAGTCCCTTTCATGGTGTGCAGAGCACCAGGCACACAACACAATGGCTCCAAGGCTGTTTTCCTGGAAGGGAGTGTAAATATTGACGGGATCCAAGTGGGAACTAATCATTAGCCAGGTCATGGGTGACCTCAGATCCCAGAATCTGGACCAGGGTTCGCACTGCTCACATCTATTGCGACACCCCGTAATTGGGGCTGCCCTTGCAGAGTGTACAGCTAGACTGCTCTCACAGGGTTGCCAAGTCTGACTTAGGAAACATCTGTAGACTTTGGGGGTGGAGCCAGGGGACTTTGGGGGTGGAGCCAGGAGTGAGGGTGTGACAAGCACAATTGAACTCTGAAGGGAGTACTGGCCAACACATTTAAAGGGACCACACACCTTTTAAAAGCCATCCCTCCAGTGGAAATAATGAAGGATAGGGACACCTTTTTGGGGGGCTCATAGAATTGGATCCCCTGGTCCAATCTTTTTGAAACTGGAGGGGCGGTGTTGAGGAGAGGCATCAGATGCTACATTGAAAATTTGATGCCTCTACCTCAAACAACAGCCCTACCCTGAGCCCCAGATACCTGCAAATTGATTCTCCATTATACTCTGTGGGGACTGGTCTCCACAGGGTATAATGGAGTGCCCAGTGGACATTCAACCTCCCCCCCCCGCCCGCTTTGTGATAACCCTGAAATGGGGTGAAGATCCCCTGCCCCCACCCGGGGATTGGCAACCCTAGGGCTTGTGACTCAAGGGGAGGGGTGGGGTGGGCCTGGCTGTCTGACCGTCTCTCTTTCTTCTGCCCAGGTGGCTCTCCGGGCCAAAAGGGAGGAGAGGAAGGTGGCCTCCGGGAGGCGCCTCAGGAAACTGCCGGGCACCAGGCCCGTCTGCAGGGGCTGCTTCTCTGGGCTGATGCTGACCGGCAGACCCGCCGAAGGAGGCGCTGGAAAGACCTCGCCAAAGAGCCTTTCAGCTTCTGGGGAGGTGTCCAGTGAAGGAGATTAGCCGCCTGCCCCTCTGCAGCCCAGAGCTTGGAGCCTGATCCCCCCACCCCACCCCAGTGGACAGCCCAAGAAGACGTGATGCCAGCAGAGCAGAGCCCAGGAACTCCGGACAGGCCACGACCACAATGAGTAAGAGAGGGCTGCCAGAGAAGAAGGCAGACCACTCCCCTCCCCATGTGAGAGTCCCCAGAATCACAAGTGCCCTCCAGGCAGGAAAGATCAGTTCCCCTGGAGGGTGGCTCAAGGGCATTAGGCCACACCGAAGTATCTCCTTTCCCCAAACTCTGCTTTCCCCAGACTCCACCCCTCAAATCTACAGGAATTTTCCAGCCTGGAGTTGGTAACCTGATGTAGGTGGCCAGGCTGGAGTGGCCTGTTAAGTTCTGACTGCTGGCCCTTTCGCGTGTGTTTCAATGGCTCATTTTTTGAGAACTGCATTCCAAGCTCTGGATGCAAGAAGCAGGCTGTAAGCTCATTTGGTTGTGTAACTCAGTAATTTCTGGGCGGACAGTCATGTTGGTGGTCTCAAGTAATTTCTGCTAATCTTATGGACAAAATCTTGAAAGTGTAATTGAACACCAGGGGGCACTCTCGCGTATACACACTGCCGCTTGTGACAGAAAAAAAACACTGGAGGAATTGTTCGAATAAAGGTTTCAGAAATGAAAACGTGTTTTGTTTTCAGATGGGAGAGGATTTACAAATATTTGTCAGTTGAAAATAAAAGCTTCAGTTGCAAACAGGCAATTTTTCCCCAGGGGAAAAAATAATCACTGAATGGATTCCCTTCCCTCTGATTTGTCTATAACACTTAATAATAATAATAATAATAATAATTTTTAATTTATATCCTGCCCTCCCCGCCGAAGGTTCATGCAACTTCAAAACTTCAGCTGCAAATGCATTTGATTTGGGGTTCAAATATTATTCCCCCCTAAGCCTGGCAACTGGCAGTCATTAACTCAGGTTGTTTCTCCATTCCTAGGCACACATTCAGAAAATTAATTCTTTTTCAAATGCCTGGAGAGACAAGTACAGTTTTAAACCAGTCTGCCCAGTGGCATGTTTCACCCAGGAGTGTTCCCAGAGCCTGGAACAGCCTTGCATATGGAGGCCGGGATCTGACTGCTGGCCCTTTCGTGTGGCTCAATGAGCCACACGAAAGGGCCAGCAGTCAGATCCCGGCCTCCATATGCAAGGCTGTTCCAGGCTCTGAGAGCACTCCTGGGTGAAACATGCCACTGGGCAGCCTTGCATGGAGGCCGGGATCTCCCCTCCCCTCCCCTGCCCCAACCCCAGCACCTGCTGCTTTTCAGTGGGATGATGGAGCCCTTGCTTGGAACTGACCTGATGAATCTCTGCAGAACACCTGCCCAGGAGAAAGCAAGGGGCGACTCCCCATCCCCTTTCTGCCCCAGGAGAGGGTCTGCAGTGGCCAGAGGTAGTGGGGGGGGGCACTCATGTTCAAATCCAGCCTCTTATGGGGCTATAATATAGCAGTTTCAATGCAAGGAAGAAATGCTGTGAGCATAGCTCTTTTATTAAGCACAGCATGGTAGTGGCTGAACTCTAAGACTGAAGAACGGAGCCACGCTTCAAGGTTCCCGCGCAAGGATGCCATTGGGTCACTCAAACCAGTAGGGGGTCCGTGATTGGAGCAGGGCAGCAGGGATTTGGCTCCTATTGCCCATTGCTCCTGAGTCCCCACGCTCAGTCCTAACAGCTCCAATGAGCCAGGCAGGAACACCATTCATTATACACAACCTCAGTCCTCCTACACAACAGGGGCACAGCTTTTGGGGGGCTGCTGGCAGGGCAAGCATGGGGCTTCCACCTCCTCCTGTGCAGCCCCCTCTCCAAGGCCAGATAGGCCCAGGGAGACCCTCCGCTGCTCTTTCTCCCCCAAATATGCTGCAACCAGAAATGCCCCCCCCCCCGCTTTATGCTCAAGGCTTCCACGTGGGGTTGCCAACCTGCAGGTGAGGCATAAAGGTCTTCCAGGTGACAGGAGAAAATGGCAGCTTTGGAGAGCAAGCTCTGTAGCATCTACCATCGATTCCAGGTGAAATCCCTCCCCAGCCCCCAACTCTGCTGCTGCACAGGCCCTGCCCCCAAACATCCAGGCGTTTCCTAGGCTGCAGGCTTGGTTGTCAGGTCCAGTTCAAGGAATATCTGGGGACTTTGGGGGTGGAGCCAGGAGACATTAGGGGTGGAGCTGGGAAACATTGTGGGTGGAGCAAGGTTGTAACAAATATAATTGAACCCCAAAGGGAGTTCTGGCCATTACATTTAAAGGGATGGCAAACCTTTTAAACACCTGCCCTCCATTGGGAATAATGAAGGATAGGGGCACCTTCTTTTGGGGCTCATAGAACTAGATCCTTGGGTCCAGTCTTTTTGAAACGTGGAGGGTACTTTGCGGAGAGGTACTGGATGCTATGCTAAAAATCTGATGCCTTTACCTCAAAACACAGCCCTCTCAGGGCCCCAGAGACCCATGGATCAATTCTCCATTATACCCGATAGGAATCGGTTTCCATAGAGAATAATGGAGTGCCCAGCAGATATTTCCCTCCCCTCCCCTCGCTTTCTGATAACCCAGAAGTGGGGGGAGGGCCTTGAAACTGGGGGATTCCCTGCCCCCTCCTGGGGATTATGTATACAAAACAACCAAAAGTTATAGTGGCCAAATAACTAGGATATTATTCATGAAACATCAAAAGTGTTTTGGGAGGTGCTTTCTTTGTATTTCTTCCATGGGATGCAAGGAACTGGGCAAAGGAAAGCGCCTTCTTTCCCCAGGGGGCAGGTGGGAGGAGCCTCAGCCAACAGAAGGGAGAGAGGCTTGGCTCAGCAGCTCTGCAGTGTGATTGAGAGAGCCCAGAAAAACAAGCTTTGCCTTTCCCGCTTCCTCCCCAAGGGAGGAGCCTCAGCCAATGGAGAAAATAGAGTTTTTGCTCTGTAGCTCCTGTGCAATTGAGCAAGCCTTGCAAAGCAAGCTGTTATGCAGAAGGAAGCAAGAGAGAGGGAGAAGGAAGCCACTGACAGCCAGTTGCTCGGGGGCCTGATAGGAGCCCTCCAGGGGCCTGATTCGGCCCTTGGGCTGCACGTTTGACACTCCTGGACTAAAATGTCTTCGATGCAATTTGCACACCAGCACTATGCTCAAAAAAGGCTCAAGGCAACCCTAGCTGGAGGTGGCAATTCAACTTGCCTCTCCAAAAGTTGGGCCTAGTCTCCGGACAGCAGAGGTCGGTTCCCTAGAGCAGGGGGATGGGGGGCAACGGTAGCTCTCCAGATGTTTTTTGCCTACCATCAGCCCCAGCTAGCACGGCCAATGGCTGGGGCTGATGGGAGTTGTAGGCAAAAACATCTGGAGAGCTACCGTTGGCCACCCCTGCCCTAGAGCAAACGGCTGCTTTGGAGGGTGGACTCTCTGGCATTTATACTCTGCGGAGGCCCTGCCCAAAGCCTGCCCTCCCCAATTTCCCGGAATTCCCTAACTGGGCTCTGGCAACCCAAAGGTGCAGCTTGTTCCAGTCACATCTTGTCCTGTCCAGACTCAATGGAAAAACCCCAGGGCTGGATTTGATCCTGGCCTGAGCTGCACAGGATTCCACACCCACCCACCACCCCTCACTGATCGGGTCCCTTCCTAGGGAACATTTGCTAATAGTTAACGACTGTAGTGCACTCCCCTCTTTGCTGAGGGGGCCTGCCCGGCAGGAGAAAAAGGGGAGAGAGATTCCCCGAGAGAGGCTCCTCTCCAGCACCACAGCCATGGGGGGCTCTGCGCTGCTCTGGGGTGTGGTGGCCGCCTTCTTCGCGTTGGCTGCTCTCGCTGGGCCAGGGCAGGGGGCTGAGCTCCGACAAGCTGCTTGGGAGACGGAGGTAAGTGGAGGGCCCCTTCCTTCCTTCCCTCTGCCCCTGCTTAGGAAAAGAGTCTGATCCTGCTGCCGGGGTGGGGAAGAAGAGGCCTTCCCCACTTGTCCCCTGGCTGCTCCAATGGATTCCTTGAGGGCAGGACTGGATCGACATGTTTGTTGAGGGGGGCAAAATTAAAAAATGTTGGGTTTCTGATGCAATTTCACTTCCTGTTGTCATGAGTTAATTAAGTGTTTGTATATGCATGCTGAGGTTTAGCCAGTGAGTAGGCAGAGCCAATGAGAATGTGTGCACGTACTTCCCGCCAAGGCTAGGTGTCAATATGCACAGTGACCACTGAGGGAGAGCCCTAATAGGCTAATCCATATATTTGGGTGGTGGTCTGAGGGAAAACATGTGGTCAGTTTTATTGCCCTTTGTGTAAAGCTCTTAGATCTCCATGCAGTTGAAGTTAGGACTCGAGAGAGTCAAGATGTAGCCTAGAAGCTAGATAGGATATTAAATCCTTCTTTGTTTTCTAGAAATCCAAGTCATACCTTTTCCTCATTAGTAAAGTAAACTACTTTGTATCTTAAGCTAAATGGTGTGCCTGGCTGTAAGTCGTGGTTCTCTCCACGTTACTCTGCTAATAGTATATTTAAATCCCAGCAAAAAATGATGCCCCCTTATGGGCCGTTCTATCTTATGGTCCCATAGAATATAATGGACTCCATACCCAATTTGGCGCCCCCCCCTCAGTTGGCGCCCAGGGCAAGCACCCCTCTCTGCCCCCCCCTCGATCCCGCCCTGCTTGGGGGTGCTTCTGCATGCAGGACAGGAGCTTTGAGGGAGCAGAGATCTGGCGTGGTTGAAAAGAAAACTCTTAAAATGTTGCTAAACCCATTGAGAGTACATTTCAGAGGGCAGCCATGTTGGTCTACGGTTGAACAGCTACCTTTGCATCCCGGAGCATCTTAGAGAACAACAAAGATCTTCCAGCGGTGTGTGTGTGTGTGTGTGTGTGTGTGTCAAACTGTGGCTCAGGAGCCACATAGGGCTCTTTCACACATATTATGTGGCTCTCGAAGACCCACCACCCCGTCACCTGACTTGGAGAAGGCATTCAGAGTTAAAGTTGCTTTCTTTCCAGCTCTCTCTCCCCCATCTGTTTCCCTCCCTTCCTCCCTTTCCTGCTCTCAAACATCCAATGTTCATGTCTTGTGGCTCTCAAACGTCTGATGTTTAATGTGGCTTTTATGTCAAGCAAGTTTGTCCACCCCTGGCTTCCAGAGCAGAAGCTTTTGAAAGTACAAGCTCTCCTCGTCAGACCCCAAGGGACTCTTAATTGCTTGTTGGGCTCTAAGATTATGTTGGTCTAAGGTTGCCAGCCTCCAGGTGGGGCCTGGAGATCTCCTGCTTTTACAACTGATCTCCAGTTGGCAGAGATCAGCTCCCCTGGAGAAAAGGGCTGCTTTGCAGGGGGTGCATTACACCCTACTGAGGCCCCTCCCTTCCCCATACCCCACACTTTCTCCTGGATCCACCCCTAAAGTCTCTGGGGATTTCCCAAGACCTGGGAACCCTATGTTGGTCTCTAAGATAATAGCAGACTCAAATCTAGTCATTAGAAGTGTGTATTGATATTAAGCAGGTAGAATCATAAAATTGGAAGGGTCCTCTACAGTCATTAGCCCAATCCCAAGGCAGGGGTATGTGTGTGTGCGCATGGCACACACAAACACACATGCATGTAAAGCTTAAGACCTCGATGCATGGCTGATGCTTTGTTATACCCAAGTGCACAGATATGGCCAAGAGAGTCAGAGCAGGCTTTGCGGGACCTGGAGTCTGACCTCTGCTCCAGAAGTCCTCAACACAGTGCCCATGAATGCCATGGCCAGTTGGGTGTAGTGGTTAAGAGCATGGACTCTTATCTGGGAGAACCGGGTTTGATTCCCCACTCCTCCACTTGCAGCTGCTGGAATGGCCTTGGGTCAGCCATAGCTCTGGCAGAGGTTGTCCTTGAAAGGGCAGCTGCTGTGAGAGCCCTCTCCAGCCCCACCCACCTCACAGGGTGTCTGTTGTGGGGGAGGAAGGGAAAGGAGATTGTGATCCGCTCTGAGACTCTTCGGAGTGGAGGGCTGGATATAAATCCAATATCTTCTTCTACCACACAGGGTGTCTGTTGTGGGGGAGGAAGGGAAAGGAGTTTGTGAGCCGCTCTGAGACTCTTCGGAGTGGAGGGCGGGATATAAATCCAATATCTTCATCTACCTCACAGGTAGGGTGGCCAGACCGTCCCGGTCTTCCGGGACTTTCCCGGTTCTGGCCCCCAATTCCCGGCTCCCGGGCTGGGTATACCGGGACCATTTTGAGGTCCCGGTTTAGCCAGCCAGAGAGCCGGGGGCCGCGCGCGCGGGCGGGGAAGGCGGCGAGTGAGGGAGGGAGCGACCCTGCGCGTGTGCAGATCGCCCTGCGCACACGCAGGGACGCTCCCTCCCTCACTCCCCGCCTTCCCCGCCCGCGCACGGGGCCCGGCGGTGGCGGCGGAGGCCGGGGAGGGCGTCGGAAAGGCCCGCGCTGGTCGCTGGAGGGCCTCCAGCGACCACCGCGGGCCTTTCCGAGGCTTCCCCGGCCTCTACCCCCCCCCCCCCCGGTGCTGGCGGAGGCCCGGGAGGGCGTCGGAAAGGCCTCGCCGCCGCCGTAGGTAAGGGGGCCGAAAGCGGGGGGGGGCTGGTGGGAGGGGGTGGCCTTCCTTCCTTCCTTCCCTCCCTCCCTCCCTCCTTCCTTCCTTCCTTCCTTCCTTCCTTCCTTCCTTCCTTCCTTCCTTCCTTCCTTCCTTCCTTCCTTCCTTCCTTCCTTCCTTCCTTCCTTCCTTCCCTCCCTCCCTCCCTTCCCTCCCTTCCTTCCTTCCTTCCTTCCCTCCCTCCCTCCTTATGTTCTTATGTGACACAGAGTGTTGGACTGGATGGGCCACTGGCCTGATCCAACAGGGCTTCTCTTATGTTGTTATGTGACGCAGAGTGTTGGACTGGATGGGCCACTGGCCTGATCCAACAGGGCTTCTCTTATGTTGTTATGTGACGCAGAGTGTTGGACTGGATGGGCCACTGGCCTGATCCAACAGGGCTTCTCTTATGTTCTTATGTGACACAGAGTGTTGGACTGGATGGCCCACTGGCCTGATCCAACAGGGCTTCTCTTATGTTCTTATGTGACACAGAGTGTTGGACTGGATGGGCAACTGGCCTGATCCAACAGGGCTTCTCTTATGTTCTTATGTGACCCAGAGTGTTCGACTGGAGGGGCCATTGGCCTGATCCAACAGGGCTTCTCTTATGTTCTTATGTGACTCAGAGTGTTCGACTGGAGGGGCCATTGGCCTGATCCAACATGGCTTCTCTTATGTTCTTATGTGACACAGAGTGTTGGACTGGAGGGGCCACTGGCCTGATCCAACAGGGCTTCTCTTATGTTCTTATGTGACGCAGAGTGTTGGACTGGATGGGCCACTGGCCTGATCCAACAGGGCTTCTCTTATGTGACAATACTGACTTTGGTGGACCCAAGCACTGATTCAGTGTAAGGGAGCTTTGTGTTTGTGTCTTCTAGTGCAATTTTGTTCTCAGATCCTGTATTTACTTCATCAGTATATGGGATAAGGCACTTTCTCAACTGTGCTGCATAATGCAGCCTATTTATTTTGTCCTGTTGGCTCTGTTGGCTCTATCTGCGCCACCTTCATCACTTTCGGGGTGTGGATCCCCCAGTGGAGTGGTCTCCCGACTCCCTCCGCCGGCTGTTTCTGATAGCCCTGCGCCCCCTCTTTCATTTGATATGTGTCCCGTGCGGGTGCCACCCTCCCGCCGGGAGATGCCGCAAAATGAGCCCCCTTGAGGCTTATGGCGGCAGGGCTCGGGGGAAGCGAGCTAGACTGCTGTTCTTTTGAGGGGTTATAGAGTGTTTCGAGCCCGTCCCTGTGGCATCGGTCCCATCATTGTGGGGCCCAGGGGGCCGGCGCAGCGGCACGCTGAAGCAGCCTGTCGGTCACTTCCAGGTTCCTGTCCTGCATCTCGACCGGTGTTATTAGTGTCCTGTTTCCGGCGGTGTTATTAGCACCCCCCCCCCAGTGTCCCTGGCTGGCCTTCAGACATTATGGTCACCCTACTCACAGGGTGTCTGTTGTGGGGGAGGAAGGTAAAGGAGATTGTGAGCCGCTCTGAGACTCTTTGGAGTGGAGGGTGGGATATAAATCCAATATCTTCTTCTATCTTCTTCTATGTGTTTTTAGAAAGTGGGTGAGGCTTTGGCCAGCAAGGCTTCTGATTGGCCATTAGAAGATTGTGCTTTGGCAGCAGCTGCCACAACACAAGGGTCTGCGCTGTGTTACTCTAGTTGTCATGGCAATGGTTTTGTGGCTGGCTCCGCCTCCGGCAGCAACCATGTTGTGGCAGCCATTTTATTGTTATGCCCACCATGCTATGTCAGAATTCCAAATGTGCCTGCAGGCTCTACCCCGTGCTAATGCTTACTGTGGGACTTTAGTCCAGCATAGCTGACAATGCTGCAATTATGACTGTCTTGCATACTGCAATGCGCTCCCTGCTGCACAGATTTGGGGATGTCTTGCTGGGATCTCTCCAGAACAACCTTCCTGTAATTGCTCCTTGTCAATGGTCAATTCATGACTGCACGTTTTCTCTTATTGTCCCCAACATACTGTTGTCGGGGAGAAATTTCTTGTGAAATGGTTGTTAAAAGATCCAGCCACTTTTGATACCTACACATTAAGATTGTTCCTTTTTGGCTTTTGTAGAGCACGTACAGTCGATGCGGCGAAATGATTCTTTGCCGTTGCATTTAATTCTCAAATATTTTCTTGGGGCACCGCTTATGGGCTGTGAAGCCTGAACAAAGCGGAAACGTGGTTCACTGTGGTCTTTCCGCCCAACCCACTTGGCAGGGTGGCTGTAAGGGTAAAATGGAGAAGGGAGAGCCCTGGACACCACTCTGTGCTCCTTGGCAGGGGGCTGGGATAACAGCCTCGCGGATGCATTGCTGGGGGGGATTCTCTAAGTGCATATTTGGTACCCGCCAGTTGACAGCTTCTAGGAGGAAGAGGAGAACTGGATGTGGGGAATCAAAAATCCCTCTACTCCAACTTGTCACATTCTCCCCCCCCCCATAGGAGTGACTGGAGCGTTCTCAGACCTCGTGCCAAGATAGGGTTGCCAGGTCCAATTTAAGAAATTTCTGGGGACTTTAGGGGTGGAGCCAGGAGCAAGGGTGTGACAAGCATCATTGAACTCCAAAGGGAATTTTGGCCATCACATTTAAAGGGACCGCACAGCTTTTAAACGCCTTCCCTCCATTGGAAATAATGAAGGATAAAGGCCCCTTCTTTGGGGGCTCATAGAATGGGGCCCTCTGGACCATTCCTTTTGACACTTGGAAGGTGTTTTGAGGAGAGGCACCAGATGCTATGCTGCAAGTTTGGAGTCTCTACTTCAAAAAACAGCCCCCCAAGACACCCACAGATCAATTCTCCATTGTACTCTATGGGAATTGTTCTCCATAGGGAATAAGGAGTGCTCAGCAAACATTCCCCCCTTGCTTTCTGATGACTCTGAGGCAGGGGGGGGGACTCAAAATCTGGGGATACCCTGCCCCCACCTGGGAATTGGCAACCCAATGCCAAGACTCTGCCTTATTTCTTTCCCCCCAGGAGAGCCAGTTGGGTGTAGAGGTGAAGTGCGCAGGCTCTTATCTGGGAGAACCAGGTTTGATTCCCCACTCCTACACTTGCAGCTACTGGAATGGCTTTGGGTCAGCCAGAGCTCTAATAGGGAGCCAGTTGGGTGTAGTGGTTAAGTGCGCGGACTCTTATCTGGGAGAACTGGGTTTGATACCCCACTCCTCCCCCACTTGCACCTGCTGGAATGGCCTTGGGTCAGCCATAGCTCTGGCAGAGGTTGTGCTTGAAAGGGCAGCTGCTGTGAGAGCCCTCTCCAGCCCCACCCACCTTACAGGGTGTCTGTTGTGGGGGAGGAAGGGAAAGGAGATTGTGAGCCCCTCTGAGACTCTTCAGAGTGGAGGGTGGAATATAAATCCAATATCTTCTTCTTCTTTTTTAAAAACCTACAAAAATAAAGATTGAGTGGAGGACTTCTAGGCACTGCGTGATGCCGCAGATGTAATGGGGGGGTTCTTTTCTTTTCTTTCATTGCCTCTCAGGGTGAGCCCCCCCAAGGGGACTTGGGGCCTCTGCAGCTGTACAGCACCACCGTCCCCCTGCGGCGCCGCAGGAACAAAACCAGGATTTACCGGACCGGCAGCTTGTCCGTCCTGAGCAGAACAGCCACAACGGACTTGGTGAGGGTCACGGCAACAGTGAGCAGTAATCTGGAACAGGCTTCCTCCTTGGGAGGTGGTGGGCTCTTCTTCCTTCAACAGAGGCTAGATGGCTACCTGACAGCAATGAAGATCCTGTGAATTTAGGGGGAGGGGTTTGTGAGTTTCCTGCATTGTGCAGGGGGTTGGCTAGATGACCCTTGGGGTCCCTTCCAACTCTAGAATTCTATGATTCCTGATCACTAGAGTAGTTCCTCAGTGGAACAGGCTTCCTTCTTGGGAGGTGGTGGGCTCTCCTTCCTTGGAGGTTTTTAAACAGAGGCTAGATGGCCATCTGACAGTGATGAAGATCCTGTGAATTTAGGGGGAGGTGTTTGTGAGTTTCCTGCATTGTGCAGGGGGTTGGACTAGATGACCCTGGAGGTCCCTTCCAACTCTAGGATTCTTCGGGAGGTGGTGGGCTCTCCTTCCTTGGAGGTTTTAAAACAGAGGCTAGATGGCCATCTGACAGCAATGAAGATCCTGTGAATTTAGGGGGAGGTGTTTGAATTTCCTGCATTGCGCAGGGGGTTGGACTAGATGACCCTGGGGGTCCCTTCCAACTCTATGATTCTAAGTAACAAAATGCCAATGCTGATTTCCCTCTCCCTGGGCTGGAGAAACCCACATAGGCCTTCCAGCAGCACTTCTGGGAGATCCAGGGGTACTTTACCCGCTTTGTCATCACCAGAGCTTTCTCTCTGTTTTTCCAGCCTTACGATGTTTTTAATGGTCCCTTTGAACACCTAGCTGCAGATACACAGCAGGGATTCTCTGTTTTGCGTTTATTGTCCCTGTGAATGCAGAGGTATTTGCATTGGCAACAAGAGTGTCCACATGGCAGTTTTCTATGCTGCCATTTTCCTTGCATTTTTTCCTCTGCTCTGCCACCAGGGGGCTTAAAAACCACAGTAACAACTATTGCGCTAGAGTGTTATTGCATTCCAGTGCTATAGCAATTATAAGTTTTTTAAAAAGGCCCTCTGGTGGTGCAGCAGGCAAAGTAGTAGCCACAAGGAGCTGGTGGAAGGGAAAGATCCCAGTATGGGCAGAAACTCTGAAAATGCAAACTAGCCTTTCCATTGTATTTGGATTGTGTTGTTTGCAAAAAGATTGTAGTAAAGCAGAAAGGGTGCCCTGCAGAACCCACCTGGAAAGGTGGGTGATTAGAAGAAGTTGTGCTGTTGCTCCGAAGAATGATGCTCCAGTTGGGTAGCAGAAATGGAGCAAAACCTTGTGGGAATGCAGCTTCTGTGGGTGGGGTGGGGGGCAGGGGAGCAGAGCTGGTTGGGGGTATTTTGCTGCGTCCAGGGGCTACCCCCATTGTCACCTCCTCCTCCTGTGGTACTGCCAGTCAGGGTAGGCCATGTCACTGCAGGGTCTGCCTGGACCTGGCTGGCAGCAGCAGGGTCCAGGACCCAGAGATTGCCACTTCCTGCATGGCTCATTTGGAGGGGTGAGCTCTGTGCCTGGAAGCGTGATGGTATCTTCTCATCCTGGTCATGTAGCCCAGGCCGTTGCCTGAGGACTGGCCCTGGAGGTCAAACTCTGTCCTGAGGCCCTTCCCGTCTCTTGGAACACACAAACTGTCAACCGGTTTTTGGGGCAATGCCCCTTCTTCCAGATACCAATTACCAGGCTGGAGGCATGTTGTTCAGAGAAAAGCAGCTTTATTTTCACTTCTGCAGAAAGTGGAGAGAAAGACAAGCAAAGGAACGCCTTTCTCTGCCAATTTGGCCAAGCCCCCGCCTTTTAACAGTTCCCGACGTCACTTACTTCCTATCTTGCTCTGTGGCTGTTTGCCATTGGTCAGAGCTCACAGTCTACCTCGACCGGCCGTCAGGTGAGGGCTTTAGCTATATAAGGTAAAAGTTACAAATATCTCCGCCCAGCAACACTTCCTCTTGTCAGAACTTGTAACTTCTTTATCTATATGCTTAGCTAGAATGGTACTCAGTTAGCACAACCGACTCCATATTGTGAATTTTACTAACCCTGTGATTCTGCATTTCAAACATCCACTAACCACTGAAGGGTGACGGATAACCACTCACAAACATCTGCAGATGCCCTTTGAAGATCCCACTTCTAACACCTCTTATCTATGCAGTAACAGTGCGCATGACTCAACTGAGTATACAGCTCTAAAACTAATTTTGCCCTAGTGGCTAATTATTTGTACCATATTTTACCCTACTCTTCATGCTAAATATCATAGATTTATAACAGTTTGGCTTGCTTAGTTTATGAAAAACATTTCCCCAGAAAAAAAGGTTACTTATGCTGGCTAGAAAGGTATGAAGAGCAGGAAACAGCTAACTCTAAGCTTAGAATAAACTGCAGTAGGAAATGGCCTAACCACCAAGCCACATCAGGAAGCTAGCACATAACAGTTCGACTGTCAGCAGCTGGGGAAGGGTGGGGGCCTTCTGGCTTTTATTTTCTATTGAATAAATGAATGTTATTTCTTCCTAACAAAACTATCAGGTTGCTATCCTCAAAGTGGGGCCTGGAGATCTTCCAGAATTACAACTGAGCTCCAGACTACAGAGACCACATCCCCTGGAGAAAATGGCCACTTTGGAACATGCATTCTGTGCTGTGACCCCTCCCCTCCCTGCCCTGGGCTCCACCCCAAGACTCCAAGAATTCCCAACTCACAGGTAGCCCCACCCAACAGATCCCAGTGCTAACTGAATCCAGGAACCCTTTTCAATGCTGCACGAATTAGAATGTTTGTGCCAGGCCACTCTTAGAAGCTGAAGAGATCCGATCTGATCTTGACAGATGGACAGGCTTACAAATTTCGCTCCTGGGCAGAGTCGCAACAATTAAAATGAATGTGTTGCCTAGAATTTTGTTTCTTTTCCAGATGGCCCCAATTATTTTGCCCAAGACATTCTTTCAGGAACTCAATAAGATGATTTCGAAATTTATATGGCGAGGCAAGAAGCCAAGAATTAAGCTTAAAGTATTACAGGATAGTAGGTCTAGAGGAGGCTTCTCACTGCCGGACTGGACTTTATACCACAAAGCATGTTGTATTGAATGGCTTAGGGATTGGTTAACTTTGGAGAACAAAAGACTGCTGACCATTGAAGGAGCTGGGCTAGAGAGAGGCTGGCACAGTTACCTTTGGTATCAAAACCCACCCAGGGATAGTCTATTTCTAAGACATGAAATAAGAAAATCCTTATTTAGAATGTGGCTTGATATTAAAAGCAAATATGTATATACTCCTTTATGGTTGTCCCCTATAGAAGCTTCAACACACCCGAACTTGTTCATATGGGGTAGCTCTAATGTATATGGAGATCTATTAGACAACCAAAATAACTTGAAACTGGAGGAAATTAGTAAATTAGATTGGTGGTTGCAATGCCAAGTTAAATCTAAATATCAAAGGGATAAAGAGAAAGGCTTTCCGAAGAAATCGAAGCTAAATGAGTTAGACCGATTACTGCAAATAAAACCCAAATTTATTTCTAATGTATATAAATGGTTGCTTCAGGATAAAATGCAAGGAGAATCAGTCAAAGAGGCTTGGATAAATTGGTTAAAAGATTTCGGCTATAATATAGAACTAGAAGAGTGGGAAAAAATCTGGAAACAAAACCTTAAATTAACAAGATCTGCACTCTACAAAGAGAATTTGTATAAAATGGCATATCGCTGGTATCTCACCCCGGTACGATTGGCAAAGATATATCCTGATTATAATAATAATTGTCGGAAATGCAAAAAAACTAAAGGGTCCATGTACCATATATGGTGGCAATGTGACCATGCTAAAAAATATTGGGCTTTGATAGGTACATGGATCAAAAAAATTCTTAAAATCAATTTACCTCATGTACCAGAGCTGTACCTTTTAAGTATTTGTAGAAATAATCTTTCTAAATCCACTAATAAATTGCTATTATATATCGTGACTATAGCGAGAATTCTCTATGCCAAATACTGGAAGACATCTATAATACCAAATAGAGAAGAATTTATAGCAAAATTACTAGAAGCCGCAGAGATGGATTTGTTGACTACAAGACTGCAAGAGGGTAATATGCAGAAATGTAACGAGACATGGAATCCAGTTTTTCTTTGGGTGAAAGAAAAAGGTGTTGTTTTGGAATAATAGAATTTGTAATTTGATAACCTCGAACGCTCCTCGAATGATTGGGGAGTTGGTATGAAGTTAGTCTGTAGTATGTTAGTATGTTGGTATGTTGGTATGGTTGTATGTTGTATTTTGTATTTCAATGCAATAAAACTGTTAAATGTAAAAAAAAAAAGAAGAAAAAAAGAAGAAGCTGAATTCAAGAAAGGAAAGTGCAAAGTCTGAGTGTTTGACTGGCTGGTACTTGTCTGGCTCCATGACCCCTCAGCTGACACCTTCACTCAGCTCCTAGCTCTCCACTCTCTGCTTTTATACCACACAGAGCATTTTGCTGGATGAGCTAAAGAGAAACACCAGCCATCCAGAGAGGGGCACCGTCTCCACCCAAGATCCGTGCCTAGGATGCTGCGGGATTCTGCGACCAGACCATCCAGGAAGCAGAGAGGTAAGCGATGCAGTTGCCCAAATCTGAGGAAGGTCTCACAGTGGGGCTGCCTTAGCCCCCTCCAGGTGAAACTCCCCCAGCCAGTTCCACAGTGTGTATATGTGTGTGTGTATATATATATATATTTTGGCCACTGTGTGACACAGAGTGTTGGACTGGACGGGCCATTGGCCTGATCTAACATGGTTTCTCTTATGTTCTTATGTGACACAGAGTGTTGGACTGGAGGGGCCATTGGCCTGATCCAACAGGGCTTCTCTTATGTTCTTATGTGACACAGAGTGTTGGACTGGAAGGGCCATTGGCCTGATCCAACAGGGCTTCTCTTCTGTTCTTATGTGACACAGAGTGTTGGACTGGATGGGCCATTGGCCTGATCCAACAGGGCTTCTCTTCTGTTCTTATGTGACACAGAGTGTTGGACTGGATGGGCCACTGGCCTGATCCAACATGGCTTCTCTTATGTTCTTATGTGACACAGAGTGTTGGACTGGATGGCCTGTTGGCCTGATCCAACAGGGCTTCTCTTATGTGACACAGAGTGTTGGACTGGATGGGCCACTGGCCTGATCCAACATGGCTTCTCTTATGTTCTTATGTGACACAAAGTGTTGGACTGGATGGGCCATTGGCCTGATCTAACATGGCTTCTCTTATGTTCTTCATAATTGCACCCCTTTAACTGTTCAAATATATCTTTAGCAAGAATAAAATATCCAGTTGTGTATATAAATGACTGTCTAATTTTCTGTATGTGTACAGATGGATGTCTGGGCAGGCAGATGCCCACGTCTTTTGAGTATGTCCCTACATTAATTAATTATTAAAACATTTATATCCCACCTTTCTTTGTGGTTCCAGGCCGGCTTATGATAATAGTTTAACACATTTTCAGTTTAAATATTATATTATATTATATAACACCTTATCTCTGGCCTTTAATGCCAGGTCAACCCCCAAAGTCTTCCAATCCTTCCGAAACAAACAGGACTTTGGGGACGCCTCCAAGACTGAAAAGATTTTATTCTGGCATTGAAGCCCACTTCTTCTGGCATATTGTGCAGTTCTAGATGAAGTTCTGGAAAGAAAGAAACCTCTTGTCCAAGGGACTGTGAAAAACAAGAAATACGGGGTGAGATAGGAGGAGAAACGTGGCAGTTTCTCACATTTTCTTAAACTTTCTGACACCAGAAATGGCTGTGGAGTCCAGATTTTACCATAATGAGCCCCTATAATGAGACTATACGGTAACTTCTCCCTTGGATCTGAGTAAATAGGTTGAGGTCCATACAACTTCTGCTGGAATAAAACCTTCTTGCCCTGTTGAGTTTTGATGCCCCCTGGAATTATAACTCTTCTTTAAGGCAATTGGACTGAATCCCCGTGCCAATCCCAGATACGGTCAGTTTTTGGGGTAATCCAGGGACTGGTCTTTTAACCCTGCTTTAATAGAATGTTTTTAGCCTGTTAAAATTGCCTTAGACTGCTCAGTCATACATGTTTTTATGCTCTGGCTGGGTTCTGAATGCAAGGTTTGAACTTTTTATGGCTTTTAATGCTTGTGGTTTTATTGTGTTTTTCTTTTGTAAGTGACTTCAGGTAGGTTCCCTGCAGAAGCGGCATAATTGTTTTTCTAAATGAATGAACAAATAAAAGTTGTAGTAATAGTAGTAGTACATCAGAATATAAGAGAAGCCACGATGGATCAGGCCAGTGGCCCATCCAGTCCAACACTCTGTGTCACATAAGAACATAAGAGAAGCCCTGTTGGATCAGGCCAGTGGCCCCTCCAGTCCAACACTCTGTGTCACATAAGAACAGAAAAGAAGCCCTGTTGGATCAGGCCAATGGCCCCTCCAGTCCAACACTCTGTGTCACATAAGAACATAAGAGAAGCCATGTTGGATCAGGCCAATGGCCCCTCCAGTCCAACACTCTGTGTCACAGAAGAACATAAGAGAAGCCCTGTTGGATCAGGCCAGTGGCCCATCCAGTCCAACACTCTGTGTCACAGAAGAACATAAGAGAAGCCCTGTTGGATCAGGCCAGTGGCCCACCCAGTCCAACACTCTGAGTCACATAAGAACATGAGAGAAGCCATGTTGGATCAGGCCAGTGGCCCCTCCTGTCCAACACTCTGTGTCACAGAAGAACATAAGAGAAGCCCTGTTGGATCAGGCCAGTGGCCCACCCAGTCCAACACTCTGAGTCACATAAGAACATGAGAGAAGCCATGTTGGATCAGGCCAGTGGCCCCTCCTGTCCAACACTCTGTGTCACAGAAGAACATAAGAGAAGCCCTGTTGGATCAGGCCAGTGGCCCACCCAGTCCAACACTCTGAGTCACATAAGAACATGAGAGAAGCCATGTTGGATCAGGCCAGTGGCCCCTCCTGTCCAACACTCTGTGTCACATAAGAACATAAGAGAAGCCATGTTGGATCAGGCCAATGGCCCCTCCAGTCCAACACTCTGTGTCACATAAGAACATAAGAGAAGCCCTGTTGGATCAGGCCAGTGGCCCCTCCTGTCCAACACTCTGTGTCACATAAGAACATAAGAGAAGCCATGTTGGATCAGGCCAGTGGCCCCTCCTGTCCAACACTCTGAGTCACATAAGAACATGAGAGAAGCCATGTTGGATCAGGCCAGTGGCCCCTCCTGTCCAACACTCTGTGTCACATAAGAACATAAGAGAAGCCATGTTGGATCAGGCCAATGGCCCCTCCAGTCCAACACTCTGTGTCACATAAGAACATAAGAGAAGCCCTGTTGGATCAGGCCAGTGGCCCCTCCAGTCCAACACTCTGTGTCACATAAGAACATAAGAGAAGCCCAGTTGGATCAGGCCAATGGCCCATCCAGTCCAACACTCTGTGTCACATAAGAACATAAGAGAAGCCCTGTTGGATCAGGCCAGTGGCCCACCCAGTCCAGCCCTCTGAGTCCCACAGTGGCCAACACCCAGGGATCCCCAGGAGGTCCACCATCAGGGCCAGAAGTAGTTGTCATCTTTTGTCTTTTCTCTGGCAGAACCAGCCCTCTACAGGGGACTCGGGCTACACCCCCACAACAGCCGTGCCGAGGAGAAATGGGACTATGGGGGATTTCCGCCCTGGCGCTTACACTCCCATGAGAAGGATGCGGATGGTGAGCAGAGAAACCCCCTTGGCTGTGGCTTTTGGCTGGCTCTCTGGCCTGAGGGCATGGGTGTGGAATGCTGGGAATAGAGGATGCACTGCATGCTGGTTTTTCCTCCTATCACTCAGCTGCCCACAAGTCCATGGGCTTAAGGTGCCCGAGGGAGTGGGCAGTGTGTTAGAAACCTCTCCTCTGCCACAGCACGAACACAAAGACAGGTAAATAGATCCAAGTAGGCGGCCGTGTTGGTCTGAAGCAGTAGAACAAAGTAGGAGTCAAGTTGTGCCTTTAAGACCAACAAAGTGTTATTCAGAATGTAAGCTTTCGTGTGTGCTTAGAGCACACGAAAGCTTACATTCCGAATAAAACTATGTTGGTCTTAAAGGTGCCACTTGACTCCTACTTTGTTCTACAAAGACCCTCTGGGAGTGATTCTGGTGCCCACACCGAAGGGCTCAGCTATGCGCAGAGAGTTGGGTTGCCAAGTCCAATTCAATAAATATCTGGGGACTTTGGGGGTGGAGCCAGGAGCAAGGTTGTGACAAGCACCACTGAACTCCAAAGGGAGTCTTGGCCATCACATTTAAAGGGACTGCATACCTTTTAAATGCCTTCCCTCCATTGGAAATAATGAAGGATAGGGGCACCTTCTTTGGGGGCTCATAGAATCGGACCCCCTGGTCCAATCTTTTTGAAACTTGGAGGGTGCTTTGAGGTGAGGCATTGGATGCTATGCTGAAAATGTGGTGCCTCTACCTAAAAAAACAGCCCCCCAGAGTCCCATATATCCGCAGATCAATTCAGTCAGTCAGTCAGTCAGTTTATTGCGGCTCTAGGCCAATCGACAGCAACAACACAACTCATCAATAACAGTACAACACAACACCAAGTAGAAATATAACGTAACAATATAAAACTTGTACATCCATCAAAGTGGTAATAAAATTAGCTGACATAGGCAACACTTAACTAAAAGCATCTTCTTTCAAATACAGACAGCATTGAATTTCTTCCTGTCAAGGTCGGTAACATATAGAAACTTAGCAAGATCCAAAGAAAGTTGATCACTCCCATCCCCTAAGAGGAAATAAATGGTTTGGGCCTGATTTAAAGATTCAGCTAGCATTAGATGGTTCCGCAAAAGTCTGTACCTTGCCTCTGTATGGAAAAGACAGTTCAGAATAAGATGGGGAACAGTATCAACCTCCTCCAGGCCGCACGGACAGATCCTGTCTTCTAACGGGATCTTGTGGAAACGGCCCCTCAGTACTGCTGTGTCCAGAATGTTCAGGCGTGCCAAGGACAGCATCCGCCTGATCTTAATTGGCTGTATCTTTTCTAGATACCTGGCACATTTAAGGTCACTTATAAAAAAGGTTGGGATATACATCCCCCCAACTTTGGCCAGAGATTGTTTTAACTCCAATTCCAGTAATCGGTCTCTGATAATTTCTTTTGCCCCGTTCTTGAACATGAGGGCTAGGGAATCAATATTCAGATCACATTCCTCTAATTTGGAATTTAATTTCCTCAACCAATTGCTGACAAAAGAGTCGTAGAAGATTTGGTGTACAATGTCATCCGGATTGGCCAGCACTCTTAAAAGGAGACTCAAACCTCTATTCCACATTACTGTGGAGAGGCTTGGAAGCCCCGTTTCCAGCCTGTTAGCAATAGATGAGGCATATTTTGGCACCTGAAGGATACATCGTACAAACTTCGATTGAACCATCTCCAATTTGGTTATTTTATTATACAGGAAAATCTCAGCTCCGTACATTAATTGAGGTATAACCTTAGCGTTATAAACCTTAATCGCCGCTAAGGCGTTATAAGCGCCCTTGGAGGTGTAAAACTCCTGCAGAGCGAGCGCCGTGCGTTGGGCGTTACAGTGTACGTTTTCAATGTGCCCTTGGTAAGATCCTGTGTGATGAAAAACAACCCCCAGATATTTGTATGTTTTAACTTGTTTCAGTTTTTCATCATTAAAACGCCAATTCATTTCTCTAAATCTTTTGGTGAAGACTATAATTTTAGACTTGTCCCTGTTAACGACTAGATCTGTGTCCAGACAAAAGAGGGAAAGCATCTTAAGCGACCTGCGTAAACCAACTTGGGTTCTTGACAGTAGTAACACGTCGTCTGCATACATCAAGATGGGCACAGCAATCTTCCCGATCTTAGGGGGATGCAGACCGGGGTCAGTAAAATACCCAACAATGCTATTAATATATAAATTAAAAAGTTGCGGGGCTAATATACAGCCTTGTTTGACACCTTTACTTGTTTGAATTGGATGTGTCAGATGACCTTGAGGTGTGCATTTTACCTGCATGCTAGAATTTTCGTACAGTTTCATCATGAGGAATAAAAGTCTACGGTCAATTGATGTACTGTACAGTTGGCGCCACAGCTTGTCCCTTGGAACAGAATCAAAGGCTGCTTTAAAATCTATAAACGCTGCATATAAACGAGAACCCTTTACTGCAGCCTGCTTATCGACTAGGAATTTCAGTATTAGCACGTTGTTCAAGTGAGAACGATTACTTCTAAAGGCTGCTTGTACATTTGCCAGGATGTGATTTTCTTCCATCCAAGTTGTTAATTTCTCCCGTAGGTGCAAGGCATATAGTTTTCCCATAATATTTAAAAGGCTGATCGGCCTATAATTTTCAGGCTTCTCTCTCCCGCCTTTCTTATATATAGGAGACACTATGGCCTTGCTCCATTCCTCTGGCAATTTACCTGTTTCGTCTATAAAGGTAAATAGGGAGGCCAGAACAGGCGTCCACCAGTCCTGGTATGATTTTATCAGTTCTATCCGGACACCATCCGACCCTGGGGCTTTTCCACTTCTAATCTGCTTTATCAGCAGTTCAATTTCTAAACAGGTAACCGGTTCCCACTTAGGGCAGTCTGTTAACTCTAGCTGTAATGGAGGGGAAACTTTGGAGTCTAGCCCGGCATTATATAGCATACTAAAGTGGATCTCCCACTCTTTAGGGCTAATAAAATTCTTAGGACAATAGGGACCTTTCCGTTGTAACCGGTTTAATTCGTTCCAAAAACAGGACGGATTTTTATTTTTGGCAGCCGTATATAATTTTAGCCAATTTTCTTTGATATAAGCTCTTTTCTTTTGTTTAATCAAGAGCTTGTATTGTCTTTTTACTAGCTTATATTTAGCTCTAACTAGCCAATTATCGGACAATTTTAACTTCAAAAACAAGTCATTGAGGGATTTCCTGAGAGTTCTACAATCCAAGTCATACCATTCGTTTGGGTGGCCTCGGAATCCAGACCCTAGGTGGGATTTTGCTTCTTGAATCAAATTGGGTTTCAAGATTTTAACTAGCTTGTTGTAACCATTCACTTTATCAGAATCTGCCTCTAGTATTTCCTGCTGCAACTCAACCATTTCCTTGGATTCCAAAATATGCTTCATTTTAACACACACTTGCTGTGACCATGGAATACTCCTTCCATTGCTGTCTAAAAGCTCCGATGAACAGGGGCAGATCAATTCTCTACTATACCTTATGGGAATTGATCTCCGTAGGGTATAATGGAGTGCCTCCCCCTCTGCTTTCTGATAACCTTGAAGCAGGGGAGGGCCTCCAAACCGAGGATCCCCTGCCCCTCCTGGGGACTAAACAGAGTAATGTGAAAAGGTAGAGCAGGAGGAAAAAGCCACATGGGCATTCACCTTAAATCAACCTCAAATTCTTAGAAATTCAATGATTTATATAACAAATTCTTCATAGAAAATACAGTGTAACACAAAGTGCAAAGGAAAAACTACTCCCGAAACAACCAGTCTTATATTGATGTCCAACAGTTTGTTCCTTGAGATTGGAGTCGGGAAGTGCTGTGCAATGCCGTGGAAACAGAGTCCAGCACTCCAGTTCTTCTCTGTTAGCCAATATCTGGATGGCATGAAGCAAGGCAGTAGGATGCAACAGGGATGTGCTAAATGTCCTGTTTCACGCGAGGCTTCAACGAGCTTCAGCAATGACTAAAACCATTCATATTGGAGACCACCGCTCCTACATTCAACAGACAATGACGGCCACATTGTCTGTTTAATGTGAATGCCCATGTGGCTTTTTCCTCCTGGGGAGTGGCAGCCCTAGCAGAAAGAGAGAGAGAGCTTTGAGCTGGGGGGGGGGGCAGGTTTGGATGCAAACTGCAGGAAGGAGCAGAGAGACAGCCGCTGGGTTTCCACTTTGCTTGGGGGGAATCCATCCATGGTATTTATTTTCTCTGCTCCTCTTTCCAGACTGGATTCTTTTCAGGGACAGCCTGGACCCACCCCAGGGAAGACAGCCCCACCCGTGACCGCTGCCAAGGATGCTGTGGGGTGAATGCGACAGCTGGTGCCAAACCCCCAGGGAGAAGAGAGGAGGGGAAAGGATCCTCCAATAAACCCACTTCCGGAGTGAGTCAACAGATGCAAGTGGTGGGGGTGGTTGAGGGGGGGGAGAGGCCCGTACCTTCCAGCCACATTCTGTTGCACACACCTCTCATTCTACCAGGGCACATTTGGGCAGCTTGTTTCAGTGGGGGCAGGGCTTTTTTGTAGCAGAAATTCCTGGGCATATCAGGCCACACACCCCTGATGTAGCCAGTCCCCCAAGAGCTTACAGGGTTCTTCTTTCAGGGCCTACTGTAAGCTCCAGAAGGATTGGCTAGATCAGGGGTGTGTGGCCTAATATGCAGGGCTTTTTTGTTGCAGGAACTCCTTTGCATATTAGGCCACACACCCCAATGTGGCCAGTCCCCCAAGAACTTACAGGGCTCTTAATACAGGGCCTACCGTAAAAAGTTTGCTGTGAAAATGTCGTGATGCGACGTCACCCCAGAGTTGGAAACGACCTTTATCTTTTGATTTAATTTTTAGATTTATATCCTGCCCTATCCCGTAAGCAGGCTCAGGGCAGCTTACAACAATAGAACAACAGAGTTAAAAAGGTAAAGGTAGTCCCCTGTGCAAGCACCAGTCGTTTCTGACTCTGGGGTGACGTTGCTTTCACAATGTTTTCAGGGCAGGCTTTTGACGGGGTGGTTTGCCATTGCCTTCCCCAGTCATCTACACTTCCTCCCCCCCCAGCAAGCTGGGTACTCATTTTACCAACCTCGGAAGGATGGAAGGCTGAGTCAACCTGGAGCTTGCTACCTGAACCAGCTTCCGCTGGGATCGAACTCAGGTAGTGAGCAGCGCTTAGGACTGCAGTACTGCAGCTTTAACACTCTGCGCCACGGGGCTCAAAGGTAAAGGTAGTCCCCTGTGCAAGCACCAGTCGTTTTCGACTCTGGGGTGACGTTGCTTTACAACGTTTTCACGGCAGACTTTTTACGGGGTGGTTTGCCGTTGCCGTCCCCCCCCCCCGGCAAACTGGGTACTCATTTTACTGACCTCGGAAGGATGGAAGGCTGAGTCAACCTCAAGCCAGCTACCTGAACCAGCTTCCGCTGGGATTGAACTCAGGTTGTGAGCAGAGGGCTCCAACTGCAGCACAGCAGCTTTACCACTCTGCGCCACGGGGCATAATATAATAAAAATATATAAATAATATAAAAAGAGGCATTACAAAACAGGAGCAGCACAGTCTTACAGACCTAGGCAGTAAACAGCATGCAGCTGATAGCTAACAGCATAGCAGAACACCATAATGGTGAAACGCTGGGGGAAGGGATGATGAAGAAGAACATATTGGATTTATATCCCGCACTCCACTCCAAAGAGTCTCAGAGCAGCTCACAATCTCCTTTACCTTCCTCCCCCACAACAGAAACCCTGTGAGGTGGGTGGGGCTGGAGAGGGCTCTCACAGCAGCTGCCCTTTCAAGGACAACCTCTGCCAGAGCTATGGCTGACCCAAGGCCATTCCAGCAGCTGCAAGTGGAGGAGTGGGGAATCAAACCCGGTTCTCCCAGATAAGAGTCCATGCATTTAACCACTACACCTACTATTAGAGCTATGGCTGACCCAAGGCCATTCCAGAAGGTGCAAGTGGAGATGTGGAGAATCAAACCCGGTTCTCCCAGGTAAGAGTCCATGCACTTAACCACTACACCCAACTGGCTCTCTATTAGAGCTATGGCTGACCCAAGGCCATTCCAGCAGGTGCAAGTGGAGGGGCAGGGAATCAAACCCAGTTCTCCCAGATAAGAGTCCGCACACTTAACCACTACACCCAACTGGCTCTCTATTAGAGCTATGGCTGACCCAAGGCCATTCCAGCAGGTTCAAGTGGAGGGGCAGGGAATCAAACCCGGTTCTCCCAGATAAGAGTCCGCACACTTAACCACTACACCCAAATGGCTCTCTATTAGAGCTATGGCTGACCCAAGGCCATTCCAGCAGCTGCAAGTGGAGGAGGAGTGGGGGATCAAACCCGGTTCTCCCAGATAAGAGTCCGCACACTTCACTACTACACCCAACTGGCTCTCTATTAGAGCTAGGGCTGACCCAAGGCCATTCCAGCAGCTGCAAGTGGAGGAGTGGGGAATCAAACCCGGTTCTCCCAGATAAGAGTCCGCACACTTAACCACTACACTCAACGGGCTCTCTATTAGAGCTCTGGCTGACCCAAGGCCATTCCAGCAGGTGCTAGGGGAGGAGTGGGGAATCAAACCCGGTTCTCCCAGATAAGAGTCCACACACTTTACTACTACACACAACTGGCTCTCTATTAGAGCTAGGGCTGACCCAAGGCCATTCCAGCAGCTGCAAGTGGAGGACTGGGGAATCAAACCCGGTTCTCCCAGATAAGAGTCCACACACTTAACCACTACACCCAACTAGCTCTCTATTAGAGCTATGGCTGACTCAAGGCCATTCCAGCAGGTGCAAGTGGAGGAGTGGGGAATCAAACCCGGTTCTCCCAGATAAGAGTCCGCACACTTAACCACTACACCAAACTGGCTCTCCGGGGATGACTTTCAAGGACTGTAAGCTCTTGGAGGATTGGCTACACTGGGGGGGGGCAATATGCAAAGGAGTTCCTGCTACTAAAATAGCCCTGAGTGGGCGTATAAAATTGGCAACCCTAGAGATATGGGTGTGTCCATCTGACCTGGGTAGCCCAGGTGAGCCAACCTCATCAGCAAGGTCAGCCCCAGCCATTATTTGGAGGGGAGACCACCCCGGAAGTCCAGGGTTGCTGTGCAGAGGCTGGCGAGGGCAAACTGCCTCTGAGACGTCTCTTGCCTTGAAATGGGGTTGCCAATCCCCAGGTGGGGCAGGGAAAAGGGTAAATATACCTCCGGGAAAAACCAGCCTCAATAGTAGTATGAAACTTATCAGTGCTTTATAAACATAGAACAAAATTGCAACCTTACCTGTCAGGGGAGGGTGGGATATCAATCTGATAAAATAAAGGGAAATGAATGACAAAACCAGAAGCAGAATGCTGACCACGCCCGCACCCCAAAGTCTCACAGATTGCAAATTAATGTCAAATATTCCAGTGATCTGGAATTTGTGATTATGCTACTGATTGGCATAATGAGATGCTGTAGAGATCGTCCTGTGATTATTCTTAATAGTAACATTTAGAATTTTTCTAAGAGCTTTGCTCTTTGTTGCTGTTTCAGCTTTAGGAATGTTGCTTGCGTTTTTTTCAAGCAATTTTTTTCAATGTCGTTATATTTTAACAGTTCGTTATTTCCCACACTATTGCGTTTGCTTCCCACCTGGAGGTTGGCAGATCTAACTAATCGGTCGTCTTGCTCTGCTCTTCTTCCCCTGGCCCAGGGCAGTCCCAGCAAGGGGGCCTGGACGCCTGTGCTGAATGGGAAGGACCCCAACCAGCACTCTTCCCAGACGGAAGAAGACGAGCGGTGGCCTGTGTTCTCCGGGGGTGCCGTTCCACCTTGGCAAAACCACCCAGGCCGGTGAAGAGCAAAGAAGGTAAGAAAATGGAGAAAGGACCCCTGTTTGCATAGCCCATCTGGTGGGTGTTCTCTCTGCAGGGCCCCTGGATATTATAACCAAAAGGCCTTTGCTTTCTTTTTCTGCAGGGGAAGAGGAGAAAAGGGGTGAAAGCAGGGTGGGAAATGAGCAGGGCTTTAGGGATTGGGCTGGCACCTGACAGGGTATTTGGGGCGTTTTGTGTAGCTCCCACTCATTTCAACGAAGCTCGTGCAGATGAATTTCCCAGCGGATCAGGCCCTGTACAACAAAGAATGTGGCTGCCTTTTTAAAAAAGCCTCTTCTTCTTCTTCCTTGCCCTCCTTGGAATGAAGACTGGTGCTGCTGCTGAACCTTTGGCCAATCATCTCAAACAACGCAGCTGTTTCCCATGAGGATGTGAAATGCTTCAGCTGCTGAAGCAACCAGGTTGTCCAGGGCCTTTGTAAACACACACACACACAACAGCAAAGCTCTGTAAGAGCTGTAGACAAAGGTCCCCTGCTGCTCTAGACACTGTTTGGGGTCAAAGTCTTGTCTGTGGTGGCCCCCCAAATATGGGACACTCTCCTCTCCGAAATCCACCCACTCCCTTCTCTGTTTCATTTTGGTGGCAGCCAAAAATATTTTTTTCCCAGCAGGCAATGGGTTGAACCGATGGACCGGTTTTACTGCTGCTGCCTTCATCAAGGTCACTTTTATGAGCAGGATTTCAGGTTTTGCCATTGTTGTTTTAACCCACTTTTGAACAGCTTTGGAAACTTTATTAAACAGCAGCATGTAAGTCCAGTAAAACAAACTAATGGGGACACTCTATAAGAACAGCAAGAAGAAGAGAATCAGTGACAAAATCTCCAGCTTTCAAAGGCCATGATGGCATTTGTGAAACAATCTCTGGATCTCTGAAGGAATTCTCAAGTTTTGTTAAAAAAAATTGTTGTAAAATAGCTCAATAAAAAGTTGAAATATTTGAGCCTAAATTTGTGTTCCAGTATTAGGAGGGGGAAGGGAAATGCTGGCATGGGTGGGAGAAACATCTGGACACCTCTTAAGGAGCAGCTGCGGCACTCTGGTGGCCCACATCAAAGGACAGCTGTGTGGGTCAGGGAGGACGTAAATGTCCCAGGAGTCAGCTGGGCCTCCCAGGAATGGTGGCACATCCAATAAGCTGCTGTAGAAGAAGATGATATTGGATTTATACCCTGCCTTATACTCGGAATCTCAGCTTCAGAGCAGTCACAATCTCCTTTACCTTCCCCCCCACACACAACAGACACCCTGTGAGGCAGGTGGGGCTGAGAGAGCTCTGACAGAAACCACTCTTGAGAGAACAGCTCTGCGAGAACTGTGGCTGGCCCAAGGTCACCCAGCTGGCTACATGTGGAGGAGTGGGAAACCTGGTTCTCCCAGATAAGAGTCCACACACTGAACCACTACACCGAACAGGTTTTCAAGACAGGTCATAAGAACACAAGAGAAGCAATGTTGGATCAGACCAATGGCCCATCCAGTCCAACACCCTGTGTCACACAGTGGACAAAAAAACCCCAAGTGCCATCAGGAGGTTCACAAGTGGGACTAGAAGCCCTTCCACTTTGCCCCCCCAAGCACCAAGAATACAGAGCATCACTGCCCCAGACAGTTCCAATAATATGCTGTGGCTAATAGCCACTGATGGACCTCTGTTCCATATTTTTATCCAAACCCCTCTTGAAGCTGGCTATGCTTGTAGCCGCCACCACCTCCTGTGGCAGTGAATTCCACATGTTAATCACCCTTTGGGTGAAGAAATACTTCCTTTTATCCATTCTAACCCGACTGCTCAGCAATTTCATTGAATGCCCAAAGTTCTTGTATTGTGAGAAAGGGAGAAAAGGACTTCTTTCTCTACTTTCTCCATCCCAGGCATAATCTTGTAAACCTCTATCATGTTACCCCTCAGTCGACGTTTCTCCAAGCTCAAGAGCCCCAAGCGTTTTAACCTTTCTTCATAACCTTCCAACCCTTTAATCATCCTAGTTGCCCTTACCTGCACTTTTTCCAATGCTATAATATCCTTTTTGAGGTGTGGTGACCAGAACTGCACACAGTACTCCAAATGAGACCGCACCATCGATTTATACAGGGGCATGATGATACTGGCTGATTTGTTCTCAATTCCCTTCCTAATAATTCCCAGCATGGTGTTGGCCTTTTTTATTGCCATAGTCATTCTTTAAACGGGATGAAGGGTCTGGACTTTGCTCCCTCTCTCCACCTGCTGTGTTCTGGAAGTACCACTGCAGAGATATGGAATAATGAGAGGCAACCGATGCTCTATAGTCTGCAGGGGAGTGCTCTGTCTTTGGGGAAGCGCCAAGGCTCAGTGGCAGAGATTCTGCTCGGCTTGCAGAAGGTCCCTGGCTCACTCCAAAGTGTCTCCAGTTAAAAGGACCAAGCAGCAGGTGAGGGGAAGGACATGTACCTGAAACCCTGGGCAGCGGCTGCCAGTCTGAGCAGACAAGACTGACATGGATGGAGTGAGAGTATGACTCAGTAGAAGGCAGCTTCATGGTGCTAGAGAGGGACCCTGACTCAGGCGTGGGGCATCTGCTTGGTGCGCAAAAGATCCCAGGTTCAATCCTTGGCACCTCCAGCTAAAACATCTGGCAGTGAGTGATGGGAAAGACCTTTCTCCACCTGAGACTCTGGAGAGCTGCTGCCAGTCTGAGAATAATTACAATACTTTCCATTCACAACATAATATTACAATGTAAATTTCAGTAACAAAATCAGTGACAAATACCATCCAAAGCACACAACTTCACTACTGCATAAGATGATATCAGGTTCTTTCCAAACAATACAGTCCGACGATGCAAAACGGGTCCGTTCTTGCTTCAGATCCTTATGATCCTTCCTCTGGGACCGTCTTATTAACTTTGAATGCAGTAGTCTGATGGTGCCTTATTTCATTACTATGCACTGTTTTCCAGGCTTTCTCTAATGTATTTCATTACTAGAATGCTACTGTTCTTTCTCCATCTTCCAGCATTTCATTGTGTTCAGTATTTTGATATTGTTTTGTAACACGGAGAGTATCTTTTCTGTCTTTTCCTGATTGTTAACCTCCGTGGTCCCGGCATTGTTTGATGCCAGTCTGAGCAGGCAAGGCTGACCTTGATGGACCCCAAGAGTCTGATTCGGTGTAAGGCAAATTTAGGTGAGAGGCTGTGGTTCAGTGAATGAAGAAGAAGATTTTGGATTTATATCCCGCCCTATACTCTGAATCTCAGAGCGGTCACAGTCTCCTCTACCTCCCCCCCCCCAACAAACACCCTGTGAGGTGGGTGGGGCTGAGAGTGCTTTTACAGCAGCTGCCGTTTCAAAGACAACCTCTGCCAGAGCTATGACTGACCCAAGGCCATTCCAGCAGCTGCAAGTGGAGGAGTGGGGAATCAAACTCGGTTCTCCCAGATAAGAGTTCCCACACTTAACCACTACACCCAACTGGCTCTCTATTAGAGCTATGGCTGACCCAAGGCCATTCCAGCTGCTGCAAGGGGAGGGGTGGGGAATCAAACCCGGTTCTCCCAGATAAGAGTCCTCTCATTTAACCACTACACCAAACTGGCTCTCTATTAGAGCTCTGGCTGAGCCAAGGCCATCTCAGCAGGTGCAAGTGGAGGAGTGGGAAATCAAACTCGGTTCTCCCAGATAAGAGTCCTCTCACTTAACTACTACACCAAACTGGCTCTCTATTAGAGCTATGGCTGACCCAAGGCCATTCCAGCAGCTGCAAGTGGAGGAGTGGGGAATCAAACCCGCTTCTCCCAGATAAGAGTCCTCTCATTTAACCACTACACCAAACTGGCTCTCTATTAGAGCTATGGCTAACCAAGGCCATTCCAGCAGCTGCAAGTGGAGGACTGGGGAATCAAACCAGGTTCTCCCAGATAAGAGTCCTCTCATTTAACCACTACACCAAACTGGCTCTCTATTAGAGCTCTGGCTGACCCAAGGCCATCTCAGCAGGTGCAAGTGGAGGAGTGGGGAATCAAACTTGGTTCTCCCAGATAAGAGTCCTCTCACTTAACTACTACACCAAACTGGCTCTGTATTAGAGCTATGGCTGACCCAAGGCCATTCCAGCAGCTGCAAGTGGAGGAGTGGGGAATCAAACCCGGTTCTCCCAGATAAGAGTCTGCGCACTTAACCACTACACCAAACTGGCTCTCTATTAGAGCTATGGCTGACCCAAGGCCATTCCAGCAGGTGCAAGTGGAGGAGTGGGGAATCCAACCCAGTTCTCCCAGATAAGAGAGCTCTGGCTGACCCAAGGCCATTCCAGCAGGTGCAAGTGGAGGAGTGGGGAATCCAACCCGGTTCTCCCAGATAAGAGAGCTCTGGCTGACCCAAGGCCATTCCAGCAGCTGCAAGTGGAGGACTGGGGAATCAAACCCGGTTCTCCCAGATAAGAGTCCGCACCAAACCCCTACACCAAACTTTGCTTGGCCTGCAGCAGGCCCCCGGTTCAATCCCCGGCAGGCAGCATCAGGAGGGGAGGGGATTGGGAAAGACATCTCAGTCCGCGGCCTGAGACCCTGGAGAGCCGCTGCCAGGCTGCCCTGGATGGAGCCACAGGTGGACATCCGAGCCAGGGAGGGGCTAGGCCTGCAAGGGCAGCCTCAGAGTCTCCTGCCAGTCCTCAGGGGGCCACAAGAGCTCGCGTGGCTCGCTTCGCCCATCTTTCTGCATCTCCCAAGGGCAGGCAAGTGAGCAAAGGAGGGAGCCCCTGGCTGTCCTGCCGCCTTCGTCTTCTTCCAGGCGCCCCTCCGGGAGTCTCCGGCTCTGCTCCGCTGCTGCAAACGAGACCAGCCCCGCCGCGACCCTCCTTCGCCTCTCTGGGGCCGCCTGGCTCCGGCTCCCGCTCCCTGGCGGGATTCCAGTCCGGGTCTTCGCAGAGCCGCCGCGAGACGAGGCTCCGGCTCCGGAGTTCCAGCCTGGCGCTTCCCGCAGCAGAGCCGGCGGGGCGGGGCGGCCTCTTGCGGAGTGACGGGGAGGCGGGCCAATGGGGACGCCGCAGGCTTTCGGGGCGGGGCCAGGGGAGGCGCAGGGGGGGTTCCCCGCAGAGGATGCTGGGCGGAGGGGGCGGGCTTGCGCGATCCAGAGGTGCGCCGCAGCCGGAGACTCTCCCCCTGGGCAGGGCCAGCTGCGGTGCATGGAGGGGGGGAGCTCCTGGGCCCGGTGCAGTTGCCCCCCGCCGCCCCGGTCCCTGCAGATGCAATGCAAGCCAGTTGGTCTGCTCTGGGCTTGCAGGGGATCGGGGCCCCGGGCCTGCGAGGGAGGGAGGGAGGATGCAGCGCTGCAGCAGCCCCGGGACGAGCGGTATGGGGGGGGGGGGGGGAAGAAAATGCGAGGCGGCAGCGACGGGGGGGGGCGGTGCAGAAAGGTGGGCGCGGATCCTGACGTGCAGGGCGGGGCCCTGGGAGGGGAGAGGGGGGCTTTGCTGCTGCCGGGGGGGGGGGCAGAAGTGGGAAAAGAGGTCCCCAAGCAGCGTCCTGGGGAAGGTGTTTGTGAGTTTCCTGCATTGTGCAGGGGGTTGGACTAGATGACCCTGGAGATCCCTTCCAACTCTAGGATTCTAAGATCCTGTGAATTTAGGGGGAGGTGTTTGTGAGTTTCCTGCATTGTGCAGGGGGTTGGACTAGATGACCCTGGAGGTCCCTTCCAACTCTAGGATTCTAAGATCCTGTGAATTTAGGGGGAGGTGTTTGTGAGTTTCCTGCATTGTGCAGGGGGTTGGACTAGATGACCCTGGAGATCCCTTCCAACTCTAGGATTCTAAGATCCTGTGAATTTAGGGGGAGGTGTTTGTGAGTTTCCTGCATTGTGCAGGGGGTTGGACTAGATGACCCTGGAGGTCCCTTCCAACTCTAGGATTCTAAGATCCAGTGAATTTAGGGGGAGGTGTTTGTGAGTTTCCTGCATTGTGCAGGGGGTTGGACTAGATGACCCTGGAGATCCTTTCCGACTCTAGGATTCTAAGATCCTGTGAATTTAGGGGGAGGTGTTTGTGAGTTTCCTGCATTGTGCAGGGGGTTGGACTAGATGACCCTGGAGGTCCCTTCCAACTCTAGGATTCTAAGATCCTGTGAATTTAGGGGGAGGTGTTTGTGAGTTTCCTGCATTGTGCAGGGGGTTGGACTAGATGACCCTGGAGGTCCCTTCCAACTCTAGGATTCTAAGATCCTGTGAATTTAGGGGGAGGTGTTTGTGAGTTTCCTGCATTGTGCAGGGGGTTGGACTAGATGACCCTGGAGGTCCCTTCCAACTCTAGGATTCTAAGATCCAGTGAATTTAGGGGGAGGTGTTTGTGAGTTTCCTGCATTGTGCAGGGGGTTGGACTAGATGACCCTGGAGATCCTTTCCGACTCTAGGATTCTAAGATCCTGTGAATTTAGGGGGAGGTGTTTGTGAGTTTCCTGCATTGTGCAGGGGGTTGGACTAGATGACCCTGGAGGTCCCTTCCAACTCTAGGATTCTAAGATCCTGTGAATTTAGGGGGAGGTGTTTGTGAGTTTCCTGCATTGTGCAGGGGGTTGGACTAGATGACCCTGGAGGTCCCTTCCAACTCTAGGATTCTAAGATCCTGTGAATTTAGGGGGAGGTGTTTGTGAGTTTCCTGCATTGTGCAGGGGGTTGGACTAGATGACCCTGGAGGTCCCTTCCAACTCTAGGATTCTAAGATCCTGTGAATTTAGGGGGAGGTGTTTGTGAGTTTCCTGCATTGTGCAGGGGGTTGGACTAGATGACCCTGGAGATCCCTTCCAACTCTAGGATTCTAAGATCCTGTGAATTTAGGGGGAGGTGTTTGTGAGTTTCCTGCATTGTGCAGGGGGTTGGACTAGATGACCCTGGAGGTCCCTTCCAACTCTAGGATTCTAAGATCCTGTGAATTTAGGGGGAGGTGTTTGTGAGTTTCCTGCATTGTGCAGGGGGTTGGACTAGATGACCCTGGAGGTCCCTTCCAACTCTAGGATTCTAAGATCCTGTGAATTTAGGGGGAGGTGTTTGTGAGTTTCCTGCATTGTGCAGGGGGTTGGACTAGATGACCCTGGAGGTCCCTTCCAACTCTAGGATTCTAAGATCCAGTGAATTTAGGGGGAGGTGTTTGTGAGTTTCCTGCATTGTGCAGGGGGTTGGACTAGATGACCCTGGAGATCCTTTCCGACTCTAGGATTCTAAGATCCTGTGAATTTAGGGGGAGGTGTTTGTGAGTTTCCTGCATTGTGCAGGGGGTTGGACTAGATGACCCTGGAGGTCCCTTCCAACTCTAGGATTCTAAGATCCTGTGAATTTAGGGGGAGGTGTTTGTGAGTTTCCTGCATTGTGCAGGGGGTTGGACTAGATGACCCTGGAGGTCCCTTCCAACTCTAGGATTCTAAGATCCTGTGAATTTAGGGGGAGGTGTTTGTGAGTTTCCTGCATTGTGCAGGGGGTTGGACTAGATGACCCTGGAGGTCCCTTCCAACTCTAGGATTCTAAGATCCTGTGAATTTAGGGGGAGGTGTTTGTGAGTTTCCTGCATTGTGCAGGGGGTTGGACTAGATGACCCTGGAGGTCCCTTCCGACTCTAGGATTCTAAGATCCAGTGAATTTAGGGGGAGGTGTTTGTGAGTTTCCTGCATTGTGCAGGGGGTTGGACTAGATGACCCTGGAGATCCTTTCCGACTCTAGGATTCTAAGATCCTGTGAATTTAGGGGGAGGTGTTTGTGAGTTTCCTGCATTGTGCAGGGGGTTGGACTAGATGACCCTGGAGGTCCCTTCCAACTCTAGGATTCTAAGATCCTGTGAATTTAGGGGGAGGTGTTTGTAAATGTCCTGCATTGTGCAGGGGGTTGGACTAGATGACCCTGGAGGTCTCTTCCGACTCTAGGATTCTAAGATCCTGTGAATTTAGGGGGAGGTGTTTGTGAGTTTCCTGCATTGTGGAGGGGGTTGGACTAGATGACCCTAGAGGTCCCTTCCAACTCTAGGATTCTTAGTTCCCACAGGCTTCCTTGGGAGGTGGTGGGCTCTCCTTCCTTGGAGGTTTTTAAACAGAGGCTAGATGACCATCTGACAGCAATGAGGATCCAGTACATTTAGGGGGAGGTATTTGTGAGTTTCCTGCATTGTGCAGGGGGTTGGACTAGATGACCCTAGAGGTCCCTTCCAACTCTAGGATTCTATGAGTAGCCAGGGCTGTTGTCAGCTGCTCTGGGTCCCCATCAGATGGGATAGAAATATCTGTTCGCTGCCTCCCTACCTTACAGAATTCATAAGAACGTGGGAGAAGCCATGTTGGATGAGGCCAGAAACTAGGGGCCATCAAGAGGTTCACCGGCAGGGCCAGAAACTCTAGGTGGCTTGCAATGGAGATAAAACACTTACAAAAACATATTAAAAGACCACAGTTTTAAAACTTCAGTTAGGACTAGCCATAAATGAAAACTCAATTAGTCAAATGCAATCCTCTTGCCTCACCATCTCCAAACTGGCCGCTAAAGAGGTCTCTTTCTGTCATGCCCTTTTTAACAGGAAATGCTGACCGAGCAGCAGTAGAGGGGAGAGACCTCACCAGTCTCTCCCTAGTCTCTTTTCCACCACAGAAATTGGCACACAGACACAACCTTGCGAGAGGTGCTGATTAATTGTGCCTGAATCTTGCTGTGCGGTCTGCTAGGAAGTGAGCTGAGGACACTTTCAGAGAAGGGATAGTTCCTGGATTTCTTTTGCTTCCACACACACACAATTGCCAGGGTTGCTTGCACAGAAGGCAGTGGCATTCCTCCTTTCAATCTGCCTCCAGCCGCCTGAAATAATTTGCCACGTGTGGCACAAATTACTCCCATCTTTGTGCTCTCTTGAGAAAGTCTCATTGTTCTCAATGGGACTTAACTTAGGAGCAACCAGGTTATGAGCAGCCAATGCGGTGCAGTGGGTTAGAGTGTCAGACTGGGTTCTCAGAGGGCCAGGTTCGAATTCCTCTCTGTCACGGAAGCTTGCTGGGTGACCTTGGGCCAGTCTTACGCTCTCCGCCTAACCCACCTCACAGAGTGTTGTGAGGATAAAGGCGGAGAGAGCTGCTTCAGAAAGCAGAGTATAAGTTGAGCATCAGAACAAAGTTTGAGTCCACTCAGGCACCTTGAAGACCAACAGAGTTTTATTCCTGGCATGAGCTTGGGTGTGCGCACAAAGCGGACTCAAACTCAGAACTTTGTTCCGCTGCTTCAGACTAACATGGCTGCCCACCTGAGAGCCAGTTTGCTGTAGTGGTGAAGTGCGTGGACTCTTATGTGGTAGAACCAGGTTTGATTCCCCCACTCCTCCACTTGCACCTGCTGAAATGGCCTTGGGTCAGCCGTAGCTATTGCAGGAGTTGTCCTTGAAAGGGGCTCTGAGTCTCTGATTCAGAGAGAATGGCAGGGTATAAATCTGCAATTCTTCTTCTCCTCCTCCTCCCTTCTTTCTTCTCCTCCTGAATCTGTAAATGAGGTGAACAGCTAAGGCCCACCTGCCTGGATTTCAGTCCAGTTGAACTGAGCGGGCTCCGATATGCTAGGCTCTGTGCAGTTGACACTTGAAGCCCATGGCTCAGAATGTAAGCATGGATCAGGTAGACTCTATGTGGGAAATGTGCATCATCTATTGCCAGTCGCTCAGCTTCAGTGGTGACAGAAGAGGAAGGAGCCTGTCCTGTTGTGTCTTTGCAGGGAACGGTGACCTTTGACCACCGGCCTGATTCTCTGGGGAAGTTTGGGGACAGCTGCTGGATGGGCAAAGGAAGTAGTTCCAGGAGGTGATGACAGAGGACTTGGGGGCGCTCTTCTCTGTGGGTAAATACCCTTTTCCTCCCTCCTATGTGTCAGTGCTGAGATGGGCTGGGGACCACACCTTGACCTGAGAAAACGCACCTGAGGTGAAGCTGCCAGTGCAGTAACGGTGGCAGGTGGGGGGGGGAGCAGCCGTGTGGAAGTGAGGGGCCTGTTGGGGGATGCATTTGGAGGGTGGGAAGAGGGAGGGCCTGCTGAAGGTCTTGAGAAACAACAAGATGGTGAGAGCCAGCGAGGTGTCATGCTCAGAGATTTGGGAGACCTGGGTTCCAGTCCCCATGCCTGCTGGGTGACCTCGGGACAGTCACCCTCTTCCAGCCTCACCTACCTCACAGGGTGGTTGTGAGGAGAGGAGAACACTGGAAGCCACGTTGGGAGCCCACTGGGGAGAAAACGGGGGGGGGGGGTATAAATGAAGCAAATAAAGTGCGTCGACAGCTTGACCCTCAGCCACCACGCCATCCTGGCTCTTTTCAGTGCCAGTGAATCAAATGCGCTTGGGGTAGTGCAGGCCTTGGGGTGGGAACTCCTGCTGTTCCGTTTCTGCCCTTCTTGGGGGTGTTGAGGGCACATGGAGCCTCCCTTGGGTAAAACTGCAGCACACCTCATCAGGACACAGGTTTGTTAGGGCTGCTGCTTCACCTTCGGGGGGCACCCAAAGGTGAGTGGGAGGATTCTTTTCACCACTGGGTCACCCCCCAGCTGAAAAGTTCTGGGTTTGGGGGGAAGCTGCTCCCACGGGATGGGCTTTTTGCAGCTCTGTGCCAAAGAGATGCCCCTCCCAATCCGTACCCAGGTCGGGCCTGCAAAAAGGATGCCCCACAGGTGCCCATGGTCAGGTGTGGTGGTCAGTGGGCACCTGGGGGGGAGGGCCAGGGAGAGGATCACCTTCAGCACTCATGAGGCCTTTCTGGTGTCGTTGGCCACTCTTTCTCCACAGAATATCCAAGCCCCAAACTGGACATCGTTGTGAAGGTGGAGGACAAGGAAGGGCTGTGGGTCACTTCCCTGCCAGACTCTCTAGGGCAGGAGAGCCAGAAGACGCCCCAGCCAGGTGAGTGGCTGGAATTGGGTCTCCCCCTCCCCTTTCCTTCTGAGTCTGGGATTGGCTCACGTTTGTGGAGCCGCAGGTGAGCGAAAAGAGGCGTGATGTGTCAATCTGAGTTACTGGGTGAATCCAGCTTCCTCCTGGTGAGGGCAGGTTTGATTTATTTCTTTATTTAGGTTCTTTGTAGTCCACCTTTCTCCCTTCAAGTTTATTTAAGTTTATATCCCGCCCTTCCCACCGAGGTGGCTCAGGGCGGCTCACAACACATAAAAATCCAACATAATTTGAATTTAAAACATCTTACACAGTTAAAATAATAAAATAATAAAACATATAGCGGCGGTCTATCAAAACTACACTCAGCTTCCAATGCCAGTTAATTATAAGCCTGGGACTCAAAGCGGGTCACACAGAGTGAGTCAAGACAATCATTTGGTTGGGGCATTCCATCAGCAGTGCAATAAGATTAGGGTTGAAGAACCAACTAGAAATCTAAAAATAGAACTGAAGCAAAACCAAAGTATTAACACAATGCTTCCGTGATGCCGAACGACATAGAAGGATCCTACTTCCGGCAAGTCTAGTGAGACAGCTGGATGTTCAAAAGCAGAACCCGGTTTGCCCTCCACCCCACTTCAGCTGTATTGCTTGCACTTTAAAGCTGTCTGTGTCCATTTAGATAGATCCAGGTGGGAAGCCGTGTTGGTCTGCAGCAACAGAACAAAGGTGGAGTCCTTGAAGGGGCACCTTTATAAGACCCACAGAGTTTAATTTCAGGCTTGCACATGAAAGCTTATACCCAGGAGTAAACTTTGTTGGTCTTAAAAGGTGCTATTGTACTTAGAGAGCCAGTTTGGTGTAGTGGTTAAGTGTGCAGACTCTTATCTGGGAGAACCGGGTTTGATTCCCCACTCCTCCACTTGCAACTGTTGGAGTGGCCTTGGGTCAGCCATAGCTCTAATATAGACCCAGTTTGGTGTAGTGGTTAAGTGTGTGGACTCTCGTCTGGGAGAACCGGGTTTGATTCCCCACTCCTCCACTTGCAGCTGCTGGAATGGCCTTGGGTCAGCCATAGCTCTGGCAGAGGTTGTCCTTGAAAGGGAAGCTGCTGGGAGAGCCCTCTCAACCCCACCCACCTCACAGGGTGTCTGATGTGGGGGAGGGAGATAAAGGAGATTTTGAGCCGCTCTGAGACTCTATCCTTGAAAGGGCAGCTTCTGGGAGAGCCCTCTCAGCCCCACCCACCTCACAGGGTTTCTGTTGTGGGGGAGGAAGGGAAAGGAGATTGTGAGCTGCTCTGAGACTCTGCCCTTGAAAGGGCAGCTACTGTGAGAGTCCTCTCAGCCCCACCTACCTCACAGGGTTTCTGTTGTGGGGGAGGAAGGGAAAGGAGATTGTGGCCACTCTGAGATTCTGTCCTTGAAAGGGCAGCTTCTGGGAGAGCTCTCTCAGTCCCACCCACCTCACAGGGTTTCTGTTGTGGGGGAGGAAGGGAAAGGAGATTATGAGCTGCTCTGAGACTCTGCCCTTGAAAGGGCAGCTGCTGTGAGAGTCTTCTCAGCCCCACCTACCTCACAGGGTTTCTGTTGTGGGGGAGGAAGGGAAAGGAGATTGTGGCCACTCTGAGATTCTGTCCTTGAAAGGGCAGCTTCTGGGAGAGCTCTCTCAGTCCCACCCACCTCACAGGGTGTCTATTGCGGGGGGAGGAAGGGAAAGGAGATTGTGGCCACTCTGAGACTCTGTCCTTGAAAGGGCAGCTTCTGGGAGAGCTCTCTCAGCCCCACTCATCTCACAGGGTGTCTGTTGTGGGGGAGGAAGGGAAAGGAGATGGTGAGCTGCTCTGAGACTCTTCGGACTGGAGGGCGGGATATAAATCCAATATCATCTTCTTCTTCTTCTTTTTAAACTTTGTTATGTCCATATATACATTAATCTTATTTTTTTAAAGCCTGCAGACTTTTTGAGAAGGGTTGCAGAACTGCTTTGGGGACATCAGTACCTCTTTTGGCAGCAAATTCCACCTTTTAGCAACTCCCTGTGTAGAGAAGGATTTCGTTTTGCGTGTCCTGAGTTGCACTGCTCTGGAAATCCTGCATTCCACACTCTGTCCTCGGCCCAGCTTCCGGGTTTCTCTGGCACCCCCGGCTCCCCACTATCCGCCCTCCGCCCTGCCTCCTGAGCTGTCCTGTACGGCCTTTCCTTGGATGTTCTGTCCAGTGGCGTGTGAGCAGCATGAGGCCTCTCAGCCAGGGAACTCCTGCTCTGAAAAGCACCCCCAGAGCTTGGGTTTGGGGGTATGTTTAGGAGGAGGACTTGAGGGGGGGGCAGCCTCTTACCTGTCTGGTGCCAGCAGCCTTGAGCAGGACTTGGGTTTGGTTTTTCCAGGGGTTTTTGGGCTGACCTGAGAAAGGGTGAAAGGGCAGCGCTGTCTGAGGGCTGGTGCCGAGCTCTGTGTTGGAGTGGTACCCGGTGGAATGGATAGGTACCTGTTGTAGCACCCAGAGGCTCCTGAGTCAGGAAATGATCTCTGGTTCTCCCTGCAGGGAGCCCGGCCTGGAGCAAGTCTGGGGAGCAGTGCCAAGAGGAAAGTTCTGGAAGCTTGCCCTTGCCAAGTGAGCGAGAGAGACGATCGGGAGAGATGGCCCTTGCAGCTCCTGAACACCACGCAGCCCAGGGAAAGCAGCCGGTGGCCAATCGGAACTGGAAGGGACCCCCATATCCGTGCTCAGGGTGCGAGCAGACCTTCCAGGACAAAAAAGACCTCAAGAAACACCAGAAAGTCATCCATATTGGGGAGAAGCCCCATGGATGCACCCAGTGTGGGAAAACGTTCCAGTTCCGGAGTAACCTGATAGTCCACCAGAGGCTCCACACCGGAGAGAAGCCTTATTCCTGCCAGGAATGCGGGAAGACCTTCCGGTGCAGGAATAAACTCACCATCCACCAGAGAATCCACACAGGCGAGAAGCCCTACCCGTGCCTGGTGTGTGGCAAGACTTTCCGGGGGCGGCACCCGCTGACGATCCATGAGAGGATCCACAGAGGAGAGAAGCCCTATTCCTGCCCAGAGTGTGGGAAATCTTTCAGGGATACCAAAGGCCTGAGACTTCACCAGAGAATCCACACAGGAGAGAAGCCATACCCTTGCCCTGAGTGTGGGAAAAGCTTCAGGTACAGGAACAAATTCAAAACCCACCAGAGAATCCACACTGGAGAGAAGCCCTATCTCTGCCTGGAATGTGGAAATTCCTTCCGCGACAAGAACCAGCTCATAATCCATGAAAGGCTGCACACTGGGGGAAAGCCCTTCCCCTGTAACATCTGTGGGAAAGGGTTTAGAGAAAAGAGAACTCTGAAATACCATGAGAGAATCCACGTGGGAGAGAAGCCCTTTACTTGCCAAGAGTGCGGAAAGGCTTTCAAGTTCAAGAACAAACTGACAGCCCACCAGAGAATCCACACCGGAGACAAACCTTACCCCTGCCAAGACTGTGGGAAATCCTTCCGGGACAAGCGCGATCTCCGAGTCCACCAGAGAATCCACACAGGCGAGAAGCCCTTTTCCTGCAAAGCGTGTGACAGCTCCTTTCGGTACCGGAACCAGCTGATAGCCCATGAGAAAACCCACATGGCAGAGAAGGACGACACGGAGATTCTGAGAATTACCATCCTGGAGAATCATGGCGAGCAGATCCATGGGGAATCCACCCAGAAAAGATCCCTCAGCCCTGTGGGGGATGTTGAAGAATCAGTGCAGATGGTAACAGTTTCAGAGAATCACAACAAAGTTGCTGTTGGAGAATCTAAACAGGAGACAAACTTCCCACCTAATGTGGGGACAGAGGCAGAAGAGATCCCAGACGATTACGGAGACCAAGGAATCAAGGAACCGAAGCCGGAAATAAAGAGCATCATCGCTGTGACTGTGGGGGGATCTCTGTGGGAGGGAGCCCCAATCTTTGTCAAGAGTGAGGAGAACACTTCAGACTAGTCAGAGAGGCCAGTAGATAATCCAGGGTTCAGAGTCCCCCCATCAGGAGTCTCCAGGGTGGTGCCCGGGGGAGCAAGTGGTTTTAGAAAGTGGGCAGGGCCAGCTCAGGTTTGTCGTCATTAAGGCTCCTGATTGGCCACTAGAGATCTGATGGGCTGTGCCAATTTTTTCAAATGTTGCTTTGGCAATAGTTGCCATCACAACATAAAGATCTTCACGGTATGACTGACAGTGAGCTGTGGCAGCCATTTTGTGGCTGCTCCCACCACGTTGTGTCAGAATTCCAGTGATGCCCGTGGGCTCAAAACGGCCGGGTCCCCCTGCCCAACGTATTGACAGAGCTGTAGCAGAAATTTCAGAGATCCCTGTTGCAGTTCTTTGAGGGGGTGAACACACATGTGGACAAAGGGGTCCTGATAGATGCTGTTTACCTTGACTTCCAGAAAGCTTTTGATAAAGTTCCTCATCAAAGGCTCCTAAGTAAGCTCAAGAGTCATGGAGTAAAAGGACAGGTCCTCTTGTGGATCAAAAACTGTCAATTAATAGGAAACAGAGAGTGAGTATAAATGGGCAATTTTTGCAGTGGAAGACTGTAAGCAGTGGGGTGCCACAAGGCTCAGTACTGGGTCCCATGCTCTTTAACTTGCTCATTAATGATTTGGAGTTGGGAGTAAGCAGTGAAGTGACCAAGTTTGCAGATGACTCTAAATTGTTCAGTGTGGTGAGAACCAGAGAGGATTGTGAGGCACTCAAAAAGGATCAGTTGAGGCTGGGTGAGTGGGCGTCAACGTGGCAGGTGAGGTTCAATGTGGCCAAGTGCAAAGTAATGCACATTGGGGCCAAAAATCGTAGCTATAAATACAAGCTGATGGGGTGTGAACTGGCAGAGACTGACCAAGAGAGAGATCTTGGGGTCATGGTAGATAACTCACTGAAAATGTCAAATGTTATTGTAAGTGTGCGATTGCAATAAAAAAGGCCAACGCCATGCTGGGAATTATTAGGAAGGGAATTGAAAACAAATCAGCCAGTATCATAATGCCCCTGTATAAATCGATGGTGCGGCCTCATTTGGAATACTGTGTGCAATTCTGGTCACCGCACCTCAAAAAGGATATTATAGCATTGGAAAAAGTCCAGAAAAAGGCAACTAGAATGATTAAAGGTTTGGAACACTTTCCCTATGAAGAAAGGTTAAAATGCTTGGGGCTCTTTAGCTTGGAGAAATGTCGACTGCGGGGTAACATGATAGAGGTTTACAAGATTATGCATGGGCTGCAGAAAGTAGAGAAAGAAGTACTTTTCTCCCTTTCTCACAATCCAAGAAATCGTGGGCATTCAATGAAATTGCTGAGCAGTCAGGTTAGAATGGATAAAAGGAAGTACTTCTTCACCCAAAGGGTGATTAACATGTGGAATTCCCTGCCACAAGGGGTGGCAGTGGCTACAAGCATAGCCAGCTTCAAGAGGGGATTGGATAAAAATATGGAGCAGAGGTCCATCAGTGGCTATTAGCCGCAGCATATTATTGGAACTGTCTGGGGCAGTGATGCCCTGTATTCTTGGTGCTTGGGGGGGTGGGCAAAGTGGAAGGGCTTCTAGCCCCACTTGTGAACCTCCTTTCTTTTTTGGCCACTGTGTGACAGAGTGTTGGACTGGATGGGCCATTGGCCTGATCCAACATGGCTTTTCTTATGCTCTTATGAGATGAGTAGGATTGTAGGACCCACTCAAGCATCTACTCAGGAAAGTTAGAAAGCCCCGCAAGGTCCCCGAGAGTCTTTGCAGCGCGAAACATCTCTGCGCCTGCTGCCTTCAGACTCCGGGATGCGGAGGAATAGGGGGGAGGCTGCTGCCGAGTTCTACTTCTGGCAGCTTGCCCAGCTCAGTGGTAAAACCTCTGTTTTGCAATACCTCATCTTTGCAATAGAGAAGGTCCCTGGCTCAATCCTCAGCATCTCCAGTTAAAAGGATCTGGTAAGAGGTGATATGAAAGACTTCTGCCTGAGACCTTGGGGAGCTGCTGCCAGTCTGAAAAGACAAGACTGACCTTGATGGGCCAAGGGTCTGATTCAGTACAAGGCAGAGTCACATGTTCATGTGTCGTGGGTGCTGCTCTCTCAGGGGAGCTGGGGCCCAGGAGGCCTGATCCAGTAAGGTGGGAGAATGCCGACTCAGGTTCACTGAGCACAGGTGACTCGTGCCTGAGTGACAGAGGTCCTGAGAAGGCCTTCTGGCCTGGGAAATTCAACCCAGAGAAGGTGGGCTATGGGAACTTGGCCCATTTGGCTTCAAAGAATGACCAGGAGTGGGGGGAGTTGGTGCCTCCGCTGTGGGGTCAGAAAGCACGAGGCCCTGAGAGCCAGCCCGACAGCACGCTTACAGTGTCAGGCTAGGATCTGGGAGAGCTCTGTGGTAAAAATTTGCTGAGTGTCCTTGGGTCTAACCTTCCTCACAGGGCAGTTGTGTGGGTAAAATGGAGGAATGATGTAAGCTGATTGGGGTGCCCATTGGGGGAGAAAGGCAGGAGATCCCTGAGGTAAATAAAGAAGACAAGATTCTGCGGGGTGAGGGATTGAGGGGGCTTGTCCTTCTGGCTCCTTGGAGGAAAAGGGGGACCCTCTTGCTCCTTCTGAGCCTCCATACCCTCTTTGGAGGCCTTTTTGGGGGTGGGGGTGGAATCTGGCTGGCCCCTCGGGGAAATGGGCGGCTGAGCTAGATGACCCCACCTTGGTCTTCATGCTCCAGGACTCTTCTGAGGAACTGAAGCTTGGCCCTTGTCAGTCAACCAGGATTTTGTCCCCAGGTAAGTGATGATCCCCTGGCTCAGCAATGGGTGACCCAAAGACTGTGGAGGGCCCCAAATAGTTTCTAAAGAAGGGGTAAGGCAGAAGAGAGCGTGCAGGAGGAGTTCAGAGGAGGTTGGGGCCTGGGCTTGCCTTCCGCTATCTGGATCTGAGTCCAGCTCCTGCGTCTCTGCAAATGGCATTTGGTTTCTTAGATTTGTAGCCCTCCCTCCCCACAGGCAGCCTCAGGGTGGGTCACAACCAGTGTTCCCTCTCAGCTGAGTGAGCATGAGCTAGCTCACAAATTTTTAGCCTCCCGCTCACACATTTTTGTATTCGCTCAGGGAGAAGGACCCCAGAGCACACTAATTACTGCAGGAGCTCACAACTTTAATGCCAGCAGCTCACAACATAGAATTTTTGCTCAAGAGACTCTGCAGCTTAGAGGGGACCCTGGTCACAACATTCAGTTTTACAGATAAAATAGCAACATAATGTAATTTGTTGTCGAAGGCTTTCACTAGTTGTAGTTGTAGACTTCATTAGTTGTAGATTTTCCAGGCTGTATGGCCATGGCATTGTGAGACCTGACGTTTTGCCAGCAACTGTGACTGGCATCCTCAGGTATAACACAGAGGGCGTTTTCGCACTCACCTCCAGCCGGCGCGACCCCCCTCTTCACCGCGCAGGATCTGCGCGGATTTCGCACTAAATGCCGCGGAGCAGCCTTTTGCGCCGGAAACTCCCGGCGCAAAAGCCGCTCAAACATAAACCGCCAAAAAGCAGTTTCCGTTTGCGCGGCTTTTGCGACGGGAGTTTCCGGCTCTTCCGGCTGCTCCGCGGCATTTAGTGCGAAAGAGGTGAAGAGGGGGGTTGCGCCGGCTGAACGTGAGTGCGAAAATGCCCAGAGAGAACTCCAGTTTTCTGGGTTACACCTCTGAGGATGTCAGTCAGTTGCTGGCAAAACGTCAGGTCTCGCAATGCCAAGATCACAGTCACACAGCCTGGAAAATCTACAACTAATAATGTAATTTAACTCTCCCAGCTTCAACCAAACATCAGGTGGTGGAAACACAGTGTCTGGTGGTCTGTATGCCTCCTGAGGATAGCACTGAAGGACTTGCTGAGCTTTCTGAACTTGGGACCCCCGTTAGATACTTGGTCTGGCCCTCAGGTGCCCCCAAATTCTGAGGAAGTGCAGAGCAGCTGCAGTTCCCCTCATTCTGTCCCTGTGTTGAAGATGAAGAAGATACTGGATTTATACCCCACCCATCACTCTCAATCTCAGTCTCAGAGCAGCTCACAATCTCCTTTATTTTCCTCCCCCACAACAGACACCCTGTGAGGTAGGTGGGGCTGAGAGCTCTGACAGAAACTGCCCTTTCAAGGACAACTCTGCAAGAGCTCTGGCTGACCCAAGGCCATTCCAGCAGCTGCAAGTGGAGGAGTGGGGAATCAAACCCGATTCTCCCAGATAGGAGTCCGCACACTTAACCACTACACCCAAGTGGCTCTCCAGTTTGCAGACAAATGGAGGTCTTCGGCTTTTCATTTGCCCTTGCTGCTGTGTTTCCCTGCTGCCTTCAGGGGAGTTCTGACTGGTGCCTCTTGACTTCAGAAGGCTGGCCCATTTGTCTTGAGCACTTTGCTTCTCGGTTGATTTCTTTTGAAGTTTTGAAGCATAGCTTGGGAGCCACTGGGTCAAATTCGGCTTTGATCCACAACCAAACACTTGATAATCTCTTTTGTAGTCCTTGGTTTATCCAGGTCCCCTGGCAGTTGGCATCCAGGTCATTCAGCTTGGTGAATTCCTCCTCCCTCCCCATTTCTCTGGGGGCAGCTGTGCTGACCTTTGCAGGGTTTTTGCAAGGGTTTCCTGGAAAATGGTGCATTAAACACTTAAAGTATTACTTGAGTGCTAACCATTATCGTTACACTCTGCAAACACTCCTCTGCTGAGTATCAGGGCTTGGTCCTGGGATACCTGGTGTAGAGTTATTAAGAAGGATGCCTCTGGTCAGGTACAGAGTGTATTTTACTCTCCACTGAACAGCTCCAGGGCCTTCCAGACAGTCATGTGACTTCCAAGTAGCCTTGAAGTGCAGGCAGATTGCCCCGAAAGCAAAGCGATGAACTGGCTAGTAGAAACGAATCCGTTCCAAAACTGCTCCCGTTCCCTTCCTGCCATTGGAAGCATCTCGTGATTCTGTAAGGCGTTTTGGTTCTGATTTTGCCCAGCCTCCACAGGGCCAACCATGAGGGGTGATGCTGCTGTGTGCCCTTGTGGACAGATGTTTTCAAAAGGGCACTTTTGGTCAGTCTTGGACATCCTACAAGGAGGAAGCAGAGGAGGCCCTTTGTTACAGACGCTGGAGGCCAGAGGGGGACGGTTGGCTCTCAGAACCGTGCAGCCCAATATCAATGATGCCTGCTGGGCTTCTTTAACTGAATGACGTACGTGATTTGCTGGGTAAACACGAGGGGTGTAAATGATGTTACACGCAGTGGTTTTTCACATACCTCGGTGTCAAATTTGCAGTCTTTTTGGAAAGGTGAGTTTTTAAAAAGATGTGCTATATATTTTAATAAATGTTACTTTTGTCTCCTTCCACGCTTGCAGCCCATGTTTGTTGAAAACATTTAGTAGCTATCTGTCTTTCTTGCAGAGCTCATGGCAGCTTATAATATAAATAAAATATATAAAGATACATAAACCGTTTAAAAAAAACACAACGCCAAGGGCAGTCCTAAATAAAACTTGTCCTCGGCTGCCTCCTAGAGGTGGAAAGGGAGGAGGCCAGGTGCTTCTCCCTGGGGAGGCTGTTCCATAATTGTGGGGCTGGCACTAAGAAGGCCCTTCTCTCATAGCTGCCAGTCAAGCTTTTTTGATTGATGGACAGTTAAAAGCCAGCATGGGTTTCTCAAGAACAAGTCATGTCAAACTAACCTGATCTCTTTTTTTGAGAAAGTGACTTCCTTGCTGGATCAGGGGAAAGCTGTAGACATCGTTTATCTTGATTTCAGTAAGGTGTTTGATAAGGTTCCACACACTGTCCTTGTTGACAAGTTGGTAAAATGTGGTTTGGATCCTGTTGCCATTAGGTTGCTAATGGTTGACAGATCGCACTCAAAGAGTGTAACTGGTTGACAGATCGCACTCAAAGAGTACTTGTGAATGGTTCCTCATCCTCTTGGAGAGGAGTGACAAGTGGAGTGCCTCAAAGATCTGTTCTGAGACCTGTTTTGTTCAACATCTTTATAAATTATTTGTATGAAGGAATAGAGGGAATGATTATTAAATTTGCCGATTATACTAAATTGGGAGGGGTTGCAAATACAGTAGAAGACAGAAACAGAATACAGGATGACCTTGACAGGCTGGAAAACTGGGCTAAAATCAATAAAATGAATTTTAACAGGAATAAATGTAAAGTTCTGCATTTTGGTAGGAAAAATCCCATGCATAGTTATAGGATGGGGAAGACTTGTCTTAGCAGTAGTATGTGTGAAAAGGATCTAGGGGTCTTACGCTGAACATGAGTCAACAGTGTGATGCGGTGGCTAAAAAGGCAAATACAATTTTGGGCTCTATCATCAGAAATATAGTGTCCAGATCACGTGATGTGATGGTATCGCTTTACTCTGCTCTGGTAAGACCTCACCTGGAGTATTGTGTTATTTTGGGCACCACATTTTAAGAAGGATATAGACAAGCTGGAATAGGTCCAGAGGAGGGCGACGAAGATGGTGGAGACGAAGTGGTGGAAGTCCTATGAGGAAAGGTTGAAGGAGCTGCCGATGTTTAGCCTGGAGAGGAGGCAGCTGAGAGGTGATAGGATCACCATCTTCAGGTACTTGAAGGGCTGTCCTGTAGAGGATGGTGTGGAATTGTTTTCTGTGGCCCCTGAAGGTAGGACCAGAACCAGTGGGTTGAAATTAAATCAAAAGAGTTTCTGGCTCAACATTAGGAAGAACTTCCTGACCATTAGAGCGGTTCCTCAGTGGAACAGGCTGCCTCCTCGGGAGGTGGTGGGCTCTCCTTCCTTGGAGGATTTTCAACAGAGGCTAGATGGCCATCTGACAGCAACGAAGATCCTGTGAATTTAGGGAGAGGTGTTTGTGAGTTTCCTGCATTGTGCAGGGGGTTGGACTAGATGACCCTGAAGGTCCCTTCCAACTCTAGGATTCTATGAACTTCCTGACCGTTAGAGCGGTTCCTCAGTGGAACAGGCTTCCTCCTCGGGAGGTGGTGGGCTCTCCTTCCTTGGAGGTTTTTTAACAGAGGCTAGATGGCCATCTGACAGCATTGAGGATCCTGTGAATTTAGGGGGAAGTGTTTGTGAGTTTCCTGCATTGTGCAGGGGGTTGGACTAGATGACCCTGGAGGTCCCTTCCAACTCTATGGTTCTACTGGCAGTCCTAAACCCACCAGGTCCTGGAGAAGTGCTGAGAGCAGGTTCTTACTCTTTGACAAGGGGCCGTAGGTATGCAAGGGTTAAAATGAGAGAGCGCTAATTTCTAGAGAGGCTTCAGGAAGTGACGAGAGGGGGGAAAGGGTGGCGCCCAGCACAGAATGCAGGCAGACATGCGCAGGCCCCCCCAGTGCAAGCTTAGTTGGGGCAGAGAGATGCATGCTGGTATCAGCAGAATCCCTTGGTGGCTGTGATGCAACATGCACAAAGGGGGGTGGGAATTAGATGCCTGCAGCTAACGGAGGGAGCAGAGGCTGGTGTGTGCGTCTCTCTCTCTCTGAGCCAGGCAGTGCAGACCGGAGGGGCTTCCACCGGCTGCTGAACGTTGTGGGAACAGGTCTTTGCAACTGGATTTCCCTGTGTGGATAAGCCAATCCAGCTGGGAGTGATTGCTCCAGGGCAACATGGGGAAGTTTGACTCTAGTGGCACCTTCAAGACCGACCCTTTGTTGGTCTTAAAGGTGCCAGTGGGGTTGAACTTGGTCCTGCTGCTTCAGTGGTTAAATGTGTGGACTCTTATCTGGGAGAACGGGGGTTGATTCCTCACTCCTCCACTTGCACCTGCTGGAATGGCCTTGGGTCAGCCAGAGCTCTCTTATCTGGGAGAACGGGGTTTGATTCCCCACTCCTCCACTTGCACCTGCTGGAATGGCCTTGGGTCAGCCAGAGCTCTCTTATCTGGGAGAACCGGGTTTGATTCCCCACTCCTCCACTTGCACCTGCTGGAATGGCCTTGGGTCAGCCAGAGCCCTCTTATCTGGGAGAACCGGGTTGGATTCCCCACTCCTCCACTTGCAGCTCCTGGAATGGCCTTGGGTCAGCCAGAGCTCTCTTAACTGGGAGAACGGGGTTTGATTCCCCACTCCTCCACTTGCAGCTGCTGGAATGGTCTTGGGTCAGCCAGAGCTCTCTTATCTGGGAGAACCGGGTTTAATTCCCCACTCCTCCACTTGCAGCTGCTGGAATGGCCTTGGGTCAGCCAGAGCTCTCTTATCTGGGAGAACCGGGTTTGATTCCCCACTCCTCCACTTGCAGCTGCTGGAATGGTCTTGGGTCAGCCAGAGCTCTCTTATCTGGGAGAACCGGGTTTAATTCCCCACTCCTCCACTTGCTGCTGCTGGAATGGCCTTGGGTCAGCCGCAGCTCTCACAAGAGTTGTCCTTGAAAGGGCAGCTGCTGTAAAAAGCCCTCAGCCCCACCCACCTCACAGGGTGTCTGTTGTGTGTGTGTGTGGGGGGGGGGGAAAGGTAAAGGAGATTCTGACTGCTCTCACTGTGGCTAATAGCCACTAATGGACCTCTGCTCCATATTTTTATCTAACCCCCTCTTGAAGGTGGCCATGCTTGTGGCCGCCACCACCTCCTGTGGCAGTGAATTCCACATGTTAATCACCCTTTGGGTGAAGAAGTACTTCCTTTTATCCATTTTAACCTGTCTGCTCAGCAATTTCATCGAATGCCCACGAGTTCTTGTATTGTGAGAAAGGGAGAAAAGTACTTCTTTCTCTACTTTCTCCATCCCATGCATTATCTTGTAAACCTCTATCATGTCACCCCTCAGTCGACGTTTCTTCAAGCTAAAGAGCCCTAAGCGTTTCAACCTTTCTTCATAGGGAAAGTGTTCCAGCCCTTTAATCATTCTAGTTGCCCTTTTCTGAACTTTCTCCAATGCTATAATATCCTTTTTGAGGTGCAGTGACCAGAATTGCACACAGTACTCCAAATGAGACCGCACCATCGATTTATACAGGGGCATTATGATACTGGCTGATCTGTTTTCAATTCCCTTCCTAATAATTCCCAGCATGGCGTTGGCCTTTTTTATTGCAAACGACACTGTTTTGACATTTTCAGTGAATTATCTACCACGACCCCAAGATCTCTCTCTTGGTCAGTCTCTGCCAGTTCACACCCCATCAACTTGTATTTGTAGCTGGGATTCTTGGCCCCAATGTGCATTACTTTGCACTTGGCCACATTGAACCGCATCTGCCACGATGACGTCCACTCACCCAGCCTCAACAGATCCCTTTGGTTCCTCACAATCTTCTCTGGTTTTCACCACCCTGAACAATTTAGCGTCATCCGCAAATCTGGCCACTTCACTGCTCACTCCCAACTCTAAATCATTTATGAAAAGGTGATCCTTTAAGAATTCCTTTGATTGCAGGGATGGAAGCACCACAATAGGTAATGCCTTGTTTGGCCAAGAGAGCCAAAGGACAACTTCCGACCTAAGCAGCCGTGTGCAGAGAGAAGAACAAATTCAGCGAGATGTTACTGAGCGGCCAAGAGCTGTCAGGATTTGCCCTCGTTCCTCCTTTGCCAACAGTGCTTCGAAGCAGTAAAAGTGGGCTCCGGTGGACTGGATCTGGGCACCAAAGATGATTTCCTTGTGCTTGAACATAAGAACATAAGAGAAGCCATGTTGGATCAGGCCAACGGCCCATCAAGTCCAACACTCTGTGTCACACAGTGGCAACAATTTTTATATACACACACTGTGGCTAATAGCCACTGATGGACCTGTGCTCCATATATTTATCTAAATCCTTCTTGAAGGTGGCTATACTTGTGGCCGCTACCACCTCCTGTGGCAGTGAATTCCACATGTTAATCACCCTTTGGGTGAAGAAGTACTTCCTTTTATCCGTTTTAACCTTTCTGCTCAGCAATTTCATCGAATGCCCACAAGTTCTTGTATTGTGAGAAAGGGAGAAAAGTACTTCTTTCTCTACTTTCTCCATCCCATGCATTATCTTGTAAACCTCTATCATGTCACCCTGCAGTCGACGTTTCTCCGACGTTTCTCTCTTGCCACCAGATGACTCTGGGTTGGCACCTGGTCCTTGGGGGCTTGGCCCCATTGCAGGCTAAGCTTGGAGAATGCATTGAGAGAAACAGTGGTCTCTTTGTGTGTGTCCTGAACCTCCTGCCCGTCAGCTTCATTGGCTGCCCTGAGTTCTATTCTGTTGGGAGAGGGAGAAAAAGTTCTCTTTCTCAACTGTCTCCACTCCAGGAAGAATGTTATAGACCCTCCTTAGTTGTCTCTGTTCTAGAAAAGCCCCAGCCCCTCCAGCTCCCAAGAGCCCTAATTGGCGCTCGCCTAGCTGGCCCTGGGTGTGGGGCTGATAGCAGCTCTGAAAACGCTGCCTTGGAAGCCCGGGCCTTCTTTCGCCTTCTGCCCAGCAGCCTCATTTTCTTTTTTCGGGTCACCTCCAGCAATGTTGCTGTTCCCATTTCTCTTGCACTTGGTTGGGACTCTCCCGAGGTAGGGAGGGAAAGCTGATCCGTGTGCAATTTGTGAGCAGAGGGAGCCGCCTTTTGCTCTATCAAACTGGGGGGGGGTCCATCCAGGTGAGCCTTGTCTGCTCAGCCTGGCGGCTGCTCTCCAAGACCTCAGGCACAAAAGAGTCCTTCCTTTTCATCCCCTCCTGCCTCCTCCCTTTTAAAAACTATTCCATCCTGGGTTCAGGGCGCATTGCCCTGCTTATCTGCATGCAAATGACCCCACCCCAATCCCATCAACTCTGAACTCTTGGTATGCTAGACAAAAAATTTTTGAAGATGCCAACAAGCCTGGAAGGTGGTTGGCTTATAGGTTGAAAAAAGAGAAGGCCAAAAGAATAATTACGACATTGAAAGATGAAAGCAATAAAGAGAAAAATCAAAAGCAAGAAATATGTCAAATTGTGGAGCAGTTTTATAAAAAATTATATGAAGAGAAGCAATTTCAGAAAACGGAGCTAGAAGAATATATCAATCAAAATAACCTCAACAAATTCACAGAGGAACAGCAAAAAATTCTAAATGAGCCAATAACAATAAGGGAACTTGGAGAGGCTATGGCATCTCAAAAGAATAGCAAAACTCCTGGGCCAGATGGCTCACCTGCAGAATTCTATAAAGCTTATGAAGAGTCTTTGCTCTTACCATTTAAGCGTCTTATTGAAAAGATTCAAAATGAAGGTCAAATACCAGCCTCATGGCAAGAAGCTACAATACCTTTGATTCCAAAAGAAAATAATGATTTGAAAGGTATTAAAAACTATTGTCCAATTTCCCTTTTAAATGTGGATTATAAAATTCTTGCTGCAATATTGGCACAACGTTTGAAGAACGTTTTACAATCTATAATACACCATGATCAAGCAGGATTTCTTCCTAAAAGATATTTGAAAGACAATGTCAGAACAGTTTGTAATATTTTGGAATATTATGAGAGTCATCCAGAGAAACAACTGGCTTTAATTTGTTTAGATGCTGATAATGATAATGTTTGTTGGTATTTTGATAACGTTCGTCGGTATTTTATGTTACAACAATTGAAAGGCATGGAGTGTGGTGAAAATTTTTTGAGAGCAGTAGAAGCAATATATTCCTCCCAAAACGCAGGGGTGACAGTGAATGGTGAACTAACAGATGTTATTAATATTCAAAAAGGTACACGACAAGGCTGTCCGTTGTCACCTCTACTTTTTATCTTATCTTTAGAGATGTTGAATAACCAAATAAGGGAAGATGCAAATATAAAGGGAGCTGTGATAAAAGATGAACAATATAAACTCAGAGCCTTTGCTGATGATTTAGTTTTTATACTAGAACAACCGATGGACTCAATTGACTGTCTTATAAATAAGATCAAACAATTTGGCTATTATGCAGGATTAAAGATTAATTATCATAAAACAAAATTTTTGACAAAGAATATGACGATGGAACAAATTCAGTCCTTCCAGCAAAAATCAGGATTTTTGTATGAAAAAAGAATTAAATATTTAGGTGTTGTTATTTCAAATAGATGCAGCGACCTAAAAGCAGATAACTATGACAAACTACTCAAAGAAATTAAAAAAGATTTGGAAAAATGGCATGATTTGAACTTATCTTTAATGGGAAGAATTGTCCTAATAAAGATGAATATTTTACCAAGATTACTATTCCTGTTTCAAACTATTCCAGTATTTTTAAATAGTGGATTTTTTCAAGAACTGAACAAGACTGAACAAAAACCTAGAATTAAACTAAAGACATTGCAGGATTCTAAATGAAGAGCAGGCATGGGCCTGCCGGACTGGCAGTTATACTATAAAGCATCTTCACTTTTATGGGTAAGAGACTGGATACTTTTGAATGACAAGAGACAACTGTTATTAGAAGGACATAATTTGACTATGGGGTGGCATGCATATTTGTGGTATCAAAGATTTGAAGGCCACTCCTATTTAAGAATCATCGGTTTCAAAAATCCTTGTATCGTATGTGGTCATGGTTAAAGACTAGAATTTACCAAAAAAATTCCAAGATGGGTTTCTCCAGTAGAAGCATTTACTCATCTAAATCTAAAATTAAATCAGAATTATAGGTATGACGATTTGTTGGGAAAAGACAACCAATTGAAAACCAAAAAAGAACTGGAAAATATGGATATCAAAATGAATTGGTGGTTGAGAACACAAGTTGAATCTAGATATGCCAAAGACAAGGTGACAGGTTTTAATACAGAACAATATTTATTTGACAAAAAAAATTTGGGTCCACAAGAAAAGTTAATCTCCAAATTATATGCATATCTACTTCAAAGGAAGACACAAGATGAAGTTGTAAAGGATTGTATGGTCCAATGGGCAAAAAAAAAATTAGTTACAACATTGCATTAGAAGACTGGGAGAGACTGTGGAAGCTTAATGTTAAATTAACTAGGTCAGTAACTTTCAAAGAAAATCTATGTAAGATGTTTTATAGATGGTACCTGACTCCACAGAAATTGTGTAAGATTTATACCAATATGTCCAACAAGTGTTGGAAATGTACTAAACAGATTGGTTCCTTTTACCATATGTGGTGGACATGTGAGATTGTGAAAGACTATTGGAAAATGGTGCATGAAATGCTACAGAAGATCATGAAGGCACAGATCCATTTCAAACCAGAACTATTTTTATTGAACATATTTCCTGAGGACTATTCCAAAGAAATGAGACACTTGCTAGCGCACTTTAACACAGCAGCTAGGATTCTTTTGGCGCAAAGATGGAAATCTCAGGAAATCCCCACGAAAATGGACTTGGTGGGAAAAGTTCTGGAAACAGCAGAGCTGGGCTTTTTATCCCAGCTGTTGGCTGGGAAATCTAAAGAAGCAAGAAAATATTGGATGAAATGTTATGCCTGGTTAGACAAGCAAGACTCTTAAGATTCTCTGGTGTGAACTCATTTTTTCCTGTATTTTATATTATAAAATTTACCTTTACTGGAATTGTCAAAATTACTAGATAATTTTAACAAAAGGTGTATACTATAAAATTTGAAAATGGGTTATGTACAATTGAGACAAAACAATAGGGGACAATTTATGTAAAGAAAATATTGTAGAATTAAGCTTTTTTGAAAGCATTCTTATGCAAAATGATACCAGAATGTATTGTGCCTTTTATTTTCCTATTCTCGATCTTTTTCTGAAACCAATAAAACTTTTTGAAAACCCCAGAGGCCTGTCGACTCCTGCTTGGCCCCCTCCCAGAGGCCAGGTGGCCTTAAGCTCAGCAAAGTCTCTGGTGGCCGCACCCCCAGCCATGTATGTGTTCCAGTCTCAATCCAGAACAGATCCAAGCGGGCAGCCGTGTTGGTCTGAAGCTGTTGAACAAAGGAGGAGTCCAGTGGCACCTTTCAGACTAACGCATTTTTATTGAGAATGTAAGCTTTCGTGTGCTCTTAAGCCCACTTCCTCAGACGAGGCATCCAGCACAGGGAGCAAAGCCCTACAGAGCTGAGCAGAGCCCTACAGAGCTGGTAGGCAGTGGCCCAGAATGCAGCATGGTACAGATTTCAGAACCAATGACAGCGAAGTAAAATGATCTGATAGGCGGTGGTTGAGAAGGTAAAATGGTACAATGGCAGAATAGTACAATTAACAAACTGAGCAGACCTTTGATCTGAGTAGCATGAGCATGCGCAAGCAACAAAACAGCATGCTTTTGCATGCTCATGTTACTCAGATCAAAGGTCTGCTCGGTTTGTTAATTTTCCTGCATCCTGCTGTTTTGTTGCTTTGGCATGCTCCTGCTACTCAGAGCAAAGGTCTGCTCCATTTGTATTCTGCCATTGTAGCATCTTACCTTCTCAACCCCTGCCTACCAGATCATTTCACTTCACTGTCGTTGGTTCTGAAATCTGCGCCATGTTGCCCTCTGGGCCGCTGCCTGCCAGCTCTGTAGGGCTCTGCTCAGCTCTGTAGGGCTTTGCTCCCTGTGCCGGATTCCTCGTCTGACGAAGTGGGCTTAAGAGCGCACGAATGCTGCCGTTCTCCATAAAAAGGGGTTGGTGTGAAAGGCGCCCCTGGCCTCCTGCTTTGTTCAATGGGGAACCCCAAGTGGAGACGGCGCCGCGCGGGCAGGGCTTGACCCGGGACCCCCCCGCTGCAGGCCATCGAGGCGCGCCTGGCGCATCTCCCGCGGGGCCTCCCCGCTCGTGGCTGCAGCGGACGGAAGGGCCGGGCTGGAAGCGGGGCGGGGGCAGCTCGGCCTTCCCGCAGAGCCCCGCCTCCGCCCCTGCCGCCCGTGGAGCGCGCGCCTCCCTGCTCCCTGCCTTTGTGCCGCCAACGCCGCCGCCATGGCGCAGGTGAGGGCGCCTCCGGGCCGCGGGGGCGGGGGGCCGCGGAACTGCCCGCCACCAGATGCTGCCTCCTGCCCCGCCGCGCCCTCGGGCAGCTGCGCAAGGCGTGGGCCGGGCGGCCTGCCCAGGAGGGACTGGGAGGGGAGGGGAGGGGACTGGCGGGCGGGGGTCTCCTCGTCGCCCCTTCCCGGCCGGCCTCTTCTCCAGCGCGGGGGGGCGTTTGCAGGAGAGGCCGCCGCCAGAGGGGCTCTTCCGAGACGGCCAGGTGGCTCCTCCGGCCAGGTGACGCGGCTCAGGCGCTGGAAGAGCCGCCGGGTGTGGAGGGGAGGGGAGGGGGGGGTCCTCTTTGCAGCTGTTGCAGCAGCTGGCCTTCAGGCCTGACTGACTGAGCAAGTAGGCTCGGGGGGGGGGGGCTAGGCAAGTAGGCCTAGGCCCCCCCCCCGCTCCCAGCCCCCCCAGCCTGCAGGCACAGGCAGCACCTGAGCCCCTTGGCCCCACTTGCCTGGCGCATCAAGTTTGCCTCTCCCCCGCGGCTTTGTCCATGGGGCTTCGAAGAAGGTGGCTGGCGGCTGCACAGCAGGGGCCATGGGTGGGTGGGGGGGGTGGGCGCTCCAACCTTGAGATGATTTGCAGGGCCCCCCCACCCCAGATTTCGACTGCCGAGGGGCCTCCGCAGGGTTTAATCTGGCCCTGCTGGGCTTCTCTTGGGAGCTTGTGGGGGGGGGGGGACTTCTGCCAGTGTCCTCATGGAGGAAGTAACTCCCTCCCACCCCAGCAACTGGCTGGCCCCGGTCCTCGCCATTGTTAGTTCTCTCAACTATACCCCCCTCTTCTCCCCATGAGGGACTCAAAGGAGCTGACTTTGCCTGCATTTCTTCCTCACAACACCCTCCGTGAGCAATGTTCCTACTAAGCTGCAGAGTCTTGTGAGCAAAACTTCTACTGGCATTGCAGTTGTGAGCTCCTGCATAAATTAGTGTGCTCTGGGGTCATCCTTCCTGAGCTAAGACAAAAAGGTGTGAGCCGGAGGCTAAAAATCTGTGAGGTAGGCTAGGCGGAGAGCAAGTCCCATGCTCCTGGGACTTTGGGACAGTGTCGCTGTTTTCCTTGCTGGCTGTGCAGAAGGAGGGGTTGTTGGCGCTTAGAGCCACAGAAAGTGGCCAGGAGGGCAGAGGGGTGTTTTGCTGGCGGGGGGTCAAGTGTAGCTGACTGGGGAAGGCAACGGCAAACCACCTCACAAAAAGTCTGCCAAGAAGACGTTGTGATGTGACGTCACCCCATGGTGCTTGCACAGGGGACTACCTTTTTACCAGAAGTGGGCTGAGAGCCTGTCCCCCCTCCCTCCTTGCTGCAGGTGACCTTCGAGGACGTGGCCGTCTACTTCTCCTGCGAGGAGTGGGCAGAGCTGGCGGAATGGCAGAGGGAGCTCTACCAGGCGGTCATGATGGAGAACTACCAGGCCGTTCTTTCTTTGGGTAAGGGCCACCGGAGTGCCTCCCCTAGGAGGTTCGCGCTGCTGGAAGGGGAGGATCGGGGCCCCTCGAGTGCTTGGGCAGCGCCTGTCCTGGGGCTGCAGGACCCAAAATCCTGCACGGCATTCCAGGTGCAGTGGCTCCAACACAGAAAACTTTCCTGGCCACGATATTCTGAGGCCCTTTATTCGTGATCCTGAAGACCCTCAGAGCATGAACTGCAAAAAATGAAGGACCACCCAGCAGGGAAGAGCCCCAGTGGAGAGGCAGATTCCTGGGTGGGAAGACAAGCTTGCGGGAGGGGGGCAGATGCTGCAGGGCAGTGCTCACTAGGAGGGATGTGGAAGGTCAGGAGCAAGTCTGAAAGACTGCAGGGAAAGGGGGCCAAGAGCCCTCCTTGGGTTCTGGGTTTCTTCCAGACAGCTGAGGATTTCCCATTGGGGTTACTCACCCAAACGTCTCTCCCCTGGGAATCATAGAGTTAGAAGGGATCTCCAAGGTTACTTCTTCACCCAAAGGGTGATTAACATGTGGAATTCACTGCCACAGGAGGTGGTGGCGGCCACAAGCGTGGCCACCTTCAAGATGGGGTTAGATAAAAATATGGAGCACAGGTCCATCAGTGGCTATTAGCCACAGTGTGTGTGTGTGTGTGTGTGTGTGTGTGTGTATATTTGGCCGCTGTGTGACACAGAATGTTGGACTGGATGGGCCATTGGCCTGATCTAACATGGCTTCTCTTATGTTCTTATGTCATCTAGTCCAACCCCCTGCAAAGTGCAGGAAATTCACAGGGACCTCCTCCCCCACAGCCAGTGCCACCGGCTGCAAGCCCAGAAGATGGCAAAAAACAAACAAGCCCTCCAAGATCCCTCTCCAGGATCCCTGGCCAAACTGGCCAGGAGAAAAGTTGCTGTCTGACCCTCAAAGTGGCAAACAGCATTTCCCTGGGCATGTCAGAAGACTCAGTGAGCTTTAGTCTTCCTGACTTTCTGTCTACAAGCACTGGCGATTTGTTTATATTCACTCTTGGGTATACAACCTCCTTCCATTTCCTAAAGGAGTCTTTTTATTTCTCAAGTCTTTAGAGAGCTATTTGTGGAGCCACCTTGGCTTCTTTAGGCTTCTTCTTCCAGTTTTCTTTCTCATAGGAATCTTTTGTGATTGTGCTTTCAGTATTTCCCTTTTAAGAAACTCCTACCCCTTTTGAACTCCCTTCTCCTTAAATACTTCTGGCCATTCAATTCTACCCAGCATAACCCTACATTTGTCAATATTTGCTTTCCTGAGGGCCAGCCGGTATGTCTGGCTACGTACAGTTTTTCCCTTCCCCAAGGGAAGCCCCAAGGTTGTAAATTCCAAAATGACATGGTCACTACAACCCAGGGTGCCCACCACTACTTCCACCTCCTCAGCCAGTCCTTCCCTGTTAGTGAGGATCAAGTCCAAGAGAGCAGATCCCCTTGTTTCCCTCTCCACTTTCTGGAAAAGGAAGTTGTCAGCAAGACAAATCAGGAATTTATTTGACCTTTCATTTTTAGTAGATTTGGACTTCCAACAGATGTCTGGGTAACTGAAATCTCCCATGACTACTGTGTCCCTTCTCTCTGAGGACTTTGCAGTCTGTTCTAGGAGTGTCTCTTCTAAGTCCTCTGCTTGGCTTGGTGGTCTATAGCAGACCCCCCACCAGAATATCTGTTGTTACCCGCTCAGAGCCCATTTGGGAAAGGGCGGGCTATAAATTGAAAATAAATAAATAAATATCACTCTTATTTCTTACGCCTTTTATTTTTACCCAAGAGACTGTCAACTGAACTTCCACGTTCAGATTTACGTAAGAAACCATAGTGAGAGAAGCTGTAGGGAGATGCGTGCAGGGCTGGGCCGTTTTCCTCCATTCTCTGAGCATTCAGGAACTTGACTAGACGCTAGAAGGACCCAGAAGAGTTTTTGCTTCTGTGTGTTTGTGGGTGTTAGTGTGTGTGTGTGGGGGGATTAAATTGCTGAAATAAAAGGGATTCCACCCCTGTCTTCTGCACAGACCATTCCTCCGTCAAGCCAGAGGTCATCTGCAAGATGGAGCTGGGGGAAGAGGTGTGCGTTGGAGAGAGCTGGAAGCCCCCCGAGTGGAGAGAGCCTGCAGGCCATTGGCTGGGTGAGGAGCCAGGCTTGCCTTTCCTCCGTGGACCCTCCCTTCTGTCTTCACAACCACCCTGTGGGGCAGGCCAGGCCAGGCTGAGCAAGTGCTCTTGGCCCAGTTAATGTCATGCCTGTGTGTGGGGGGAGCTTGGGACAGGGAGGGAAGCTGGCCTGAAGGGGGGGGGGCAGCAGGAGTATCGTCTGGTGAGATCAAGGCCCCTTGAGGGTTTGGGGGTCTTTTTTTTTTTAAATTTGCACCTGCCCCAGCACTGCAGTATCCAAAATTGTGTTCAGCATTCCAGTTGCCCTGGCTTCCTTCCTTGAAATGCTGCTGTGTAGCAAAAGCTCTGAGACGGAGGCGTGTCCACAGCTTCTCCTTGTCCCAGGCCCTGCCACTTCTTGACCAGGGAAAGAACGACGTGAGGGTCAGGGGAGCAAAGAAGAGGGGGGCGGGTTGTTCCCTGAGATGCCCGCGGAGAGGAGCTGCGGAGGGCTAGAAGGGGATGCAGGACTGTGTGGGTGACCTCCCAAAGATGCTCTCCTGGTTCCTAACATTTATTTATAAGCCCGTAGGCAAGTAGGGTGACTTTTTAAAAATAGGGGATCCATTTTTGAAAAAGGAGAAGGCTGTCTCAGAGGAGTAGAGGTCGTTTGGCCCCTCGAGAAGGATCCTGCATAGAGTCTTTCCAGTTCATTCACAGATCTTCTGAGAAGGATGTCAAGAAAACAGGCTGATCAGAACACCGTAGTGCAAGGGTGTCAAATCAGGCCCCCCAGCAACTGGCTGTCATCTGCTTCCTCCCTCTCTCTTGCTTCCTTCTGCATCGCAGCTCGCTTTGCCAGGCTTGCTCAATCGCACAGGAGCTACAGAGCAAGGCCTCTATTTCAGGGGTATCGAATTCATTTGTTATGAGGGCCGGATCTGACATAAAATGAGACGTTGTTGGGCCAGGCCATGTATGTACCTATTTAAGATTAGGTAGCAGAGATAGAAATTTTATAAAGAACACAAGCACAATTTTTTAAAAAAAGAACTTAAAAACATGCTTATAATGTTAGCACTCATTGGTTTTAAAGATGCTTTCTTTGTATTTCTCCCACAAGATCCAAGGAACTGGGCAAAGGAAGCTCTGGCTCTTTCCTTCCTTCCCCAGCAACTTGGGGGAAGGAGCCTCAGCCAATAGAAGGAAGAGAGGCTTGGCTCAGTTGCTCTGCCATGCAATTGAGAGAGCCTGGCAAAGCAAGCTCTTCCTCCCCCAAGGGAGGAGCCTCAGCCAATGGAGAAAATAGAGGTTTTGCTCTGTAGCTCCTGTGCAGTTGAGCAAGCCTTGCAAAGCAAGCTGTTATGCAGAAGGAAGCAAGATATATGAAGGAAGCAGATGACAGCCAGTTGCTGGGGGCCTGATAGGAGCCCTCCAGGGGTCTGATTTGGCCCTGCATGTTTGACACCCCTGCTCTATTTTCTCCATTGGCTGAGGGTCCTCCCTTTGGGGAGGAAGGGGGGGGGGAGAGCTTGCTTTGCCATATTTGCCATAATCTCTTAATCGCAGCCCAAAATCCCACCAGAGAGGTACAAAGAAAACACCTTTTTTTAAAAAAAGAAAGAACCTCTGTGTCCTTTGTCAAGTTTGTATCTCTGCTTCCTGCATTACAGTTTCTGACACACGCGGCCCAGGCAGGTCTCATTTGTGTCAGATCCGGCCCTCATAACAAACGAGTTCTACCATCAGCCCTTTCCAGGCTATTGCAGCTTCTTAATCCCTCATTTCCACAAAGAGCCCTGTGTGGTGGGGCCATCTGTAGCCCCTGTTGACTGACAAGGAGCCGAGGCCAGTAGCTCCGTGGCCACGGGAGAACTTGAACCCAGATCCCTGAGGTTGAGGTCTCCCGTCAGATAACTTTGATCTCCTGCTTAAAAGTGTGACTGTGAGGATCTCTTTTCCTTTCTTCCCAGCAGATGAGATTCGAATGGTGGACGAGGAAGACGGCAAGGGGGCAGGCACTGTCCTGCGGATCCCAGTCGGACACAAGAGGGGGAGGAAGAAGAAGCACCCGACGGGAACGGAGAAGCTGGTGACCCGGCGGACAGATGCCCCTATCAAGAGGGAGGCCCGGCCTCTGCCCCCCCGGGTGTCGCTGAAGATGAACCCCCCCAAGTGCCCCGAGTGCGGCAAGAGTTTCCTCAGCAACGTGGCCATGACCATCCACATCCGGACCCACACGGGGGAGCGCCCCTTCAAGTGCCACCTGTGCGCCAAGGCCTTTGCCTCCCGGGGGGACCTCAAGCGCCACCTCAGGCGGCACCTGCACCAGAAGCCCCCTCCCCCCACAGGCGAGAGCCCCCCGGCCAGCGGCAAGAAGAGCCTGGCGGCCGAACTGCAGCTGCTGGACCACCTGCAGCTCCCCCGCGGACCCCAGAAGCCCCACGCCTGCCCCCAGTGCGGGAAGAGCTTCGACACCAAGCAGAGCTTGCGGAAGCACGAGGGGACCCACTCGGCTGAGCGGCCCTTCCCCTGCCCCGAGTGCGGGAGCCGCTTCCGGCTCAAGCAGATCCTGGCAGCCCACATGAACTCCCACGTCCAGGAAAGGCCCTTTGCCTGCCCCCAGTGCGAGAGACGCTTCTCCCAGGAGCGCAACATGCGGCTCCACCAGCAGCGGGTCCACCTGGGCGAGAAGCCCTTTGTGTGCGTGGCCTGCGGGAAGTGCTTTGGCTACAAGCAGCCCCTCCTCAAGCACCTGCGCCTGCACACCGGGGAGCGGCCCTTCGCCTGCGCCGAGTGCGGGAAGGCCTTCCGCGACAGGGCGACGCTGGTCATCCACAACCGCATGCACACGGGGGAGCGGCCCTACCACTGCCCCTTCTGCGGCAAGAACTGCCGGCAGAAGCAGCACCTCAACAGCCACCTGCGGGTCCACCGTGGGGAGAAGCTGCCCTCCGAGGGCCTCGCTCTGCAAGAGAAGCCCCACCCCTGCCCTGCCTGTGGGAAGCGCTTCAAAGACAGGAAGATCATGCTGGCCCACCAGAAGACCCACGAGGAGGAGGAGCAGCTGCTGCCCGGGGGAGATCCCCTTCCCGGTGGAGGGGGCCCCTCCCAAGGAGGAGCAGAATCGGTCAGCAGGAAGCCACACCCCGGTGCCACATCAACCCTGCTGGGTGCAAAGGCCCCCATGGTGTGTCCGGACTGCGGCAGGAGTTTCACCCAGCAGAAGTACCTCACCTTGCACCAGAGGAGCCACAGGTGAGGAGCGGAGCTGCTGCCCCTGCCTGCTGCTCAAGATGGTGGCGTCAGGCGAGAGGCGATAGGGAAAGAGGGGGACTTTCGGGAGCTGGAAAACCAGAGGAGTCAGAGGCACCGACAGAAAGGAGGGAGAGCCCAGTTCTGCGGCCGTGTGAGACTCACCTTTCTTGCCTGGAAAGGTTGACAGGAAGGCTCTTCGCCCTTTTGGCTCCCCCAACGGTCCCAACTCACCGTTCTCACTTTGGAACTGGCACAAGAGACTCTCCCCTGCCCCTCCCCTTCAAATTCGAACCGGTTCTGGTCTCCAAAAGGACATGGCAGAGCTGGGAAAAGGAGAGAGGAGGGCAACCTGGATGATCAGGGGTTGGAGGAAAGGCTGAAGAGGCTGGGGCTTTTCGGTTTAGAAAAGAGACCACTAAGGGAGATGTGACAGAGGTTTATAACATTATGCACGGGGCGGAGGGGATTGACGGTAGTGAGGGCATCCAGCAAAGCTGAGGGGCAGTAGATTCAGGAAGGACAAGAAGAAATACTGCATGACACAGAGAGGGATTCAAACGTGGAATTCGCTGCCAGGGGGTGGAGTGATGGCCGCAGGCCTAGACAGCTCTAAAGGAAGATTAGAAGAGGAATCGCCTGTCCTTCACTACCCAAAGGAATCGCCTGTCCTTCACTACCCAAAGGAATCTCCTTTCCCTTCCCACAACAGACACCCTGAGAGACAGGTGAAGCTGAGAGAGCTCTGACAGAAGTTGCTCACGAAAGGAAGAGCTCTGCGAGAATGTGTGACTGACTCAAGGTCACGTCAGCAGGTGCAGGTGGAGGAGCGGGGAATCAAGCCCGGTTCTCCCAGATGAGAGTCTGTGCCCTTAGCCATTACACCAAACCGAGTCTTTCTAGACATATTCATGGAGGGTGGGTCTATCAGTGGCCACTAGCTGTGAGGACTGAAGGGAGCCTCCGGCTCAGGGGCAGTCTCCCTCTGAACACCAGTGCCAGAAAGGCCTCAGCCTCTGTGCCCCGTTGTTGGCCCTGTGGGAGACAGGAGGCTGGACTAGAGGGACCTTTACTGGTGTGATCCAGCAGGGCTCTTCTGATGTTCTTCTCAGGGGAAGGCCTTGGCCTCTCTGCCCTATTGTTGGCCCTCCAGAGGAACTGGCTGGCCACTGTGTGAGACAGGAGGCTGGACTAGATGGACCCTCCCTGGTCTGACCCAGCAGGGCTCTTCTGGTGTTCTTCTCAGGGGAAGGCCTCAGCCTCTCTGCCCTATTGTTGGCCCTCCAGAGGAACTGGCTGGCCACTGTGTGAGACAGGAGGCTGGACTAGATGGACCCTCCCTGGTCTGACCCGGCAGGGCTGTTCTGAGGTTCTTCTCAGGGGAAGGCCTCGGCCTCTCTGCCCTGTTGTTGGCCCTCCAGAGGAACTGGTTGGCCCTTGTGTGAGACAGGAGGCTGGACTAGATGGACCCTCTCTGGTCTGACTCAGCAGGGCTCTTCTTATGTTCTTCTCAGGGGAAGGCCTCGGCCTCTCTGCCCTGTTGTTGGCCCTCCAGAGGAACCGCTGGGCAGTGTCTGAGAGAGGAGGCTGGACTAGATGGACCTTTACTGGTGTGATCCAGCAGGACTCTGCGTATGTTCTTAGAGATGTTGTTTACAGCTGTGTTGGTCCAGAAGTAAAGTCACAGAAACCAAGAACAAAGTCTTCTGTAATACTTTTAGATAGGACCAACTCAACGGCATGTCGTTCTGGTGTTCTGTTCCATTCATGGAGGAAAGCATTTACTCTTACTTTGCTGTTGCAAGGCAATGCATTGCTATGTTGAGGTAATTATTCTTTCCAATACCTGATATCTACAGGTTATCAACTTTCTGAAGCGAAGTCAGGTGTTGTGTACAGGTTCCAAGTGAAAACTTTGTGCCCCAGGCAAAAATCACTTATGTTTATCTTTTGTTTATTTTTAAATCAGTCTGATCAATCTTGACCCAATTAAATAAAAAGGAATCACAAGAGTGTGAATGAAATGAAAATTTAAAAGTATACATGTCATTCCTTACCTTAGCTGCCTTAAATTTAAAAGATAAAATACACATTCTTTGATGGTTACCACAGCATTTTCAGAAAAGCAACCCCAATTTGAGAGATTCTAGAGTGTTTTGGGTGTGGGTGTTTTGGGTGCGGCTACCTTATATAGAGCAGCCCCGTGGTGCAGAGTGGTAAGCTGCTGTACTGCAGTCCAAGCTCTCTGCTCACGACTTGAGTTTGATCCCGGTGGAAGCTGGGTTCAGGTAGCCGGCTGAAGGTTGACTCAGCCTTCCATCCTGGGTCAGCTTGTTGATCTGAAGCAACAGAACCAAGTTTGAGTCCAATGGGGCACCTTGAAGACTAATGTTTTATTCTGGATATAAGTTTTCATCTGCTGCACACCAAAGCTTATAGTTAAGAGTTAAACTGTGCTGGCCTTAAAGGTGCCCCTCATCTCAGACGTTGTTTTATTGAACCAGGTGACTGGTTTTCTTTGAAAGTGTGATGTAAGACACCTAAAGAACCAACGGTCTGCTTGTTCTGGTCATTCTGAGATTTAGTCTAGGCGTAAATCCATTTATTCATAGACTTATCTGTCTGATAGTTGGGACAATGAGAACTCTGCCGAAAGAACAAGGAGCATAAAAAACCCAGATTCCTGGAGCACCTTAAAGACTCCCAAAGTTTGCAGCAGGGGGGGAGGTTTCTTCGGGAGTCCCGGCTCACTTCTTCAGAAGCCTGTTCTTGCCTGCATATTTGAAACCTAAAAGCCAATTGTCCCACATACTCTGTTCAAGGACCTACACCCTTAAAGTCAGGTCCATGATGACAACATTATTGTGAAAACTACAAGCTGCAATAATACCCTGGGCAAACAATTCTGAAGACTATAACAAACCATCAAGGTGTATTTAATTGTTCAGTGTACTACCATACTTTACTCATACCCCATACAAATAGATCACAAATCATTCCATATCCAAAACTCACAAACACAGTCCATTCCATAAAGTTTGTCCCAGCCAGTCCTTTCAAAATAGTTTGATGCATTCAGTTATCTCCAGAAGTTGAATGAATCTCATCACACGACTTCTTTGTTTGCAACAAGGATCCAAGAGCCCAACGAACTGCTGGAAGTCTGTCTTCCCGACTCTCTTCCCCAAGAGCTGCTAACATCCTCTGCAGTGTGTTTGTCTCGGAAATGGCTCATCATAGCTATAACAGCGTCTTCATATTGATTCTTCAATTGTGACAGTTGTTTATAAAACGGAATTCACAAATGGGACAAAGTTGCCGTCGCAGCTTGTCACTGCTGTACACACATTTTCAGTTAGGCGTCACGTCCCTGGCAATGTCAAATGTTTAAAAACTTGAAGCCGACTGAATGGAAAATATTCACATTGCAGTGATAAGTTGTGAAGGGTAGAATGTCCCATCTATGAATTGTGTTTTTCATCAGACCAGAGGTTACAAAATAAAAAGGGGGAAGCACATAGAACCCAAGTGTCAGAGGGGTCCACAAAGGCCATATAGTCCAGCCTCCTGCTCAATGCAGGATCAACCTACAGCTCCCCTGAGAAGTGCTGGTCCAGCCACAGCTGGCCCTAGACTATGCCATCCTAGGCAAGGCGGACTGCTGGCGCCCCCTCTGCATTGATACCATTGCCAAGTCACATAGGGGGCACCCAATTTGGTGCCCCCCAGAAGGCGGGTGCACTAGGCAATTGCCTAACTGGGTCCAGCTGCTGCTTGAAGACTGCCAGTGTGTGTGTGGGGGGGGGGGTAGGGGGGAGCTCACCACCTCCCTAGGGAAGCCCATTTCCCTGCTGGCCTACTCTGACTGTATCTTCCCTAATTTCAACCCATAACTGCTGCCAGCCCCGCCCAAGACAGAGCAACTTGACAGACCCCTGGGGGTCGGAAGCAGCAGGACAAAGGTTGAGTCAGCAGCTTGAAGGCCAAAAAGGCTTCATCCGGGTAGAGGCTTTCCTGCGCATCCAGAATTCGAACCTGGGTTTGAACCGAAGCTAATGCCCCCCAACCAGCCACTACATCGCCCAGGCTCTCAGGGCGGAGGGGGCAATATCCTCGCGCTCCCAGAATGGGAGGCTCTGAAGAGGGGGGGGGGGGGCCTTGAGCCCTCCCCCCGCGGGCTTGCACTGTCCACCAGGCGGGGCGGGGCCCTGGGTTCAAGTCCCCCTCCTGCCCTGAAGCTCGCGGGCTCCTGGTGATGGGGTTGACCCCCCCGCGCTCCCTTCCCGGCCCTCTGCACGCGCTCAGAGGGCAAGGCGGCACCCAAGGAGCCAGAGAGTAGGGTTGCCAAGTCCAGTTCAAGAAATATCTGGATACTTTGGGGGTGGAGCCAGGAGCAAGGGTGTGACAAACATTAATTGAACTCCAAAGAGAGTTCTGGCCATCACCTTTCAAACGCTTTCCCTCCATTGGGAACAATGGATAGGGTCACCTTCTTTGGGGCCTCATAGAATTGGACCCCCTGGTCCAATCCTTTTGAAACCTGGAGGGTATTTTGGGGAGAGGCACTGGATGCTATGCTGAAACTTTGGTGCCTCTACCTCAAAACACAGCCCCTCCAGAGCCCCAGATACCTGCGGATCAATTCTCCATTATGCCGTAGGAATCGGTCTCCCTGGCCTAGGGGATCGTGGCGTGGGCAGCAGACATTCCCGGTGCTTTCTGGTGACCCAGAAGCGGGGGGAGGGGAGGGAGGGAGGGCCTCCAACCCGGGGATCCCCTGCCCCCGCCCCCCCCGGGATTCAACAAGGAGAGGAGTCACTCTAGGCTCAGAGGAAACCATGAAGCACAGCCAGAAGGTCAGAGGGACAAAACCACGTGCCCTGCTAGATTACTTTGCTCTATGTCTATGACATAATAATAAGAGTAATATTTAATTTGCGGTTTTATAATTGCATTAATTATTGAATAAAAAAAAACAAATCACAGGCGACAAACATTACATGCAGTCTGTAGAGACCACAACAAACCATGACATCATCAACACACATAAGAGTGAAGAGAACAGTAACGTCTCTCTATCCACCCTCTTATATACAACCTTGCAATTTTAAAGTAACATTTAATGTGTATCCCGCCCTTCTCGCCGAAGCAGGCTCAGGGCGGCTCACAACACAGGCACTCCAGCCATTAAAACGATACATATTATAGGTAGATACATATTATAAGTCAAACATTTATAAAATGAGTCATCACCGTCATTCAAAAGCATGCTAAGACGAGATATGAAAACCTCGCTGTTCTGCATCGCACGTGTCGCGGGGTCCCTCCGGCCTTCTGGGCATCTGGCGCCGCCCCCCTCCCCCCTCCCCTCCCCTCCTCTCCAGGCCCGGCCGGGCGGGCGGGGCTCTCCTCTCCTCTCCACCGGGCTGCAGCTGCTCGGACCGCCGCCGCCCGAGCTGCCGAGCGGATCCGGGTCAGCCGCCGCCATGGCCATGCTCCTCGCCGCCGCCCCCCGGGTAAGGCAGCCGCAGGCCCCACGGGGGGGCAGCCCAAAGCTCCCCCGGCCCGGGACTCCCCCCGCCCCCCCCCAGAGCAGGGCCCGGGGCGGGGGGGGCTTCTTGCAGCAGCAGAGGGATTGCAGCCCCCCTCCCTGCAGGCCCGGGTGCGGGGGGGGGGGCGACGACAGTGGGGGGGGGCTGGACAGAGGGAGGGGGCAGGGCTCAGTGGCGGAGGAGCCTCTGCTTGGCAGACGGAAGCCCCCCCCCCGCTCTCATCTCCCCTTAAGAAAGGGGCTGCTGCCAGCCAGAGCCCACCAGAGCGACTGATGCTCTGAATGGCCCCCCCCTCGCGCCCGCCTGCCTGGAGTGGGGGGGGGGCCCTATTTATTCATTTATGCTTTCAACTTCTAACCCCCCTTCCTTGCACAGCAGGGCTGCGGGGGGGGGGGGGCTCCATCAGAACATCTCATTGGACATTTAACTTTACAATCCAAAAAATAAACCTTCAGTCAAGAGTGGTGCATAGTCACGAGAGGGGGGCAGAAACCACAGAGAAGGGTGCCTCCCTATCCGCAACCAAATTTCTGCTTGGTTGCACCCTTGGAGTGACTCAGAAAGCAGACCCGTCTCCCTCCAGACTCTTCCTGCCCCTTGAAATCCTGAGAAATCTGGATGCCAGCTCTCAGTGCTCTCCAAAACCCTCCCCTGAGTCTCTGTCAGGAGTGCTGTGTGAAATCCTAGAGTTGGAAGGGACCTCTAGGGTCATCTAGTCCAACCCCCTGCACAATGCAGGAAACTCACAAACACCTCCCCCTAAATCCACAGGATCTTAGAATCCTAGAGCTGGAAGGGACCTTCAGGGTCATCTAGTCCATCTAGTCCAACCCCCTGCCCAATGCAGGAAACTCACAAACACCTCCCCCTAAATCCACAGGATCTTCATCACTGTCAGGTGGCCAACTAGCCTCTGCTTAAAAGTCTCCAAGGAAGGAGAGCCCACCACCTCCCGAGGAAGCCTGTTCCACTGAGGAACCGCTCTAACGGTCAGGAAGTTCTTCCTAATGTTAAGCTGGAAACTCTTTTGATTTAATTTCAACCCATTGGTTCTAGAGCAACCTTCTGGGACCACAGAAAACAATTCCACACCATCCTCTATAGGACATCCCTTCAAGTACTTGAAGATGGTGATCCTATTGCCTCTCAGCTGCCTCCTCTCCAGGCTAAACATGCCCAGCTCCTTTAACCTTTCCTCATAGGACTTGGTCTGCAAAAGGCCTCTCTTTGGCCCTGCTTCTGTTGGCTGGAGCAACGGGGAAGAGTCTTACATATGAACATATGAAGCTGCCTTCTACTGAATCAGACCCTCTTTGGTCCATCAAAGTCAGTCTTGTCTCCTCAGACTGGCAGCGGCTCTCCAGGGTCTCAAGCTGAGGTTTTTCACACCCATTTGCCTGGACCCTTTTTGGTTGGAGATGCTGGGGATTGAACCTGGGACCTCCTGCTTACCAAGCAGATGCTCTACCACTGAGCCACAGCCCCATTCATGGCTCTCCAGGGTCTCAAGCTGAGGTTTTTCACGCCTACTTGCCTGGACCCCTTTTGAGTTGGAGATATCAGGGATAGAACCTGGGACCTCCTGCTGACTTTAGTCAGTTCTGCAGGGCTTGCAAAACCACCCTCTTTATGCAAGCATATAAGGAGCCCTGAAAACGATACCTAGCCATCAAAATATATCCACTGAACATAGCACCTTAATTTATTGTAGTTTTAACTTTTATGTAACCGTTTTTAAATGTATGTATCAACTGTATTTTAAAATTGTTTTATGTAAATCATGGGATACCATGTCTTGTTAGCCGCCCTGAGCCTGCTTCGGCGGGGAGGGCGGGATACAAATAAAAGTTTATTATTATTATTATTACCAAGCAGATGCTCTACCACTGAGCCATAGCCTCATTCATGGCTCTCCAGGGTCTTAAGCTGAGGTTTTTCATACCTATTGGCCTGGACCCTTTTCAGTTGGAGATGCTGGGGATTGAACCTGGGACCTTCTGCTTACCAAGCGAATGCTCTACCACTGAGCCACAGCCCCATTCATGGCTCTCCAGGGTCTCAAGCTGAGGTTTTTCACACCTACTTGCCTGGACCCTTTTTAGTTGGAGATATCAGGGATTGAACCTGGAACCCTTCTGCTTACCAAGCAGATGCTCTACCACTGAGCCACAGCCCCTGAGTCTTCCTGTTTCTAGTGATCTAATTTGATTTTATTTTTAAACCAGGCTTTTTGCAGGCCCTCTTCTGTTACTGGAACTTGGTGGTGGGCAAAGGGCTGGATCCGCCGGCTGCCTTGGGGCATCCTGGCAACTGGTGTTGGGTGGGAGGTTCCAGGAGGCCTGGCCAGTCACTCTGGCTTTCCTTTTTTAGGCCCTGGTGACGCTGGATGACATCACGGTCTCCTTCTCCCCGGAAGAGTGGGAAGTGCTGGAGGAATGGCAGCGAGCCCTTCACCAGGACGTCATGCAGGAGAACTCTGAGCTGCTTGCCTCTCTGGGTAAAGGGTCCTCTTTGCTTGGCTTGGGGGCCAGTGGGAGAAAGGCCCCGCCACTCCATCTGGTCGCACAGAGGCCAAGCTGGGCAGAACATGCTGTGGACAACTGCAGGCCTCCCCCAGCCCGGGGTTTGGGGTTCCCCTGTCCTTTGCTCTTCGGCTATTGGGCTGCCTGATTGGGCCGATGTCCACCTAGGCCAGCCTCCCATCTCCAGCTGGCCCCACAAAGCTCCCCTGGGAAAGGGAACTGGTGGTAGGAAGAGCCATCAAGTCACAGCTGACTTACGGCGACCCCGTAGGGTTTTCAAAGCACCAAGTCATTCAGGGTGGGGACGGCTGCTTCTTGCCTCTGCGTAGCAACCATGCGTTTCCTTGGTGGTCTCCCAGCCAAGTCCTCACTAGGGCTGATCCTGCTCAGCTTCTGAGATCAGGAGAGCCAAGGCAATGGACTGATTTGGTGGTGGAGAGTGCTGGGAAGCAGCGGCTCCACAGGGTTTCCAAGGTAAGAGATGTTCAGGGGTGGTTCGCCGCTGGCAGCCATAGATTTCCCATCCAAATTCTAGGCAGGGTTGACCCAGCTTAGCTTCCCAGATCTGACCGGATGGAGCTAACCTGGGCAGGGAAGAGAACTAGATGGCAGGGGTTTTGGCTCTCCGAAGACGGAAGTTCTGCATCATCTCAGGGAACTCACTAGTTTGAAAAGAGTAAACTCCACTAATTTTTCCACAAATAACATGCAGCTCGTGTGTATCATAAAATCCACAAATTCAGATCGTTTTTGAAAAGGACCAGGAAAATCCACGGAGAGCAGCTGTTTTGGGGAGCCTCCCTTGGAGTCTCAGCCACTCAAGTCAAACAGGCAGGGAAGATGGAAGCAGGAGAGCTTCCGAGGGCGGGGGGGGGCTGAGCTCCAGGGGCCCCCCTCGGCCTGATCCTGCAAGGGAGCTCTTGCATTCCTCTGTCCTCCTGGGGAGGGGTCCTCTGGGAAGCTGTGGGGTGCCCAGAGGAAGGCCGGGTTAAAAAAGGCGCAAGATGTCTGTTTGCTGAGAGCCCCTGGTCACCAAGTTCTCCTCTGCATTCTGAGCAGGTTGTGATATTGGAGATCTCCGAGTTAAGGAGGAAGAGGAGGAGGAGGAGGAAGACCTCAACGTGGTGTTGCTGGTCAAGGCCGAAGAGACGGCTCCTCTTGGCTGGAAGGCAGCGGGAGAAAACCAACCTTGGCCGTCCTTGTGGGGGGGTGTGGGGTGGGAAGAGCTGGTGGCCCGCAGACCCAGTGGGGAGGCTCCCATGGGCCAGTGCCCCCTCACCTGCCCCGAGTGCGGGAAGCGCTTCCAGAGCAAAGCTGCCCTCCAGACTCACTGGCGGATCCACACAGGGGAGCGGCCCTTTGCCTGTGCCGAGTGCGGGCGGCGCTTCACTCAGCGGCAGCACTTGGCCAGCCACCTGCAGGTGCACGGGGGAGAGCACCCCTTCATCTGTGCCACCTGCGGCTGCACTTTCCGCCTGCAGAAGCTGCTCCTGACGCACCAGCGGAAGGCTCACGCTGGCCAGCCGCCCTTGGCGTGCGCCGACTGTGGCAAGCTCTTCAACCACAAGCACCACCTGATGACACACCAGCGGGTGCACACTGGCGAGCGCCCCTTCCCGTGCCCGGACTGTGGCAAGAGCTTCACCCAGAAGCACCACCTGCAGACCCACCGGCGGAGCCACTCAGGGGACCGCCCCTTCCCTTGCGCCACGTGTGGCAAGACCTTCAAGGACCGCACGGGCGTCCTGATGCACCAGATTGTGCACACCGGCGCCAAGCCCTTTGCCTGCCAGAGCTGCAGCAAGATCTTCAGCCACAAGCACCACCTCGTGATCCACCAGCGCGTGCACACCGGCGAGAAGCCCTTCTCCTGCACTGTGTGCGGGAAGCGCTTCACCCAGAAGCACCACCTCTTGAGCCACGAGCGCATCCACACGGGGGAGCGGCCCTACCACTGCCCGGAGTGCCCCCGCAGCTTCAAGGACAGGATCACCCTCAAACTCCACGTGCGCCTCCACACGGGCGAGAAGCCCTTCTCCTGCACCCACTGCGCCGAGAGCTTCCGGCTGCGGAAGGCGCTGCTCTCCCACCAGCGGGTCCATGACACCCCTGCCCACCTCATCTGCACAGAGTGCGGGGAGAGTTTCCTGCGCATGCGCAGTTTGGCCAGCCACAGGCGGCAGGTGCACCCCTCGGCCCCAAAGGAAGCACCCTCCTCTTCCTCCTCCTCCCCCCAGGCTGAGTCGGGCAGTGAATCATTCTGCACCCCTGAGTCTGAGGGGGAGAGGCTGCCCCACCCTGGCGAGGAGTCCCTGGTAGGTCTGCTGGCTCCAGAGAAGCCCTCGCTCTGAATTGACTCAGCCTGAAATCTTTCAATGTGGCTCCAGAGGAAACGCCTCTCTCAGTTCTTGTCAGCCTTAGAAGGTGCATCACACCCTTTTCTTCTGTCTTGCAGTCCGTTTCCATCCCATTCCATGCACAAAGCTCAGGGCAGCGTGTAGATTTCTGCCTCCCCCTTTAATTCTCACAACCACCCAGTGAGGTAGGCTTGGGTTGAGGGAGGTCACTGAGAAAGCGTTGTAGGTGCTTGTAGGGAGAGCAGATTTTATTTTGGGGAGGGGGCAACATATTAGCCATGCTTTTGTTTGCTCTTCCTGTCTCGGATATATATATATATATATGCCTTGAACATGAGAAGAAAAAGAGGAACAGTAGGTTTTTATACCCCGCCCTTCACTACCCAAAGGAGTCTCAATTGTCTTCCCTTCCTCTCCTCTCCCCACAGCAGACACCCAGTGAGGTAGGTGGGGCTGAGAGAGCTCTGAGAGAACTGTGGCTGGCCCAAGGTCACCCAGCTGGGTGCATGTGGAGGAGGGGGGAATCAAACCCGGCTCTCCAGATTAGAGACCGTCGTTCTTAACCACTACACCTGTGCTCTGTGCCTTTTGGGTTCCAGGCTAGTCCCAAGATGCAGCTTGGTCTTGCCTACTTCTGTGTTGTCATTTTTAAAAAAAAATGTATTTTGGTTTTATTTTTATTTGTTGTAGGATGTTTGGGATCCAATAGAGACAATAAATATACTGACTTCTGCAAAAATGCATGCTTAGTAAATAGACTTGTGTTCCTTGGTCCAGTCTTTGAAATCCAAAGTGCAGGGTCGTGTTGCCTCAATTTGCCTTAGGCTGCTCAGGCAAAGGGGAGGGAGTTTAACTCTTGCTTGGTTTTGCTAACAGGAACCGCCCTTTCCCCCTCCGCTATTAAGATCTGAGAGCAAAGTGGACCTTTTTAAAATGAACACACGAGGCTGCCTTCTGCTGAATCAGACCCCCTCAGTCCACCAGTCTTGTCTGCTCAGACTGGCAGCGGCTCTCCAGGTTCTCGGGTTGAGGTTTTTCACACCTACTTGCCTGGGCCCTTTTTAGTTGGAGATGCCGGGGATTGAACCTGGGACCTTCTGCTTACCAAGCAGGTGCTCGACCACTGAGCCACTGTCCCTCTCTAAAGTCAATATTGTCTACTCAGATTGGCAGCGGCTTTCCAGGGTCTCAAGCTGAGGTTTTCCACGCCTACTTGCCTGGACCCTTTTGAGTTGCAGATGCCGAGGATTGAACCTGGGACCTTCTGCTTACCAAGCAGATGCTCTACCACTGAGCCACTGTCCCTCTCTAAAGTCAGTATTGTCAGACTGGCAGCGGCTCTCCAGGGTCTCCAGCTGAGTTTCTCACGCCTCGCCTGGCCCCTTTTTAGTTGGAGATGCCGGGGATTGAACCTGGGACCTTCTACTTACGAAGCAGATGCTCTACCACTGAGCCACCGTCCCTGACAGGAGAGCCAGTTTTTAGGAGCGAAACCCATCAGAGATGGAAGGGTTCTATTCCCTCTTCCTCCCTGCATAGTCTGGAGGCAAACTGAGTCTGCAGCGGCCTGCAGCCTGCACATTACAGATGGGATGGATTGAATTGTCTGTTTTTAGGCTGGTCTCCTCGGTCCTGATGCAGAATCGACTCCATTTTGGGTGATGCTGATCCGCTCTTCCGAGTCTTCTGCATCCTGAGGTTCTTGGCAGAGCTCCTGCTGGTTTTGAGGTGGGGGAAATTCCCACTCAGGTTATGGGGCTACTGTGCTCTCTGTGCAAAGGAGTGTGTGTGGATATTCTGCCGGCCTGGGTCCCTCCTCTCTGGGGAGGATGGGGGTTTCTGCCCTTTCCCAAAGCAGGAAGCTGGACTCGCATGTCTCTTGCAGTCCCCCGACACTGCAATGGCTCTGCTCTGGCTGTGGGCCACCCTCCTCCTCGTATGAATCCACCCTCCTGCCCCAGCCTCCCTCCCCTCCCCCGAGACCCTCCAAGGGGGTGCTGCTGCTGCCGCCACCATCGGCCCACCTGCTCATGTTCCTCCCCTGGTGACCAAGGGCACGTTGGAAGTCCAGGGGGGGGAGGGTTTGGCCACTGCTGTGTTTTGGGCTTCAGTCCTCTGATTTCTGCAGCCCTGGCAGGTGGGAATGAGCCGGTGGCAGCTTCCTCTGAGCAAAGAGCCTCTGGCTGCAGGTCTGGAGAGCGCCACAGCCTCTGGGGTCTCAGGCTTTGCAAGGGTCCTCAGCTCCAGGCAGAGAAACTCCTAGAGATTTGGGGGTTTGAGGAGGGGAGGAACTTCAGTGGGGTTGAATGTCAGTCTGCCCTGCAAAGCAGCAATTTTCTCCAGGTGAAGAGATCAGCATTGCATGGAGATCAGCTCTACTTCCAGGACATCTGGCAGGGCATGCTGTTCTTCCAGGCCCCTCCTGGAGAGGTTGGGAACCCTAGCCTTTGGCAGTTGGAGGGGGGGTCTGGAGTTGCAGGTGGCTGTCAGAGCACCTGCCCTGTCCCAGCAGCCTGGCAGGGCCTTCCTTGTGGGGGCTCCAGTATTTTTCAGAGTGGCAGCCCAGGCAATGCCAAGTGCTGGGGGAAGAGACGAGGCAGCAGGAGCCCAGATGTGCTCAGCCTCGAAATGAGGCGGTGAGATCATGCCCCTCACATACCTGCTGCCTGGAGGGGGGCAGAGACGGAATCCCTGGGGTGGAGGTGACAGGAGGGCAGAGTTCAGTAGAACCTACGGGGACAGTTCTGACAAGCGACCACTTATTTGGGAAGGGGGGTCCCCCTTGCTGGATGTCTTGAGCACACCTGAAGCTGCCTGCTGCTGAACCAGCCCATCCAGGTTTAGTCTTGTCTACTCAGGCTGGCAGGAGCTGCCCTGGGTCTCAGGCAGGAGCCTTCCCCATGACCTGCTCCCTGGCCCTTTTCCCTGGCTTGAACCCGGGACCTTCTGCATGCCAAGCTGATGCTCTGCCACTGAGCCACCGGGCAGGGCATGCTGCCTGTCCCTCTGGATTTCCTGCCTGGAACAGCAGAGCCGACATGACCTATCAGGCCCTTCCATCTCTAGAACTCTATGATTCCACTGTTGGAGTGGGAGGACTAGAACCAGTGCGTGTGGCTTCTCCCCTCCCCAGCCTCCTTTTCCTGTGGCCCTGGCTGGATGCAGAATATCGATGTCACTGCGGACAGGGGAGCCCTTTTGCCATCCCTCAAGGCCCAGAGATTAAGATGGGGAGCAGCCGTGTTAGTCTCTCTGTAGCAGCAGAAAAGGGCAGAGTCCGGAAAGACTAACAACATTCAGGGGGAGGCGTTTGTGAGTTTCCTGCATTGGGCAGGGGGTTGGACTAGATGGCCCTGCAGGTCCCTTCCAGCTCTGTGGTTCTGATTTGTGGCAGGGGAGGTGCTTTCCTGAGTCACTGTTCACTTGAGCACAGACTCAGGTCCAGGTCACTGACTCACAAAAACCCCTTCCCCCCGAGGCCACCAATGATGTTCGTCTTTCAGGTGCTCCTGCGCTCTTGGCTCTTTTCTGCTGCTTCAGACAGACTAATGCGGCTGCTGCTCTTGAGGTATCTCTATTCATGTGTGTGTGTGTGTGTGTGTGTGTGTGTGTGCAGGATTGCTCTTTGTCCCAACAGGAGTCTGTGGAGAAATGTGTGCCACTGTGGATGGAGGCCTTCCTCTGAAAAGGCAGGGGTTGCATTTGTGCCAAATTCTGTTGCAGAACGGAGCTCTGCACGCGAACAGAGGCCTTACAGCAGAGCTGAGGGTCTGCCTTAGAGTTAGCTTGGCTCTCTAAAGCAAAACTCTGGGTGAAAAGGAGGTGAGCACGCTGAGTGGGGGGGACCACATCTTGAGGGCTGTTTTCTTCTTCCCCTGGCTCTCGGCCTCCTCGGAGGGACCTGGTTGCTCACCTTGTATTTGGCCAAAGGGCTGAGAACTGCAGCTGTAGGCAGGGCTGGTTCCAGGTCTCTTGTCTCCCCCCCACCTTGGCTCCCTCTGCTGCTCAGCCTGGCCCGATCCAGCGAGCTGCCTGGGCCCTTCGGCCTCTTCCTGTCCCCTTCCCCTTTCGCCACCTTGTATGGCAGCTGCAGGGAAGAGTGACACAGCAGAGTCCTCTGTGAAACAGCAAGTGGGTGGTTTTATTGACTGGCTGAAGGCACACGGTGAGGCAGAAGATGGGGACTGAGAGACCAGGTCCCAAGAGGGTGCATCTGGCATGAAGGAAGAAGCTGTTCCGGCATCCTTTGCAAAGGTCCAGAAACCGCATCAGCGCTTGGAGAAATCCCCACCTGGAGCAGAGACAAGGGGGAATGGAGAGGGGGTGAGCAGAACGGAGCCTGGGAGACTTTGGCTGTGGCCCTGGCAGCGCCAGTTGGGCCAGGTGGCACAACCCAAGTGAGGCTGGAGGAGCCAGAGGTGAGAGTCTGGGGAAGGGCAACAGCCAGTGTGGGAATTGAGATCTTCTACAAACAAAGTCAGCTCAATACACCTCCCCAAAAGCCCCCCCCTCTATTGCACAAGGGTCTAGGAGAGGGTTTTCCCACCCTCACTGTTTCCCTGCACTCCAACCCAGCAGGGCAGGTCACAGCAGTTCCCCTTTTGCAAATGAGGATTCTGGTGGGATCAGCCTTCCTGGTGGAGCTGGGGCCTGGAACCGGAGCCCCGCTCACCTTGGCAGCTGCTGCACTCGCAGCTGCGGATGACGGGCAGGACCACCGGCTCCGTCTCGCCCCCTTTGCACTGCAGGTTCAGGATGCGCACCGGGCTGACGGGGTCCAGGCGGTAGCTGCAGCAGTCGCACACGGTCTGCAGGTAGGGCTCCTAAGGGGAGGGGGACCCGGAGGGGTGAGGCAGGCAGGAACTCCCCCCCCCCCACACACACACTTTGGGTGAAGGAGATGGGCCTGGGCAGGCAGGGGGGGGCTCTCGCTCACCTCCGGGATGACGTTGGTGTGGGAGGGGCAGCGCCCGCTGCAGAAGCTGACCTCCACCCCGGCCAGGAAGCAGGGCCCTTTGGTGATGTTGCGCAGCTCCGTGTAGTGCTGGCAAAAGGACAGGGGCTCCTCTGCAGGGGGAGAGGATTGGGACCATTCAGCAAACATCCCACCCCCCCACCACCACACAAAAAAGCTACGGGCAGCTCCCAGCCCCCAGCAGCCAAAGGGTTTTTTTTTTCCCAGTGAGAAAACAGAAGAAGACCGCAGCTTTATACCCCTCCCTTCTCTCTGAATCAGAGTCTCAGAGCGGCTCACAATCTCCTTTCCCTTCCTCCCAACAACAGACATCCTGTGAGGTGGGTGGGGCTGAGAGGGCTCTCACAGCAGCTGGCCTTTCGACAACCTCTGCCAGAGCTATGGCTGACCCAAGGCCATTCCAGCAGGTGCAAGTGAGGGAGTGGGGAATCAAACCCGGTTCTCCCAGATAAGAGAGCTCTGGCTGACCCAAGGCCATTCCAGCAGCTGCAAGGGGAAGAGTGGGGAATCAAACCTGGTTCTCCCAGATAAGAATCTGCACACTTAACCACTACACCAAACTGGCTCTCTATTAGAGCTCTGGCTGACCCAAGACCATTCCAGCAGGTGCAAGTGGAGGAGTGGGGAATCAAACCCGGTTCTCCCAGATAAGAGTCTGCGCACTTCACCACTACACCAAACTGGCTCTCTGTTAGAGCTATGGCTGACCCAAGGCCATGCTAGCAGGTGCAATGGGGAATCAAACCCAGTTCTCCCAGATAAGAGTCTGTGCACTTCACCACTACACCAAACCGGCTCTCTATTAGAGCTATGGCTGCCCCAAGGCCCTTCCAGCAGGTGCAAGTGGAGGAGTGGGGAATCAAACCCGGTTCTCCCAGGTAAGAGTCCACACACTTAACCACTATGGCTGACCCAAGGCCATTCCAGCAGCTGCAAGTGGAGGAGCGGAGGGGAATCAAACCCGGTTCCCCCAGATAGGAATCACTGGCTCTCTTGGAGGATAAATGGTTAAAATTTACTGCTCCCCCCTCCACCCCCATGCTGTTCTTGACACAGCCATCCTGGAGGCTGAATCTGCAAACACAAAAGTTCAAATTAAGCTTGAGAGAAACGACAACATGCAGCGGAGTCCCTGGATGCTCTCTTGGGCAAGCGAGGGCAGTGCTGGGGAGGGGGCAGGGGAGTGGAACAGACGCGTGGCAGCAGCAGTGGCCCAGCCACATGGCCCCTGGAGCTCTGAAGCCCCCCCCCCCGGGTCTCACCCAGCACCTCCTTCCTGCAGATGGGGCAGCAGCTGGTGGGATCCTGCACTTTCACTTCTCCCTGAGGGAAGGACAGAGAGGAGGCGTTAAGGAGAGCGCTTAGGCCAGCCCAGGAACTATGAGACTGCCTCTGAGCATGCACAGAGCGTATTTGTGCTCAGCAGCCTCCACCCCCTCAGCTTAGCAGCAGGACGTCCCCGTGGGGAGCTGCACCTCCTGAGCCACACCGCCCCAAATCAGATTCTGGAGGGTTACCTCATGACAGGTGAGTGGGGGGCAGCCTGCCCCACACGTGGCCTTCCCGTTCAAGCAGTGGCAGGTTTCACAGCCCACGTGCCACTCTGCACCAGCCTGTGTGGGACAGCAAAGGGGTGAGAGGGCCAGGGCCACGTGGATCCTATGAGAAGCTGAGCCTGCCGTCACCTGCCTGGAGCCTATGGGGATGGGGGGGGGCAAGGCAGGGTGCAAAATGCCAAACCCAGCAGGGAGGTCTTCTGTGCTGTGTCCTCTTGCAGGATTCCTGATTTCCACCATACTGTCAGTCACTCTTGCATCTTTTCGAGGGGGGGGGGGCGATGACAATTTGTCCCACCTGGTTTTGCAAACAAGGTCCCCTCCCACCACCATTCCACACACCCCCTCCGATTACGAGGCTGTTGTGATTTGTGTCCCCGGGGGGAGACCTGAGCTGTTCTCTGGGTGGCCTTTTGTCTTAGAGGGTCCCTTGGGAAGGCTCCCTTCTGCCCCCCCCCCCAGCAGCCACAATGCACTCAGCTGGGGAAGAAGCTCTCCTTCCAAAGGGCCTCCCAGGCGCTCCCCTTCAATGCCCAGCTGTGTGCCTGGTCCAAGCTGCACGCACCCCCACCTCTTGGATCAGGACCCCCCCCCCCCCGAGGAGCCAGAGGTTCTGCAGACCCCCCCAGCCTGTCACGGGCAGCACACTCACCAAGTACACCTGGCCTCCGTGCTCACACTCACAGTGGGCGGCCACCACGCAGTGCCCGCTGCCATTCCGGTAGTGCCCAGGCTGGCACACACAGCCCCCCTTGGCTACCCTGCTGCAGTTCTGGGGGGGCTCCTCGTAGATCTGGGCGCAGCTCCGCTCGCACTGGCCGGCCAAACTGGGCTGGAGCCAGAGTTCTCCATCTGGGCAGGCTGCGTCAAGGAGAGAGCCGCAGGAGTTGGCCACCGCCCTTTCCAACACTGTCAGCCCCTCCCCTTCTTGGTTCACTGCAGCCTGGTGCACCGAAGCAGAGGACGGGGACTCCCAGCCTCTTCAGCCAAGGGGGAGAAGCCGGATGGCAACCTCCAGGGGAGAGCTGGAGCCCTCCTGGAATTTCAACTGCTCCCAATGGAGTGAACTGGAGGGGGCACTCCCTGGTACCCTCTCCCTGCCCCCCGTTCTCCCCAAGCACCACTGCTGGCCGCCCAGGGGGAGAAGGCCGCTCTCTCTCTCTCTCACCGCAGTCCGAGAGGGAGCAGGGCTTCTGGCGCACGGCAGGCCCTTCGCATTCGGCTCCTCTGAAGAGGCGCTGCTGGAGCTGATGCCGCCGGGAGACCTGCTCCCCGGTGCCACAAGTCACAGAGCACGGTGCCCAGGAGGACCATTCGGACCAAAGGCATGGCACTGGGGGAGAAGAAAGGTGCAGCTGGCAGGGTGGCACGGGGGATGCTGGGCCCAGCCACCTATCAAGACCGGGTCCTCTTTCCAGATCACCTTTCCTGCGGTCAGCATCCCCCCCCCCCCCGGGCAGGAGCCTCCCTCTCCCTCCACAAGGAGGCTGTGGGGAGTAGGCAGAGGCACAGAGACAGGGAGTCCATCGGGCAGGCAGGGGAGCACCTGGAGGCTGGGGTCCCCCAGAGACACCTACCCTCACAGGGCTCCTGGCTGCAGCTGAAGGTGCCGTTCTGGCAGACGCTGCAAAGAGAGGCCAAGTCAGAGCTGCCCCCTAGTGTGCTGAGGCTTTGCCTCAAGGGCTCCGGCTATGGTTGCCAACTTCCAGGTGCGGCCTGGAGAGCACCCAGAATGACAACTGATCTCTAGGCTACAGAGAGGCCATTTCCCCTGGAGAAAATGGCTGCTTTGGAGGGGGGGGGGGGCTCTCTAGCATTACACTCCATTGTGGTCCCTCCCCTCTCCAAACCCCGCCCATAGCTGCAGCCCATAGTTGTCAGCCCAGCTGTTGCTTCCATAAGGTTCTGAACTCTTGTGGCTCCGCAATCACTCCAAGCGGCGTGGCCAGTCGTCCTCCGCCTGAGGCAAGGAGAGATTTCGGGGGAGTGCCCTCCTCCCTGGTTTACCCCCCTCACCAGCTGTTGCACTCATGCTGAATGGCAGCGCCAGGCGGGTACTCCTGGGCCTGCTCCTCTCGCGACAGGTTGGCCGTCCAGGGGAAGGGCGAGGCCAGGCTGAGCGAGCAGCGGCACTCCTCCGCAGGGACACACGCCCCATCCTGCATCACCTGTGGGTCAGGGGGAGGCTCAGATGAGGTGGGGGCAAGAAGGCTGGTGCCCCACCGGGCGGGCCATGCAGATGCACTCACCTGGCCAGAGGGGCAGGCGCAGCCAGCCTGGCACTCCTCCTGCAGGCACTGGGTTCCTGGGCGCAAGTCTGAGCAGGTTTGGGGGCAGGCGTTGGCGCAGCTGCTGAAGACTTGAGCCCCTGGGCATCCTGGCAGGGTGGGGGAGGGAGAAGCAGGTCAAAGCGGGTGTCCAGCCCACCGAGCAGGCCCTGCGAGTGCCGCTGCTGTCGCCCACCCTCCACCCTGCAGCCTCTGGCGGGGGACTATTTTTCCACACGCTTCACGATGACGTCACTCAGAAGTACCATAGAGTTTCCCCTCCCAAATTGCTTCTGCATGCCAAGAGAGGCAGAGTGTCACTTCCAAGTGCCGTCATCACACCAGTCCCCCGCTGGCCCGTTGTGGGCTGGCAGGTTGGGGACCTCCAGGGTGGGAGAACCCCCACCCAGCCTGGGAACTCAGCAGCCCTAGTCATTAGCACTCATCCCCAGATTACTGGGCTCAGGACCCCTGGAGAAAATGGGCACTAGGGCAGAGGTCACCTTCCCCAGGGCCAGTCTCCCGGAATGCCCCAACCCAGCTCATCACCAGCTCTCGCCCTGCCTGGGCAGCTGACTCCGACACACACGCTGGCACCTGCGCCATGACGCCCCTGTGGCTTCCCTGGGTCTTGAGAACACGGCATCATGCAAAGTGGGACAAAACGGGAGTCTCTGCACTGCAGTGGCTGCGCTGTATGAAGGCTTCCAAGGAACAGAGCTCCACGGCAGTGGGAATCCTGACCCCAGCGGAACGGGCTGCCATCTCTGCCCTCTCGTGCCCTGGGCTCCTCCCTTGCCTCCTCTTGGTGGACAGAGCAGCTGCCCCAGAGTGCTGTGGGACTGGGAGGGCTCACCTGGGGTGCAGTTGTGTGTGTTGCAGGCTTGGTGTTGCAGCAGCGGGAAGGGACATGGCTCCTCCAGGGGGGGCACTCGGCTGCGGCTCCTCTCAGAAGTGCCTCCCCCACAGCTGGCGCTGCAGGGGCTCCACTCGGACCACTCGCTCAGCAGGCAGGCCCCTGGAAGGGAAAGGAAAGGGAGGGAGGGGTGGTGCTCCAAGGGGGGCCCCTCCTTTCCCCAATGCCTGTCAACAGCAGGGGTCTCTGAAGCGGGCCGGGATGCCAGTCCCCCCTAACATGGGGCATTTGATTGCCCCCAGGGGCCGTGGGAGAAGCCATCCAACCTTCACTGTGAACTTTCCCAAAACTTAGCGGCAAAGTGGATTTGAGAAGGACTGGAGAAAAGCTGGGGAAAACTCAGGAGGTATGTGAATGCACCGTGATGCTGTGCGGAAGTGTGGAGAAAAGCCCCAGTGTAAAGCTCTGCGTTTAGGTGGGAAAAATCCAATGCATCCTTATGGGATAGGGGAGACTTGTCTTGGAAGAAATTTGTGCGAAAAGGATCTAGGGGTCTTAGTGGACCCTACACTGAACATGAGTCAGCAGTGTGATGTGGTGGCTAAAATGGCCAATGCAATTTTGGGCTGCATCAAAAGAAGCATAGTGTCCAGGTCACGCAAAGTGAGGGTATCGCTTTACTCTGCTCTGGTAAGACCTCACCTGGAGTATTGTGTTCAGTTTTAGGCACCACAATTTAAGAAGGATACAGACAAGCTGGAAGGGGTCCAGAGGAGGGCAACAAAGACAGTGAGGGGTCTGGAGACCAAGTCCTATGAGGAAAGGTTGAAGGAGGTGGGGATGTTTAGCCTGGAGAGGAGGCAGCTGAGAGGTGATAGGATCACCATCTTCAAGTAGAAGGGCTGTCATATAGAGGATGGTGCAGAATTGTTTTCTGTGGCCCCAAAAGCTTTGAAATAGAGGCAATGCGGATCCTGTTAATTAGTTGGCAAAGTATCCTGGAAGTTATTGCCATCTTTTGAGCATGAAGCAGGGGTCACTGGGGCGTGCGTGTGTGGGGGAGTTATTTATGATTTTCCTGCACTGATCATGGGGTTGGACTAGATGACCCTGGAGATCCCTTCCAACTCCACAGTTTTATTGTTTATGTTTAATTCAATTTATACCCCACCCTCCCTGCCGAAGCGGGCTTATTGTAGTCCTAATTGATGTTTTTTAATTGTGGTCTTTTATGTGTTTTTAAATAATTATTTTATTTAGATTGTAAGCTGCGTTAGGGTCTGCAAAATAGAAAGGTGGCTGAAATTGTTTTAAGTAAGGAACGTTTCAGTCCAGAGGCCAGGGAACCAGCTGCCCGGGCAAACCACCACAAATGGCTTTAGAAGTTTATGGAAGCTTGTGAGGAATTCATGAGGAGTTCTGCTTTGTGGTTTGGTCCCTGCCCATCCCTCATCAGCTTCCCTTTGCTGCCCGGAGGGGAGGCTGGCACTCACCTGGGCAGGGCTGTGGGTTGCACTGGGCCACTTCCTCCATGGCCTCAGCAGCGCAGGGGGCTCCGCTGGGGGTCTCGTGGCAGGGGCGGTGTCGCAGGGCATTCCCCCCTCCGCAGCTGGATGAGCAGGAGCTCCAAGGGGACCACTCTCCGTAGGACGGACACTCTTCCTCCGGACACTCGAAGGTGCCGTTCACACAGGTGCTGCAGAGGAAGACAGAGGCCCCGATGAGGACACCTGGACGTGGGGCTCCCCGATCTTGACAACAGGCCCTTGAGGGCTCTCCAGCCCCCTGGCTGAGGTGCTGGGAGCTTCTGTTGCAATCGATGGATCCAGGTGTTAAAACCTCGGTTATAAAAAGCAGAAATGATGTGCAGCATTGTGGGAAATCCCAGCAGCGGCACCGCCTCTGCCGTCGAAGTCAGGGGTAAATCATAGAATCATAGAGTTGGAAGGGACCTCCAGGGTCATCTAGTCCAACCCCCTGCACAATGCAGGAAACTCACAAACCCCTCCCCCTAAATTCACAGGATCTGCATTGCTGTCAGAGGGCCATCTAGCCTCTGTTTAAAAACCTCCAAGGGAGGAGAACCCACCACCTCCCGAGGAAACCTGTTCCAATGAGGAATCGCTCTAACGGTCAGGAAGTCCTTCCTAATGTTGAGCCGGAAACTCTTTTGATTTCATTGCAACCCACTGGTTCTGGTCCTACCTTCTGGGGCCACAGAAAACAATTCCACACCATCCTCTATAGGACAGCCCTTCAAGGACTTGAAGATGGTGATCATATCATGTCTCAGCTGCCTCCTCTCCAGGCTAAACATGCCCAGCTTCTTCAACCTTTCCTCATGGGACTTGGTCTCCAGAACCCTCACCATCTTTGTCGCCCTCCTCTGGACCCCTTCCAGCTTGCCTATATCCTTCTTCAAATGTGGTGCCCAAAACTGAACACAATACTCCAGGTGAGGTCTTACCAGAGCAGAGTAAAGCAATACCATCACATCACATGATCTGGACACTAGACTTCTGTTGATACAGCCCAAAATTGCATTTGCCTTTTTAGCCACCACATCACACTGTTGACTCATGTTCAGCATATGGTCCACAAAGACCCCTAGATCTTTTCCCCACATACTACTGCTAAGACAAGTCTCCCCCACCCTATAACCATGCATTGGATTTTTCCTACTGAAATGCAGAACTTCACATTTATCCCTGTTAAAATTCATTTCATTGGTTTTAGCCCAGTTTCCCAGCCTGTCAAGATCATCCTGTATTCGGTTTCTGTCTTCTTCTGTGTTTGCAATTTAGTATCATAAGCAAATTTAATAAGCATTCCCTCTATTCCTTCATCCAAATCATTGATAAAGATGTTGAACAAAACAGGTCCCAGGACAACCCCTGGGCCGTGGACCGGTACTGGTCCATGGCCTGTTAGCAACCAGGCCGCGGAGTGAGGCAGAGGCACCGCCCCTTTCACCTGCCAGGTCCCGGGTGGACAAAAGAGGCAGCGCAGCCTCACTCGGAAGCAAGACCTCTTTCATTTGCCCGGGTCCAGGGTGGGCGGAAGGGGCAGAATGGCAGTGACCTTTGCCTGCCCCTCATTTAAAGACCCCCCTGGGGGACAGGGTGTGGGGGCAGCAGAACCCCCATCGGTCCATGGAAAAATTGTCCCTGGTGCCAGAAAGGTTGGAGGCCACTGCTCTAAGTAATACAGCGTGCCAATCCAATTCAGAGTGCAGCTCTTAACAGCACCCCAGTGCCACAGCATGGGAACTGAGAATTGGTGCCTCCCCTTGCCCCAGCCCCCCCAACATTTTGGGGCTTCAGCATTTGAGAGTTGAGCCTTCTGTCCTCAGATACCAGAAGAAAGCTCTGACCCTCGGAAGCTCCTCCCCCCAGGAATCTTCTTGGTCTCTTGAGTTGCTCCCAGTCGCAACTCACTGCCACAGGAGGTGGTGGGGCTACAAGAGCGGATTGGATCAACATCTGGAGCAGAGGTTCATCAGTGGCTATGAGCCACAGTGTATTGTTGGAACTCTCTGTCTGGGGCAAGTGATGCTCTGTATTCTTGGTGCTTGTGGGGGGGCACAGTGCAAAGGCTTGTAGTGTCCTGGCCCCACTGATGGGCCTCCTGATGGCACCTGGGTTTTTTTGCCCCTGTGTGGCACAGAGTGTTGGACTGGATGGGCCACTGGCCTGATCCAACATGGCTTCTCTTATATTCTCATGTCTGAGGCAAGGGATGCTCTGTATTCTTGGTGTTTGGGAGGGGGCACAGTGGGAGGGCTTCTAGTGTCCTGGCCCCACTGATGGACCTCCTGATGGCACTTGGGTTTTGTGGCCACTGTGTGACCAAGAGTGTTGGGCTGGGTGGGCCACTGGCCTGATCCAACAGGGCTTCTCTTATGTTCTCAACTCTAGCTCTTCCATCTAGTGGCAGGACCACTCCCTGAGACAGAGAAGGGGGGGGGGGGCAAGAGAATCCTCTTTTGTTGGCTGCCCCCGATTTGCCCGGCCACGCCTCTGGTATCCTAACAACATGTTCTTACTTGGCCAGTTAATTTACCCCCAGTTTCTTTTAAACCCTCCTGTATTTTCCCCAAAAAGGAATGTGAGGTGCCTCAATTGTTGCTGCAAGAGCCGAGCTCAGTCTATCATCTGTGACTCTGTTGCATCCTTGTAGCCCTTTGACTAGCAGGATGGTCCCCCCAGGCCGAGAGCTCAGCTGGTCTCTCTGAAGGCACCTACCAGTTGTGACACTCCAGCTCAGCAGCCTGCCCAGGCAGGTACTCCAAGGTGCCATTGGCTGTGGGGAGGCCACAGCGGCACGCGGAGACTGGCACGCATGCCCCGTCCTGCAGGAGCTTCTCTTCAGGGCACTGGCAGCCTAGCGAGTGGAGAGGGATAAGCCGGGCATGAAGGACTGCCTCTTTCCGTGGGGTTCAAGAAGAAGACCACTGAAGTTAGGGAGACATGATGGTGGTGGCCACCAATTGCTTCCAAAGTGCCAAATCTGGGGGGCCATTCCTGGAACCATCCACCCCAAGGGTAGGAGCCATTTCCCCATATGCTTCAGAATTGCCCTGTGGAACTCACTGCCACAGGATGCTACAACAACTGTAGCAAAAAAGGTAGCTCTGTGAGTGGTTTCTACCCATGATGGGCAGAACCTCTGGCAGTTGTGTGCAGAGGACCAAAGGCAGCCAGCAGAGGTGGCCGGATGGGTAGAGAGAGAAGGACACAGAGGAGGAAATGCTTCTTGGGCATGGAAAAGGGGAAGGGGCAGACTGAACAGGGAGGGCTGAGCAGGACTTGTGGGGCTGGAGAGGCCAGCGCAGCCCAGAGCGGAAGGGCTTCGGGATGGAGGAGGGGGGAGGGGAGGTACCTGGCTTGCATTCTCCCTGCAGACACTCCACGTGGTCCCAGAGGTCCGTGCAGCCACGGGGGCAGCCGTTGGCACACACTGGGTTGTGCACCTTGCCCCGATCCTCACACGCTTCTCCTAGGATCAAAGCACGGCCATGACAAAGGAGGAGGGGGCATCAGTTCAGTCCTGCTTCTACACCATTGCCTGCAGGGGGAAGGACCTGGAAGGGCAAACCATTTCTCCCCCGGGGAGAACCCATGTGGAGAAGGGGGCAACAGCCAGCCCGCGGAGGCAAGCAGACCCATGATTCAATCTGATGCCTAACCTTTTGGGGAAGGGGGGTCTTGGGGGCTGTGGTCTTGGGGAGGAAGGGGCCACCCCTTGCTCTTTCCCTGCTTTAAAACCCCACGGATTCCCCCTCTCCCCAATTTTCCATTGGGAAAACTGGGGAATTTGGGGGTAGCAGAAACTCCAAAGAAGTAGTTTCTCTTGAGTGAGAAAAATTGCAATTTTTTAAAAATATATTTTTTCTTACTCTAAGTATAAAGCATGAAAAAGACTGAGTCCCCCGGGCCCTCCCCTCCCACTTACCCGGACAGGTCGCGGCGTTGCAGCTCTGGGACTGGGCTCGAGGTCCCGGGCAGGGCGGCCGTCGGGCGGAGCGCGCTCGCAGGCGGAAGCCCCCGCTGCAGGGCTGGCGGCACGGGCTCCAGGGGCCCCACGCGCCCCACACGCACAACTCTGGCAGGAGGGGGAGAGAGAGGGGGCAGCTGACCTCGGCTCGCCCGCCCGCCCCGTCGAGGACGCGCGCCCCTCGGGCGGCTGGCTGCCTCCCCTGCCTGCTGCCGGGGTTCGCCGAGGGAGGGAGGCTGCTTCCGAGGGGCAGAAGCGGCGAGGGGGGAAGGCGCCGGCCCTGCTGCCCCCTCCCTGGCCCTGCAGTCACCTCGGCAGGCGTGCGGGTCGTCGGGGCAGAGGCGCTCCTGCGCCACCTCGGCCGAGCACAGGGCAGCCGGGCCGGCCCACGCCCCGCCCGTCTGGGGGTCCAGGCACAGCCGGTAGCGATGCTGCACCGACACCAGCAGCTCCGGGGCCGAGGAGGAGCCGGGCCCAGGCAGGAGGGCGGCGGCAGCGCTGGGGCTCAGGGCCGTCCAGGGCAGGCAGGCCGAGCAGGGCGTCCACTCCGACCAGGCGCTGAGCGGGAGGAGTCCTGCCGGGCGGGAGGGAGGGAGGGAAGGGAGTGTGAAAGCCGCCCTTCGAGAAGGTCTCCCGTCCAGCAGCCACATCTGGCTCTTCCACACTTATTGTGTGGCTCTCAAAGCCCCCACTGCCCCCCCCCCCCAAAACTGGCTTAGAAAGGGCCTTTATCTCTTTAAATCACTTCACCCAGCCAAACCAGCTGGTGGATTGGAGAATGCATTTAAAGTTGCTTTTTCCCCACCTCCCTCCTCCCCCAATGTATTTGCCTGCCTTCCTTGTGGCTCTCAAACATCTGCCAATTATTCTCTGTGGCTCTTACATTAAGAAAGTTTGGCCACCCCCGGCATAGTCCCTTTGGCAAGGAACAAGAGAAACTGAAGCAAGTCTCTGGGTAGCTCTCCTTGCTGTCACAAATGCACACGCATTTGCAAACACAAGGCAACCTCTGCACTGAAAGCTTTGCTGCCATTTTCTGGCCTCTGCCCTTTGTAGCTGCCCTGCCCCCACTTGACGGCCCCCCTCCCTCCCCCGCAACTATTTAAAAATTGGTAATGGGGATAGCACCAGAGTGCTCTTATAGCAATCTGTTGCAACAATGCACTACTTCCTAGCTGTCATTTTAAAAGATAAATTACGTCTTTTGGTCGTGGAGTGGTATGGAAAAATGTGCACCCAGTACTTTTCCCCTTATAACTCCACAGCCAAAAGAGTTGGAGGCTTAACTTTTTAAAATGGAAGTTGGGAATTAGTTTATTGTCACAAGAGGTGGTGATGCTGATTGGTGAATTGCTCTAGGTCATGCATAACATTAATTAAAAATACATCAGTCAACCAAACCAGTTAATTAAAAAACAAATTGCAAACTCGATGATATCATATTATTGATACAATGCTATACAGATTCAGACGCTACTCATCTTTTTTAAGGCCCTCTAGGGGGAGGGAGGAGGCAGAAGCAAAGAGAAAGGAATGGATGCGTGCAGGACGTGAGGAAAATGTGCATGCCTTCCCATCCTGTTTTCGGGGTGCCTCTAGAAATCCTTGCTTGCATTTGTGTGGTTTTAGGGTTAGGGTTTTAGGGCCAAGAAGTGTCTTCTGTCCCCTCGCATGCGTCAAGGCAAACAGCTTCATGCCCTCCTACTACTGTGTTTCTAATGCAATCCGGCTTATATCGAAGCCACCGCATTGTGGTGCTCTGTGGGTCAAAGCCCCTCATCAGAGGAGACGTTTAGTAAGCACAGAGAGAAAGAAAGAAAGCCCAGATTCCAAGCAGCAGAAGCGTGTATTTGTTCGTTTGCGTGTGGCCGTCAGCACACCCTGACCCCTCTCCTGTTTGCAGCTGTGGGTGTCAGTGTGTCTGCCCCAGGGATGTGAGGCTCCATGCTCCTGTGCAGACTGTGGCGACCCAAACAGCTAAGGGCTTGGTGGCCTTCAAAGAGCAGCAGGTGGATTCTGGCAGAAGCACTCGTGATCCGCTCACCTTGGCAGCCTTCGCTGCTGCACTGGAGCATCCCTCGCTGGCACAGGCTGCCGAGAGAGAGAAAGCGGTCAGTGGGTGATGCCCAGGAGAGCACCCCAGGTCCCGCTGCCCCCTGCTCATGGGCCGCTGGCATCCTCTCACCATTCCTTGCATCCAATCCAAACTGTGTCTCCTGCCGCCAGGTACACGGGACCTTCTGAGTGGTTGAAGTGAAGGCAGCCACACTCTGAGGGCGGGACGCAGGCCCCGTTCTGTTCCACCAGGCCCTGGAGTGACAGGAAGAGGTCAGGGTCTAGGAGGGCCTCCCTCACTGGCCCCCAGGGCCGCGGAGCAGCTGCTCGGTCACCAGTAGGGTGTGGGAATTTGGCCTCTGCAGGACAGGGGCTTTGCCAAGCCTTTCCAGATGGGGAGGGGGTTCTTAGATGCTCCGATCAATGGAGCCAATGGCAGACGTTCCTACTGTGGGAGCAACCTGATCTGTTCACCAGGCCTCCCCTTAGCCCAGGGCAGCTCAGTTCCAGAACCCATGTCCAGTGCTGTCACCCAGCAGAATATTTCTGATCATGTGCAAAGGGCATGCAGAAGCTTGGAGGGTGGGGCTTCTGAGCCAGAGTTGTGCTTTCCAGGCAGACCTCGCACCCAGCTCCTATCTGAAATCTTACACTGGCAGCTGCTTCCCACCCATCCTGCACCAGGGATTTCCACACGCTCCCCCCCCCCCCTGACCTGTGGGCAGTAGCAGCCAGGCAGGCACTGGGGGATGTCCTGGCAGAGCTCCGGGTGCTGGAGGGTGGAGCAGTGGCTGTCGCAGGGGGAGCCGCACGCCTGGAACTCAAAGGGGGCCTCGCAGCTGGACTCTGGAAGAAGGGGCAGGAGGGGGAGCAGGTCAGGGCAGATCCTGCAGCACACTGGAGGGGGCCCGGTCCCACTCTTCCTGCTGGAGCGCTCCGAATGAGTGCGGCACGTGGGCCACAGGCATGCCTGCCTGATCCGATCAGGGGTCTCTCAACGTTTTTGAGCTTGTGGGCACCTTTGGCGTTTTGGCATAGCGTGGGAGGCACCGCCACACCTTACCTTTAGTAACATAGTGAAAATCCTGGTGTGGTGGTGGTGGCAGCTGCCACCGCCACCAAAATGACGCTTTTAAAAATGTGCACAGCCAGTCAGAAGCCCTGGGGGGCAAAAGGCCCATCTGGCCCCACCCACTTTCTCAACATGCCTGGCAGGCTCCAGGAAAGGTGGGCACCAAGTTGGGCAAATCTTGGGCATGCATGTGGGCACTCCCTGAACCCCTGCTGCAGAGGGCGCCCTTCTGATAGGAGACTCAGGGCCAAGCTGGGATTTCCGCTGGGGCCTGCCTTATATCTCAGCCATGTTTGAGGCACACAGAATGCCATTCCTCCCCCCTTTCCCTCCAAGTATCCCTAGAGGGGTGGCGGGCAGGTTCTCCCACCTGAGCACTGGGAATAGTCACACATGCGGAACTGCCCATCCAAGCCCACACAGGGCTCCCCGTCCGGCCCAAACCCCTGCTGGTTCCGGTATCTCTGCTGCACCAGGAAGCTGCAGGAACACTCCGTCCACCTCGTCCAGGCGCTCCAGGGACACTCTGGGGGAGGAAGAGGAGGGTGGGGTAGAGGGCCAGCTGGAAGCATCCACCCCCCCACCTTTTAGGCGCTCTGATGCAGATCCTGGGCGGGGGCAGGGGGGGACCGTGGGGGATGAAATCTCTGCTTTCAAAACCAGCAGCCCAGCTACAAAGGCAAAGGACAGACAGCCCATGGATTATGAATGTGCCACAAGAACCCACAAGGCCTTAAAAATACCACAGTTCAAGCAGGGGTGTGTGCGTTTACTGTAGGCAGTAAATGGTTCTACATCCCCCTCTCAGTAAGGTTGACTTCAAATGCAAAACTACTGCTGGCGGGCGGGGGGGGGGGGGGGCTGAAGATCTGGAATTAGAACTGGTCTCCAGACAACAGAGATCAGTTCCTCTGAAGCAAAGGGCTGCTTTGGAAGATGGACTCTTATCTAGGGCATTCTGTCCCACGGAAGCCTCTCCCCTCTTTAAACCCTGCCCACCCCAGCCTTAACCCCACAGCCAGTTTGGTGTGGTGGTTAAGTGTGCAGACTCTTATCTGGGAGAACCGGGTTTGATTCCCCACTCCTCCACTTGCACCTGCTGGAACGGCCTTGGGTCAGCCAGAGCTCTAATAGAGAGCCAGTTGGGTGTAGTGGTTAAGTGTGTGGACTCTTATCTGGGAGAACCAGGTTTGATTCCCCACTCCTCCACTTGCACCTGCTGGAACGGCCTTGGGTCAGCCAGAGCTCTAATAGAGAGCCAGTTGGGTATAGTGGTTAAGTGTGTGCACTCTTATCTGGGAGAACTAGGTTTGATTCCCCACTCCTCCACTTGCACTTGCTGGAATGGCCTTGGGTCAGCCAGAGCTCTAATAGAGAGCCAGTTTGGTGTAGTGGTGAAGTGTGCGGACTCTTATCTGGGAGAACCAGGTTTGATTCCCCACTCCTCCACTTGCACCTGCTGGAACGGCCTTGGGTCAGCCAGAGCTCTAATAGAGAGCCAGTTGGGTGTAGTGGTTAAGTGCGCAGACTCTTATCTGGGAGAACCGGGTTTGATTCCCCCCTCCTCCACTTGCACCTGCTGGAATGGCCTTGGGGCAGCCGTAGCTCTGGCAGAGGTTGTCCTTGAAAGGGCAGCTGCTGTGAGAGCCCTCTCCAGCCCCACCCACCTCACAGGGTGTCTGTTGTGGGGGAGGAAGGGAAAGGAGATTGTGAGCCCCTCTGAGATTCTTCGGAGTGGAGGGCGGGATATAAATCCAATATCTTCTTCAGATCTCCAGGGATTTCCCAACCTGGAGCTGGCAACCCCAAGCAGAGCTGTGTCAGCATATGCTTGCTTGTAAGTCTTCAGGCCGGAGTCTAATGCACATGATCTATGACAGTTGCTGACAGCTTCCCTTAGCAGGTGCAGACCGATTCTGCCCAGAGTACTTGTGCTTATGCAGAGTGACTCAGCACTTTGTGCTTATTGGTGCTTGTATATAGCTATATGTATAGAACTGGGAAGAGTTCTATACATATGCAGTGTATTTCTGCTCTCAAACGAGTTGTCTGGCGAAGCACTTTGTCCAGTGTATACCAGAACAACTATAACTTGTAAATCTGTAAATAAAGGTTAAAACGCTTGGGGCTCTTAAGCTTGGAGAAACGTTGACTGCGGGGTGACGTGATAGAGGTTTCGTGGTAGATAACTCACTGAAAATGTCAAGACAGTGTGCGATTGCAATAAAAAAGGCCAACGCCATGCTGGGAATTATTAGGAAGGGAATTGAGAACAAATCAGCCAGTATCCTCATGCCCCTGTATAAATCGATGGTGCGGTCTCATTTGGAATACTGTGTGCAATTCTGGTCACCGCACCTCAAAAAGGATATTATAGCACTGGAAAAAGTGCAGAAAACGGCAACTAGAATTATTAAACACTTTCCCTATGAAGAAAGGCTAAAACGTTTGGGGCTCTTTAGCTTGGAGAAACGTCGACTGCGGGGTGACATGATAGAGGTTTACAAGATAATGCATGGGATGGAGAAGGTAGAGAAAGAAGTCCTTTTCTCCCTTTCACACAATACAAGAACTCGTGGGCATTCAATGAAATTGCTGAGCAGTCGGGTTAGAATGGATAAAAGGAGGTACTTCTTCACCCAAAGGGTGATTAACATGTGGAATTCACTGCCACAGGAGGTGGCGGCGGCCACAAGCATAGCCAGCTAGTTCGCACAAGTCAGTGTGCTGTCTATCATTAAGCCTCACAAATCCAGAGCATACGCCAACAAGCTGGTGCGGGAAGTTCAGCCCCCGACCATTCAGAAGTTCAAGGGAAAGCCAGCATTCCTCTCTGAAGGGGGCTCCTTCCGCCCCAGACCCACCCCTCCCTGTGCAACCTGCAGAGAGGGTGTGGGATCCCAGAGGAGGGCTGAGGCCAGCTGCAGGAAGGGGCAGCAGCTCAGGATCCTCCCAAACCCTGCTCACCTTCGCAGGCCTGGAGGTAGCAGGCCTGCATGTCCTGGCGGGTCTCGTGGCTGCAAGGAGCCCCAGCTGCCTCGGAGGGCGGGCAAGCACACACCCCTGTACGGGCGGCCAAGCCTGTGCCGCAGGACCTCGAACACTGGCTCCAGGGGGACCACTGGCAGAGAGCATCCCCTGCAGGGGGCGGAGAGGTACAGGAAAGCAGTTGGTAGAGGACAGCGGCATTTCTGGGCTCTGCAGGAGTATGCCACTCTGTTACTGTGAATGAGATTTTTGGCCTTCTCCAGGATTCCTCCTCGCACCCTCTCCTGCCCGGGGAACAGTGACTCTGAACACAAAAATGGCATGGAGGGGAAAGTGGGGCTTTTTAATGGGAAGGGGCAACTGCGGTTCCTCTTGAGAGCCAGTTTGGTGCAGTGGTTAGGAGCATGGACTCTAACCTGGAGAACTGGGTTTGATTCCCCACTCCTCCTCCACAGGCACCTGCTGGGTGACCTTGGCTCAGTCACAGTTCTCTCAGAGCTGTTCTCTCAAGAGCAGTTCTCTCAGAGCTCTCTCAGCCCCACCTACCTCACCAGGTGTCTGTTGTGGGGAGAGGAAGGGAAGGAGAATGTAAGCCACTCTTCAACTCTGAGTGAAGGGCAGGGCGTAAATCCCATCTCTTCTTCTAATTCTCTTGTCACTCTTGACACTCACCTCGCCTCTGTCTCCCCTCTGCACCCTTCTCTGCTTAGTCAAATAGGAACTGAACCTCCCCCCACCTCCCGGTTGCCAACTTCCATCTGGAGCCTGGAACTATCTTGAGATTCCAGCTAATCTCCGGACAACACAGACCAAGATGGGCAGCAGCTGTGGCAGTCTGTGTGCAGCAGGGGGAAACAGCAAGAGTCTAACAGCACCTGAAAGACGGGCACCATTTGTGGCAGGGGAAGAGTTTTCTGAGTCAAGGACTTACCACAGCTCATCCCCTGCCACAAATTTTGTTCGGTGCTACTGGACTCCTGCTGTTTCCAGACAAAAGAGATCAGTTGCCCTGGAGAAAATGGCTACTTTGGAGGGGGGGCACTCCATAGAACTATACACAGGGCTTTTTTTGTACAGGAGCTCATTTGCATATTAGGCCACACTCCTCTGATGTAGCCAATCCTCTTGGAGCTTACAGTTGGCCCTGTAAACTTTTGAAGGTTTGGCTACATCAGGGGTGTGTAGCCTAATATGCAAAGGAGTTCCTGCTACAAAAAAAGCCCTGATTATACCCTCCCTTCCTCAGGCACCTCCCCCAGATCTCCAGGAATTTACTGGCTCAGAGTTGGCAACCCTACTGACCCACCTGGGTGCCTCTTGGTTTTTGCACAAAGGGGGGGGCAATAAACAAAGAGACATATTTAGGGCTATCATCTTTGCTGGACCAGCATCTGTGCCCTCTGGCGCCCTCACCTGGGCAAGGCAGGGCGGTGCAGTTCTGGATCTGTGTGTCCAAGCCAGGGCAGGAGGAGCCGTTGTTGCGTGGCGGGGGGTTGATGCATGCCCGGGTGCGGATCTGGGTGCCGTGGCCACAGGTGACGGGGCAGTCAGACCAGGGTGACCAGGGGGTCCAGGCTCCGTGAACTGTCGGTACAGAAGAAACAAGCTCCATCCAGGGCACGGCAGAAAATGGTGGGAGAAGGCGGTGCTCATACCAGCCTCACCCAAAATCTCTCTCCCAGCCTTCCCCCGTTCATTCCAAATCAGGGTGTGAGAGGCAGTCTCTCTCTACTCGTTCATGCACAGCCTCCCTGCCTTATTAGATAGATGGCTGTTGTCTCTCCATCGCTTGCCCCTCTGATTCCTGAGAGAGGTTTTCCCCTGGTAAGTTGTCTCGTCCTTTCCTGCATAGAAGCTATACTCTTAGTCAATTCGCCGTGACTTCTTCCTGCTAGGTTAGAATGTTTGTGAACATTCCGTGAACGTATGAAGTGAGCTTCCTTAGGAAGTTGGCCATCGATCGTTCTAACTCTGTACTGCTTATTCATGTCTTCCTCTAGGTTCTCCGCAGGGCCAGAGACTGAACCTGGGGCCTTGTGTACGTCAAGTCCTGAATTTACATGACACACTGGAGCAAAAATGGCTTCCCAAGAGAACCAACGCTCTTCCAACGCTGGCCCCTAAAGTGGCACCAGGGATTAATCCACTAATCCACCACGTGCTGATGCTCCTACCAAAGCTGCAGAGCCAACTCACCTGCACACACAATGTCCATGCAGTAGATGCCCTCCGGGGTGCAGATGCTGGGGAAGGAAGGGGCAAAGGAGAGCGTCAGTGCCAAGGGTGGATAAGCCCTGTTCCAGCCAGCCCAGGAGCTCTGCAAAAGGGCTGAGGCCCAGCTTCGCTCAGGGCAAAAATATCTGCATAATATGGAGAGGACTTTCAACAGCATGGGCTACTCTGGGCTATGGAATGGAGCTACTGCAAGCATTCAGGACTACAGAAATGAACTATTGCAAGCATTCAGGACTACAGAAATGAACTATTGCAGGCATTTGGGCTACAGAACAGAGCTATTGCAGGCATTCAGGGCTACGGAATGGAGCTATTGCAGGCATTTTGGGCTACAGAATGGAGCTATTGCAGGCATTTTGGGCTACAGAATGGAGCTATTGCAGGCATTCAGGGCTACAGAATGGAGCTATTGCAGGCATTTTGGGCTACAGAATGGAGCTATTGCAGGCATTCTGGACTATGGAATGGAGCTACTGCAAGCATTCAGGACTACAGCAATGAACTATTGCACACATTTGGGCTACAGAACAGAACTATTGCAAGAATTACAGCTACAGAATGGAGCTATTGAAAGCATTCAGGGTTACAGAATGGAGCTATTGCAGGCATTTGGGCTACAGAATGCAGCTATTGCAAGAATTAGGGCTACAGAATGGAGCTATTGCAGGCATTCAGGGCTACAGAGTGGAGTTATTTCAGGCATTCAGAACTACAGAATGAAGCTATTTCAGGCGGTCTGGGCTATGGAATGGAGCTACTGCAAGCATTCAGGACTACAGAAATGAACTATTGCAGGCATTTGGGCTACAGAATGCAGCTATTGCAAGAATTAGGGCTACAGAATGGAGCTATTTAAAGCATTCAGGGCTACAGAATGGAGCTATTGCAGGCATTCTGGGCTACAGAATGGAGCTATTGCAGGCATTCTGGGCTACAGAATGGAGCTACTTCAGGCATTCAGGACTACAGGAGCCCTTGTTGACTACAACAGAAACACGCAGAGGTGCTCCTTGGGGGCTCCCTCCCCAGCCACCACGAACCATTGCTGGCACTCTCCCAGAAGCCACGTGCCCCCCAGCTGCATCTCTTGGCCCTCACGCAAGCACAGCGGAGGGCAGGGGCCGGGGGCACAGTGGCGGGTCTGCAGCTGCTCTTTCAGGCACTCAGAGTCCCACGAACCAGACGTGGCGGTCCTGCAGGGGCAAGAGAAAGAGAGAGGCTCCCTTTGCCTTATGCCAGCCAGGGGGCCACAGCAAGTGACCGTTCAAGGAAGTGCACCCGGAATTAGGAGAGAAAGAAAGAGAGAGCAGCACTATTGCTGTAAATCCTAAAATTACCCCCTTCCACTGAAGTTTAAAATCCTAGATAAATTCTACCTATCACCCCCTCTCTTCTCCCCAACCCATACTTTGGTCTGGGTCTGGTCTGCCACAGATGAGACCCCCCCCAACCCAGCCAAACACCACTCAGCAGCTCTCCCCCCTCCCCAAGAAGGGCTGGTGCCCCCATTGCTGCCCCCCACTGTGCCCTCTCCTGCCTGCTCACCGGAAGCGGGTGTGTCGGCTGCTCCCGCAGGTGGTGCTGCAAGGGGACCAGCTGGACCAGAGGCTCCAGCCACAGCCGCCCGGGAGGCAGGTGTCGTTGGTGCAGAGGAGGTGCCCTTCGGTGCAGGAGCAGTTGTTGCAGCCGTCGTCATGGATGCTGCCCGGTGCCCAGCTGTGCCCCTGGGCATCAGTGCACTCGCAGTGGTCTGGAGAGACGCAGGCCCCGTCCTGCTCCAGGGTCCCTGGGGAGGGGGCAGGGAGACCTTTCAGGATGGGGGAGGCTCAAGACCCAGTTGTCTGCAGGAGGCCAGCTGCATTGCTTGGAATTCAGCCCAGGTCAAGCCCAGGCAGTGAGGCATTGCGATTCGCACGTGGGACAAGGGCAGGGAAGAACCAGGTTCAAATCCCCACGTAGCATGAGGCTCAGCGAGTGGTCTCTCTTTCGTGGCTCTGCAGGTGGCCAGAGGGAGGGGCCGAGACTCAGTCGCCCCAGGTTGCATCCCCAGCGGCAGCTCCTGTTAAAGGGCAGGAGGGGGAGGGAAAGGCTTCCTGGCTGGAAACCCTGAAGAGCCACAGCAGGGCTGACCTTGATGGAAAGGCGGCTTCACTGGATCACTGCTTGTCACCCCAACCACACACAATCCAGCTTTCTCACAGTTCAGGTGTGGACATCTGAAGCTGCCTCCTACTGAATCAGACCCTCAGTCCATTGAGATCAAAACTATCTGCTCAGACTGGCAGTGGCTCCCTAGGATCTCAGGCAGAGGAAGTCCTTCACATCCCCTCCTTCCATTGGTCCTTCCAGCTGGAGCCCTGGAACTTTTGCATGCCAAACAGAGGCTCTTCCACTGTGCCAGGGCCCCTCCCCAACACACACACACACACACACACACACACACAGAGGGCGGCCTTTTCTACAGTTGCACCACAACTCACAGTTGCCCTCTTCATTTCAGGCACCAGAGGAAAGTCTCTTTTCACCCAGGGCTCAGAGATCTACAGACTTATGTGGCTGTTATTTGGCTTCTAAAGTCTTTCCATTTAGCTTCTCTGCCTGTGTTTTCTTGGCATTCTTCAGATCATGCTATAGCTCATTCATTGTTTGGTTGCTTCAGGTGGACAGCTATGTTGGTCTGAAGCAGCAGAACAAAGTCTGAGTCCAGCAGCGGCACCCTGAAGACCAACAGAGTTTTATTCTGGGTACGAGCTTCCGTGTGCCTGCCCGCTTCTTCCGATCCCGAAGAAGTCATGTGCCCTGCAGAAGTGTGCTTGCACATGAAAGCTTTCACCACGAATAACATTTTGTGGGTCTTAAACGTGCCCCACTGGACTCTTAATGTTGTTTCGTTGTTTGGTTGTGATTTTAACTGCTGTGCGTTTTGTCTGCAGTTATCTCAAAGCATCATTCATTGGCAAAAGGCTACAAGCAGGACAGAAATCTTTTGACAAAGAGACACATAGAAGTCTGCTCCCAGAAGACCACCCCGCTGGCCCGAAAGCCCCCAAAGGAGGCTGCTTCTATCTCCAAGCGGAAGACACGGGAGAAATGTGAATGGAGGCCTTCGTTACCGTCTGGGCATCGGCAGCCAGGTTCGCAGTCCTCCCCGTCCTGGCACACAATGCCTTCCTGGAGGTCCCAGCAGTGGCGTGGACACTCATTGGCACAGTCGGTCAGCTGCATCCCCAGCGGGCAGGCCTCTTCTGCCAGAGGAGAGGAATCATAGACTGAGCAGCTGGGCGGGCACAGGGAGGTGGGGGATGGGGTGGAGGAAGGTTGAAGAGACCTGGCTGGCTGGGGTTGCTGGAACTCTCTGTCTGAGGCAAAGATGCTCTCTATTCTTGGTGCTTGAGGGGGGCACAGTGGGAGGGCTTCTGGTGTCCTGGCCCCACTGATGGACCTCCTGATGGCGCCTGGCTTTATTGGCCACTGTGTGACCCAGAGTGTTGGACTGGATGGGCCATTGGCCTGATCCAACAGGGCTTCTCTTATGTTCTTATGTGACACAGAGTGTTGGACTGGAGGGGCCATTGGCCTGATCCAACAGGGCTTCTCTTATGTGACACAGAGTGTTGGACTGGAGGGGCCATTGGCCTGATCCAACAGGGCTTCTCTTATGTTCTTATGTGACACAGAGTGTTGGACTGGATGGGCCATTGGCCTGATCCAACAGGGCTTCTCTTCTGTTCTTATGTGACCCAGAGTGTTGGACTGGATGGGCCATTGGCCTGATCCAACATGGCTTCTCTTCTGTTCTTATGTGACACAGAGTGTTGGACTGGATGGGCCATTGGCCTGATCCAACAGGGCTTCTCTTCTGTTCTTATGTGACCCAGAGTGTTGGACTGGATGGGCCATTGGCCTGATCCAACAGGGCTTCTCTTCTGTTCTTATGTCTGGGGCAGTGATGCTCTGTATTCTTCGTGCTTGGGGGCACAGTGGGAGGGCTTCTGGTGTCCTGGCCCCACTGGTGGACCTCCTGATGGCACTTGGGGTTTTGTGGCCACTGTGTGACACAGAGTGTTGGACTGGATGAGCCATTGGCCTGATCCAACATGGCTTCTCTTACGTCCTCTGTATTCTTGGTGCTGGGGGAAAGGACTGTGGGAGGGCTTCTAGTGTCCTGGCCCCACTGATGGACCTCCTGATGGCACCTAGGGGTTTTGTCCACTGTGTGACAGAGTGTTGGTCATTTCCTCTCTGCAATCCAGGGATCAGCTGTAGTCCTGGGAGAACTCCTGCCCCCACTTGGAGGCTGGCAACCCTGCTTGCTCTTGGCCGTCCTTGCCCCTCGGGAACCTCCTAATCCCCCCGACTGCAGTCTGCCCTCCTGCACCCCCACCCAGGGTGGTCTCAGGGAGACCTTCTTCCCTCTTACCGCAGGGCTGAGGGTTGCAGACCCGCACGTGGAACTTCTCGCCAGGGCAGGGCCGCCCTCCGTTCTTGGGCGGGGGGCTGGTGCAGGTCCTTGTGCGTGCTGAGCGTCCCCCGCCGCAGCTGCGGTCACACCAGGACCAGGGGCTCCACTTGGCCCAGGCCCCGTCCACTGCAGGGGAGGAGAAGGAGGGCAGGTGGGCGATGTGGCGAGGACTGGCAGAGCAGCCAGGACATCCCTGAGGGGCCATGCAGGACCTTCTCCACTCCCAAAGGAGAGAGCAGGAGGGGTGATGCAGAGGGCTGCTGGCCCAGAGCGAGACCCAAAGGACTGGGAGCCACAAGTGGCTCAGAGTGCGAATTCTTCTCAGGCAGAGCCCCCAACACTTTGTAGCCTGGGGGTACCTCTGGAATTCTGACACAGCATAGTGGGCAGACAGGGTTGCCACGTCTGACCCAAGAAATATCCAGGGGTTTTGAGGGTGGAGCCAGGAGACTTTGGGGGTGGTGCCAGGAGCAAGGGTGTGAAAAGCATGATTGAACTTCAAAGGGCTGGCTATCACAGTTAAAGGGACCACGCTCCTTTTAAATGCCTTTCATCCACTGAAAATAATGTAGGATGGGGGCATCCCCTGCTACAAACTTTTTAAAACTTGGGATGTGTTTTGAGGAGAGGCACTGGATGCTTCGCTGAAAATTTGGTGCCTCTACCTAAAACAAAAAAGCCCCCCCCCCTAGAGTCCCAGATACCAACATTTCTCTATTATACCCTATGGGAAACTGTCTCCATAGAGTATAATGGAATGGCCAGCAGACATTTCCCTCTCCGATGACCCTGAAGTGGGGGGAAGACCTCCAAATCAGGGGAGCCCTATCAGGCAAAGCCACAAAATGGCGGCTGTGGGAGGCAGAGCCAGCCATAAAATGGCTGCCATAAAATTGGGCTTGCCAGCCTCCAGGTGGGGCCTGGAGACCTCCTGCTTTTACAACTGCTCTCCAGCCGGCAGTGACCAGCTCTCCTGGAGAAAAGGGTTGGTTTAAGGATGGGCCTCGTGGTGCAGAGTGGTGAAGCAGCAGTCCTGCAGACAGAGCCCTCTGCTCACCACCTGAGTTTGATCCCTCTTGAAGCTGGGCTCAGGTAGCTGGCTCGAGGTTGACTCAGCCTTCCATCCTTCCGAGGTCGGTCAAATGAGTCCCCAGCTTGCTGGGGGGAAAGCGTAGAGGACTGGGGAAGGCAATGGCGAACCACCCCGTAAAAAGTCTGCCATAAAAACGGTGTGAAAGCAACGTCACCCCAGAGTCGAAAATGACTGGTGCTTGCACAGGGGACCTTTTCTTTTAAGAGCCCCGTGGCGCAGAGTGTTAAAGCTGCAGTACTGCAGGCCTAAGCTCTGCTCACGACCTGAGTTCGATTCCCGGCGGAAGCTGGGTTTTCAGGTAACCGGCTCAGGGTTGACTCAGCCTTCCATCCTTCCGAGGTCGGTAAAAGGAGTCCCCAGCTTGCTGGAGGGAAAGTGTAGATGACTGGGGAAGGCAACGGCAAACCACCCCGTAAAAAATCTGCCGTGAAAGCGTTGTGAAAGCAACGTCACCCCGGAGTCGGAAACGACTGGTGCTCGCACAGGGGACCTCTCCTTTCCTTTTCTGAGGCATTGGACCATGCAGAGGCCCAGCCCCAAAGCTTGCCTTCACCTGGCTCCGCCCCCAAAGTCCCCAGATATTCCTTGAACGGGACTTGGCAGCCTAGCACCTGGAGCTGGCACCACCCCAAGGACCCCTTTTCCAGAGACACGGGCAGAGGTCCTTCTGCAGTGCAGCAGTTGGGTCTCCCCATCCAGAACTCCTTTCCACTAAACAGAGGAGTCCGGGCTGGCTGGGGGCATCTGAGGGAGAGGCAAAGGCCCCCTAAGCGTGAGCAGAGAGCAGCAGGGTTTATTGTTGTGGTTGTTGCCCTCCTCCTCCTCCTCCTGCCTCTTTCCACTGGGGGCCCAAAGCAGCTTCCCTCAGTCTCTTCTCCTCCATTTTAGCCTCACAACAACCCTGCAAGGTAGGCAAGGCTGACTGGCCCCAGGCCGCCCAGTGAGCTTCCAGGGCACAAGTGGGGATTTGAACCTGAGTCTCCCAGATCCTAAACCCGACACTCTAGCCCCCACACCACCTTGGCATTCAAATCCTACCTTTGCAGGCCTGCAGGTTGCAGAAATGCCGTTCAGTGTTGGCCACCAGGATGTCCTGGCACCAATGCCCGCCTTGCCCGGGTGGGTTGTAGGTGCGCAGGCGCCGCTGCTGGCCAGCCCCGCAGGTCCGGGAACATTCGCTCCATGGGGACCAGGGGTTCCAGGTGCAGTTCACATCCAAGCACTCCTCTCCCTGGCACAGCGGCGTGTCTGCGGAAGGGAGGAGAGGAAGAGAGGAGGACTGGCCGTGGTTGTTAGAGCCTGGAAGACCCTCCTGCTAGAAGAGAGCGTTCCGGCAGGGCTTTGTTTCCAGGAAACACCTGTGGCCACTTCCAGGTTCTGGGGGCGATTATGCCAACCCCCCTCCCCCAAACTGTCTTGCGCTGAATTAGGCCTTTGGTCCGCTGAAGTCAGTCTTGCCTACTCAGACTGGCAGCCGCTCTCCAAGGTCTCTTGTCTACTCAGACTGGCAGCCTTTCTCATCCAGGGCCGGCGCTGGAGCTTTTGCTGCCCCCAGCAAGGTTCCAACCTCCCATCCCTCCAGTGGGGGAGGGTCCCCAGCACTCACCAAATGTGTGCCCATTTGCATTTAGGGCTCCTCTTGAGCAAACGCCCACACCCTCGTTTGACCTCCCCTCAGTGCAGAGAAGCTAAGCGGGGTTAGATGGCCCCATTTGCGCAGTGGGCTCCTCTGTGCAAAGCCCCCCCTCCCAACTTTCCTGTGGAGTGAGAAAATCTCGGGCGGGGGAAAGACCTCGCAGACCAGCTGGCATGTGGGGAGGGGCGCCCTAGGCAGCCACCTACATGGCCTACTCTTGGGGAGGGACGGTGGCTCAGTGGTCGAGCATCTGCTTGGTCAGCAGGAAGTCCCAGGTTCAATCCCCGGCATTTCCAACTAAAAAGGGTCCAGGCAAGTAGGTGTGAAAAACCTCCGCTTGAGACCCTGGAAAGCCACTGCCAGTCTGAGTAGACAAGACTGACTTTGATGGACCAAAGGGGGTCTGATTCAGTAGAAGGCAGCTTCATATGTTCAGAAGGAATGAAGGCAACTTTAAGGGAGGGACGGTGGCTCAGTGGTAGAGCATCTGCTTGGTAAGCAGGAGGTCCCAGGTTCAATCCCCGGCATCTCCAACTAAAAAGGGTCCAGGTAAATAGTCATGAAAAACCTCAGCTTGAGACCCTGGAGAGCCTCATAAGTGTTAGGGAGGGATGGTGGCTCAGTGGTCGAGCATCTGCTTGGTCAGCCGGAGGTCCCAGGTTCAATCCCTGGCATCTCCAAAAAAGGGTCCAGGCAAATAGGTGTGAAAACCTCCGCTTGAGACCTTGGAGAGCCGCTGCCAGTCTGAGCAGACAATACTCACTTTGATGGACCGAGGGTCTGATTCAGTAGGAGGCAGCTTCATGGGTTCATATGTAGGCCACACCCCCTGACATCACCATTCTTTAGGGGAGGGACAGTGGCTCAGTGGTCGAGAATCTGCTTGGTAAGCAGAAGGTCCCAGGTCCCAGGTTCAGTCCCCGGCATCTCCAAAAAAGGATCCAGGCAAATAGGTGTGAAAAACCTCAGCTTGAGACCCTGGAGAGCCACTGCCAGTCTGAGTAGACAAGACTGACGTTGATGGACCGAGGGGGGTCTGATTCAGTAGAAGGCAGCTTCGTATGCCCATGCCCCAGCCTTATTCCCATCACTTCCTATCTCCTTTAAACGGGGGATGCCAGGACCTTCTGTGTGCCAAGCAGATGCTCTGCCACCCTGAGCCACAGCCCCTCCCTCAAGCCCTTCCCAGGGCCTCAGCCTTTCTGCCAATCTTCTCCCACACTTTTCAGACTGGAGATGGGCAGCAGGCACTGCCGCAAGCTGGCATTCCTGTCGCATCGAGGGAGGGAGATGCACACATACCCTTCACACACGCTCGGATCCAGAGGGATGGAGGGCTCCTCACCTGTGCACTGGGGCAGGTTGCATTCTCGCTCCTGAAATGCATCTCCTGTGCAGTTGGCCCCTCCGTGGCAAAAGCGCATGCGGGTCTTAAGGGCCGGGAGGTCTGGATCGCTGCAAGTCTTAGAGCAGGGAGTCCAGGGGGACCAGGGGGTGAAGCTGACCTCCTCAGCGCCTTGGAAGTGGGGAGCAGAAAGACACAGGAGGTCAGTTTCCTAGCTCTTCACCACCGTGTGGGTTTGACCCTCCCTCTCCAGTGGAATGGGAATCCGATGAAGTAGTCTAAATCGGACTTTGCCACCGCCCTGCCGCTTGAGGAGTTCCTTCCCTCCCCCTTACCCGGAGTGCCAGAGACGGGCTCTTTTGTGGGACCAGCCAGAGCTGTGGAGAAGAACAGAGCTGATTTAATTGGTGCAGCGGATCGTGACCAGCCCTGGGGGCCCCCCTCCCGCCCTTCTGCAATTAGCCCCTGGCAGGAGCAAGGAAATCAGACATGCAATATGGGGCAGGGAGAGAGATTTCCTCCTCCTCTTCCTCTGTTGTTGAAGGGGGAGAAAGGTGTGGTGTAAACAAAAGCAATGAAATGATGTCTAAAATATACTAGGTGCTAAATATACTAGGTGTTAAATGACCAGATTCCCAGCGTGCCAGGAATATTTCCCATCGATCAGAGATCAATGTGTTAAACATCTTGCAGGATTTTGCAGGGCCTTGAGAAAAGCTGATGGGGTGGCAGGAGGGGTTTGTGAGTTTCCTGCATTTTGCAGGGGGTTGGACTAGATGACTCTGGAGGTCCCTTCCAACTCTTCTATGATTCTATGCTGCCAGACCCTGGTGGTTGTGTGGCCCCCACGGGGCCATCCCAGCCTTGGAAACGTTGCGGGGGGTGACAGTGGGGGAGAAGCTGCCATTTCTGGCCAGAATAACCTCCCTCCCCCTTCAAGGGTTGTGGCCTTCTTGCTTTGCTGAGCCTCCAGTCTCCTCTCAGGGGAACTTGAGGGCCAGTGAGAAGGGCACTGGATTTGAATTCAACAGCACCTTTTGGAAGTTAAATCTCTCTTCAGTAGATATGAGTAGATGTGAATGGAGATCCCAGAGTCCTTCTATCCCAGCCTGCAGGTGGGAGCAGCATTGTGAAGAAAGGAGCCAGGATGCAGAGACACATGCAGAATGCAATCAGAGCAGGGGGGAGTGCTCAGTGGGAGGAGTCACCCTACAGCATGGACTGTGTCCGTTTTTGTGTGTAGGTGGAGAGCAGGGGTCCCCTGGCCCACGGACCAGACATAAGAACATAAGAGAAGCCATGCTGGATCAGGCCAGTGGCCCCTCCAATCCAACACTCTGTGTCACATAAGAACATAAGAGAAGCCCTGTTGGATCAGGCCAATGGCCCATCCAGTCCAACACTCTGTGTCACATAAGAACATAAGAGAAGCCCTGTTGGATCAGGCCAATGGCCCATCCAGTCCAACACTCTGTGTCACACAGGGGCCAAAGAAACCAGGTGCCATCAGGAGGTCCACCAGTGGGGCCAGGATGCTAGAAGCCCTCCCACTTTGCCCCCCGCCCCAAGAACCAAGAATACAGAGCATCTCTGCCTCAGACATAAGGACATAAGAGAAGCCATGTTGGATCAGGCCAATAGCCCATCCAGTCCAACACTCTGTGTCACACAGTGGCCAAAAAACCCAGGCGCCATCAGGAGGTTCATCAGTGGGGCCAGGACACTAGAAACCCTCCCACTGTGCACCCCCAAGCACCAAGAAGACAGAGCATCACTGCCTCAGACATAAGAGAAGCCATGTTGGATCAAGCCAGTGGCCCATCCAGTCCAACACTCTGTGTCACACAGTGGCCAAAAAACCCAGGTGCCATCAGGAGGTCCATCAGTGGGGCCAGGACACTAGAAGTCCTCCCACTGTGCCCCCCCCCAAGCACCAAGAATACAGAGCATCACTTGCTTCAGACATAAGAACATAAGAGAAGCCATGTTGGATCAGGCCAATGGCCCATCCAGTCCAACACTCTGTGTCACACAGTGGCCAAAAAACCCAAGTGCCATCAGGAGGTCCATCAGTGGGGCCAGGACACTAGAAGCCCTCCCAATGTTGCCCCCCCCCCAAGCACCAAGAATACAGAGCATCACTGCTCAAAAAATCATGCTTGGTCTGGGTAGGTCATGCATCTGAGCAGATTGGAAGCCCCTGGAGCATCGATGGCAACACTGGGGCATCTGGGACATTATTCAGCAGGCGGCTGCTCTGAATCCAGCACCACAAAGCAGCTGTTTTCACCCCCTCTCCTGCCCCCCTGCCCAACGCCTCTTACCTTGGCAATCTGGTGCTTGGCAGTACCTGATGTCAACGCGGGGGCCCACGCATTCCTTCCCCCCATTGGCAGGCGAGGGATTGTTGCAGTCGCGTGACCTGGTCATGTTCCCCAGCCCCCCACAGGTCAAGGAGCAGGGGGTCCACAGGCTCCAGGGGGCGAAGCCTCCATCCACGGGGCAGAGGGAGAAAACGCAGGCCAGCTGTCCATTGCGACAGGAGCTGAGGCAAAGGACAGAAATCGCGGGGACACTGAGGCAGAGGAGATCACAGAGGGGGAAGTGGCCTCCAGGGTCATCTAGTCCAACCCCCTGCACAAGGCAGGAACTTCTCAAATGCTTCCTCCATACACATACCTCCCCCCCCCCATGCCCAGAAGATGGCAAAAGCCTGCAGGATCCCTGGGCCAATCTGACCTGGAGAAGAACCGCTGCCTGACCCCAAAGGGGAGAACGGCATTTCCCTGAGCGTGTAAGAAGGGGCCACGACAACCAGGACTGGATCGATATGTTTTTTGAGGGGGGCAAAATTAAAAAATGGCGCCCCCTTATGGGCCATTCTATCTTATGGCCCCGTAGAATACAATGGACTCCATACCCAATTTGACACCCCCCCTCCATCGGCTCCCAGGGCAAGCCCCCCCCCTATGCCCCCCCCCGCCCTCCTTCTCACAATCTGCCTGATTCACAGAATCAGCATCGCTGTCAGATGCCCATCTAGCCTCTGCCTGAAAACCTCCGAAGGAGGAGATCACATCCGATGGCACAACAGCTGCAGGGCCTCAGGTAGGTGCCCCATGGCTCCTATTCCCTGATCTTTTCAACAGGAGGTGTTTCCAAGGCCTGAACCTGGGGCCTTCTGCTTGCCCAGCTGATGTTCTAATGCTGAGCCAAACCTTTGCCCCCCCCTGCATTTAACTTGGGCCCCACTCACCAGTTGCTGCAGGCGGAATGGATGGTGGTGTTTGGCGGCACTTCCTCCCCAAGGGAAGGCAGCCAGCTCTTCCAGGCTGCAGCCAGAGTGCTGGGGTCAAAGGAGTGGTTCCAGAGCATCTTCAGGGCCTCCTCGGTCACGATGCAGGGACACTCCTGTGCCGGAGGGAGAGGACAAGCACAGGGGGGCGTGGAGGGGGGTGGTTAGAAAAAACAGGTTGCTTACCTGTAACTGATGATCTTCGAGTGGTCATCTGTGCAGTCACACACATGGGTCTTGCTGCAGGCCACGGATCCATATCTTGGAGTCTCCAATAACTCACCTAGAGCGTTTTTTGGCGTGCTTTCCGCTCGCCCTGGGGAGCAGGCATTGACTGCACATGCCTGGAGCGAGTGGGAGGCACCATTCCCACTCAGTTTCTTCCAGCCGCTACTGACAGTCTACAAAGGTAAAAACCAAGGCAGAAAAAGCCAGCAGAGGGGAAGGCTGGGTGGGCGTGTGTGACTGCACAGATGACCACTCGAAGAGCATCAGTTACAGGTAAGCAACCTGTTTATCTTCATCATGGTCTCTGTGCAGTCCCACACATGGGTGACTAGCAAGCTGAAAATCAAAAGGAAGGTGGGTGCTGGCAAGAAAAAAACATTTCCATACTTACAATGTATGCATGTAAGCATGTATGCATGTATGAAATTGCCTGGGGTGATTTCAGTGGAAGATGGTCCTGAGTGCCGCTTGGCCGAAGGAGGCGTCCCATCTGGCACGAACATCCAAGGTGAGGACCATGATGCAGCAGCACAGACGTCCTCTAAGAAGACACCCTTCAGGAAGGCCGAAGAGGTCGAGACTGCTCTAGTCGAGTGAGCCTTAAGGCCTTCAGGTAAAGGTTGCTTAGCAACTTCGTAACACAACCGGATTGCAATGGGTACCCACTTAGAGAGTCTCTGGGTAGAAATTTTGCGTCCTCTTTGAGGATTGCCGTAGGCCACAAATAAGTTAGGGTCCTTACGGAACGGTTGTGTACGAGAGAGGTAAAAGGACAAAGCTCTTCTGACATCGAGAGCGTGTAGAGCTCTTTGTCCAGAGTCTTTAGGATTAGGAAAAAACATGGGCAACGAAGTAGAAGTTGAAAGATGAAATTTCGATACAACCTTGGGTAAGAAAGCAGGATCCGCTCTCAGGACCACCTTGTTCCTATGAAAAACTATAAGGTGGGTCAGAACGGAAGGCACACAAGTCACTGGCCCGCTTGCCAGAAGTGATAGGAACCAACAGGGCAGTCTTCCAAGAGAGAAGATTGAGGTCCACAGTGGCCAAGGGTTCAAATGGAGGTTTCATAAGTTGTGAAAGAACTAACAACAAACTCCAAACTGGCACAATCGGTTTGATAGGAGGGTGAAGGTGCAACATGCCCTTGAGGAATGATTTGGACAGTCTATGAGAGAAAACAGTCTGCCCGTCAATAGGCTTGTGGAAAGCAGAAATGGTTGAAAGGTGAACCTTTAAAGAAGAATAACTGAGACCCGACACCTGTAGAGACAGCAGGTATTCTAGGATCGAAGGGAGAGGTACAGACTCTGGATCAAGTTGTTGAGAGGATGCAAAGGAGCAGAAGCACTTCCACTTACACTGGTATGAGCGCCTGGTAGAAGGTTTTCTAGCATTCAGGATAACTTCCGCTACTCTCGGTGGTAAAGATGTGGCCGAATTCTCCAAGCCGTAAGTCCTAGAATTTGGGGGTTGTGGTGCCATACTTGGCCGTGATCTTTGGAGAGGAGATCGTCTGCCAGGGGAAGGCGGCGATAAGTGTGATGCGACATCTGAAGGAGTCTCGTGAACCACGGTTGCCGTGGCCACCATGGCGCTATCAGTATGCAGTCTGTACCATCCCAAGCAATTTTGAGTAGAGATCGGGAAATTAGAGGGGTTGGTGGAAAAAGATAATGAAGAGGACCCCTCCAGCTGTGGAGAAAAGCATCGCTGCCTCTCCTGGTATAAAAGAGAGGGCATTTCGAGTTGTCCTTCGTAGCAAAAACATCTACTTTTGGAGTCCCGAAGCATGCAAAGATGCGATGCAAATAACGTGGATTGAGGGACCATTCGTGGTCATCTATGTGAATTCTGCTGAGAGAATCGGCCAAGACATTCTTTATCCCTGGAAGGTGAATGGCAGTCAGGTAGATGCTGTTTTTGATGCACCATTCCCAAAGAAGTATGGCTATGTGGCACAGACGGATAGATCTGGTACCGCCCTGCTTGTTCACATAAAAAACTGTGGCCATATTGTCGGTTGTGATCTGGACATGTCGGTTGATTACAGATGGAAGGAACGATTGAAGAGCCCTGTGAACGGCTATGAGTTCTAGGCAGTTTATGTGCATGGCCCTCTCAGGCGCAGTCCACAGACCCCTGACAGTCTTGTCCTCTGAGTGGGCTCCCCATCCCCACTTGGAGGCATCTGTAGTCACGATGACAGACGGAGGAGGAAGAACAAAGGGCATTCCGCAAAGTAAATTGTCCGGTACAGTCCACCAAACAAGGGAGAGCCGAACCCTCTGAGGTACAGTGAGAACGGTATTCTGTGGTTGTACGTGTGGATGGTAGGCATGAACAAACCAAAGCTGGAGATGTCGCATGCGCAGTATTGCAAATCGAAGAACTGAAGCTGTTGCGGCCATGAGGCCCAGAAGACGTTGGATGGTGATTGCAGGTTGCATTGGGGTACGTATGACCTCCTGGGCCAGGGACAGGATGGTGTGGGCACGATCCCTGGGAAGAAAAACTAGATGAGGAGATGTGCAGAGACGAGCACCTATGAACTGTAGGTCCTGAATTGGGGTGAGGTGAGATTTGGTAGCATTCACACACAGGCCCAGGGAGGCGAGAAGAGAGAGTGTTGTTTTGAGATTCTTCGCCAGTTGATGTGCTGTGGGAGCGATGAGTTACCAGTCGTCTATGTACGGGAACACTGGAATGTTGCGAAGACACAGAGCAGCTGCGACTACTGCCATGCACTTCATAAACACTCTGGGGGCGGTGGACAGCCCGAAAGGGAGGGATCAATACTGGAAGTGATGTTCTCCCATGGCAAAGTGAAGATATTTGCGGTGCTGAGGTCTGATGGTCACATGGAAATAAGCGTCCTGAAGATCCAGGGATGCCATCCAGGAATCCTGCGGAATTAGGGGAAGGATGGATTGGACAGAGATCATTCTGAATTTCTTGTAGACTATCCACTTGTTTAGTCTCCTGAGATCCAGAATGGGTCGCTTGCCCCCATCCCTCTTGGGCACCAGGAAATATCGTGAGTAGAAACCTGTCCCCCGATGGTGAGGAGGAACAGGTTCTATGGAATTTTTTTGGAGCAAGTTCAGAATCTCTTGTTTGAGATGAGGGGAGGGTGGAGTAACAGTGAAGTAGTGGTGGTGAGGTGGGAAAATGAACTCGATTGCATAACCTAGGCGGATTATGGTGAGCACCCAAGAGTCCGTGGTGATTGAGCTCCAGGTTGGATAGAACGGGAGAAGACGTGTTTGATAGCAGGGATTCAGCTGTTGAGTGAGATGCAGAGGGGAGTCAAAGAGACTGCTTGGCTGCCTGAGAAGACTTCTTTGTCTGCTGAGAGCATGGCCTCTGTTGGAAGGGTTGCTTTTGTTGGGGGGGTTTCCTCTTCCAGTAATCGGATTGCTTAGGAGAGCGTTGACGCCTCTGAAAAGATGGTCTCCAGGGCTTAGGTCGATTGAACTGCTGGGAGGCTGGCTGAGAGACTCCAAGGCGCTTGGAGCTTGAGGCCGTCATCTACTGAAGTGAGGACTTCATCAATGGATGCATGAAAGAGGCCAAGACCATCAAAAGGTAGGTCTTTGATTTTTTGTTTAATATCGGGTTGCCGGTTGGTTGACCTCAGCCAGGCGTGTCGACGCAATGCCACCGATGAAGCGAACACTCTAGATGAGCAGGAAACGGCATGTCTGATGGTGTTAATCTGCTGTTTTGAAACTCGTGATAGCTCAGAGACTAAATTAGATGCAGCTCTCTGAGAAGTCTCAGGCAGAGAAGGAATGAGAGGAGTAAATTGGTTGGTGAGATTAAATGTATATGCTGCAAAATAAGCCAAGTAATTATTAAGCTTGGAATTAGTAGAGGCAAGGTTGTAAATCTTGCAAGCCAAGGTGTCCAACTTCCGGCCCTCACGATCAGGAGGAGTAGGGTGCCTGGATGGTTTGGCTTTAGTCGCTGAGTGCACAATTATGGAGTTTGGAGCAGGATGGAAGGCTAAAAATTTAGAATCAGGAGCATGTACTCTGTACAGGGAGTCAAAGCGCTTTGAAGTAGGTGGAATTGAAGCAGGTTTGTCCCAGGCCTCACGCAGACCTTCCAAGTGCACTGGCAACATAGGTAGGAGAGACCCCGCTGGGAAATCCACCTGAACCAGATCATGGACTATGTCAGAAACTTTGGGTGAGTCAGAAGGAAGAGTAACATTCAAGGCTTCAGCCATGGTAGTAATCAGGTTAAGGTAGGCCTTTGAACTGTCCGATGGAGAAAGATGGGCTGGCTGCGTGGAATCCGAGGCAGGAGAGCCAGGAGGATCTTCGGAGTCAGAAGAGACTGAGCTGTCCCCGTTGGATTGGGATTCCTCGGTTGCAGGAGAGATCAGAGGCTTAGTAGGTGCACATGTGGATGCACGTTCCTCGGAAGGTTTAGACTTTTCTTGTAAGGCAGTCGAAGTCATGGTCGATGTAGAAGTCGTGGCCGGAGCAGCAGATATGGTGGCAGAAGCAGTGCAGGGTATAAAAGGTTCTCAGTACCGAGGAGGTTCACAGACTCGAAGGGCTTCACGGTCTCGAGAAGAGAGATACTCCGGGTCTTGGGTACGAGAAGGCTCATGGTACTGAGGAGATTCGAAGTCACAGATTTGAGGTGTTGATACATCACGGCTGTGGGATGCGACCTCGAATTCACGGTACTGAGAGTGACGGAAACCCTCATCTGAGGGGGAATGGGAGTAGCAATGGTACACCCGGCGATGTCTGGGAGATGGTGATCTGGAGAGTGAGGAATATTCATATCGACCCCTCTGGTAATAGTCCTGGTATTCACGGTAGACTGGAGAGCGTGAACGGAAATAACGACGTCGAACCGGTGAGCGGGATCGGACATGCTGGGTGGAAACCTGTGTCGACGACTCTCTGTAGAGAGGAGAAACTCTGATGTCTCGAAAGGATCCAACCTGTAGCAAAGACCGGGGATGCTCCTGAGAGAAAGTCGGATCCGAACGGGGATCGGGTTCGAGGATGTCGAACGGCACCACGCTATGGACCGAGGGCGAGCGAGATCGAACAGGTATAACCTCGACTGCAGCTGGGGAGTGAGGAGTGAGATGTGGCATATTGGAGATGACGTCGGAGGGCACCGAAAGCTCTGGTGGAACAAGAGGTTGGATCGGAGCTGAGTGTGTGGAAACCGATGCCATCGACGTTGCTATAGCAGTCGAAGTGGTGGCCCTTGGGGAAGTCGTCGAAGTCGACCTTGTCGGATCGCGGGATTTCTTCGGGGCCGAGGTGGACGAATCAGTATGGCAAGACTTCTTCGAAGCCTTGCGGCCGGTGTCGGAGTGCTTGGATGGTCTCTTGTTGGACTAATGCTTCTTGTGAAGTTGAGGAGCAGCCGATGCAGCCGAATCTCCCGCTCAGTGTGGGGGAGGCGGCAAATGAGAGCTGGGCATAGCCCAAAGAGAGCAGGAAACTTTGAAGTCTGGCCACTCGGTTTTTTCGCGCCTGTTTACCAAAGCTGGTGCGATGAGGGCAAGCATTTACCCAATGAGCTTCACCCAAGCAGAAAAGACAGTACGAATGTCCGTCTGAAGTAGGGATTTTAGATCCACACCTCCGACACTTTTTGAAAGTAATTTTCCCTTCAATACGCTCCGGACAACGGAGAGGAGAAAAATAGGGAAAGGAAAGCGCAAAAACAAGGGCTTTTTTTTAAATTTTATAAGGACGAAAAATTATAGAAGAAAGGTAAGAGAAAAAGGAGAATATGATACCAAACAGGAGAAGACGAGCTGAGGAGAAGACGAGCTGTGGAGAGAGGAATGCAGCATGGTAGGTGTTGTCCGGGCGGCGGAAAGGAAAAAACTGAGTGGGAATGGTGCCTCCCCCTCGCTCCAGGCATGTGCAGTCGATGCCTGCTCCCCAGGGCGAGCGGAAAGCACACCAAAAAACGCTCTAGGTGAGCTGTTGGAGACTCCGTGGTATGGATCCGTTGCCTGCGGTAAGACCCATGTGTGGGACTGCACAGAGACCACGATGAAGATCGCTACGGTTTCCCTGCCTCGGAGGACCCAAAGAGGGACGGCTGACGGGCTGAGGCGTGAGGTCCCCACCAGGCAGAGAAGAAATCTTGGCCTGCTCTGAATCATCAGCTGGCTCTCTTGGGAGCAGGGAGGCCCACATTGGACCTGGCAGCAGCCACAAGCCCCCCCTTCCCCCCCCCCGTGACCACCGGCACTCCTTTAGAGGAGGATTTAGCTGCATAAAAGTCACCAGGGGGGCAGCTGGAGAAAGGTGTGGGCCGAGGGACCCCAATTCCAACATGGGAGATTCCTGGAGATTTGGCAGCAGGGTCCGGGGAGGGTGGAGTTTGGGGAGAAGAAGAAGATAGAAGATATTGGATTTATACCCCACCCTCCACTTTGAATCTCAGAGCAGCTTACAATCTCCTCCCCCCCACAACAGACACCCTGTGAGGTGGGTGGGGCTGAGAGAGCTCTCCCAGAAGCTGCCCTTTCAAGGACAGAGTCTCAGAGCGGCCTACAATCTCCTTTCCCTTCCTCCCCCACAACAGACACCCTGTGAGGCAAAAGGGGCTGAGAGAGCTCTCCCAGGAGCTGCTCTTTCAAGGATAGAGTCTCAGAGTGGCCTACAATCTCCTTTATCTTCCTCCCCCACAACTGACACCCTGTGAGGCGGGTGGGGCTGAGAGACCTCTCCCAGGAGCTGCCCTTTCAAGGACAGAGTCTCAGAGTGGCCTACAATCTCCTTTATCTCCCCCCCCCCGACAACAGACACCCTGTGAGGTGGGTGGGGCTGAGAGGGCTCTCACAGCAGCTGCCCTTTCAAGGACAACCTCTGCCAGAGCTATGGCTGACCCAAGGCCATCCCAGCAGGTGCAAGTGGAGGAGTGGGGAATCAAACCTGGTTCTCCCAGATAAGAGTCTGCACACTGAATCACTACACCAAGCTGGCATGAGCTCAGCAGGAATGTGATGCTGTAGAGTTCAAGCTGCCATTTCTTCCGGGGAAACCAGTTGGAGATACTGTTTAACATGTGGTGATTAACATGTGGAATTCACTGCCATAGGAGGTGGCGGCGGCTACAAGCATAGCCAGTTTCAAGAGGGGACTGGATAAAAATATGGAGCAGAGGTCCATCAGTGGCTATTAGCCACAGTATATTATTGGAACTGTCTGGGGCATTGATGCTCTGTATTCTTGGTGCTTGGTGGGGGGTGCACAGTGGCAGGGCTTCTAGCCCCACTGGGGAACCTTCTGATGGCACTTGGGTTTGGTTTTTTTTGCCACTGTGTGACACAGAGTGTTGGACTGGATGGGCCTTTGGCCTGATCTAACATGGCTTCTCTTATGTTCTTATGTTCTCCAGGGGAAATCTCGGCCCCACATGGAGAATGGCAAGGCCAGGAGCTCTTGAGTGAGATGCGGACTCTCTCTTGTGTCTCTGGGCCTGGCAACCTCTTCCTGCCACTAGGCAGGGAATAAACCTTCCCCTTTCTTTGGAGATCGAAACCAAATATCCCGCCCTGCCCACCCCCCCGCACCAGCCACTCTGTGGTGGCCATTTTGTGCCCACAACCTTCTCTCAGCATTCCCAAAGTGTCTGCAGGCTTGGCTCCTCCTTTTAACTCATCACCCAACTCAGATACTGGAAGGGAGAGGCTCCGCAGGTAAAATCACAACGCCAAGATCCACTCATGAATTCTGAAAAGCTGCCCCAGAGAGGAGGGGCCTCACCTGGACACAAGCCCCTCGGTGGTGGTAGGTGCCCACAGGGCAGTGACACCCCTCCTCGCAGCCATCTGAGAAGCAGTCCATCTGGCGGGTGAGGTGGGCACAGCTGTAGGGGCACCCCTCTTCCTTCAGGCACTCCCGGTACAAACGTCCCACTGGGCAGCCCACCTCTGGAAAGAGGGAAGATGGGGACTGAGGTCACCTCCAGACACAGGAAGCCCTGGAATCGCTTAGCAGGAATTCAGGGGGAGGGGGCAGATCTCATCATGCCGTTTCTGCCTCCTCCTGCGTGTGTCCCCCTTAGTCTCAAGGCCTCCTCAGCCCCAAGAGGGCAGCCGTGTTGGTCTGAAGCAGTTGAACAAAGCAAGAGTCAAGTTGCACCTTTAAGACCAGCCATTTTTTATTGAGAATGTAAGTTTTTGTGTGCTCTCAAGCACACTTCATCAGACGAGGAATCCAGCACAGGAATCCAGGCTCTGCTCAGCTATTTATGGCATTGCTCACTGTGCTGGATTCCTCGTCTGATGAAGTGTGCTTAAGAGCACACGAAAGCTGACGTTCTAAATAAAAACTGGTTGGTCTTAAAGGTGATACTTGACTCCTGCTTTGTTCCTCAGTCCCAAGTCAGCAACTGGTTGCTCTGGGGAAACTGAGTGACATTCCCAAGCGCCACCACACAGCACCACTGAGGGACGGGATCACACCACAAAGAAAAGAACTTTCTTCTCGTGCTGCTTCTTGGCATCCACCACGCCTTCTTCCCTGCCTAAGTCTGGCTGGTTTTGACTGGCAGAAGGTGGCTGGGAGATGCAGAGAGACGCTGCTGCTGGGGAAAGGCCTGAATCCTCCTCCCCATTCCAGACCCCCACAGAACACAAGCAAGGACTCTGACAGCCCGGTACAGAATCAGGCTGGGGGGTCCACCAGCCCCACGTGGCAGCAGCTCCCCAGAGACCCCCAGAGATGGTTTCCCCCACTCCTGCTGACTGTGATCCCTTCTGTGGGGACTACACAGGCTACCACTCAGCACCGCTTCCCTTCCAGGATACAGCAGGATCCGGGGTGTGTCCCAGGGGACTGCTGGGCTGGAGAACTGGGTTCAAATCCCCAAGACTTTTCATTAACTCTTTTTTTTTTTAAGTAAGCTCTACAGAGTCTGCTAGCACGACTCCCTGCTGCAGTTTACAAAATCACCATGAATCCAGTCTTCCCAACCTCTGGCAGCTGCCAGAAGCACAAAAAGACAGGCAAAGAGAACAGCGAAAAGAAAGGCAAGGCGGTGCGGTGTGGGGTGGTGTGGTGGGCAGAGGGAGGGACTGAGTTCTGGAAGACGTGTGTTCAAACACCACTGTGCCATGAAGCTTGTTCGATTACCTTGAGCCAGTCAGACAAAAGCACGAAAACAAACACACACACACACCTTAGACTACCTTGTAAGAAAACTGGGGGGAGGGCAATTAATTTCTGGGCACTGTCCATCCAAGATACGGAAGGAAGCACCAGGCGGTGCAAGCGGAAGTGCACAAAATCAATGCACCTTTCCACTTAGTGCATCGCTGGATCCAAACTGCTGTTCATCACTTGCACATCTAATTCTATGAACCGCCAAAGTCTGAATGTGGGAGGGGGAACTCACCCAGGCACACTTGCGTGTTGCACGTCTTGCTCTGCGTGGTCAAGCCGTGGCACTCCGGCTGGCGACACTGGCGGCTGCGCACTTGCTCTCCCCCACCGCAGGAGACAGTGCAGGGGGCCCACGGAGACCACTCCCCCCAGGCCTCCTCCTCTGCGAGACACAGGCAAGGGAGAGGTCAGGCAAGGCCAACGGGGGGGGGGAGAGAACACCCACCTGTCCTCTCCCTCTGCCCACCCCCAGCCGGCTGCTTCTTCCAGGTATTTACCCCACAAGGGGAAAACATCAGGCACCAGATGGAGGCCTCCCTCCCTCCCTCCCTCTGTGCTGTAAGCCCAGGTTGCATCCAGCCTCCCTTAACTGCAGGCACTTTCAGACCTTAAAGCAAACTCCAAGGAGAGATTCAGTCATAATCTCTTGTCCTCCCATCCAGCCTGGCCCTCAGAATCAGGCCTCTAACTGGGGGAAGGGTCATCTATCCAGGCCATGTCTTCCCCCACCCTGAAAGGGAAAGTGCCTCCCCTCCCCCTCTGCTTCTTTATGGGTTGATCTGACAGAGCAGAGGTGTCCCTCCCACTGGGGTCCTCGCCCCTCCTCACCTGGGCAATTCTGCTGGTTTGGGCAGGCTCCTTGCTGCTCCCCGCTGCCCACGCACCCACGGCCTCCATTCTGGGGGGCTGGGTTGTCGCACTGGCGGAAGCGGAACTGGACTCCCTCCCCACAGCTCTGCGTGCAGGGGGACCATGGCCCCCAGGTGCTCCAGCCTCCGTGCAGGTGACAGGAGGGGTCCACGCGGCACCGCAGGTGTCCAGCCACGCAAGTGCTGGGGGAGGAAAGTGGAGAGGGGGAGGAGGGTCAGGGCTGCTACTTGCAACATTCACTAAGACACTTCCTGAGTGAAGGAGCAGAGGGAATTTGGGAGGAGTTGCAAATACGGCAGAAGACAGAAACTGATCTCGACAGGCTGGGAAACTGGGCTAAAACCAATAAAATGAATTTTAACAGGGATAAATGTGAAGTTCTGCATTTCAGTAGGAGAAATCCAATGCATGGTTATAGGATGGGGGAGACGTGTCTTAGCAGTAGTATGTGTGAAAAGGATCTAGGGGTCTTACTAGACCATACGCTGAACATGAGTCAGCAATGTGATGCGGTGGCTAAAAAGGCAAATGCAATTTTGGGCTGTATCAACAGAAGTATAGTGTCCCGATCACGTGATGTAATGGTATCGCTTTACTCTGCTCTGGTAAGACCTCATCTGGAGTATTGTGTTCAGTTTTGGCACCCCAATTTAAGAAGAATATAGACAATCTAGAAGGTGTCCAGAGGAGGGCGACGAAGATGGTGAGGGGTCTGGAGACCAAGTCCTATGAGGAAAGGTTGAAGGAGCTGGGGATGTTTAGCCTGGAGAGGCGGCGGCTGAGAAGTGATAGGATCCCCATCTTCAAGTACTTGAAGGGCTCTCCTATAGAGAAAGGTGCAGAATTCTTTTTTGTGGCCCCAGAAGGTAGGACCAGAACCAGTGGGATGAAATTAAATCAGGAGAGTTTCTCGCTCAATGTGACGGAACCGGCCCGATTCTGCCTTCAGACCCGGTCCCGTCAGCTCCCTATTGAGTCGCCAACTCCTGGAGGGAGCTATTTCTCCTCCTGCCCCTTGGGCTCGCTGCCACCACCTGCTCAGTCCCGGGGTTCAGATTGAGAGGAACAGGACTCCCAATCCCCCTCTCCAGCTGTGAGGCTAAGCCTCCAGGTCCTCTGCCACCCCGCACTTGGGTTTCACAGAGACCTCAGCGCTTCTTTGGGGCACCCCTGGAGGATTGGCACCTTATCCAACTGCATGCCTTCCCCCTTCCCCGGGGCCCCCTTCTCAAAAACAGCGTGGTCTAAAGCGGTCTGGGGATCTATGTGGTACAGAGATTGACTGCCAGCATTTTAAACAGAAAAAACATTTATTTAAAAGAGAAAACAATAGGGGAAGAAAAACAAAACAAAAACAGTTGCATCTACAAAATTAGCACAGCACAGCCCAGCACAGCACAGCCCAGCACAGCACAGCAACCAGTATAACAAAGAAAAGTTGATTATAAACGCGTCCTGCTGGCCCTGATCTAAACTTGCCCTGTCTTGTGAATTACTTACTTAGTCTGCCTGCCTGGGGCCCCCCCAGGCAGGAGCCTCCATTGCTCACCACATGCTCGCTCGAGCCCCAGTTCAAATCTGGCTTCTCTTCCTGCCTAACACATGTAAGGAACAACAGCACTTCCTGCCTCTCTAGGAGATTTTCCCCCTAGCGTTGTTGGTTTGGCTCTGGAAGGGAGGGGGGGAGTGAGGGGAAGGCTACAAAGCCTGCTGAGGGATTTACTGACCCCTGCCAAATGAAGCACCACCACTGACTAAAATGGCGTTTCTCCACACTCAACATTAGGAAGAACTTCCTGACAGTGAGAGCAGTTGTTCCTCAGTGGAACAGGCTTCCTCCTCAGGAGGTGGTGGGCTCTATTTTTAAACAGAGTTAGAGCAGGGATGTCAAACATGCAGCCCGGGAGTCAAATCAAGCCCCTGAAGGGCTCCTCTCAGCCCCCTGAGCAACTGGCTCTTGCCTGCTTCCTTCTCCCTCTCTCTTCCTTCTTTCTGCACCTCAGCTTGCTTTGCAAGGCTTGCTCAATCACATCGGAGCTACCGAGCAAAACTTCAATTTCCTCCATTAGTTGCGGCTCCTCCCCCTCCTGGTGCCTTGGCGAGGAAGGGAAAGAGCCAGAGCTCCCTTTGCCCAGTTCCCCGGATCCCACGGGAGAAATACAAAGAAAGCATCTTTAAGACCAACAAGTGCTAATGTTTTAAGCATGTTTTAAGTTTTTTTTAAAAAAAATATTTGTCATGTTTGTCTGTGTCCTTTAAAAAGTTTATATCTCTGCTCCCTAATCTTCCGTAGGCCCAGCCTGACAAGGTCTCATTTATGTCAGATCTGGCCCTCATAACAAATGAGTTTGACACTCCTGGTCTGGAGGGCTATCTGACAGCAATGAGGATCCTGTGAACTTAGGGGGAGGTGTTGGTGAGTTTCCTGCATTGTGCAGGGGGTTGGACTAGAAGATTCTGGAGGTCCCTCCCAACTCTAGGATTCTATGAGTTAGTAGCTAAGAGACCCTCAGAGGGAGCTTTGACTCTTGAGAGCTTCGACTCTGGAAATCTTGGTGGTCTCTCAGGAGCTCCTGGCCTCGAATCCAGCTCTTCTGCTGCAGACCAACATGGCTGACCCCTCTGGAACTCTCCGAGGGGCAAGGGAGAGCTATGAAGTGGACTGCGAGGAGCAGCAGAGAGGATGGTGGCAGTGGAGGACGTGTGGATGTGCTGGTGGGGGAGGTCTTGAGGAGGGATCTGGAAGAGGGGAGGGAAGAGCCCATAGGCAAGGACTGGCAAAGACGGGGGGGTGCGGGGAAGAGCAGAGGGCAGGTGAATAGGGATCTCTGGAAGCCAGGGGAAAAAGGGAGGCAGGCACGAGAAGGAGCTTCTCGCCTCTACCAAAGGCTGGGTGCCAGTGAAGCAGCAGAGATTCTCTGGATTCTCAGTGTTTGGAGCTAAGGGCGTGGGTTCGGATGCCACCTCTTCAGTGCATTTCAACAAAAGCTTCTGTGAAACACAACAACCAAACATACATGATATCTTGAAAAAGATTAGGAGACGTAAATAAATGAATAGCAGCACCACCTGGGACGGGTGGTTGACCCTGCTGGGCATTGTGGAGGTGGGGGGGAGGGGGCAGAGTGCAGAAGCTTTGCCCGGGAGGTCTTCTCTTTGAGGACTCCAGCTGCTTGAGTGGCCCACACTCACCAGTTCTGGCAAGGCCCGTAGATGTCCTCTCCTGGCTCAGCGAACTCCCAGGGAGCCAAGCCCGACCAGGAAGACAGATTGCGGCTCTCGGGAGCACCTGCGGGGAAGGAAGGAGACCAGTCTGGCCAAATAGCCCTTTCACACCTTGGCCGGCTCCCCTCCCCCCCACCCCATTGCCAGGTCACCAATTTCCACCCTCTTCCAAGAACAGCTCATGGACGGTGGCTCAGTGGTCGAGCATCTGCTTGGGAAGCAGAAGGTCCCAGGTTCAATCCCCGGCATCTCCAACTAGAAAGGGTCCAGGCAAGTAGACGTGAAAAACCTCCGCTTGAGACCCTGGAGAGCGGCTGCCTGTCTGAGGAGACAAGACTGACTTTGATGGACCGAGGGGGGTCTGATTCAGTATAAGGCAGCTTCATATGTTCTCAAGGAATGAAGGCAACTTTAAGGGAGGGATGGTAGCTCAGTGGTAGAGCATCTGCTTGGTAAGCAGAAGGTCCCAGGTTCGATCCCTGATATCTTTAACTAAAAAGGGTCCAGGCAAGTAGGTGATGGAGATGGGGGGACGGTGGCTGAGTGGCAGAGCCTCTGCTTGGGAAGCAGGAGGTCCCAGGTTCGATCCCCGGCATCTCCAACTAAAAAGGGTCCAGGCAGTAGGTGATGGAGATGGAGGGATGGTGGCTGAGTGGCAGAGAATCTGCTTGGGAAGCAGAAGGTCCCAGGTTCAATCCCTGATATCTCCAACTAAAAAGGGTCCAGGCAAGTAGGCATGAAAAACCTCTGCTGGAGACCCTGGAGAGCCATGAATGGGGCTGTGGCTCAGTGGTAGAGCATCTGCTTGGTAAGTAGAAGGTCCAATCCCCGGCATCTCCAACTAAAAAGGGTCCAGGCAAGTAGGCATGAAAAACCTCTGCTGGAGACCCTGGAGAGCTGCTGCCCATTTGAGTAGACAAGACTGACTTTGATGGACCGAGGGGAGTCTGATTCTGCATAAGGCAGCTTCACATGTTCATATGTTCAAAGGAGCCGGGACTCTCAGAAGCCTCCTGCCCTGAACCTCTGGCTGGTTTCTAAGGTGCAGCTAGACGGGAAACAAGTTGTCCTACTGCAGACTAACGCAGGTGCCCTAATGGCTTGAGGTGTTTCATGTGCCCAAGAGAGGTGCTTCTGTCCCTTCCCAGGAATGCTGCTGCCACAGGAGGGGTGCCAGTCCCTCCCACTCCACTGACGGCTGGCAGCACTGGTGCCCTCTGCATGGGGGGAGAACAGGCCCTGCCCCCTTGGTGTTGCTTCTCTGGAGTATCCTGGCAGGGCAACTCTTGGAGCAAGCCTGCCCAGGCACAACTCCAAGAAGGAGAGGAGAGCCCCTGCAAGCTGGCCTCAGAGCCAGACTCCACCAAAGTCCCAGGAGGACTGGCTGGGAGTCATCCGACCCCGCCCCACCACAGGATCCAAGCCAATCAGAGGCACAGCTGGGCAGGTGGTGGGAGTGGGGAGACCCAGCTCATTCGGCCCAGCTTTGCTCCCCAGCTCTCATGCAAGGGACGCAGGAGTCTCAGGGCCCCCTCTTCTCCCCGGGAACACTCACCTAGCCAGCTGGCCCGGTATTTGCAGCGGCACTGGGTGGGCGAGATGCACGCCCCATCCTGGAGCAGCTGCCCCTCTGGGCAGGCACACGCCGGCTGGCACTGCAGGCTCTCCAGGCAAGCGGTGTCCGGGTGCAGGTCCTCACAGGTGCGCGGGCAGGGCTTGCCACATGGGAAGGTCACCTGGCCTTTGCCACAGTCTGGGGAGATTGGAGAAGCCCCTGAGGCCGGCTGGCCGGTCTTGACCCCAGCTCTGCACCGCCTTCCCAGCCCAGACACGAAGAGTTCAGCCGTCTCCTTCTCAGAGTTTACTCTCTTTGAGAGTGAAGCTTCCCACTTTCTGGTTCCAGATTTTGGGGGGGTCCCGAGCAGAGAACTCCCTTCATGCTCACTCGCCCCTGTGTCTCACTGCCTGTCTGTGCATCCCTCCCCTGCCCTGCTCGCCCACTGGCCACCCTCCCAGCCACCTGCGCTGCCCGCAGCCCTTTCCCTGAGGCCCTGGGCAGGGTGTGCAGCTGGGGGGCAGGGCATATGTGAGGGAGCGGGCAGGGAAAGGGCGGGGGGGGGGGGAAGTCAGCAGCAGTGATCCCTGCCGGAAGCCCCGAGGGTCCCCCCTGGCAACTGCCTTGCCTGAGGGCATGCCCTGCTCCCCAGTTCCAAGCGTCCCTCAGCCTCACCTGTGCCCAAAGGGATGCTCACCCAGTGCAGAATCCCTGCACAGAAGGCCTTGGGTGGGTTTGGGCTGTTTCCCTGCATCAAGAGCTGGAAGCCCCTGCTTCTAAAGGGAACGTCCCCTTCCCCCAAGACACAGTGCTCATTGTGAGCCAGACCAAGGGGCTTCAGCCTTTAAGGTGGATCAAAATAACTCTCCTCTAAGTTGGTTCAAAGGGCGAAATGCAGGGGGGCTGCAAGTGGAGAGTTCATGGGGGGGGGGGGGAACAGAGCTAAGCTCAGCTGTCAAAATGGCACGGGGGGGCAGATGGCTGCTGTTCCCTCTGTGGAGAGCCAGTTTGGTGCAGTAGTTAAGTGTGCAGACTCTTATCTGGGAGAACCGAGTTTGATTCCCCACTCCTCCACTTGCTCCTGCTGAGATGGCCTTGGGTCAGCCAGAGCTCTAATAGAGAGCCAGTCTGGTGTAGTGGTTTAGTGTGCGGACTCTTATCTGGGAGAACCGGGTTTGAGTCCCCACTCCTCCACTTGCAGCTACTGGAATGGCCTTGAGTCAGCCATAGCTCTAATAGAAAGCCAGTTTGGTGTAGTGGTTAAGTGCGCGGACTCTTATCTGGGAGAACCAGGTTCGATTCCCCACTCCTCCACTTGCACCTGCTGGAATGGCCTTGGGTCAGCCATAGCTCTGGCAGAGCTTGTCCTTGAAAGGGCAGCTGCTGTGAGAGCCCTCTCCAGCCCCACCCACCTCACAGGGTGTCTGTTGTGGGGGAGGAAGGTAAAGGAGTTTGTGAGCCGCTCTGAAACTCTTCGGAGTGGAGGGCGGGATATAAATCCAATATCTTCATGTACCTCACAGGGTGTCTGTTGTGGGGGAGGAAGGGAAAGGAGATTATGAGCCGCTCTGAGACTCTTCGGAGTGGAGGGCGGGATATAAATCCAATATCTTCATCTACTTCACAGGGTGTTGTGGGGGGGAGGAAGGGAAAGGAGACTGTGAGCCGCTCTGAGACTCTTCGGAGTGGAGAGCAGGATATAAATCCAATATCTTCATCTACCTCACAGGGTGTCTGTTGTGGGGGAGGAAGGGAAAGGAGATTGTGAGCCGCTCTGAGACTCTTCAGAGTGGAGAGCAGGATATAAATCCAATATCTTCATCTACCTCACAGGGTGTCTGTTGTGGGGGAGGAAGGTAAAGGAGATTGTGAGCCGCTCTGAGACTCTTTGGAGTGGAGGGCGGGATATAAATCCAATATCTTCATGTACCTCACAGGGTGTCTGTTGTGGGGGAGGAAGGTAAAGGAGATGTGAGCTGCTCTGAGACTCTTCGGAGTGGAGGGCGGGATATAAATCCAATATCTTCATCTACCTCACAGGGTGTTGTGGGGGGGAGGAAGGGAAAGGAGATTGTGAGCCGCTCTGAGACTCTTCGGAGTGGAGGGCGGGATATAAATCCAATATCTTCATCTACCTCACAGGGTGTCTGTTGTGGGGGAGGAAGGGAAAGGAGATTGTGAGCCGCTCTGAGACTCTTCGGAGTGGAGGGTGGGAAATAAATCCAATGTCATCTTCTTCTTTCCCAGCCCAGCCACACTGTATGTTGACAGGGCTGAGAAAAGGGGAAATGGATTTCCAGGCTCTGATTGCCAGCAGGGTGTTCTGTAGCACCAGAGAGCAAAGCAGAAAGAGTGTGGGGGTGGGGGTGGGGAGTAGGAGCAGAAAGAGGAGGGAGAGTGGGGGGTGGGGAAACTCCACTCTACCAGAAAGCTTTTGATAAAGTTCCTCATCAAAGGCTCCTTAGAAAGCTTGAGAGTCATGGAGTAAAAGGACAGGTCCTCTTGTGGATCAAAAACTGGCTGAGTAATAGGAAGCAGAGAGTGAGTATAAATGGGCAGTCTTCGCAGTGGAGGACGGTAAGCAGTGGGGTGCCGCAGGGCTCGGTACTGGGTCCCATCCTCTTTAACTTGTTCATAAATGATTTAGAGTTGGGAGTGAGCAGTGAAGTGGCCAAATTTGCGGATGACACTAAATTGTTCAGGGTGGTGAGAACCAGAGAGGATTGTGAGGAACTCCAAAGGGATCTGTTGAGGCTGGGTGAGTGGGTGTCAACGTGGCAGATGCGGTTCAATGTGGCCAAGTGCAAAGTAATGCACATTGGGGCCAAGAATCCCAGCTACAAATACAAGTTGATGGGGTGTGAACTGGCAGAGACAGACCAAGAGAGAGATCTTGGGGTTATGGTAGATAATTCACTGAAAATGTCAAGACAGTGTGCGTTTGCAATAAAAAAGGCCAACGCCATGCTGGGAATTATTAGGAAGGGAATTGAAAACAAATCAACCAGTATCATAATGCCTCTGTATAAATCGATGGTGCGGTCTCATTTGGAGTACTGTGTGCAGTTCTGGTCGCCGCACCTCAAAAAGGATATTATAGTGTGGAGAAACGCCATCTGAGAGTGTTGGTGCTTCATCCAAAAAGGCGGGGATCAGTAAATCCATTCAGCAGGCTTTGTAGCCTTCCCCTCACTCCCCCCCTCCCTTCCAGAGCCAAACCAACAACGCTAGGGGGAAAGTCTCCTAGAGAGGCAGGAAGGGCTGTTGTTCTTGCCATGTGCTAGGCAGGAAGAGTTTTCTCAGTTTGCAGCAGGCGCTCGGGAAGGGAGGCTGCTTGCCTGTGGGCTCCTGCCTGGGAGGCTCCAGGCAGTAAGACAAAGTAAGTCATTCTCTTAGGCAGATCAAGTATAGACCAGGGACAATACGATGCGTTTAAAAACCACCTTTATTTTGTTATGCTGTTTGCTGAGCTGTGTTGTGCTGTACTAGGCTGTGTTAACTTTTTAAAGGCAACTGTTTTTGGTTTGTTTTCCTTTTCCTATCTTTTTCTCTTTTTAAATAAATATATTTTTACTGTTTAAATGCTGGCAATCAATCTCTGTACCACCTAGATCCCCAGACCGCTTTAGACCACGCTGTGTTAAGAAGGGTGCCCCGGGTAAGAAGGGGGAAGGCATGCAGTTGGATAAGGTGCCAATCCTCCAGGGGTGCCCCAAAGAAGCGCTGAGGTCTCTGTGAAACCCAAGTGCAGGGTGGCAGAGGACCTGGAGGCCTAGCCTCACAGCTGGAGAGGGGGATTGGGAGTCCTGTTCCTCTCAATCTGAACCCCAAGACTGAGCAGGTGGTGGCAGCGCGCCCAAGGGGCAGGAGGGGAAATAGCTCCCTCCAGGAGTTGGCGACTCCTTAGGGAGCTGACGGGACCGGGCCTGAAGGCAGAATCGGGCCGGTTCCGCCACACTTGGCGGCAGCGGTGGGATGAGAACAAACAGAGAACTTGATTGGCCAGGCATTTTTGCTTTTTGATACGTGCAAGCACCCAGAGGAAGCAACAGCGGTTTTGTTTTATTTTCGGGTCAACTGGAGTAGGGAAAGTTTAGTTAGTTAGGATGGAGCGTGCTAAGAGGCTGGAAATCCTGGAGATGACAAAGCCACAGCTCCAGGAAGAGTGTGCAAAGCACAAGCTGGAGTGTGACAACATGACTGTAGTAGATATGCAAGACCTCCTGTTGGAGTATCATCAGCATGCAGGGGCACTTGCAAAAGTGTTCCCCACCCAGTCAGAAGAACTCTTGCGGCTACGGTTGGAACTGGCAAGAATACGTACCAAGGCGTACCAAGAGCGCAGACAGGAGGAACGAGAGAGAGAGGAAAGACAAAGAGAGAGGGAGCTGAGACAAGCTGAGATCCGCAGACGGGAGCTGGAAGAGCAACGTCGCCATGAGCTTGAGGGGCTACGTCTGGAAGCTGAACTAAGCAAAGAGATCCAAGTCACCCCCAAGGACTTTGCAGTGTACCAAGAGGGAGAAGACCCCTCCATATACCTCTCCAACTTTGAGAGGGCAGCCAAACAGTGGGGGATTGCAGAGGAGGACTATATGTCTTACCTCTGTAGCAACCTGACTGGAGAGCTTTCAGCCATCTATTACAGCATGCCTATGGAAGATGGGGGGATAACTTTTGCGGCCTATAAAGCCACTGTATTTAAAAGGTTTAAACTGGGGCCAGACCACTCCCGAAAGCAGTTCAGGGGTTTGGCTCCACAAGAAGGTAAATCCTATGCTGAATGTGGGGTAATGAAGGAACAGACAGTTCCAGTGTTATTGGGCCGGGATTTGGTGGTTGGCCAGTACTCTATCAAGGCTGTACCCCGCAGCCAAACCCCCAGGGGGAAGTGGGAGGAGGAAGGCAACTTTAAGGAAGCCACCTCACCACCAACCAGGGAGGGGGAAATAGCCCAGGTTACTGAGGACGAAGAGAGGGCAGTCACCCAGGAGGGGGAGGGCCAGCCTATCTCAAGTCCTCGAGTAGGGTGTTCCCAAGGGGAAGAGGGGTGTAGCTTTCCCCAAGTGCAGCCGGAGGCTGTGGATGTTCCTAGCGAGGAAGGGAACCTGTCTAGCGTAAAGGATGTGAATGCTGAAGAGACCAAGGTGGAGAGTGGAGATTTCACAGGAGGTTCTGAGAGCAGCAAGGCTAATGTGGGCTCAGAGGAGCACATTGCTGAAGGCTTGGGGGGACGGGAGCGGTTCCAGAAGGGGGTCCGGAGCGGCCTTAGGTTGGAACCGGTTCACCAAGTAGCTGTGGATCAGGAAGTGGGATCGTCCGAGATGCTCTCAAAACAGGTCGTCTTGAAGCAGGGCAGACAGGAGTCCTGGGAAGCTGTGGGACCTTCCAGGCAGGAAGGGGGTCAGTTTGGTAGTGCTGAAAAACCAACCGAGGGGACTGAGAACCCAAGCCAAACCCTCAGGGGAAGGTGGGGGGAGGAGGGCAACTTTAGGGAAGCCACCTCACCACCAACCAGGGAGGGGGAGGACCAGTCTGTCTCAAACCCTGCAGGAGGGTGTGCCCAATGGGAAGTGGGGTGCCAATTTCCACAAGGGCAGCAGCATGCTGTGGACCCTTCCAGGCAGGAAGGAGCTCAGTTGGCTGACACTGAAAAAGCAACTGAGGGGGCGGAGAACCCAGATCCAACTTTGGCTAAGTGTTCTGGAAACAGTGGGACTAGGGGTGGCTTGAAGGAACAGATGATAGGAAGTCTGGGGCAGCCAGAAATGTTCCTGTCTGAGGTTCAAAGTGACCCGAGGCTGGAACCACTGTGTGAGTTGGCAAGGGACCAGGAAGTGGAGCTCTCAGAAGTTGAGACAGGGGATAGGGTGATGGTTTCCCTGCCACTTCATACTGGTGAACGGAAAGTGGAATGGGAGGGACCCCATGTGATTGTGGATGACCTGGGCGATGCTACTTATGTGGTGGCTATGGAGAAGACGGGAAAGGCAGTTCAAGTGGTGCAGGTGGATGTACCACAGCCAGTCTCTGCGAGGTCCATGGTGTTGCATAGAGGTAGGAAGGAAGGAGACAAAAAGAAGCTGGGACAGCAATTGTTTGGAGCCCCAGAGGTAGTTTTCTGGGAGGACAGAGTGGACAGAGGGAACATTCCACCAATGAGGGATAAAGAAGGAGCAACTGTGTGGGAACTGGGCAGTTTCCAACGCCATATGTGGGGCCAGGGATTTCCTCCTTTGATGGACCACTCACCCCAGCAACAGCAGCAACGGAGGGAGAGCACCAAACTCCAGAGGTGGTCCTGGGAGACGGAGGAGTACATCTTAAAGACTGGACATTCCTTCTGAATGCAGCAATGCGACGTGTTGGCCAGAAGGGACATGGGCACCTAGGGTGCTGGACTTTATGTATTATTGGAGAAATACCTGAATGTTTGTGTAATGTTTTGGTTAACGGGTTTCTCCTTGTTTGTTTGGATTCTGCTACGGGGTCACCTCTGTAGGAGGCAACCCCTCCGGCTCAGAATTTAAGGAGGGGGAAGTGTGGAGAAACGCCATCTGAGAGTGTTGGTGCTTCATCCAAAAAGGCGGGGATCAGTAAATCCATTCAGCAGGCTTTGTAGCCTTCCCCTCACTCCCCCCCTCCCTTCCAGAGCCAAACCAACAACGCTAGGGGGAAAGTCTCCTAGAGAGGCAGGAAGGGCTGTTGTTCTTGCCATGTGCTAGGCAGGAAGAGTTTTCTCAGTTTGCAGCAGGCGCTCGGGAAGGGAGGCTGCTTGCCTGTGGGCTCCTGCCTGGGAGGCTCCAGGCAGTAAGACAAAGTAAGTCATTCTCTTAGGCAGATCAAGTATAGACCAGGGACAATACGATGCGTTTAAAAACCACCTTTATTTTGTTATGCTGTTTGCTGAGCTGTGTTGTGCTGTACTAGGCTGTGTTAACTTTTTAAAGGCAACTGTTTTTGGTTTGTTTTCCTTTTCCTATCTTTTTCTCTTTTTAAATAAATATATTTTTACTGTTTAAATGCTGGCAATCAATCTCTGTACCACCTAGATCCCCAGACCGCTTTAGACCACGCTGTGTTAAGAAGGGGGCCCCGGGTAAGAAGGGGGAAGGCATGCAGTTGGATAAGGTGCCAATCCTCCAGGGGTGCCCCAAAGAAGCGCTGAGGTCTCTGTGAAACCCAAGTGCAGGGTGGCAGAGGACCTGGAGGCCTAGCCTCACAGCTGGAGAGGGGGATTGGGAGTCCTGTTCCTCTCAATCTGAACCCCAAGACTGAGCAGGTGGTGGCAGCGCGCCCAAGGGGCAGGAGGGGAAATAGCTCCCTCCAGGAGTTGGCGACTCCTTAGGGAGCTGACGGGACCGGGCCTGAAGGCAGAATCGGGCCGGTTCCGCCACATATAGCATTGGAGAAAGTTCAGAAAAGGGCAACTAAAATGATTAAAGGGCTGGAACACCTTCCCTATGAAGAAAGGTTGAAACGCTTAGGGCTCTTTAGCTTGGAGAAACGTCGACTGAGGGGTGACATGATAGAAGTTTACAAGATAATGCATGGGATGGAGAATGTAGAGAAAGAAGTACTTTTCTCCCTTTCTCACAATACAAGAACTCGTGGGCATTCGATGAAATTGCTGAGCAGACAGGTTAAAACGGATAAAAGGAAGTACTTCTTCACCCAAAGGGTGATTAACATGTGGAATTCACTGCCACAGGAGGTGGTGGCGTCCACAAGCATAGCCACCTTCAAGAAGGGGTTAGATAAAAATATGGAGCAGAGGTCCATCAGTGGCTATTAGCTACAGTGTGTGTGTGTGTGTATATATATATATATATATATATATATATATATATATATATATATATATATATATATATATATATATATATATATATATATATATATATATATATATATATATTTGGCCGCTGTGTGACACAGAATGTTGGACTGGATGGGCCATTGGCCTGATCTAACATGGCTTCTCTTATGTTCTTATGTTCTTATGCCCTCCTTGCTGTGGCTGTATTCATGCTTCAGGGGATGCCATCTTTTACGCATGGCATGAAGACCTCCAATCAGGGTGCCAACCTCTAGGTGGGCACTGGAGGTCTCCTGAAATTACAACTGATCTCCAGCCTGCAGTCATCAATTCCCGCAGAGAAAATGGCAACTTCAGAAGGCAGACTCTATAGCAGACTACTGGTGAAACCCGCCCCCAAATCCCCCCTTCATGGGTACCACAGTGCCCACCTAAAGTTCACAGTTTGGCATCCCAGTTAAAAATATGGCTGGAATCTGGGTTTCAAAACTTAAAGCAGAGCTTCTTGCCCAGTTCCTCTTTGCAAAACTCCATTTCTGTTCCAAGCGAGGTCTGGGATGATTTCTGCCAGGCGGCCCCCTTGCCACCCCCCCCCAGTCCCACGAGCAGCGAGGGGCCCCTGCTTTGCACCTGTGCACACAGCGATGCCATCGTGGCACGGACGGCTCTGCCGGGCCTCCTCTGGGCAGGGCAGGCCCCCGAAGCGGGCGGGAGGGTTGGTGCATTCCCTGCTCCGTGCAGACTCCCCCAGGCAGGCGTCACAGGCTGTCCAGGGGCTCCACGAACTCCAGCCTCCGTCCACTGTAGGAGCAAGAGAGACACAGGCCAGGCCAGTGGGGGTGGGAAGGGGACTGCCTCTGGTGGGCCACAGCCTCCCTTTCAGCAAACATTCTGCCTGGAGCTGGGGGGGGGAGGACAGAAGACACCCAGGGCACTTCCAGCTCCAGTTCAGGTGTGTGTGTGGGGTGGGGGTGGGGGAGTGACAACTAAAGCTATTTAAAACCAAAAGCAACTTGTAATGATGGAACTTGTTATGAGCCAGTTTGGTGCAGTGGTGAAGAATGTGGACTCTAAGATGGGAGAAGCAGGGTTGATTTCCCCACGCCTCCTCCACATGCAGCTGCTGGTGTGACCTCGAGTCAGTCACAAGTTCTCACAGAGCTGTTCCTCTCAAGAGCAGTTTCTGTCAGAGCTCTCTCGGCTCCACCTGCCTCCCAGGGTGTCTGCTGTGGGGAGGGGAAGGGAAAGGAGATTGTCAGCTGCTCTGTGACTCCTTCAGCTAGTGAAGGGTGGGGTATAAATCCAGTCTCTTCTCTTTTTTGGATGACCAAACAAGCCCCTTCTGTGAACTTCTCAAAGCTCCACTGAGGCCCACTGTCCAATACTTTCCTGTGCCTTCCTTCCCATTTTCTTCCCAATTTAAAAATAGGTTCAAATGGAACTTGAAGGTTCTCTGGATAGAAAAGCCTTTGCCCCCTCCAGTGCACCACACCGATGTCTGCAAATGAGGCAGAAAGAGGGGCTTCCCCCTGTGCTGAAGCAACAGCAGGAGGAGGACTCTGCATCTTGGATCAGGCCCTTGACCCCAAGACCTCCCTCCCAGCATCACCTCTGGCCTCAAAGGGCTGGTACCTGGACAGAACATGGCTGTGGGGCACTCCTTCCTCTCCAGCTGCACACCGCTGTCGCCATGATACTCTTGTGTCCCCTCGCACTCAGGGCCCCCATTCTGGGGCTTGGGGCAACCGCAGGTACGGTAGCGAGTCACCACCTCACCGCCGCAGGTCCTCGAGCAGGGGCTCCAGGGAGACCAGTCGCACCAACTTCCGGGAGCTGGAGCAGAGAAGAGGAAGCCTGAAGACAGCTACACGAAAGGCTCCCACCCGGCCACAGATTGGACTCACAAAAGCACCTCTCCAGCCACAAATGGACTCTGGCTCTTTTCTACAGTTGCAGACAGACTAACACGGCTGCCCACCTTGATCTACCTTGATCTACCGCCCTGAGCCTGCCTTGGCGGGGAGGGCAGGATACAAATAAAAAGTATTATTATTATTATTATACCTGAAGAAGTGAGCGGTGGCTCACGCAAGCTCCTTCCCTGCAGCCATAAATGCTGTTAGTCTTTCAGGTGCTCCTGAACTCTGGCTCTTTTCTCCTGCTGCAGACAGACTAACAGGGCTGCCCATTTTACTGCATACGTTTCTCCCCCTTAGATGCCCCTGCTCCTTCTGGGAGCTCAAATACTCACCTGCGCAGGACAGGTTAGTGCAGGTGAGCTTCCCTTGGGAGCAGGTGCTAGGGGGAGAGAAAGAAGAAGGCAGGCTTAGACCCTGTCAGGAGAGTGCTGCTGGGTTCCACATGGCTTCCGGGCCTCACCAGGTGTTGCAGCCGTCGGTGCGAGGGATGGTCTGCCTGGGCAGGTACCGGTGGCCGGTGAGAAGGTCCAGGCAGGGGCAGCTGTGCTTCTCCACGCAGGCGGTGCCGTTCCTGTCCAGTACTTTCCCATGGGTACAGTAGCAGCCGGGCTCGCAGGTCCAGAGGCAGTGCTGGGGAGGCAGAAGAGGGGCGTGGAGGAAGGGGAGACGGAGGCCCAGAGGCTGACTTAGGGGCACACCCCTGGTCTGCATGAGGGCTCAGAGGTGGCAACTAACTGGAAGGGAGTGACAGTGCCCTTGGGGAGGGCAGGCAGGAAGGGCGCCAAACTCTCCAGAAGCACCAGAGGAGATGGGCAAAGAAGAGAAGGGGGGGGGTCAGCCAAAGGAGGGAGGGAGGGAGATCTTCTGGCCAGGCCATTTACATTCCAGGTGTCCAGAGCCTGTACACAGCAAGCCCCAAACCTTCCTGTTCTGTTGAGGATGCCAGTGTCTGACTGCAGAAGCCAGGTGCCCACCCTCCTGACTGTGAGGAGAAGCCTACCAAGCACGATGGAAATAAGCTTCACGGGCAGAGTGCAGCTTTGGGGGCTGCACAGGAACCCACATGGCTCTGACTTGTCACTCACAACCGGTGACTTTGCCAGGGCCTCTTAGCAGCCTTGGGTTCCTTACCCCAGAGGGGCTGCCCATCTGCTCACCACGAGGGGCTGAGTCTGACCTCAAAGACACCCACTGGGGAGTGGCTAAGCTGGTCAGCTACCTCTCTGCAGCCCCCCCAGCCTCACTCTACTTCCCCAGGAGCCTGGGGGCATAATGGGGCAGGGGCCTGGATTCTTGGAGAGAGAAGTGACATGTGGAGCCTGCCTGCCTTCTGGAGGGTGTGTGGGTGTCCGAGGTCCATACTGGGTGTGGGAGGGGCAGAAGAGGGAGGCTGCCGTGGGGGGGGGGCACACAGAGGCTCACCGAGATGTCGTCACAGGTGCGGGGGCAAGAGGGGCCGCAGCTGCTGTACACGGAGCCCTCCACAGCGGAGCAGTCCAGCCCTGCGTGGGGAGAAAGGGGGCAACCTCACAAGGAGGGCTGTGGTGGGGAGACCCCCTTCTGAGCAGCCAAGGGGAGGGAATTCCAGCTCCACCAAAAGTCAGCAGGGCTGGGGGGCGGGAGGCATTCCGGGCACCACACTCTCCCTGCGCTGAGCAGGCCCGCTCCAGTCCCTCCCCCCACCAAGCACTCTAATGTGACAGAAAGGCAGAAAGCCCAGGGCCAGCCTTCCCGAAGGGCAGAACCAGGCCACTGTCTGGCAGCCCCTGCCCCTCCCGGAGCCGACCCAGGGGGCAGGCTCTCCCCCCACCCCGAGATGCCACACGCCTCACCAGGGCAGGGCTCCAAGCGGCAGGCCTCCAGTTGGGTGGGGGGCCCCTCGCAGTAGTCCCCGCCATTCTGTGGGGCAGGGCTGTCGCAGGCTCTCCTCCGGCTCTGCAGGCCTCCCCCGCAGCTGACGGTGCAGCCGGTCCAAGGGCTCCACTCCCCCCAGGCCCCACTCCCTGCGAGAAGGCCAAGGTCACAAAAGCCACACTCCCAGTTCCCCTCTCGGGCCTGCATCCCGATGGGCCTCCTCCTTAAAAACTTTTGATTGGACTCTCTTAAGAAATGTCCAAAAGGGCTGCCACCCTCCAGGTCCGGCACAAAGCAGAGGAGATGAGAGGATGAGTGCCAGCGTGAGGAAGGACCTGCAGCACCAAACCTGCTCCTCTGGGCACCCCTTTGGGGCAGCCTCTGTTCCCTGCCCTTCCCACCGAAGCACAAAACCAGCCACAGGAGAAGCAGGTTTCTTCTCTGGCTCCACTGAGAGGCCTGCCCTCAAAGAGCCACTCATCCCTTCGAGGAAGAGGAGGCAAGAGGGGCACTCACTGGCACACGGCTGGACTTGGCAGGGCTTGTCTTCGCGCTCCGGCCCGAGGCAGGGCACTCCCATCCCAGATGGAGGGGGGTTCACGCAGAAGCGGTAGTGGTTCTGGAGCCCCAGTCCACAGGCAGCCGAACATTCACTCCAGGGGGTCCATTCAGACCACTGGCCATTCACTGGCAAGGAAGGAAGAGAGTGTGGGGCTGGAGAAAAAGGAGGGTAGGATAAAGAAGTCCAGGGCTGGGGAGAGGAGGCTGTGTGGGGTCCTTCCTACCTTTGCTGGTTCCCTGATGCCCCTGAGAAGACCAGATAGGCTCTTGACCAGGGCAGTGACCAGCCGGCCACTCTGGAGTTTCAGGCAGGTTTTGTATGCTTTTATGTGAGTTATTTGCTGTTGCTTGTGCTGCAGTGTGCTGTTGTGCTTAAGAACCTGGTCTGATTTGTAAACCCAACCTGGTGTGTGTGTGTGTGGGGGGGGATGGTCTCGCTCTTCTTCAGCAGAGCAGAGCTGAGTGCGACACAAAGGTGCGTGTTTGTTTCCATCTCTCCCCACAGCACACTTCTTGTGCCCTTTCTGCAGCACGCGTGGGGCGTGGGCTCTGCTTGCCCGGAAGTTCTTTTGCGCGTCTCGCTGGGAGGATGAGGCCGTCACTGCTCTGCACGTGTCCTGCCCCATGGAGCCCAGAGGCTGCATCACACTGAATCCGACAGACGGACCCGGGACCCATCAAAGTCGCTATTGTGTCCACTCGGACCAGCAATGGCTCTCCAAGGATTCAGGCAGACGTCTTTCAAGCCACTGACCGCCACATCCTTTTTCAGCTGGAGATGCTGCTGAAGACTGAACATGGGACCTTCTGCACGCCAAGCAGGGGCTCTGCCATTGAGCGCCGCCCCAATCCCATTCCCACAAGCCCACCAGGCTTAATGGAAATAAGCTCCCCACCCCACGGCTGCCATCTCAGAACTGGGGCTCTCCCAGTTTGAAGGGTGGGCAGAGAGGGGGCCTTACCGTCCCCGCAGGCCTCCCGGGAGCAGTTGCCCACCTGGCCAGCAATGCAGGAGCTGGAGAGAGGGGAAAGAGGTCCATTTAGGCTGAGGAGTGGCTGGAGGTGCCCAGGGGTGGGGGTGGGGGCAGATTCACTGACCAGTTCTCACAGCCCTTGGGGACCTGCTCTCCCGGGGCATACAGCACCCCTTCCTGGGCACACGGGCACTCCTCCTTGGGCACACAGAGGCTGTCCTGCAAGGAGAAGTGGGAGAGGATCAGGCCCCCCCTTCCCTCTTCACGTGAGCCAGCTGCAGCCGTTCCTGCCCGCAACCCCCTCTTCACCACCAAGCCCAACCCCTGAGATCTGCCAATCCCACTGTTGCAGTTGGCAACACCCACATTCAGTACAAGGCAGGCATCTCTGCACTGGTTTGCTCCTTTTATTCTGTTATTTGAGTGAAGGGGGGGGGGGAGTGAGAAACAGTGTTCTGGATGGAATCAGGGACGGAGCAGAAGCATTTCTTCATAACCCTGAAAAGGGCCAGTTCCAGGTTTGGGGAGGCCCCTTCTGCCCACCACCATCTCCCTCTTATGTCTCTTTCCACCCCGTGTGTCCCTCGCATTGATTGTGCCTCCTTCCTCAAATCACAGCCCACCCCCCACCCCCCGACGCTGCCTGTCTAATCCTGCAACGCAACTTCTCCCGAGCCCAGCCCTCGGGGGCCTCCGGTTCTGCCCGCAGCACTCACAAGCAGGACGGTCCCCCTGGGGCAGAAGCAGCCGGGCTGGCAGGTCCTGTTGGCCATGGGTTCCGTGCTGAGCTCTGCGCAGGAGGCTGGTCCCTCAGCGCACTCCTGCCACACCCTGCCATCTGGGCAATGGCCTGGGACATCACCTGTTCCAAAGGGCAAGGGGGGGAGAGGAAACCAGATGGAGGCGGCTCCTACTGCTGTGGCATCTCCTGAGTTGCAAAGTTGCCTTTAAAATGAACACCCGTGAAGCTGCCCCATAACAAACCAGACATGCCCCCGCCTCCATCCATCAAGGTCAGAATTGCCTACCCAGACTGGCAGCTGCTCTCCAGGGTCTCAAGCTGGGGTTTTTCACGCCTACTTGCCTGGACACTTTTTAGTTGGAGATGCCGGGGATTGAACCTGGGACATTCTGCTTACCAAGCAGAAGCTCTACCACTGAGCCACAGCCCCATTCATGGCTCTCCAGGGTCTCAAGCTGAGGTTTTTCACACCTACTTGCCTGGACCCTTTTTAGTTGGAGATGCCGGGGATTGAACCTGGGACCTTCTGCTTACCAAGCAGAAGCTCTACCACTGAGCCACAGCCCCATTCATGGCTCTCCAGGGTCTCCAGCTGAGGTTTTTCACGCCTACTTGCCTGGACCCTTTTGAGTTGGAGATGCCGGGGATTGAATGTGGGACCTTCTGCTTCCCAAGCAGATGCTCTACCACTGAGCTACCATCCCTCCCTTAAAGTTGCCTCTGTTCCTTATGAACATATGAGGCTGCCTTATACTGAATCAGACCCCTCCTTGGTCCATCAAAGTCAGTATTGCCTACTCAGACTGGCAGCTGCTCTCCAGGGTCTCAGGCAGAGAGAGGCCTTTCACATCCCTTCCTGCCTGGTCCTTTGAACTGAAGATGCTGCCAGGGGTTGAACCTGGACCTTCATCCCGAGCAGATGCTCTCCCACTGAGCCATGGCTCCTCCAACAGCGCAAGACACAAATACATGAAGCTGCCTTACGCTGAATCAGACCCCCCTCAGGGTCCATATCCAGCTCAGTCCTGTCTACTCAGACTGGCAGCTGCTCTCCAGGGTCTTTCCCATCACCTGCCACCTGGTCCTTTCTTAGATGGAGAGGCTGAGGATTGAACCTGGGACCTTCTGCAGGCAAAGCAGAAGCTCTGCCACTGAGCCAAAGCAGAAAACCCTCAGAAGTAGCTGCATATTATTACTGACTTGCTCAAAGCCAAACAAAGCGCCTTGAACCAGATTTTTTTTTGCGGGGGGTGGGGGGAGAAAGATCTGCTGGGTCTTGCTCCTCTTCCTTCTGCTTCCATCAGCCTCAGGCAAATTTCCACACTTGTGGCTTTGCTTGGAAATGAGACCCCTTTTCTCCACCACTCCCCCCAGCCCCACACAGAGCAGACTGTGCTGGATGCAGAGCTCAAGGTTCGTGCTCACCTGTGCAGGGGTGAAGGTTGCAGGTAGCAAAGTCGATCCTGCGCAAGACGGTGCTGGCCCGCGTGCGGTTCTGGTAGCCACCTCCACAAGGCACAGAACACTGTGACCAGGGACCCCACTCCATGCCAGAGCCTGGGGAGGGGGGGGGGGGAGAAAGCGATGGGCCAAAGAGTGCTGCTCAGGGAAGAGCCCCGGGACAGGTAGCTCCTCCCAGGGCATCCCCTTCCTGTGCGGACATGGGTCCTTCCCAATGTTCCCTCTACGCTGAGCAAAAATTCTACTTTGTGATCTACTGGCATTAAAGTTGTGAGCTACTGGTGCGGAAAATTCTGGAAATGGCCGAGCTGGACTATCTATCCCAGTTGTTGGCTGGGAAATCTAAGGAAGAAGCAAGAAAATACTGGGTGAAACTACATATCTGGCTAGATACTCAAGACTCTTCTTTGGTGTGAATCTATATCTCCTTTCTCCTGTATCTTTTATGGCAATACCACTTTTATTGGAAATGTTAGCTTAAATAGATACGTCAACAAGAAGACTTACAACATAAATGTATCAAAACACATTATCTCGATGCGGATGATTTAAAGTTAAGAGATAATAATATCTGACAATATCTGTAATCTAAGAAAGTATATTAGATGCAGATTAGGACATATTTGTAACTACAATTTTCTATTCCCTTTTACCCATTACCCCTGACCTTCTAGAAAACCAATAAAACTTTTAAGCTCCTGCATAAGTTATTGTGTTCTGAGGTCCTCCTTCCTGAGCTAAGACAAAAATGTGTGAGCTGGAGGCTAAAAATCTGTGAGCCAGCTCACACTCCCTCAGCTTAGTGGGAACCGTGGTCCTTCCTGCTGCCCAGTGCCCAGCCAGGTCTTCCTCACCCCCAGGCTCCACCCAGCCCAGGAGCCCCTGGCAGGACTCAGTCCCATCTGGGTCAAGGGAAGAAGCCAAACTCTTGCCTGCTCAGGAGAACACACAACCATCAGAATTGCTCTGCTGGGTCAGGGCGGTGGCCTGCCTAGTCCAGCATCTCACCTCACACGTGGCATTCGAAAGGGCTGAGCCCTCATGCTCTGTCATGCCTGAGGAGGAGCTGCCCCCATCCCGGGCTCCCCTCTCTGACCCACAGACAGCCCCCTCACCAGGGCAGGCTTGCAGGCTGCAGAATTCAATCTCCACGTTGGGCCCCTGGCAGGGCTGTCCTCCGGCAGAGGCTGCCGGCTCAGAGCCAGAGCGGAAGCGGCGGCGGGTCCCCACGTTGCAGGAGCGGCTGCAGGCACTCCAGGGGGCCCAGCGCGTCCAGCCACAGTCCACTGCGAAGAGGAAGGGAAGAAGAAGAAGAAGAAGGAGCTCAGCCTCTCCTCCTGCTTTGGAGCCACACAGGAAGGGCACCTAAAGGAAGTCACGTCACCTGGAAATAGGCTTGCCACCCTCCAGGTGGGGCCTGGAGCTCTCAGGGAATGAGAATTCATCTGCAGATGATGGAGATAATTTCCCCCTGGAGGGAGTGGCACTTCTGTTCCCCCTGCATCCCAGCCTGAGCTGGGGGTGAAGAATCTGGCCCTTCTAGCCAGTCTTACCTGGACAAGGCTCCACGCCACACACCATCTCCCCATCTAGGCATGTGCTGGAAAGGGAAGGGGAAGGGAAAACATGTGGAGCTGACTCCTTTCTAGAAGTTATCTCGGAGGAGGGGGATGGGGGACTCAGCCATGCCAGGCGCATGGTGAGGAGATGGCAGGGGCTCCTCCTGGGTCCACCCTCGCAGGAGTCAGCCAAGCGCCCCCACTGCCTCCTCCACCTGGGCTGCTGGCCCCGTACCAGTTGTTGCAGGAGTCCAGCCAGACGGTGTCCCCTGGCTGGTAGAGCTCCCCCTGGTGGTAGCACGGGCACTCGCTGAGGGGCAGGCAGGTGTCATTCAGGAGGAAGAGGCCCTCGCGGCAGGAGCAGCCCTCGCTGCACTGGGAGGCACACTCCACCCTGGTGCCCTGGTCCAGGCAGAGGCGCGGGCAGGCACCTCCTTTCTGCTGGCACTCCTTGGCCGTCTGATAGACCATGTTCCCCGGGCACCGTGCTGAAAGCAAGGGGCAGGCAGAGGCTGAACGCCAGAGAGGAAGGCCTGGCACAGAAGATAATGGATCCCACCAGCCCCTCTCTGGCTGCACCGGGTATGGAGACCCCCCCCTCCTGTCCCCCCCCCTCCTGCCCAGTGCCGAGGGCCTCTGCCTCCCCTCATGGCACACCTTTGCAGGGTTGTGTGTTGCAGTCGCGAGTCTGGAGGAGAGGCCCGGAGCACTCAGGGCCCCCATAGGCTGGGTTGGAGCAGGAGCGGTTGCGCGTCTGAGCCCCCGAATCGCAACGAGCGGAGCATTCGGACCAGGCTGTCCAGGGGGTCCAGATGCCTTCCACTGGGGAAGAGAAGAAGAGAGAGTGCAAAAAAGGGCAACTAGAAGGATTAAAGGTTTGGAACAATTTCCCTAGGAAGAAAGGTTGAAACACTTGGGGCTCTTTAGCTTGGAGAAACATCGACTGCGGGGTGACATGAGAGAGGTTTACAAGATAATGCATGGGATGGTGAAAGTAGAGAAAGAAGTCCTTTTCTCCCTTTCTCACAATACAAGAACTCATGGGCATTCGATGAAATTGCTGAGCAGTTGGGTTAGAACGGATAAAAGGAGGTACTTCTTCACCCAAAGGGTGATTAACATGTGGAATTCACTGCCACAGGAGGTGGTGGCAGCTACAAGCATAGACAGCTTCAAGAGGGGGTTAGATAAAAATATGGAGCAGAGGTCCATCAGTGGCTATTAGCCACAGTGTGTATATATGCATATATATATATTTGGCCACTGTGTGACAGAGTGTTGGACTGGATGGGCCATTGGCTTGATCCAACAGGGCTTCTCTTATGTTCTTATGTGACACAGAGTGTTGGGCTGGAGGGGCCACTGGCCTGATCCAACAGGGCTTCTCTTCTGTTCTTATGTGACACTGAGTGTTGGACTAGAGGGGCCACTGGCCTGATCCAACAGGGCTTCTCTTCTGTTCTTATGTGACACAGAGTGTTGGACTGGATGGGCCATTGGCCTGATCCAACAGGGCTTCTCTGATGTTCTTATGTGACACAGAGTGTTGGACTGGATGGGCCACTGGACAGATCCAACAGGGCTTCTCTTATGTTCTTATGTGACACAGAGTGTTGGACTGGAGGGGCCATTGGCATGATCCAACATGGCTTCTTTTATGTTCTTATGTGACACAGAGTGTTGGACTGGAGGGGCCACTGGCCTGATCCAACGTGGCTTCTCTTATGTTCTTATGTGACACAGAGTGTTGGACTGGATGGGCTACTGGCCTGATCCAACGGGGCTTCTCTTATGTTCTTATGTGACACAGAGTGTTGGACTGGATGGGCCACTGGCCTGATCCAACATGGCTTCTCTTATGTTCTTATGTGACACAGAGTGTTGGACTGGATGGGCCGTTGGCCTGATCCAACATGGCTTCTCTTATGTTCTTATGTGACACAGAGTGTTGGACTGGATGGGCCACTGGCCTGATCCAACATGGCTTCTCTTATGTTCTTATGTGACACAGAGTGTTGGACTGGATGGGCCTTTGGCCTGATCCAACATGGCTTCTCTTATGTTCTTATGTGACACAGAGTGTTGGACTGGATGGGCCACTGGCCTGATCCAACAGGGCTTCTCTTCTGTTCTTATGTGACACAGAGTGTTGGACTGGAGGGGCCACTGGACTGATCCAACAGGGCTTCTCTTATGTTCTTATGTGACACAGAGTGTTGGACTGGATGGGCCACTGGCCTGATCCAACAGGGCTTCTCTTCTGTTCTTATGTGACACAGAGTGTTGGACTGGAGGGGGTCTGCTGTCATTCTTTTAAAAGAACCCACCCCCACTCTTGGTGGGCCTGCTGCTTTCAGAAGTGAAGTGGGTAGCAACTAAAGACAGGGCATTTTCAGTGGTGGCTCCTTCCCTCTGGAACACTCTTCCTCTTTAAGCTCACCTGGCGCCCTACTTATGTTCTTTTTAGGCACTGGGCCAAAACATATCTTTTTACCCAGGCTTCTAATTGGGATTTATTTTATTTGCTTTTTAACAGTCTGCTTCTGCTGTAGGACAGTTCTAACGCTGTTTACGTCCAGCGCCCTGCTTTTTAGATTGTGATATTTTTAACTGTAAACATCCCCCAGCAGGACTCTTTAAAGGCGGACAGAAATATCCTAAAAATAAGCAAATATGTAAATAAGAGGACGTGTCTTACAAGACATGGCTTTCCCCCTTCCCGTTAAAACAGGGGTGGGGAACGTCAGGCCCAAGGGCCATTCACGGCCCTTGAGATCACTTGGTCTGTCCCCTGGGGATTGCTGGGCCGAGCCCCCCCACCCCTTGTAGGTATTGTGAAGGACTGCTGCTGGGGTATGTGGGCTGCTGGGAGCAGCTGAAGGGAGGGAGGGAGGGCTGGCAGGTGGGGGGGGGGGTGGAAGGCAGCTACCACCAGTTCAGTTTGCATGTGATTATCCCAGATGGTGTGGCCTAATATGCTAATAAGTGTGTGACCTAGTATGCTAATATTAGGCAATGTGGTCTAATATGCCTGGACCTAGGCATTTGCCAGTGTGTGTGTGTGTGCTGAATTAGGCTCTCCCCACGTGACTTCAAATAGAAAAACAATTATTTGCATTAATTTTGCTGGCCTGAATCGTTCTCCCTTGGTGGAGCGCTGTTTTTTAAGCTGATAATTTTGTATGGCCCTCGAATGATTTTATAAGTATCCAAATTGCCCTTGGCAGAAAAAAGATTCCTCACCCCTGCTTTGAAATGCTAACCATTAAGCAGGGAGCCTGTTTGTAATTAGAGAAACCAAGTGGAGGTTGTGAGGCTAAATCCCCTCTCCTTCCCTGCACAGCCTGAAGCAAATTGAGGCTATAAAAAAAAAAGGCACCGGTAGTCCCCTGTGCAAGAACCAGTCTTTCCGGTGACGCTTTCACAGCAGACTATAAAACCCCTTGATTTATGTTTTGCAGGCAGAAGATGAGTCATCTGCCTCCCTAAGCTCTGCTTGAGCCCTGATTAAGGCTGAAAGAGCTGTTGGGATTCTACCAGCCAGCTCCCCTCATTAACTCTCACCTTGTGTAATTTTGCAGTCAACCTCTCTACAGGGAGAACACTTGATCATAGAATCATAGAGTTGGAAGGGACCTCCAGGGTCATCTAGCACAATGCAGGAAACCCACAAACACCTCTCCCTAAATGCACAGAATCGGCATTGCTGTCAGATGGCCATCTAGCCTCTGTTTAAAAACCTCCAAGGAAGGAGAGCCCACCACCTCCCGAGGAGGAAGCCTGTTCCACTGAGGAACCGCTCGAACGGTCAGGAAGTTCTTCCTAATGTTGAGCTGGAAACTCTTTTGATTTAATTTCAACCTGTTGGTTCTGGTCCTACCTTCTGGGGCCACAGGAAACAAGTCCACACCATCCTCTAGATGACAGCCCTTCAAGTACTTGAAGATGGTGATCCTATCACCTCTCAGCCGCCTCCTCTCCAGGCTAAACATGCCCAGCTCCTTCAGCCTTTCTTCATAGGACTTGGTCTCCAGCCCCATCACCATCTTTGTCACCCTCCTCTGGACCCGTTCCAGCTTCTCTAGATCCTTCTTAAAATGTGGTGCCCCAAACTGAACACAATACTCCAGGTGAGGTCTTCCCAGAGCAGAGTAAAGCGATACCATCACATCACGTGATCGGGACACTATACTTCTGTTGATACAGCCCAAAATTGCGTTTGCCTTTTTAGCCACCGCATCACACTGTGTGCGTAATGTGTAAGTCATTCCTTAAATGTGTTCAGCTAAACCTTCGATAGAGTAGAAACTCCACTGCCCCCAAGCAGTGCCCAGTGCTAGGCAGAAGGCAACATTTCCCTAGAGACCCCCTTGCATACCTGGGCAGGGGGGCGTGTCGCAGGGCTCCTCCTGCGCCGTCTCGCCATCGCAGCCCACAGACTCCGCCGCAGGGCCACCGCAGTGCCGGAATCGCTTCCTCACTCCCACCCCATCCGTGGCATAGAAGCAGGTCTTGGAGCAGGGGGACCAGGGGGTCCAGTCACGCCAGGGGCTGAGGATTTCTGGGGAGGGGGGCAGAGGTTGGGGGCAAGAGAGGGGAAGGAGTCCAGTTACACTTCTCACAGATTTGGGGGGGGGGAGGTCAGCTTGCACATGTTTTTCACCATCAGCAGCAGCAGCAGCACCATCAGTTTTTTCCATGGCTGCCTTTGCAGAATTCTGAAAGTGGCTCCTACGAGCAGGTGGGGGATGAGACACCACTGCTTAAAAGAGGCAGTGAAATCACTGAGCAGGAAGTCCGGTAGGCCGTGATGCCCCCAGCAGCTGCTCTCCCTACCTGAGACGCAGGCTGTGTGGCACTCGCGCACTTCCTGGGCATCTCCTTGGCACGGAGCACCACCATTGGCAGCCGCTGGGTTGGAGGGGGACCTGGAGGAGCAGGAGGGCATTCAGTATGGAGAGAGGCCTGGCCCGAGGGTAGCTCCGGGATTTCCACGTGGATGTGTCTCCCCATCACCCCGCCCCCCCAAAACCAACCAAGAAAATCCCACAAACTGTGCACTGTTGGAATGTTGGTAGGCAAGATGAACGCTCTTCCCCTCCTTCATGCGCCCTCAATTTCCAACTTGAGCAAATTAAGGCAGCATTTTTACGCCGTATTTTAGGGGTCCCCAACTGTGTCAGCTCTGCTGCAATGTGCCTAGAGACTGGAACCCATTTGATGGAGACCAGGACATGGCTACTAACTATAAAGTACTAACTATAAATCCTCTATATGATGCTAGTGGATTCCTTCGTTTCCACTTGGTGTAGTCAGATCCAGAAGAAGATACATTCCATAGGTGTACCCCTGAACAACCTCTGTATGCTAAGCAAAACGCAGGCATTCCGAATCCTGAAGCAGAGGATCTTAGATATTGAGAAACAGTCCCTTTGTTCTTCTGGACATAACACTGTTCCCCTTTAGCATTTGGTATCTTCCCAGATCGTGGGCTGCCTGCTGCCTCCCTTCCCCAGATTACTCCGCCCCAGTTACGCCGCTCTCTTATGTTAGCAAGACTCAATGTTCTACCCTCAGCGGTACTGTCTGGGAGGGTTGCCAACAGCCCTTATCAGGATAGAGTCTGCCCATGTAATGGAAGGCACCTTGAAACGGTTGCCCTTGTCTTACTTTATTGTGATTTTTATGGGGAAGTGCGAGACTGCATAATCAAACCTATTTTGTCTAATTTTTATTGATAACCTGAAAGAAGTTAGTTTTTTTTCTGCTATCTGACCAATGTTCCCATATCACAAGCCTAGTTGCAAAGTACCTTTTGGCTGCCATAACAACCAGGGAGCAAAAGACTAGCTCCCCTTCTTGAAGTCTGACTGGTTTTTATAGCTGAAACTCCATGTAAATTTGCTATGCTGTACTTTTTATTTCTATGCGAATAAAGGGATTTGGATTTGGATTTGGGCCTTCCCTCAAAAAGACTGCTCGCATCCCAACAGCACTTGCGGCAAGCAAAGGGTTCCTATTCTTATGATAGGCCCGTATGATTCCCATTTTACAGATGGGGGACTAAGGGTGACAAAAATGGACTCTGGTCTACAAAAGTTTGTCTTTGAAGGTGCCAGATGAAGCCTATTTCTTTTCATTTCTACTCTGCCTCTCTCTGCAGAGGGGGACCCTTCTCCTCTCCTCCATTTTATCCTCACAACAATCCTGTAAGGTAGGTGAGCTTGAGGTGGGGTGTCTGGACCCCAAGGTCACCCAGCACAGGCTTCCAGAGCAGGGTGAGGACTCGAACCTGGGTCTTCCAGATACTACCCCGACACCACTCTCACTTTATGGCTGAAATCAGCATGGAATTAGAGAACAACACAATGTTGCACAAAAAGAATTTCATGGCACTGAGAATGGTGCAGTCGGGCTTGGCTGGCCTGCGGGGCACAAAACTCAGGGGCTGCTCTCATGTTAAGATGCAGGAGATCCCCCCCCGCCCCCCCCCCCACAAGTCAGGAACAGTTTTTACTGCCACTGATCAGGATGGGAGGGTCCAATTCAGGCTTAAATCCAGGGGGTGTTTTGTAGAAAAATAGGTGGTGGACCTCATCCAGGGATTGTTATGCAGCTGCACCTCCTATTCAATGGACAAGGTAGGTAGGTGGGGGGGGGGCGGCATCAGAAAGGTTCAGAAGCTGTCCTCCTGAAAGCTCCTGCTGAATTCAAGACCTGCTTAAATCTCACCCAGTGAAATCTCACCCAGCTTAAATCTCACCCAGTTAAAAACACTGCCTGTTGGCTGGATTGTGGCAACTCTAGAAATGAGATTCCTGCCACAACTTCAGCAGAGCCGCTGGAGGCCAGGAGACACGGCTTTGTGCTCCATTCCTGGCCTGTCCGCTGTCTGAGGGGTCATCGTCGAGGGGATCTTCTTGTGGATTGCACTCCACAGCTCTTTACCTGAATCTCTGCTGCATCCCAACCCCACAGCTCCGGCTGCAGGGCGTCCACGGAGACCACGCTGACCAGCCGCAGTTCACGGGGCAGGCCACTGAGTCACAGGTCACTGTGCCATCCAAACAGACACTGTGAAGAGGGAAGGGAAGCTTCAGTCAAGCAGGGTAGCAACTGGCACCCCATGAAGCCAGACATTGCCCCCAACGCATGGGGAAGCCTCTTTGGGTCAAAGGAGGCCAGCCCTTGACGGGAGGAGCATGTTCTGACTTTTGCCACCAGAGTGAGAAAGGGCCATAGAGGCCATCTAGTCCAACCCCCAGCTCTAAGCAGGATCAGCCTAAAGAAGGGGTGCCAAGCTCATTTGTTATGAGGGCCGAATCTGAAATAAATGAGATCTTGTCAGGCCGACCATGCGCATACCTGTTTATGATTAGGTAGCAGCAGAGATATAAACTTTATAAATGTAATGTAATGTAAAGGACACAAACAAAGATGAAGATGAAGATATTGGATTTATATCCCGCCCTCCACTCCGAAGAGTCTCAGAGCGGCTCACAATCTCCTTTACCTCCCCCCCCCCCCCACAACAGACACCCTGTGAGGTAGATGAAGATATTGGATTTATATCCCGCCCTCCACTCCGAAGAGTCTCAGAGCAGCTCACAATCTCCTTTCCCTTCCTCCCCCACAACAGACACCCTGTGAGGTACATGAAGATATTGGATTTATATCCCGCCCTCCACTCCAAAGAGTCTCACAGCGGCTCACAATCTCCTTTCCCTTCCTCCCCCACAACAGACACCCTGTGAGGTACATGAAGATATTGGATTTATATCCCGCCCTCCACTCCAAAGAGTCTCACAGCGGCTCACAATCTCCTTTCCCTTCCTCCCCCACAACAGACACCCTGTGAGGTACATGAAGATATTGGATTTATATCCCGCCCTCCACTCCAAAGAGTCTCAGAGCGGCTCACAATCTCCTTTCCCTTCCTCCCCCACAACAGACACCCTGTGAGGTACATGAAGATATTGGATTTATATCCCGCCCTCCACTCCAAAGAGTCTCACAGCGGCTCACAATCTCCTTTACCTTCCTCCCCCACAACAGACACCCTGTGAGGTGGGTGGGGCTGGAGAGGGCTCTCACAGCAGCTGCCCTTTCAAGGACAACTCTGCCAGAGCTATGGCTGACCCAAGGCCATTCCAACAGGTGTAAGTGGAGGAGTGGGGAATCAAACCCGGTTCTCCCAGATAAGAGTCTGCACACTTAACCACTACACCAAACAGAAATATTTTTAAAAAACCTTAAAACATCCTTAAAATATTAGCACTTGGTCTTAAAAGTACTTTCTCTGTATTTCTCACATGGGGCCCACAGAATTGGGCAAAGGAAGCTCTGGCTCTTTCTTTCCTTCCTTCCCCAGGGGACCAGGAGGGGGAGGAGCCTCAGCCACTGGAGAAAATGGTTTTGCTCGGTAGCTCCTGAGCGATTGAGCAAGCCTGGCAAAACAAGGTGATGTAGAAGGAAGCAAGAGAGAGGGAGAAGGAAGCAGATGACAGCCAATTGCTCAGGGGCCTGATAGGAGCCCTCCGGGGGCCTGGTTTGGCCTCTGGGCCACATGTTTGACACCGGTCTCTCTCTTGCTGCGGCGACTGTGTCCCCCTGGGCAGTGGCCATCCCTCTCCCACCACCAAACCATGGTCATTTTTTAAAATCAGCAATTGAATGCGGTGCTATCATTATAATGTCATAATAGTCTGCCCAGCCAGGTATTTCTAAAAAAGCAAATGCTGAGAATTCAGAAAACTAGACCGATCAATTGTTATGCTGTCCCACCAATACAGCAACTGACATTTTTAAAGAAAGAAGAAACGAAGCCCTTCGGGAATTGGTCGCCGCAGGGGCCAGGGCAGGGGAAATGGCGGCACCAGTGTGAACAGGAAGCACCAAAATGCTGTGTGGGGGGGAAGCAAACTGTCTTTGGGGACAGAACAAGAGCCTCGACAACCTACTCAGGACCAAACTAGCCCTGGTGCCTTCCTCACGGCCACTGCCACGATTTTAAAGTCATTTTAAAACACAGCGAGGAATAGGGCCCTCTTCTTCTCCCCGCCCCCCTAGTCTTGTTCTGCGCCCAAACAACTGTGTGTGTGGGGGGGGCGGTGATTAGGGACTTCCAGGTGTGTCTTTTTTCCAGATGTTAGCTGCTGCTGGACACTGGCAGGTAGGCAGCCACTGCAGGATTGGTGAAGGATACACATTCTGCCCAGCTGCCTCCTGGGAAGTCTCCAGGAGAACACTGTGGGAAATGGAGCAGCTGCCTCCTCTAGTGCGGAAGTACCGAGCAGCCCCCAAGGGGCCAGGAGCCACGGAGACTGGTGGCCGAGGGAGGCCGCCCCTTCTGTGGCTGCACCTCTTCCAGAGCAAGCAGCACCCGGTCCACAGAGCCACACTCTCCCCGCCCCCCCGCCACTCACCACTGGCTGCAGTTGTGTCTCAGGAACATCTCCCCCGGGAGACGCCGCTCATGGTCAAAGAAGCAGTGGCACTGGCTGATGTTCACACAGCCTCCGTCCTGCAGGAAGAGCCCAGGAGGGCATCGGCAGCCTGCAGGAACCAGAGAGCGGAAGCTGTGCGTGGGTTGCTGGGCTACGGAGTCCCACCCCCCACTTGGGGATGGGCAGCATGGTTCCCCCCGCAAGGGCACCCCACCCCACAGCAGTGAGGCAGACCCCCCCCCACCTTCCTTGTGGCTGAATGGGTGTGGCACAAAGATGATGCTCCAGGTGGGGTTTCCAACCTCCGGCGGGGTGGGGGTGGGGGTGGGATTAGAACTTGTTGGAAGTGAAGGACTGGACACTGTCTCCTGCCTCACAGGTTTAGAGACTGGCAGAGGTCAGGGCCCACAGAGAGCAGCCCTTCCTTTCTGCTACCTGATAGTGTCCCTTTGAAATAGAATGCTATTCTTAGTGACAGGACTTCCTTCCTTCCTTCCTTCCTTCCTTCCTTCCTTCCTTCCTTCCTTCCTTCCTTCCTTCCTTCCTTCCTTCCTTCTTCCTTCCCTCCCTCCTTCTTTCCTTCCCTCCCTCCCTCCCTCCTTCCTTCCCTCCCTCCCTCCTTCCCTCTTTCCCACATGCATGAAGAAGGAGCGCATCTGGCTTTCCATCTCTAGCACCGTGGATGCAGGACGTGCACTCTGCATCTGCACCCATCCAGCTAGCTAGATTAGATCCTATCCCATTCTCTCAAGCTACACTATCTAGAATGGAGTTCCCTAATAAAGAAATCCTATATTAGCTTGAAACTGAAACTTGGCTGAGGGTGACTTTGTGTCTTTGGCAGCACACACACCATGCTGAGAAGCTGCGGCTGCAGGTCACCCTCGTGCCCTCTTGCCACATAACAGAGATGCCTGGTTATGCTCTTCCAGTGCATCTGGCCTCTGGACTAGGGAGGAAATGCCTTGGGCTGGGGGCCCTTTGTGGGGGCAGAGAGAGAGAGAGAGAATGCCTCTGCTTATGTGACAGGAGAGGATGTCCTTACTGGAGACAATGCCACCAGGGCTACAGACTTACCTTCAACGCAGCTGCTGTGACAGTTTGACTCGGCACTCAGCTGCTGGCACGACTGGGGACATGGAGCCACCAGGCCTCGTTGGCAGTGCCCGGCTTGCACGTAGACCATGTCCCGGCCGCAGTCTGCGTGTGGAAGAATCCTAGAGTTGGAAGGGGCCTCCAGGGCCATCTAGTCCAACCCCCTGCACAATGCAGGAAACTCACAAAACTCACCCTGTTGGATGCATGCATTCCCTTCCTGAGTCTCTGGGGTCCTGGGGCAGGCCTCCATCAACAGCAGCACCTTCTGTTTTCAGAGATTAACCTCCGGAGACCCCCCCACACACACCCCCTCTGCTCTTGTGCCTCAGCCAATGCGCCCCCCCCCGGTTCTATGCAAGCTGCCTGCATCCCGGAACCTCCATTGCCTGCCAGGGCCTCCTCTTCCCTCTGGCCATTCCTCAAATCCCAAGGACCGGTTCTGTTCCCCCCCATACCCTAGCCGCAGCCCACCTACCCCGGGCGTCTCCACAGGGCTGCAGGTTGCATGTCTCCATCTGCACGGCATCCCCCGGACACGGCTGCCCCCCATTCTTGGGTGGGGGGTCTGCGCAAGTCCTGGTGCGGCTTCGAACGCCCCCTCGACATTCAGCATCACAGTCCGACCACTCGCCCCAGGGGGCCCAGGCCCCGTTCACTAGACAGAAAGAGACCGCAAGGGCGGGCGGGCGGGATCAATGCCCTTTCCTTCCAGGTCCCCTGGGGGCCACCAGTCCTCAGACAGCCACCCACTGGCTGTCCCACCACTCAACACTGACCACACCCCCCTGGGCCTTTCCCATCTTGCTTCTGGCTCTCTGGAATGAGCTTCCGGAAGAAGTAGGGAGAGCCCCCCACCCCCCGAGAGCTTCAGGAGATGCTGCCAGGCTGCCTGTTTACCAGGAGGGCTTTGGAGGGTGTCTGAACTGGCCTGCCTCTTCCGAGGGGGCAGAGATTTTGGGGTTTGCCATTTTGGTTTTTGCCTCAAGCTGAAAATGTTATTGTGAGCTGCCTTGAAGCATGAGAAAAAGGAGGACAGAACTGTTTTACATCAATAAACGGTGTCCTCGGCTCCATCGTCAACCCAAAGGGAGATGGGCACCAAGAAACCAGAAGGAGACAGAGGCTGGGGAGGGCAGCCAGGAAGGAGCCAGAAACAGTTCTTCAGTGCCAAGATGTCTCACCACTGCTGACAAAGACCAAGTTAATTCCAGCCACAGCATTTCCCATTAACATGTCTGGGGGTGGAAGCTGGACAGTGGACACCCCACACAAGCACAGGAATCATGAGGGCGTAAGAGAAGCCAAGCTGGATCCGGCCAGTGGCCCGTCCAGCCTTACAAAAGAAGAACATATTGGATTTATATCCCACCCTCCACTCTGAAGAGTCTCAGAGCGGCTCACAATCTCCGTTACCTTCCTCCCCCACAACAGACACCCTGCGAGGTGGGTGGGGCTGAGAGGGCTCTCACAGCAGCTGCCCTTTCAAGGACAACTCCTGTGAAAGCTGTGGCTGACCCAAGGCCATTCCAGCAGCTGCAAGTGGAGGAGTGGGGAATCAAACCCCGTTCTCACAGATAAGAGTCAATGCACTTAACCATGACACCAAACTGGCTCTCTATTAGAGCTATGGCTGACCCAAGGCCATTCCAGCAGCTGCAAGTGGAGGAGTGGGGAATCCAACCCGGTTCTCCCAGATAAGAGTCCGCCCACTTAACCACTACACCAAACCGGCTCTCCAATCATCTCGCACTGATGATTCCTGACAAGGGAGAGGAAGGCACTACCTGGGCAGGCCCCGTGGAAGCAGGAGCGGCTGTCAAACTCGTCTCGGTTGCACTGGCCCCCAGTAAGGGCCTGGCGGAGCACATCCCGACGGCGGAAAGTCACTCCCAGCCCACAGGATCGGCTGCATTCACTCCAAGAGGTCCAGGCAGACAAAATGCAGTCCACTGGAAGGGAAGAGATGCCGGGGTGAGGGCAGAATCTGACCATCTCCTGAGGACCAGAGCATAAATGCCCTCCATCCACGGGAAAGCACTAACCCTGCCATGCTCCAAAGTGAGGCCTTTTCTCCAGTGCCGCTTGTCCCCAGCAGCGTTCCCTCTCAGCTGAGTTAGTGTGAGCTAGCTCACAGATTTTTAGCCTCCAGCTCACACATTTTTGCCTCAGCTCAGGAAAGATGATCCCAGAGCACAATAATTAAATGCCAGGAGCTGACATCATTAATACCAAGTGGGCGGCCATGCTGGTCTGAAGCAGTAAAACAAGGGTGGCCAACGGTAGCTCTTCAGATTTTTTTGTCTACAACTCCCATCAGCCCCAGCCAGCATGGCCAATGGCTGGGACTGATGGGAGCTGTAGGCAAAAAACATCTGGAGAGCTACCGTTGGCCACCCCTGCAGTAGAACAAAGTAGGAATCGAGTGCACCTTTAAGACCAACAAAGTTTTATTCAGAATGTCAGCTTTCGTGTGCTCCGAGCACACTTCATCAGAAGCTTACGTTCTGAATAAAATTTTCTTGGTCTTAATACCAGGAGCTCACCAAGTAGAATTTTTGCTCACAAGACACTGCAGCTTAGAGGGAACATCGGTCTCCAGCCACGTCCCTTTGGGCGAGGGCACCTCCAGGCCCTCTCAGAGGTCCAGCTTTGGAGGCCCCGCCCCCTAGCCGGAGGGCCCAGGCAGGCCCAGTCTCCTCAGATCTCGGAAGTGAAACAGGGTTGGCCTGAGTTAGTTCATGGCGGGGAGACCTCCAAGGAAGTCCAGGGCTGGGATGCAGAGGCAGGCAACGGCCAGCCACCTCCGAACACCTCTTGCCTCGAAGAGGCCATGAAAGGCTGCCCTATGGCAGTGGCAACATGTCAGCAATTCCCACCATCTCCAGCAGCCATAATAATAAATTTAAAAATGATGACAGATGATGCACATAAAAGCAATGAACATACGAAGCTGCCTTCTGCTGAATCAGACCCTCTTGGATCCATCAGAATCAGTCTTGTCTCCTCAGACTGGCAGCGGCTCTCCAGGGTCTCAAGTGGAGGTTTTTCACGCCTGCTTGCCTGGACCCTTTTTATTTGGAGATGCTGGGGATTGAACCTGGGACCTTCTGCATGCCAAGCAGATGCTCTACCACTGAGCCACCATCCCTCTCTAAAGTCAGTCTTGTCTCCTCAGACTGGCAGCGGCTCTCCAGGGTCTCAAGCTGAGGTTTCCCACGCCTATTTGCCTGGACCCTTTTTAGTTGGAGATGCCAGGGATTGAACCTGGGACCTTCCGCTTACCAGGCAGATGCTCTACCACTGAGCCACCATCCCTCCCCTAATATGAACATACGAAGCTGCCTTCTACTGAATCAGACCCTCCTCGGTCCATCAAAGTCAGTCTTGTCTACTCAGACTGGCAGTGGCTCTCCAGGGTCCCAAGCTGAGGTTTTCCACACCTACTTGCCTGGACCCTTTTTGGTTGGAGATGCTGGGGATTGAACCTGGGACCTTCTGCATGCCAAGCAGATGCTCTACCACTGAGCCACCATCCCTCCCCTAATATGAACATACGAAGCTGCCTTCTACTGAATCAGACCCTCCTGGATCCATCAAAGTGAGTCTTGTTTACTCAGACTGGCAGTGACTCTCCAGAGTCTCAAGCTGAGGTTTTCCACACCTACTTGCCTGGACCCTTTTTAGTTGGCGATGCCGGGGATTGAACCTGGGACCTCCTGCTTACCAAGCAGATGCTCGACCACTGAGCCACCGTCCCTCCCCAAAACAAGCTGCAACATTTACCAAATGCCAAAGAACACGTGTATAAATGTGAGGCCACCTGCGAATGCAAGGCCAAGGCCAACTGGCCCTCCTTCTCCGGCCCCAACCCCACTGGTAGGCCCTGGGGGCCTGTCTCTCCCATGCCCAGAGGAAAGGGTTGCCCTCCACACATACCACAGCTGGCCTCATCGGAGCCATCCTGGCAATCCTGGCGCAGGTCACAGTGCCTCTCGAGGGCCAGGCATTCCCCACTGCCGCAGGAGAACTGCTTGGCGGAGCAGGTGCTGGGAGGGCCCAGCGGAGGCGGGGGGGCCGCTGTAGCCATCGGTGCAACTGTTGGGCCGCCTGTCCAAACAGATCCCCACAGTCTCAACTTTTATTTATTTGTATTTATTTACTTTAAACTTCTATCCCACCCTCTCCGGGAATGGACTCAAGGCGGCTAACAATGACCAAAAAGATCACGTTGAAATCGCTAAAACAATGGGAAACTAAAAACTGGGAAACAGAGCACTGTGGTGCTATCCACAACTTCTTATGGCACTTCACGGTTTCTTCAGTGAGCCAGTTCAATTTCTATTAATTTCTTGGCAAAACATCCAGAGCAGCCCTTCTGAGGGCTGAGCCTGCCTGGGAATCTGCACAGATTCACCTTTGGCAAAGAAGGGGGCGGCGGCAGCAGGAATAGCTGTTGTAAGAAATGCTGAATAGGACCCCTGGTTTGTAGAGGTCCGTCTTGCCGACTCTGGCTGGCGCCAGTTCTGCAGGGTTTCAGGCAGAGGAGGACTTCCACATTCCTCTGTTGCCAGGGTCTGAACTGGGGACCTTCTGCATGCCACGCAGGGACTCTGTCCATCCCCCACCACTGAGCCAGGGCCCCTCCCAGGCACTCACCACAGTGCATCTCATCAGACCCATCCAGGCAGTCCTCTTGGCCGTCACAGACGAAGGAGGCCTCCACGCAGCCAAACAGCTCGCAGGCAAACTGCCCCTGAGTGCAAAGGATCCGCGGCATGTCGGGGCCTCGAGTGTGAGTTGGCCCTGCCAAGGGGAGGGAGGGAGTAAGAGACGGACCTTCCAGTTGGCCTGAGGGATGGCATGGAGCCTTGACCAGAGTCCATTTTGCCACCCCATGCATCTGCTTTCCCACTGAACTCTGGCCCTCTCCTCCTGGGAACTCTAGTCCATGAAAATGGCTGCCTGGGGGTTAGGGCAGAATCTAACCATCCCCTGAGGACCAGAGCAGAAATGCCCTCCATCCATGGGAAAGCACTAACCCTGGGGTGGACTCTATGGCGTTATGGACCCCAAATGCATCCTCCCCAGACTCCACTTCCAAATCTCCAGAAATTTACCCACACAGAGTCGGCAGTCTGAACTCCAGCTTTCCCCCTGGTGACTCCAGCATTCCCCCTGGTGTGGTCTTGGGTCTCCTTGACTTCCCAGGGCTTGCTGGGGGATGCCACCACTGCCAAGGCCCAGCTCTTGTGCTCAGGGCATGCCTGCTCACTGATGTGGTTCCCAACCCTGCCATGTTTACCTGTGAATGGGGGTCCCAGCTCTGGTAGACTCGACTGGTATGGGAGGGTGTGGAGCCCAGGCAGCCCCGTGTCGCTGGGGCTTCTGGATGTGACGCTTGGCCCAGGGGGTGCCAGCCGCTGCTCCAGTCCTGGAGAAGGGGGCCAGAAGAGGCTGGGAGTCCCCATGGGAAAGAACGCAGGCATGGTGGGTTCTCGGGGCTGCTCGGAGACCTTGACCCCAGGTCTGGCTGTCCCAGGGGCCGACGTCTCTCCAGGCTTCATGGTTGCTACTCCAAAGTGTTGGAACTCTTGAGTCAGGCCTGGTGCCCCCGTGAGCCTCCAGGGGAAAGAGAATGGCCCCCTGTGGGGTGGCTCCGTGCCGGCTGTTCCAGGGACTCGGACTCTGCTGGAGGGGGTCGTCACATCACCCACAGGCTCCGTTTCTGCAGAAAAACAAAGGAGGAAGCTGTCGAAAGCTTTTACGGTCAGAATTCATTAGTTGTTGTGTGGCTGTGGTATTGGCACAGTAGTATCTGATGTTGCGCCAGCAGCTATGACTGGCATCCTCAGAGGTATAACATAGAAAGACGTGTTATACCTCTGTGTTACACCTGTGTTATACCTCTGAGGATGCCGGTCACGCTGCTGGTGAAATGTCAGGTACTACTGTGCCAAGACCATGGCCATACAGCCCGGAAAATCTACAATAACTAAAAGAGGAAGCCATGGAGAGAAGCCCCGCCTCGGCCTAGATGCCAGCTCCCCCTCAGAGCCCGGGGAAAGAGCTATACCAGAGCCCCTCGCTGCCCTGCGCAGTCCACCACGTACCCACCGTTGCCAGCTCTGGGTTGGGGAGTCCCTGGAGCTTTGAGGCTGGAGCCTGGAGGAGGGACCTGCGTGGGACAGAATGCTGCAGCAGCCCCTCTGGGGGGAGGGACCTCATCTCTGTCATCTACAGAGCAGTTGCAATTCCAGGAGATCTGCAGGCCCCACCTGAAAGTTGGCAACCCTAACAGCCTCCCTGCCCGTCTGCGGGTGAGGAGGAGGAGGAGAGGGAGCCAGCCCAGGCGGCAGGAGGGGAGCAGGGCTCCAGCGCAGGACCTTCGGGGCATCATCCCTTGGGTGCCCCATCACAGCCCAGCCCCCCACTCACTCCAGGGGCAGCCGAGGGCCTCCATCCGCAGGGAGATGCTGCCCTGAGAGGCGGTGGGCACCAGGCGCAGCAGGCGGGCCAAGATGGGCGGACTCAGCTCCTGGCGCACCAGAGTGGACCTGTCAGAGCTGCCGAGCAGAACCTGGGAGAGGGGAGAGCAGCTTGCCATGAGTGAGTGAAGGCGCCAGTTGGGGGGGGGAGATTGCAGAGGAGACTGGAGGGGGGGAAGGGGGGGACAGCTCAGCCAAGGGGGCAGGAAATGCTTGTCTAGTCATGGACAACATTTCAACCCAGCTTCTTCCCATGAGGATCTCAAAACGGGTATGAAAGTAGAAAGAAGGCGGCAAGTAGGTTTTAATACCCTGCTTTTCTTGACTGTAGGGAGTCTCAAAGTGGCTTCCCTTCCTCTCCCCACAACAGGCACGTGGTGAGGCAGATAAGGCTGTGAGAGCTATGACTAGCCCAAGGTCACCCAGCTGGCTGCATGGGGGGAGGAGGAGGGGGGAATCAAACCCGGCTCTCCAGGTTAGAGACTGCCACTCTTAACCACGGCATCACACTGGCTCTCAGCGTCGGGATGGGAGGCAGCTCTCTCAGCTTACAGAGAGAGGACACAGCCAGCTCCTCCCCTCTGCTTTGAGGGGCCAGAATTGAGGGGCCACATTCCCCAGAGAGTACTGAGGTCTGGGACTCAAAATCTTCTCACCATTCCTGGGCCCAAAGAAGTGCGCCTCAAAACAACTAGAGACAGGGCCTTTTCCACAATGGCCCCTATGTGGTGGAACCAGCTACCGGAAGAGGTGAGGGCCCTGCGGGATCTTACTCAGTTCCGCAGGGCCTGTAAGACGACCCTCTTCCAGTTAGCCTACGCCTGACTGGACAAATGTAGCTTTCTAGATTCCATATTTTTGTGATTATACTGCATAGTTTTAATGTATAATGTAAAATTTTAAGGTTTTTAGGTTTTAAATGCTTGATTTTAAATGTATTAATTTGTTCCGATTTTATTGTTTTATTGTTTGTTGTAAGCCGCCCTGAGCCACTTGTGGGAAGGGCGGGATATAAGTTACGGAATAAATAAATAAATAGAACACCCTCCCCAAACGGATTGGGAAATCAAGGCAGAAAGGGAAGCAACGACGGGGGCTGGCCAGGCCTTGCTGCGATGAACAGCGCTGGCCTCATCAGGCCTGTGGGCACCAGAAGCTGCCCAGGTGGGAGGTGAGCAGGTCAGCCTGGCCTTGGGGAGGCAGGAAGAAGAAGTAGCTACCTGTGCCTCAGCTTGCAGGGAGGACGCCTTGTGCAGCCTCGCCCCTGTGTAGTTCTGGAAGTCAACACCGTCCCTGCTGTAGGCCAGCTGGTAGTGTGTGAGGAAGTCCCCGTCCTGGGTGACCACGGCTGTGATGAAGGTGAGCCGCTGGAAGTCCACCTGGAAGTAGGGGCTGGGGTCGGCCTCGTGGGGGCTCCAGCCGGCGTTTGAGTCCTGCCTGCGAGGGAGGGAGGGGAAGGGGAGCTGCTCTCTCTGCCAGCAACAGAACAGGAACAGCAGCCAAGACAAGGGCAACTGCTGCAGCACCTCAGCAACCTTATACTCCCACCCCACGTTTCCCTCCCCGTCACAGGGTTGCCAGTCTCCAGGTGGGGCCTGGGGATCTCCTGGAGAAAATGGCTGCTTTGGAGGATGGGCTATACACCCTCTCCAAGGCCCCCCCCCCAAGATCTCCAGGGATCCTCTTCTAGTGCTGGCAGCCTCACACAGATACTCTACAGCAGGGGTGGCCAATGGTAGCTCTCCAGATGTTTTTTGCCTACAACTCCCATCAGCCCCAGCCAGCATGGCCAATGGCTGGGTCCGATGGGAGTCGTAGGCAAAAAAACCCCTCTGGAGAGCTACCATTGGCCACCCCTGCTCTACAGAGCTGTGCTTCAAGATGGCAGCCTCCGACTCCATCAGCATCTGTTGCCTCTCCTCCTTTGCCTCCCCCCCCCCCGCCGTCTCTTGACTGCCGTCCTCCATTGCCACATTCTGCCCTTTTAGCTCCACCGCCCACTCCCTCAAGGCAGGTCACCCCCAGGGCAATCAATCCCCACGCTCCCTTACCCATTGGGCTTAGGGTTGAGGCGAGCGGCATCTGGAGGGTTTCCATCCCGGTAGGAAGAGGAGCTCAGCTGCTGGCTGAGGATGCGCCCGTCTCCCAGACCAAGGGGCTGGCTGCAGAGACCTGTGGAAGGGAGGGGAGGCCACTCTGTTACAGAGCCTGCTGCCCCATCGTGCCTCTCTCCCCAGAGACCCACTTCCTCTCAGCTGCCTTGACTGGTGTAGGTGAAGGGCAGGGCCAAGACCACTGAGGAAGGAGGATCCTGGAGCATCCCCTTGGGGAAGGAAGCTGCTGCCTACAGATCTGTGAGGGGGCAGGCAGAGCCCGGGGGGGGGGGATGTACTGCAGAGAGAGGAGCACAATACCTGGCGGGGTGGGGCTGAAGCCTTCAGGAGATGGCCATCCACCAGGCGACACCTGTGAGGATGGAGGGAAAGAGCCATATGCTGCAAGTCAGTCTGTACTCCTGCAGGCCTCCAGGGAGGCTGCCTCCATCTTTCCTTCCCATTAGGAAGGGCAGGGGGCCTCTTCCCACACACCGGAAGGACAGCCCCTCCCATGCAGGCCCACTTGCCAACTTGGCCTGCTCGGTAGTGGCTCCTTCCTAGAGGCGTGTTTGACCTCTGCAAGACCTACACCTTCCTCTGCAGCAGGGCCCGGCAGCCTTTGCTGGAGATTTGGGAACGGTGCTGCCAGGCAAGCTTATTCCACCAAACCCAGAAGCTGAAATCTATTTGTCTCAAGCTCGATAGCTCTGGATTCCCACTGCTTGCTGGCGGGCCAGTTGTCTGACCTTTGCCAGCCTGGAAATGTCCTCTGCACTCAGGTTTGCAGGCTCTGGACTGTGGGATGGCTGACCCCCTGGGCAGGGCAGAGCTTCGTATTTGATGGAGGTGTTTGATTGGTGGAGGAAAGCACCCTCAAGCCGCAGCCGACTTATGACAACCCCAGGCGGGTTTCAAGGTCAGCAATGCACAAAAATGGTTTGCCTTTGCACAGCGGCCCTGGGCTTCCTGGGTGGTCTCCCATCCATTCAAGTACCAACCGGGGACAACACTGTTTAGTTTCCAGGATCTGAAGAGATTGGGTTAGTTGGGTTCTTAAGTTTTATGTTTGGATTTCTATTGTGTTTAGCTTTATGCTTAACAGAAGGGAGGCACAAATTTCTAAAATAAATATAAACCGCTGCTTCATCCGGACTGCCCTACAGCCGTCTGTAGTTCAAGTGACTCTGGACAAGTTCATGGAGGAGAAGTCTGGCAATAGCCTTCCTGATGAGACAGAACTTCCATGTTCAGGTGCAATTAACCTCTGCATTTGACAACGGACACGGCGTCCACCTGGCATCCCTTGCATTTATTTGTGGGGGAGGTATTTGTGAAGTTCCCTTCCCACGTTGTGCAGGGGGTTGGACTAGATGATCCAGGAGGTCACTTCCAACTCTATGATTCTATTATTTATTTCAGGAATTTACACACCCCCATCCCCAGACCCTGCCCTGACCCATATGGCTTGGCGATAATGTCATCAAATCATAAAAATGTTAACATATTATCAGTACAAGAACAAAGGAAAGGAAAGGAAGGAATGGTCCCCTGTGCAGGCACCAGTTGTTTCTGACTCTGGGGTGACTTTGCTTTCACAACATTTTCACGGCAGACTTTTTGCGGGGTGGTTTGCCATTGCCTTCCCCAGTCTTTTACACTTTCCCCCCGCAAGCTGGGTCCTCATTTCACCGACCTCGGAAGGATGGAAGGCTGAGTCTACCTTGGGCCGGCTACCTGAACCAGCTTTCTCTGGAATAGAACTCAGGTCGTGAGCAGAGAGTTCAGATCACAGTACTGCAGTACTGCTGCTTTACCACTCTGCACCACGGGGCCGTTTAAACAAAACAAAACAAGCCATTAAAACCAAGCCAGAGCATAAAAACAAACACCCCAGAGCCTAAAATATATAGCTGAACCAGTTCCAGACCAGAAATTAAGCCCATATCCCAACTTTCTAAATAACCAAAGCTGCACAAGCAGAACTACAGTTCATGTATCTGGAAGCCAGAGTCCTCTTTGGTGCACATTTGGTCAAGCCACACATGTCCTTGTGGACTAACTGAAAGAGGGTGCCAGGAACATCAGAGAGAAATGCAGTTATATATCTTGAAGGAAGAGAAGGAAACAAAAATCTCCACACCAAGTAGTCAGATGGGGTGTGTGTGGGGAATCAGACACTAGGCAATTATGAATAAAGATGCCACGCAGTGGTTCAGCTCAAGGTCCATTCCAGACAAAGACCCCAGGATTTATTATCTCCATTTCAATTTTATAACATCTTCAACAGTGGAATGAGCTTAAATGAATTGTTCGGGGGGGGGGGGGGGGCGTGTGTTACATAGAACGAAGGACTGATTCCTATGAAATAAATTTAACTTAAAATGGGAAATGATTTAAATTGGGTGGAAAGCACCATAAAATTATTATTGGAATTTCACAAATATTAAGTGAAAATATTCAGGAGTAATTTCCATCAACATTGACATCCAGAACAATTCATTTAAGCTCATTCCACTGTTGAAGATGTTATAAAATTGAAACGGAGATAATAAATCCTGGGGTCTTCGTCTGGAATGGGCCTTGAGCTGAACCACTGCGTGGCATCTTTATTCATAATTGCCTAGTGTCGGGTTGCTGTTTATATTTAATCTTTACCGTCACTCCAGTATTTTTGGGTTTTACTGTATAAATTTGGGGGGGGGGGGGGGGAGAATCACCCAGCCCGCCCTAGCCCTAACCATAATCCTAATCCCTAACTCTAACCCTAGGCCAGGTGCAATCGGTAGTCTGAACAGCAGCAAAACCAAGTCATGCCTCCTCTCTGTGTGGTTTCCTCTGATAACCGGATGTTCCCACAAAGCAAGAGTGGCCCCTCCCCTTCCCCTCAGGACAGTCTTCAGCATCATACCTGCGTTGCGTAGGGCACAGACGGCTTCCATGGCTGCCTCTCGAGGGTCCAAGGGCTAAAAGAAACAGCACAAGGAGGAATGATTCTTCCCACAGCAATTAAAATGACAGTGTGGAATACCTAAGGATGGGGAAATTCTGGGAAAGGATGAAGTGCACAGAAAATGCCCACAGGTGGAAGTTCTGCCACTGACAGGCACACCTCTGCATTCGCAGCAGTGATGACAGCAATCAAAACGCTTGCGGTGGACACAGCCCCACAATCCATTCTGCTACACAAAGACTGGGCCTGTCATGAGCCCTGATGAGGAGGAGCTGGAAGGGTTAACAGACCTGGAAGAGTTGCCAGCCAGTTCCTCAGCTGAACAAACAGCAGCTGGCCCATCAATCACTTCCAGGCACCAGTATCAGTTGTTGATGATCAATCTCCTCCAAGCGCTCCTCCCTCCCATCTCAAGAGTTCAAAGCAGGCTCCGGAAAGAACTTTCAGAGTGAAGACATGAGGCACGCCGATGCTTCAGATCTCTCAGCCCTGAGTTCTAGCAGAGTCACTGCCACTCAGAGAGCAGGCTGATTGAGACTCCCATATAGCTCCCACCCAGGACCTGGTAACCTTGTGGAAGCAACAACTCTGTTCTCTGGCTTGCATCCACGCTCCTTCCTGATTCCTGATCCTGACCTGCTTGATTTCCTTGGCACCCTGACCCTTTGGCTTTTGGACATTGACTTCTGATTCCGGTTTGTGATTCTGCATTGGTGACTTGGCTCCTGCTTGACTTCATGGACTTTGACCTTGGACTGGCTTTGGACTCCTGCCTGCCTGCACCCTGAGAACATGACGTGCTGAGTCAAAAAACATGCGTGCTGAGTCAAAAAAGATCAGAGGCGACACAGATAGAAGCTGTGCTCCCTGGCCGGACTAATCAAGAGATCGCAAGACGGACTTTGCCCCCCCACCCCTCTCTTCAGATCACCAGGCTCAGATGCCCGAGCGGCTGAATCAAACCCGAAGTTGGGACCATCTGCATCTGCACTTTAACATCATTGGGACTAACTTAACATCTTGCCATTACCAGCACCTGCACTTTAACATCACCAAGACCACCACTGGGACTGAAACTGTAAATGTTATTAATGAAGAACATCTATGGGCAGTGTGCAATTTGTCATCCTACCCAACAGACTATCTGGACTCACACCCCACGGATGAACGACGGCTATCTCACTAATAGAACCAATTTTATTATTGTTAATTAATTATTGATTATTTTACCAATCAATTAGCGATTGACTTAATATTTAGATATATATATATATAAAAAAAAAAAATTTTTTTTTTTCCTTAACTTATTAATTAGGATGGGGGGTGGGAGGGATTATTTATTAATAAGTTTAGGAATTAATGAATTTATATGAATTTAAACTAATTGGTTGTAAGATGGATTGGGAGGGCTAACTAAATTAATTAATTTAAGACATAAGTAGTGGGTCTCTTAGCCGGGAACCGGAGGGGTTGTGGTGAGGAGGGTAAATTGAAACGGCAGGTGCAAACAAATCGGGGGAGTGACACCGGTGGGTTTATCTTGGGTTCATTTTGGTTTGGTGCAGATGTTTGGCCAGGGGATTCCAGTGCTCCTGGGGAGGGGAAGATATGACGGTGGGAATAGACAAAAATATAAGGGAAGGAGACAGAGACGAAATGGTGCTCGGCCACCTTCCAGTCTACTTCCCATCCCAATGGTAGCAGGTAGTGGGACCAAGAGGAAATGCTCGCCTCTGTCATTGGTGTTATGTAATGCCAGGTCCATAAATAATAAGACCGCAACCCTTAGGGAGTTTCTGCTACGGCAGAACATGGACCTGGCTTGCGTGACCGAGACCTGGGTGAGGGACGGGGAGACAGTAGCCCTCTCCCAGATGTCCCCCCCGGGATACTCGGTCTTTCACCAATCACGGATGAGCGGGCGGGGGGGAGGGGTAGCACTACTCATACGGGAGGATTACTCCTTTCGGGCTCTCCCGGATCCAAAGATTGATGGGATTGAATGCACCGGTCTGGCATGGGATGTTGGAGAGGGGTTGGCGGTTTGGCTGGTGTACCGTCCGCCCAACGCACCAGCTAACGCCTTACCATCACTATTGGAGGCAGTGGCGGGCTGGGCGTTGGAGTACCCGAGGCTTATGGTCCTGGGTGACTTCAACGTCCATGCCGACGACACGGCCTCCACTCAGGCGATGGACCTAGTGTCGTCCATGGCGACACTGGGACTCTCTCAATTTGTCACGACTCCCACGCATCAGGCCGGGCATACATTAGACCTGATCTTTGCAGCCGGGATTTTGGTGAACGATATCGCCGGAGAAGCGGTACCATGGTCGGATCACCTAGCCCTTAAGGCCCGTGTGGGGATGCCGCCCCAACCCTGTATGGGCGGAGAGCCTATTTTGGCTCGCCCTCGGGGCTTGATGGACCCGGAACGGTTCCAAACGGCCCTAAGGGATCCCTGGCCCACTGGCAATTCCCTCGATGACCTGGTGGAAATCTGGCAGGGCCAGCTGTCCAGGGCTATCGACGAAATTGCACCCCGGCGCCCTCTGCGCCCTCGCACGAAGCTGGCTCCATGGTATACCTTGGAGTTACGCCAGCTGAAACAAGGGCTCAGACGACTAGAGAGGCAGTGGAGGCATACTCGGGACGAAGCAACGAGAACATCCTATAGAACGTTTATGAAGTCTTATGAGGTGGCAGTCAAGGCTGCAAAGAAAGATTACTTTGCAACCAAGATTGCATCTGCAAACTCGCGCCCAGCACAATTATTTAGAATAATTGGGGATCTTACAACGTTGCCACAAGGCAAACCAAATGTTAGAGAATTAGGAATAGGCTGTGAGGCATTTGCGAAATACTTTGCAGATAAAATCTCGCTGCTCCGCCAAGACCTGCCTACCACATTAGATACAGTGAGTGAAATTGAGGCTCCGTGCCTGTCTTCAGGTTTAGTGCTGGACCACTTCGACCCACTCAGCCTGGAGGAAGTCGACAGAATCCTCTCTGCTGCTCGCCCGACAACATGTGATCTGGACCCTTGCCCCTCCTGGCTGATTAAATCTTGCCAAGGGGAGCTTAGATGCCCTTTACGGGACATCATAAATAGATCCCTTTTAGAGGGGCATTTTCCAACACCTCTGAAAGAGGCTTTGGTCCGCCCTCTCCTGAAAAAAGCTACAGCAGACCCGGCCGAATTGGCGAACTACCGGCCGGTGTCCAATTTACCGTTCTTAGGTAAAATTATTGAGAGGGCCGTGGCGTTGCAGCTACAGGGGTTTCTGGATGACGCTTCTGTCTTAGACCCATGTCAGTCTGGTTTCCGGCCGGGCCATGGGACGGAGACGGTGCTGGTCGCCTTAGTAGATGACCTCCAACGGCAACTGGATCGGGGCGGCGTTGCGGTACTGATGCTGTTAGATCTGTCGGCTGCATTTGATACAGTCGACCATCGGCTACTGACGCGCCGCCTCGCCGACATTGGGGTCGAGGGGTTGGCCTTGCAATGGCTTTCCTCCTTTCTCCTAGGTCGGGGACAGAGGGTGGCTATCGGGAGCGAGCGGTCCCGGAGGCGCACACTGGATTGTGGGGTGCCCCAGGGAGCAGTTCTCTCCCCGATGCTGTTTAACATCTATATGCGCCCCCTTGCCCAGATTGCCCGGCGGTTTGGGCTGGGTTGTCATCAATATGCAGATGACACCCAGCTCTATCTACTAATGGATGGCTGGCCCGGCCCCGCTCCAGGGAATCTCGACCGGGCATTACAGGCTGTAGCGACATGGCTCAGGCTGAGTGGGCTGAAGTTGAACCCAGCGAAGACAGAGGTCCTATGCGTGGGTCGCGGCGCTCTGGGAAGGGAAATAGCTCTCCCGGCCTTCGATGGTGCGCCATTGAAAGCAGCGCGCCAGGTAAAGAGTCTGGGTGTTTTACTGGAGCCTTCATTATCGATGGAGGCCCAGATAGCAGCCACTGCCAAGTCAGCATTCTTCCATCTGAGGCGGGCAAGGCAGTTGGCCCCTTTCCTTGAGCGCCGGGACCTCGCAACAGTGATCCACGCAACGGTCACCTCAAGACTAGACTACTGTAACGCCCTCTACTTGGGGCTACCTCTGTGCCGGACCCGGAAATTGCAGCTAGTGCAGAACGCGGCGGCCAGGCTGTTGTTGGGACTCCCGAAACGGGAGCATATATGGCCGGGACTACGTGAACTGCACTGGCTGCCGATTATATACCGGGTCCAGTACAAAGTGTTGGTCGTTACCTTTAAAGCCTTATATGGCCGAGGACCTGCCTACCTGAGGGACCGTCTTTCCCCATATGAACCCCAGAGAGCACTGAGGTCAACGGGGAAAAACTTAATGACTATCCCTGGGCCGAAGGAAGTTAAATATCAGAGCACCAGAATACGGGCCTTTTCGATCGCGGCCCCTACCCTATGGAACCGACTCCCCGAGGAGGTGCGGGCCCTGCGGAGCCTTGAACAGTTCCGCAGGGCCTGCAAGACCATCCTTTTTAAATCAGCATATTCGGACTGCTAAGAAAAATGGTAATTAAAGATCCGCCAATGCGGTCCAAAGATCTATACCGCAGTATAATTGTATCTACTAGACTGGTTTTTAATTTAATGTTTTAATGTTTTATTGTTCTATAATGTAATTCTAATGTTTTATTTATTATGGTGTGTTTTTATGGATTGCTGTTAGCCGCCCTGAGCCTGCCAAGGTGGGGGAGGGCGGGATATAAATGAAATTAATAAATAAATAAATAAATAATGACAGGGCCCTGGCACACATAGCCGGCTTCCTGGGCATCTCAGCTTTCAGAAGCCTTGCTCTAAGTCCTGGTGAACAGCTGGGGAGGGAGCTGAGTGCCAGTTACAGGGCTGCCAACCTCCAAACGGAAACAATAACACAACCCAAAGGTTATAGTGACAAATAACGAATGATTTATATAAACAATAAGACAATTAAGAGACATAAGTCCCTAACAAAGTCCCAACGAAAAATGATTCACGTGCTCAAAAGATCCAAGCCGAGGATGCCTTTTTTACAATGTAAACGTTTCCTTCAATGAAGAATGTTCCTTCAATCAATGCAACATGAAGACATCTTGGAATTCCCTGGGCAGGTCATCAACTTCTGCCCCAATTCTTTATCAACAGGGGATATTCCACAAGCATTGAAAATAATCAATATTGAAACTTTTAAACAACACTCATGGGGACCAATGGTCTCCAATAGAATCCTTCACCTGCGGCTCATGCTCAAAGATGGCTCAAAGCAGTGAAGGGAAGAAGACGTCCTCAGCTTGGGTCTTCTGAGCACGTGAATCATTTTTCGTTGGAACCCAGGCCCAGTCAGCAGCTGCTGCAGAAGACCTGGATGAGTTGGTGGCTCCTCTGCTCCCTGTGGGAGTGAGAGGATCTGTTCGGAGGGGGGCCCCACGCCTCACCTTCACTTCACTCCCCTCGTCTGTGAATTACCTGATGGTGCTCCCTGGGGGAACTCTGGCTGTAGCGATGCAGCCGATCTCATCCGCGGCATCCGGGCAGTGGGGAGCCCCATCACACCTCTGGGTGGCCTCAATGCAGGTGTTGGCCAAGGCACAGTGGAACTGGGAGGGCAGGCAGACCTGGGGAGTGGCAGGCTCCAGCGATGGGGCAGCTCCTGGCAAGGGGGCACAAACAGAGGGTGGGTAAGGGGGCCACAGACCAGCAGAGTTCAACAAGGATCCTGAGGTGGCAGAAAGGGGATCCTTCCCCTTGGGAGTTCACCACCACAACTGGAAAGAACCAAAAGTGTGCTAAACAGTCACACGGCATGGCCAACTGTGTCAGGGATCTATTCCCTGGGGGGTCCGCCCTATGCAAAGAGCTTGTAGCACAGGATGGGGGTGTGTGTGTGTGCGTTGCTGTAAGAAAAATTTTGGCTTGGATCTTGCAATAAATGTCTGTGGATGTGTTGTATATGTGGCTGGAATTGTATCAATGATATGGAGTTCTTGCCTGGCTCTTTGGAGCCTGCAGGACTGAGCTTGGGGACTCAGGAACCACGGGCGGTAGGGTCCAAATTCCTGCTGCCCTGCTCCAATCTTGGGACCCCTGCTGTTTGAATGGTCCTGTCATGAGCCCTGACGAGGAGGGGCTGGAAAGGTTAACAGACTAGAAGAGTTGCCAGCCAGTTCCTCAGCTGAACAAACAGCAGCTGGCCTATAAAACACTCTCCAGGCACCAGAGTCAGCTGTTGACTATCAATCTCCTCCAAGCTCTCCTCCTCCCATCTCAAGAGTTCGAAGCAGGCTCCGGAAAGAACTTTCAGAGCAAAGACATGAGGCACGCCGATGCTTCAGGTCTCTCAGCCCTGAGTTCTAGCAGAGTCACTGCCACCCAGGGAGCAGGCTGATTGAGACTCCCTTATAGCTCCCACCCAGGACCTGGTAACCTTGTGGAAGCAACAAGTCTATGTTCTGGCTTGCATCCACGCTCCTTCCTGATTCTGACCTGCTTGATCTCCTTGGCACCCTGACCTTTTGGCTTTTGGACATTGACTTCTGATTCCGGTTTCTGATTCTGCATTGGCTCCTGCTTGACTTTCTGGACTTTGACCTTGGACTGGCTTTGGACTCCTGCCTGTCTGCACCCTGAGAACGTGACAGGTCCAATAGCATGCTAACGCAGGGACTTTGTGTATATATATAGTTGGCCCTGTTGTCTAGTCTTCAGTCTTTTGAGGCAGCCCTATACTATGCTGTATTCAATAAAAGAGCTATGTTCAGCACCACCTCACCTCATCATTGCATAGAACCCACTATATTACAGGATGGATGGGATTTTTGTCAGCATGACTTTCTCATCTGCCCCTTCATGTTGCATCCCAAAGGAACCCTCCAAACAGCTTGAGGCATCAGCTGGCATGAGCAGCTCAGCATGCCTGGGCACGGAGGGGTGTGGGGGCAACAGCACTCTAAGCGCCTGCAGGTATTTCTCTTTTGTTTGACCTGAGAGCAGCCCTTCCTCTCTCTCTCCTTTCCTTACCGGTGGGCAGCCAGGGGTCTGAAGCAACAGAACAACGCTTGTGGCCAGGGGCATCTTTAAGACCCCCAAAGCTTAATTCTCAGTAGAAGCTTTCATGTGCACACAAACTTTGAAGAAGCTCCTACCCAGAATCAAACTTTGTTGGTCTAAATGGTGACACTGGATTCAAATCTTATTCTGCTTTTCTTTGTTCTTCTTGCATGGCTCTGATGGAGTCACAGGTCTCTGCAGGTCTTTCCTGTGGAAACAAGCCCCTCATACATCCGTACATCTGATGCCAGATTTAGCTTGCCTCTTGTGACAGGAAGCACCCAGCTTCCTGGGGGGAAAGCGTAGAGGACTGGGGAAGGCAATGGCAAACCACCCCGTAAAAAGCCTGCCATGAAAACGTTGTGAAAGCAACGTCACCCCAGAGTCGGAAATGACTGGTGCTTGCACAGGGGACCTTTCCTTTCCTTTTCCTTGTGATAGGAAAGTACATTTTAGATTAGGCTTCTTTCGACTCAAACCTGAATGTGAACTGAATCGACACAAATAAATGTAAGTGTTCCTTTTGCAATATACTTCTCAGGAGATTTATTTACTGTGCTGAATGTCACGCTTCTAAGACTGGGCAAACTTGGCTATATTAACCGAATGTCTCAACAGTATCTTCAGAGGTGTGCTGTTGTGCATGGAGAAGACCAAAATAAATGCCTCCTCCCTTCTGTTAGCTGAAATTTTCCACAGGATGGCAAAAATATCTATTAGACTTATAGGCCAAGAGCTAGCAGACATCTACGGCCTCTCTTCCAAATGAATGTCACGAAACCAGCGCTCCATCCTGAAGCTATTTGCCTGCAAAGTGAATAGAATCAGTGAAGCAACCATTGATCAGGGAAGATAGTCTTGATATAACCTTTTATATTTTTAGGTATAGGCAGGGCTTTTTTGTAGCAGGAACTCTTTTGCATATTAGGCCACACACCCCTGTTGTAGCCAATCCTACAAGAGCTTACAAGGCTCTTCATACAGAGCCTACTGTAAGCTCCAGGAGGATGGGCTACATTAGGGGTGTGTGGCCTTATATGCAAAGGAGTTCCTGCTACAAAAAAAGCCCTGGGTATACATGTAAAACACTGTGCATGCACGCCTGCCAAAACCAGGTGTGAAGGAATCCTTGGATCTTGCTTGCTTCCCCCCTCCTTGGGTCTCAGGGGCAAGGCTGCCACTCACCACAGCGGAATTCATCAGAGAAGTCCCCGCAGTCGTTGACTCCATTGCAGATGGTGCCGTTAGGCCCTGCGGGGACACAGTGTCCGTTCTGGCACTGGAACTCTCCTGTTCGGCAAGGCCTCCCTCCCGGCACGTGAGATGGGGTGACGGGGAGCTCTGGAGACACTGTGGAGGGCAGTTGTGGCTCATGAGGTGAAAACAGCAGCCATTGTGAGAAACAAGGCTCAGCAGAAGGTTATAGCGAATCAGCCATGAGGGCTGGTTAGACTTGGGTTCAAATCTCTCTCTGCCCTGAAGCTCCCTGGGTGCTGAAGTTGCCAGCCCTCAGCTGGCAGCCACTGGGAGACTTGAGGGGGGGGGGAGTTACTCAGATAGTGACCCCCTTCTGGCTGCATAAGCAGAAGTGACTTCAGTTATCCAGTCCCTCCCTTTTCTACAACCCTGTGGACTCCTCAGGAGAGGGTGGGCTTCCTCGAGGAGGTGGGCTCTTTCCCTGGAGGTTTTGAAGTAGAGGCTGTGCGGCCACCTGACAGCAGTGCTGATTCTGTGAACTTAGGCAGGTCATGAGAGGGAGGGCAGGAGGGGCTGCATCAGGGCTTAGTTCTCGTGGCCCTTTCTCACGCCCCCCGGGAAATGCTGGTCGCCACCCTGGGGTCAGGCAGCAGTTTTTCTCCAGGCCGGTTTGGCCCCAGGAATCCTGGCAGTTTTGCCATCTTCTGGGCATGGGACACTGGGGATGTGTGGGGCCATTTATGAATTTCCTGCATCGTGCAGGGGGTTGGACTAGATGACCCAGGAAGTCCCTTCCAACTTTGTGATTCTATGACTCAAAAAGCCTCACAACACAAAACATACAGAATTACAATGTAAACAAGTAAATACAACAGAGGTGTATGAAGGGGAGGGGCAACTCCATCCTCAGTTTCCATTTTTTGGGGGTATTTTGTGTGTGTGTGCGTGCGCACACATATGTGCCTGGATGTCATGGTTGACTTCTGGCAACCCCTAGCGGACCTTGGATGTTCAGAAAAGTGGCTTGTTATTGCCTGCCTCTGAATCCCAGCCCTGGTATTCCTTGGAGGTCTCCCATCCAGGTACTTGCCAGGGTCAGCCCTGCTTAGCTTCCGAGATCTGGGGAGACCGGACTTGCCTGGGCTGTCCGGGTGAAGGCGAGACTTTTCTGCCTTGAACTGGAACTCCTTCTGTGAAGAGCAGCCTTATTGTTCCTCCTTCAGTGCACCTCAAGTCCCTCTGACAGCCACATCCGCTGCCCCCCCTTTACTTCTGCCCTTCCTGCCCCCTCCCCACTCCTCCCAGGCAGATGATCTGGAGTCCCACCTTTCCCACAGCCCAGCAGCTCCATGCGCAAGAAGATCCCGTTGTGGAAGTCGTGAGGCAGGAGGCGGACATGCTGGGCGTGCACCATGTGCTGGAAGGTCCGCACCGCAGGGGTCGAGTCATCAAAGTTCCCCTGGAACAGCTGGAGGGAAGTGGAGGGAGGCTGAGAACTCTCTGGGGTTGTTAAACAGGATTGTTTAGGGGAGGGACGGTGGCTCAGTGGCAGAGCATCTGCTTGGTAAGCAGAAGGTCCCAGGTTCAATCCTCGGCATCTCCAATTAAAAAGGGTCCAGGCAAAGAGGCATGAAAAACCTCAGCTTGAGACTCTAGAGAGCCGCTGCCAGACAAGACTGACTTTGATGGACCCAGCGGGGTCTGGTTCAGTAGAAGGCAGCTTCCTATGTTCATATGACTGCGCATCTGGGGCAGGACCTGCAGGCTCCAAACACACCCGTGCCTGGGCCAAGATCATCCACAACTCCCACAAGGCTGTTCCCTCCACCTTAATGTGCCCTCCCCACAATGTTTTCTAAACAGCGCTCCCAATTCGATAAATGCCAAACGCAGCAAAAAATTAGGAAGACAGGAATGCACCCACAAAGAGCCCACAACCACAGCTCCCCGAAGCTGCACTCCTGTGTGCAAGGGCTTCTGTCACCCACTATCCACCCTCCAGAGGCCCCCCCCATGCACCCTCAGGGTTACGTGGCACCTTTGGCTCCTGCGTGGCGCCCACAGGGGACATCTCAGAGTAGTCGTGCCATCTCACGCCATCTGGACTGAACTGCAGGAAGAAGCTGGTCACGTAGGCATCGGAAGATCCGGCCCCTTGCACCACCACCCCTGCAGAAGGACGGAAGAGGGCACCAGGGCTGTTAGAAGATGACGACATTGGATTTATATTCCGCCCTCCACTCAAGAGTCTCAGAGCGGCTCACAATCTCCTTTCCCTTCCTCCCCCACAACAGACACCCTGTGAGGGGGGTGGGGCTGAGAGGGCTCTCACAGCAGCTACCCTTTCAAGGACAACCTCTGCCAGAGCTATGGCTGACCCAAGGCCATTCCAGCAAGTGCAAGTGGAGGAGTGGGGAATCCAACCCGGTTCTCCCAAATAAGAGTCCATGCACTTAACCACTACACCAAACTGGTTCTCAGCAGTTCCTGACTTGATTCCTGCAGAGAGGCTGAAGTGGACCATCTCTCAAGTTCTGGGTGCAAGGGAAAGTGCAAAAGGGAGTTGGGTTTTTTTAGCTCCCTTGGGTTTTTTTTAGCTCCCTTTCCCTGGATTTGCCAGTGCAGCCTGGAGGCAGAACTCTTGTGAGGCTAGAACCAAGGATACTGTGGGGTCAGGAGCACAAGAGGCTGCTGCTTAAGCTTCCTAGAAGGTAGGTGAGGAGATCATAAGAACATCAGAACACCCCTGCTGGATCCGGTCCAGGTGGGCCCACCTAGCCAGCATCCTCTTTCACACAGTGGCCAACCAGAGGGCACGGATGCAGAAGACCACTTTACCCCTTCCTTTCAGGATCCACTCTGGCCCTGACTTATCCCTAATGTGGTCTTCTTATTGGGTGGGAGCCCTGTATACCCTCTGAGCACTGCATGCATAGATCATAGGTTGCAAAAATACAGGAATACAAGAACTCGTGGGCATTCGATGAAATTGCTGAGCAGACAGGTTAAAACGGATAAAAGGAAGTCCTTCTTCACCCAAAGGGTGATTAACATGTGGAATTCACTGCCACATGAGGTGGCGGCTACAAGCATAGCCAGCTTCAAGAGGGGTTTAGATAAAAATATGGAGCAGAGGTCCATCAGTGGCTATTAGCCACAGTGTGTGTGTGTGTGTAAATATATATATAAATATATATATATAATTTTTTTTGCCACTGTGTGACACAGAGTGGACTGGACGGGCCATTGGCCTGATCTAACATGGCTTCTCTTATGTTCTTAAAAACCAGTTTCTTTTTTCCATGTACAGGTCGAGCAGGCATAATGGCTACACAGGAGAAAGAAGCCCAGCAGTATTGCAGCTCCAACTGACCAAAGTTCACACTTCTCTGTCCATCTATAAGGCATCTGCAGCTTCCATTTGCCTCAAGCACATACGGGAAGAATTAGGGGTTTGATCAGTTTGGTTTCCCTGGCTCCCCCATGTCCTGCTGTTAGCACTTTCAAAGGAAATATCTGAGCTTTTAAAGGACATGGACTGTTAAACACAATTGTTTCAGTTGGGGAAACAGAAGAAAGTATAGCCAGCTTTAAGAGGGGATTGGATAAAAATATGGAGCAGAGGTCCATCAGTGGCTATTAGCCACAGCATATATATATGTGTGTGTGTGTGTGTGTGTGTGTATGTATATATATGTGTGTGTGTATGTGTATACACACATACATATATTGGCCACTGTGTGACCCAGAGTATTGGATTGGAGGGGCCATTGGCCTGATCCAGCATGGCTTCTCTTATGTTCTTATGTGACACAGACTGTTGGACTGGATGGGCCACTGGCCTGATCCAACAGGGCTTCTCTTATGTTCTTATGTGACACAGAGTGTTGGACTGGATGGGCCACTGGCCTGATCCAACAGGGCTTCTCTTATGTTCTTATGTGACACAGTGTTGGACTGGATGGGCCACTGGCCTGATCCAACAGGGCTTCTCTTATGTTCTTATGTGACACAGTGTTGGACTGGATGGGCCACTGGCCTGATCCAACAGGGCTTCTCTTATGTTCTTATGTGACACAGTGTTGGACTGGAGGGGCCATTGGCCTGATCCAACAGGGCTTCTCTTATGTGACACAGAGTGTTGGACTGGAGGGGCCACTGGCCTGATCCAACATGGCTTCTCTTATGTCTGGGGCAGTGATGCTCTGCATTCTTGGTGCCTGGGGGGGGGGGGGACACAGTGGAAGGGCTTCTGGTGTCCTGGCCCCACTGGTGGACCTCCTGATGACACCTGGGTTTTTTTGGCCACTGTGTGACACAGAGTGTCGGACTGGATGGGCCACTGGCCTGATCCAACATGGCTTCTCTTATGTTCTTAAAGTTGCGTCTGCGTGACCCTGCAGCACACATTTTCTAGACAGACGAAGATGGTGGAGTTTCATCTCACCTGCCTGAATCCAACCCCTGCCGAAGTGTGAGCACCCCTTTAAAGAGTGCACTGAGAGTCACCAGTGACCAGCTCATTACCCTAAAGTTTAGTGTTCACACACGAAGCTGCCCAGTACTGAATCAGACACGCCCCCCGCCTTGGTCCCTCAAGGTCAGTCTTGTCTACTCAGACTGGCAGTGGCTCTCCAGGGTCCTTCCCATGGTCTCCTACCTGACCTTTTAACTGGAGTTGCTGCCATGGCTCCTTCCTGAAGCCGCTGGCTAAGGATCCCTTTTGATTAAGTAGCTTTTACAAGCCGGCGCAACTGGAGTATGTAAAAACAAAACGCTCTAAACAAAAGACCTCTGCTGCACCCCTCAGACACAAAGGCTTCGACACCTTGGCGGAGCATCTGGAGACAACAACTGTAGTACAAATGACCACCAACGTTCCCTCTCAGCTGCAGAGTCTTGTGAGCCAAAATTCTACTTCGTGAGCTCCTGGCATGAAAGCTGTGAGCTCCTGCATGAATTAGTGTGCTCTGGGGTCATCCTTCCTGAGCTAAGACAAAAATGTGTGAGCTGGAAGGTTAAAGATCTGTGAGCTAGCTTGCACTCACTCAGCATAAAGGGAACACCGCTGATCGCCCTCTCCATGCCAGGCACACAAATCAGAGTGCCTCACCTGCTGAGGAAGCCCCCGGTGCCTATCCAGCTCCTAATGCTGCTAGAATGTCCTTGCTATGGTGCCTCCAGAGGAGGAGGAGGAGGTGTCTACAGATAAGGGGCACCCTGTGAAATAGGCCGGCACCTGATTCAGCCCCCCCCCCCGCCCCCACGTCTAGTGCTGGGTGCCCACCTGTAATGTTTCTGGGCTCCCCCAGATCCACGTGCAAGAAGGGGGGTCTGGAGAGCAGCTCAGGATACACGTCTGCTGGGGGGCCCCAGCCCTGCAAGTCCGAGTGGGGCAGGGCCCGGTTGAGGCGAGCAGAGTGGGCTGGGTTCTCCGGCTGCTGGGAGGAGGCACTGAAGCTGGCGTCTGGCAAGGAGGCGATGCCCAGGGGGCCGTAGCAGAGGTCTGCAGCAGGGAGAGGAGGAGGAAGGCGCAGGTTCAGGGCTTCGAGCATCAGCAAGGCTCCACTTGGGAAAGCTTTCCCTCTCTCTGGAGAAATGCCCTCCACCCAAGGAAACCACGTTGTGCTCTCAGGTGCTCCTGGACTGGAGTCTGGGTCTTCCACTGCAGACCGACAGTGCTAATGCCCTTGCCACCGTCCTCCTGGGGGGGCATGCAGGTGGTGGTGGGGTCTGAACTGATCCTCAGAGCCCCCTGCTGCTGTGCAGGAAGTGGCAGGCCGGCCCTTTGTGCCCCATGGAGCAGGAGCAGCCTTGGAGCTGTTCAACATGCAAAGAATCCTCCAGCACGGGTGGGCCTGATGCTGTAGAGACTCACCGCCAAGCGGGGGCAGAGGGAAGGTGCTGAGCGGCACAGGGGTGGAGACGACAGCTGGGCTGGTCCCACTGGGCCCCAGGGGTGCAGCGGCTGCCTCGGTGGGTGTCGCTGTTCGGTTCTCACCTAGATATGAAGGAAGCAGAAAGAAGAAGACTGCAGATTTATACCCCGCCCTTCTCTCTGAATCAGAGCGGCTTACAATCTCCTATATCTTCTCCTCCCACAACAGACACCCTGTGAGGTGGGTGGGGCTGAGAGGGCTCTCACAGCAGCTGCCCTTTCAAGGACAGAGACTCAGAGCAGCTTACAATCTCCTATATCTTCTCCTCCCACAACAGACACCCTGTGAGGTGGGTGGGGCTGAGAGGGCTCTCACAACAGCTGACCTTTCAAGTACAACTCCTGCCAGAGCTCTAGCTGACCCAAGGCCATTCCAGCAGGTGCAAGTGGAGGAGTGGGGAATCAAACCCGGTTCCCCCAGATAAGAGTCCGCACATTTAACCGCTACACCAGACTGGAGAGCTTCTGGAAGCGTTTGGGATTTCAGGCAAGCCCTTGAGATGGCCATCAAAGGAGAAATGTTTTCTATGGCTCCCCTCATCCCAAGCCTAGATGTCCCTCTTGAAGGGATGCCCAGCAAAGAGGAGGACCCCTCCGTGCCCCAGCTGAGGCCCTCACCGGCTTCCGTGCAGTAGCAGCAAGCGTCCCCTCGGCCCTCCACGAGAACTCGGCCCTGCAAAAAAGAAGCGCAGCAGCGGGGACAGGCTCAGAGGCAGCCTCCCTTCTCAGCCGACCGGGCTCAGGGCCACTGGCAGGAGGGGCCCAGCAGCACTCACCTCAGGGCAGGGCACGGTGCTGTAGGGGCAATACGGGGAGCACTGCACGGTCAGGTTGGGCAGGCACTGGCACACTTGGCACTGCCCGGAGCGCCAGCGGTCGCTGATGGCATGGGTCCGGCCGTGGTGCTCACACTCCTCGCACGGCTCCGTCTCACACCTGGGAGAGGAAGGAGGCAGTGTGGACACGAGGATGGGCAACCAGCAGGCGGGGCCTGGAGTTCTCCTAGGGTGGCAGCGGTCTGCCCTCTCTTGAAAAAACCTACACTGGACCCGGACGAATTGGCACACTTCCGGCCCGTCTTCAATCTACCCTTTTTGGGGTAAAATTATTGAGAGGGCAGTGGCACTACAGTTTTCTGGAGGACGCTTCCATCCCCATCAGTCTGGCTTCCGCCCAGGTGATGGGGCGGAGACAGTACTGGTCGCCCTGGTGGATGACCTCCAGCGATATTTGGACCAAGGCGGTTCGGCGGTACTGATGCTGTTAGATCTATCAGCTGCATTCGATACGGTCGACCATCAGTTGCTGACCCACCGTCTCGCCGGCACAGGGATTCAGGGGTTGGTTTATTTTTTTATTTCACATTTATATCCCGCCCTCCCTGCCAAAGCAGGTGCAGGGCGGCCAACAACATTGGATAGCAACAATGGAACAATAAAACCATAAAACAATAAAAACGGTTACAATAATCAGTTAAAATTAAACCATTTGCAATTTAAATTATTAATACACTTTTAAAACAACAGTTTGATGGCCTTGCAATGGCTTTCCTCTTTCCTACATGGTCGGGAACAAAGGGAGGTGATTGGGAGACAGCCATCCCGGAGACACTCACTCAGGGGGCGGTGCTCTCCCCCCATCTACATGAGCCCCCTTGCTCAGATTGCCCGGAGGTATGGGCTGGGTTGCCATCAGTACACTGATGACACCCAGCTCGATCTACTGATGGACGGCCGGTCTGGCTGTGCCCCAGAAAATGTTGACCTGGCGCTGCAAGTTGTGGCAGGATGTCTCAGGCTGAGTCGACTGAAGCTGAATCCAAGGAAGACAGAGGCCCTTTGCCTTAGTCGCGGCGGTCTGGGCAGGGAAATTCCCTTACCAGCTTTTGATGGGGCACCGCTGACAATGGTGCCCAGGGTCAGGAGCTTGGGGGTGCTGCTGGAGCCTTCCTTGACAATGGAGGCCCAGATAACAGCCACTGCCAAATCCACCTTTTTCCATCTTAGGCGGGTGAAGCAGTTGGTTTCCTTCCTCGAGCGCAGTGACTTGGCAACCATGATCCATGCAACGGTCACCTCGAGATTGGACTACTGTAATGCCCTCTACATGGGGCTGCCCCTGTCTCGAACCCAGAAACTGCAGCTGGTGCAGAACGCGGTGGCCAGGCTGTTATTGGGGATCCCCAAGTGGGAGCACATACAGCCAGGGCTGCGGGAACTGCACTGGCTGCCAATAGTATATAGGATTCGCTACAAGGTGCTGGTCATTACTTTTAAAGCCCTATATGGCCGAGGACCTGCTTACCTTAGGGACCGTCTCTCCCCACATGTTCCCCAGAGGGTACTGAGATCTGGGACACAACATCTATTAGCGATCCCTGGGCCGAGGGAGGCTGGACTACAGTCCACCAGAGAGCGGGGCCTTCTCGATTGCTGCCCCCTCTTGATGGAATCAACTGCCGGAAGAAACTAGGGCCTTGCGGGACCTCGCTCAGTTCCACAAGGCCTGTAAAACCACTCTATTCCGGCAGGCCTTTAAGCTGACTTCGAAGGACTGATATGGGGTGTCTGAGATACATGGAAAATAGACTGAACACCACCTGAAGCAAGAAAACGTCAGATACAATTAACACCAGACTGTTTTAATTGTTCTTAACCATTTTAATTGTTTAACTTGCTGTATTGTTTAACTGTTAAATTGTTCTTATTTTGCTGGTTGTCAGCCGCCCTGAGCCTGCTTCGGCGGGGAGGGTGGGATAGAAATCCAATAAACCTTAAACAGTTCGCTAGTAGATTTGAGCCCAGAGCGGGAATGGGGGAGAGGAATCCTGCCTTGGTTCTGAGCGCCATTTCCTGCAACCTGCCCTCCCTTTCCCCCTCCCCCTCCTGGCCTCTGCACCCAAACTGTGCCCTTGAAATGCCTGTGGCATGGCTCCTGCCACTTCCGAGGAACACTCTGGGCTCACACAAGGACGGTGAGGCTTGGGGGGGGGGGTGTCCCTCCCCTGGTGGGCTCACCTCCGGGCCTTGCGGTAGATGCCCCGGCACTGGCGGCCGTTCCCGTGCTTGCTGGGGTTGTTGGGGCTGCGGAAGGACCACTGGATGCTGTGCACTCCGCAGGGGCCCAGGCACTCCCCCCAGGGGGACCAGGACGACCAGCCACAGTTCACTGGGGAGGGGGAGAAGAAGAAGAAGAAGAGTGTTCCTGTTGCCCCTCTGCCCCTTGCTGGGGGATGAAGGCCAGATGTCCCCCCACAAGGGCTGAGGTAGGTAGAGAGAGACCCCCACGTTAGGGATCAGGAGTAGGGGTGAAAGGGAAGGGTCAGTCCTGCTCACCTGTGCACTCCGGGTTTTGACGGCAGCGCTTCATCTGCCCATCCTGGCACGTGCAGATCCGGCAGCTGACCTTCACCAGCTGGCCAGGCCAGTAGCGGGTGCCCTCCACCTGGCAAGGGCATTCCCGCGGGCGCACACAGCGCTGCTCGCTGTTCAAAAGCAGCCCCTCGGGGCACCAGCAGCCTGGGGGGGGGGTGAGAGACACAGTGGGAAGGAGGACGCAGATGAGAGACACACCAATGGAAGGGAAGGAGGGAGGGGCCTTGCCTCTGGTGGGTGCTCTTTTCACCCAGCAGGCAAACATTTTCATTTTGTTCGGCCTTCCCTCCAAGATCCCTCCTTCCTAACCAATGTTTTAATGGCTGCTTTTATGTTCTGCATGCATTTTAATTCTTCTTTTCATTGTGCTAATGGTGCCTGTTTGGGGTGGTTTAATTTTAATGGTTTGCTAAATGTGATTTTATTATAAGTTGTTAGCTGCTTTGGTGGCCCTCATAAGGCCAGGAAGGTGAGATACAAATTTTGTAGCTAACACAAAAGCTTAGGAAAGGAAAGGTCCCCTGTGCAAGCACCAGTCGTTTCCGACTCTGGGGTGATGTTGCTTTCACAACATTTTCATGGCAGACTTTTTACGGGGTGGTTTGCCCTTGCCTTCCCCAACACGAAAGCTTACATTGCGAATAAAACTTTGTTGGTCTTAAAAGTGCTGCTGGACTACAACTTTGTTCTCCAGCAATAACCCACCTCTGTTTTTCAATTCCATTTGGCATTTGACTCAAGCAGGGTTTTGGGGCAGGTCTCAGGCACAAAACATCTGGCCCAGATGCCCCTGTGAAGAGCATGAGCTTCCCCCCCAGGCAGGGAACCATCCGAAGGAGAAGAAGCCCCGCCTCCACACTGCAGGACATCCTAGACTAGAAACGTCTTTGGAAGGCAAACGGGAGAGGGGAGGGTCTCCAGCTCCCCACGCCACATTTGGGGTTGCCCACCTTGAGTCAGTCACGGGACACGTCCAGCACTGCATTTCCCCTTGTACCTTCTGGATCCAGCTCAGCAGCCTGATTCTGCTGTGGCTTTTCATACCCAGGGCTTCCCTCCTCCTCCTCCTCCTCACCTGGGCTGCAAGGCCTGTCCTTCTTGCACCTGGCGCGGCTGGACAGCTCCGCACAGGAGGTGGGGCAGGGGGCGCACTTCCGGCTCACCAGCTCCCCGGGGCAGGTGGAAGCATTGTGGCACCCTTCCAGTTGGCAGGGCTCTGTGGGTGTGGGAGTGGGAGAGGAAATGGTGTTGAGATGCTGGCCCCTGTGAGGTTACGGGATGGGTTGCCAGTGGAGGAAGAGGGGGAGGGGAGCTTCTGGCACCTGGCAGAGACTGGGCCAGCCTGGGCCAGCCAGGTCAGGGCAGACGTTCAGAGGTGGTTGGTCGCTGCTCGCCTCTGGACTTCCTTGGGGGCCTCCCAGGGAAGTACTAACCAGGGACAACTCTGTTTCGCTTCCAAGATCTGATGAATGTGGGCTAGCCCGGGCTAAATGGGACTTTGCATGGGGTCAGCATCTCCCTTTAGCTGTGCTGAGCCTGCCACACGAGCAAAGCAGCAACAGGCTCTCAGTTCACCCTCCAGCAGAATCCCCACCCGGGCAACGGACACTTTGCGGGAGAGAAAAGGAGCACTTTGGCCCTGGGAGGAAGGACCTTCAATGGTTTCTACAAGGGCAGAGAAACCTGCTTCACCCCACTGCCTGCCTGGACCCCGCTGGGCATTCTCCGCCCTCTTCCCATTCCCCATCCACCACCACCCCTGACTCACGGATTTCAATGGCGCTGGACGAAGCCTCCGGCATCTCTGTGCAGTGGCGGCCCCCATTCTGGGGTGGAAGGCAATCCCGGCTTCGCACCAGCACCCCACGGCAGTCCCGAGTGCAGTTGGACCATGCCGTCCACTCGGTCCATGTGGCATCCACTGTGTGGAAGAAGGAAACACAGACTGCAGGGGCCAAGAACCCATCGAGGCCTGGAGGGCGACAGCAGATCTCTCAGGCAGTGGCTCGCCCAAGGGGGCCATCAGAAGAAGAAGACTGCAGATTTATACCCTGCCCTTCTCTCTGAACCAGAGACTCAGAGCAGCTTACAATCTCCTTTCCCTTCCACAACAGACACCCTGAGGCAGGTGGGGCTGAGAGAGCTCTCTCAGAAGCTGCCCTTTCAAGGACAGAGGCTCAGAACGGCATCCAAGCTCCTTTCCCTTCCTCCCCCACAACAGACACTCTGTGAAGTAGGTGGGGCTGAGAGAGCTCTCCCTGAAGCTGCCCTTTCAAGGACAGAGTCTCAGAATGGCCTACCATCTCCTTTCCCTTCCTCTCCCACAACAGACACTTGGTGAGGTGGGTGAGGCTGAGAGAGCTTTCCTGGAAGTTGCCCTTTCAAGGACAACTCTGCGAGAGCTCTGGCTGACCCAAGGCCATGCCAGCAGGTGCAAGTGGAGGAGTGGGGAATCAAACCCGGTTCTCCCAGATAAGAGTCCTGCACTTAACCACTACACCAATCTGGCTCTCTATTAGAGCTATGACTGACCCAAGGCCATTCCAGCTGCTGCAAGTGGAGGAGTGGGGAATCAAACCCAGTTCTCCCAGATAAGAGTCCACGCACTTCACCACTACACCCAACTGGCTCTCTGCCCTGCTCAGGAACCAGAGCTGATCATGTCACGTGTCTCTGAACACAGCAGTGGGGCATGGGTGGCTTGCCATGCAGTGCTGAAGGATGCCCAGGCAAGAACACTTCTTGGCCATGGCACTGTAGCAACAAGACCGCCCACCCCTCTTGCAGCTGCACCTTTCTCACCTGGGCAGGCCACCACGAAGCACTGCTGCGCCTGGGTCTCCTCGCCCAGGCAGTGCCGGAGGACGTCGTCTGCCCGCCTGGTGCAGGCCCTCTGCCGGACCTGGAGGCCGGTTCCACAGGAGCGGCTGCAGGAGCTCCAGGGGCCCCAGGGGCTCCACAGGCCACAGTCCCACTCGTCGGAGGGAAGCCAGCCGGAGGCCTCGCTGCCGTCAGCGCAGTCGGCCAGACCATTGCACACCTGGGAGGAGAGAGAGAAGGGGAGGGTTGGATGGGAAGGGGTGGGGGGCTGGGGAGGGGAGGGGGCAGGCTGAAGCCTGTGGAGACTTCATAGGTGGGGCATGGACATGACGAAGGTCCCCCCTCTGTTCATCCCCAGCAGCTGGGGGCAAGAGAGACACCTTGTGGCAGTCAGTTCCACAGATGAGCTTGGCATTCTCTAGCCTTAACCATCATTTTGTGACTCCTCTCCATATGTTATTTTATTTAGGACTGCGCTCATTTAAGTTCACAAGCAATCCTGAGTTGCGGTTTTAAATTTTGGTTTTTCATGTATTTTATCCTGTGTTTCACCTCAGGTTTCAGCCACCTTGAGCTCCATAAGGAAGAAATGCGGCTAATTAACCTTTTAAATAATAAATCTCCATGGTTGGCTCTAAAATAATTCTGTTTCTTTGTAAAAGTCAGAATAACCCCACTCTTTTTACTCCTGTCAGGAATTTACAAACTTCATTTGTACTCCTTCATACAGTAGTATTTTTTTTTACCTCAGGGAAGAAAAATTTTGGTTAAGAGAATCTTTTCCTCATAAGGATGTCACTCTCAGGGCAAATGGATACTTCACCTCAGGGGACTGTGTAAAAGGACTTTGACATTGCTATGTGAATGTTGGGTTTACACTCTGCGAATGTTCAGAGGTTCAGCTCAAGCTGGCTTTACAGGCAGGCTGGCCAAAAGAAAGAGCCAGCCCCCCCGACACGCATTGCAGAGGTTGGCCATGAATTCCCCCACCACCACCCCCAAGGACAAAGGAGAACCAGGTCAGGTGTGGGCTGACAGCAGTGAGGCGTTGGGGGGCACACTTTGGGTCTTCAAAGCTTGCAGAATTGTCTAGTTTCCCCCTTTCTTTTCTAGAGGGAGGGCTTTGGGCAACCTGTGGGAAGAAGCAGCTCTCCTTTTAAGAAGGGGGTAGTCCCAGGGTTTGCCTCTCCCCAGGCCCCACCCCCAAATCTCCAGGTATTTCCCAACCCAGAGTCTTTTGAGAGCCAGGCTTTGTGAGGCTTCTGAAGGCGAGAGAGCCGGCCTTCGAGAGCTTTCAGGAAGTGTTTCTCTGGGGTGAGGGGAGGAGCAGGGGGCTTTGAGTCAGAGAACCCCCAGTGGAAGGACCTGAAGACACCCCCCACCTCCCCAGACTGGAAGCCCACCTGCTTAAAAGCAATGCAGCCGCCGTCCCCACAAGAGTACTCTGGGCAGGGTCCCTCCGTCTGGTTCCTCTCGCCTGGCGGAGCCCCACGGCTTTCTGAGCAATCACAAGGAGCAGCTGTGAGCGGCACGGGAGCCAAGCAAGCAGGACAACCCCCCCTCTCCCCAAGTCCAGGAGTTCACCCTGCAGGTGATCAGGGCTCCCCCCCCACAACTCCCCTGTCAGTCTTCCAAAGACATCCCCTGGGAAATATGGCAGGTTCAAAGGCAGAACGCGGCAGAATGGCGTTCCGGAACCTCTTTGTGGCAACAAAAATCTCAAAAAAACATTTAAAAGTTCTGAGGAACATCCATAGGTTTCTCCTTCATTCCCCTCTTGAGAGTTCCGGCACCTCGTTTTCCAGAAAGCAAGCCCTGAAGTAAGCCAAATCAGCCCTCTCCCCACTGTGTGCAAAAGTAAATTCTCCAAATGGTGCCCTGAGGAAGTCCAATGCTCTGGGTAGAAGCCAAGCATTTAAGCTAAGCAGAAATTGCCTCCAAATTATTGTTGGGTGGAAAGTGCTGGCATCCCCACTGACTCCTGGGGGTGACCCCTTGTGGTTTGCCCTTGTCTGCCTCTGTGCAGCACCCCTGGGAAGAGCCAGCATGGGACAGGGTTTGAACTAGCGTCAGATGAGGATCTGGCAAGCCCATGTGCAAATTCCCTCTCTGCCGTGGAAGCTGGCTGGGGGGCCTTGGGGTGTTGTGAAGATAAAGTGGGAGGGGAGAGAAGAATGATGTGCAGTACTTTGGCTCCCCTTTGGGGAAAAAGGTGGGATGTAAATAAAGTAAATAAGAGTAAAAAAAATAAATAAATCCAGGTACTAACCATGGCCAACCCTACTTATGGAGCTGTCAGGTCTGACTCTGGAAGTATCTGGGGACTTTGGGGGTGGAGCCAGGAGCAAGGTTGTGACAAACACAACTGAACTCCGATGGAAGTTCTGGCCATCACATTTAAAGGGACCATGCTCCTTTTAAATGCCTTCCCTACATTGGAAATAATGGAGGATTGGGACACCTCCTTTTGGGGCTCATAGAACTGCACCCCTTGGTCCAATGTTTTTAAAACTTGTGTGTGTGCGGGTGTGTGTGTGGGTGTGTGTGTTGAGGAGAGGCACCAGATGCTATGCTACAAATTTGGTGCCTCTACTTCAAAAAACAGCCCTCCCTGGTGGCCCAGATACCCACAGATTGATTCGCCATTGTACTTCATGCAGACAGGTCTCCACAGGGTATAGTGGAGTGCTCAGAAGACTGCCCCAGTGGGCGGAGGGCTTCCAAACCAGGGGATCCCCTGCCCCTAACTGGAAATTGGCAACCCTGCCTTCCAAGATCTGGCAAGGCCGGGCTAGCCTGGGCCGTCCAGATCAGGTGGCCCAATTGTGGGGTTTTGGGGCAGGTGAGAAGAGGACTGGGAGGAAACGATGGGCAAGACCAAGAGCAAAGGAAGGAGGGGGGGGTCCCAACTCCACGGGCGGCTTGGGGAGGAGGTCTCTTTACCACAGGCCAGCTCATCATCTCCCTGGGGGCAGTCAGGGGAGCCGTCGCACACCCTGGAGACGTTGATGCACATGCGGTTGCTGCAGATGAAGAACCCCGGGCAGGGCGGGATCTGGGTGGAGCCTGTGGGGAGAGAAGGCAGCCGGTTGCTACGGAAACAGACCCAGACTCTTCCCCCACCCCCTTCCCTCCACGCTCCCCACCTCCCTCCCTGCCCTTCTGGATCTCCCTCTCCCCAATGACCCTCACGCCAGGGATCTGCTGTTCTTGGAAGAGCATCAGGATGGCTCCACAGCAGGCCAGGCGGGGTTTTCCCAGCAAGCGTTCTGATTGACTGTGCAGCAGATTCCTATAAAAACCTGCTGTGGCAGCAGCTGCCACCATAACACAAGGTTCTTCCCTGTGCGGCTGAAGGGCAGCTGTGGCAGCAGCCATTTTGCGGCTGGCTTCACTCCTGTGGCAGCCATTTTGTGGCGGAGCCCACCAAGCTGTGCCAGAATCACAGAGTTGCCCACAGGCTCAAAACGGCGGAGGCCCCTGCTCTAGAGAACGAAGGGATGTAACTACAACTGCAATCGCTGACGTGATCCCATGGGACTTCTCTGTATAAAGGAGGAAAACCAGAGTGGGTCTACCTGTTCAGGAAAATGACACGACATGGCCTTTCGGGGACTATACCACTTCAGAAAGAAGGTAGGGGAATCACTTCGTTGGGTGCGCAGCCTTGAAAGAAACTTTCCTGTAGCAGCTCATCCAGAAGATGGCTAGTTTTTCCCTTGATGTTCTACAGGTCTAGAGTCACCCTGCAACACCTCCAACATCCTAAAATGGTATAGTCCAAAATGGTATGTTTCCTCTAAGTTGCAGAGACTTGTGTGCAAAAATTCTACTTTGTGAGCTACTGGCATTAAAGTTGTGAGCTACTGTATAAATTATTGTGCTCTGGGGTCATCCTTCCCGAGCTAAGAAAAAAATGTGTCAGCTGGAGGCTAAAAATCTATGAGCTAGCTCATGCTCATTCCGCTTAGAGGGAACACTGGTCCAAGTAGGACTATACCATGCAATCAGTGTTCCCTCTAAGATGAGTTAGTGTGAGATAGTTCACAGCTTTTTAGCCTTCAGCTCACACATTTTTGACTTAACTCAGGAAAAATGGCCCCAGAACGAACTAATGTATTCAGTAGCTCACCACTTTAATGCCAGTAGCTCACAAAGTAGAATTTTTGCTCACCGGACTTCACAGCTTAGAGGGAGTGCTGCAATCTGTCTGAATGCGTAGATCAGAGAGTGGCCATCAAGGACCCCAGGTGGACTGGTCCTTCCCCATCCTGCTTGGGCAGCCACTCACCACAGGTGTCGATGCTTTCGTCCGACTGGTCGTGGCAATGGGGCACTCCGTCGCATAGGCGGCTGTAGTGGATGCATTCGTTGCCCAGCTGGCAGGGGAACTGGTCCAGCCCACACAGGCGGCTGCAGTTCAGTTCATCGCTGCCATCCAGGCAGTCGGCTTCGTCGTCGCACATCCAGCCCCGTGGCTGGCACTCCCCGCTGTGGCAGTGGAATTCATATTGGCCACAGGGTGGCACTGCACGGGAGAGGGAGTAGAACAGTTCCTGGACTCCTCTGGAAGGATCTGCTTGAGTCGTCTCCTCTCTCCTCTCCCCCCTGAATCTCTTCTTCATCCTTCTTGGGAAGGAGCCAGTTCTTCTCCTGAGTCCTCTTATCCCTGCCTCTAAGCTCCCAAATCAGGCCTTGCTCAGTCCTGGTCAGTGCCATCTAGGGAAGGAGCCCTGGCTCCATGGCAGAGCATCCGCTTGGCATGCAGAAGGTCCCAGGTTCAACCCCTGGAGTCTCCAGTTCATAAAGGGCCAGGCAGGAGGGGATGGGAAACACCTCTGAGACTCTGAAGAGCTGCTGCCAGTCTGAGTGGACAAAACTGACTGGGATGGACTGAGGGTCTGATTCAGCATAAGACAGCTTCACGTATGTTCATAGTAGTCTTCGTAAGTCTTCTCAGACTGCCAGTGGCTCTCCAGGTCCCAGGCAGAGAAAGGTCTTTCACTGTGATTTCATCTTTTAATTGGAGATGTCGGGGATTGAACCTGTGGCCTTGTGCATGTAAACCAGATGCTCTACTGCTGAGCCTCATCTTCTCCTTCTGCTTTCTCCAATGCTAGGAACAGCTGCCTCTGTCTTTCAGAACTCCTCTGCTTGCCCAGACCTATACAGTCTCTTGAGAAACCAGGCCCTCTAGTTAAACTAACAAAGCCAGAATGTTACCTAGATTTATGGCACTTCGCACCTACAACAGCAGTCTGCTTTGTATCACCCTCCAGTGCTTTTTCAGCCCTGCTTTGTCCTAACACTAACAAGCACAGATCCCTATTTGTGATTCTTTTAATCTGCTAAAAACATTCCCATGATTCCACACTGCAAACTTATATTAAGAATTGCTGCGTCCATTCCCATATGTCTGATGAAGTCTGCTTAAGAGCACACGAAAGCTGACATCCTGAATAAAACTTAGTTGGTCTTAAAGGTGCACTTGTCTACTGCTTTGTTCTATTGCTTCAGACCAACACGGCTGCCGACTGGGATCCATTCCCTAGACTATTTTAGCCCTGAAAGCAGATTCTAGTAACTCTGTCCTTTCCCCCATAACTCAGGGTCTTCCATCAAGTACAGGCTGACCCCAGTTCCAGAGGACAGTGCTGCGCAGAACAGAGAAGGAACACTCAGCCCCAGCTGCACCACATCTTCTTACCCAGGGTCCTGTCAACAGGTGGCTGGGGAGTCACAGGGAGACTTGAGGGAACTGTGGCCACCAGAGGTGTGGTCTGGGCCAGCCAGCACTGAGATGGGTTCTCATCGGCGCCATCCGAGCAGTCCCACACCCCATCGCACATCTGTGCACGCCCAAGGCAGATGCCATCTGGACAAGGAAGCTGCCCAGGGGCACAGGTCACCTGGCCTGCAGAAAGTAGAGAATGCGGAGCAGAATGAATGGTCAACCACCCTCACAGTAGTGCCACTGGGGAAAACCCTCCTTCGGTTTCCAGCCTCTGCTGTAGCTAATCAAAAGGAGGCAGTTAGATAGCCCACAAGTGACCACACCATCAAAACACCCCTCGGCTCACCGGGTCTATCTGAGCTCAAGCAGGCACTCTCTAGCATGAGGGGGAAGGAACATTTACCCACCCACAGAGAGCTCCTCCCTCACAACTGTGGACAGCCAGCCTTTCGAAAAGCTCCAGGAATGTCAAAGTCTGAGAGTACTGAATTAGGTGAAAGGTCTCTCGGAGTACCCGCCAGCCCTGGGGAGAGGGGATTTCTTCATTCAGACCACTTATGCCCACCTGTCTGACCATGCAGACGAGACACCCAATGTGGCCTCAAACACTGCAAAAGAGTTAAACAAATGTTTAAAACGTTATGTTCTTATGTTCTTTGGCTTCTCTTATGTTCTTATAAGGAAGTCCTTCTTCACCCAAAGGGTGATTAACATGTGGAATTCACTGCCACAGGAGGTGGCGGCGGCTACAAGCATAGCCACCTTCAAGAGGGGGTTAGATAAAAATATGGAGCAGAGGTCCATCAGTGGCTATTAGCCACAGTGTGTGTGTGTGTGTGTGTGTATTGGCCACTGTGTGATACAGAGTTTTGGACTGGATGGGCCATTGGCCCGATCCAACATGGTTTCTCTTATGTTCTTAAAATATATTTTAAAAGACTAACCCCTCAAAAAAGTTAAGGTTGCTGTGAGGTCAAGTTCCTTCTGGGGGGGCACAAAAATGACCAAAGTTCTCCCCCAAGCCCACAGAAGATCCTGCTATTGCTTTCTCCTGTGATCTGAATGGGAGGGGCCCAACAGACACAACAAGAAGAGGGAAGCAGAAAGACTGGTCACGGTGAGGCAGCCATCTTGGCAAAGGGAAGGTGGCAGGTGATTGGACGGCTGCTTGGAAGGGTGGTCTCTGTGGCACTGGACCTTGCTGAGGCCCCTCCCCTCCCCAAACCCCGCCTCTCCCCAGATCCACCCCCAAAGTCTCCAGGTGTTTTCCACCACAGACCTAGCGATGAGGAGGAACATCTTGAAGAGACATGAGAGCAGATACGAAAGCAGGGAGGTGACTGAGGAAGGGGCCACCTCTGGGAACAGCTGCACAAACTCCCTGGGGGGCTTGGCTGAGGAGACTGAGGAAGGAGCACCTGCTGCCAAGAGTGTCCCCAGAGAATCTGTGGGTGGTGCCGGAGGAGCTCACCTGGGCAGAAGGCCTCATCCGCTCCAGTGGGGCAGTCCTGTTTCTTGTCACAGACCAGAACTTGGGGGAGACACTGACCGTCTGGGCACTGGAAATCCCCAGTGGGGCACCTGCAGTCCTGCTCGTCACTGAAGTCTCCGCAGTCGTCATGCCCATCACAGCGGTGCAGATATGGCAAGCAGTGCCCAACTGCGCACCGGAACTCACCAGGCTGACAGGCCGGTCCACAGCCTGAAAGAGGAAGCAGGGGGGGGGGGGGCGGGGAGCTCATTTAGCCATGGATTTGGGGCAGCAGAGAAACCTCATGGCAAGCCCCAGGGACCCAGCCTGCCTTCCTTGGCCGCTCAGCTGGTCACAGGATGGCTCCATTTCCAGGGCTGTTCCTCCATCTCCCCAGCTAGCAACTAGTTCTTTGGTGGACAACTTTGAGGGATGGGAGAGTGATGGACTCAAAGCCCCGCTTCTCGGGAAAAAAGCTGTGTAGCATGTTCTATATGCACAGGAGAACAAAGTCTGAGTCCAGGGGCACCTTGAAGACCAACACAAAGTTTTATTTTCGTGTGCATACCAAGGAAGTATGCATGCACAATAGAGCTTATACCTGGAATAAAACTTTGTTGGTCTGCAAGGTGCCCCCTGGACTCAGACTTTGTTCTGCTGCTTCAGACCAACATGGTGACCTTCTGGAATTTATAGATTGGGGAAGGACGGTGGCTCAGTGGTAGAGCAACTGCTTGGGAAGCAGAAGGTCCCAGGTTCAATCCCTGGCATCTCCAACTAAAAAGGGTCCAGGCAAATAGGTATGAAAAACCTCAGCTGGAGACCCTGGAGAGCCTCATAAGTGTTAGGGAGGGAGGGTGGCTCAGTGGTAGAGCAGCTGCTTGGTAAGCAGAAGGTCCCAGGCTCAATCCCCGGCATCTCCAACTAAAAAGGGTCCAGGCAAATAGGTGTGAAAAACCTCAGCTTGAGACCCTGGAGAGCCTCATAAGTGTTAGGGAGGGAGGGTGGCTCAGTGGTAGAGCAGCTGCTTGGTAAGCAGAAGGTCCCAGGTTCAATCCCCGGCATCTCCAACTAAAAAGGGTCCAGGCAAATAGGTGTGAAAAACCTCAGCTTGAGACCCTGGAGAGCTGCTGCCAGTCTGAGTAGACAAGACTGACTTTGAAGAACCAAAGAGGGTCTGATTCAGGAGAAGGCAGCTTCATATCTTCATAGACACAGGATCACTTCATAAATTGTACTGATTGCCTCCTGGCTGGCCCTGGAATTCCCTCCCTCCTGCCCCCCAGCCATTGTCTCCTGTCAGCGGATGAAGACTGGTCTGCTACATTTGGTTTCCCACTGACCCTCCCCTCCTGTGGGTGTTTTTTAATGGTATAGGTCAGGGCCCCCCGACCTTTTTTGAGCCTGCGAGCACCTTCAGCATTCTCACCCAGGGTGGTGGTGGGCACAACCACAAAATGGCTGCTGCAAGAGGTGAAGCCACACATAGAGAGGTCAAGAGAAAGAGAATAAAACCATCCCTGTGTTGGCGGTTGCGGCTGAAACAACATCTTCATCTGCACAGCCAGTCAGATCCCACGAGGTGGGCACCAAGACAGGGGGCAGCGGGTCCCACATTGGGGTAGGCTTTCAACTGTCTATGACCAATTTCGCACTAGACCTTTAACCCTGGTTTATCCCTGTCCCCAAGCTGACATTCTACACTAAAATCATAGAATCATAGAGTCACAGAGTTGGTTTCTCTGATTCTAGTGTAGAATGTCAGTTTAGGGACAGAGTTAAACCAGGATTAAAGATCTAGTGCGAAATTGGTCTATGTGTTTCGTTCTGTGCTTTTTCATAGAGAAAGCCCAGCAGGAGCTCGTTTGCAGAATAGGCCCCACCGCCTGGCTTGGGAGCCTGTGGCTGTCGCATGGTGGGCCAGGCCCAGGCGGAGTTCTGCTCCTGTAGGTTCCAGCAGGAAAAAAGCCCTGGTTTCATTCAATGGTTATTGTTCCCTCTAAGCTGAGGGAGTGTGAGCTAGCTCACAGTTCTTTAGCCTCCGGCTCACACGTTTTTGTCTTCGCTCAGGAAAAGTGGCCCAGAACAAACTAATTGATGCAGGAGCTCACAACTTTAATGCCAGGAGCTCACAAAGTAGAAGTTTTGCTCACAAGAGTCCACAGTTTAGAAGCGTATTGATTGTAAATTGCATTTTATGTATTTATAGTATGATGTTATAATATCGATAACAAGTGCAGGGGAGGGAGAGCTACAAATACAGTTAATGAATAAATAAATATTGTGTGTTATGTAAAATTATGTATTTTAAAAGCTTGTTTTAATGTGTTTGATTGCTTTCCGCCTTCACAACCTTAAGCTAGGTGGAAAGATGGCATCAAAATGCTTTGAATAAATACCCAAAACCCAAGTAGAGAGGCCTTCTTAGCGTTCTGGATTTGGCCCGCCCTCCTCCACCGAATGACCTATGACCTCTTGCCCTGAGAAACAGCCTCCTGCCCAGGGAACCGGAGGAGGCACCCTCTCCCCCCAGAGTCATGCCAAAGGAAACCTGGAGGCTTTGCTGCAGATGCCTGGGGGGGGCCCTGCTCCATCCCCCCCCACTTGCCTGCCTCATCCGAGTGGTCCCCAAAGCCGCAGTCCAGCTCTCCATCGCAGACGTGATCCCGGGGGATGCAGCGGCCACTGGAGCAGCGGAATTCGCGCAGGGCACAGGTGGCCACGGGGCAGTCCCTCTCGTCAGAGTGGTCCATGCAGTCGGCAGTGCCATCGCAGCGGTAGCCCCATGGCACACACTGCCCACTGGCACACTGGTACTGATGTGGGGCGCAGCTCAAGGTGCAGAACTCATCCGAGCCATCCCTGCAGTCATCCTCGTTGTCGCAGACCCACGCGCTGGGCACGCAGCGCTCCCCCGTGCGGCAGGCAAACTCCGTCTCAGCACAGTGGGGTGGGGCGGCACAATGCTCCAGGGATTCCGTGCACTGCCACAGGCCTGCCTCACAGGAGCTGTGGGGAGAATGCCCATCAGAGGGGCTGCAAGCACACCCCTCTTCCAGGGTGGGCTTGATGTGGCATCTTGGGTTGAATTTGCAGCCACGGGGTTGCACCCAGGGGGGCCAGGGAGGAGCTGCCCAGAGAAAAGCCCAGCTGGGCAGCAGCTGCTCCACTCCTTGGCCTTGCCCACAGCTCCATGGTTCTGTGGGGTGGGCACAAGTTCTCTGATCGCCAAGTGCATGCAGGAAGCCTGGGATCCAGCACAGAATCTGACATGAAGAGAACATGGCCTTGGACATTTTTTAAAGCACATTTCAGTTCCTTGCGCCTTAGGTGTCATCCTTGACCTCAGGATGCACAGAGGGGGCTGAGCAGACGGGCCGGGGAGGGGGCTTCCTATGCCCCACTCCTTATGGACTTACCAGTTCCTGCACTCCTGCATCACCAGAGCACCCAGTGGGAACATGGCGCCCTCCCAGTAACAGGGGCACTCGGAGGGGTCGATGCATCGGCCGTCTGGCAGGGAACAAAAGGGCACAGAGCCAAGGACTGACTGACCGCTCCAATTTCCCCCATGCCCCACCCCAGCCAAACACACCATCTCTCTCTCTCCCCTGAAGAACGTGGGGTCTCGGAAGGGACACTGAGGCTGTGGTTGAGAGGCTGGACTGGCACATGCCAGCCACCTCCTTTGCCAGCCAGCGCTGAGGCCCTGGTCTCTGAGACTCCAGCCAGCAGCCCTGCTGGTCGGAGCAGGCAAGCTCCATTTCCCAGGGCGTCCTTCCTTCCAGCTGTGCCACCACGTGACCTTGGCACTGCCAGCTCATGCCCGCCAAACCTCATTGGTCTCTCACGTGCTCCTGGAATCCAATCTACTGCAGAGCAACCCAGCTGCCCTCTGGAAGTGGCGGCAGGCGAAGGGGCTGGGCTGGACACTGCACTGGGGGTCTTGTGCTCTGTGAATTGGCTAGGCCAGCGATCCCTAGGGGGCCATGAGAGCACCCTATCCAATGCTGCAGAGGAACAGCCAAGGACAGCAAAGGTTTTGATTCAGGGAAGACCCCGCTCATGATGCTCCCCATCAGTGCCAGCCCTTTAGCTGCCTCTCTTCTCCCAGGGTTGACATCTCCAGCAGGGCCCTGGAGATCAGGAATCACAACGAACCTCCAGACTAGAGATCCATTCCCCTGGGAAATATGGCAGGTTCAAAGGGCAGATTCTATGCAGGGGTGTCATTTGCTACGAGGGCCGGATCTGACATAAATGAGATCTTGTTGGGCTGGGCCGTGTGTGTCATAAAATGCAATGCCAAGTAGGGGAGATATAAACTTTATAAAGGACACGGACAAACACACACTCTCATCCTAATCCACCTCACTGACTCATCTAAATAGTCTACATTGCTTTGCTTCTGAGAAAGACTGGATCATGAAGGCATGAATACAATAAAAAGGAAGGCAAACCAGTTGCACTCAGAGAAGCCCAGGCATAACGAGGCAACAAAGCAAACACTCTCTCTCTGTAACAAGGCAAAAAGCTCAAACCTTGAATAAAACTTTTTTGGCCTTAAATGTGCTTTGTATCTCTCCCACGGGATCCAGGGAACTGGGCAAAGAAAGCTCTTGTTCTTTCCCTCCCCCACAAGGATGAGGAGAGGGAGGAGCCTCAGCCAATAGAAGGAAGAGGCTGAGTAGGTCTGCTGTGCAATTGAGAGGGCCAAAGCAAGTTCTCCTTCCTCCCTTTTTCCTCCCCAAGGGAGGAGCCTCAGCCAATGGAGAAAATAGAGGCTTTGCTCTGTAGTTCTTGTGTGTTGAGCAAGCCTGGCAAAGCAAGCTGTGATGCAGAAGGAAGCAAGAGAGGGAGAAGGAAGCAGATGACAATGAGTTGCTTGCAGGCCTAATACGAGCCCTCCGAGCCCTTCTTCTATGACATTCTATCACAATGAGGTCCCTGCCCTCCCTAGGTTCCATCCCCAAATCTCGAGGAATTCCCCAATTCAGAGATGGCAGCCCTCTCCCCTCCACCCCTGCCTTGGCTGACTCTTTGAATCCCTCTTCCTCCTTTGCAGCCTGCAACGGATTGTCTTACCATGCAACACCTTCCCCTCTGGGCAGAAGCATCCCTCCGTGCAGGCGATGGACTGGCAGTGTTCCGGGGGCTCCAGGCCAAAGTTCTCGCAGGAGGGGGGGCAGGCGGGGCCACAAGGATCATACTCCAGCCCATGGTCACACTGCATGGCTGAGCAGACAGAGAGCTGAACATGAGGGCCTGGGAGCTGCGCCAGGAGCTCAGGCCCAGCAAAAGTCCTCACTTCCATGATGACTGGAGAAATCAGCAGAACTGTCAGCTCCTTTGCTAATATGAGCCTGTGAGCTGCAGCTGAGCAACCCTCCCCAAGGCAGGTCTCTTTGGGCTCCACTCCCTTGGCCACTGTTCAGTCCTGGAAGCACAGAGGCTTCTGGGAAAGGAGTCCCTGTTTCCTCCCACTTTTGTGCCCTCCCACCTTCCGTATGAGTATGAGGCTTACAGTTGCCAGCCTCCCAGTGGGGCCTGGAGATCTCCCAGAAATACAACTGACCTCCAGATGCCAGAGATCAGCTCCCCTGCAGAAAACGGCCGCTTCAGAGGCTCTGTGGCTCCACATCCCAGTTGAGCCCCCCCACCACGACAAAACCCACCCCTCTGGCTCTGCTACAGTCAGAGTTGGCAGCCCTACTTACGGCACAGTTCCTGGCTCCTCCAGCGCACAGACACACCCCGCTTGCTGCACTCCTCAGCGTACGTGGCAATGGCTGTGCACAGGCACTCACAGTCCCCCCCAGAGTCACACCTGTGGGAAAGAGAGAGAGAGGTTGCTGCTGCGTCAGAGGGGAAGCGGGCAGCATGGGGGAGGGGGGCATCTGCAGGAGGCTCCTTGGAGTGCGGGTGGGAGGGAATCCCCTCCCCATGGGGGTCAGTGGGGTTCCCTGGGGGCCAGGCCAGGAAGGAGCACCTTCCCATGAAACACGTGGCTGTCTCTCACACACCCCTGGACAAAAGACGTGGTGTGTGAGGAGAGCAGCCAGGGGTGCCTGGGCCTTCAGCAGTGGCACAGAAGAAGTCCTTGCAGTTGGGCTGAGCTAGCGTGGGGCAACGCGGTCTAGGGAGCCCACTAAGGTGCCGCTTGGGGCCTTTGGAATGCCCTCCCCCATGAAGCTGCCTCCCTTGGAGGTGCCAGGCCATTTTACCAGGGCTTTTAACAAAGGGAAGGAAGCAAACTGGAGACACAGTTTGGTGTAGTGGTGAAGTGTGCGGACTCTTATCTGGGAGAACCGGGTTTGATTCCCCACTCCTCTACTTGCACCTGCTAGCATGGCCTTGGGTCAGCCATAGCTCTAATAGAGAGCCAGTTTGGTGTAGTGGTTAAGTGTGCAGACTCTTATCTGGGAGAACCGGGTTTGATTCCCCACTCCTCTACTTGCACCTGCTAGCATGGCCTTGGGTCAGCCATAGCTCTGGCAGAGGTTGTCCTTGAAAGGGCAGCTGCTGTGAGAGTCCTCTCCAGCCCCACCCACCTCACAGGGTGTCTGTTGTGTGGGAGGAAGGGAAAGGAGATTGTGAGCCGCTCTGAAACTCTTCAGAGTGGAGGGCGGAATATAAATCCAATATCTTCTTCTTAAGTCCAGTGGCACCTTTAAGACTTACAAAATTTAATTCCAGGTATAACCTTTTGTATGTAAGCACACCGGCATCCCCAGAATAAGATTTTGTTGGTTTTAAAGGGGAAACTGGACTCCAAACTTTGTTCTGTTGCTTCAAACCAATGTGGTGACTCACCTGAATCTTTTTTAAGCAAAGGTTTTGTTTCATCTTCCACATGTTTTGCATCTGCTTCTGGCCCAAGGACCATTTCATCTGCAACCTTTTAGGCTGTGCTATTCTGACCTGGCTTGTTTTAATGGCACTGTTTCTTTAATGGAGAGAGCCCCGTGGCGCAGAGTGTTAAAGCTGCAGTACTGCAGTCCTAAGCTCTGCTCATGACCTGAGTTCGATCCCCGGCGGAAGCTGGGTTTTCAGGTAGCCGGCTTGAGGTTGACTCAGCCTTCCATCCTTCCGAGGTTGGTCAAATTAATACCCAGCTTGCTGGAGGGAAAGTGTAGATGACTGGGGAAGGCAATGGCAAACCACCCCGTCAAAAGTCTGCCGAGAAAACGTTGTGAAAGCAACGTCACCCCAGAGTCAGAAACGACTGGTGCTTGCACAGGAGCTGTTCCTTTCCTTTCCTTCTTTAATGGGTCTGTTTTGATTGTTTTCTTCGATTATCTATAAGCCGCCTCCAGCAGGTCTGTTTCCAGAGAAGAGGCATTTACATTTTCTAAAGAAATAAATAAAACTGCGTGCCCATTTCTCAGTCACCTACCCGCAGGCATCAAAGACACACCACTCATAGAACTGCTGGCACGGGAGCTCCTCCCGGCAGGGGGCAAAGAGGTCCTGCAGCAGAATCCCACAGCGCTTCCGAGCCCAGGTCAGCCGGTGGGAGTTCACCTGCCCGGGGAGAGCAGAGAGACACAGGTGAGAGGCTTCCAGGATGGGGCTCCTTCAGGGTATTTTGAGGCATTTGGGTGTTTCCACACGTGCTGAATAATGCACTTTCAATGCATTTTGCAACTGGAATTTACTGCGTGCAACAGCAAAATCCACTTGCAAATGATCACAAAGGTGCATTGAAAATGGAGAACGTCAGCAGGGTTCCCAGTCTCCAGGCAGCAGCAATCAGTCACCAGAGGAAATGGCTGACTTGGAGTCTGGACTCCCGGCATTACCCCCCTCTGAGGTCTCTCCCCTCCCCAATCCCTGTCATCTCCAGGCTCCAACCCCAAAATCTCCAGGGATTTCCCAATCTGGAGTCAGTAACCTTAAGAACATGCCCTGAGAAATGGTCACCTGCTCCTCCCAGAAAACGCCTCTGAACTTCCCCAGGCAAAGGACAAAGCCTGCCCCCCTCCCACCCCCCCAGGCTGCCTGCCATCCCTGATAGCGTGTGGGCTGTCCCGAGAGGCTTCAGGCCGCACTTTCCAGTTCCACCAGCCCTGGCCACAGGGGCATGGTCTCAGCACCAAAAGCCCTTGCAGGAGGGAGCTGATGTGAGCGTACCGTGCACGGGTGCTCAAAGTCCTCGCTGTTGACTTCTGGGCACAGCAGGCTGACCCGCCAGGAGTTGCCAAAGAGATCAGCGGTGGGCTCCACGATGCCCTGCCTGCTGGTGAAGTCATTCTCTGTGTCCCCATCAAAGTTCCCACACAGGCCAGCCACGCGGCCCTGGTACTTGGGGTCCAGCCTGATGTAGACCCGCGTGCCTGGAGGTGGCAAGGAGAAGACAGAGATTAGGAAAATTCACAGAGGAGAAGTCTAGCAAAGGTCCACGACAGCAAAACAGGATCCCCATGTTCAAAGGCAGGTCAAGTCTCAAGGGCATTGCTGGGGGACAATGGAGGGGGGGTGCTTTGGCCTGGGCCTTCTGAGGTGTTTGGCTGGCCATGGTGGAAACAAGATGCTGGACTGAACCGGAAGGGCCTCCCTCAGGTCCTGCCAACTGGCCAGAGAGGATTCTGGGACCCCAGAAGACCGGAGAGGAAGAGGGGAGGAAATCAGGCACAGGGATGGCATGGGGACCGGGGGGCTCTCTGAAGCCACTGCTGTGCGAAATGTCCACATCTGTCCTTGTCTGATGAAAACAACAGCCTTCATATCTGGGCCAGAATCCAGCATCCTGAGATGCTGGCCTTTTTTCTGTTTTTAAAACAGCAAATGTCTAGTCCTCCTGACTACTGAGAGAAGCCCAGAGAGGCTGCTCTGGAGAGCTAAGTGTTTGTCTGGGAGTTGGCTGGAGGAGTCTGTCAAACGTAGGGTTGCCAATCCTCAGGTGGGGGCAGGGGATCCCCCGATTTGGAGGCCCTCCCCCTGTTTCAGGGTCATCAGAAAGCGGGGGGAGGGGAGGGAGATGCCTGCTGGGAACTCTGAAGTTCCGTATGGAAACTTGTTCCCATAGAAAAGAATGGAGAATTGATCAGTGGGTATCTGGGGCTCTGGGAGGGCTGTTCTTTGAGGTAGAGGCACCAAATTTTCAGTATAACATCCACTGCCTCCTTCCAAAATACCCCCCAAATTTCAAAAAGATTGGACCAAGGGGTCCAATTCTGTGAGCCCCAAAAGGAGGTGCCCTTATCCTTCATTATTTCCTATGGAAGGAAGGCATTGAAAAGGTGTGCAGTCCCTTTAAATGTGATGGCCGAAACCCCCTTTGGAGTTCAGTTATGCTTGTCACACCCTTGCTCCTGGCTCCACCCCCAATGTCTCCTGGATCCACCCCCAAAGTCTCCTGGCTCCACCCCCAAAGTTCCCAGATATTTCTTGAATTGGACTTGGCAACCCTAGTCAAACTTGAGTCAGGCTTTGGCCTAGTCTCTTCCCTCCTGTCTGGAAGCAGCAATTCTGAAGAGGCCTCCTAGAGAGACAGGAAGTCTTTCAGGCTGGTCTCCCGGAAGGCGGCAGGAGGGAAAACTGGTTCCTGGATGGGAACTGCAATTTATATTGGAGATTTTGGGTGTTGGCAGTCAGTCTGTTAGGATGGAAACAGTCTGAGGAAGGTCTGGCCAGGCTTGCAGCAGTCTAATAAGTGAGGTGCCTACCCTGCATGACATCCAGTTAGGGCAAGGATGAGAACAGGGAGAGAAGAAGGAGCGTTTTTTTCTCTACTATGATTTATTTCTTCTGTTCTCTTTTTTAAAATGCCTGCACATAGTTATATAATATAAATAAATATTTTGCCTGTTTAAAGTGGAGTCCCTCTGTACCACCTAGTTCCCCCAACCGTTTGGAATGCTAGGAGTGGGTCAGGGAGTCCTTAGGGTGGAGAGAAGTGGCACAGTGGCTGGTTGCCAACTCCCCAGGGAAGCCCCAAAGATCCCTAGGAAGCCCTGAGAAGGGTTCTTAGCCAGTCCAGAGGGGGGTGAGGAGGCTGTCCCGCCTAACCAGAGCCCAGAGAGGGACAGTGGAGGCCGTGAATACCCTGAGGCAGCAAAGTAGAACAGCCCTTTCAGGTCAGTCTACCAGGAAGGGCTGGGCAGGGCCAGTTAGCAGATGCAAGACCAGTCTGCCACATACCCAGGGAAACCTGAGGACTGTGGAGCTGAGCATCACACAATGTTGTGGATGAAGAACAGACCACTGCAGAATTCTGGCAGCAGCCCTGGGGCACATGTGCGACCATGGTGGGGCAAAACAGCACACACCCCGGCACGTGCATTGCCTCAAGTGGTGCCTTCCCCCCTCTTATCTCAGACTAGGGACTTTGCTGCATTCTCCTCTTTGCTTCTGGGCCCAGGCACCCGGCTTGTGTGCTCCTGTCGCTTTGCAGGTTTTCTCCCTGTTCTGCAAGCGTTTGGCTCCCTCGAGTGGTCAATTCAATACTACACCGCATTATGTCCTGCATTGCTCCCTGCCAGTATGAATGAGAATGCAGGAAAGCCCCAGTTCTGTCCCCCTGGCAACTGCCTTCTGGACTCCGAAGAGCCTCTGGCTAGTTCATTTATTTATTTGCTCTAAGCATTTTTATGGGGCCTTTCCGCCTGAACAGGATCCCCTAGGATGTTAACACAGAAACATTCAAATATTTGAACAATTAAAAACAACATTTAAAATGATAAAATAATTCAATAAAAACACATAAGCATGCAAAATCCTAGAATCAGGGAGGACAGCCGTCACTGGGAGAATGCCAAATGAAACAAAAAAAGGTCTGGTGGAAGATACCGACAGAGACATCTTGATGAAGGGGGAGGCAGTTGGTATTGGTGCCACAGCTGAGAAGGCCCTCCCTCTCTCGCGCAGGTTGCCTGGCCTCATCTAGCCTCAAGACGGCAGAGGCAGCTGAAGCAAGGTGACAGGACTGTAGAATCATAGAGTTGGAAGGGACCTCCAGGGTCATCTAGTCCAACCCCCTGCACAATGCAGGAATTTCACAAATACCTCCCCCTACAGGAGTGGGCAGGAGTGACAAGGAGACGGGTCTAGACTCTAGAGATCAGTTCCTCTGGGAGGAGGCAGCACTTATCTCAAGCTGACAGCTATTACTTCATGTGCCATAAGAGAGGAGTGAAGCTGCCCAGGCAGGACTCACCTCCGTCCCAGAGCACCATCAGCCCCACCCGGGAGATGAGAGTGATGAAGAGGCCGGCTCTCTCGAAGGTCAGGCCGTTCCCAGTGTAAGTCTTGGGGGGCCGCACTGAGACCCCATTCACTGTTATGCCTTTTCCTGTTATGGGCAGAAAGGGGGTGTCAGAAGAGCACAACATGGGTGGGAGGGGAGGGCTCCTTTCTCATCCCTGGCCAGGCCTGCCTTACCTCGGAGGAGGTGGATCACCGTGTTGCCGATGAGCACCATGACAGATTTGGTGCAGGTGGTGCCGCTGGTGCCGCAGGGCACGTTCTCGGCAGTGATGCTGAAGGCCCCGCTGCTCTCCCGTGCCAGGATGTACTCGCAGTCTCCCAGGAAGCTGTAGGCCCGGCCGTCAAAGGTGATGTAGTGGGGATCCCCCGTGGCGACACACGTCCCGGGACAGTGGCGGCGGCTGCACTCCCAGCGCCGAATGCGGCAAGTGCTGCAGGGAAGGAGAAGGCCATTAGCCCTAGGGTGGGGGCAGGGGACCCCCGGTTTGGAGGCCCTCCCCGTGCTTCAGGGTCATCAGAAAGCGGGGGGAGGGGAGAGAAATGCCTGCTGGGAACTCTGAAGTTCCATTTGGAGACTTGTTCCCATAGAAAATAATGGAGAATTGATCCGTGGGTATCTGGGGCTCTGGGAGGGCTGTTCTTTGAGGTAGAGGCACCAAATTTTCAGTATAACATCCACTGCCTCCTCCCAAAATACCCCCCAAATTTCAAAAAGATTGGACCAAGGGGTCCAATTCTGTGAGCCCCAAAAGGAGGTGCCCTTATCCTTCATTATTTCCTATGGAAGGAAGGCATTGAAAAGGTATGTGATCCCTTTAAATGTGATGGCCAGAACTCCCTTTGGAGTTCAATTATGCTTGTCACACCCTTGCTCCTGGCTCCACCCCCAATGTCTCCTGGCTCCACCCCCAAAGTTCCCAGATATTTCTTGAATTGGACTTGGCAACCCTAATTAGCCGCCATGCTGAGCACCATCCAGGATTGTGGCCTCTTCCCTTCTGCATGCCCCCAGAGAGTGCATAAGTGAGTTTGCAAGTGCGAGGAAGCGCTGGAAGAGTTGTGGGGGGCAGGGGAGAGGCATAAGGAGTCACACAGTTGGGGAGAAGGGGGGGGGAAGACTGCCTGCAGCTGTGGCGGTCAGCTAGGGCAGGGGCTCCCCACTCCTATGTGTGGGTGTGAAAATCGGACAAGGTTGAAAGCTACCAAGAAGAAAGCAGTTCCTTTGAAATGTGGTGTTGGAGGAGGGTTTTATGGACACAAGCTGGTTTCAGGTAGCCAGCTCAAGTTGACTCAGCCTTCCATCCTTCTGAGGTCGGTCAAATGAGTCCCCAGCTTTCTGGGGGGAAGTGTAGATGACCAGGGAAGACGATGGCAAACCACCCCGTAAAAAGTCTGCCGTGAAAACGTGAAGGCAACATCACCCCAGAATTGGAAACGACTAGCACTTGCACAGGGAACTACCTTTACCTTTTTGTGGACACAGTGGACCACCAAAAAGACAAATGAGTGAGTTCTAGATCAAAGCAAGCCTGAACTCTGCCTAGAAGTGAAAATGACCCGACTGAGTCTCTCCTACGTTGGTCACATTCTGAGAAGACAAGAGTCCCTAGAAAGGCAAGCAATGGCAGGGAAAGTGGAAGGCAGCTGGGGAAGAGGGAGACCCAGTGTGAAAAGGGAAGGGGCCGTGAGGCAAGACCTGAGTGAGGCTTTGGGGGCCACTCCATAGATTGGTGGCACTTGCTTCACCCACACAAGGGAGAGGCAGTCACTGAACAGGGTCCTTAAAGGGGGGAGGGGCAAGAAAGGCTTTGTAGCGCCTGCCTTTTACGCCTGGGGAAGTCCTGGTGCATGCTTCTTGCCATCACTCCATTTACACTAGAGCAAGCACTCAGGAGGGAGGGAGGACGTTTTCAGGATCAGGACCAGGGAAGGCGGCAGAAGGTGGCTTCGGGCAGAGCGGACTCCACAGCCAAGAGTCAGGCCTGGAGCCGTGGGGCAGAGAAGCCTGAGGAAATGGAAGGAGAATCCCTGGCCAAGCACCCCACCCCAGGAGAAGGCTTAGCGGATGGGAACGCTGCCCACACCACAGGCAGAGAGAGAGCGAATGAGAGAGCCCATCCTTCCAGGGGAATCCAGGTGAGAGCACAGACCCCAAAGAGACACCAGCCCCTAGCTGGAGGGTCACCTTCCTCAGGCAGCTGCTTGAGCGGCTTGGCATTGCACCTGAGGCTGGCAGAGGAGCCCCTGAGCCTGGTCTGAGGCTACCCAGCCAGGCCCCCTGCCTGCCACTCCAATCCCCAGCCCCACCCCCTTACCAGGTGTTGCAGTCCTTGGTGATGGTGTCGTTGGGGTGGTACAGCCGGCCATTGTGGTGACAGGGGCACTCCTCCGGGGAGACGCAGTGCTGGTTCTGTGTGGGGGAAGAAACCACAGGGCAACAGTGAGCCAGATCCCATCTCTGCAGGGCTGTTGCTGAAAGGCAGGCTAGGAAGGGAGATTCAGCCAGCTGAGATCAGGCTCTGGGAGCCCCAGGATCAGAGGAGGGCAAAGCAGGTCTCAGCCACTTAGATGAGGCAAAGCAAAACTACCCTTCTGCTGTTCTTCGACAGACTGGCCATTGGCACCTCCACCTCACCCACCTCTTTTGTCCGCCAGCTGCCACAGAAACCAAAGCCACAATGGCGGGGAAAGGGAGTGGCTCACCAAGAGGACGGTGCCGGGGGGGCAGACGCAGCCGTCAGAGAGGCCGGGGCAGCTGAGGTTGCCCTCAGGGCTCTCGCAAGTGCGCAAGCAGGAGCCGTAGGCGAAGACCAGCTCCCCAGGACAGACCACAGCCTGAAGGCAGCTCTCCTTGGTGCAGTTCCAAGCCCCGTTCACACAGATGCTGAAACACAGGTCAAGCAGAGGGAGGGGGGTGGGTGGACACAGCTTCTCCAAAAACCCACGTCTTCTTTTCTAAATTTGAGTCTGGGTACAGATTAGCAACTGACAATATTTCCAAGGAATTAGCCTTTGAGAGTCAAAGCTGCCTTTGTCTGGTACAGGACTTGGACTCCCAAAAGCTCATACCCCCAAAATCTTTGCTGGTCTCTAAGGAACACCTGGACTCAAATCCAGCGGCTCCACTGAAGATCAAAACAGCAGCTACCTCTGGAACCTTCTTCTCCTTCTACAGGCCAAATCTACATGGTGCTCAAATCCCCTCCCTCCCCAGAATGGGAAATGATGTCTTCTGTTATTCTAAAGAAGGCCTTGGACTCCATGCCCTATAGTTGACTCTCCAGAGGAAATGGCTGGCCTCTGTGTGAGAAAGGAGGTTGGACTAGATGGACCCCCACTGGTCTCATCCAGCAGGGCCCTTCTGATGTTCTTATGAGGGCTTTGGCATCTGTGCCCTGTTGCTGGCCCTTCAGAGGAACTGGTTGGCAACTGTGTGAGACAGGAGGCTGGACTAGGTGGACCCTCACTGGTCTGATTCGGCAGGGCTCTTCTGATTTTCTTCTCGGGAAGGCCTCAGCCTCCATGCCCTGTTATTGGCCCTCCAAAGGAACTGGTTGGCCCCTGTGTGGAACCGGATGCTGGACTAGATGGACCCTCCCTGGTCTGATCCAGCAGGGCCCTTCTGATTTTCTTCTCGGGAAGGCCTCGGCCTCCATGCCCTGTTGTTGGCCCTCCAGAGAAACTGGTTGGCCCCTGTGTGGAACCGGATGCTGGACTAGATGGACCCTCCCTGGTCTGATCCAGCAGGGCTTTTCTGATGTTCTTAGTTCTCTGAACCCTTGAGGCACTTGGAACCAGGGTACTCAGTCCTCAGGTGCTCAGTGGCCTTCCTGCCTTAGATGGAGTCCAATCGCTGGCCCTTCTAGCTCAGTATTGTTTCCTCTGATGGAGGCAGGTGCCCAAGATCTCTAGTAACACCTGCGACCCAGGATTCCTCCACTGTTCTGAGCCTGGGGCCTTTGGCAAGCAAAAAAGGCACTCTGCCACTAAGCCACAGCCACAGCCCCTGCCACCTTCCAACCTCTTTGCCCATTTCTTCTGCAGGCCACGATGAATTCACAAACACTCCAGAGACGATTGCACAGCAGTCAGAATCATGTGGCAGAGACATTCAATGAAATCAACCTATCCTGTAGGACAGCCATAGACAGGTCACAGGGTGATTTCATCAAACATCTCCTACCACTCCACCACGCAGAGGGAAGCAGCAGAGGTGGAAGTGCACACATCCAGAACACTCTCCGGCACAGAACTTCACCCTCCCTCTGGATATTAGGACTCAGAGGTAGCCAATGAAGTACATGGCCATGGATTCAGGAGAGATCAAAAGGAATCATAGAATCATAGAGTTGGAAGGGACCTCCAGGGTCATCTAGTCCAATCCCCTGCACAATGCAGGAACTTCAGAAATACCTTCTTCTCACAGCACATTGTTAACTTCAGACCTTCACAGCCAGGTGCTGAGACAGCTTTAACGAGAGACGAGAGAAAGCCTGGACTGAGATCCATAGGTGTAAACTACGCAGGGGCTCAGGGGCTTGAGCCCCCACCACCCCAGATTTTCCCGCTGGGGGCTGAGCTAAAACAGAATAAAACGTTGTCTTAAAGGTGTTACTGGACTCAAACTTTGTTCAACTAGTTAATAACTGGAGAGGAAATTGGGGGGAGGAATAACACTGTATTGCTATGTTGCATCCATATTGCTCTAGTATTTGGGGGTTCTTTTGGCAGATAGATGTTTTGTGTCTTCTTCAAGCCTGGGATTGTTTACATTTATTTAAGTGGATGCTGAACCAGATCCTCTTGAAAATTAGTGGCCCCAGCAAGCCTTTTTTTCTTCTTCTCAAAATGACTTCAGTCTTAAAGACTTGGTCAAGCAGGTGAACACTGACGATTGTTCATTCTCGGCCTTTGGGCTAAGATCAAGTGTAGACAATTGTTCCCCACCTAGGCATAGGGTTGCCAATCCCCAGCTGGGGGCAGGGGATCCCTCAGTTTGGAGGCCCTCCCCCTGCTTCAGGGTCATCAGAAAACAGCGGGGGGGGGGGGGAGGGAAACGTCTGCTGGACCCTCCATTATTCCCTATGGAGATCGATTCCCATAGGGTGTAATGGTGAATTGATCTGTGGGTATCTGCAGCTCTGGAGGGGCTGGTTTTTGAGGGAGAGGCACCAAATTTTCAGCATAGCATCCGGTGCCTCTCTTCAAAACACCATCCAAGTTTCAAAAACATTGGACCAGGGGATCTAATTCTATGAGCACATGATATGTATATTTGCAGATCTTAAAGTAACTATTCTAAAAGTGAATTTCAAAAACAGGACGCAGCAAGAGACCTCTGAGATACCACTATAACCACTGGCCAACTCCCACCTTTTCCTGGGTTTGGCCCGGTCCATGGGCATTGTTTGGTGGGGGGTGCTCTCTAAATTTATGGGGAGGGAGCTTCTCCATAAATTCATAGCTAGTGATAATGGAGGCCCCCTCTGTGATGTCATTGGCTCCTCCCTATGATGTCACTGGATCAAATGCCTCTGGCTGGGCCGCAGCCCCCCCCCCCGGGAAATTGAACAGTCTCCGCCTCTTTGTAGGGACAAGCCGAGGGGGAGGGGAGGCCCTTTGTCTCCATGGCATGCTTGTGGCATGCAGCCACTCTTCTGTCACGTTCTCAGGGTGCAGGCAGGCAGGAGTCCAAAGCCAGTCCAAGGTCAAAGTCCAGGAAGTCAAGCAGGAGCCAAGTCACCAATGCAGAATCACAAACCAGAATCAGAAGTCAATGTCCAAAAGCCAAAAGGTCAGGGTGCCAAGGAAATCAAACAGGTCAGGATCAGGAAGGAGTGTGGATGCAAGCCAGAGAACAGACTTATTGCTTCCACAAGGTTACCAGGTCCTGGGTGGGAGCTATATGGAAGTCTCAATCAGCCTGCTCCCTGGGTGGCAGTGACTCTGCTAGAATTCAGGGTTGAGAAATCTGAAGCATCGGCGTGCCTCATGTCTTTGCTCTGAAAGTTCTTTCCGGAGCCTGCTTCGAACTCTTGAGATGGGAGGAGAGCTTGGAGGAGATTGATTGTCAACAGCTGACACTGGTGCCTGGAGAGTGATTGATGGGCCAGCTGCTGTTTGTTCAGCTGAGGAACTGGCTGGCAACTCTTCCAGGTCTGTTAACCATTCCAGCTCCTCCTCATCAGGGCTCATGACACTGCTGGTATCAGAATGCTGGAGGAGGAGGAGATTGGCTTTATACCCCGCCCTTCTCTGGGAGTCTCAGAGCGGCTTAGTATCTCCTTTTCCTTCCTCTCCACACAACAGACACCGTGTGAGGGAGGTGGGGCTGAGAGAGCTCTTGTGGCTGACCCAAGGTCACCCAGCTGGCTGCATGGGGGCGGACTGGGGAATCAAACCTGGTTCTCCCAGATTGGAGTCTGCACTCCTAACCACTACACCAAACTGGACCTTTGGTCTAATCCAGCAAGGAAAGTCTCATGGCAACCACTGACTCCCTGCCAGCAGGCAGCTGGGGAATGAGGCACAGAATCCAGCCAGGTTGTGTCTGCTTTGGGCAAAGGGAATCTCATGTCTGTGTCAGTCTTTCTGCCTCCAGGGCAACAGAATTCTGTAACCAGGGACGCAGTATGCAAATTGAAGTTATTTGCATATATTTGCTTATACTGAATGCCCAGTTTTGTTCTGATGATACTGGGGAAGGTGCAAAGAGAGCTCTGTGGTGAACCAAAACCCCACAGAGGGAGCCAACTGGTGGGAGGCAATGAGAGAGGGAGATGGATGAACCTCCTCAGGGAAGGACTCCCAAAATTTTGGTGCCCTGACCAAGGAGGCCCTTTCTCGGGTTGCCCCCTGTCTACCCTCCGATGGCTGGAGTACCCCGAGAAGGGCCCCTGAAGGTGACCAAAGTGTGTGTGTGGGGGGGCTAGATTAACACGGGGGGGGGTCCATAAGGCACGGTGGACCCTGCACGCATTTCAGTCAGGGAAAGGACCTACCAGGTGTTGCAGCTTTTCCGGGTCTGGCTGCCAGGTGGAAGCGCCTCCTCCCCATCCAGGCAGGGGCACATCTCCGGCCGGATGCACTGACCGTCATCGTCCAGGACCAGACCTGCTGGGCAGTTGCATCCAGCCACACAGAGCCCATCCAGAGCCTGGCAAGCGCCAAGAGCCTCCATGCGCAGGTCGGCACACGTCAGTCCACAGGGAGAAGCACACTCTTGGTAGACCTGGCCCCCTGAGCACTGCACCGCTGTGGGGAGAGACAGAGGCATGCAACCCTCAGTGGTGTGCAGAAGGTCCGCCTGAGCTAGTGGGGGCTTCTCCCCATCCGCTTCTCCTTAGTCCCTGCTCCACACCTGTCCTCTCAACCAAGAGCCCGGTAGCGTGCAGCCGTCAGAGCAGGGGACCCCAGCGTGGCGCCCACTAATTGGGAAGTGGGTGTGGATAGAACTTTTACCCAGCAGGGCTTCTGGTTGGCTGCTGAAGATTGGACTGGCTGTGCATAGGGCTTTTATTGTAGCAGGAACTCCTTTGCATACTAGGCCGCACCTCCCTGATGTAGCCAATCCTCCCAGAGCTTGCAGGGTTGTTTTTACAGGGTCTACTATAAGCCAAATCAATCTATCTATCAGGTTTATTACAGTCAAAAGACCAGCAGGACCAATGCACAGGGCTTTTTCTGGAACAGGAACTCCTTTGCATATTAGGCCGCACCTCCCTGATGTAGCCAATCCTCCTGGATCTTACAGTAGGCCCTGTGCTAAGAGCCCTGTAAGCTCCAGGAGGATTGGCTACTTCAGGGGTGTGGGGCCTAATATGCAACAAATATGCTACAAAAGAAAAGCCCTGTATTTTGAAACATTGGTTTGGCAGCAGTTGCCACCACAGCACTGGAATCTTCACTGAGTGCCTGAAACTGAGCTGCAGCAGCCATTGTGCGGTTGGCTCAGCCTCTTGCAGCAGCCATTTTGTGGCAGCCATTTTATACATCTGTGGGTCGGTCCCTTTTACCTCAGCTTCATATACATCACATAGGGTTGCCAAGTCCAATTCAAGAAATATCTGGGGACTTTGGGGGTGGAGCCAGGAGACATTGGGGGCAGAGCCAGGAGCAAGGGTGTGACAAGCATAATTGAATTCCAAGGGAGTTCTGGCCATCACATTTAAAGGGACAGCACACCTTTTAAAATGCCTTCCCTCCATAGAAAATAATGAAGGATAGGGGCACCTTCTTTTGGGGCTCATAGAATTGGACCCCCTGGTCCAATCATTTTAAAACTTGGGAGGTATTTTGGGGAGAGGCACTAGATGCTATACTAAAACTTTGGCACCTCTACCTCAAAAAACAGCCTCCCCAGAGCCCCCGATACCCGCGGATCAATTCCCCATCATTCCCTAAGGGAATCGTTCATGGAGGTGCATAATGGCTGTGGGGGCGGGGCTTCCCCCACCGGCCAGCTGGCTGTAAAATTGGGTATCCCCTGCTGGGAGCTGGGGATTGGGAAGCCTAACATCACAGGGTTGTTGCAAAGATATAACGTGGAAGGGAGCTCCTCAAAGGCCCTCATCCTCCCTGCCCCTTTACTGTTTTGTGCCCTCTCCCTTCCTATGGCCATAGGGTTGCCAAGTCCAATTCAAGAAATATCTGGGGACTTTGGGGGTGGAGCCAGGAGACATTAGGGGTGGAGCCAAGATCAAGGCTGTGACAAGGATAATTGAACTCCAAAGGGAGTTCTGGCCATCACATTTAAAGGGACGGCACACCTTTTCAATTCCTTCCTTCCACAGGAAATAATGAAGGATAGGGGCACCTTCTTTTGGGGCTCATAGAATTGGACCCCCTGGTCCAATCTTTTTGAAACTTGGAGGGTATTTTGGAGAGAGGCACTAGATGCCATAATGAAAATTTGGTGCATCTACCCAAAAAAACAGCCCCCCCAGAGCCCCAGATACCCGCGGATCAATTCTCCATGATTTTGTATGGGAATAAATCTCCATAGGGAATAACAGAGTTCCCAGCAGACATTTCCCTCCCCTCCCCTCACTTTCTGACGACCCTGAAGCGGGGGGAGGGCCTCCAAACCGGGGATCCCCTGCCCCCACCTGGGGATTGGCAACCCTACATGGCCAGCAGGCCCTCCGGGCAGCCACCTCCCCTGCCCCACTTCCCAGAAACTCACGGCAGAAGGTCTGGTTCCTCCAGGAGACGGAGACTCCCTCCTGGGCGCACTCCCTGGCATAAGCAGCCACGGCGCGGCAGAGGCAGTCCTGGTCGGCCAAGCAGCCGCACACTTCGTGGAGACAGAGCTGGAAGAAGGGGTCTCGCTCCACAAGGTCATGGCAGGGCTGTGGGGCAGAGGCAGGAGGAGAGACATTGGCTCCCAGGGCAGGTTCCTGGCTCTGAGCAACTGCCAGGCTGCTGCCAGGAGAATGACTCCATGTTTTGCCTTCCCCAGTAAGGAGCCCCTTAGAGGCCAACAAGATTTTAGCGGCCTGCATTTCCAAGAGTCCAAGCTCCTTCACCAGACAGAGGCCTCCATTCCTGCTTGCCTCCGAGAAACAGAGCTTGGGCGCTCAAAAGCTCCTGCCCTGGACATTTTGTTGGCCTCTGAGGTGTTCCAGGGCCTGTCTGCTATAGACCCACATGGCTGCTCCCTGAAACGACCCCCCAGCAAGCCTTTGCGGAAAACAGAAGTGCACTGCAACCTTCCAAAGGGAACAGAACACACAAATTCAGCAGACTTTGCCCTGGAGAAGCCCACAAGCATAGAGAAGACGGCTCAGATCTCAACAGAGACCACATGTGGGACTGTCAGTAATCAACAGGGCTGTTTCCTGGGATGGGGCTCTGTTTAGAAGGGCTACAGCTCAGCAGAAGAGCAAACACTCTGCATGCAGAAGAAGAGCTGGTTTCCATTCCCCGCTTTTCTCAAAGTGGCTTACAAGGACCTTCTCTTCCTCTCCCCACAACAGGCCCCTTGTGAGGTAGGTGGGGTTGAGAGAGTCCTGAGGGAACTGGGACCAGCCTAAGGTCACCCAGCAGCCTTCATGTGGAGGAGGAGGAGGAAGGGGGAATCAAGCCCAGTTCTCCAGATTAGACTCTGCCCCTCTCAACCACAACACCACACTGCAGAAGACCTTCTCTCAGCACAAACAGAATCATCTCAAAAGGATCCTTCAGTGGACTGCCTGGCCAAAAAAATCCTCCCCCTAAATCCAGGGGAAAAGCTTCCTGCAATGCTCCCAAGAGGACTGGCTGGGCAGAGGGGAAGGCTTCACTTGGAGGAAGCATTCACCCCTGCTTCCTTATAAGACACAGAATGAAACTCATCCTTTCTGCCACGATTTTTTAAAAACCCAGCCACAAAACACTTGCTCCTGTCCTGTCACCTCCAGAAGCTGCTGAGAGTTGCTCACCTGAGGAGCAGCCACCAAGACCATCTACTGCTCTGATTTTAGGGTGGGGATCTGGGGCACAGTTGGGTGCATGTTGGAGGAAACAGGGGGCTGGGTATGGTGGTCATGGCAGGATGTCAGGTGAGAGAGACCGGACTTTAGGGATACAGGGCCCAAGGCATGCATCAGGGACAGGCGGGTGGGCGTCTTTGCATTCTTATTTGCAAGTTCCTGTTTCTTACTTGAAAGGTCCTGTTTATCAGGGTGTTTTTTTTCCTGTTCTACACCTGTTTTTTCTCCCTCTAGTGGCTGATTCACCACCAGGTTATGTCCGGCATAAAAACTCACCTACCATTTTCACACACAGCTTACCTCTCAGTCACAATCCTGTTTCCTCCGCAGCGTCCGGTCGGATTTCCCACCATCTGCGCCGGAGTTACAGGAAGTGCCGCAGCTTCTGCGTAGCAAACGTAAACTGGGTTTTAGCGGTTTACGTTTCCTATGCAAAAGCCGCGGCACTTCCTGTAACTCCGGCGCAGATGGTGGGAAATCTGACCGGACGCTGCGGAGGGAACAGGATTGTGACTGCAAGGTAAGCTGTGTGCGAAAACGGTAACCGTTTAAATCTGTAGGGAGATGTGCTGGACATAAACAGGTGAAATATCAAATCCGGCACTAGAGGGAGTAAAACACAAGTGGAACAGACTCCCCCAATCCCCCCAAAGAAGAGGAACTTGCAAGGGAAATGAGAATGCGGAAAAGGCCTCTGTTTAATCCCAACCTTCTCTGGCTCCCTGGGGGTCCTCTCCTACCTGGAAGGAGGGGCTGTGGAGGATTTTGCAGGCAGCCTCTGCAAACTGCCTGCGTTGGGTGTAAGTACTGCAGGGGTCAAAGGTGAAAGTCTGCAGGGAGGGGCAGTCCTGGGAGACCCGGAACTTGTTGGCAAAGGCCACCACGCTGGACTCCACGTCTCCCTCGGGGGTGGAGAATTCGTCCTGCTGGTTCCAGCTGTAGGTGCCACACAGCCCTCGCACCTGGAGAGAGAAAGGCACAGAGATGGGAGCGCAACATGGGGGCAGGGGCCAGCCTCTTCCTAAGTAGTGGCACTGCCTTTAGGGCTGGAACCCGCCCACCCCACCCACCCCCAAGGTCCTAGATTGTCCACAGAGATGCCAGCAGCCTCCACGTGGGACCTGAGGATCCCCTGGAATTCCAGCTCATCTCCAGACTACAGAGATCTTGGAGAAAATGGCTGCTTTGGAGGGTGGATTCTATGGCCTTATGCCCCACACTGAAATCCCTGTTCTCCCTGGGCTCCACCCCAAATCTCCAGGAGTTTCCCACTTGAGTCTACCCACACATGCTGGGGGGCACCTGGCAAAAACATCTGGACAGCAATAGATGGATTTTCCTGAGTTGGTGATCCAATTCTGTTGGGGAAGTGGAGGTCGGACTGATCACCTGACCAGTCATAGAAACATGGAAGGGACCTCCAGGGTCATCTAGTCCAGCCGCCTGCACAATGCAGGAAACTCACAAACACCTCCCCCTAAGTTCACAGGATCTTCATCGCTGTCAGTTGGCCATCTAGCCTCTGCTTCAAAACCTCCAAGGGAGGAGAGCCCACCACCTCCTGAGGAGGAAGCCTTTTAGAATCATAGAAGAGTTGGAAGGGACCTCCAGGGTCATCTAGTCCAACCCCCTGCACAATGCAGGAAACTCACAAACACTTCCCCCTAAATTAACAGGAGCCTCATTTCTGTCAGATGGCCATATAGCCTCTGTTTAAAAACCTCCAAGGAAGGAGAGCCCACCACCTCCCAAGAAAGCCTGTTCCACTGAGGAATCGCTCTAACGGCCAGGAAGTTCTTCCTAACGTTGAGTCAGAAACTCTTCAGATTTCATTTCAACCCATTGGTTCTGGTCCTACTTTCTGGGGCCACAGAAAACAATTCCACACCATCCTCTATAGGACAGCCCTTCAAGTACTTGAAGATAGTGATCCTATCACCTCTCAGCCGCCTCCTCTCCAGGCTAAACATGCCCAGCTCCTTCAACCTTTCCTCATAGGACTTGGTCTCCAGACCCCTCACTATCATGGCACCCTCGTAGACCAAAAGTGTTTCTTTTGCCTGCTTCCCACCCCTTAGCCTTTACCCCAACCCACGAGCAGCATGGGACACCACGGGGTTGCCAGCCTCCAGGGGGTGGCTGGAGATCTCCCAGGATTCCAACTGACTTCCGGGCAACAGAGAACAGCTCCCCCTGGAGAAAATGGCAGCTGCGGAGGATGGTCTGCTCAGCCCTGCCCTCCCCAGGATCCCCCCCCCAAATCTCCAGGGATTTCTCATTCCAGGGTTGGCAACCCCAAATAACCTTCAGCATCATCATATAGTCAACAGCAAGGTGGTGAGAAATTTCCAAACACAACAACACTCAAGCCAGAGGGGGAGGGGAGGTTGTACATCTCATTGCTGCCCAGACCCATCCGTCCCCCGTCCCCCGTCCCCCCCCCCCCCGCAAGAGAGGCATGGAGCCTCAGGCTGTCTTGCCAGGAGCAGGGGGGGCCAGGCCAGGCTCACCTTGTTGGCAAACTGGGGCTGGAGGGTGATGTAAACCACAGGGAAGTCCGTGCCCCACAGAAGGTGGGCACCAAAGGTCTGGAGAAGCAGGAAGGATGAGGAGGCCCGATGGATGGTCAGATCGGCGCTGGCATAGGGGAGGGCCACCTCCTGGCCATTCACCAACACCTCCCCTGGAGAAAGGGGGCAGAGAGGGAGATGCAGACACTGGCATCTTGAGCCAGTGGCAGGATGGCATTGCAAAGAGAGGGCCGGGAATTTTGGGAAACCTCCCTAGAGCTGAAAGCGGCATCGCTGCCTTCCGTTTGCTGAAGGAGGGGCCATCTTCTTCCAGCCCTGAATCTCTGGGCTGGCACCACAATCCCCCTTTATGCAGAGCCATTCTGCACTGTGTGCCCATGAATGCTGCTGCATTAATAGGATTGCCAACCCCCAGGTAGGGCCTGGAGATTATGACTGGTCTCAGACTCCAGAGAGCAGGTTCCCTGGAGGAAACGGCAACCTGTTAGGGTGGGCTGTGTGAACATCGTACCCCACTGAGGCCCCATCCCCAGACTCTCCCAAGGCTTCCCCTCCAAGCCCCCCCCCCAATTGCCCAACCCAGACCTGGCAACTTTCTGCATAGAACGCAGGAACCACAGCAAGGTCAGATCCAAAATAAACCCACCGTCTGCAAAAATATCTGTGTATTATGGTTGTTCATACAATTCACTATTTTCGTAATAAATACACAATTTTGCAATCAGAACAGCAATATCATGAATGCTACAGTATGTAAACATCCACTCACCACAGAATCCACTTCAAGAGCTATGATGTGATGCTCACAATTTTTACTAAATTGATGGATACAGACAGTGCTTATTAATTTTCGCCCAATGGTTTTAGTATCTGCACAGTCCGTTTTGTCCCTTCTTCAGAGGGATAAGAATTTATGATGTGTCTTTATTGGCATCTCCTGTTTTGCCTCCCAGCACTGATCGCCTGAATTAGTCAATACAACTTCAGTTTAGAAATCAGACCTGCCCAATTTTTTCGAGCAAGAATGAAGTTGTATTCCATTAATAATTATTGGAGTGTGACTAATTCAAGTTGATTCTGTGGTGAATGGATGTTTACACACTGTAACGCTAGAAATATTGCTGTTCTGATTGCAAAATTGCAAATTTATTATGAAAATAGTGAATTGTACAAACAACCATAACACAGAGATATTTTGGCACACGGAGAGTTTATTTGGTATTTTGGAGCCTTCTGCATGGAGCTGGCCTTCTGTGTCTCAGGCAGGCCTGGCTTTTTTTGTGGCCAGACTGAAGGAGGGGCACCGTTTCAGCCCTCCTCCAAATACAGGACTTCTGCCGAGAGCACTCATCCCTCCCCCCACATCCCACTGTCTCCCTACCTGGCTGTCCCTTCCTAGAAGGCCTCCCTCTCCTCCTCACCTGTGAGGGATAGCCGAGCAGAGACCTTGTGCACTGTGACAGTCACAGCCCGGAGGCAGCTCCCGGCTCCCTGGCTCCCACAGGCCTCGTTCTCTGCTGAAACCTGAAGCTTCCCATCCACAAAATCCTGGGGGGGGGGGGGGGGAGAGAAACAGCCCCAGCATCAGAGGCCGAGGGAGGGTTCCTGGTGACTCTCTTCAACGTTTGGGGGAAGGAGGGTGCAGTCAGCCTCAAGGGAAGACCAGTGCGCCCCCAATCTTCCAGCCAGCCCTCCCCACAAAAAGCATTAAGCTTCACATTAAGGCTGAAAGCAAGATGGAGAAACAGCATGCCTCCCAGCATGCCTTGGGCCAGCTGACCAGAGGTGATCCAGAACAGCGGCCTGGCCTCCCTGCGGAAGGCCTCCCGCCCTCTTTCTGACATGATCCTGTCTCAATATCCTCACTGAAAGTGTTCAATGGCACTGGAAGGTCAGTCATCAGAGATGGGTGTCGACCCGGGCAGAGTGCCACGCCCTCTCCACGGAGGCCTCTGCGGGCTTCCTCACCTGCACCAGGAAGTAATGGCAGGCACCGTGGAAGGAGTAGCGCTTGCGGTCGAATGTCAGGTAGTGAGAGTCCCCGATCATGGCGCATTCTCCGGCACACTGGTCCTGCGAACAAAGCCAGTGGCCCCCTTGGCACGTGCTGTGGGGAGAGAACAATGGCAGGCCAGAAGATTGGGGTGCTGGCAAGCCCCCAGCTCTGGGAAGGGCCCTTTTCTCTCCTCCCCTGCTCAGTGGTCTTTCCCTCCTCATCTGTGCTCTTGACGTTCTGGACAAGTGAACACAGCTTCTGTTACCTTGTGCGACATTTACACACACATACACACACACCATCAGCCACACTGAGCTTTTGCTTTTCACTACAGTACCTCGCCTGCTGTATTTGTCGACATTCTATTGCTGACAGTAGGATGTTCATGGGGATGCTGTGACATCACAGCAACTCAGTCAAAGGACTGGAGGGGAGAGACTCACAGACAACAAAAGGGGCATCTGGACCACTCGCATATCCACCCCCCCCCCCAGCCTTCCTGCTTCCCAGGATTAGGCGGAATGTGATCTTTCGGGGGCTTCTGCCCCAGAGCCTCACCACTGGTTGCAACGCTGCTGCAAGGCCTCTCCTGGGGCATACTTCTGGCGCCGGTGGAAGCAGGGACACTGGCTTTCTGGGACACAGGCCCCCTCCTCCAGGTAGAGGCCCGGCGGGCACTCACAGCCACTCACACACTCCTCCTGGCAGCCTCCTTCCTCAGCAGGGCCCACGGCTGCACAGCTGGCGGGGCACGAGGAGACACAGTCGGAGTACACTTTCCCTGGGCCACAGGACTTCTCTGTGAGGAGGGAGGAACAGGCAGTGCTGAGCATGAGACCTGGGAATGCTGGGAGAGGGGCTGCCAGGTCGCAAAAGAGAGCCTCAGGGCTCAGGCCACCCAGGGATGTTCAATGGCACTGGAAGGTCAATGGCACTGGAAGGTTCAATGGCACTGGAAGGAAGTCTGAATGCCGGCTTGTTGCGGCTGCAGCATCCGCAACAAGCCGGCATTCAGACTCTGGGCACCTGCACCAGCCCCAACGGATGTGGGGCGTTGGGCAAGCCTGGAGGATTGCTGAAGGGGGGTTCAGAGGGAGGGGGGGAGGATCCTGTTCCCATGTTCATGATGCTGGTGCACTTCTTTATTTATATCCCGCCTTTCTCCCTAGTTTGGATTCAAAGCAGCTCTAGGACTTCACTCCCCACCCCCCAATTTTATCACAACATCAGCCCAGGGAGAGAGTGCTGGCAGCAAAGTCTGCCCACTGCCCCCCAGACTGCAGGGTGGCAAGAGAGCCAGACTAAGCGGCCTTCCTGGGTTTGCTCTTCTGCCCCTCTCCCTTTGAAGCAGATGGGGAGATCTCCAGGAAGCTGCCTCTCCTTCCTCTCCCACAACCCCCGTCTCCTGCCCACACCAAGAGGGAAGCCACGCTGCCTTTGCCTGGGCACCCTCCCTCCATCTGCCTCCCTACTCAGTTAAGTACCACCGGTGTACCATCTCTGTCTCTATGCTTTCCTCTCTAGAATGTAGTTCTACGGTAAAGAGGCTGGTGTTAGTCTGATATGGGACTCTGTGTAGCTCTGTGCCTAAGCCTGGAGACCTGGTGCCAAGACACTTTGTGTGGGTAGCTGAAGGCACTCTGCTACGCTGATTAGTGGGTTCTGGACTAACTCTGCCACTTAACCCAACAGGGAGACCATGCTGAGAGTTTGGCTACGGCCCAAGGCCACCCAGCAAGCTTCCCTGGTGGAAGTGGGGAACTGAACCCACGACCCTAGTCCAGCATTCGGCCCACTACGCCATTCACGTGGCCAGTGTGACAGAGTGGAGCAGCTAGAGGGCAAGATGGTGGGCCTGGGGAGCTGCTCTCCCAGGTTGGCTTCACCACCTCAGGAATCCTTGGGAAAGCGCCCCCTCCTGGACTGGATCTTAAAGGTTCTTAATTGGCGTGAAATGGACAAACGTACTAGAATCTTAAAAGACTGTAATCTGGAGAAATTTAAAGAAGACTGGAATAAATTCCAAAATTATGTGGAGATACAATGGAAGGTGAAGAGTCGTCTAGTGATGTTTGATAATATTATGAACATATGAAGCTGCCTTATACTGAACCAGACCCTGGGTCCATCAAAGTCAGTATTGTCTACTCAGACTGGCAGCCGCTCTCCAGGGTCTCAAGCTAAGGTTTTTCACACCTATTTGCCTGGACCCCGGGGATTGAACCTGGGACCTCCTGCTTACCAAGCAGATGCTCTACCACTGAGCCACCATCCCTCCCCAATTGAACTTTAAAAGAGAAAAAAGGACTGTGATTACTGAGTACTGTTCTAGTAGTGAACTATAAGTAGCTGAGTTAATAATATATAATGAGTTATGAGTTATGAGTTTATATAGTAAGTTTATGTGAGTTAAGATAATAATAATAATTTTTTTATTTATATCCTGCCCTCCCCACCGAGATTTGAATAATTTTAGTGATGATTCTATAACTACGGATTTTATGCTTAATGTTTAAAAAGTATTAATTGAATTTTCAAAGTGAGAAGAAGAATTGATTATGGTTATCTGATTAAATATGTAATATTGATGATTAAGAATTAAGAACCAAGAAAAGGAATAAGAATAGTAGTTATATTGGAGTTAAGATAAAGTTAAGTGAATGATAACTTTTAGTTAAGATTCTATATAAGTGAATTTTTACTTTTAAAAGGTTTTTAATTTGTTTTATATATTGGCGGAGGTCATAAGTTGGAGGGTGGGATGGGTGGGAAATTATGTAATGTATTGAAGAATTACATTTAAATTCTGATAGTAGAATTAAATATATTGCAAAATAAAAATTTTCATCACAAAAAAAAAGGAAAGCGCCCCCCCCCCTCCCCCCTTTGACATGGCTGCTGGCAGGGCAGGTCTCTCATGCAAGGTGCGGCATGCCCTCTCCGTGTGCCTCGCACGACGTCCCCCTACCACAGAATGCAGGGCGCCTCCAGCTGAGAAAAATGTGCTGCTGGGCACACTCGCGGGCGTAGCTGGCAAAGGTCTGGCAGAAGGCATCCATCCCGGCTCCACTGCACTGCAGGTACATACAGGTGTCGTAGAATCCGCTGGGGTCCACCTGGAATGAGCAAAAGTCCCGAGGAGACTGTAATGGGCCCTGATTCTGTTCTGGCAAGAGGGGAGAGGAATACCCTCCTGGCTGGCAGCCAGGGAAGGCCGGTATGGTGAGCTCCTGACCTCTGAGTGGCATTGGCTGAAAGGGCTGCCCATCAGTCTCTGGCACACGGACTCCGTCTCCTGCTGAGCGGCACGGCCTCCCCCCGGATCACAGCGGTGCACCTCCTCTGCAGCATCTGTGCAGGAACTCTGTGGAAGGAGGAGGAGAGCTGCAGCCATCCCTGCCCTGGGAAAGGCAGCAGGGAGCAACGGGTCTGGAGTGACAGGGACCTTCTCCACCCAAACCCCGTCTGGAACATACCGATGCAGCATCTGGGATGCGCCACGAATTGCCAAAGCTACTCGCCAGTGTCACTGTGTCCCCTCCCACACGTAGGAAGTCATCTGTGAACACACACACAGAGGTGTTTCTTTGGAGGGGAGGTTTCAGCAGAGGAAGAAATGTGGGCAATGGGGTGGAAAGATCCCATGGGGCAGACAGCCTGCATGAGGCAGGCAGAGCACAGGAGAGCCCCACGAGACTGGGCTGGGAGACCTTCTGCAGGCGAGGCACCTCAGAAGGGAGGGGAGGAAGCACCGGAGAGGCAAGGCAGTCAGAGGGCTGGATGGCCCACGGCAGCAAGGCCTTCAAGGTCAGAGAGGAAGAGCGGTGGTTTGCAGGGCAGCCCCAGGATCTCTCAGGCAAGGACTAACTCTGGCCAACCCTGCTGACCTTCCAAGCTCTGATGAGACGGAGCAAGTCAGGGCTATTGACTCGAGGCGGCTGGAGCCCTTTGGCTTACTGGACAGAGCGTATGACAGCTTCTGTTCCCGAGTCCAGTGTGGGAGAATGGGCTTGTAGACGATGCGGGGGCATCTGAGCAGGGCATTCCCCTCGAGGGAGCAACGACCCCCCTTGCCAATGAGGAAAAGGTTGGGTGGAGCTCCCCAGAGGCTACCTGCAGGGTCGTCGTTGTAGAGCCCACACAGCCCTCGCGTGGCGCCTCTCAGCTCTGCCCCTACAGTAAGGTAGACGGTGTCGCGCCCATCGAACTTGATCCGAACACCCAGGCCGCTTTCCACAAAGAGGAAGTCTCCCAGCCACCAAATGCTGATCCCTGCAGAAGCAGAAAGGGGGAGGCCTGCAGTGAAGAGGGGGCCTTTTCCCTCTCCAGACTTCCTCCATAGGATTTGGAGCAAAACTGAAGCAGGTGACAAGGGGGTGTGGACCACACCTATGCTCGGCTTCCCAGCAGGATCTGTCCCTCCTCAGGAAAGGGATTTCTGTTCTTTCCCTGAACAAAGCTGCTCTTCCTGCTCAGGAAAACTCTTTTGTCTCCATACAGTACAGAGCCAAATTAAAACCTTTGGAGGCCTGTGGGGGGGGGGCCTACAGGGGGCCCCTCACAAATGATCTCAGAGTCTGAGCACCCACCCCACTGCAGCCCACAGGCTGAGTTAAAAGCCCCTCTGACAAAGCTGCAGGGGAGAGGCAGAGAGAGGCAAACCTGGCAACAAGGCCAGCAGCAGCCGCACCAGGCAAGTCAGGCAAAGAGCGGCTCAGCTGCTGGCTGGGAGGGCTGCAAGCAGGGGGGAAACTGGGGGGGGGGACCGACTTGGGGCCCCTAAAGGTGTGGGGGCCCACAGGTCAGTGCCTGCTTGGCCTAATTGTTCATCCAGCTCTGACAGGAAGGGGGCATCATCTCCAGATCAGGGGAAAGACACCGCTAGAGAAGGCCATGTGGATGAGAGATGGGTCAACATTCTGCACAAATGTGGGTGCTTTGGAGGGCGGACCTTACGGCATTATATTTCCAGCCAAAGTCTCCTCAAACTGGGCTGCGGAAATAGCATCAGAAATCTCATAGCAGAACTCCAAAGATGGACTTTCTGTATTTAAAGAGCAATCACCATGCCCACCATCTGGATGAGGATTCCGAAGTTCCTTCTCCGCTGCAGGTCTCTGGGGGGAAAGAGGGGGGAAGAGGCCTCTCCCCACAGGAGCCTCCTCACCTTTCTGCATCCGGGGCTCCCCTTCTGGCACCACAACGCCATTCACAGAGACACTCCGGCCCTCAGCCTTCACGGAGTCCAGCCCGAACAGCATGTGCAGAGCCTGCCGGGAAGAGAAGGAGCAATGCCAACCTTGCCCTCTGCTGCAGCACTTCATTCGCGGCTCATGTGCCCCACCCCCCACAGGGTGAACTGCTCTCAGGGCTTTTGGGGTCCGACCCAGAGGCAGCCAGGAGGGACCCACCTCTGTCTAGCACCATCCTACTCCCCAAGGGAAGGGTCAGGCTGGCTGCTGCGCACACACAACCGCACCGAAGCATGCATTTTAAACTTAGCAAGGGCAAGCTTCCAGCCCCCGCACCTCCAGTACAGAAGAAAAGCTTGAGGGCAATGGTGACTGTCAGCAGACTCAACCCCCAGTGAGCATCTCTTCTGCAAGGGAAGGGAAGGGAAGCTCGCCAGAGTCTCTGAAGACAGATCTAAAAACAAACTGTTCAGCCCAAGGTGGGGGCCCCTCTTCTCCCTAAAAGGCTCAGTGAGGGCCAGCTCCACCACCACCTCCAGGCTCCTTTTCTTGCCCTTCCTCCAATTTTCCAAAAATCCAACGTAGTCATTTGACATGAACAAAAATTGTTGGCCAAATGTACACAGACTGGCAACTGCAAATCACATGTGCATTTTCCCATTTCATAGATGAGCCAATAAAGGAAAGGAAAAGGAAAGGTCCCCTGGGCAAGCACCAGTCGTTTCCGACTCTGGGGTGATGTTGCTTTCACAACGTTTTCACAGCAGACTTTTTACAGAGTGGTTTGCCATTGCCTTCCCCAGTCTTTTACACTTTCCCCCCAGCAAGCTGGGGACTCATTCGACCGACCTCGGAAGGATGGAAGGCTGAGTCAACCTTGGGCCGGCTACCTGAATCCAGCTTCTGCCGAAATCGAACTCAGGTTGTGAGCAGAGAGTTCAGACCACAGTGCTTTACCACTCTGCGCCACGGGGCCGCTGAGCCAATAAAACCACGCTTCAAAAGAATCGGGCCCAAGCCACCCCCACATCCGCATCAGTGTGAGGTGATGAGAAGGCATTCTCTGCATGCTCAGAAGAACTCTTGCTCACCCTGGGTTGTTTGCCCCAGGTTTGATGGGACGTGGAAGTGGGTCCCCTCCCTTCCCCACTGCATCAGTGGTGCATGCCTGCATCTTCTGAGGTTTCCCCAGCTTTCCTCTAACCTTCCCTACACCTCCTTTGCTGCAAAGTTTTGGGAAAGATCACAGCCAACCTCCCAGTCTGCCACGTGTGGCCATTCTTTCCAAGACGAGTGTAAACTTTGGCACCTTGTCCTGCCCCCCCCCCCCCGCTGCTTACTCTGTGGCAGAGGCCGGGCAAGCAGCCCCCCCGGCCGGAGGAGACGTGGACAGCCCAGGTGCCGTCGAAGGCAGCAGCAAAGGTGTACGTGCAGTTCCCGTGGAAGCGGAAATGTCTGCCATCCAAGCTGCGGTAGTGGATGCCACCCCAGGTCACGCAGGTGGCAAAGGGCTGCCGGAGACGCCCCAAATGGGCCAGAAGCCCCGAGGGGGCCGAGGGCCTGAGGAGGAATGGCAAAGGCAGGTCCCCTGGGAAGGAAGAGAGCTGCTGGTTAGTGCAGGTGCAATGAGCCAGTGAGGTATAGAGCAGTCAGGATGCTGGACTAGGGCCTGGGGACCTGGGTTCCAATCCCCTCTCTGAACCAAGTGAGAGGTGCTGGGGTTCTTGGGGCTGCTGCCATTTTAAAGTCACTTAAATATGCTGCAGGGCTCTGATTCTGATCAAGATCTGATTCTGCAACATGGTGTTCTTCTTCCCCCTACTCCCCCCAGGGGCCTTTTGAAGCGCCAAAACAGCATGCGTGCAGCTGCATCTACAGCCACTCCAGTGCTCAATGCGCGTAGGGTTGCCAGCTCTGGAATGGGATGTACCTGGAAACCTAGGGGGTGGAGCCTGGGAAGGGAAGGGGAGGGACCTCAGTGGGGTCCAATGCCATAGAATCCACCTTCCAAAGCAACCATTTTCTCCTGGGGAACTGAACTTGGTTGTCCGGACAGCAACTACAAAAGCAGGAGATCTCCGGGTGCAACCTGGAGTTTGGCAGCCCTAGGAGGGGGGAAACAAGAGCCCCTCCCCAGTAGTCTGCTCCAAACCAAGCAGCAGGGTGGATCAAGGAGGGGGCCTGGGCTTCTTCGGAGCAGGTGGGCCCTGCTGCTCCCAGTAGATGCCTGCGTGGGCTGGATGGACGACCAACCTGGTGTGTTGCCCCAGCGGTGACTCCCCTTTTCCCCACCCCGACCTCGTGGGAGAGCCCTGCTAGGGGCCTTAGAGCAGTTGGCCCCAACCTTTTGACACCAGGGACCGGTTTTGTGGAAGACAATTTTTCCACGGACTGAGGAGGGAGGGATGATTTCAGGATGGTAAGCTTTATTTCTATTAGTTTGGTGTGGTGGTTAAGTGCATGGACTCTTCTCTGGTTCCCCCCTCCTCCACTTGCAGCTGCTGGAATGGCCTTGGATCAGCCATAGCTTCTCAGAGATGTCCTTGAAAGGGTAGCTGCTGTGAGAGCCCTCTCAGCCCCATCCACCTCACAGGGTGTTTATTGTGGGGGAGGAAGGTAAAGGAGATTGTGAGCTGCTCTGAGCCTCTTTGGAGTGGAGGGCGGGATATAAATCCAATATCTTCATTTACCTCACAGGGTGTCTGTTGTGGGGGAGGAAGGGAAAGGAGATTGTGAGAAGAAGAAGAAGATGACAACATTGGATTTATATTCCGCCCTCCACTCAAGAGTCTCAGAGCAGCTCACAATCTCCTTTCCCTTCCTCCCCCACAACAGACACCCTGTGAGGTAGATGAAGATATTGGATTTATATCCCACCCTCCACTCCGAAGAGTCTCAGAGCGGCTCACAATCTCCTTTACCTTCCTCCCCCACAACAGACACCCTGTGAGGTAGATGAAGATATTGGATTTATATCCCGCCCTCCACTCCGAAGAGTCTCAGAGCGGCTCACAATCTCCTTTACCTTCCTCCCCCACAACAGATACCCTGTGAGGTAGAAGAAGATATTGGATTTATATTCCACCCTCCACTCCGAAGAGTCTCAGAGCGGCTCACAATCTCCTTTCCCTTCCTCCCCCACAACAGACACCCTGTGAGGTAGATGAAGATATTGGATTTATATCCCGCCCTCCACTCCGAAGAGTCTCAGAGCGGCTCACAATCTCCTTTACCTTCCTCCCCCACAACAGACACCCTGTGAGGTAGAAGAAGATATTGGATTTATATCCTGCCCTCCACTCCGAAGAGTCTCAGAGGGGCTCACAATCTCCTTTCCCTTCCTCCCCCACAACAGACACCCTGTGAGGTAGATGAAGATATTGGATTTATATCCTGCCCTCCACTCCGAAGAGTCTCAGAGGGGCTCACAATCTCCTTTCCCTTCCTCCCCCACAACAGACACCCTGTGAGGTAGATGAAGATATTGGATTTATATCCCGCCCTCCACTCCGAAGAGTTTCAGAGCGGCTCACAATCTCCTTTACCTCCCCCCCCACCCACAACAGACACCCTGTGAGGTGGGTGGGGCTGAGAGGGCTCTCACAGCAGCTGCCCTTTCAAGGACAACCTCTGCCAGAGCTATGGCTGACCCAAGGCCATAACAGCAGCTGCAAGTGGAGGAGTGGGGAATCAGACCCGGTTCTCCCAGATAAGAGTCAGCACACTTAACCACTACACCCAACTGGCTCTCTATTAGAGCTATGGCTGACCCAAGGCCATTCCAGCAGCTGCAAGTGGAGGAGGGGGGAATCAGACCCTGTTCTCCCAGATAAGAGTCTGCGCACTTGACCACTACACCAAACTGACTCTGATTCAGTGAGCTGATTCTGGGACTGATTCAGAGAGAAGGGCAGGGTATAAATCCAATGTTGTCATGAAATATAATAATAAAATAATCATGCAACTCACGGCCCGGTTGCTAACAGGCCACGGACCGGGACCGTTGCACAGCCCAGGACTTAGAGAAACAGGGAAGAGCCTCTCGACCTTCTGCTGGCCTCAGGGCTGCTGGCTCCGGGGGTGGATTTGGGGGTGGAGTCCAGGGAGAGCAGGGCTTGGAGAGGGGAGGGGAGGGGCTTCGAAGTGGGATGATGCCCTAGAGTCCACCTTCCACAGCTGCCATTTCCTCCACGTGAATGGATCTCTGTCACCTAGAGATCAACTGTAATCCCAAGAGATCTCCCCAAACTCCGCCCTCTCCCGGATCCAGCCCAAAGTCTCCAGGTATTTTCCAGCCCAGACTTGGCCACCCTAGTGTGTGCGCACGCCCGACTTAGGTTCCCCACCCCGCCTTGTCGAATGCTTGTGTGTCAAGTTCTACCTGCCAACAGTGACAAGCGATGGGGGGGCCTGGGGAGTCTTCAAAATCCATCTCCTCCCTTCTTTTTGCCTCCTGACCTTTGCCCTCCCCATGGGCTGGGCACCCTGTTACTTTGTCTTTCATCAACAGGGACCCATAATTTCTCCCCTCAGCTGTGGGTGGTGGGAGCAGCTGGATTCCCAACAGTGATGCGGCCCCCAAGACTCTCGCACTCTCTGCCCCCAATCCCTGATCCCAGGTGGTCAGGGGGCAATCTGACCTGGCCTCCTGTTCCCGAGAGTGGCCAATGGGTGTCCCTGGAAGAGCTACAAGCAGGGCAGGGAGGGGAAAGCCACCCTCCAGCAGCTGGGCTCCCCCCCCAGGGCTGAAACCTCTCCCTGCTGGGGCTCCGTCCAGCCTTCGGCTCCCAAGGACCAGGAAGGGTCTTGGGGTTGTCTCCACTAAGGTTGCCAATGCTGGCCTGGGGAAATTCCTGGAGATTTGGGGGCAGTGCCTGTGGAGGGGGGATTTGAGGTGAAATACCACCCACCCTGAACCTGCCACTTCCTCCGGGGGATCTGGCCTCTGTGAGCTGCAGAGCAGCTAAAATTCTGGGAGATCTCCAGGCCCCACCTGGAGGATGGCAACCCTGGTCCCCTCCCTGTGGCCCTGCCTGCACAACTCTCTTCTCCCTCTTTTGAAACACGTGGAAGGTTTGGGGTTTCCATAAAAGAAACGTATGATTCCTCCCCCCCCCCCGCCACCTTTCTTGGGCACGTAGGAGCAGCTGAAGCAGACGTTGGAGGAGGTTTCCTTCCAGCTGTGCCCCCCTGGGCGGCTGCAACACTCCTCCATGCTGACCAATGAGAAGTTCTGCATCCCTGGCGCCTCCTGGCACTGCCAGGTGGGAAAGCAATGGCCCGTCAGCCCCATTCCTGGTAGGAAGAGAGGAGAAAGGGAGGGGGGAAAGAAAAATCAGAGAGGAGGCTATGATTCACCCCCCCCCCAAAAAAAAAATCTATATCAACTCTCCCCATAGATTTGGGGGTGTTCTGCCAGTTTCCACTACAGGGATCCCAATGCAGCCACCATGTGCCAACCAGGGGCAATTTTGCATTTAGTTGACGGATAATGTTGTCAGATTGAGCCCTCTTTGCTACCATGGCATTGAAGGAAACCTGAAACTGATGCATAGCGTAAAAGGAGAAGACCGTAGATTTATGCCCCACCCTTCTCTCTGAATCAGAGACTTGGAGTAGCCTACAATCTCCTTTCCCTTCCTGCCCCACAACAGACAGCCTGTGGGGTGGGTGGGGCTGAGAGACTCTCCCAGAAGCTGCCCCCTTTCAAGGACAACTCCTGGGAGAACTATGGCTAACCCAAGGCCATGCTAGCAGCTGCAAGTGGAGGAGTGGGGAATCAAACCCGGTTCTCCCAGATAAGAGTCTGCAGACTTAACCACTACACCAAATTGGCTCTCTATTAGAGCTATGGCTGACCCAAGGCCATTCCAGCAGCTGCAAGTGGAGGACTGGGGAATCAAACCCAGTTCTCCCAGACAAGAGTCCTGCACTTAACCACTACACCAAACTGGCTCTCTATTCGAGCTCTGGCTGACCCAAGGCCATTCCAGCAGCTGCAAGTGGAGGAGTGGGCAATCAAACCCGGTTCTCCCAGATAAGAGTCCGCACACTTAACCACTACACCAAACTGGCTCTCTATTAGAGCTCTGGCTGACCCAAGGCCATTCCAGCAGGTGCAAGTGGAGGACTGGGGAATCAAGCCCGGTTCTCCCAGATAAGAGTCCTCGCACTTAACCACTACACCCAACAGGCTCTCTATTAGAGCTCTGGCTGATCCAAGGCCATTCCAGCAGCTCCAAGTGGAGGAGTGGGGAATCAAACCCAGTTCTCCCAGATAAGAGTCCTCGCACTTAACCACTACACCAAACTGGCTCTCTATTAGAGCTATTGCTGACCCAAGGCCATTCCAGCAGCTGCAAGTGGAGGAGTGGGGGATCAAACCCGGTTCTCCCAGATAAGAGTCCTCGCACTTAACCACTACACCCTAGTGGCTCTCTATTAGAGCTATGGCTGACCCAAGGCCATTCCAGCAGGTGCAAGTGGAGGAGTCGGGAATCAAACCCGGTTCTCCCACATTAGAGTCCGTGCACTTGACCACTGCACCAAACTTGATAAAACTGACAGTATTGCCTGCTCTTCATTTTTCAAATGTTTCCTCCCCAGGTTCTTGCTGCTGTTCTGTCCCTGCACTGCCAGTGTTTAATGAAGTACAGATTCTGCAAACCCCCTCTGTAGCTGGTGGCATGCTTAAATAAACTCTCAAAGTTCTTTTGCCCTTTCTATAGCTTGCTTTGGGATCTATCTGATGCCCACACCAGATGACCAATAGACATCTTCTGTTCCATGTGAATACCCAGAGCCTTTTTTGTAGAAAAAGCTCAGCAGGAACTCATTTGCATATTAGGGCACACACCCTGACATCACCATTGCTTCACACATGGCTTTTTAATCAGAAAAGGTCCAGAAGGAACTCATTTACATATTAGGCCACACCCCCTGATGCCAGAACTGCATTCCTGTGTTCCTGCTCAAAAAAAGTCCCTGTGAATACCTCAGAAGCCCTTGAGCTATGAGCACAGCAAAGAGAGAACAAATCCAGCATTATCAGACTGGATCCTGGGAGGGCCATGGAGGCAGGGCTGCCAGTTTGGCTTTGAAGAAGAAGATATTGGATTTATATCCCGCCCTCCACTCCGAAGAGTCTCAGAGCGGCTCACAATCTCCTTTACCTTCCTCCCCCACAACAGACACCCTGTGAGGTAGATGAAGATATTGGATTTATATCCCCCCCTCCACTCCGAAGAGTCTCAGAGCAGCTCACAATCTCCTTTCCCTTCCTCCCCCACAACAGACACCCTGTGAGGTAGATGAAGATACTGGATTTATATCCCGCCCCCCACTCCGAAGAGTCTCAGAGTGGCTCACAATCTCCTTTACCTTCCTCCCCCACAACAGACACCCTGTGAGGTAGATGAAGATATTGGATTTATATCCCACCCTCCACTCCGAAGAGTCTCAGAGCGGCTCACAATCTCCTTTCCCTTCCTCCCCCACAACAGACACCCTGTGAGGTAGATGAAGATATTGCATTTATATCCCGCCCTCCACTCCGAAGAGTCTCAGAGTGGCTCACAATCTCCTTTCCCTTCCTCCCCCACAACAGACCCCCTGTGAGGTAGATGAAGATATTGGATTTATATCCCGCCCTCCACTCCGAAGAGTCTCAGAGTGGCTCACAATCTCCTTTCCCTTCCTCCCCCACAACAGACACCCTGTGAGGTAGATGAAGATACTGGATTTATATCCCGCCCCCCACTCCGAAGAGTCTCAGAGTGGCTCACAATCTCCTTTCCCTTCCTCCCCCACAACAGACCCCCTGTGAGGTAGATGAAGATATTGGATTTATATCCCGCCCTCCACTCCGAAGAGTCTCAGAGCGGCTCACAATCTCCTTTCCCTTCCTCCCCCACAACAGACACCCTGTGAGGTAGATGAAGATATTGGATTTATATCCCGCCCTCCACTCCGAAGAGTCTCAGAGTGGCTCACAATCTCCTTTCCCTTCCTCCCCCACAACAGACCCCCTGTGAGGTAGATGAAGATATTGGATTTATATCCCGCCCTCCACTCCGAAGAGTCTCAGAGCGGCTCACAATCTCCTTTCCCTTCCTCCCCCACAACAGACCCCCTGTGAGGTAGATGAAGATACTGGATTTATATCCCGCCCTCCACTCCGAAGAGTCTCAGAGCGGCTCACAATCTCCTTTCCCTTCATCTCCCACAACAGAAACCCTGTGAGGTGGGTGGGGCTGAGAGGGCTATCCCAGAAGCTGCCCTTTCAAGGACAACCTCTGCCAGAGCTATGGCAAACTCAAGGCCATGCTAGCAGGTGCAAGTGGAGGAGTGGGGAATCGAACCCAGTTCTCCCAGATAAGAGTCCGCACACTTAACCACTACACCAAACTGGCTCTCTTCCTCCCCCACAACAGACACCCTGTGAGGTGGGTGGGGCTAAGAGAGCTCTCCCAGAAGCTGCCCTTTCAAGGACAACTCCTACGAGAGCTATGGCTGACCCAAGGCCATTCCAGCAGCTGCAAGTGGAGGAGTGGGGAATCAAACTCGGTTCTCCCAGATAAGAGTCCACACACTTCACCACTACACCAAACTGGCTCTCTATTAGAGCTATGGCTGACCCAAAGCCATTCCAGCAGGTGCAAGTGGAGGAGTGGGGAATCAAACCTGGTTCTCCCAGATAAGAGTCCACACACTTCACCACTACACCAAACTGTCTCTCTATTAGAGCTATGGCTGACCCAAAGCCATTCCAGCAGGTGCAAGTGGAGGAGTGGGGAATCAAACTTGGTTCTCCCAGATAAGACTCTGCGTACTTAACCACTACACCCAACTGGCTCTCCATGGAGTGGAAATCTCACATCTCCGGGTGTCCCTTGGATGTGCAGCCCCACATTCAGGGCTTAGAAACTGTGAGCAGCGGCTCTGTGGCCCCCTCTGTCACTGCCCCTCCCAGCTCCATCCCCTCGACCCATCTTACCTTCTGAGCAGTGGGGTCCACTCCACCCCTCACAGCAAGCACGCACCGTGTGGTTCCACACCAGGGGTCTCGTGTCCTCGGGCCTGCAACAAGGAAGGAAAGAGGTGCAGACAGAGCCACGGAGGAGGCAGAGAAATCTTTGTCCTCTCTCAGAGGGCGAAAGGTTGAGCCCAGGGGCACCATGAAGCCCAGCAAGGTTTCAATCTGGCTATAAGCTTTTGCGTGTATCCTCTGAACAGTGTGTATGCGCATGCAAGCTTGTACCCAGAATAAAACAGTGTCTTAGAGGCACCTGACTCAGGACTCAAAACTATTGAATTGTATTGCTTCAGACCAACGCAGCTACCCCCTCCAGATGCCTGGGGATCTCCTGCTTTTGCAACTGATCTCCAGCTGGCAGAGAGAAAAGGGCTGCTTTGAAGGGTGGACCTCCAAGACCCACTTGGAGGCTGGCGACCCTTGTGACAGGGCTTATTTATTTATTTATTTATTTATATTGGGATTTATACCCTGCCCTTCGCACCGAAGTGTCTCAGGGCGGCTTACAACATGATAATTCAAATACTACAATTTAAAACACTTACAAGTAAAATTAAAACCATAAATTAATAAAAGCAAGATAGATAAAAACCGGCGGTCTACAGATGCATTTTGTTCCATCCAAAAGATTTCCTTGTCAGTCAGTATTATAGGCCTGCCGGAAGAGGGCTGTCTTACAGGCCCTGCGGAACTGCCCTAGGTCCCGCAGGGCCCGCACCTCCTCCGGCAGCTGGTTCCACCAATAAGGTGCCGTTACTGAGAAGGCCCGATCCCTGGTGGATTTTAGACGGGCCTCCTTTGGCCCGGGGACTACCAACAGGTTTTGTGAACCCGAGCGTAGTACTCTCTGGGGAATGTGTGGGGAAAGACGGTCCCTAAGGTAGACAGGTCCTAGGCCATATAGGGCTTTAAAGGTAATAACCAACACCTTGTACCGGACTCGGAATATTACTGGCAGCCAGTGCAGATCCCGGAGCCCCGGCCGAATGTGCTCCCATCTTGGGAGCCCTAATAACAGCATAGCAGGTGCAAGCAGGTTCAAGCCCAGGAAAGTTTGGGCCACAGAACTTCTCGAAGCTTTTGATGTCCTGCAAGATCTTGGGCAAACTAGCACGGCTCCTCCTCAGGAGACTTCCTCTGAGTGCCAGACTGTTCTCCTCTGTCTGTTCTCTTGCAGCCTCTGACACTGGCCATGCCCCCTCTGTTCTCCCATCCTTCGGTAGCCCCCTGCCCACCCCTCCTCCCACCCTTGCAAGTGGACTCACTTGTAGATGTAGCACAGGGCAGTGCTGGATCCCAGCTGGGCATGGTGGTGGGTGAGGCCTTCCTCTCTGCCGAAGGCTTGGTGCATCCTGCCTCGGTCCAGGTGCCAGCCGGCCATGTTGTACTGGTAGACATCGGAGCAGGGCACCACTTCCTCGCGCCGGGGGCTGACCACTTCCTCCTCCGTCACCTGGACTGTCCTCTCGCACCACCGTCTGTGGCCGGCAAGAGGGCAGAGAAAGAGGTTGCAGCCTCCCAACCTGGGGCCTGCTCCGCCCTCCTAGTGTGGACATGCAGTCCAGAACCAGAAGAGAATGGATTAGATACAGGTCCGCTTGGCCTTCACCAGCAACCAACCAGGTGCCCCTGGGGAGCAGGGCAAGTGAAGGCAACCCGCCCTCACTTGCCAGCAGCTGCTTCTAATCAGAGGTTGCTTGCTGCCTCTGGGTGCTGCCAGGGGATGGAGTGACCATGGCCACAGGCTGAGAAAGCTTTCAAAGGGAATCAGACAGGTTTATAGAGAACCAGTAGCTGCTGAAGCAACAGGACAGAGCTTCAGACCAACACACCCACCCTCCTGGATCTGGCAGCAGAACATAGCTTGGAGAACTTAGCTTGGAGAAACGTCGACTACGGGGAGACATGAGAGAGGTTTACAAGATTATGCATGGGATGGAGAAAGTAGAGAAAGAGGTACTTTTCTCCCTTTCTCACAATACAAGAACTCGTGGGCATTCGATGAAATTGCTGAGCAGACAGGTTAAAACGGATAAAAGGAAGTCCTTCTTTACCCAAGGGGTGATTAACATGTGGAATTCACTGCCACAGGAGGTGGCGGCGGCTACAAGCATAGACAGCTTCAAGAGGGGATTGGATAAAAATATGGAGAAGAGGTCCATCAGTGGCTATTAGTCACAGCGTATTGTTGGAACTCTCTGCCTGGGGCAGTGATGCTCTGTATTCTTGGTGCTGGGGGGGGGGACAAAGTGGAAGGGCTTCTAGCCCTACTTGTGAACCTCCTTTTTTTTTTGGCCACTGTGTGAATCAGAGTGTCGGAATGGATGGGCCACTGGCCTGATCCAACATGGCTTCTTTTATGTTCTTAACATGGTTTGAGTCCAGGGCAGGCACACAGAAGCTTATGCCAGGAATAAAACTTTGTTTTTCTTAAAGGTGACTGACCAGACTCAGACTTCGTTCATCATGGATTTATGTGAATCCATTAGTTCCTCATATTCAAAAGCCTTTGTAGAACTTAACATTCAGTTTCCCTTCTGCCTTCACTGGGTTCCACTGATCAGATCCAGGCGTCCTTGAAATGACCACATGCAGTTGCACAGAGGCTGATTCAGACTGGGGCTGTGGGGCACAGGAAGAGGGGCTGAGGTCTCCCCCCCCCCCCTTCCAGACCTGAAACCATCCCCTGTGGGTTTGCTGCAGAAACTACAGGTGCCGGCAAATAGCTCTGCTGGGGTTGATTCAGGTCAATAAAATGCTCTGGGGACAAAACTTAAGACCACTTTCCATTACACTTTGGTCTAGATCGAGATGGGTTCCCATTCTCCTGAGAATGGAGTTAAAACCATAAGAACATAAAAAGACCCCTGCTGGATCAGACCAGTGAAGGTCCACCTAGTCCAGCCTCCTGTCTCACATAGTGGCCAGCCAGTTCCTCTGGAGGGCCAACAACAGGGCAGAGTGGCTGAGGCCTTCCCCTGAGAAGAACATCAGAAGAGCCCTGCTGGGTCAGACCAGGGAGGGTCCATCAAGTCCGGCCTCCTGTCTCACACAGGGACCAGCCACTTCCTCTGGAGAGCCAACAACAGGGCAGAGCGGCTGAGGCCTTCCCCTAAGAAGAACATCAGAAGAGCCCTGCTGGGTCAGACCAGGGAGGGTCCATTCAAGTCCAGCCTCCTGTCCCACACAGGGACCTGCCACTTCCTCTGGAGGGCCAACAACAGGACAGAGCGGCTGAGGCCTTCTCCTGAGAAGAACACCAGAAGAGCCCTGCTGGATCAGACCAGTGAGGGTCCATCTAGTCCAGCCTCCTGTCTCACACAGTGGCCAGCCACTTCCTCTGGAGAGCCAACAACAGGGCAGAGCGGCTGAGGCCTTCTCCTGAGAAGAACATCAGAAGAGCCCTCCTGGATCAGACCAGAGAGGGTCCATCTAGTCCAGCCTCCTGTCTCACATAGTGGCCAGCCACTTCCTCTGGAGGACCAACAACAGGGCAGAGCGGCTGAGGCCTTCTCCTGAGAAGAACATCAGAAGAGCCCTGCTGGATCAGACCAGAGAGGGTCCATCTAGTCCAGCCTCCTGTCTCACATAGTGACCAGCCACTTCCTCTGCAGAGCCAACAACAGGGCAGAATGGCTGAGGCCTTCTCCTGAGAAGAACATCAGAAGAGCCCTCCTGGATCAGACCAGGGACGGTCCATCTAGTCCAGCCTCCTTCCTCACACAGTGGCCAGCCAGTTTCTCTGGAGGGCCAACAACAGGGCAGAGAGGCTGAGGCCTTCCCCTGAGAAGAACCTCAGAAGAGCCCTGCTGGATCAGACCAGAGAGGGTCCATCTAGTCCAGCCTCCTTCCTCACACAGTGGCCAACCAGTTCCTCTGGAGGGCCAACAACAGGGCAGAGAGGCTGAGGCCTTCCCCTGTGAAGAACATCAAAAGAGCCCTGCTGGATCAGACAAGAGAGGGTCCATCTAGTCCAGCCTCCTGTCTCACATAGTGGCCAGCCACTTCCTCTGGAGGGCCAACAACAGGGCAGAGCAGCTGAGGCCTTCTCCTGAGAAGAACATCAGAAGAGCCCTCCTGGATCAAACCAGAGAGGGCCCATCTAGTCCAGCCTCCTTCCTCACACAGTGGCTAGCCAGTTTCTCTGGAGGGCCAACAACAGGGCAGAGAGGCCGAGGCCTTCTCCTGAGAAGAACATCAGAAGAGCCCTGCTGGATCCGACCAGAGAGGGTCCATCTAGTCCAGCCTCCTTCCTCACCCAGTGGCCAGCCAGTTTCTCTGGAGGGCCAACAACAGGGCAGAGAGGCCGAGGTCTTCCCCTGAGAAGAACATCAGAAGAGCCCTGCTCGGTCAAACCAGAGAAGGTCCATCTAGTCCAGCCTCCTGTCTCACACAGTGGCCAACCAGTTCCTCCGGAGGGCCAACAACAGGGCAGAGAGGCTGAGATCTTCATAAGAACGTCAGAAGAGCCCTGCTGGATCAGACCAGGGAGGGTCCATCTAGTCCAGCCTCCTGTCTCACACAGTGGCCAACCACTTCCTCTGGAGGGCCAACAACAGGGCAGAGAGGCCAAGGCCTTCCCCTGAGAAGAACATCAGAAGAGCCCTGCTGGATCAGACCAGTGAGGGTCCATCTAGTTCAGCCTCCTCCCTCACACAGTGGCCAACCACTTCCTCTGGAGGGCCCACAACAGGGCAGAGAGGCTGAGGCCTTCCCCTGAGAAGAACATCAGAAGAGCCCGGCCAATCAGACCAGGGAGGGTCCATCTAGTCCAGCATCCTGTCTCACATAGGGGCTAACCAGTTCCTCTGGAGGGCCAACAACAGGGCAGAGAGGCCGAGGCCTTCCCCTGAGAAGAGCATCAGAAGAGCCCTGCTCGGTCAAACCAGAGAGGGTCCATCTAGTCCAGCCTCCTGTCTCACACAGTGGCCAGCCAGTTCCTCCGGAGGGCCAACAACAGGGCAGAGAGGCCGAGGCCTCCCCCTGAAGCTACCTCCTGGGTCTGAATGTGGAGGTTCCCTCCAGCCATCACAGCTTGCAGCTGCTGCTAGACCTCTCCTCCGTGAATCTATCTAACCCTCTTGTAAAGCTGTTTCTTCCTGTGGCAGCATCCTCTGGCAGCAGATCTCACATCTTAATCATTCTCTGTGTAAAGTAGTATTTCTTTTTGTCCATCCTGACTCTATTGCCCATCAGCATCACTCGATGCTCTCAAGTTTTAGCATTTTGGGAGAGGGTGAAAAGTTTGGAGCACAGAGCTTGCAGTGCACCCCTGGTCAACAGGCCCTGGAGAGGACACGAGAAAACTGTAATGGGGAGCCAGGCTGGCCTCAGCTGAACTGCTGCTACGTGACATACCCAAAGCTCTACTGAAGAAAGGAGGGATGATCTGTGAGCTGCAAGTGGTGCTCAGCGGCGGGGAACGCAGGGCGGAACAAAGACCAGAGAGGGCATCCTTACCCACTTGTCAGTGCCAGTGTCTCCCAGAGTGAGACCCACAGCAGAAGGCCCAGCAGCCACTTGGGGCCAGTCTCTCTTGGGTGAGTGGCTCTCCCCATCTTCTGCAAGACCCTGCTTGGACCAGCCAGCCTCGGGCGAAGGCCTTACACAGAAGGTTCCGGATGGCCAGAAGCCACACCCAGCATGTGCTGGAGAGATGCGCTGCAAAGCAAGAACAACACTGCACTGTCAATAGAGCCAAGTAGTCAGCCCTCTTGGTCTGAAGTAGTAGAACAAAATAGGAGTTAAGCTGCACCTTTAAGAGCAACTTGACTCCTCTTGCACTGTCCAGGCAGAGGTGGTGTGTGGCAGCAGTGATGGTGCCCAAGTGCTTCTGCAACCCAAATCCTGGTGCGCTGTTTATCGAATGTCCCGTAATTGTCTTGATCAATGTTCCCTCGAAGCTGCAGAGTCTCGTGAGCAAAAATTCTACTTTGTGAGCTTCTGGCATTAAATTTGTGAGCTCCTGCAGGAATTACTTCGCTCTGGAGCCATCGTTCCTGCACTGAGACCAAAATGTGTGAGCTGGAGACTCAAAATCTGCGAGCTACCTTGCACTAACTCAGCTTAGGGGGAACACTGGTCTTGATTGGATGGACTCACTCTGTGTCTTCTGCCCAGATTCCCCTTGAGAAAGGCAGACATAAGTAAATGAATGCGCACATAAAAGAGGCTGATTTTCCCAATCTGCAAGGAGCACCAATTGGCTGAAATGGAAGTAAATTCATTCCCTGAAATTTTTGTGACTTTTTTTTTTTTGCACTAATTTTTAATTTTCAGGTTGACTTGAAATTCCCTGGATATTTCATAATAGTATTTGACATCCAGTGATATTTTATTTCCATAGCTGACAGTTAATAGTTTGTGAGATTTTACATTTGATGTTGCCAAAGTCAAAACAAGATCTAAATCACTGGATTTGTGTGCGTGTGGGTGTGGGTCTGCAGCTGCAAATCATGGTCACTTCTGGCGACTGACCCCTACTGGAGGCCTGAAGGATATTCAGAGAGATGGTCTCCCCCAGCCATGTATTTGTCAGAACTGGCTCTCCTTAGCTTCTGAGATCTGACAAATGGGCCTTGTTTGGGCTATGCAGATCAGGGCAAAACTTTGAATTGTTGAGGTACAATTCCAAGTTAAAAATTCAGTTTTCTAATGTCCCATTCAAAAGGTAAATGGAGCATATGCTCAGAGTAAAACTTTGCTGCAGGACCACTGTGCCACTTGGTTCTATTTAATAATGTATCATCTTTAAACATATAAAAAAATCTTGAAAATATGGTTGAATGTCTTCTGAATAACAGGGTTTTTTTTAAGTGCTCCCCCCAATTTTTCCAGTGGAAAAATTGAGAAATTCCTTAGGGTTTTTCAAGTTGTACATATTGAAAGGGTTGAAACGCACTGTAAACAAGGGTTTTCTCACTCAAAAAAGATAAAAATTTTCATAGGAGATTTTGTTCAGCCTTCCTCCAAATTCCCGTTTTTTCATTACAAAAATTGGGGGAAATCCTTAGTAAATGTGTATGCATTTTCTGGGCTTAAGAAACATTATACTCATTCTAAAACAAAATATTTCATAAAAGGGCTTTTTTAAAAACTGCTCATCCAAATTTTCCATTTTTATTAGAGTTTCTAAAAGGTCTCGGGAGGAGAAGGGGGGCAAAAAGCTTCTTCCTGCTTTTTATTTCCCCCTTTCACATCTCTAACATATTTTTTTTTTTATTTATTTATTCGGGATTTGTATCCCGCCCTTCCCACGAGTGGCTCAGGGCGGCTTCCAACAATAACAATTTAACAATTTAAATATAAACAATTAAATACTTCACATTTAAACATTAAAACCAATACATTTCAATTCATAAAAACAATGCAGCTTAAAACCAATAACATATCATTTTATATAAACAGATGGCAGGCCAGTTACATCAGGTTCCATCCCGGCTAGGTGTAGGCTAGCCGGAAGAGGGTCGTCTTACAGGCCCTGCGGAATTGAGCCAAGTCCCGCAGGGCTCTCACCTCTTCCGGCAGCTGATTCCACCAAGTGGGGGCCATAACGGAGAAAGCCCTATCTCGAGTGACTTTCAGGCGGGCTTCTTTTGGCCCGGGGATAGAGAGGAGATTTTGTGTTCCTGACCTCAGTGCTCTCTGGGGAACGTATGGGGAGAGACGGTCCCTCAGGTAGGCAGGTCCCAGGCCATGCTTGTGCGCACACACGCAACTAGGGTTGCCAAGTCCAATTCAAGAAATATCTCGGGACTTTGGGGGTGGAGCCAGGAGACATTGGGGGTGGAGCCAGGAGCAAGGTTGTGACAAGCACAATTGAACTCCAAAGGGAGGTCTGGCCATCACATTTCAAGGGACTGAACACCTTTTAAATGCCTTCCTTCCATAGGAAATAATGAAGGATAGGGGCAGCTTCTTTTGGGGCACATAGAATTGGACCCCCTGGTCCACTCTTTTTGAAACTTGGAAGGTATTTTGTGGAGAGGCACCAAATGCTACGCTGCAAATATGGGGGCTTTACCTCAAAAAACAGCCCCCCCAGAGCCCGAAATACCAGCGGATCCATTCTCCATTATTTCCTTTGGGAATACATCTCCATAGGGAATAATAAAGTTCCCAGCAGATATTTCCCTCCCCTCCCCCCCGCTTTCTGATGACCCTGAAGCGGGGGGAGGGCCTCCAAACCAGGGGATCCCCTGCCCCCACCTGGGGATTGGCAACCCTACACGCAACACTTACAGCATGCTTTTCCTTCCCCACAGGAATTGTGTTATCTATTCCAGAACATTCTATCTCACTTTAACTCCAAGGAGCTCAGGACAACATAGACATTTTCGAGTTTCTCTCTATCCTCTCATCAGCCCTGCCAGGTAGGTAGGTTACGCTAAGAGAGAGAGAACAGCCCAAGATCTACTCAGTACGTTCCAGGGCAGAGTTGGGATTTGAACCAGCTCTGTCAGGTCCTAACCTGAAACCCCAACTATAAGACCATGCTGGTTTCCCTACCAACATTAAGCCACCTCCATATCTCTTAATGCTAAAAACAAATCCGGGCTTGTGGGCCCTCTGAGGACCAGAAACTTCTCACTTAGGAACCCCAGCAGTTGCTCTAGAGAAGGTCTAGCAAGGCTAGCAAAATCAGGCATGTTGTTTCCATGGGGAAAAGCACCAGCCCTTCTGCCCTCCCTGGCCCCCAGTGTGGCCATCTCCTTTAGCAAGAACCCCTCTTACATTTTTCAGGAGGAGGAGGAGAAGAAATTGGATTTATATCCTGCCCTATACTCTGCACAATCACCTTTCCCTTCCTCCCCCACAACAGACACCCTGTGTGGTGGGTGGGGCTGAGAGAGCTTTCCCAGCAGCTGCCCTTTCAAGGACAACCTCTGCCAGAGCTATGGGTGCCCCAAGGCCATTCCAGCAGCTGCAAGTGGAGGAGTGGGGAATCAAACCTGGTTCCCCCAGATAAGAGTCCACGCACTTAACCACTGCACCAAACTGGCTCTCTATTAGAGCTATGGCTGACTCAAGGCCATTCCAGCAGGTGCAAGAGGAGGAGGGGAGAATCAAACCAGGTTCTCCCAGATAAGAGTCCTGCACTTAACCACTACTCCAACCCGGCTCTCTATTAGAGCTATGGCTGACTCAGGGCCATTCCAGCAGCTGCAAGTGGAGGAGGGAGGAATCAAACCCGGTTCTCCCAGATAAGAGTCCGTACACTTAACCACTACACCAAACTGGCTCTCTATTAGAGCTCTGGCTGACCCAAGGCCATTCCAGCAGCTGCAAGGGGAGGAGTGGGGAATCAAAACCGGTTCTCCCAGATAAGAGTCAGCACACTTAACCACTACACCAAACTGGCTCTCTATTAGAGCTATGGCTGACCCAAGGCCATTCCAGCAGCTGCAAGGGGAGGAGTGGGGAATCAAACCCGGTTCTCCCAGATAAGAGTCCATACACTTAACCACTACACCAAACTGGCTCTATATTAGAGCTACGGCTGACCCAAGGCCATTCCAGCAGGTGTAAGTGGAGGAGTGGGGAATCAAACCCGGTTCTCCCAGATAAGAGTCCGCACACTTAACCACTACACCAAACTGGCTCTCTATTAGAGCTCTGGCTGACCCAAGGCCATTCCAGCAGGTGCAAGTGGAGGAGTGGGGAATCAAACCCGGTTCTCCTAGAGAAGAGTCCACACACTTAACCACTACACCAAACTGGCTCTCTATTAGAGCTATGGCTGACCCAAGGCCATTCCAGCAGGTGCAAGTGGAGGAGTGGGGAATCAAACCCGGTTCTCCCAGATAAGAGTCCGCACACTTAACCACTACACCAAACTGGCTCTCTATTAGAGCTACGGCTGACCCAAGGCCATTCCAGCAGCTGCAAGGGGAGGAGTGGGGGATCAAACCCGGTTCTCCCAGATAAGAGTCCACACACTTAACCACTACACCAGCTTTGCTGCTGGAGGTCCACTTCCGTGCCTTCTTTACCCCAGAGCCCTCAGCAAGAACCGGTGGCTGAAGAGTGAGTCACTGTTTCTTGCTGAAATCCACTCTTCAGTTGGAAGGAATCTCCGTGGAGCAAGAGACGAAGTGGGTCTCTCCAGACATTGTCTGCTCTTACCCCCCCCCCCAGTGACCCCCCTCCCCCCCATCCTGCACAGCCCTCCACTTACCTGCCGGGGCTCCCAGAGGCCCCCAGGTGCCTGCTGCCAGGGAGCACATCAGGCGAGGTGAGGAGGAGGCGCATTTATATCTGTCCTGCAGGACCAGTGGTCTTGGGAGACATCTGGGGGTCTTGGGATTGGACAGGCCTCTGCCACGCAAGCACTGGCCAGTCAGTGGGAGCCTGCCTTCTCCTCCCCTCCCAGCAGGCCGAGGGGATCCAGAGCTGGCAGCTGGCAAAGAGCCTGGACAGCCAGATGGGAGGAGGTTTGTGTGGCTAGGAGATGTGCCTGCTCAGGTGGGGCTGCTGGGGGTCCTAGTTGGCCCCTTCTCCTCCCCATGAGGGCTTCTTCATAAGCTCCTCCCCCCCCCCCCCCCGCCCCAGATCACCACCTCCCCCAGTTGCCTAAAACTTTGTGATCCCAATAATCCTCTTTCTTAGCATTCTGGACACCTCCGTTCTTGAGCGTTCAAAGCAGGCGTCAAAACACTGAGACGTCAATCACTCCCACAGCCCCATCAGCCATTATCCCTCTGCAGGTGGCAACTGGGGGGGGGGGGTTGCTTGAGGCGGTCTTTGGAGGGGGCAGGTGGATCTGGTTGGATGGCCCTTCCCAGTCCCCGTCCCGTAACCAGCTCTTTTCATTCCTCCTGGGCCCCCATTGATTTATGGGGAGAGCAAACAGACACAAAAGGAGAGGAACGGGGAGTCCTCCTGGCTGCTGCCTCCTCGCTCTTGGGGATGCTGTGATGAGAAGAAGAATTGCAGATTTATACCCCGCCCTTCTCCCTGAATCAGAGACTCAGAGCGGCTCACAATCTCCTTTATCTTCTACCCCCACAACAGACGCCCTGTGAGGTGGGTGGGGCCGAGAGGCCTCTCACAGCAGCTGCCCTTTCAAGGACAACCTCTGCCAGAGCTATGGCTGATCTAAGGCCATCTCAGCAGGTGCAAGTGGAGGAGTGGGGAATCAAACCCGGTTCTCCCAGATAAGAGTCTGCACACTTAACCACTACACCAAACTGGCTCTCTATTAGAGCTATGGCTGCCCCAAGGCCATTCCAGCAGGTGCAAGTGGAGGAGTGGGGAATCAAACCCGGTTCTCCCAGATAAGAGTCCATGCACTTCACCACTACACCAAACTGGCTCTCTATTAGAGCTATGGCTGACCCAAGGCCATTCCAGCAGGTGCAAGTGGAGGAGTGGGGAATCAAACCCGGTTCTCCCAGATAAGAGTCCATGCACTTCACCACTACACCAAACTGGCTCTCTATTAGAGCAATGGCTGACCCAAGGCCATTTCAGCAGGTGCAAGTTGAGGAGTGGGGAAGCAAACCCGGTTCTCCCAGATAAGAGTCCGCAAACTTAACCACTACACCAAACTGGAAGAAGAAGACTGCAGATTTATACCCTGCCCTTCTCCCTGAATCAGAGACTCAGAGCAGCTCACAATCTCCTATATCTTCTCCCCCCACAACAGACACCCTGTGAGGTGGGTGGGGCTGAGAGGGCTCTCAGCAGCTGCCCTTTCAAGGACAACCACTGCTATAGCTATAGCTAACCCAAGGCCATTCCAGGAGGTGCAAGTGGAGGAGTGGGGAATCAAAGCCGGTTCTCCCAGATAAGAGTCCTGCACTTAACCACTCCACCAGACTGGACATGTATCCCTTCCCAGCAACGCAGGTTTGAGGGGAGGAGAGGGGGCCACTCTGCCCCCTCGCAGTGGCCCGGACCTGTTTGCAGGTAACTAGGATGCGTCTCTCAGAGCTTTGGGGGCTGACGCGGCTGGCTGCTTTATGCTCTGAGAGCCCCTGCTGGCTCCCACATCGTCCCCCTCCCCAGGCGGATCTCTGCTTATCCCCACTTCCTGGTCTCCGACTCATCTCTGCCAAGAATTCCAAGCCCCACAGCAGGCTGAGTGCCCCCCCCCTGCAAGGTCCCCCCATCTCCCAAGAAAGCCTGGCTTATTTGGTGATAGAGTTCATAAGGCTTGGAATCCACCCCTCCATCCCCCCCCCCCCAAGAATTCCTAAGATCTCCCAAAAGAACAGGCGTCACTCACAGGGCAGCTCCCAAAGTGCTGCTTGGGCCTCCAAAGATCACTCGCTCCATCCTGCTCTGTCCAGAAACAAAAAGCAGGCCTCTTCGGGTGACCCATTTCCACAGCCCTTTGCCCAAAGGAGTCGCGGCATTCATCAGTCCCAGCACAGGATGCCAGCGGCCTCCAGGTGGGACCTGGGGATCCTCCGAAATTCCAGCTCTTCTCCAGACTACAGAAGTCAGTTCCCCTGGAGAAAAAGATAGATTCAGGTGGGTTGCTGTGTTGGCCTGAAGCAACGGAACAAACTTCTTGCTCCCTTAAGACCAACAAAGTTTCCTTCTGGGTATGAGCCTGTGTGTGCCTGGATCTGAGGAGAGAGCGGACACCTGGAGAGAGCGGACACTTTGGAGGGTGGATTCCAGGGCACTGCATCCCCCGCCCTCCCCAGCCTCCACCCCCAGATCTCCAGCCTGGATCTGGCTACAGGATCTGGCTGTATTTGGTATCCCCTGCCCACAACTGGGAGAGAGCAGGAATCCTACTCACAACCCCTCCCTCTCGCCTTCTAATGCTTCCATTTATTGACAGAATTGCAAAGATCCAATCCAGCCTGAACTGTCCCTAGAGGCTCCAATGACCCAACTGAGGCAAGGTAGTCCCTTTTCAGCCCCACCCCAGGACGGGTGCCTGAGACGGAGATGGGGAAGCCTCACAGGATTGGTGTTGAGATCAAAGGGGGGAGAGGGAAGAGGAGAATGATGCAAGCTGATTTGGTCCCCCCACCCCGTGAAGAAAGATGGTTCTTTTCCTATTTAGAGGCTGCAGACCTGCCAACTCCAGGTTAAGAAATTCCTGAAGATTGAAGGGGTGGAGCCTAGAGAAGGTGGGGTTTGAGGAAGGGTGGGACCTCAGACAGGTATAATGCGATTTCCTCCTGGGGAACCACTCTTGCCAATCTCCAGGTGAGGGCTGGAGATCACTCAGAATTACAACTGCTATCCAGATGGCAGAGATCAGCTTCCCTTGAGATGTGTGTGTGGGGGGAGGAGTGAACGCCTTCACTTGAGTAGGACGACAGCAAGGGGGGGAGGGCACTCCTCCAGATCCTCCCTCAAGAGCCCACTGTATTTGTCTTCACAACAGGCCTTACTCCATTTCAGACTCTGTGAGGCTTCAAGTTCCCCTTTGGGGAGAGGCTGTGGGGCAGAGGCTGGCATGAGCTGGAAGGGCCCATCCGGCACAGGCCTGAAAACAGGATCTAGGCGCGCACAAGGAAGTGGCTGGCAGGGAACTTTCCCAGCACGTTCAAGGGCCAGAAGGCTCTGTGGTCAGACTGTGAGAGGAAGGCGGAAGAGCCTCTGCTTGGCATGAAGAGCTCAGCCTTCAGCATCCCCAGTTAAAGGTTCTTGCAGGAGGGGGTGTGGAAGGCCTCCTCTGCCTGCAGGGCTGGCTCTGCCTAGAGCGCCAGCCTCCTTGGGCCTCCAAACTGGGTGCCCCCCACATGACTCAGTGACCTGGCCTATCCAGATCAAGGAGCAATTGCAATTGTTGTGCTTTTCATTCCCCCCACAATTCATCTGGTTATCAGTGCGGGGGGAAGGGGCAAAAGTTAGCCTTGTCGAGGATGCCAGCTAATCTAGGACCGGCCCTGTCTGCCTGAGCCCTGCAGAGCTGCTGCCAGCCAGAGCAGACAAGACCGGCCATGATGGGCCACGGAGAGGGAGGGAGTCTGATTCAGCAGAAGGCAGCTTCATGGTTTCACCTGTGCACTGCCAGGGGCAACTGAGCAGGGATGCCACTGGAGCTGCCATACGCAGCCACCCTCACCACCCCCCAGAGACAAAGGCATTGCTGCTCCCGCCCCCCTGCTGTCCTGGAAAACACCTCTTGAAGGAGGAGGGAAGGAGCAGCAGCTTCTCCAGTTGGGGGGGGGGGGGAGTGGCAAAGGCTTCTCCCCTTCCCATATTGCAGAGCTGGCCAGCCGGTTGACTCTGGTGTGGCAACTTTTACCCCACGAGGGCCTGACTTGGATGGGTGCCAGAAGCCAGGCACTGTCTCTCTTTCCAGGTCCCTGGGGCGGCTGCAGTTAACTCCCCCTCTGGGAAGAACACAGGTAAAGATGGAGGGGAAGTGTTCAGTTTCAGCTTCCAAATCCACAAGGCCAGCAGCATCCCGTCCCAGCACTTTGGCCTTCCTGTTATTTTGCGGATCAAAGATCCGCTCAAGAAGGGGGCAGGATGCCGTCTGACTGGATCTGCCCAAAGGTTGCAAAGATCCTCCATTTTTTGCTATGAGGAGAGCAGAGCCGAAACATGAAGCAATAAGGGGCAATTCAAACCTCTGAAGTCCCTGTGTTGCAGATACCACCAATAATGTTTATTCTATTGTTATGGCCCAGTGTCACAGGTGGCCAGTCAGCCTGGCTCTGGGCAAAAGAAGAAGATATTGGATTTATATCCTGCCCTATTCTCTGAATCTCCGCCCCCCCACCACCACAACAGACACCCTGTGAGGTGGGTGGGGCTGAGAGGACTCTCACAGCAGCTGCCTTTTCAAGGACAAAGTCTCAGAGCAGCTTATATCTTCTCCCCCAACAACAGACACCCTGTGAGGTGGGTGGGGCCGAGAGGGCTCTCACAGCAGCTGCCCTTTCAAGGACAATCTCTGCAAGAACTATAGCTGACCCAAGTCCATTCCAGCAGCTGCAAGTATTGGAGTGGGGAATCAAACCTGGTTCTCCCTGATAAGAGTCTGCACACTTAACCACTACACCAAACTGGCTCTCTATTAGAGCTATGGCTGACCCAAGGCCATTCCAGGAGGTGCAAGTGGAGGAGTGGGGAATCAAACCCAGTTCTCCCAGATAAGAGTCCGCACATTTAACCACTACACCAGACTGGCTCTCTATTAGAGCTATGGCTGACCCAAGGCCATTCCAGCAGGTGCAAGTGGAGGAGTGGGGAATCAAACCCGGTTCTCCCAGATAAGAGTCTGTGCACTCAACCTCTACACCCAACTGGCTCTCTATTAGAGCTCTGGCTGACCCAAGGCCATTCCAGCAGGTGCAAGTGGAGGAGTGGGGAATCAAACCCGGTTCCCCCAGATAAGAGTCCGCACACTTAACCACTACACCAAACTGGCTCCCTATTAGAGCTATGGCTGACCCAAGGCCATTCCAGCAGCTGCAAGTGGAGGAGTGGGGAATCAAACCCGGTTCTCCCAGATAAGAGTCCGTGCACTCAACCTCTACACCCAACTGGCTCTCTACTAGAGCTATGGCTGACCCAAGGCCATTCCAGCAGCTGCGAGTGGAGGAGTGGGGAATCAAACCCAGTTCTCCCAGATAAGAGTCCGCACACTTAACCACTACACCCAACTGGCTGTCTATTAGAGCTGTGGCTGACCCAAGACCATTCCAGCAGGTGCAAGTGGAGGAGTGGAGAATCAAACCCGGTTCTCCCAGATAAGAGTCCTTGCACTTAACCACTACACCCAACTGACTCTCTATTAGAGCTATGGCTGACCCAAGGCCATTCCAGCAGGTGCTAGTGGAGGAGGGGGGAATCAAACCCGGTTCTCCCAGATAAGAGTCTGTGCATTTAACCACTACACGCAACTGACTCTCTATTAGAGCTATGGCTGACCCAAGGCCATTCCAGCAGCTGCGAGTGGAGGAGTGGGGAATCAAACCCAGTTCTCCCAGATAAGAGTCCGCGCACTTAACCACTACACCCAACTGGCTCTCTATTAGAGCTCTGGCTGACCCAAGGCCATTCCAGCAGCTGCAAGTGGAGGAGTGAGCAATCAAACCCGGTTCTCCCAGAGTCCTCGCACTTAACCACTACACCCAACTGGCTCTCTATTAGAGCTCTGGCTGACCCAAGGCCATTCCAGCAGCTGCAAGTGGAGGAGTGAGCAATCAAACCCGGTTCTCCCAGAGTCCTCACACTTAACCACTACACCCAACTTGCTCTCTATTAGAGCTCTGGCTGACCCAAGGCCATTCCAGCAGCTGCGAGTGGAGGAGTGGGGAATCAAACCCGGTTCTCCAGATAAGAGTCCGTGCACTTAACCAGTACACCCAACTGGCTCCCTATTAGAGCTATGGCTGACCCAAGGCCATTCCAGCAGGTGCAAGTGGAGGAGGGGGGAATCAAACCCGGTTCTCCCAGATAAGAGTGCACACACTTAACCACTACACCCAACAGGCTCTCTATTAGAGCTCTGGCTGACCCAAGGCCATTCCAGCAGTTGCGAGTGGAGGAGTGGGGAATCAAACCCTGTTCTCCCAAATAAGAGTCCATGCACTTAACCACTACACCCAACTGGCTCCCTATTAGAGCTATGGCTGACCCAAGGCCATTCCAGCAGGTGCAAGTGGAGGAGGGGGGAATCAAACCCTGTTCTCCCAAATAAGAGTCCATGCACTTAACCACTACACCCAACTGGCTCTCTATTAGAGCTATGGCTGACCCAAGGCCATTCCAGCAGGTGCAAGTGGAGGAGTGGGGAATCAAACCCGGTTCTCCCAGATAAGAGTCCGTGCATTTAACCACTACACCCAACAGGCTCTCTATTAGAGCTATGGCTGACCCAAGGCCATTCCAGCAGCTGCAAGGGGAGGAGTGGGGAATCAAACCCGTTTTCCCAGATAAGAGTCCTGCACTTCACCACTACACCAAACTGGAGGAGTGATGGCAGCCCAGGAATCCTTAGTCTCTGTTGGAGGGCCATTCTGTCCTGGCAACAGCCCCGCGAGGTAGGGCGCTGAAAGTCTCAGGCTTGCGCCAGGGCTGCCAACTCTGGCCTGGGGAGTTCCAGGAGCTTGGGGGGGGGGGGGTGGCAAGGCGTGCTGCTGGCCGCCACGGAGCAACCCCCTGCAAGCCAAGCGGCGCTTTTCTCCCCAAGCGCGGGGCTGAAGGGCAATCCCGGGAGGTTGGCAAGGCCTGGGCGGGGTCTCCGGGCAGGGGCGAGCCGTTGCCAGGGCGACGGGAGCGCGGCCGCTGCCCCGCCCCTTCCTTCCGTGGGCTGCTGGGAAGTGTAGTTCGCGGGGGGGAGCCAGGGCCGGGCAGGCAAGGCGGGCGGCTTTGCAATTGCAGGCAGGACCTGGCGGCCGGACGGGACGGGACGGGGCTGGAGCGGGGCAGCCCCGCGTGCACGATCGGGCGGGCCGCAGCGGGCGAAGCAGCAGGAGGAGGAGGGGGGGGGGGATCGAGGCCGGCGGCGCAGGAGGCCCCCTCCTCTCCGGGCACCATCGACGGCGGCTGGGGGGTCCCTCTTGCCTGCCTGCCTCCCTCCCTCTCGGGGCCCCGCATGGCCGTGGGGGCTGCCGCGCAGGTAAGGGCGGGAGGGGCACTCTGCACATGCTCGGGGAGCGGGGCCACCGTGGGCAGAAGGCCGGCTCGGGCAGGGGGGAGCCGCAGCCAGGCTAAGCTGACCGCGGGCGCCCTCCCCGTCTAGCCCGCCTGCCTGGCGGGGAGGAGCGGAGCGCGGTGCCGTCGGGGAGGCCGGCTGGCCCCGATGTGCGGGCGGGGGGGGGGGGAGGCTGGCCCCAGGCGGCGGCGGCAGGGCTGTGTCCGCCCAGGACGGAGGGAGCCTGAGAAGGGCCGCCCCGTCCAGCCGCTGCCCCCGGGGGCGAGCTCCCCAGCAGCAGGAGCCCTCTTCGGCAGGCAGCTGAAGGTAGACTGCCCCTCCACAAGGAGGCTCCTCAGCATCCAAGCGCTGCTGCGCACGGGCCCTTTATTCCCCGGAGCCGGGACCATCCGCTGGGCTTGGGGCGCACCTGCAGCGCTTCCTGCCAGGGTTTGTTTGTGTGCTGAGCATTGCCGTGGGGGCTGCAGGGCATCGGGAGCCTGGGAGGGGTGAGCCTGCAAGCCGCGCCAGCCCTGGGGCTCTTTCTGGAGAAGCTGCCAGAACTCCCCCCTCCCCGGGAGGGCTTGTGCTTCAGAATCTGGGCCTGGCAGGGCAGTCAGAAAGACAGCAAAATAAGATCTTCATTAGGATGCACTGATCATCTTCTTGCACTTATGTATTCATTGCCTTTCCCTCTTCCTTCCTTTCTCCCCTCTGAGGACCCAAAGTGGCTCACGCCCTTCCGCTTTCTTCCATTCTGTCCTCACAACAGCTGCCCTGTGAGGTAGGTTCAGCTGACTGTGTGAATGGCACAAGGCCACCCAAGCAGAGTGGGGATTTGAACCTGGGTCTCTCTCAGAGCCTGGGTCTTCCCTCTCCTGGATGGCCCAGGCTAGCCCAATCCCGTCAGATCTCAGAAGCTAAACGGGGTCAGCCCTGATCAGTACCTGTGAGGGGGACCACCAAGGAAGTAAGCCCAGGGTTGCTTTGCAGAGGAAGGCAACGGCCAACCACCTCTGGTTTGGTGTAGTGGTTAAGTGTGCGGACTCTTATCTGGGAGAACCAGGTTTGATTCCCCACTCCTCCACTTGCAGCTGCTGGAATGGCCTTGGGTCAGCCATAGCTCTAATAGAGAGCCAGTTTGGTGTAGAGGTTAAGTGCACGGACTCTTATCTGGGAGAACCGGGTTTGATTCCCCACTCCTCCACTTGCACCTGCTGGCATGGCCTTGGGTCAGCCATAGCTCTAATAGAGAGCCAGTTTGGTGTAGAGGTTAAGTGCATGGACTCTTATCTGGGAGAACCGGGTTTGATTCCCCACTCCAACACTTGCAGCTGCTGGAATGGCCTTGGGTCAGCCATAGCTCTAATAGAGAGCCAGTTTGGTGTAGAGGTTAAGTGCATGGACTCTTATCTGGGAGAACCGGGTTTGATTCTCCACTCCTCCACTTGCACCTGCTGGAATGGCCTTGGGTCAGCCATAGCTCTAATAGAGAGCCAGTTTGGTGTAGAGGTTAAGTGCATGGACTCTTATCTGGGAGAACCGGGTTTGATTCCCCACTCCAACACTTGCAGCTGCTGGCATGACCTTGGGTCTGCCAAAGGTCTGGCAGAGGTTGTCCTTGAAAGGGCAGCTGCTGGGAGAGCCCTCTCAGCCCCACCTACCTCACAGGGTGTCTGTTGTTGGGGGAGGAAGGGAAAGGAGATTGTGAGCCGCTCTGAGACTCTTCGGAGTGGAGGGCGGGATATAAATCCAGTATCTTCATCTACCTCACAGGGTGTCTGTTGTGGGGGAGGAAGGGAAAGGAGACTGTGAGCCGCTCTGAGACTCTTCGGAGTGGAGGGCGGGATATAAATCCAATATCTTCTTCTTCTTCTCTGAACATCCTACACCTGACGGCACATTCCACCACCAGGGTCCCAGTCCCAGCACACACTCAAGCCACTCCCAGTGTGGTATTTGGTGTGAAAGTGAGAGGTGCTGGGACTCAGCAAATGTTGTGCTGGGAATTAGGGAGGGGACTGAAAACAGATCAGCCTGTATTAGAATCCCCCCCCCCCCATTTAGGAATACTCTGTACTGTTCTGGTCATTGCACCTCAAAAGAGACATTAAAGCATTGCAAAAGGTGCAGAAAAGGGCAACTAAATAATTAAGGGGATGGAAGGTCAAAGAGGGTAGGGCTCTTTAGCTTGGAGGAATGATGTCTGAGGGGTGGCATGATAGAGGTTCACAAAATTATGCATGGGATGGAGAAGATAGTGAAAGAAGGACTTTTCTCCCTTTCTCACAATACAAGAACTCGTGGGCACTCGATGAAATTGCTGAGCAGTAGGTTTAAACAGATAAAAGGAAGTCCTTCACCCAAAGGGTGATTAACATGTGGAACTCAGTGCCACAGGAAGTGGTGGTAGTTACAAGCACAGACAGTTTCAAGAAGGGATAGGATTAACATCTGGAGCAGAGGTCTATCTGTGGCTAATAGCCACTAGGTGTAGAGGGAACGCTGTCTGGGGCAGTGATGCTCTGTCTTCTTGGTGCTTGGGGAGTGGCAACAGTGCGAGGGCAAGAGCCAGTTTGGTGTGGTGGTTAAGTGTGCAGACTCTTATCTGGGAGAACCGGGCTTGATTCCCCACTCCTCCACTTGCAGCTGCTGGAATAGCCTTGGGTCAGCCGTAGCTCTCGCAGGAGTTGCCCTTGAAAGGGCAGCTGCTGTGAGAGTCCTCTCAGCCCCACCCACCTCACAGGGTGTCTGTTTGGGGGGAAGAAGATAAAGGAGATTGTAAGCCGCTCTGAGTCTCTGATTCAGAGAGAAGGGCGGGGTATAAATCTGCAGTCTTCTTCTTCTAGTGTCCTGGCCCCACTGGTGGACCTCCTGATGGTGGCTGGTTTTTTGACCACTGTGTGACCCAGAGTGTTGGGCTGGATGGGCCATTGGCCTGATCCAACATGGCTTCTCCTCCATTTGGCGCTTGGTTGGGAGGAAACAGCCCTTGGGAGGTGTTTTGCTGCGGCTGCAGCGTTGCTTGGCTCAGAGGAAGAAGCCTTCTTTCTGAGCATCCTGCTGGAGGACTGGGCAGGCAGGGGGGAGCCCTGGCAAAGCACAGCAGCCCCTCTCCACCACCACCACCCGCCCCTCCATCCGGGCTGCATCTCCCCAGGAGCCCTCCCAGCAAAATCTGCAGCTGCAGGGAGATTTGGAGGGGAGGGGAGGGGCGAGACGATAAGCCAGCTGCGGTTGTGCCAGGCGGGAAGGAGCAGGCAGTGACGTGGAAGGGGGCGGGGAGGGACCCTGCAGGAAGGGGAGGGGATAAAAAGGGAGGGGGCTGTGGGGACAGAGGGGTGGGGAGGGGAGGGGAGGTGGCCACGATCCAGGAAGGGGTGGGTCGGGTGATTTGTGCAGGGATGATGGCAAGGACATAGATGGGGGTTGCAGCAGGCAGCTCCGACATTCTCTTTCACCCCCCCCCTTCCCTTGCCACTGTCGGCCTGGGAGAGAGGAGTCCAGGGGAAAGATGGCCAGACATCTTACTGTTCTTTCTGCCTTTGTAATCCAACTTGGAAACATGACTCAGAAAGAAAACAGTGTCTTGTTTCGGGGGGGGGGGGGGAGGATGAAAACTCACTTCAGAAAAAGTGGATTTTTTTTAAATGTACCAAAGGATGTAGCGAAGGAGAGTGTTTGGGTAATGAATCCCAGAAGATGTGGTGTGTGACTGAGATCATGGGCTGTTTGTAGCCCTGGAAGAACTTGAAGGCTTTTCAGGAAGTCCGAGCTCTGGGAGAAACGGAGGGCAAGACCCACCAGGAAGTTCTCTGGCGTCCCATGCTGTTTCCACAGGGCTCTTTCCGGGGGGCGGGGCACGAAACGTCCTGCTGGCTTTCTCTGTGCGTGCAGCAAACGACCAAGTCTAGTGGGCTAAGTTCAGGTCCTCACAAAAGGCCTTGGAAACTTGAAAAAGAACCCTGTTCATTCGGAGAACCCTACAGGCACATAGTTAGAGAGTTAATACAATGTTAATTGCTGATATCTTTAAATCTCCCCAAAGCACTTCAGAAGCATCAAACGTGGAGCAGCTAACCGTTGCGGAGAACATCGACTCCTCCCAACTCCCAAAATACTGCAGCTGGTGAAGGGGGCACCCTATAAAGTTGAAGGGCAGTAGATTCAGGACTGACAGAAGCAAATATTTATTTGCTGGAGGAATAGAATGTGGAAAAATATGACCATTTGCTGCCAGATGTAGTGATGAGCTTTAAAAGAGGCCTGGACAGATTTGTGGAGGAGAGAGGTCCATCAGCGGTGACTAGTTTGGATGCCTAAACCATCAAGAGAAGGCCTCAGAGTCCCTGTGTCCTGTCGCTGGCTTTGTGGAGCATCTGGCTGGCCCCAGTGTGAGACAGGAGGCTGGACTGTTTGTGGCACCCGTCTCACCTGGCAGGGCTCTTCTGATGTCCTTAATGCGCTCAAAGACAACTTCACAAATCCCTTCTCTCGACTTCTTCTGCTCTCCTGCCAGTTTCCAAAATCTCTGCAGCCCTGCTTCTTCCTCCGTGTGCCATCCCATTTCCTTCCTGGCCTGAATTTCTCTGAATAGTCTTTATCCATGCCGATGCAAAGTCAAGCAGAGATCAAGGAGCACCTTTAAGCAATGAGTTCTAACGCAGGAAAATGTCAACTTGGTTGTCCTTGAAAGATGCCTCTTGATTTGTTGCACCCTCTTCCTGCTCCAGGGGACTAAAGGGAGGCTCCACGTTCAGAGGCCGCCAACTGCTGCCCCCCAGTGGCTAGGAGGAGACAGGGCTGGAGGAAGGTCCTTGGCCCTCTTTGGCCTTCCAGGGCAACTTCTTGGCCTCTGGGTTTAGTTCCCCAGCAGTCCGGAACTTGTGATTTGTCTTTTTTCAGCGTATTTTATTCTTTTGTGTTCTGTCCATGTTGTAAGCTGCCTTGAACTCTGTAAGGAAGGAAATCAGTGAAGAAACGTTTTCCGTAATTCTCCCCCCTCCCCGCCTGACTGGCCAGTGGCCTTTCCTTGTCGCAGGTGCCAGTGAGGTGTGAGGAGACAGCTCTCCAGGTGGGCCCGGAGCGGTGGAAGGAGCGGCCTGTCCCAGAGGAAGACATGCGGGAGAACTTTGGCTCCATGGTTGCGCTTGGTAAACCTTTCTGACTGCAGTGGCCTCCCGGAGGAGGGCTGGGTGCGGGGTGGGGGGCATCGCCAGGTAATCTCTCTGTCCCCCTCCCCAGCTGCTCCAGCCCTGTGGAATGAGCGTGCAGGGAGCTGTTCTGCTTCTTCCCAGAGAGGCCTTGGAAGTGGAAGAGATCTGGCTGCTGAGAGGGCAAATCGTTGCGGCTGGATAGCGATGAAATCAATGCTAAATGCATGTGACCTAAATGGTGGCATTTGGAGTGAGTCTCACCCAAGCCCCCTTCTGGTGTCCCTGTGCCCAACTCTGGCTGGGTGTCGCTCTGGCCCACAACCCCCCGCACTTCCCACAGTGCTTTCATCCTCTGGCCCCTAGGAAAACGGAGGATGCAAACCAGGCTGTTTATTTGAAATAAATGAAATATCCATCTAAAAAGGAAAAAGGAGGGGGGGAGCCTTTTGTGAGAATGGAGAAAGTCTGCGTAGACTGGACCCTTGCAGGGAAAGTAGCCAAGCCCGGGGTCACACAGGAATCTTCTTTATTGCTGCGGGACCGGCAGAACCCTAGGCAGAGCTTCCCATCACCCAGAACACGCCCAAGGCTCCTCTTTCCCAGGAGGGGCATCTCATGTCTGGGAACAGGAGGCTGGGCAATGTGCATGCCTGTGGGAATCAGAGCAGAGGACCCACAGTTCCCCTGCTTCCTGGGGGTCTGCTGGCCTCCCCCCACCTGCCCTGAAAAGACTTTCACTCAGCCAAGTCTTTCTTCTTCTGTTTTGCAGGACCCGCTCCTGCCAAGCCTGAGATCATTGCCCAGGCTGAGGAAGGTGGTCCGGCTCCGGCCAAAGCTCATGGGGGAACTGAGGCCAGAGATCCTTCTGGGGGCCACCACCATGCAGGTGAGAGGGGAGCCAGCCCCTTCCTTCCACTGTTTCAGTGTGAGCTGAGAAGCCAGAAAGAACAGCTTTCGGAGTGGGAGGGGGCAGCCTTCTGTAGTGCCAGGCGGGAAGAGGGGTGCTGGAGAGTCTCCAGGGCCTGCCAGGAGATCCGGAGGGCTGCTGCTCAGAGCAGGGGTGGGGCTGTTGGGCCAGGGGTCTGGCACAGAGGCCCCCGCTCTTATTTTTTTTGGCGTTTTGACACAGAGCTCTGGGCCCAGCCACAAAACGGCTGCAGCAGCTTCCCTTCCGTTGCACAGCCAGGATCCTTGTGCTGTGGTGGTGGTGGCTGCTGCCCAAGCAACATTTTTTAAAATCTCTGCCCTGCTGGGCAAAATCCCCCCCCCCCACCGAGGTCTCTGAGGGAGCTTGCCCACCAGTGTCAGGGTGGGGCAGCGGGCATCAGTTTGGCCAAGCCTTCCTCTGGGTGGCTCCTAAGTGTGGGTGCAGAGTTGACAAGACGCTGAGTGTGCAGCACAAGCGCAGCAGTCCCCGCCTCCCCCCCCCACCCCCGCTGGCCTGCAATGGTCTTTCCTTTCTTCTTCCTCCACCCCGTTCCTTCCCTGCCTCAGCAGGGCCTTTCCCCCTGGAAACGGAGGGCCCCACCAGGAGGAGCGAGCAGCAGCTTGGGGAGCCGCCGAGGGGGGCAGGAGATGCCAAAGGCCCGGAGAGGAATTGCCCAGGTAAGAGCCTCACCCCTAGAGCTCAGGCCTTTCTGAACCTGTGAGCGCATTTGGAGTGCTGACCCAGAGTGGGGGGCACAGCCACAGGGAGGGGGATCCACAAACACACACAACGAAAACCAAGTGTAGGGGACGAGGAGTGAACTGAGGAAGAGGAGAGAGAGAGAACAAAACCCACACTGCCAAAACTATGTCCAAGTAATCTGCTCAGCCAATCAGAAGCCCTACTGGACAGAGCCCTACCCAGATTTTAAAATCACTCGGTGGGCACCATGAAAGGGCACAACCTCAGGAGGTGGGGGGCTCTCCTTCCTTGGAGGTTTTTAAACAGAGACTGGATGGCCCTCTGACAGCAATGAGGATCCTGTGAATTTAGGGGGAGATGTTTGTGAGTTTCCTGCATTGTGCAGGGGGGGGTTGGACTAGATGACCCTGGAGGTTCCTTCCCACTCTAGGATTCTTCGGGACATGGTGGGCTCTCCTTCCTTGAAGGTTTTGAAACAGAGGCTAGATGGCCGTCTGATAGCAATGAGGATCCTGTGAATTTGGGGGGAGGTGTTTGTGAGTTTCCTGCATTGTGCAGGGGGGGTTGGACTAGATGACCCTGGAGGTCCCTTCCAACTCTAGGATTCTATGACCTTGGGGACTCCCCCCCCCCCCCCGGTTAGAGAAAGGCAGGCCAGACCACTCCAGCGGAGGTCTTCCATGACCCCAATTGGAGCGCCTGCTCTGTGGCTGTCTTCACCCACAGTCTGCTCTCCCTCCTGCCCTCCTGATCTCTCGCTTTCTCTCTCTGTCCTCGATCCCCACAGGTGAGTGGCTGATCCGGACGGTGAAGGTCGAAGCTGAAGACTACTCGGAGTGGCCGGCCGGGCTGAGCGCAGAGGTGCTGCTATCGGGGCTGCCTGTAGGGGGCGTCTGCAAGTCGGAGGGCCTGCATGCCGGGGAAGGGTACGGTGCCCACGGAGGGCTGGGCGAGCTCTCGGGCCTGGCGCTGCAGCAGTGGCAGATGTTGAACGAGGAGAAGCCGCTGGGCTGTCCCCGGTGTGAGCATCCCGGAGCCCCACTGGAGGGGGGCCACGGAGACCCCCGCCCACGCCCCTTTGCTTGCTCTCAGTGCGGCAAGGCCTTTGGGAAGAAGGCCCACCTGACCCGGCACGCCCGGGTGCACACTGGAGAGCGCCCATTTGCCTGCACCCACTGCGGCCGCCGCTTCTCCCAGAAGATCCACCTGGGCTCCCACGAGCGCGTGCACACGGGGGAGAGGCCCTTCCCCTGCGACCGCTGCCCCAAGACCTTCCGCAAGAAGACCCACCTGGTGCGCCACCAGCTGACCCACACCGGGGAGCGCCCCCACGCCTGCCCCCTCTGCTCCCGGAGCTTTGTGCATCGCCGGCACCTCTTGCGGCACCAGCAGCTCCACGAGGGAGGGAACGCAGCCTGCAGGGACCACGCGGAGCCGGGGCAGAGGCCAGAGCCCTACGGCCACGAACTTCAGCCTGGGCAGGACACAGAGCCCCACAGGGAGCAAACGGGACTTGGCCAGCCCCCAGCCCCTTTCCCAGAACTAGGCCAGACTGTTGCCCCCTGCAGGGACCAGCGGGAACTGGGGCAAGCGGCCCCGCCGTACAGGGAAGAGGCAGACCCGGGGCAGGTTCTCGCCTCCTGCATGGGACCGCCAGAACCGTTTATGGGTCCGGCCCTTTTTAAAGTTCCGACTGAACAAGAACTGGGCCGAGTCCCTTGCATGGGCCTCCCCCGGCAGAGAGAGACCCTGGCTGCTGGCCTAGTGTGTCCTGAGCAGGGGCCCCGGGGCACGCCGTGTGGGGTGCCGGGGGAGGCCGGGAACAGCACGCTTTGCATGGAACAGGTTAGCAAGACAGAACCGGAGGAGGCGGAGGAGGAGGCCGGCTCCTGCCCGTTGCCCGAAGAGAAGCCCTTCCTGTGCTCCGACTGCGGGAAGGCCTTTGCCTGGAGGAAGAATCTGGCCTCCCACCAGCGGCTCCACGCTGAGGGCGGGCGCCCTTTTTCTTGCGCCGAGTGCGGGAGGGGCTTCAGCGATAAGCGCCACCTGACAGCGCACCTGCGAGGGCACATGGGCCTTCTGCCGTATGCTTGCCCACACTGCGAAAGAAGCTTTGCCCATCGGGCTGGCTTGGCTGCCCACCAGTGCGGTGGCCACGCTGGGCAGCGCCCCTTTGCCTGTGGCGAGTGCGGACGGTGCTTTGCCCACAAGCGACACCTGCAGAGACATCGGCGCAACCAGCACTCGGCCGAGCGGCCATTCTCTTGCGCTCAGTGCGGCCGCACCTTTAGCACTCGGGCCAGCTTGCTGGCGCACATCAAATCCCACGCTGGACAGCGTCCCTTTGCCTGCCCGCTGTGTGGCCGGGCGTTCAGCCGGAAGTCCCACCTGGCCCGGCACGAAGCTGTGCACACGGGCCTTCGTCCTCACGCCTGCGCCCAGTGCCCACGCCGCTTCAGCTCCAAGACCAATTTGGTGCGGCACCAAGCAGTGCACACTGGCCTGCGCCCGTACATCTGCACCCACTGTGCCCGCAGCTTCAGCCGCAAGACGCACCTCCTGCGCCACGAGCGCACTCACACCAGCGCCCCCGTGGCCTGTGCTCCCGCGTGGCCCCCTCCCCTGCCCCAGATGGCTTTGCCTCAGCAGCACCCCCCGCCAGAGCAGCAGCCGCTCCTTCTCCCCATCGCTTTTGAGGCAGCCTGGCAGTGACAGGCAGTGGGCGGAAATCCAGGCCTGTGTGAACCAAAATCCAGACAAAGATCCCCTCGGCCCCACCATTCTACGCCAAGGAGTATTGCTGTCCTGTAGGAACTATAAATCAAAGCCAGTTTCATACATCTGCACTCTTTGCATAATTCTGGCCATCGTTTCAAGCAATCTACTTAAACGGAAGGAAACTTGGTGTTGCTTGATAGAAGGAGGTAGGGAATGGCTGGTGTGAGGTGTCCGTCACCAGGGCCTGCCCGCCTATTTTCAAAGATGTCTTTAGGGCCAACTGGAGGGGAAACTCAACTTTCTGAGCGCAACAAGAGCAGGTGGGGGGAGGGGGGGACCTGAGGATGCCGAATCCTGAACTGAGACCCAAACTCTGCCCTTGCAGAAAATCGCACAGACCTGAGTATATTTACCTGGCATCCATTCATTTCAACTTTTAAAAATAATGGAATGGTAAAAAACAAACAAACAATCATTTTAGTAGCATCATAAGGCAAGTGTAAATTACATTTTTTTAAAAAATGGTTTTTCTGATATAAACAAAAATAAACCAATTAAATTTTGCCCTTAGTCTGGATTGCTTCAGGGTTATATATATATTTAAAGTTTTACTTCATTTACACCATGCCCTCCTCCCAGAGAGCCAGTTTGGTGTAGTGGTTAAGTGTGCGGACTCTTATCTGGGAGAACCGGGGTTGATTCTCTCGCAGGAGTTGTCCTTGAAAGGGCAGCTGCTGTGAGACCACTCTCAGCCCCACCCACCTCACAGGGTGTCTTGTGGGGGAAGAAGATAAAGGAGATTGTAAGCCGCTCTGAGTCTCTGATTCAGAGAGAAGGGCGGGGTATAAAACTGCAGTCTGCTTCTTTTTCCCCAGTGGGGAACCTGAAGCCATTTATGCCGTTCTTCTCTCCTCCGCTTTATGCTCACAACACCCCTGTGAGGCAGGTTAGGCAAATGTGTGACAGGCCCAAGGTCTCCTAGAAAACCTCCTAGAAACCTCTGTGGCAGAGGGGGGAGGCCATCCAGAAAGGGGGGGGGACCAGCACAAACAACAGCAGGCGAGAATTCCTCCCTCCCTTCCCTCCTGCCTTTGTTGGGCAGTGTTGTGGTGGGCAAGAACCTTGGGCTCATAAGAACATAAGAGAAGCCCTGTTGGATTAGGCCAATGGCCCCTCCAGTCCAACACTCTGTGTCACATAAGAACATAAGAGAAGCCCTGTTGGATCAGGCCAATTGCCCATCCAGTCCAGCACTCTGTGTCACATAAGAGAAGCCCTGTTGGATCAGGCCAGTGGCCCTTCCAGTCCAACACTCTGTGTCACATAAGAACATAAGAGAAGCCCTGTTGGATCAGGCCAGTGGCCCCTCCAGTCCAACACTCTGTGTCACATAAGAACATAAGAGAAGCCCTGTTGGATCAGGCCAATGGCCCATCCAGTCCAACACTCTGTGTCACATAAGAACATAAGAGAAGCCCTGTTGGATCAGGCCAGTGGCCCATCCAGTCCAACACTCTGTGTCACATAAGAGAAGCCATGTTGGATCAGGCCAATGGCCCTTCCAGTCCAACACTCTGTGTCACATAAGAACATAAGAGAAGCCCTGTTGGATCAGGCCAATGGCCCATCCAGTCCAACACTCTGTGTCACATAAGAACATAAGAGAAGCCATGTTGGATCAGGCCAATGGCCCTTCCAGTCCAACACTCTGTGTCACATAAGAGAAGCCATGTTGGATCAGGCCAATGGCCCTTCCAGTCCAACACTCTGTGTCACATAAGAGAAGCCATGTTGGATCAGGCCAATGGCCCTTCCAGTCCAACACTCTGTGTCACATAAGAACATAAGAGAAGCCCTGTTGGATCAGGCCAATGGCCCATCCAGTCCAACACTCTGTGTCACATAAGAACATAAGAGAAGCCATGTTGGATCAGGCCAATGGCCCTTCCAGTCCAACACTCTGTGTCACATAAGAGAAGCCATGTTGGATCAGGCCAATGGCCCTTCCAGTCCAACACTCTGTGTCACATAAGAACATAAGAGAAAGCCCTGTTGGATCAGGCCAATGGCCCATCCAGTCCAACACTCTGTGTCACATAAGAACATAAGAGAAGCCCTGTTGGATCAGGCCAATGGCCCCTCCAGTCCAACACTCTGTGTCACATAAGAACATAAGAGAAAGCCCTGTTGGATCAGGCCAATGGCCCATCCAGTCCAACACTCTGTGTCACATAAGAACATAAGAGAAGCCCTGTTGGATCAGGCCAGTGGCCCATCCAGTCCAACACTCTGTGTCACATAAGAACATAAGAGAAGCCATGTTGGATCAGGCCAATGGCCCTTCCAGTCCAACACTCTGTGTCACATAAGAACATAAGAGAAGCCCTGTTGGATCAGGCCAATGGCCCCTCCAGTCCAACACTCTGTGTCACATAAGAGAAGCCATGTTGGATCAGGCCAATGGCCCTTCCAGTCCAACACTCTGTGTCACATAAAAACATAAGAGAAAGCCCTGTTGGATCAGGCCAATGGCCCATCCAGTCCAACACTCTGTGTCACATAAGAACATAAGAGAAGCCCTGTTGGATCAGGCCAGTGGCCCATCCAGTCCAACACTCTGTGTCACATAAGAGAAGCCCTGTTGGATCAGGCCAATGGCCCCTCCAGTCCAACACTCTGTGACACATAAGAGAAGCCATGTTGGATCAGGCCAATGGCCCCTCCAGTCCAACACTCTGTGTCACATAAGAGAAGCCCTGTTGGATCAGGCCAATGGTCCCTCCAGTCCAACACTCTGTGTCACATAAGAAAAGAAAAGAAGCCATTTTGGATCAGGCCAATGGCCCCTCCAGTCCAACACTCTGTGTCACATAAGAACATAAGAGAAGCCCTGTTGGATCAGGCCAATGGCCCTTCCAGTCCAACACTCTGTGTCACATAAGAGAAGCCATGTTGGATCAGGCCAATGGCCCTTCCAGTCCAACACTCTGTGTCACATAAGAACATAAGAGAAAGCCCTGTTGGATCAGGCCAATGGCCCATCCAGTCCAACACTCTGTGTCACATAAGAACATAAGAGAAGCCCTGTTGGATCAGGCCAATGGCCCCTCCAGTCCAACACTCTGTGTCACATAAGAACATAAGAGAAAGCCCTGTTGGATCAGGCCAATGGCCCATCCAGTCCAACACTCTGTGTCACATAAGAACATAAGAGAAGCCCTGTTGGATCAGGCCAGTGGCCCATCCAGTCCAACACTCTGTGTCACATAAGAACATAAGAGAAGCCATGTTGGATCAGGCCAATGGCCCTTCCAGTCCAACACTCTGTGTCACATAAGAACATAAGAGAAGCCCTGTTGGATCAGGCCAATGGCCCCTCCAGTCCAACACTCTGTGTCACATAAGAGAAGCCATGTTGGATCAGGCCAATGGCCCTTCCAGTCCAACACTCTGTGTCACATAAGAACATAAGAGAAAGCCCTGTTGGATCAGGCCAATGGCCCATCCAGTCCAACACTCTGTGTCACATAAGAACATAAGAGAAGCCCTGTTGGATCAGGCCAGTGGCCCATCCAGTCCAACACTCTGTGTCACATAAGAGAAGCCCTGTTGGATCAGGTCAGTGGCCCCTTCAGTCCAACACTCTGTGTCACATAAGAGAAGCCATGTTGGATCAGGCCAATGGCCCCTCCAGTCCAACACTCTGTGTCACATAAGAGAAGCCATGTTGGATCAGGCCAATGGCCCCTCCAGTCCAACACTCTGTGACACATAAGAGAAGCCCTGTTGGATCAGGCCAATGGCCCCTCCAGTCCAACACTCTGTGACACATAAGAGAAGCCATGTTGGATCAGGCCAATGGCCCCTCCAGTCCAACACTCTGTGTCACATAAGAGAAGCCCTGTTGGATCAGGCCAATGGTCCCTCCAGTCCAACACTCTGTGTCACATAAGAAAAGAAAAGAAGCCATTTTGGATCAGGCCAATGGCCCCTCCAGTCCAACACTCTGTGTCACATAAGAACATAAGAGAAGCCCTGTTGGATCAGGCCAATGGCCCTTCCAGTCCAACACTCTGTGTCACACAGGCCAAAAACCCCCAGGTGCAATCAGGAGGTCCACCAGTGGGGCCAGGACACTAGAAGCCCTCTCACTCCCCCTCCCAAGTACCAAGAATACAGAGCATCACTGCTCCAGACATAAGAACATAAGAGAAGCCATGTTGGATCAGGCCAATGGCCCCTCCAGTCCAACACTGTGTCACACAGGGGCAACCCCCCCCCCCAAGTGCCATCAGAAGGTTCATAAGTGGGTCTAGAAGCCCTTCCAGTTTGCTCCCCCCCCCATGAAGCACCAAGAATACAGAGCATCACTGCCCCAGACAGTTCCAATAATATGCTATGGCTAATAGCCACTGGTGGACCTCTGCTCCTCCTGTGGCAGTGAATTCCACAAGTTAATCACCCTTTGGGTGAAGAAAGACTTCCTTTTATCCGTTTTAACCTCAGCAATTTCATTGAATGCCCACGAGTTCTTGTATTGTGAGAAAGGGAGAAAAGTACTTCTTTCTCTATCTTCTCCATCCCATGCATAATCTTGTAAACCTCTATCATGTCACCCCACAGTCGACGTTTCTCCAAGCTAAAGAGCCCCAAGCGTTTCAACCTTTCTTCCTAGGGAAAGTGTTGCAACCCTTGAATCCTTCTAGTTGCCCTTTTCTGCCCTTTCTCCAATGCCAGAATATCCTTTTTTGCGGTGCGGCGCCCAGAACTGCAGGCAGCGCTCCCAATGAGGCGGCGCCATCGGTTTTTGCCGGGCATGACGACACGGGCGGGTGTCTTTCCCATCGCCCTGCTGCTGGCAGGCGCGCCCCGCCTGGACGTTCTCTGCGGCTGCCGGGGCGGGGGCGGGGGCGGGGCGAGAGAGGCAGGGGGCGGCCACCGCGGGGCTGTGCAGGCGGCAGGTAGGAGGCGGCGGGTTGCCCTGGAGGCGGCGGCCCCGACGGGGGTGGGGGGAGGCCCGGGCTGGGCTGGCGCGGAGGGGCGGGAGGCTCGGCCTGGCTGCAGCAGGGCATGGCGGGCAGCGCTGCCTCCTCCTCCTCCTCCGCCGGCGGCGGCTGGGGGCAAAAGCCCCGGGGGGGGAGGGGAGAGGGTGCCGCCTGGGCCGGGGTGGGGGAGGCCTGGCGCTCTTCCTCCTCCTCCTCGCAGGGAGACGGGGTCATGGCGCTGCCAATCCCCGGGTGGGGGCAGGGGATCTCCCGGTTTGGAGGCCCCCCCCTGCTTCAGGGTCATCAGAAAGCGGGGGGGGGGGGGGAGAATGTCTGCTGGGCACTTCATTATTCCCTATGGAGACCGATTCCCATAGGGTATAATGGTGAATTGATCTGCTAGCATCTGGGGATCCGGGGGGGGGGGCGCTGTTTTTTTTTTGTTTGTTTTTGAGGCAGAGGCACCAAATTTGCAGTACAGCATCCGATGCCTGTCTCCAAAATACCCTCCCAGTTTCAAAAGGATTGGAGCAGAGGGTCCAATTCCATGATCCCCGAAAGAAGGTGCCCCTATCCTTCATTATTTCCGGTGGAGGGAAGGCATTTAAAAGGAGTGTGGTCCCTTTCAATGCGATGGCCAGATCTATGAAGCTTGTCACAGCCTTGCTCCTGGCTCCCAGATATTTCTTGAATTGGACTTGGCAACCCTAGATGGGGAGGGCGGCAGTGGGCCGCTGCCTTGGCCCCCAGAGCAAGGGAGGGCCTGCTGGAGCTCTGCTGCCCGCCCAGCCCTCCTCCACCCCTCCCTGGCACCGTGGGGCTGAAGGCAGCTGTGTGGGGGCTCCCAGAGGAGGTGCCGTCTCCTGCGCAGCCTCACCAGGACCGGATCGACATGTTTTTGGAGGGGGGGGAGCAAAATTGAAAAATGAAGCCCCCTTGTGGGCCCATAGAATAGAATGGACTCCATACCCAATTTGGCGCCCCTCCCCCTTTGGCGGCACTCAGGGCAAGCGCCCCCTCTGCCCCTCCCTGAGCCTCACAACAACCCTGCGAGGTAGGCAAGGCTGAGAGCCAGAGAGGAACCAGCCCACAGGCACCCTGTCAGCTATGGGGCCGAGGAGCCATGCGAGCTCCCCCCCCCTTCACACTGCTGACCACTAGGCCTCACTGCCTCTTCTGAGCAGCACTTGCAGGATGAGTCCACCTGGCCCCACTTCTCAGGCAGGCCGCCTTTATGAGGAAGCCGGGGCCAGGCCTCTCAGCTCAGAAGCGGCAGCTGCAGACAGAACAGGCCCACTCAGCATCTCCATTTGCCCCCAAGGCCTGCTCCCACACGGCTTCTTTATGGTGGCAACGGTAGCAGCACTGTTTTCAGCCCCCTGCCTTTCCTTTGCAGCCATCTTTCCCACACCTGAGTTAGTACAAACCTTGGGTGCATGTAGGGAAGAAGGTGGGCATTTTGGCAGGCCCCACCCATGGCAATGGGACTTCCTTTGCCTCTGCCCCTGTTCCCCCCTCCCGGGCACAGATCAGAGGGCTTATTTTTAAAAGATCAATAATTCCTCTCTCTCCCCCCCACTATAACGCTATAATGCAACAAACTGTTGGGGCCCAGATTCCATGTTTTAAAAAGCTACACCTGTATCCCTTTTTGTTGCATGATTATATGGCGGAAAACTAAGGCTGCACACATTTTAAATCAGCAACAAGAAAGACTGTGGCCTTTATTTACAAAAGGAAATGTAGGAATTAATATTCTTGTAGTAGGTAGTTATAAAATTATGTTATAATGATCTGTAAACCTCCATTTAAAAAAAACCCCTCCAATGGGCGAGGAATGAAATGGGGGCTGTCGTGACTGAGGCAAGGGAAATGGGGGGGTGGGTGTTTGGGGGGGGGGATGTTGCATTGGCTCTTCCTTGCTCCTGGGCTCAGTGCCTCTGCATTCCCAGTAGCCGTGAGTGCTACGCAGAGGACCTTCTGTGTGCGGAATGCCAGCAGGCTCTCACCACCAAAGAGCCTTCCCACCTGAGCAGGGGACTCTGAGTGGGGAGGGTGCATTGAGCTGTCTTGCAGGACAAACAGGTTGAAGACTTTGATTGCTATAGAAATGGCAGGGCCCAATGGGGCTTCCTGCTGCTTGGGAGACCCCTTTAGCCTGCATCTCCATGGCAGAGGAAGCAGATTCAGGCGCTGTGATGTGGCAAAAGCAGCATTCAAACCTATGTTGCAGTAAGAAAAGCCAGAGTCCAGTAGTCTTGGTGCTGGGGGGGGGAGGGGGCAACAGTAGGAGGGCTTCTGGTGTCCTGACCCACTGGGGGACCTCCTGATGGCACCTGGGCTTTTTTGGCCCCTGTGTGACACAGAGTGTTGGACTGGATGGGCCACTGGCCTGATCCAACAGGGCTTCTCTTATGTTCTTATGTGACACAGAGTGTTGGACTGGATGGGCCACTGGCCTGATCCAACATGGCTTCTCTTATGTTCTTATGTGACACAGAGTGTTGGACTGGATGGGCCATTGGCCTGATCCAACATGGCTTCTCTTATGTTCTTATGTGACACAGAGTGTTGGACTGGAGGGGCCACTGGCCTGATCCAACAGGGCTTCTCTTATGTTCTTATGTGACACAGAGTGTTGGACTGGAGGGGCCATTGGCCTGATCCAACAGGGCTTCTCTTATGTTCTTATGTGACACAGAGTGTTGGACTGGATGGGCCACTGGCCTGATCCAACAGGGCTTCTCTTATGTTCTTATGTGACACAGAGTGTTGGACTGGAGGGGCCATTGGCCTGATCCAACAGGGCTTCTCTTATGTTCTTATGTGACACAGAGTGTTGGACTGGATGGGCCATTGGCCTGATCCAACATGGCTTCTCTTATGTTCTTATGTGACACAGAGTGTTGGACTGGAGGGGCCACTGGCCTGATCCAACATGGCTTCTCTTATGTTCTTATGTGACACAGAGTGTTGGACTGGAGGGGCCACTGGCCTGATCCAACAGGGCTTCTCTTATGTTCTTATGTGACACAGAGTGTTGGACTGGAGGGGCCACTGGCCTGATCCAACAGGGCTTCTCTTATGTTCTTATGTGACACAGAGTGTTGGACTGGAGGGGCCATTGGCCTGATCCAACATGGCTTCTCTTATGTTCTTATGTGACACAGAGTGTTGGACTGGAGGGGCCACTGGCCTGATCCAACAGGGCTTCTCTTATGTTCTTATGTGACACAGAGTGTTGGACTGGATGGGCCATTGGCCTGATCCAACAGGGCTTCTCTTATGTTCTTATGTGACACAGAGTGCTGGACTGGATGGGCCATTGGCCTGATCCAACAGGGCTTCTCTTATGTTCTTATGTGACACAGAGTGTTGGACTGGATGGGCCACTGGCCTGATCCAACATGGCTTCTCTTATGTCCTTATGTGACACAGAGTGTTGGATTGGATGAGCCACTGGCCTGATCCAACATGGCTTCTCTTATGTCCTTATGTCTGAGGCAATGATGCTCTGTATTCTTGGTGCTTTGGGGGGCAAGAGTGGGAAGGCTTCTGGTGCCCTGGCCCCACTGATGAACCTCCTGGTGGCACCTGGGGTTTTTTTTGGCCACCAGTACCTGTCTGTGGCCTGTTAGCAGCCAGGCCGTGAGTTGTATAATTCTTTCATTATATATTACCATGTAATAATAGAAATAACGTGCACAGTTGTATCATCCCAAAACCATCCACTCCCGCCCCTGACCGGTCCATGGAAAAACTGTCTTGCTCAAAAAGCAGGCGCTGGTGCCAAAAGGTTGGGGGGGGGGGGTCCCTGTTCTGAGCTAGAAGCGACTGCAGTGACTCGCAAAGCTGCTCCCCTGAGGCCCCAAATGTTTAGCAGGGTGCTCCTGGCCTCTGGCCCTTTCCTCCTGCTGTGGACAGACTCACATGGTTGTGCATCTGAAACATCTGCTGGCCCGAGGGGTTCTTTTTCCGCCCCCTACTTTGGAGCGTGGGCAGGGGGCCCCTGCAGTTGGGCATAGAGTGGAATGAAGGGGGATAGACAAGTCTGCACCGGGGATGTTTTGATTCCGTCCAGTTATTGAAGAGATCTGGCCGGAGGGAAGGGGAAAGACTTCCTCTGCCTGAGCAGAGTCGGATGGCCCAGGAAGGCAGCGGTGTGTGTATGAGAGAGAGAGAAACCCAACCCAGCCAAAGCACGGGCTCATTCCATGGCTAATCCACTGCAGGGTCCTGATCCTGTCTCTTCCTCCTCCTCTCTTCCGCCAGGGTCTCTCGGATGGTTTGTGGCCTGAGATGAGCTGGGCTCTGCAGGGCTGAACTGAGCTGCGCCAGGCCGCTTCCCTCGCCCAGAATGGAGAAAGGGGAGGAGGCCGTGGAGACGGTGCGGATCACCTCCCAGCTGCTGAAGGCCAAGACGGGCGAGTTCGACCTGGAGTCCATCCTGCTGCTGAAGCTGCCGGGGCTGGGCCTCTCCGACCTGGGCTGCCTGGGGGAGTGCTCGAGCCTGGAGTGGCTGGACCTCTCGGGCAATGCCATCGCCCACCTGGGCCCGCTCTCCGCCCTGAAGGCCCTGGCCGTCCTCAACATCTCCTCCAACCGCGTGGCCAGCCTGGAGCCCCTGGCCGGCTGCGAGAACCTGCAGAGCCTCAACGCGGCCGGCAACCTGGTGAGCAGCCTGCAGCAGCTGCAGTGCCTGTTGGGGCTGCGGGGCCTGGAGAACCTGCGGCTCAGCAGCCCGAGGGCGGGGGGCCTCAGCAACCCTGTCTGCGCCACCCCCGGCTACCGCCACGCCATGGCTGAGATGTTCCCCGGCCTCAAGGTGATTGACGGGGAGAGGGTCTCCGGGCGGGGCAGCGAGCTCTACCAGTTGTGCAAGGACCTGGACAGCTCCCTCAAGCGCTTCCCCAGCGGCGGCAGCGGGGTGGGCATCGCGGAGCTCGGTGGCTCGGCCAAGCCGTGGGTGGCAGAGGGCTACTGGGACCTGCGCCCCACCCGCCGGAGCTCCATTGTGGAAGAGGCCTACAAGCAGTTCAGCGAGGTACTGCAGGAGTGCCGGGAGCTGAGCAAGCGAGCCGAGGACACCATCGCCCAGGCTGAGCGCGCTCTGAACCTCCGCCCGGACCCAAGCTCCTACGTCTTCTGAGCAGACCCAAGACCAGCCAGGCCCCCAGTCCCTGGTGCCCTTGCGGGTTTCTGCTGGCTCCCAGCTCCAGCTCTTCTCTGACGGCTCCGCTTCCTTCAGATGGCAGCCATACTGCTTTGAAGCAGCAGCAGGAAGTCTGAGTCCAGTGGCATCCTGAAGACTGAGGAAGCTTTGTTCTGGGCAAAGGGAAACTTTGTGGGCCTTCGGGGTGCCCCTGGCCTCAGACTTTGCTCTGCTGCTTCCTTCCAACCACCACAGCTGCCCACCTCCCCCCCCTCCCCCACCCCCCAACCAGGTTTGGATTTCTGGGAATCAGAGCTAAAGGGCCAGACTTCTTGGCACTTTTTAGAAAGAAAAATTCCCCGAGTTCTTGAAGAGGAAAGCTGGAACATCTGAACCAATTCAAAAAAAGATCTGGCATTTGCAATGCCAACGGGAGCGTTCTCAGCTCCAGGATGCAGGTGGTTCTCCTCGCACGCAGCTCCTGGGAATTTGTCTGTTCTCAAGGGCTGGGGACGTGGCGTGCTTCCTCGTGAGCAACCCCATCAAACCCTGTCCTCTGGCATGGCCCCTCCAGCTTAGGACAGCAGCCTCGATGATTCTCCGCTGCGTGTTCAGCACCAGCGGCCCCGATCCTGGAGGAGGGGCTGGCTGTTCTCTGCACTTGTGGGGGCTCACAATGCTTCACCCCACAGGGCAGCCGTCAGGCACAACTTCACACAGGCTGTTGTGGGAGCTGGAGCTCGGAGTTCGAAGCCACAGGAGGGAGCCGGTCTCCTGGGCCTGAAGGAAGGGTTTACCCGCCAGCTGTTTCCACCTGCCCCGTCCCGGAGTGCCAGCTGGCTGGCTCTGGAGACTCCACCTTTCTGGTGCCCTCCGTCCTACCAGGCCTCTCTCCACCAAGGGGCTGAGCTGACAATGATGGTGCACATCACGGCACCACGGGGTCAAGGCACTGGCCTCCTTCTCTCCCAGAAGTCCATCGTATCCTGAGCCAACCAGCCAGACCTGGTGCCAGTGCTGGGATGCCCTCCTCTCCCTAGCATCCCACCTGCCACCAAGGCCAACGGAAGACTCAGGTTCCACTGTGGGGATCCTTGGGCCGCGCTTCCCCATTTCTCGCCTGGCTATGGGGGGGGGGGGGGGTCCAAGCATGGCCGTTCCACTTGGGTCTCTGGGCCTGGGGGCAGAGAATGGAGCCCAGCAGCACAGAAGGAGGAGCTGCTCTGAGGAGGGGGGGCCAGGAAGATCAAGGAAGGTGGGCTCAAAGTGCCCTCGAGGGACACACCGGGGGGGGGGGGGTTGGAGGGGTTCCACTCTGCGAGATGTTCTGGAAACTTGCAGGGGCTTTGAGGTCTGACGTCTAGATGCTCCTCCAGGGGGTGGGGCCCTGCATGCCTTGCTGTGCACGTTTTCCTGGGTTAAATAAATGGGGTGTTTCCCAAGCCTCAGGCGTGGCTTCCTTGCCTTTCTGCCTTCCGTTCCTTCTCTCCAGGTCCTGGGTGGGCTGCAGAAGACCACGTGCCCGGCCAGGGAGCAGCTCAGCCTCTCTCTGGCCCTCCCAAAGAGCAGGCAGTTGCTCCCATCCTCTGCTGTTCCCCCCCCCCCCACTCCGTTCCCAGAGCCAGAGGGGTGTCGTGGTTAAGAGCAGCAGGCTTGATTCCCTGCTTCCCCCCCCCCACATGCAGCCTGCTGGGTGACCTTGGGTCAGTCACAGTTCTCAGAGCTCTCTCAGCCCCACCTGCCTGCCTCCCAAGGTGTCTGTTGTGTGGGGAGGAGGGGAAGGCGATCAGAAGCTGCTCAGAGACTCCTTCGGGTAATGGACGGGGTACAAAACCCACTCTTCTTCTTCCCTGAGACAGATGCCCTTGGCTTTGCTTTGTTTGCAGGGTCACAGAATCATAGAGTTGGAAGGGACCTCCAGGGTCATCTAGTCCAACCCCCTGCACAATGCAGGAAACTCACAAACACCTCCCCCTAAACTCACAGGATCCTCATTGCTGTCAGATGGCCATCTAGCCTCTGTTTCAAAACCTCCAAGGAAGGAGAGCCCACCACCTCCCAAGGAGGAAGCCTGTTCCGCTGAGGAACCACTCTAAACTCACAAATACCTCCCCCTAAATTCACAGGATCTTCATTGCTGTCAGATGGCCATCTAGCCTCTGTTTGTTTAAAAACTTCCAAGGGAGGAGAACCCACCACCTCCTGAGGAAGCCTGTTCCACTGAGGAATTACTCTAATGGTCAGGAATCATAGATTCATAGAGTTGGAAGAGTCCTCCAGGGTCATCTAGTCCAACCCCCTGCACAATGCAGGAAACTCACAAACACCTCCCCCTCAATCCACAGGATCCTCATTGCTGTCAGACGGCCATCTAGCCTCTGTTTAGAAACCTCCAAGGAAGGAGAGCCCACCACCTCCCAAGGAGGAAGCCTGTTAGAATCATAGAAGTGTTGGAAGGTACCTCCAGGGTCATCTAGTCCACCCCCCTGCACAATGCAGGAAACTCACCAATCCCTCCCCCTCAATGCCTTGAGCACAGCAGCATGGCCCCATCCCAGGGGCACTTCAGGAGCAGATCTGCTGGTGGGGGGAGACAGGTAGACAGGCCCTCTCCAGACACCTGTCCCTGATTGAAATAAGCCAGTATTGGGAGGGTGGCATCTTTATTGCAGACATAGAGACCGAAAGCTGGGCCGAGGAAGCGGCAGACTCCTCTGGGGTGGGGATGAGCCCCCTGGGTGGAAGCCGCTCTGCCGGGCTGCTGCTTTCTTGGGCCGGAAGTCACCGCAGAGGTTGTTGAGTGTGGGGCTCATCTGAGTGGGAGAAGGAGAGGGAGGGAGACAGGAGGTCCCGGAGGGATGAGCCGGGGGCTCAGGGGAGGGAAGCCCAGAACCGAGGGGACCCACCAACATTGCCCCCCCCCCCGCAGTAATGACTTGGTGCATAAAGAAGGGGTTTTTGTGGGGGAGGCAGGGAGGGGGGCTATTCAGGCAGCAGGAGGGCTGGTGGAGAAAGCTCCCTTCTTACAGCCTTCTCTCAGTGCCCAGCAGCTGCTGGAGGGGGCCTCGCTCTCTGCTTCCCCTTCCTGGCTCCAAAGGTGCCTTCTCTCCACCTCGGTCACTGACCCCTTTTAGGCCTCTGAAGAGACCGCCCAGCTCTGGAGCTTCACTGCCCCTGCGGTTCCTCCGGCTGGAAGTGGGGGGGACAGCAGAGCACTTACCAGAGGACTCCCTCGGCCTCCTTCCCTCCGGGGGAGCCCCTTCAGTCACCCATCCGGGAGCTGGCTGATAAAGGCAAAGACGCCGGGCCGGTAGCGGTCTTCCCCCGTCAGCTTGACATTCTCGCATTCCTGCTCCTGCTTCTTCCACACTTCCTGCAGGGGCGGCCAAAAGGGCAGGGGGCTGAAGCGGCCTGCTTGAGCGTCTCAGGAGGGCTCTGCAGATCTTGAGGGCTGCTCCAGCAAGGACCTCGTGGGCTGGATCTCTTGCAGCGAAGCAGAGAGGGGTTTTGGAGGCTGAGGCTCCAGCCGCTGCTTCAACCGCTCTGTCTGTCTGAACGAGCCGCCCACCCTCCCTTCGAGGGGCAGGGGGGACAAGGCCCCCAGGAAGAAGAGGCTTCTTCTTCACAGCCCACGATGAACGGAGGAGGAAAAGGGACACCTCATGCGGGCAGAAGGATGGGGGAGGGGACTGGCTCTCTCCCATCCTTTACTTCTTTTTCTGGGCTCCGGTCCGGCGGGAGGGGTCAGCTGGGGGTGCACCCGCTGGCCCTTTCAGGGGAGAAGAAGGGGGGCTAAGAATCCTGACCAGGCTCAGCCTCACAGCTGGCCTGTCCTCGGCATGCAAAGGGCCCTTCCCCTGCGGAAGCCCAGAAGGCAGGAAGAGATGGGAAAAGGCTCCCCACAAGAAAGGGCAGGGAAGTTTCAGGAGGGAGGAGAGTGCTGGGTGTCCACCTTATTTAGCCCACCCCTGCCCCCCTCTGTTTGCTCCCCCCTCCCCTGGCAGCTCTGGGCCTGGACAGCTGCCCTCCCCCCACCCCCAGGTGTGCTGGCAGCGGCAGCTTTCCATTCTGAGGGCACACCTCGCTTTGGGGCAGGCCCTGCGCCAGAATGTCAGTTTCGCCAGGGTGAGCGGCAGAAGATCTGGCCCTGGCCCGGCCTGCCTGAGCACTGAGGACTTCCTGGGCGGGGCGGGGGGTGGGGGCAAGACTCGGCCCCTCAGCAGCAGCACAAGAGCAAAACACTGGGCCCTTGGGAACGCGTGGGTGTGGTTCCATGTCAACAGTTACGCTCAGATGTCCAGACCAAGACAACAGGGGGCATCAACTATGCAGCCCCATTACATCTTCCAACACTGATGGCAGTTATGCACCCCCCCCACACACACCGATGAAGGGGAAAGCAATGTATGGGGGGGGAGGGAGGAAGGGCTCTAGCGGCCTGTCTTTTAGAGTTGCCAACTCTGGGAAATTCCTGGAGATTTGCAGGGCGGAGCTTAGGGAGGCCAAGTAATGCCATAGTAGAGTCCACCTTCTAAAGCATCCGTTTCACCCGGGGGGTCTGGAGATCCGCAGGGACCACCTGGAGACTGGCGGCCCTGTCTTGTGCCTGCCAGATTGAAGCCAGACCGGCTTGGCTTCCACCAGGGGCCTGAATTAGGTCTCCCCCCAGTCACGCCTGAAGCCAATGGCCTTGCTACTCTACACAGGGGTGTCAAACATGCAACCTGGGGGCCAGATGAGGCCCCCAGAGGGCTCCTGTCAGGACCACAAACAAGTCTTCCAAGTTCCTTCTCCCCCTCTCTTGCTTCCTTCTGGATCACAGCTTGCTTTGCCAGACTTGCTCATTCACATCAGAGCTGCAGAGCAAAGCCTCTACTTTTTCCATTGGCTGAGGTTCCTCCCTTGGGGAGGGAGAACTTGCTTTACCAGGCTATCTGTCAGACAACAGAATAGTTGAGCCAAGCCTCCCTTCTATTGGCTGAGACTCCCCCCTTCCAGTCCCCTGGGGAAGGAAGGAAAGAGCCAGAGCTCCCTTTGCCCAGTTCCCCGGATCCCATGGGAGAAATACAAAGAAAGCACCTTTTTTAAAAAAGCACCTGTGTGTCCTTTATAAAGTTTGTATCTCCACTTCCTGGCATGACATTTTATGGCACAGGTGGCCCAGCCCAATAAGGTCAGATCCGGCCCTCATAACAAAGGAGTGTTACACCCCACCCCACCCCGCCTCGTAGAGCTCTCCCTGCAGTCCTCCAACCCCCTCCCACGGGCCCTGACCTGAGCGGCCACACCAAGGACAGGAGGAAAAGGCCCACCTGGAAGATTGGCACTTGCTGCGACAGGCACCGCATCGATTTGTCCAATATCTCTCCATTGGGGTTGAATTTGAAGCAAGCCAGACACTTCTGCTTCCTCTGCACATACAGGGAGAGAAAGAGAGAGAGGCCCAGAAGGGTGGGAGGGGGTCCTGCTTCCAGCCTCCCTCTGGCATTTCCCAGGCAAAAGGATGCAGGGAGATCAGCTGGGAAAGCCCTTTCTCTGCCCAGGAGACTCCAGGGCTGCACAGAGCGTGACTTGGTGTAAGGGCTGGTTGCACAAGAGATGCCTCCCTAAAGTTTGGATCTTCTAGACTGGCCAGGTGAGCGAGGGCTGGGACATCCCACCTCCAAAAAGGCTGTTCTTCCATGCTGAACATCTCCAAAAGGGAGCTTCAGCTTCTGCGTGGGCGCAGGTGACCACTGAAGGGGCGTAAGACCAACTGCAGCTCAGAGAGGCGGGCAGCTTCTGATCGTGGGGCCATATTCAGCCCACGGGAGCTTGGCAGCCATCTCTGAAGCTGCTTAACAAGCTGTGGAGCGCAGCACCAGCATAGGGGCATGAAATTGGGGGCCGAGGGCCAATCGGAGCAGCAGAGGGGATGCATCTGGGGCACTGCTTTGCTTGCTGCTCCTGCCTGCTTCCAACACCAGGACACTAGCAGAGCAGCACCCAACGTCTGAAGCAGGCAAGGACCCGGATGCCAGCCTGAAGGTGCTCTGCTCATCCGCACAGCGGCACTGGGAGCTGGAATGGGGAGTCCTGGACATGCCCCTGGGAACGTGGGTGCCTCTTTCCCCCAGATGCTCTCACACTCACTGACCGGAGCCGGCTCAGTGGAATAAGCTCCTCCCCCCAGGCTGTCAGGCTAGGCTGAACCACCCCCAACATCTGGATCCCATGGACACAGGCCGCTAGCTGTGATATCTTCTCTCCCCCACCCCTTCCCCATTCACTGGATCCTGAAGATGTCCTGCCAGATTTCCCTGCCTGCAGTAGACTGAGGAACGTTATGCTTTGCCTTGATTGGCTGTGGAGTCAGAATCACAGAATCCTAGAGTTGGAAGGGACCTCCAGGGTCATCTAGTCCAACCCCCTGCACAATGCAGGAAACTCACAAACACCTCCCCCTAAATTCACAGGATCCTCAATGCTGTCAGATGGCCATCTAGCCTCTATGTAAAAACCTCCAAGGAAGGAGAGCCCACCACCTCCCGAGGAAGCCTGTTCCACTGAGGAACCGCTCTAATGTCCAGGAAGTGCATAGAATCCTAGAGTTGGAAGGGACCTTCAGGGTCATCTAGTCCAACCCCCTGCACAATGCAGGAAACTCACAAACACTTCCCCCTAAATTCACAGGATCCTCATTGCTGTCAGATGGCCATCTAGCTTCTGTTTAAAAACCTTCCACGGAAGGAGAGCCCACCACCTCCCAAGGAGGAAGCCTGTCCCACTGAGGAACCGCTCTAACAGTCAGGAAGTTCTTCCTAATGTTGAGCCGGAAACTCTTGATTTCATTTCAACCCGTTGGTTCTGATCCTACCTTCCGGGGCCACAGAAAACAAGAAGAAATAATTTGGTCCAATTAGGGATGTTGCTTAGCCAGGATGCCAAGTCCTGTCCTGGGAAATTCTGCTTTATTTCCCAGGAAGTCTGAGAACTTGGCCAAACTTCAGGATTTGCCAGGATCAGATTAACATCCTCTGTCAGGAGACGGCTCCTTTCTCGGGAGGAAAACACCACTGTTAGTAGGCTGGGCCTGGTAGGAGGCGCCCCATAGTGCGCAAGACGGGACTGGGGCCAAGAGCATCAGAGGCGGGGTGAACCTCTCACATATCGATGGGCTTTGGGCTTATTATGTGGACAAAGACGATCACTGTGCTGAAAAGAAACCTGCCCCCCCCCCCCAGTGACAGGCAGTGCAGCCCAAAGGCATTTCAGTAGGGGGTATTGAGGCTCACCCCGCCTGGCTTCATCTGGCAGTTCTGCGTCCCTCGTAGCTGTTTCAAGCAAACCGTCTGAACGAGATCGACTTCCAGCTGGACGAAGGTCCCCATCTGGAGCTGCTGGGACCAAACAGAAGAGGGTCCAGGCTGCAAGGCATCCCCTCCCCACCTCCCTCTCCACCCAGCCATCCCGAGATAAGGGCAGCCTTGAGGAGCACTGGGTGATGTGCTCCTGGAAGCCTCCTCTTCTCTCAAGCCCCTGAGATCCTGCATCCTCCTTGCGAGAGGGTGGCCTCTCCCACTCTGGTGAAGCTGCCTTATGCTGAACCAGACCCTCAAAAGCCCTTCAAAGTCAGTCTTGTCTATTCAGACTGACTGCAACTGCCGGGGTCTCACATTACCTACTGTATGGTTTTAAACTGGAGATGTCGGGGATTGAACCTGAGACCTTCCGCATGCCAAGCAGAGGCTCTTCCCCTGTGCCACGGCCCCTCCACAGCACTGTGCTTCTCCACAGCTCCACTTGCTTCTCTCTGAGTTCTCTTACAGCTTGGGCCATTCCTGGGCATTTCAAGGAACTGGATCAATTCAAGTGGGGATTCGAACCTGGGTCTTCCAGATCCTAGTCCCTGCACTCTTAACCATTACACTCTGCTGGCCCTTTTAGGACGGAGAGCGTCACCAGGACGATTCAGAGGCTGGAGGACCTTCCCAAGGAGGAAAGGCTGAAGAGTCTGGCAGCCAGTGAAACTGATGGGCAGGAGGCCAAGACAGACAAAAGGGAATATTACTTGACACAAAGGGTGGTTAAAATGTGGAATTCACTGCCAGAGGATGCAGTGATGGCCACAGCTTTGAAAGGGAGTTAGATAGATTCATGGAGGATAAGTCTATCTGTGACTGATAGCCGTGGTGGCTTCCACATGTCACATGAGGGGAACTTCCACATTCTGAGGTACTAATCCTCTGAATCCCAGAGCCAGGAGGCAACATGAGGGGAAGGCCTCAGCCTCTCTGCCCTGTTGTTGGCCCTCCAGAGGAACTGGCTGGCCACTGTGTGAGACAGGAGGCTGGACTAGATGGACCCTCCCTGGTCTGACCCAGCAGGGCTCTTCTGATGTTCTTCTCAGGGGAAGGCCTTGGCCTCTCTGCCCTGTTGTTGGCCCTCCAGAGGAACTGGCTGGCCACTGTGTGAGACAGGAGGCTGGACTAGATGGACCCTCCCTGGTCTGATCCAGCAGGGCTCTTCTGAGGTTCTTCTCAGCAGAAGGCCTTAGCCTCTCTGCCCTGTTGTGGGCCCTCCAGAGGAACTGGCTGGGCACTCTGTGAGACAGGATGCTGGACTAGATGGACCCCCACTGGTCTGATCCAGCAGGGCTCTTCTGATGTTCTCAGGGGAAGACCTTGGCCTCTCTGCCCTGTTGTTGGCCCTCCAGAGGAACTGGTTGGCAACTGTGTAAGACAGGAGGCTGGACTAGATGGACCCTCCCTGGTCTGACCCAGCAGGGCTCTTCTGATGTTCTTCTCAGGGGAAGGCCTTGGCCTCTCTCCCCTGTTGTTGGCCCTCCAGAGGAACTGGCTGGCCACTGTGTGAGACAGGAGGCTGGACTAGATGGACCCTCCCTGGTCTGATCCAGCAGGGCTCTTCTGAGGTTCTTCTCAGCGGAAGGCCTCAGCCTCTCAGCCCTGTTGTGGGCCCTCCAGAGGAACTGACTGGGCACTCTGTGAGACAGGATGCTTGAGTAGATGGACCCTCACTGGTCTGATCCAGCAGGGCTCTTCTGAGGTTGTTCTTGGGGGAAGGCCTCAGCCTCTCTGACCTGCTGTTGGCGCTCCAGAGGAACTGCTTGGCTGCTGTGTGAGACAGGAGGCTGGACTAGATAGATCCTCTCTGGTCTGACCCAGCAGAGTTCTTCTAGTGATCTTCTCAGGGGAAGGCCTCAGCGCCTCTGCCCTGTTGTTGGCCCTCCTGAGGAACTGGTTGGCTGCTGTGTGAGACAGGAGGCTGGACTAGATGGACCCTCGCTGGTCTGATCCAGCAGGGCTCCTCTGATGTTCTTATGAAGGCCTCGGCCTCTCTGCCCTGTTGTTGGCCCTCCAGAGGAACTGGCTGGCCACTGTGTGAGACAGGAGGCTGGACTAGATGGACCCTCGCTGGTCTGATCCAGCAGGGCTCTTCTGATGTTCTCAGGGGAAGACCTTGGCCTCTCTGCCCTGTTGTTGGCCCTCCAGAGGAACTGGTTGACCATTGTGTGAGACAGGAGGCTGGACTGGATGGACCCTCACTAGTCTGACCCAGCAGGGCTCTTCTGAGGTTCTTCTCAGGGGAAGGCCTCAGCCTCTCTGCCCTGTTTCTTCTCAGCAGCCCCTTGTTTCTTCTCAGGATAGATCCATTCTTGGGTCTGACAGAAACACCGTGCTGGCTGAGGCAAGAGCAGGATTTTGCAGCTGCACAGGTAAAGGTATGTAAAACAGCTACATGGGCCAGGTAGGATGTTTCTGAGGTGTGCTGCACTGTTGCTTTGCAGGGTAGGATCCCAGCTCCAGTTCCACAGGAGATGTCTCGGGCCTCTCTAGCATCCCAGTGCAGTCCAGCCTCTGGCTTCTTGGCTGGTGGTGCTGCTGCTGCTTGCCCCGGGTGCCCCAGGTTGTGCTGATGAGGGGGGAATCCCAGGGCAGGAGAAAGGCAAGCTTCAGCCCCCACCCCCACGTATCACCTCCTGGACTACGCAAGGTTGCCAGCCCCCGATTTGGGGGTGGGGCACAAGAAGGGCAGGGTTTGGGAGCAGAGAGATCTCAATGAGGTCTAGCGCTGTAGAGTCCAGTCTCCAAAACAGCCGTTTTCTCCAGCGGAACTTCAGGCTGAAAAATCCCTGGAGACTTGGGGAGGGCTGGAAGGGAGGGGCCTCTAATGGGGTATAAGGCCACTGACTTTGCCTTTCAGGGCATCCGTTTCCTCCAGGGGAACTGATCTGTGATTCTGGGAGATCTCCAGGCCCCACCTGGAGGCTGGCAACTCTACCTGGGCCAAGGTACACCTCTGGGGCAGCTCAAGGCAGAAGGGCAAGGCTGCAGGCCTCTCCCCCCACCCAGCGCCACTTCCATCAGGAGGGCTTTGGAAACGACACCTCCGGGGCCCTGCACTCACCCTCTCCACGCTCGGCACCACGGCTTGCTGCTTAAAGGCGTAATAGATGCGGCTCCTGTTGTGGAACTCGTCCAGCACCATCTCCAGGGTCCTGTTCTGCAGGCGCTCGGGGGCCACGCTGGCCAAGGCCACGAGGCCCCAGCAGCAGAGCACCAGCAGCTGTTGCATCCTCCTCTCTGCAGTTCCGCCGCACGGTCTGCTCCTGAGACCAGCCGCAAGCTGGCTCCTCTCCGCTGATCTCGGTCACTCATTAACCTCTTCCCCCAAGAGCTGCCCCAGCCTCACGCCCTCCCCTCTGCCCCACCAATGGTGGTGTGTTGACTGATGCCCAGGAGGGGAAAGCATGAGCAAAGGGCAGGGGGGGGGGGCTGTGACACGGGGAGGGGGAGAGCCAAAGCGGAGCAGGAACACTGGAAGCTGCCTTCTGCTCAACCAGGACATCCGTTCATCAGGGTCTTGTCTACTCAGACTGGCAATAGCTCTCCAGGGTGTCAGGGGGAGGCCTCCCATGTCCCCTTCGGCCTGGTGCTTTGGAACTGAAGATGCTGCCAAGGGTTGAACCTGGGACCTTCTGCATGCCAAGCAGAGGCTCTGCCACTGAGCCACTGGCCCCACTGGTGGACCTCCTTATGGCACTTGGGGTTTTTTGCCACTGTGTGACACAGAGTGTTGGACTGGATGGGCCATTGGCCTGATCCAACAGGGCTTCTCATGTTCTTATGTCTGGGGCAGTGATGCTCTGTCTTTTTGTGCTTGGGGGGCACAGTGGGAGGGCTTCTAGTGTCCTGGCCCCAATGGTAGATCTCCTGATGGCACTTGGGTTTTTTGGCCACTGTCCCAAAAGCAAGGCTCTCCCAGGTTTCCTTTCCTTTGCTGCAGAGGCAGGAAGTAGAAATGCTGAAATGAATAATAGTTCACTGATTGAAGAACTATTTATTTACATCCATGCGGAACATAAGAGAAGCCATGTTGGATCAGGCCAATGGCCCACGCGCACACACACACACACACTGTGGTAATAGCCACTGATGGACCTCTGCTCCATATTTTTATCTAACCCCCTCTTGAAGCTGGCTATGCTTGTAGCCGGCCCGCCACCACCTCCTGTGGCAGTGAATTCCACATGTTAATCACCCTTTGGGTGAAGAAGGACTTCCTTCTATCCATTTTAACCCGACTGCTCCATCCCAGGCATAATCTTGTAAACCTCTATCATATCAAAGGAAGAAATGGCAGGGGAAGCAGCTGCCCGCCTGGCACGGGGCATCTCATGGCAGGATCGCTGCCCGTCCCCGAATCTCAGGAGCCTGCAGCAGAAGAGGTCGTTCCCTCCAGCCTCCCTCCCTTCCAGAAGAGCAGGCAAGAGCTCTGGGTTTGGGAGAGAGAGAGCTCAGGCTTCAGTGAGTGCCCCCCGCCACTAACACATGAAGAAAATGGACAACCCACAGTGGATGTTGAAGTGATAGAGAGAAGACGAAATGTATCATCATCTCCCGGTCAAAAAGGAGTCACCTTTGTCTACCCCCCACTCGACTGAAATGGCCACTTAACCAGCCTGGATCACTCCCCATTATCAGCAGGTCATCTCTCCTCTAAGAAAGGGGACCCCCCCCCCAACATTTATTGCTTGTGTTTAAATAAGACTAAGTTTACTTACAGAGTCCTTGTCATCCACTTTTCAATCCCAAACTGACCGTGTTCAACAGTCATTCAGAAGCATGAAGCAATGATGTCCCCAAGAACTAGAGATGCCAACCTCCAGGTCTCTCAGAGAATTACAACTGAGAGAAATTAGTTCCTTCCCGCCGCCCAAGCCTGCCTTCTCCAGGCTCCACTAACCAAATCTCCAGGAATTTCCCAACCCAGAGTTGGAAACCCGTCCACAAACCCAGAGGAACCATCACATGAATGAATCCTGCCCGGCACTCAGCTGCACAACTGATATGTAGCGGCAGGCTTCCTTTGTGATTTAAACAAGAAGGGTCATGTGTGGAAAAGCAGTAGGCAAACAAGTTGCCCAAAGCCCTCAGGGAAACAATGGTTTCAGCTGACCCTACGCAGGCCAAGGGGGATGGAGCACAGTGAAATTCTTCCAGAAAAGATGCCCAGAAGCTTGGTGCCACCACTGAGAAGGCCCTGCATCACGCCCCCACTTCTGATCATGGCAGAGGAACAACATCCCTGAGGCTATTCGCTGGTGGCCTCCTCCAGCCAGGCCTCCCACTCCCTTCCTGAGGCCTTCCTGATCTCTGTGAGGAGTCTGTTCGCCCACTCAAGCACAGCTGGGTCAGGTGAGCAGCTTCCCTGATCTTGAACTGCAAATCCCTGGAACTGGAACATTCAGCTGTCTCAATGGCTGGGAAAGGTTTGGAGCATTCGGATCCCCAGCAGTTGGGAATCTTTGATTGCTAGGAGGTTTTTGCTTCTGCTGTCAGAAAACTTCCAAACCTGCCCATTCAGAAAAGGCACCTTGCCTTGTTCCTGGCAGTCGCCCCGTGAAGGGAAGAGGCCCTGTGAGCGAATTTGTTTTCATTTCCCTTTTTTCAGGAATCGATCCCTGTGTTTGATCTACAAAGCAAGTGGCCTTCTACTGGGAACTGCACAAACAAACCAAGAAGCCTGGAGCCTCATGTTTTCCACCACTGCTGGCAGGGTTGCCACCTCTGGGTTGGAAAATATCTGGGGGGCAGAGCCTGAGGAAAAGGGTTGCTAATCTCCAGTTTGGGTCAGGGGATCCCCCAGAATCTCCAGTTGGGGTCGGGGATCCCCCGGTTTGGAGCCCTCCCCCCATTTCAGGGTTATCAGCAAGTGCCGGGTGGGGGGAAATGTGTGTTGGGCACTCCATTATTCCCTATGGAGATTGATTCCCATAGGGTATAATAGAGAATTGATCCGAGGGTATCTGGGGCTCAGAGAGGCTGATTTTTGAGATAGAGGAACCAAATTTTCAGTATAGCATCTGGTGCCTCTTCTCAAAACACCCTCCAAGTTTCAAAAAGATTGGACCAGGGGGTCCGGTTCATGAGCCCCAAAAGAAGGTACTCCTATCCATTATTTCCAGTGGAGGGAAGGCATTTAAAACCCTTTAAATATGATGGCCAGAACTCCCTTTGGAGTTCAATTATGCTTGTCACAACCTTGCTCCTGGCTCCACCCCCAAAGTCCCCAGATATTTCCTGAACTGGACTTGACAAAGTCCCCAGATATTTCTTGAATTGGACCTGACAACCTACTGAGGAAATCAGAATTACAGAGTTGGGAGGGACCTCCATGGTCATCTAATCCAACCCCCTGCACAATGTAGGAACTTCATAACTACCTCCCTGACACACACACACACACACCTGCAGTGATGTATGTGTGTCAAACCCCTTCAGGATCCCTTGCCAAAGTGGCCTGGAGAAAAATTGCTGACTAACACCAAGTGTCAATCAGTATTCCCTTTGGTGTGTAAGAAGGGAGCAGGAGAACTAAGCACTGATGCCATCTCTTCCTGTCTTCCTTCTCACGATCTGCCTAATTCACAGGATCGTCATTGCTGTCAGGTGGCCATCTAGCCTCTGTTTGAAAACCTCCAAGGAAGGAGAGCCCACCACCTCTCGAGGAGGAATTCTGTTCCACTGGAACTGCTCTGTCAGGAAGTTGTTTCTAATGTTTAACTGGAAGCTCTTTTGGTTAAATGTCAACCCTTTCGTTTTGGCCTGACCTTCTGAGGCAACAGAAAACAATTCTGCACCTTCCTCTATAAGGGGATGTAAGTAAGCAAGTAAGAGCCACAAAGAATAAACGGCAGGAGTTTGAGAGCCACAAGACAAAAACATGTTTGAGAACCGTAAGACAGGAAGGTAGTCAAATAAATGGGGGCAGGGAGAAGAGGTGGAAAGAAAGCAACTTTAAATGCATTCTTCAAGCTGCTGGCTGGCTTGACTTAGAGGAGTAATTTAAAGAAACAAATGCCTTCTCCAAACTGGCTGACGGGGTGGTGGAGGCTTCAAGAGCCACACAACATGTGTGAAAGCCACAGTTTGGCCACCCTTGCTCTATACCCTTCAAGTACTTGATGATGATGATCATATTACCTTAGTTTTCTCCTCTCCAGGCTAAACATACCCGCTCCTTCAGCCTTTCCTCATAGGACCTGGTCTTCAGACTCCTCACCATCTTCGTTGCCCTCCTCTGGAGACCTCCCAGCTTGTCTATATCCTTCTTAAAACATGGTGCCCAAAACAGAAAACAATTCCACACCATTCTCTCGATGACAGCCCTTCAAGTACTTGAAGATGGTGATCCTATCACCTCTCAGCCGCCTCCTCTCCAGGCTAAACATGTCCAGCTCCTTCAGCCTTTCCTCGTAGGACTTGGTCTCCAGACCCCTCATCATCTTCATTGCCCTCCTCTGGAGACCTCCCAGCTTGTCTAGATCCTTCTTAAACTGCGATGCCCAGAACTGAACACAATACTGTAGATGAGGTCTAACCAGAGCAGAATAATGTGATATCCGAATATCAACTTCCTGTCAAGCCCTGGGTGGCATCTCCATTATTAGCAGATTTTGATCCAGAAAATTCCTGACAGCAGTCTCCTTAAAATGCCACTAAAACCAGCCTTACTTTGCTGACCATCAGAGAAATGCCAGGGGTCCACCCATTTTTCCTATTTAAGGCGCTATAGATTTTATCCAATGCGCTTAAGACTTTCACAATGTGTATATCTATTTAATCTGCTTTAGATTTTTGTGATGATTTACATATTCCACTAAGAGCCCTGTGGTGCAGAGTGGTAAAGCTGCAGTACTGCAGACCTAAGCTTTGCTCACGACCTGAAGCTGGGTTCAGATAGCCGGCTCATGGTTGACTCAGCTTTCCATCCTTCCGAGGTCGGTAAAATGAGTCCCCAGCTTGCTGGGGGGAAAGCGTAGAGGACTGGAGAGGGCAATGGCAAACCACCCCGTCAAAAGTCTGCTGCGAAAATGTTGTGAAAGCAACATCACCCCAGAGTCCGAAATGACTGGTGCTTGCACAGGGGACTACCTTTACCTTTTTATATATTTCACTATTCTGAATGTTGCTTTTATCTGGCTTGCTATGCCATGTTGTACATTTGTATTATACTGCTGAAATATAGCGGTTTTATGCTTAAGATCTTTGGTCAAATGAACTAATTATAAAGCAGGGGCAACCACACTGCGGCTTGGAAGCTACATGTGGCTCTTTCACACACATTGGATGACAACAGACGGCATTTTGGGGCAGATGGGAGGCGTCCCGAAATGAAGCCTCCACACACTCCCCCACAAGCCGTCCCCATTGCGTCCATGGGGCGACATGGGCATGTTCAGATGGCCATTGCGCACCATTCCCATCACTCAGCTTGGGTAGTCATGTGCACATGAGCTCTGAACAGTTTTGTTTTAAAAAAGCTGGATGCAACTTGGGGCAGCTGGGCGGTTGCACACCACCAAGACGCTTTGCTTGTGCCCTTCTGCTTCCAGACGCCAAGGAGGCGACTGGCGTGCGGCTCCTGTATTTGCTAACACTTCAGAAGTGGTAGCTTTTTGAGCCGCACTAATAATAATAATAATATAATAATATTTTATTTATATCCCGCCCTCCCCGCCGAAGCAGGTTCAGGGCGGCTAGCAGCATCTCGATCCATACAATAAATTATACAACAAATTTTAAAAACACATTCACCTAAAAACATTCCAATTTTAAAATTAACATTTCTGGTGCTATTCTGTTAGGTTAGGAGAGCCAGTTTGGTGTAGTGGTTAAGTGTGCGGACTCTTATCTGGGAGAACCGGGTTTGATTCCCCACTCCTCCACTTGCACCTGCTGGAATGGCCTTGGGTCAGCCATAGCTCTGGCAGAGGTTGTCCTTGAAAGGGCAGCTGCTGTGAGAGCCCTCTCCAGCCCCACCCACCTCACAGGGTGTCTGTTGTGGGGGAGGAAGGTAAAGGAGATTGTGAGCCGCTCTGAGACTCTTCGGAGTGGAGGGCGGGATATAAATCCAATATCTTCTTCTTCTTCTTCTAGGTGTAAATATTATGGCAGAGTCACTTGAGGCGAATCCAACAGTCGTTCGGTTAGGTAAAGGCCATCCTAAAAAAGATGGTCTTGCAGGCCCTGCGGAACTGTTCAAGGCTCCGCAGGGCCCGCACTTCTTCCGGGAGCTGGTTCCATAGGTGTGGTGCTGCAATAGAGAAGGCTCGTATACGGGTGTTCTGTAGTTTTGCCTCCTTCGGCCCAGGGATAGTCAGTTGGTTCTTCCCCGCTGACCTCAGAGACAGTCCTTCAGATAGGCAGGTCCTCGACCATATAGGGCTTTAAAGGTGATAACCAGCACTTTGTAACGAACCCGATATACAACTGGCAGACAGTGCAGTCCACGCAGCCCCGGCTGTATGTGCTCCCACTTCGGGAGCCCTAATAACAGTTCTGCACCAGCTGCAGCTTCCGGGTTCGGCACAGAGGCAGCCTCATGTAGAGGGCATTACAGTAATCCAACCTTGAGGTGACCATTGCATGGATCACTGTTGCTAGGCTGGAGTGAGTGCTGGACGAGGACGGGTGGCAGATGTTTGTGTGTGGAAGGATTTTTTGGGTTGATTTCAGAGCCGTCTCTGAGTCGGCCCAAAGTGCTGGTCTGTAATCACCCATTGTGTAGCTTTCGAAGCCCCCACCACCCTGTTGACCAGCTTGGAGAAGGCATTTGTCTCTTTAAATTATTTGTTCGAGCCAAGCCAGCTGGCAGTTTGGAGAATGCATTTAAAGTTAAAGTTGCTTTCTTTCCATGTCTCCCTCCCATCTATTTGCCTTCCTTCCTTCTGGCTCTCAAACATCTGATGTTCATGTCTTGTGGCTCTCAAACACCTGACAGTTATTTTATGTGGCTCTTACAGTAACAAGTTTGGCCACCCTGCTAGGATAAATGGAATGAAAATCCAATCACTTGTATCTGCAGAACTGTTTACTGGTTGCTTCACCTTTATGGCCAATGAAGATCTTGTGAATTTAGGGGGAGGTGTTTGTGAGTTTCCTGCATTGTGCAGGGGGTTGGACTAGATGACCCTGGAGGTCCCTTCCAACTCTAGGATTCTATGATTCTAAGATCCTGCGAATGTAGGGGAAGGTGTTTGTGAGTTTCCTGCGTTGTGCAGGGGGTTGGACTAGATGACCCTGGAGGTCCCTTCCAACTCTAGGGTTCTAAGATCCTGTGAATGTAGGGGGAGGTGTTTGTGGGTTTCCTGCATTATGCAGGGGGTTGGACTAGACGACCCTGGAGGTCCCTTCCACCTCTAGGATTCTAAGATCCTGTGAATTTTGGGGGAGGTGTTTGTGGGTTTCCTGCATTATGCAGGGGGTTGGACTAGACGACCCTGGAGGTCCCTTCCACCTCTAGGATTCTAAGATCCTGTGAATTTTGGGGGAGGTGTTTGTGAGTTTCCTGCATTGTGCAGGGGGTTGGACTAGACGACCCTGGAGGTCCCTTCCACCTCTAGGATTCTAAGATCCTGTGAATTTTGGGGGAGGTGTCTGTGAGTTTCCTGCATTGTGCAGGGGGTTGGACTAGATGACCCTGGAGGTCCCTTCCACCTCTAGGATTCTAAGATCCTGTGAATTTTGGGGGAGGTGTTTGTGAGTTTCCTGCATTGTGCAGGGGGTTGGACTAGATGACCCTGGAGGTCCCTGGAGGTCCCTTCCACCTCTAGGATTCTAAGATCCTGTGAATTTTGGGGGAGGTGTTTGTGAGTTTCCTGCATTGTGCAGGGGGTTGGACTAGACGACCCTGGAGGTCCCTTCCACCTCTAGGATTCTAAGATCCAGTGAATTTAGGGGGAGGTGTTTGTGAGTTTCCTGCATTGTGCAGGGGGTTGGACTAGACGACCCTGGAGGTCCCTTCCACCTCTAGGATTCTAAGATCCTGTGAATTTAGGGGGAGGTGTTTGTGAGTTTCCTGCATTGTGCAGGGGGTTGGACTAGACGACCCTGGAGGTCCCTTCCACCTCTAGGATTCTAAGATCCAGTGAATTTAGGGGGAGGTGTTTGTGAGTTTCCTGCATTGTGCAGGGGGTTGGACTAGACGACCCTGGAGGTCCCTTCCACCTCTAGGATTCTAAGATCCTGTGAATGTAGGGGGAGGTGTTTGTGAGTTTCCTGCATTGTGCAGGGGGTTGGACTAGACGACCCTGGAGGTCCCTTCCACCTCTAGGATTCTAAGATCCTGTGAATTTAGGGGGAGGTGTTTGTGAGTTTCCTGCATTGTGCAGGGGGTTGGACTAGACGACCCTGGAGGTCCCTTCCACCTCTAGGATTCTAAGATCCTGTGAATGTAGGGGGAGGTGTTTGTGAGTTTCCTGCATTGTGCAGGGGGTTGGACTAGACGACCCTGGAGGTCCCTTCCACCTCTAGGATTCTAATGCCACCACATATGCCAAGGCTGGGGGAAGAGTTTACCTCAGAGTGGCAGCCTTGAAGTCCCAGCATGGCCCAGGGTGGCAGCTTCAGATTGGGAGATTCCTAGAGATTAGGAGTGGGCGGGGCCTGGGAGGGAGGGATTTGGGGAGGTGCCTGTGTAGGATGTGATGTCATATGGCCCACCCTCCAAAGTAGCCATGTTCTCTAAGGGAACTGCTCTCTATGGTTAGCAAATCAGTTATAAACAACCTCAGGGTCACGCGCGACTCTCTCTCCGCTTCCGGTAACGCTCCAGAGCTTCCTTTACGTACTTCCGCTTCCTCTGTCTCGAACTCCCGGAAGTTTCTCCCTCGTCCCAGCGTAGAACTACATCTCCCGTAAAGCATCGCTGTCACGGGATCCACGCAGTAGCGCAGCCATCGCGAGATCAACGGGGGGGGGGAGGAGAGACCGTTTTCCGCGGGAACTCCAGTTCCCAGAATGCACTACTGCTAGGGCGGTGCCCTGAAGAAACGGGAAAGAAAACACGAGGAAATACGGGCTGGGTGAGTGGGCGGGACTAGCACGGGTTTCCGGTTCCTCCATCCGGGTCCTTGTGGTCGTTAAGGCAGGAAAAAAAAAACCACCCTCGAAAGAGAGAAAGGAAGCCTCGCCCCTCCCTCCCTCCGCCGCGCGGCGGGCGCATGACGTCAGCGCGTGAGGTCACCGGTGATGCGACGGTGACGCGGCCCTCGCGTCCGCCACGGCCGGGACCGTCGCGGTGTTGCTATGGCAACCTCGCCTGCCGGGTCAGGGGGTCAGCGGCGCCAGGCCTGGTGAGCGGAGGGGGGGAGGGGGGGAGGGGAGCGGGGCCTGGCCGGGCTTCGTTGCGCGCCTTCGCGGAAGGCCTCGGCCCACCCTGCGCCTGACAGCGGCCCCGCGAGGTAGGCCCGCCACTCGCCCCGCCCCGCAGCAGCAGGCGGGATCCGAACCCGGGCCGGGGAGCGGCCTCGGGGCACCCATGGGCGGGTTGCAAAGCGGGACCGGGGCTGGCCGTGCAGAATGGAGGCAGGCCTTTGGTCTGGGCTGGCTGCTTCCTGGACGGTCTCTTCTGCTCTTGGGTGTGGCCTGGGCCTCCCGCCCCTGCAGCTCAGGCCTTAGTCGGCACCGAGCAGGGACTGGGCGCCAAAGTCGAGGGAAAGGAGATGCTTGGGAGGCTTCTCTGAGTCTGCTGCTGCTCGGCCGACCGGTTTCTGCCGCCGGGAGGGGGTCCTGAGACGCTGTGGGGGGAGCTGTGCGGTGACAGGACCACGCCCCAACCCAGTCTTGGAATGCAGCTCGCCCCCCGCCTTGTTGGTGGAGCTGGAGCCTCCAGCCTGGCTGGGGAGTGGGCGCCAGAGGTCAAAGTGGCCTCTTGGGTTTCGGGAAGTGGAAGGCAAAAGAATGGAATACGAGAGAAGTGGCCTGTTGCTCTCCTTCTGAAGCCCAGAATCAGCCTCGCAGGCGGGCCCCACCTGGCCAAGCAAGAAGCCCTTGTTCCTCTCTGGTAGTCAGCCGGGCATGTTCAGTGGCTGAGCTTGCTGGGTCTCTCTGGATGTGTTGCGTCTCTCTGAGAGAAAAGCGGTAAAGCTGTATCTGGGACAGTGAATGTGCTGTGTTGGGTTTTTTTTTTAAATCACCAGTTTAATTTCCATCATCCTGCAGAAGTGCAAGGGATTGTACAAGGCAGTGAAGGTACCTTCTCCGCCCCCTTGCCAGGCCACGGGCTTCAAAGATTTACTGGCCTTTGTTCACTCAGCTTCAAGTTGATGCTCGCTGTTTTAAGAGCTAGCAACTTTGCTATGAGAAAAGAAATGAATATTAGGATTCCCTGGACCAGTTTTCATATTTGTGCAAAATCTTGTAATGCACCCAGACTTCAAAAACCCATAAAATCTCTCCAGGAACTTGGGGTAGGTTTGCAAAAGAAAGGGATGAATGGCTGGTTGTGGGAAAGGCTCTCAGGATTCTTTTGTCTGGATCACAGTCAGCTGAGGAGGGAACTTTTCTGTGCAGGAAGAGAGTGACTTGATACCTAGGACTTCTGAAGAGCTCTGTGGGATCAGGGCAAAGCTCCGTCCAGTCCAGCATCCCGTTGCCAAGCGGGACAATCCACCAGAAGCTCCACAGAGGTGAAATCCCCCACCCTCTGCAGCATGTATTGAGCCAGGCATGGCTTCTGCACATGAAGGTTTCCTTTAGCTGTCCTGGCTCAGAGCTGTTGATTGACCTTCTGACCTTTGTAAATGTGCCTCCTTTCCTTGGGAAAGGATGGAAGGCGAGGGGGCAGCATAACAGAGCAGTGATGATGGCTTGGGGTGGGGGGAACTTGCCTTGGAGAACCTTCTGATAATAATTGAAATAACATTTTGGCAAATTTGAATAGAGTAAAAATAATGCAAAATGCACCAGATTTGAAGTCTAAACCATGTATAGGCGCTGGAATTTGTCCCTGCTAACACAGCTGATTAGCCCATCGAACACAACTGATTTGCAGCACAACCACCCTGACAGTTATAAGCAGAGACTTTATCTACCTACGTGGGGTGGAAAATTCCCCACAGTAAAATACACCATTGGAAAACATTCCAAAGAGGGGTTTAGATAAAAATATGGAGCAGAGGTCCATCAGTGGCTATTAGCCGCAGTGTGTGTGTATATATAAAAATTTTTTGCCACTGTGTGACACAGAGTGTTGTTCTGGATGGGTCTTTGGCCTGATCCAACATGTCTTCTCTTATGTGACACAAAGTGTTGGACTGGATGGGCCATTGGCCTGATCTAACATGGCTTCTCTTATGTTCATTTGGGGAAATTTTCTGCTCCACATCACTGTAACGTATCATGTTCTTGTGTTGGGCCTGAATATGTTGCAAATCCTTTCCTGCGGTGTGCCAAAGTTCTTGTGTTTCCCTCAGCTTCCTCTACACTCTGTATAATTTTATAAACCATTTTTGTGTCTCCCCCCCCCCCCCCCCAAGTTGTCTTCTCTCCAAATTGGGAAGTCTGAGGCTCCTGTGTTTCTTCACTGTATACAATAACTTGGGCCTCCCTTTTCTGGCTCTGCAGGGCCCTTTTTGGGAGGGGAGCAGCCAGTCTTTCAGGTTCCTACTTCTTGGAGGGCTGACTTTGGCTTTCACTGCAGTGGACTCAGCATGTCTTTTCCCCCCAGATCTGGAAGAGGTGTGGGTTGCATTTCTGTGAAGCACGATGACAGGGTGTCTCTTGTTGGGCCTGATCCCTGCAATAGCGCAGGCTGCTCTTCCTCGGGCTTCAGTGTCTTTAGCACCAGTGGAAGGTGCTGGTTATGTGCTCAGGCCGTTCGTTCTTCACAGGGCTGAGGCTGCTGCAATGGAGCAACAGCAGCAGGTTCTGCAGGGTGGTGAAAAGAAATGGCAGGTTGGGCAGCCTCGTTCCACTTGCACTGCCCCCACCCCAGGTACCCTCCTTATCACCCTCTCTCTTTTCTGATTGGTGCAGGGGCTTTCAGAAAGTACAGGAATGATAAGCAGGAAGAAGGACGGCTCAAATAGTCACGCCCACAAGGTGAATCCCATCGGCCTTTTCGGTTGCTGAAGTGAAACATGTTCTTCTTCCCTCATTGGATGCCTGGACCAAGAAATGCCTTCAGGGGATGCAGCCCAGGTAGGATGGGGTAAGGGAAGTGTAGAGTGGAGCTTTCTCGGGCTATCGCTGCATGCAGTTTGTTTAATTCTCTCCTCCTTCCCTCCCTCCCTCCCTCCGTCCCGGTGGTCTGTGGGGGGATGTGCTTAAGGCTGGCCCTGTGCAGGATATTTAATTATTTAGGTGTGTGTGTTTGGGGGAGCAGGTTTCCCTCATTTGTGTGCAAATCGTGGTACATAAATAGTGGCTTTCAAGTGGAGACCAGGGAGTGTGGGTTGGGCATCTCTGGGTGTGTGTGGTGCACAAGGCAGTGTTGACCAGGCCTGTGTGTTGCAGCAGGTGACGCTTGAGCCCCTCCTGGACTGCATCTCCCTGGAGAGCCTGCAAGGAACTGGCGGAGGTGGTGATGGAGAACTACGAGCTGGTCACTTCCCTGGGTAAAGCGGCTTGGCCTCGTTGGGGAAATGCTGGGGGGGAGGGGGCTGGCAGCTGTGAGCAAACTGCTTCACTAACCCACCAGCAGTGAATTGGGATGGCTGAGGGGCATTCTGGCACCAGGGCAGGCCAGTTGTCTGACTCGGAAGACCCAGAAGGGCTCTCTCCTCTCCTCTCCTCTCCCTGAGCAGCAGGACAGAGTTGCTGCAATCTGGTCCCTGTGGGGAGAAGCTAGGGCTCCCGTGTCCAGCGCAGGCGAGAATCAGTGGCGTGCCCCCCAGCCCTGGTTGGGTCTTGCCGTGCTCTTGCTTTGGGGCTGCCAGAGCAGAAGTGGTGGTTCTCATGTCAATATCTGGTCAAAGGTGAGAGGCCGCAGAATGGACTGTCCTGAGTGAGGCCTTGGCTTTGGGTGAGACGATTTGGGGGGATCTTTGGCATTCTGCTTGTCTCCCACTTGGCTGCCCCAGCAGGTGCCAAGAAGTCAGACGTGCTGAGGGCCCTGGGCCTCCTCCCTGTCTCCCAACAGCAGTGATCAGCCCGGGTTCTGTGTTGTTGTGCAGGCTACCCGGTTCTCAAACCTGATCTCTTGTCTCGGATTGAGCGTGCTGGAGAGCCATGCCTCGGTGATCAGCTGGACTCTGCCAGAGGGATTCCACAAGACCCCTGTCCAGGTGAGCAATTGGGCAAGCTCCCACACCTGGTCTTATGACCACTGTTGGATCCTGAGAACAGGATGTCTTCAGGAGGCCCCGCCTTGTCAGGCTAAGCTCCGCCTCCACTGAGTCGACTCAGCTGGACGAAAGGAGCCTCCAAGTCTTATTTTGCCCTCCAGTATTTTCACATTATGCCTGGAGAAAAGGCACAGCACTTTCCCCCAGAAATCTTGCTGTGCTGCTCTTGGACAGCTGGTAGGTGTGTGATTACCAGCTGTGAGAAGAAATGCTTTGTTTCTACCAGATGCAGTTACCATAGCACTGAAAAGTAATGCACTTTTCTGAAAGTGACATAACTGGCTTGAGCTTAATTCGTGGCCAAGGCCTTGAGGGTGGGCATAGGTGAGCCCCACTCTGGCTTGCCTGGCTTCACTTTCGCCTCATGGCCTTCAGGTTCTCTGATGGTGGAGGGCACATTTGCAGCCGGGGAATCCCAGCTCTGTAGCCACCTAAAATGGCCTGTGCTGTATAGAAAGCAGAAAAATAGACTGTGCTTCAACTGCAGATTGTATTATTAGCAGAAATGACTTATAAAATTTATTTTAAACTTTTTTTAGCTGCCTTTCTTCCTTACAGAACTTAAGGGGGGTTTGCAACAGCGATAAAATACATAAATATAAAACACAGAATTTCAAATAGCAAATCAGGATTGCTAGTAAACTTAACCAAATGCGGCTCTAAATAAAACAGTCTTTGCTGCCTCCTAAAAACTGAAAGGGGCCATATGTTCATATGAAACTGCCTTATACTGAATCAGACCCTGGATTCATCAAAATCAGTCTTGTCTACTCAGACTGGCAGCGGCTCTCCAAGGTCTCGAGCTGAGGTTTTTCACACCTATTTGCCTGGACCCTTTTTTGGAGATGCCGGGGATTGAACCTGGGACCTCCTGCTTCCCAAGCAGATGCTCTACCACTGAGCCACAGCCCCATTCATGGCTCTCCATGGTCTCAAGCGGAGGTTTTCCACACCTACTTGCCTGGACCCTTTTTTGGAGATGCCGGGGATTGAACCTGGGACCTTCTGCTTCCCAAGCAGATGCTCTACCACTGAGCCACCATCCCTCCCCTAAAAAATGACTCCATAGTGCTGAACTTATGAACATATGAAGCTACTTTCTACTGAATCAGACCCCCCTTGGTCCATCAAAGTCAGTCTTGTCTACTCAGACTGGCAGCGGCTCTCCAAGGTCTCAAGCTGAGGTTTTTCACACCTACTTTTCTGGACCCTTTTTTTTGGTTGGAGATGCCGGGGATTGAACCTGGGACCTTCTGCTTACCAAGCAGATGCTCTACCAATGAGCCACCATCCCTCCCTCACGGCAGCTTACAGCATCAGTAAAATACCTAATAATAGAATACTTAAAACCAGAATCTTAAAATCCCAATTTAGGCCTGTTTTGATCAAGTGCAGTCCTAAATCAAGCCACCTTCGCCTGCCTTCTGGAGATCAGAAGTGAGGGAACCAGGCTCCCCTCCCCGGAGAGAAGGTGTTCCATAATTGTGGGACTGCCACACAAAAGGCCTCTCCCGTGTCTTCTTTGATTGAGGGGAGGGCCACCAATAAGGAGCGCCTCTCCCTATGACCTTAATTCCTGGGCAGGAACATCTCGGGGAAGAAGGTCTCAAGCCACGTTGGGCTTTAAAGGTCTGGTCTGACGATGCACTAAAATAGTGGAAGGAGTGGAAGCCTTTGAGCTAAGCTTACAGAAGTTGCTGTTTGGGATTTTTGCTGCTGTGGTGATCTGTGCTTCCCTCGTGGAAATGTGGAAGGGCTACCGGCAAGTCCTGTCCCTCCTGCCGCTTGTATCTCTGGCCAGGGATCTTTTCTACAGGGAGCTTCAGTCCCTCCATGCCCTTAGGGGTGTGTCCTGTTCATTGAGCCCCAGAGGGCACTGAGGTCATCTGGGAAAAACCAGCTGAATATCCCTGGGCCAAGGGAGGCCAGACTGAAAGCCACCCGGGACCGGGCCTTCTCTATTACTGCTCCACTACTGTGGAACCAACTCCCTGAGGAGGTGAGGGCCATACGATGTTTAGAGGGATTCCGTAGGGCCTGTAAGACCCACCTTTTCAAGATGGCCTTCAACTAGCGAAAAAATTAGTGAAAAAACTTGTGACAAAACTAGATATGCTGCTAGAAATGCTTTTATTCTTGAAATGTTTTTACTTCTGAAATTTATTGAAACTTGTTTATAATGCCATACTGTTATGTGAATTTTAATACTTTGTAATTGTTTTAACCGTGTTTTATAATTATAACTGATGTAATGTGTGTTTTATGTTGTGAGCCGCCCTGAGCCTGCTCCGGTGGGGAGGGCGGGATAGAAATAAAAAATTATTATTATTATATTATTATTATTATTGTCTTCTCTCATCTGCTCAGTGGTGGCCTCCTCAGCTAACCAGACCTTCTCTATCCCTGCATCAGGTTATCGGTTTTTCAAACCCGAAGGCTTGTCTTGGATTGAGCGGTGGGAAGAGCTGGGCATCGCGGACCGTCAGAAGGTAGAAGAAAGCAAGCTGTGCACTGGCTCCTGCCAAGGTGGGGAAAGGTGTCTCTCCGGAGGCAGCTAACAGGCCAGGGGGCCTTTGTTTCTCTCCGATTTGCTTGCCTCTTGCTCTTTCCCGGTGGGATGATGGGATGGACTCGCATCTTGCTTATTTGAAGCCTTGGCCTGCTGCTCTCACACCTAAATTATTCTTGAGGCAGCTGTTTTTTAAAAAAGAAATATGTACATATTCTTAATAAGCAGTTAAATGTGTAGCACGTTTGGTTTCATCTTCTGATTTTTTGCCTGCCTGGCCACATGAACTGTTCCCGTGTCCTATGGGGCATGTGAAGCTGAGTATGTGTAACTTGCCAGGGTCACCCAGTTGGTTCCAGGGTTGAGCGGAGATCTGGTTCAGAGATTCCCTGCCTGTCCACCGAGCGGCAGGCAGGTTTTGTGTGGATCAGCTGAAGCCCGCTGCTCAAGGGCAGCTGCTCCGTGGAACAGACCATGCACATTCTAGGCTGTTCTAGATCAAATGTCTTAATGGAGCATTAAAGATGTCCAGTGCAGCATCTTGAAAAAAAAAGATAGTCGTCAGGCTGCCCTCTAAGCTGTCGACCCCACTCAGCCCCTCTCAGTCCTGCATTTCTCAGGGCCCATTCCAGGATTTCAGAGGTTATACTCTGCTTGGGATGCGGACTGTTCCACTCATCAGGGGAAGCAAATGAGAGGGCCCGTTGGCAGTCCTGCGCTTCTTTTTTCTGCTTCCTGTTCTGCCTCCAAGGGCTGTTCCACTTGGGGTTTGGGCCGGGCTAATAAAAGTTGGTTCCTTGGTTTGATGCAGGAGCGGATTTCATTTGCTGTTCTCCCTCGTAAATGCTGATCTCGCTTGTGGCTGGCGTGGGCAGTAGTGCCCTGTTCAGTCTTTCCTTTTATTTATTTCTTGGAACATTTATTTCCTCCCTTTCCTCGGGGCTCAAGACGACTTACAGTGATAATGAAAACATGTCCAGGTGGCACCCAGGATAAAACAGCCAACCCCATCTCACTTCCCCCTCCCCACTGTCATTTATACCCCCTCAAAGGCTCAGGCGAACCGGCAGGAGATCTCTGGGGAGGGGAGCCCAAGTGCAAAAGGCCTTGGTGGGGGGAGCCAACAGAGGGCTGCCTGTTGGGACACTTCCTTGCTGCTTAAACTTGCTGGGATGTCAAAAGGGAGCTTTGAAGCCCAGCACTTCCTTTTGCACTGGCGGTGGGGGGGTGGGCAGGACTCCGGGGTTCAGCATAAGTTCCTTGCAGACAGACAGTGAGCTCTGCCTTGAGCAGATCTGACAGACTCTTCCCCCTTTTCCCCTCCAGGAGCAGCTGGACGTAGCAAGGCGATCAAGGAAGAGGAAGGCGGGCAGAAGGGCTTTGCGGCGAGCCTTGAGCGCTACCAGCTCTTCCCGGACAGCTCCCGAGCAGGGCTGTTCCTGGCCCCCAACGCCGCCCAGCTGCGCGCCCCGCCCCGCGTCAAGAAGGAAGAGGTGGCCTCCTGCGAGCCAAGCCTGTGTGGTCCCGGCCGCCCGTCCCAGGGGCTGGGGTCGGGGCCCTTTGCCTGCGTGGTGTGTGGGAAGTGCTTCCGGCAGAAGCAGGGCCTCATAACGCATGGGCGCATCCACACCGGCGAGAAGCCCTACCCCTGCCTGGAGTGCGGGAAGCGCTTCCGCCAGCGCCCCAACCTGCTGACCCACCAGCGGGTGCACACGGGCGAGCGCCCCTTCCCTTGCCTGCGCTGCGGGAAGCGCTTCAGCCAGAAGGCCAACCTGGCGGCCCACCAGCGCACCCACGCCGTCCAGGAAGGGCTCATTGCGCCCGAGCCCAAGGCTCCCGTGCAGCGCGGGAACCGCCACGCCGAGAAGCCCTTCCCCTGCAACGTCTGCGGGAAAAGCTTCAGCCAGCGGCCCAACCTCATCACCCACCAGCGCATCCACACCGGCGAGAAGCCCTTCGCCTGCACCGAGTGCGGGAAGCGCTTCAACCAGCGGGCCAACCTCATCACCCACCGGCGCATCCACTCCGGGGAGCGGCCCTTCCCTTGCGCCACCTGCGGCCGGCGCTTCAGCCAGAAGGGCAACCTCGCAGCACACCAACGCACCCACTCGCAGCAGCGCCCCCACGCCTGCACCTGCTGCCCCAAGCGCTTCAAGGGCGAGTCGGCGCTGCGCGCACACCAGAGAACCCACCGGCAGGTCTTGGGGGCAGACCCTCTGCCCGGCACCCTCCTGGCCGCTCCCAGCCTCCAGCAAGCTCTCCCTGGGGACCCCGCCTCGGTCGCTCAGCGGGCAACACCAGCCCCCCACCAGGATCTGGCTGGAGATGCTGCCGCTGGCATCCACCGGCCGGCCACCTCTGGGCCACACGGTGCCCCTCACGGGCAGAGCCTGCCTGGCGACCCTCCTCCTGCCCCACATGCAGCAGGGCCCCCCGGGCACCTCCAGGGAGTGGCGCCAGGCTCTGAACCGGGCCCCAAGCTGAGCGCCCCCCTGCCAGGAATGGATCCTCACGCGGAGATGCTTCATTGCCAACGCCGACTGAGCCTGCCGGGGCTGCCCACCTCCAGCACGCCCCTCGTGCCCCCCATGGGGCAGGTCCAGCCGGTCACTGCCAAGCAGAAGAGCCTCCCTGGGCCCCGGTCCGCTGCGGCCGAGGTGCCCAGCGAGATGCTGCATTGCCTCTGCCACGCCAGCAGGGCCTCTCTGGTCATCCCTCACCCCCCGCATCTGGGGCAGCTGCAGGCGGGGAGCAGAGACACCCCCGGTCGGGCCTGGCTGGGCATCCCCTGCCCCCCCCGGGCCCTTCAGCTCCAGCAGGGGAGCCAGGGCCACCCGGCCGCCCCCAACCCCAGACTGTGCTCCATCCCAGACTCCTTGCGATAGCTTCCCCCAGCAACCGGCTGCGAGGGGGAGGGGCAGCATGGCTCATGCATGTGCCGGAAACCGGAGTCCCGCCCCCTCCCTCCCTCCCCCCTGCAGCAGCCGCCTCGTGTTGGGACACCAAGGGCCCTCCGCCAGCTCCTCCGTCTCCTGGCGGGAGGCTGGTGGGGCCAGTCGGGACACCTGCGTGGAAAGAGCCCTTCAGGCAGAAGCACCGGGTGCCAAGGATGTGGCTTCAGCCCACTGCTCCCCTCCCCTGCCCAATGTTATTTGTTCTCCCGGCCGGCAGAACCAGGCCGGCTCCCTTCACCCAGCAGCTCTTCCTTCCTCCACCGGCCCTGCAAGACAAGAGAGAGGGGAGGGGCAGCAGCCTTCCCAAGGTGCCTCCTGGACCGCCCTGCCTGTCCCCACTGTGGGCCTGCAACTTTGCCAACACGGACTCAGCCAGCTGGGGAGCCTGTGGGGGCAGCAGAGCCAGTCCCTGCCTTCGAGTCTGCCTGAGATGGTGGGGCTTGGCACACAGTGAACTTCCAGTGCCTCCCAGCCTCCAGGAGCAACATCTGGTGCGTCTTGGGGATTTTGTGCCTCTTCTGCTGCGCTTTGGCAAGAGAGGAGCAGACTAGACTGAGCCGAATGAGGGGCCCTGCAGAAGCCCCCCTGCTGGCAGAGGCTGCCGCGAAAAAAGCCTGCTGCTCCCAAGACCCAGTGGCGAAGAAGTCCAGCCCCACAAGCTCCGGAAGGGACATGGCTGGTCAGCTTCTGTGTGGCAGACGGAGGGAGGATAGGTTGGGAGGGCCTCTGCCTCCCTGGAAGAGCAGGCGGTGCTGTGGTGGGGACTGCCGGGGGCGGGAAAAGGCGCAGGGGCCTGTGTGCTTTGAAAGCAGGTTGGACTGCTGAGATGCTGCAGTGGCCTGGGTGGGTCTGGACTCTTGGAGCTGACAGGAAGGCAAAGACGCCTAGCTTGCCCTTGGTGGGGGGGGGGGTGAGAGGGGAGTGGGGCTGGGCTCAGCACAAAGGGGGGGCAGCTTGCAGGACAGGTCAGTGCCAGTAGAGCCTGGGGGGCCCAAACCCACCCCCTGCCCAGCCATGCGGCCATTTCTCTTCCTTTCCCAAGCAGCCTGTGTTTGTCAGACAGCATGGAAACACGCGAAATGTGGGCGGTGGGGTGTGGCGGAAGCGTTGACCAAAGAGGAGGGTGTGCAGATGGGCCGGGGGGGGGGGGCGCTTTGGCCATTCCTCTACAAGGGCGGGTTGGTGGAAGGGCAGGGGGCCTGAGGCAGCCGCAGAAGCACTTTACAGATGCCCCCCCGTTAACAGTTGGCCCTCCTCACCCTCCCCAGTTTATTGTCAGTGTAGCTTCCCCCTCCCCCATCGTTGCCTCTTGTCTGCAGAGGCTGTGCTTGCCTAGTGGGTAGATTCTGTCTGTGCGTTTGTGTCGTGGGCAGCCTGTGCACTCGTGGGGGCTGGTGCCCCTCCTGCCAGTTGAGCAGCTGCTAAAGCCCCCCAGCGAGGGAGGGAGGGGGGAGTCTGTGCCTTAAGATCTCTGGTTCTGATGGAATCAGGTGGAGCTTGGTTTTTGGACCACGGCTGGAGGCTGCGAAGGAGAGTGGCTGGCTGCAAATCAGTTTGGCGCTCCTGGGTGGGTGGGGGGAGAAGAGGGGGTGTTGCTTGCGGGGCACCCCAGAGAAGGGGATGGCAGCCAGACACCCCTTGCCTCCTGGGCCAGAGAGGGCCACAGCTGAGCCCAGGTCTGGAGCACCACAGGGAAGGAGAGCCGAAGGGGCCAAGGAGGGAGAGACAGGATCTCCGGCCAGCTGACACCCAGGCGGCTCTCTTGTCACGTTTGGGAGCTGTTTGAGCTGCTTACGCATCCCCAGACTCCTCAGAGTTCTTGGCCTTTCAGTGGCACGCTTCCTCTTGACCAGGCCTTGTCTTTGCACTTAGCCTTTAAGGTGGAGCATTCTCCCAGCTGCTGATGGGGGCGGGGGGGGGGGGGAGGCAGCCGTCCAAACACCCCGGGGCTGGGCTCTTCCCTGGTGACAAAAAGAAAGGAATTGGGCTTTGCAGACCAGCAACATCCCCTTGGAAGCTGGGCAAGGTGTGTGCATGCGGAGGGGCCCAGGTAGGCCCTGAGCCGCTGAAGCCGGGTTGTGTGGAAGGGAAGGGGCTGGAGCCCCTGCAGTCGGTCCGCTCGGGCACTGGGAGCTACTTCTGGAGGCACCCCCTGGAAACTTGGCAGGGCTGGAGGACAGAGCAGCGTGTGGCTGAGCCTTGCAGGGCAGCAGGGAAGCCAGCCGGAGAGCCAGTGGGGAGGCTTTGATTCCTGGGGATGATGCTGCTGCCCCCCCCTTCCTGGAGAGAGCCAAGCCGAGCTTCTTAGGGGTGAACTGAGCGCTTGGCTGCAGGCAGGCAGACACACCAATCAGTCACGGGCTGGGGAGGGCAGCGGTATCCTCTTGGCGCTTCTCCGGAGACCCCCCCAGCAGTCATCCTGTTGGCTGCTCCTCAGACCTCTTGAACCAAAAGCGAGGGCCAACAGCAGGCTTTTTGGTCAGAGCATGTGCAGAGCAGAGATGCCCGGCGTGCCCCCCTGGGAGGTGGTGCTCAGTGGCGCATTCCAGGGAGAGGTCTTCCTTGGGTCCAGCTTGCCTGCCAAGGCAGAGGCTGCTTTGACTTTGTGCCCTGGGGGTTCTCCCAGGCTTGGGGGGGGGTTCCTTGGGCTGGGGGTGGGGGGCAGGAACGCCCTTCAAGGCCTGGGGGCTGCCAGTGGGGCTGAAACAAAGCTGCCCTCTGTGGAATCCTGCTCTTGGTCCACCCGGGTCAGTCTTGTCCTCTCAGGCTGGCAGCAGAGTGCTCTCTCTCCCCCTCCTGGGGCTCCTCAGGTGGAGGCCTATCCCAGCGCCTGCCACCCAGCCCGTTGAGGTGGAGATGCTGCTGGGGGTTGAACCTGGGACCTTCTGCAAGCCCAGCAGAGGCTCTTCCACTGAGCCAAGGCCCCTCCCCAAGGAAGCGCAGTGGCTGCCTGTCTACCCACAAGTGGGTGGTCCTCAGGGCTCCGGCATGCAAATAATTCTCCCCCTGGAGCTGGTCACCTGAGTCCCCTCCAGCCTCGGAGTGTTTCCCGGGTGGCAGACTGAAGGCCAAGTGGGCCATTCCACTTCTGGGCCAAGCAGCCCTCAGGGCACCTGTCCTTTGTGCCATCAGCTCCTCCCCCGGAGGGGGCGTGGCCCCTGCCCACAGCAGGCCTGGGATAGCCCTAGGGCCAGGCCTCTGTTCTCCCCCCCCCCCTGCTTGTGTGGAAGGACCGACACTTGGCAGGGTGGGGGGAGGGAGGAGCCCCTGGTCTTCAGGAGGGGGAGGGGGCCCTTTAGCCATTGCAGCTCCCACCCATGGTCTCGGCCACTAGTCCACCGCTAAAGGACCATGGAGGGCTGGAGTTCCGGGGTTGCAGGCGGGCTGCTGGTTTTTCTCTGAGGCCCAGTTAAACTAGATCCATGGCTGTAATTCCTCGCTTCCCAAATGGGTTGGCATTTGCTGTGTGGAGTATTGCTCAGAGGTACGCCTCTCGTCCCTTGTGACAAGTGGAAGGGCTCCCACCCTGCCCTCTGGGGCTGAGAGGAGGGGGCAAGAGCACCAATGCCCTGGGGAGGGCAAGTTCCAGCCTGGGCACAAAGCACAGAAGGCTTGTCTTGCTGAGTCAGACCAAGGGCCCCGAGAGCTGGCTTTGCCTGGGTCCACCCAGCTGCCTGGAGGGCAGGCTTCTGGTTGGCGTTGGGGGCTGCCTCCCCCCCCCCCCCAATGCTGCCATGGGAAGTTACCCCTTTTCAACAGACATCTCTGCGTTGGCCATCACCCCCTCTCATGCTATGGCAACAAAACCCATAAATGACTGATTCATTGTTGGCTGAGACTTTTGTTGGTCCGGAATGCCCCACCTACTGATCTGACCAGATTTGCTTGATGCCTGGGCCTGGTGTGTGGGCCTCAGGTTCACAGGGGGGGTTGTTGGGCATAGGGGGCAGCCCAGGGGGAGAGATTGCCATACCTGCAGCTGTAGCCCTCATCTGTCGTGTGGGCAGGAGCCCTGCCCGGTGCCTGCACCCTCTCCCCACACCGTTCCGTGAGCTGCCTCTGAGAAACCCCATTGAAAACTTCACCCCCATTAACCAGACGGGCCCCTTAGGGCTATTCCAGCTGTATTATTAAAATTATAATTATTATGTTTTATTATTATTTTCTGAGCTATGTTGGTTTGCAATAAAGGCTTTCTTACAGTTTGGGGAGTGTTTTGCTTGATTGCACCAAGGTTGCCTCATCCTCTAGATCTGGCCTGGGGGGAAGGCGCTGTCGTCGCCCTGGGGTGGGAGGTGAGAAGAGAAGTCATGTGAGCGCTGTCTTTACGTACTTGAAGGGCTGTCGTATAGAAGATGGTGTGGAGTTGGTTTCTACGGCCCCAGGTCAGACAAGAACCGACTGGTTGGAATTAAATCAGAAGTGTTCTCGGGTTGAAATTAACTCAAAAGTGTTTTCGGCTAAATATTAGGAAGACTTTCCTGACAGAATGATTCCTGGAGAGGTGGTGGGCTCTCCTTTGGAGGTTTTGAAACAGAGGCTAGATGGGCATCAGACAGAAATGCAGATCCTGTGAATCGGGCAGATCATGAGAAGGAGGGCAGGAAGGTTGCATAAGTGCTTAGCTCCTGCTGCCCAGGGAAATGCTGTTTCTCAAGTCATTCTCCAGACTAACCATACCCACCACCCCCTTCAGCCTTTCCTTGTAAGGACTTCTCTCTAGACCTCTTGCTGTCTTCGTTGCCCTTCTCTGGACATGGCCCAGCTTGTCTATAGCAGAGGGGTTTGTGAATTTCCTGCATTGTGCAGGGGGTTGGACTAGATGACCCTGGAGTCCCTTCCAACTATATGCTGCTATGATTCATTTGTTACGAGGGCTGGATCTCACATAAATGCCACTTTGTAGGGCTTGACTATATATGCCATAAAATGTAACTCAAAGTAGCAGAGGTGTAAACTTTATAAAGATTATTTCAGATGTCGAATGGCAATAGGCTTGATTGGCTTAGGTGTGATATGTTGAGGGGTAGTAGGTGTGGAGATATCATTGGTAATAAGACAGGAAACCTAGGTCTCATTTTAGTCCAGGAGGATGCAAAGAATAAGTGGACATAAGTCTGAAGAAGTGAGCAGTCAAAAGCTTATACCCTGCTGCAAATTTTGTTAGTCTTCAAGATGTCACTGGACTCTCGCTATAAGAAACCACAACGTTCAAAAACCAGTGGGGGGACATTTTAACCTTCCAGGGCATTCAGTCGGTGATCTAAGAGTAGCAATTCTCTTGCTAAAGATTTCAGAGGGGGATTAGAATGCTGAATTGCAACTGATAATGAAGCTCCATGCATCCTCCTGGGGGGAATTGAGACCCAGGTTTCTTCTCTCATTACCAATGGCTACTATCATTATTTGGCATCTGAAACCACTATAAAGACAGCTGGACTCACATTCAAGCAAAGCAGGAGTCAAGTTGCACCGTTAAGACCAACCAATTTTTATTTAGAACGTAAGCTTTCGTGTGCTCTTAAGCACACTTCAGATCAGACAAGGCTGGATCCTGCTTGGATCTATCACATTCAAGCAGTATCTGAAGAAGTGAGCAGTACCTCATGTAGGTTTATGTCCCGCCACAAATTTTGTTAGTCATTAAGGTGCCCCTGGACTCTTGCCCTCTAATAAAGATTGCAAGCTGTGCTGTTTGGTATCTTTTTTTCCATCTGTTAGAAGAGGAAAGGGTGAGCTCTCCAAGTTAAATAGTGTGTTGCTTTCAGACAGGACAATCCACACTCTGCTACTGATGCGAAAGGTATTTCTAAATACTTCACCATCTCCCTCCAGTCATTCAACCATGGGATCCAATCCAAGCATTGTAATTCTTATTCAGGGTCTTTTTGAAAGAGAATGAAATCCTAGATAGGTAGAAGTCTAATATTTTTTTTAAAAAACTTTTCCGAATAAGTCAAAATGATTCCCCTTTATTTCCCCTTGTCCCGTCTCTTTCATGCCCTCCTTCCTTTTTCAATCTGCTTGTAGGTGTGACCAGGTGAGGTGACTCAAAGCAAACAGCAGAGCAGGGCTTGTCAGAAGAATCTCCTCCACAGCCCAGGAAATACCTGGAATAAAACGTGTGGGTTTTAAGGGCCCATGGGACAGGACTCCCTTTCCTTGCGTGCCCCCTGCCTTTCTTTCCACCTCTCTCCCTCCCAATGAGGGAAGAAAGACTTGGCAATGCAGCAATAGCCCCAACTGGAGAAAGGAGAAGAGGGCAGGGGAGCTTTTCTCTGGTGCACGTGCGTACTCTTTTCTGTCCCCCCCTAATTTCTTCTCCAAAGGAGGGAAGAGGCTTGGAAGAGAGCAGTCCCAGTGGAGGGAGCTTTTCTCTGCTGCACGTGCGTGCGCTTTCTTTTTCCTTCCCCTTCCCCCCCCCCCCTCCCTAAAGGAAGAAGAGAGGCATGGCAGCAGTAGTGACTGGGAGAAGGAAGGGAAGCAAGAGGCAGCCAGTTGCTTGGGCCAGACACCAGACCTGCAGGGGACAGTTGTAGCCCACATGCCGCATCCTTGACACCTCTGGTCTATATCCCTCTTAAATTGTGGTGCCCAGAACTGACCACAATACTTAGATGAGGTCTAACCTCATCTAAAGTCAAGTGATGCTATCACTTTGCATGATCTGGACACCCATGCATCTGTTGGTACAGCCCAAAATCACACTTGCCTTTTCAGCTACCACGCCACAATGCTGACTCATGTTCAGCATATGGTCCACTAGTCTAAGACCCCAACAAGTCTCCCCATCCAATAATGATGCATTGGATTTTTCCTAGCTAAATGCAGAACTTTACATTTATCCCTGTTAAAATTCAGTTTGTTCGTTTCAGTACAGTTTTCCAGCCTGTCAAGATCATCCTGGATCGTGACTCTGTCTTCTACTGTATTTGCAACCCCTCCCAATTTAGTATTACCCACAAATTTAATAAGCATTCCCTCTATTCCTTCATCCAAATCATTTATAAAGATATTTTAAAAAAAGGGTTCAAATGGTCGGCTCAAGGGTGACTCAGCCTTCCATCCTTCCGAGGTCAGTAAAATGAGTCCCCAGCTTGCTGGGAGGAAAGCGTAGATGACAGGGGAAGGCAATGGCAAACCACCCCATAACAAAAAGGCTGCCAAGAAGATGTCATGACGTGACGTCACCCTATGGGTTGGTAATGACCCGGTGCTTCCACAGGGGACTACCTTTACCTAGCAGCCTGATGTATGGAACTCTTTGTGGTTGCAAATGTTCCCCCTCAAACCCTACAAAATGGAGCACTCTGGTGTAGTTCAATAATCTGGGCTATTTAACTTTACTTGCTACAAGATCACTGTGGGTAGCTGTCTTAGTCTGTAGCCGCAGAAAACAGCAAGCAAAAGTCCAGTCGTGCCTTAATGGCTAACAACATGGGTGGGCAGACCTGAGCTTCTGAGTCACTCTCAGTTCAGGATCTGAGGTAGTGAGCAGGGACTCACGAAAGCTCCTCCCCTCCCACCAGTTTTGTTGGTCTTTAAGGCTCTGGACTCGCTCTTTTTGACTTGCTGCTGGCTGTGACATAGGAACAAGATTGGGTGGGGGGATAACTGACTGGGATATTTGGCTGTTCCTCAAAGGATGTTTGATTCCTACCAGACGCAGGGTGCTTTGGGCTCTCAAAAGCTTCTACCCTGGAAGTATTGTTGGTCCCTGAGATGCTGCTGGCCTTGAATCCAGCTGTTCCTCCACAAAGCTGATCAGCCAAGAGCCTGGAGGAAGGTGAACTCACAGATGTGGCTTTGCTTGTCAGGGGGAAGAGAGGAGGGGAAGTGGAAGGAGGGAAGGGAGCAGAGAGATTTGCATTCTTTGCCGCTGGAAAAAGGCCTGTCTGTGATGGGTGCGCTGAAGGCTTTTGGGGGTGGGGGGAGGATTCAGATGTGCCCCCAAACTCAACTCACTCCCAGAGAACAAAGTGGTGTCTCCTTTCGCCCACCCCAGGGTAGGGATATTGGTGGCCCTTCACAGTTGGATCGCCCTTTGTATAGGCATAAAATTTAGAACGAGGAAAACTAAAAAGGTGCATATATAAAGATGACGCAGTTTCCGCTGCCCCCCCCCCCCCCGTCAGGCCAGTGCAAGGAAGAGCCCTGGGGCCATCACTTGAGTCTCCTGTGATATTCAGACCACTGCATTATAGTTGCTGTTATGGCAACTGATGCGTTAACTGAAGCTGTGTCTCCAAAGGCCCTTGAGTGCCTCTGCAGGCTGGCCAGAGCCCCACTGCAGTCCTGTGGCCCTATGGAAGGCCGGTGGGTTTCTTGTGAAAGATCACCTCTCTCTGTCATATCCCTCTGCCACATCTTTGAGCAATTCAAATGTGAAAATCTCATGGCTTCTAAGTCGTGTACTTTGAATTTACCAGTGGACGTGACTGCAGGTTCACCTGCTAATGAGCTTTATAAAATAACCCAGGGCTGTATTTAAAGAACTGGGCATGTTGGTGCCCAACATGTTTGTTCTCCTGAGGCCCTGGGACTACCTTTTCAGCATTAAATACCAAGACATTTGTACACGTTGAAGGTCCCCAAGGCTGGAATGGATGCTTTACCATCCATGGTGTCGACTGGACACAGGGCTGGCTTTGCCGCTTTGCAAACTAGGCAATTGCCTAGGGTGCTGGCCTTCTGGGGGTGCCAAGTTGGGCCCCCTCCATGTGACTCCGTGATGTTTCCATGCAGGGGGGAGGGCGCCAGACGGTCTAGAGCCGGCCCAGCCTGGACACGCTTCAAGGGTTCCCTGTTCCAAAAGAATTTGCTGGTGCCCTGCGGGAAGAAGCGAGACCCGAGCACATCTGGTCCTTGTCTGCCCACTGAAAGCTAGCCGGAGCGGGGAAGGAGTCTTTTTTGCCTTCGTTTGCTCTCATCCCGGCTTCTGGTGCGACAATCGAAGCTCAGCGGGCTTCCTTCCAGTTCTGATGGCCTCGTGACCTTCTGCACGGTGAAGTTTTTTGCAACCCTCTCTTGAGCGTCTCTTTGTTCTGTTGCGGCCCCTGCGCCTTTGGAGGGCAGCGCTGAAGGCTGAGCAACGGGGGGGCGGGGGGGCGGGGCTCTCGCTTGCTCCTCCTCCTCGGGGCGGCGGACTACAGTTCCCAGCAGGCCGTGCGGGAGTGTAAATCTTCAAAGGCTAACAAAAGAGCAGGCAGCCGAGCTGACAGGCGGGTCGGCGGAGCAGCCGCAGCCCGGGAGGGGAGCCCTCTCTGCCGCCGCCGGCCGCCTGCTTGCTGCCTCCCGTGCAGAGACACTGCGGCAACCCTCCCCGACTCCGCCGTCCAGCTGCGGGGAGGGGAGGGGGGCTCCAGGACCCCCAACCCGCCCCCTCTCTGCAGGCTCCGGCGGAGGACCGCACCTTCCCCCCCATCCCCCCCCCGGCTGCCGGGCGGGCGGGCGAGATGGCCGGAGAGGGGCTGCCGCAGGTAGGCCCTGCTGGGAAGGCGGGGGGGGGGCGAGCGGGAGTCTGCAGAGTTAGCAGAGCTGAAAGGCTCCCCTCCCCTCTCCTCCTGCTCGGGGGGGCTGCCGAGGTGGGCGGAAGGGGGGGAAGGCTCGGGGGGGGGGCGGCCTGGCGCTCCCCCCCCCCGCGGGCATTGCAGCCCCGGCCCTTACCCCGCCCCCTCTTCCAGACGGGGCTCCCCCCACCCTGGCCCCGGCGGCCCCTGGAGACTGGGAAGGGGGCGAGGCCAGATTGCCCCTGCTGGAGAGGAGGGAGGGAGGGAGGGAGTCAGGCTGGCCCTGCCTGCAGCCCCCCCCCCCCCGCCCCGAGCTCTGGCTGGCCCTGCACCCGGGGGAAGGGGGCAGGAGGCCCAGGGGTGCAAGGACTCTGAGCGGCACAGGGCTTGCCTTGCTTGACCCACTTGCAGGTGGTCTTCGGGCCAACCCCGCTAGTTTCTTCCGAGACAGCCAGGTGAGAAAGGGCATGGCCATCCTGAGGGACCTCCAAAATACTCCCCCCCCCTCCCAAAGAGGCTAGGAAGGACTAAACTCTTACTTGTGGGTCAGCCTGTGCGACTCCAGCACCACCTTAGAGGGGAGCAAGATTGTAGGGGCGTGGGATTTCGAAGTGTGGCTCCCTTCCCCAGCTACATTGACATTAAACCCCGAAAAACTTCCTTGGTCTCTGAGGTGCTCCTGGGGCTTGAATCTGGCCGCTCTCCTGCAGAGCAACACAGCCCCCCTCTGGCACTCTCAGCATCTCGATGTAGCACGGCGGGTGATGCAGCTGAGCTGGTGCAGATCTCTCCTTGGCAAGGGGAGGCCTTCAGCAGGGCTGTACTCGTTGCAGGTGCCCGTGGCCTTTGAAGACGTGGCCGTCTACTTTTCACCAGAGGAGTGGGCAGAGCTAGCAGAATGGCAGAAGGAGCTTTACCAAGACGTCATGGTGGAGAATTATGAGCTTGTTTCCTCTCTGGGTAAAGTTGAGCATGGGTTCTGGGGCATCTGGTGCTCAACTGGCAGCCATCCCCTCTGGGAATCAAAGGGCATTTTTTTACCACAACTACAAACCTAATGCCTTGTTTTAGAGGACACCCACCCTGCAGGAGGGACAGTTAGAAATGGGAGGGAGGGAGGGAGGGAGGGAGGGAGGAAGTCAGCCAGCCTCCGAGCTTCTTCCCAGGCACCCCTTTTCCAGTGTGCCAAGGAAACTGCAGGGGATCCAAGAGTCGATTCCCAGCACCCAGTACCCCATCATAGGTCTTGAAGGGGATCTCAGGGTGGGGGGGATTGGGATGGGGGCTGGTTCTGTGCTCAGTGGCATGCCAGTTGGACATGTGACCCAGCACAGCACCAGTGGGGGTGGGGGGGGAATGCCCTGCAGTCATTCCAAGAGAAACCAAAAGGGCTGGGGCAGCACTTCCTGTCCTCAGATGCTGACCCAAATGCTTCTCGGGCCCCTGCCCATCTCCTTGCAGAATGCCTGCTCTCTATTCCTGAACTTCTGTCTCGGCTAGCCCAGGGAGGGGCCCCGTGTGCTTCAGAGCCCCTTCTTCCTGCAGGGAACAGCAACTCCCCAGGTAAGGGCGTGGAATAGCTCAGGGTCCAGGGCTGTGGGCCATTGGGCACTTTCTCCCCCCTCGTGCTTTTGCCTTCCTTGAAGAGGGTGGCTGGAAGGGCTCGCCTCCCATTTCGGGCAGGCTGGCACAGGAGGGGGGCTTGCTGGAGCTGTGCCCCCCCTTCCTCAGCAGCTGCTTTGGGCTGGGTCTCAGAGCAGAGGGCAGGAAGCCACAGAGAGGGACTGGGGGCGGGGGGGGGCTTGCTGTGTCATGTGGCGGGAAGAGCTCGGGTGGGGGGGCCTGCATGGCTTGCCGCCATCCACCGCAGTCTTGTCCTGAGCCCAAGGCAGGCTTGCGGGGAGCTGCCCCTGAAGTTTCCCTTGTCTCCTTGCAGCCGGCAGAGCAGCCCTGAGCCTGAAGCAGGAAGGCGGCGAGTCCCCTGAGCTTCCACCCCCTGGGCTTGGCTCTGAGGAGGCGCTGAAGGGGCCCCATCCTCGCCACTCCAGGCCTGCAGGGAAGAGGCCCAAGACGGCCCGGTTGCAGGGCAGGCAAAAGCGAGCCAGGCCAGGACCAACTGCCAGGGATGCTGAAAAAGCGCAACGGAGCTGGAAGAAGGAGAAGTCCTATAAGTGCCCCCGGTGCCAGCGACGCTTCCTGAGCCGCCTCGCCTTGACCGCCCACCGGCGCCTCCACGTCCGGAAGTGGGGCCGGCGCTGCCCGCAGAGTGGGGGCCATTCGCCTGCCGCCTTAGACCCAGCCGTGCCTCCGGAGGGCCCCTTGGGCACTGGCGCCAGCCACGTTCCTTGCAGCCAGGGAGAGGGCAGCCTGCCTTTCTGGCCAGAGATGGCGCTGCACCAGCAGGCCCCTGCAGCACACAGCTTCAACCCCTGGCCCCTTGGCTATGGCCCCCCACCCCTGCCTGGCCCCCAGGCTCCAGGGCTGCACAGCAACGGGGAGTTCATCTGCGACCAGTGTGGCTGGAGTTTCCTCGGCTGGGAGGAGCTGGTCACGCACCAGCTGGTGCACATGGCGGCCGAAGGGATCGCAGGCTCCGTGCCCAAAGCTGGGGCCCTGTCCCAGATGGGGGGCGACCGGCCTTACGCCTGCACCCAGTGCGGGAAGACCTTCCGGCACAAGCCCAACCTCCTGGCCCACCGGCAAGTCCACACGGGCGAGCGGCGCTACCAGTGCCAGGAGTGCGGCAAGTCCTTCGGCAGCAAGGCCTACCTGGCCTCCCATCAGCACATCCACACCGGGGAGAAGCCGTATGTCTGCGGGCAGTGCGGCAAGAGCTTCCGCCACAAGCCCAACCTCCTTTCGCACCAGAAGATCCACACCCGGGACCCTCTTCCGCAACAGAGCCACCCCCTGGACACCTTCAGCAGGGAGAACTTCCAGATCCAGCTTCCAGTGGCGGGCTCCCCCAGGATGGAGGTGTTCCAGCCCCACCGACCCCCGCAGGACACCCCCGTCCCCTGCTTCCCAAGCGACACCCCCGTGCCTCAGCCGCAGCTCTCTTTGCCTCTCCCTCAGCCTCTGCTGGCAGCCGACCGTCCGTTCATCTGCCCGGTCTGTGCCAAGCAGTTCCGTTGCAAGCCCTACTTGGTGGCCCACCTCCGAATCCACACGGGGGAGAAGCCGTACGCCTGCAGCCGCTGCCCCAAGCGCTTTTCCCAGAAGTCCAACCTGGTTTCCCACGAGCGCCTCCACACAGGCGAGAAGCCGTACGCCTGCCCGCTGTGCCCCCGGGTCTTCAGCCAGGGCTCGAACATGCGTGCCCACCAACGCAGCCACAGGAATATCAGCGCTAGAGAAGCAGATGGCGGCCTTCTCCAGAGCTATCCCCCCCGCCAGACGCAGCAGCCTGCCTAGAGGCTCAATAGCGGCCTGTCTTCTGGTCCACAAAGCACAGCCTCTTTGCCTCCCCCTTCTGGCCCCCGTGTCCCTGGAAGGCTGGATGTGCCCAGCTAGGGAGGCACCAAACTCTTCCTCGGAGAAATTCTGCAAAATTCTAGTAACATTCTCTTTTCCAATTCTAGTCGGCCCGAGCAAAAGACCCCCCTCCCCCAAGCTTGCAGGTGAAGGACAACCGATAGGTCTTGTGCTGAAGCCAGATAGAGCTAATCCTCGTTTCTGATATGTGTGGAGCAGCTTTGGCACGCGTGCGGGCAAAGAAGCACTCTGCGCAAGTTCAGATATCTGTTTCGCCATTGTTATTACTTCACTTAGAATCCTAGAGTTGGAAGGGACCTCCAGGGTCATCTAGTCCAACCTCCTGCACAGTGCAGGAAACTCACAAATACTGGACTTCTTCCAGGCATGGCATTAGGTATCAGTTCTGAGGTTTAATCTTGGCCCCAGGGCTGAAGGCACCTTCAGGAAAGAGGGGCAGAGGCTAGAAAGAGCAGAATGCCAAGGAGCCAGTGGGAAAAAGAGGAAAGAGGCAACTGGGACTCTGGCACTGAAAAAACCAGCCACTTTGGGAGGCAACCGCTGAAGGAGGGTGCAGGTCAGGCAAGGGCTGGGGGTGGAGAGACATTAAAGACTCAGTTTCAGACTCAGTTTGGTAGGTTTGGTAACAAACAAGCCATTGCTTTCTGACTTTTTTTTCTAGGGGAGCAATTCCACGCACAAGCACGCTTTTGCAAATCGTAGCCTTTACGCCTCTAGTCCTTATCAACGGGGAGACAATTGTGAGGACATAGCCTTGGCACAAGGAGTTTTGCATGGTGACCGATCTCTCTTTCATTCCTTCGGGCCCCATGATCCCACTCCCCCCCCCCTTTGACATTCTTCTGCAGCTGCACCAATGCATGCATAAGGCTGGCTGGCTGGCACAGTTCCAACAAGGGCAGGACTTGGATGTGGGAAACTCCTCATGCAGAGAAATATTGCAAGGAAAGACCCCACTGGCTTGAAGATGAGCAGGCTCCTGTTTTTTCACTTAAATTTGCTCTGATTCCTGTTGTATAGACTTCCAAGAAATAAAGTAGTAAATGGCAGTTTGGAAAAGCTGAGCTGTTTGTGGCATCATGAATTTTGGCTCCTTCAGGGTGCAGCGGTTTTTGAATGACGGTGATGCTCGGCTTTTTTTTTTAGCAGGAACGCAGTTCCGGCTGGCTTGGCATCAGGGGGTGTGGCCTAATATGCAAATGAGTTCCTGTTGGGCTTTTTCTGCCCCAAAAGCCCTGGCAATGCTTGTGCATTACACCAGAAGTTGGGGGCTTAGAACATTAGTGGATGGGGCGGGTGGTGGAGGGCTGCGAGAGAGTTGGCCCAGGAACCAGAACTCTCTTCGGTGGGTAACACAGAAGCAAAGAGCTGGAAGGGATGTGGAGAGTCATCTAGTCCAGCCCCTGCACAAGGCAGGAAATTCACAACTCCCTCGGCCCCCTCAGTGACCTCTGCTCTGTGCTCAGAAAAAGGCAAAAACCCTCCAGGATCCCTGGGCCAATCCCTGGGGGAAATTTCCCTCTTGACCCCAGAGTGGCAGTCAACATTACCCCCTGGATGTATAAGAAAGGGCCACAAGAGTCGAGCACTGCAGCAGGGTGCCTTCTTCCCAGCATGTGTGAAGGCTCTCTTTCCGTAGCTCACCAGGGGCTTCCTGATACATTACCAAAACATCAGAAAAGCTCTGCTGGGTCAGACCAGGGAGGGTCCATCTAGTCCAGCCTCCTGTCTCACCCAGTGGCCAGCCAGTTCCTCTGGAGGGCCAACAACAGGGCAGAGAGGCCGAGGCCTTCCTTTGAGAAGAACCTCAGAAGAGCCCTGTTGGGCCAGACCAGGGAAGGTCGATCTAGTCCAGCCTCCTGTCTCACACAGTGGCCAGCCAGTTCCTCTGGAGGGCCAACAACAGGGCAGAGAGGCCGAGGCCTTCTCGAGAAGAACCTCAGAAGAGCCCTGCTGGGTCAGACCAGGGAGGGTCCATCTAGTCCAGCCTCATGTCTCACACAGTGGCCAGCCAGTTCCTCTGGAGGGCCAACAACAAAGCGGAGAGGCTGAGACCTTCCCCTGAGAAGAACCTCAGAAGAGCCCTGCTGGATCAGACCAGGGAGGGTCCATCTAGTCCAGCCTCCTGTCTCACACAATGGCCAACCAGTTCCTCTGGAGGGCCAACAACAGGGCAGAGAGGCCGAGGCCTTCCCCTGAGAAGAACATCAGAAGAGCCCTGCTGGGTCAGACCAGGGAGGGTCCATCTAGGCCAGCCTCCTGTCTCACACAGTGGCCAGCCAGTTCCTCTGGAGGGCCAACAACAAAGCGGAGAGGCTGAGACCTTCCCCTGAGAAGAACCTCAGAAGAGCCCTGCTGGATCAGACCAGGGAGGGTCCATCTAGTCCAGCCTCCTGTCTCACACAGTGGCCAGCCAGTTCCTCTGGAGGGCCAACAACAGGGCAGAGAGGCCGAGGCCTTCTCGAGAAGAACCTCAGAAGAGCCCTGCTGGGTCAGACCAGGGAGGGTCCATCTAGTCCAGCCTCCTGTCTCACACAGAGGCCAGCCAGTTCCTCTGGAGGGCCCACAATAGGGCAGAGAGGCTGAGGCCTTCCCCTGAGAAGAACATCAGAAGAGCCCTGCTGGATCAGACCAGTGAGGGTCCCTCTAGTCCAGCCTCCTGTCTCACACAGGGGCCAACCAGTTCCTCTGGAGGGCCAACAACAGGGCAGAGAGGCCGAGGCCTTCTCGAGAAGAACCTCAGAAGAGCCCTGTTGGGTCAGACCAGGGAGGGTCCATCTAGTCCAGCCTCCTGTCTCACACAGTAGCCAGCCAGTTCCTCTGGAGGGCCCACAACAGGGCAGAGAGGCTGAGGCCTTCCCCTGAGAAGAACATCAGAAGAGCCCTGCTGGATCAGACCAGTGAGGGTCCCTCTAGTCCAGCCTCCTGTCTCACACAGGGGCCAACCAGTTCCTCTGGAGGGCCAACAACAGGGCAGAGAGGCCGAGGCCTTCTCGAGAAGAACCTCAGAAGAGCCCTGTTGGGTCAGACCAGGGAGGGTCCATCTAGTCCAGCCTCCTGTCTCACACAGTAGCCAGCCAGTTCCTCTGGAGGGCCAGCAACAGGGCAGAGAGGCCGAGGCCTTCCCCTGAGAAGAACCTCAGAAGAGCCCTGCTGGATCAGACCAGGGAGGGTTCATCCAGTCCAACATCCTGTCTCACACAGTGGCCAGCCTGTTCCTCTGGAGAGCCAACAACAGGGCAGAGAGGCTGAGGCCTTCCCCTGAGAAGAACATCAGAAGAGCCCTGCTGGATCAGACCAATGAGGGCCCATCTAGTCCAGCCTTCTGTCTCACACAGTGGCCAGCCTGTTCCTCTGGAGGGCCAACAACGGCAGAGAGGTCTTCCCCTGACACTGGGATTCAGAGGTTGACTGTCTCTGATCGTGGAGGTTCCTTTGAGTCACTGTGGCTAGCAGCCCCTGAGAGACCTCTCCTCCATGAATCTAAGCCCCTTTTAAACGTGTCTATATCTGTGGCCATCACTACATCCAGAGGCAGCGAATTCCACATTTCACTCTGGTTATTTCTGATGGGGATGTGTCACAGAGGAAGAGTTCTTCTACAAGATCTCTCTGTGCAAAGCAGGCCGCTGTTCTGACCTGACACCCATCCCGCAGTGGCGGCTGGGTGTGTGAAGGGGTGAGGCGAGTCTTGACCGCAGATCAGCTCCAGTCTGGGCCTGCTCCAGCCAGCAGCTGCACCCTGCACTAAGTCTCTTCTGGGGAAACCAGCCCTGCTCTTCCTCAGCATCACAGAACACGAGAGTGCTGGGCCTGAGCTCATGCGCCACTTCAGAAAGATGGTCTCCCTGGGCTGAACAGGAGTCTTGTTGAACTCTGGGTGTGTAAAGTCCCAGCAGACACACAGCAGCCAGCAGAGTTTTTGAGGTGAGAGACGTTTAGAGGTGGATTGCGGTTGCCTGCCTTGGAGTCTGTGCAGCAGCCCTACACTCCCTGGATGGTCTCCCATGGAAGCCCTGCTGAGCTGAGCTCTGATGAGACTGGACTAGCCTGGTCCTTCCAGCTCAAGCCCAAACACATTCAGGGGGGGCTTCCTTCCCTCAGTTTCTGTTCCACTCCCCCCATGATCATGAGGCTCAGAGCAGATTTCAATGTACAGTAAACAGTTTAAAATACAGTTAAAATCTAGATACAAAAATCCTAGAGTTGGAAGGGGCCTCCAGGGTCATCTAGTGACCTTGCCCAATGCAGGAATTTCACAAGTACCTCCCCCCCACACACACACTCAGTGACTCAAGATGGTAAAAAAAAAAAACCAAACCCCTCCAGGACCTTTGACCAAGCTGGTCTGGGGAAAACCTGCTGCCTGACCCCAAAGTGGTGACCAGCATTTCCCTGGACATATGAGAAAGGGCCAGAAGAACGAAGCGTGGATCATAGAATCATACAGTTGGAAGGGACCTCCAGGGCCATCTAGTCCAACCCCCTGCACAATGCAGGAAACCCACAAACACTTCCCCCTAAATTCACAGGATCTTCATTGCTGTCAGATGGCCATCTTGCCTCTGCTTACAAACCTCCAAGGAAGGAGAGCCCACCACCTCCTGAGGAAGCCTGTTCCATTGAGGAACCACTCTAAACTCACAAACACCTCCCCCTAAATTCACAGGATCTTCATTGCTGTCAGATGGCCATCTAGCCTCTGCTGAAAAACCTCCAAGGAAGGAGAGCCCACCACCTCCCGAGGAGGAAGCCTGTTAGAATCATAGAAGAGTTAGAAGGGACCTCTAGGGCCATCTAGTCCAACTCCCTGCACAATGCAGGAAACTCACAAACCCCTCCCCCTAAATTCACAGGATCTTCATCGCTGTCAGATGGCCATCTAGCCTCTATGTAAAAACCTCCAAGGAAGGAGAGCCCATCACCTCCTGAGGAAGCCTGTTCCACTGAAGAACCGCTCTAATGGTCAGGAATCCTAGAGTTGGAAGGGACCTCCAGGGTCATCTAGCCCAACCCCCTGCACAATGCAGGAAACTCACAAACACCTCCCCCTCAATTCACAGGATCCTCATTGCTGTCAGGTGGCCATCTAGCCTCTGTTGAAAAACCTCCAAGGAAAGAGAGCCCCCCCCCCCCCCAGGAGGAAGCCTGTTCCACTGAGGAACCCCTCTAAACTCACAAGCACCTCCCCCTAAATTCACAGGATCTCCATCACTGTCAGATGGCCATCTAGCCTCTGTTGAAAAACCTCCAAGGAAGGAGAGCCCACCACCTCCTGAGGAAGCCTGTTCCACTGAAGAACCGCTCTAATGGTCAGGAATCATGGAGTTGGAAGGGATCTCCAGGGTCATCTAGTCCAACCCCCTGCACAAACAATGCAGGAAACTCACAAACCCCTCCCCCTAAATTCACAGGATCAGCATCGCTGTCCGATGGCCATCTAGCCTCTGTTGAAAAACCTCCAAGGAAGGAGCGCCTATCACCCCCCAAAAGGAAGCCAGTTCCACTGAGGAACCGCTCTAGCGGGCAGGACGTTCTTCCTCATGCAGCCCTTCCTGCCCTCCTCCTCGCCATCTGCTTCGGATCACAGCAGGGACATTGCTGTCAAAGGCCCCCCAGGCAGGAGAAACCACCCCCCCCACACACCCTCACTGAGGACCAGCAGGCTAAGGGTTAAGGACGCGGCGGCGGCGGCAGCGCAGGAGAGGGCGGGGCCAGGGGCGGGGCGCCTTGGCGGCGGCCTCCTGATTGGCCCGCTTCTCCTCCTCCAGCCCGGCGGCCAACGGAGAGCGGCCCCGTGTGCGCCCTGCGACCCCGCCCCTCGCCTCCCGAGTGGCAGCGGGCGCGGCCAATGGCGGAGGCCGCCCTGGCAAGGTGAGCCCGCCTCCTCCCGCAGCCGGCGGGCCAGGGCGGGGCCGCGAAGGTGGAGCCGGCAGGTAAGGAGGCCGGCAGGTGGGCGCGGGGAGGGGCTCTGGCGGGGCTGCCCAGGAGGGGGAGGGGGCAGGTGCCCGGGGGGTGCAGCCGCTCTGCGGGGCGAGAAGGACGGAGGGGGGCAGGCGTCGGGAAGACCCCGCAGGCAGGCAGGCAGGGCCGGTGGGGAGGCAGCCGCCAGCTCGAGTCCCGCCCGCCCGCCCCTCTTGCGCCGCAGCCAGGGCGGCTGCATCGAGGCCAGCAGCCCGAGCAAGCGGGTCCTCGGTGTGGAGGGCGGAGCAGCCGGTGCAGAGGCCGAGGACGGCGGGGTTTGGTGCCTCTGCACGGGAGGAAGGGCAGACCCAAAGCCCCACCTGCATTTCAGCGTTGCCTAGAAAAGGCCAGCTTCTCGCCCCTTGCCCCAGACAGCAACAGGCCTTTCGGAGGTTCTCCCCGAGACAGCGCTGCGAGAACAGGGAGAACCCCACCGTCCAGCCGGTGCCTTTCTTTGCAGACGGGGGTGTGGCGCTCCCCCTCCTCCTCCGCAGCCCAAGCCAGCCGAGACGGAAGAGGCGGCACCGGAGCAGGCAGGGCCGCCTTCCAGGGGATTCCCGGCCGGCTGCAACATAAGAGAGGCCAGGTTGGATCAGGCCAGTGGCCCATCCAGTTCAACACTCTGTATTGCACAATGGCCAAAAAAACCAGGTGCCATCAGGAGGTCCATCAGTGGGGCCAGGACACTAGAAGCCGCCCCCCCCCCCCACACACACCAATGATACAGAGCATCACTTGCCTCAGACATGAGAACATAAGAGAAGCCATGTTGGATCAGGCCAATGGCCCATCCAGGCCAATGCTCTGAGTCACACAGTGGCCAAAAAACCAGGTGCCATCAGGAGGTCCATCAGTGGGGCCAGGACACTAGAAGCCCTCCCACTGTGCCCCCCCTCCCAAGCACCAAGAATACAGAGCATCACTGCCCCAGACATAAAAACATAAGAGAAGCCCTGTTGGATCAGGCCAATGGTCCATCCAGTCCAACACTGTGTCACACAGTGGCCAAAAACCCAGGCTCCATCAGGAGGTTCACAAGTGGGTCTAGAAGACCTCCCACTCTCCCCCCCCCCCAAGCACCAAGAAATACAGAGCATCACTGCCCTAGACAGAGTTCCAATAATACCCTGTGACTAATAGCCACTGATGGACCTCTGCTCCATATTTATCCAATCCCCTCGTGAAGCTGTCTATGCTCGTAGCCGCCACCACCTCCTGTGGCAGTGAATTCCACGTTAATCATCCTTTGGGTGAAGAAGGACTTCCTTCTATCCGTTCTAACCTGACTGCTCAGCAATTTCATCGAATGCCCACAAGTTCTTGTATTGTGAGAAAGGGAGAAAAGGACTTCTTTCTCTACCTTCTCTACCCCATGCATAATTGTGTAAAAGATCCAAGGCCTGCTGGAGAGTGGGGCATTCGTGGGCTTGTCCTGAGGCAGCCAGCAGAAGAGGTGTGAGGGAAGGAGGCCTGTTGCTGTCTGGGCAAGGAAGGAAAAGTTGGCCTTTTCTAGGAAAAGCTAAAATGGAGGTGGGGGCTTTGGGTCTGCCCTTCCTCCACAAAGCTCCAGGTGCTGCCTGCAGTTCTCCTCACTGGCGGGTTGCCAGTTTCTGACCCAGAAGGGTGAAGTCTGGGCAGCTTTTCCCAGGGGAGGGCGAGAGATTTCTGGGGCCTGGGAGGGGATCAAGCAAATCTGTTTGTGGTTGTTGATGTTGGCAGGATTTATTTTTAACCCATTCAGTTCTCCAAAAAGCCTGATCTCTACTCAGCTGGGTTTTTTGGGGGGGGGGGGGGGGTTGGATCAGCCTGAAGCAGCCGGGATTTCTCTTTCTTCAGTGTTTTTGCAAGGGGGGGTTGAGTCAGGAAGATTCAACCTGAAGCCAGCCCTGCCCCCTTTCTTCATCCTTAGAGCAGAGGCTGAAGGAGGTGGGAGGGAGGGGAGGGGCGTGACCTTGAGTGTCCTGTGCCTGGCTGGCCTTCCAGCAGGCAGGCTGGAGCAGGTGAAGAGGCATACCTGTCAGGGCTTTCCTCCCCAGGTTTTGTGGCTATTCAAGCCGTAGAAGCAAGCAGTGGCCGAAATGAGGATATGTGCATGTCCCGGGAGGCCTTGTGTCTCTGACAACTGCATGGCAGACGCAGTCCACTAGGTGAAGCTCCCCCCACCCCACAGGCCCTCTCCTCTCTGTGCTGCACTTGCTGAATTTCTGCCGGTTGCACAGCTGTCAAAGGGCTTGGCTGGGGTGGGGAGGGGGAGGGAGTAGCAGCTGGTGTCTGCAGACCGTCCTGAGAGGAGTGAATGCTGCCAGATCCTGTCATCTGAGCCGGTGTCTTTGTTTGCAAAGCAGGGCTGGCAGGTGGGGTGGGGTGGGGTGGGCACGAGAGTTTCCCTAGCACTGGCCAAGTTTGTTCTGGAGTGCCTTTTCTGCAGGAGGGTTAGGAAGGGTAAGTGGGGCAAGAGGAGGCAGAAGTGAGGGGGAGACGCATCAGAGGTGTGGCTTGGGGGCAGGGAATGCAGCACTGGGGGGGGGGCGTGTTTGTCTCTCCCTGGCTCAAGGCATAGGGTCCCCAAGAGATGGCAGCTCTATTGCTGGCTCTTGGCCCTTTCCTCTTTTCCCCCAAACTCCTCCCCCGTTGTGTCTCTGCTTCTCCTGGATGCCTCCTTGCTCCTGCAGAGCGACTGATACCCCCCCCCACAGGTGGCAGCTGTTGTCTGCCCCTGCTGAAATGTGGGTCTTGCGGTCTCTGCTCCACTGTCCTGCTTCACGCCCCTTCAGGTCTGCTGCCTGCTGGCTCTCCCCCCACTTAGGGGTCCCCGTTTGGCACTGACGGGAGCAGCAGCAGCAGCGTGGGTCTTCTCACTGTGGCATCAGCTCTGTGGGAGGGGCTTCCTGAAGAGGGGAGGGGGCCCCCTCCGTGGAGATGCCCTGGAAGTGCGGCCAGAAAGTGCTTGGGGGGCTTTGAATGGCCGGCAGCTTGGAAAGGGGGTGGGCTTTGGTATTTCATCCTCGAATTAACTGGAAATGTTTTAAGTATTATCGTAAGCCAGCTTGAACCGAGAGGAAAGGTGGGTTATAAATAGAACGCCTTGTAGTGTAAATTCGAGCTGGCTGGATACGTTTGCATTCCAGAGCTCCAGAGCACTCAGGCTTTCCTGGTTTTGGTCTCCTGCTGGCCGGGGAGAAGGCAGATGCTGCAGCTCTGTTTCCAACCCCCCTCCCCACTGGTGCTCCTTTTGGGCTGGCTCTCTCCCTCCCCCTCCCCCTCATTCTTGCCCGGAAGAGATGGGGGAGAAGCTGGAGGATTCCCAACCAACAGTAACACCTGTGTCTGCATTTGCCAGGCGATCCAGTGTCACAAGCGATGGAGCTGATGGAGGAGGTCAGCCTCTGGACCCCGAGAGTGGTGGGAGCAAAGGAGACCCCCCTGGACATGGGCTCAGGTGCGTGGGCATCCCTGAGATGCAGCTGGATGGGCAATAAGGAGCAAGTGGCTGTCTAGCTCCTACAAGGCCAGCCTTTCCAAATGGCTTTAGACTCCTTTGTGTGCACCAGACAGGGCCAGGCATTTGGGCTTTGGGGTCATTCCTCGCACCCTCCCCTGCTGTAGGTACCTGGGATCATAGAATCATAGAGTTGGAAGGGACCTCCAGGGCCATCTAGTCCAACCCTCTGCACAATGCAGGAAACTCACAAGTACTTCCCCCCCACACAACCAGTGCCCCCTGCTCCAAGCCCAGAAGATGGCAAAAACCCCTCCAGGGTCCCTGGCAAAATTGCTGATTGACCCCAAAGTGGTTATTAACATTTATCTGGGCTGTTAAAAAAGGGCCATGAGAACTAAACACTGATACATCTCTTCCTGCTCTCCTTCTCATGATCTCCTAATTCACAGAATTAGCATTGCTTTCAGATGGCCATCTAGCCTCTGTTTAAAAACCTCCAAAGAAGGAGAGCCACCCCCTCCCAAGGAAGCCTGTTCCACTGAGAAACCACTGTCAGGAAGTTCTTCCTAATGTTGAGCTGAAAACTCTTTTGATTTAATTTCGACCCACTGGTTCTGGTCCTGCCTTCCAGGGCCACAGAAAACAATTCCACACCATCCTCTCAATGACAGCCCTTCAAGTACTTGAAGATGGTGATCATATCACCTCTCAGCCACCTCCTCTCCAGGCTAAACATGCCCAGCTCCTTCCTCATAGGACTTGGTCTCCAAACCCCTCACCATCTTTGTTGCCCTGCTCTGAACACCTTCCAGCTTGAGAGCCAGTTTGGTGTAGTGGTTAAGTGTGTGGACTCTTATCTGGGAGAACGAGGTTTGATTCCCCAGTCCTCCACTTGCACCTGCTGGAATGGCCTTGGGTCAGCCAGAGCTCTTGCAGAGCTGTCCTTGAAAGGACAGCTTCTGGGAGAGCTCTCTCAGCCCCACCCACCTCACAGGGTGTCTGTTGTGGGGGAAGGAGATATAGGAGATTGTGAGCCGCTCTGAGACTCTGATTCAGAGAGAAGGGCGGGGTATAAATCTGCAGTCCTCCTCCTCCTCCTCTCCTCTGCCGTCAAGAGGAACAGCTCCCTGCCCTCCTCTAAGTGAAGCCCTTCAAATAATTATAGAGAATAATCCTGTCCCCCCTCCACCTCCAGACTGAACATTCCCAAGTCCTCCTCAGCCTTTCCTCACAGGGCTTCTTGGTCTCCAGGCCCCTGGTCATCCTTATTGCTCTCCTCTGCACCTGCTCCACTCTGTCCGCATCCTTCTCCAGAACTGCACACCAGACTCCAGAGCAAAGGTTTATTTCTAATCTAGCCTTCTAACCGCTAGACAAGATTGCTGCCCTTCTTCTTGCAGCTCCCTGTGGCTGAGCTGACCAATCAGGTGCCCAGTCCAGTCCTACTTGCGCAGTGGCCGCAGCTTCATTCACTGGTCGAAATCTCTCACTTAATGGATGCTTTTGCTCCCTCTGAAAATGTGTCTGCTTTGCTCTTACAGGGGCCCCCTCCATGGCTAAAATCCAGAGGGAGCATTGTCTGGAAGGAGACAGAGGGCAACTAAGTGGAGCCCCCAGAAGGCCTGCTGGGCGAGACGGCCTCTGCCCACAAGCTGGGAGGAGGAGGAGGAGGAGGAGGGAGAGGAGTCTGTTGCGGCTCCGCAGAGCGCTGGAGCCCCAGCCGTCCCCAGCAGGGCTCTCATTAGGTGAAGAAGACGACTTTGGCCAAGGAGACCATCTCTGCGATGCCAAGAAGTCGGGGCAGAACGTGGTGGGTGATGGGCAGCCTGACAAGGAGGTGGTCTTCCGGGTGGGGGAGGGCAAGGCGAGCCGAAGGGAGTGTGTGGCGGAGGGCGACTTCGCCTGCAAGGAGTGCGGGAAGCGTTTTGCCTGGCGCTCCTCCTTGAACATTCACAAGCGGACTCACACAGGTGAGAAGCCCTTCGCGTGCAAGACCTGCGGGCGCGGCTTCAGCCAGAAGCCCAACTTGCTGTGCCACCAGCGCAACCACACCGGGGAGCGGCCCTTCAAGTGTGCCCGGTGTGAGAGAAGCTTCCGGCAGAAGCAGCACCTGGTGAAGCACCAGCGGACCCACGTCCGGGCCCGGCCCAGCCCCCACACCTGCCCGGAATGCCAGCGCAGCTTCAGCAACAAGGCCGTCCTGCAGCTGCACCGGCGTCTCCACGCCCACCACCGCCAGCTGGTCTTCCAGGAGCTGAAGAAGGCCTATAAGGAGACGGTGGCGCGGCAGCGGGAGGAGGCCCGGGGGGGCCTCAGCTGGGGGGTGCGGCCCAAGGGCCGGCGACGGGGAGTGAAGAAGTTCATCTGTAGCGAGTGCGGCAAGGGCTTCACCTGGTGGTCTTCCCTCAGCATCCACCAGCGCATCCACACTGGAGAGAAGCCCTTCCCCTGCACGGAGTGTGGGAAGAGCTTCACCCAGAAGCCCAACCTCTTGCGGCACCTCCGCTACCACAGCGGCGAGCGGCCACACTCGTGTGCCCAGTGTGGGAAAGGCTTCACCCAGAAGCAGCACCTGGTGAAGCACCAGCGCACCCACCTGGCAGAGAAAGGCTTCCAGTGCCACGCCTGTGGGCAGAGCTTCCCCACCAAGGGGGTGCTCACGGTGCACCAGCGGGCCGGCCACGGGGGGACTGACCTCTTGGCCGCAGGGCTGCTGGGGGAGAAGGGGTGTCTTCCGCTCGGCCTGCCGGGAGAGAGGAGGGGCCCCCTGATTGCCAGTGGCCCGAGGACCCTCCAGCCCCCAGACCTCCTGAGCCCCTCAAGCGAGGTGGATGGGCAGCCGGTCCTGATTGTGGAGCCTGGCACTCGGCCACAGGCTCTGTCCCAAACCAAGAAGGGCGTCTTCTGGAAGCCGGAGGTCCCCAAGCTGCCCCCCCTTGAGCAGAAGCAGTACATCTGCAATGAGTGCGGGAAGGCCTTTGTCTCCTGGTCGGCTCTCACCATCCACCAGCGCATCCACACCGGCGAGAGGCCCTATCAGTGCGGGGAGTGCGGGAAGAGCTTCAGCCAGAAGCCCAACCTGGTGCGGCACCAGCGCCACCACACGGGGGAGAAGCCCTACCCGTGCGCCGAGTGCGGGAAGTGCTTTGTCCAGAAACATCACCTCACCAAGCACCAGCGGGTGCACAAGAAAGAGGCTCGCCAGGGCCCCACCCTGACTGCGGAAGCGGAAGGGTTGTAGACGCTGGTTGGAAATTGGGACAACAATTGCCAGTTTTTGCCTTTGGATAGCCTGTTACGGGAGCGAGGAGGAGGAAGAGGGAGGGGGTCTGCCTTCCCCTCCCCCTAAGATTTATGTGAGGAGTCCTGTAGGGCCCACAGTGTCTCCTTCTGGCTCTGAAGGTGTGAGACCCACTGCATGGAGTGGATTGGGCTGTCTCCCCATGGAAGCCAGCAGTGGGATGACCAGCTGTGGTTCTCTGAAACAGTTTTCCATCCCGAGCTGGGTGCAAAGTACCTCTTTTCCAGGGGTTTCTCTTGGCTTCTCCCCAGTGCAAATTTGGGAGATGCTCCACCCAGTTGTAAGAGGGCCATAGAAATGGATTTCGTTTTTGTTTTGCCTCTTATGCCTTGGAGTGTGGTCTGAAGCGCGCCTAAAACCGAGTTAGGCCTGATTTGAACATGAGTCTAGTGAGGCAGAGCAGAGCCCCTTCCCCATGAGGCATGGCCCCTGCGTGGCGTCTTGTGGACACGAGGCCGCTGCTGTGCACACAGCCGCCTGCACAGGTACCCACCTGCTTTACACGGGAAACTGCGCTAGGTGTGGGTTTTTAAGACCAGTGTTTTGTCCAGTTTTTGTCATTCTCGCCCACCTTGGGAGGTGAATTATCTGGGGAAAAGGCAAGTTTGTAAATGTGTTAAACGATTAATCTAAATGAAGAGCCCTGTGGGAAAGTTTTTTGACTTGTCAGCATCATGCTTAAATCAGGTCTTCCTTCCAAATAAGGCTGCCGCCTGTCATGTGTGACGTGTGACCTAAGTGCGTTTAAACACCGGGGGGGGGGGGGGGGCGTGTCTGTACCTTGGGAACTGGACTGCAGAGTGAAGCAGACGATCATTTGAGGAAATGAGATGAATTAAAACATCTGTGTGATGTGCCTTTGTCTTCTGTGCCTGGCAACCAGATCCCAGAGAGGGGATTTGTCTTATGTTGAAAGTCTGCCTTTCCCATGGGGACTTCAGAGTGGATAACGCAGAATGACTGTCCAGGAAGGAAGGAAAGGGCATCTTTCATTGCTTGAGGAACTCCCTTAGAACCGTCATTCCCTGGAAAGCACCCTGCTAACCAGCGGCTACCACCACGGAGGGACCTTCCAAGAACGTCCAGACCAGGCGTGGCCAGACTGGCTTCACGTAAGAGCCACACAGAATAAACATCAGATGCTTGAGAGCCACAAAGAAGGGAAAGAGATGGGAGGGGTGGAAAGAAAGCAACGCTATCTTTAAATGCCTTCTCCAAGCTGCCAGCTGGCCTGGCTTGGAGAAGTGACCTAAGGAGACAAATGCCTTCTCCAAGGCTGAAGGTCTCATTCTAGTACAGCATTAGAGCAATAGCAAGCTGGCAGGATGGGAACCCTAGAAAGGACCTTACAGCCGACTGTGTGCTGCTGCCCTTGCTGTACAGCTTGCAGGGAAGAGACTCAGAGGAGGCAGGTTGTAATAAGTGAAGCCAAACAGTCTTCACAAAAGAGCAAAAAGAACGAGCCGTCTGCAGGTCTTGCACGCATATCGAGGTGGTGCAAGAGATGACCTCCGTTTGCGCATGGGGAAGATCTGCCTTCTGGGTCTGGGCTTCAGAGGCCGGCTGCCTCAGTGTTGGAGGTTCTCGTTAGCTAGCCTGGCCAGGTGCCATGGAGAGCCACGGATTCACTTCAGGAATCTGTCTGTGCCCTTTGCTCCCTCGACGTCCTCCGGCAGCCAGTCCCACCTTCGAATCTCTCTCGGTGTCAAGAAGTCTTTCCTCTCGTCCATCTTGAACCTGCTGCCCCCCAGCTTCATGGGATGCCCTCTAGGGCCCGTCTTCTGAGAGGAGGAGGAAAATGCCTCTAGCCACACCCTCCACACCAGGCTGGCTTTAGATTCAACAGGAGCACAGCTCCTGAACCTTTCTGAGGGTTCCCTCTCCTCCTTCCCACCCACCTTGTCCATTGAATAGGAGGTGCAGCTGCATAACAATCCCTGGATTAGGAGAGTGGGCAGCCAGCCAGCCAGCCATCAGGAGCTTTGCCACCCAGCGGCCCTCATGAACCCCTGGAGAAGCCGGCACCACACTTTCTCCACTTCTTATGCGATTTTGAGTGGCGGGTGGCTTGCTGCAGCTGGCCTTTTGACTGGGGGAGGCAGCCCGAGAGCCCCAGGCGAGTGAGGCCTGCTTGGGTTGACTGGATCTCTAGCCAGCCTAAGCAGGCCTCGCTCACCTGGGGCTCTCCTTTCTTGCATTGGGTTGCTTTTGGCTATGGGGGGGGGGACAGCATATGCTAATGAGTTATGCTAAGTTTGGTGTAGTGGTTAAAGTGTGCGGACTCTTATCTGGGAGAACCGCGTTTGATTCCCTACTCCTCCACTTGCAGCTGCTGGAATGGCCTTGGGTCAGCCATAGCTCTGGCAGAGGTTGTCCTTGAAAGGGCAGCTGCTGTGAGAGCCCTCTCCAGCCCCACCCACCTCACAGGGTGTTTGTTGTAGGGGAGGAAGGTAAAGGAGATTGTGAGCCACTCTGAGACTCTTCGGAGTGGAGGGCGGGATATAAATCCAATATCATCTTCTTCTTCTTCTTCTAATGAGCTCCACCACCTATTTTTATTTATTTTATTTATATAATTTATATTCTGCCCTTTCCCCAATGGGCTCAAGGTGGAAAACAACGTTTTAGAAACAGCATAAAACAACAATTAAAACCAGTAAAAGTGAACCATACAGTTTGGCGGCTCACTTGGGCACATCATAATATACGGAGAGTCTCAAGCAGCATATAGTATAAAACCCGTATTTGAGGAGAGGTGGTGTCGCAGCACAGGGCCAGCTGATAGAACGGGACGCCCACTCCCCCAACCAAAAGCTTGGCGGAATAGCTCCAACTTGCATGCCCTACTAAAAGGTAACAATTCACTAAGGGCCTGGATCTCTAAAGGGAGCTGAATCCACCAGGCGGGGGCCAAGGCTGAAAACGCCCTGCCCCTGGTTGAGGCTAGTCAGGCGCTCTTTGGGCCAAGGACGGTCAGCCAGATCGTAGTGTTCTCTGGGGCACATATGGGGAAAGGCAGGCCTGTAGATATGTCGGTCCCAGGCTGTGTTAAGGCTTTAAAAGTTAAGACCTTGAAACGGATCCAGTACTCAATTGGTAGCCAGTGCAGTTTGAACAATTCCGGCTGGATATGTGCCCAGCTAGGCACTGTTATCAGCAGCTGAGCTGCTGCATTCTGTGGACTGTAGATTTATACCCCGCCCTTCTCTCTGAATCAGAGTCTCAGAGCGCTCACAAGCGGCTGCAGCAGCTGGAGTTTCCAGATCAGTCTCAAGGGCAAGCCTGCGTAGAGCGAGTTACAGTAATCCAACCTGGAAGTGACCATTGCATGGATCACTGTAGCTAGGTCCTGGGGGGATAGATAGGGCCCCAGCTGCCTGGCCTGCCAAAGATGATAAAAGGCAGATGGAGCAACCGCTGTGACCTGGGCCTCCATTGGAAGTGGAGATATCCAAAAACAACCACCAAAAATACCAAACACTTAATACAAAATGCAAAAATTGTATCTATTATGAGAGTTCATAAACATCCAAAACATACATGAGTATTCAAAATATATTAGTCCAATAAGCAAAGTCCGGTGCAGAAACATTCCATCTCATAGGGTGACTATGAGTTGCTTTGGAGTCACCCTATGAAATGGAATCTTTCTGCATGGGACTTTGCTTATTGGACTAATATATTTTTAATACTCATGTATGTTCTGGATGCTTATGCACATAACAGATGCAATTTTTGCATTTTGTATTAAGCATTTGGTACTTTTGGCACAGTTTAAGGATATTTCGCTGCTGCTGTGTCGCCCTTGTTTCTGCTTATTCCACTGGAAGTCAGGCATCCAGCATCACTCCCAAGCTCTCCACCTTCTGAGCTGGCACTAAAGATGCCCTGTCCAGGGTTGCAGCTGGATTCCCAATCCTAACCCCGCCCCGCCCTCCCGGCCCAGATACAGGACCTCTGTCTTAGCTGGATTAAGCTTATTTATTTATTACATTTGTATCCCGCCCTTCCCTGACGGCTCAGGGCGACTAACAACGATTAAAACAACAAAGCACAAAATAAAACCACAATAAAACCATTAAAACAATTCATACGATGTTGTACATTTCAAAACATTGTGTTCAGTTGCATTCCCTAGAATCCCAATGGTGTGGTTACTGGGATGAGTTCAAATACCAGTGCTGTGGTCAACCAACTTTGCCCCAACCAACCCGCCACAGCTTCTAAGGCTAAAGTCAGATGATCGGGGCGGAGTCTGGGTGGCTGTCCATCAGCAGATAGAGCTGGGTGTTATCCGCATATTGATGACAACCCAGCCCAAAACCTCGGGCAATCTGGGCAAGGGGGCGCATGTAGATGTTAAACATCATTGGGGAGAGAATAGCTCCCTGAGGTACACTGCATTCTAGCAGGCGCCGCAGGGAGGTCTGCTCGCCAAGTGCCACCCTTTGTCCCCGGCCACGGAGAAAGGAGGAGAACCACTTTAAGGCAATCCCCTGAACTCCAGTGTTGGCAAGGCAGTGAGACGTTAGGTCATGACCATGTCAAATGCTGCTGATAGATCTAAAAGCATTGCTGACCCGCCTTGATCCAAACGCCTTCTGAGATCATCTGTGAGGGTGACCAAGACCGTCTCTGTCCCATGACCAGGGGGGAAGCTGGACTGGAAGGGATTGAGGACGGATGTCTCCTCCAGGAAGGCCTGGAACTGCTCTGCCATGGCTTGCCCAGAAATGGAAGGTTTGAAACTGAGCGGTAATTGGGTAGGATCAGTGGATCCAAGGATGGTTTTTTAAAAAGTGGGCGAACCACCCCTTTAAGCTTGGCTGGAAATGCCCCGGAAGCCGGGAATAGGTTGACAATATCTGCTATTTTTCTATAAAACAACCTCTGACCCCGGGCATAATTTTATAAATCTCTCTCGTGTCCCCTACTTAGTCGTCTTTGTTTAAAAGTGAAAAGTCCCATCAGCCTCTTCCCCGAGGGGAGGGGCTGCAACCCCCTCATCCTCTTGGTTGCCCGCCCTCCTCTGCACTTCCCCCAGCTCTATGGGGCCTGAGATCTCCTCCCCCTATGGGTGGCATGAGGGTGTGGGGCAGGGTGTTGCCAGGGGCTGCTTCCGCTGTGGCTTTTGAATCCTTCGGTGAGCAAGTTTGGAGATCAAGTTTGGTGTAGTGGTTAAGCGTGTGGACTCTTATCTGGGAGAACCGGGTTTGATTCCCCACTCCTCCACTTGCACCTGCTAGCATGGCCTTGGGTCAGCCATAGCTCTGGCAGAGATTGTCCTTGAAAGGGCAGCTGCTGTGAGAGCCCTCTCCAGCCCCACCCACCTCACAGGGTGTCTGTTGTGGGGGAGGAAGGTAAAGGAGATTGTGAGCCGCTCTGAGACTCTTCGGAGTGGAGGGCGGGATATAAATCCAGTATCTTCATCTACCTCACAGGGTGTCTGTTGAGGGGGAGGAAGGGAAAGGAGATTGTGAGCCGCTCTGAGACTCTTCGGAGTGGAGGGCGGAATATAAATCCAATATCTTCATCTACCTCACAGGGTGTCTGTTGTGGGGGAGGAAGGTAAAGGAGATTGTGAGCCGCTCTGAGACTCTTCGGAGTGGAGGGCGGGATATAAATCCAATATCAACTTCTTCTTCTTCTCTCTGGGCTCCCACAAAATGTGGGCTGGAGGAGCCCAAACTAGTTGCTGGTCCCTCCCCACTGGGTGAGTCAGCTGAGTGATTGACAGTCATGTATGGGGGGGGGGAGGGGGTCACCAAATCCCATGCTGAGAAGCAATTCAGTTTGGATTAAGCCCCCCTTTTGTTCTAGAGTGGATTAAGCCCCCCCTTTTGTTCTAGAGTGGATTAAGCCCCCCCCTTTTGTTCTAGAGCGGCCCCGTGGTGCAGAGTGGTAAAGCAGCAGTACTGTGGTCTGAACTCTCTGCTCATGACTTGAGTTCAAGCCCAGCGGAAGCTGGGTTCAGGTAGCCAGCCCAAGGTTGACTCAGCCTTCCATCCTTCCGAGGTCGGTCAAATGAGTCCCCAGCTTGCTGGGGGGAAAGCATAGATGACCGGGGAAGGCAATGGCAAACCACCCCGTAAAAAGCCTGCTGCGAAAACGTTGTGAAAGCAGCGTTACCCCAGAGTCGGAAACGACTGGTGCTTGCACGGGGGACCTCTCCTTTCCTTTCCTTTTGTTCTGAGAAGCAATGCCCTTCCCTTTCCTGCCCCCTTTTGAAGGCAAAGCGTTCCCAGAAATAGGGGAAGCTCAGTGAATGGTGTGTTTGCTTTGCCCAGAGAGCGATGCATGCCACTTGTGATTGCCTAGAGAGACCTGGTGGAGGCATTGGCAGCTTCCGTTCCGGCCTCCCTTGCTGTTCTGGCCCTAAAGGCTTCCTGCTGGCCCTTTAGCTTGGAGCCCTGGATCTGCGGGAAGCGAAGCGCAGCTGGGAATCGGAGAGGGGGCAGGTGGGGCTGGGCGCAGCTCTGGCTGAAATGCCCCACTTTTCGCCAGCGGCCGTCCTGGCACCCAGGCAGAGCCTGCAGGGTGGGAGAGCAGGCCGAAGTCAGCAGCAGCATGTGGGGGCTCCATCTTCGGCTAGAGTGGCTCCGCAGGACGGATGGCAGGGGAGGGCCAGAGCGGAGGCAGGGCCTGCCGGAGGGCAGATGGCACTGGGAGGGAAGTACATTTAGGAGAGTTCTCCTGTGCAGAAAGCTGCAGTGTGACAGATTTCATTTTTAGCTTTATATCCCACCCTTTCCCGCAAGTGTGCTCAGAGCGGCTTGCAACAAAAGTGTTAACAGACTTACAAATTAAAATATAAAACCATAAAAGCATACAGCATAAAAATCTGGGGGCAGCACAACATATCAGCCAGCAGGCACGAGAAGGCCTGTCTTCACAACCATGTATAAGCCAGTGTCAGAACCTTTCTCTCCTATGGGGCAGGTTTTTGTCTACAGGAAGTATTTTAAAAAGACCCCAATGAACTTAGAGGGGCATTCAAAAACAGCACCCCCCCCCCCCCAGTCTGCAAGCCAAAACCAGCACCTCCTCCTTTGCCCTGCATTTCTGGGCATCGAAGGGGGTTGGTTCAGCCATATCAGAGCATACAGAGACGCTCATTTTGGCTTAGCTCAAACAGGAGATTTTACCCTGAGGCGAGAGTGACTTGGGCACTGAGAACCTGCTGAGGCCTTGCAGGGTCTGTCCCCTCGAGCTGGGTTTGGGTCCTTGGATGTCTTTGCAAACCAGGTCCCATGGTTGTCTGCTCAGGTGGGGAACGTGAGCCACGTCTCTGTCTGACTTGGGGGTCATGCCCCATCCCGTCTTCTAGGGCCAGCCAGCACAAAAAAGTGCTTTGAGCAGGCTTCACTTTGGGAATGGACTGGAAACGTCAGTCTGCTTTTACCTGCCTGGGTTACCAACTCTGGCCTGGGGAATTCCTGGAGACTGGGATGGAGTTTGAGGAGAGGCTGCCTAGCCGGGGCACAATGCCAGAGCAGAGGCTGCCCTGGCCTCTGGGGAACTGGCCTCTTTAGTCTGGGGGTCAGCTGTGCCCCACCTGCAGTGTAATGACTCCAGCGGCAGGGGTCCCTTCCTGGCCAGCAGAGCCCCCCCAGCTGTGATCACTTTAGGGTTCAACAAGCTGAGGAAAACCTTTTGTTTATCGCTCCAGATGGACAGCTGTTAAGAGTCTGTAGCGGCAACACAAAGCAGGACTTCTAGGCCCCCGCCTTGCGAAATGGTTTGCCGAGGTCAGGGTGGCTCCCGCTTTTCTGGCAGGCAAGAGGGTCACCCTGAAGGAAGTGAAGGATTCCGGCTGCAGGCTCCACTGCAGTGTTTCCCTTCTTGTCTGGAGGCTCCTGCGGATGAAATGGCTGTACCCCTTAAGGGGTCATGTGAAAGCTGATGCTACACTTCAGTCCTTTCTAGTGGTTTCCTGTCTTTTCATATCCTAGTACATTAGTTATTGAATGCCCTGTTTTGTGGCTTGCACTGATTCACTATCTGTAATGCACCTTGAGTCCATGTAAGAGAGATGCACTATAAATAACATTGAATAAATAAAAGGTGGTTGGCCAGGCGAAGAATCGACAGTCAAATGTCCAGGGTGAACAGGAAAAGGCATCACTACAGATGGGTCCCACAAAACGTAAGTAAGGAATTCAAAATGGTTCAGCTGCAAATTTCTCTGTAAAACAGTCTGGTTTACGATGACATGCAAACTTAGCACAAAGACATTGACTTTATGGGAAAGGAAAGGTCCCCTGTGCAAGCACCAGTCGTTTCCCACTCTGGGGTGACGTTGCTTTCACAACGTTTTCATGGCAGACTTTTTACGGGGTGGTTTGCCATTGCCTTCCCCAGTCATCTACGCTTTCCCCCCAGCAAGCTGGGGACTCATTTCACCGACCTTGGAAGGCTGGAAGGCTGAGTCAACCTCAAGCCAGCTACTTGAACCAACTTCCGCTGGAATCGAACTCAGGTCGTGAGCAGAGAGTTCAGACCACAGTACTGCAGTACTGCTGCTCCACCACTCTGCACCACGAGACCGCTTCCCTGACTTTATGACTGTCTTATTATTCTATGAAGCACTTCTTTTCTTTGCAAAGAAAACATTCTCATGGGTTTTCTTTACAAATGGGGCAAGATGCTGAGCCCTTCTGACAAGGCTGCCCTGGTCCAGCTGGGGGCCCTTTCACTCCGGACCTGGCCTTTCCTCCTGGTTGTAGCCCAGAGTGACTCTGTGGTGTGGGCATGGCCAGGCAGAAAGGAAGGGGCAGTCTAAGGTGGGAAGGAACCCTGGGGAGGTCCAGGGGGCGATGATTCTGCCCGTCCTGCCCCGCCCTCTGCACCCTTCGCTTCAGCTAGCAAGAGAAGAAGAAGAAGAAGATATTGGATTTATATCCCGCCCTCCACTCCAAAGGTTAATGCGCAGGAAGCATCCTAAAACCAAGCAATGTATTCTTTAAGGAAACAATTTAAAAGAATTTGAACAAAGCAGGAGTCAATTTCCACCTTTAAGACCAACCAAGTTTTATTGAGAACGTCAGCTTTCGTGTGCTCTCTAAGCACACTTCATCAGACGAGGGGGTCAGGTATAGTGGGCTGAAATACATGCAGTTTGTTGGTTAAGAGGGCAAACTGGCTGTGGTCACATGATAAAACAGTGTGGTTTCGCCATTTAGTCTGGATAGCCATAAAATTTAAAAGAAGTTATGCAAAATAAGGACTGTATTCTAAGTTGTAAACTATTGTTAAATAATTAAGAAACTTAACTCATGGGGTGTGCTCAGAGGTAGCGCCAGAGCTTCCTTTAGTTCTAATGTGCTCTGATTTCGATCAATGATCTTTTCCCCTCCGTGGCAACTACTGGAAATCACCTTGCTTGAAATTGATCCTCCCAGAGTGCCAGAGACTTCTGACAGGAGCCCCAGGGCTGGGGATCTCGGGGGGGGGGGGGTCAGCAGCAGCAGCTGTGCAGAGCCCCCCCATCAGTATGTCTTTGGCCCCAGGTGCCTTCCTTCCAAGAGGCTTCCCCACCACCACCTTTCCCTTTGCTTGTCTTGAAGTGACAGAACTGCCCAAGGGACTGTCCATCTCTTTGCCAGCCTGCATGGGGAGAGAAGAAGAAGAAGAAGAAGATATTGGGTTTATATCCCGCCCTCCACTCCAAAGAGTCTCAGAGCGGCTCACAAACTCCTTTACCTTCCTCCCCCACAACAGACACCCTGTGAGGTGGGTGGGGCTGGAGAGGGCTCTCACAGCAGCTGCCCTTTCAAGGACAACCTCTGCCAGAGCTATGGCTGACCCAAAGCCATTCTAGCAGGTGCAAGTGGAGGAGTGGGGGATCAAACCCAGTTCTCCCAGATAAGAGTCCACGCACTTAACCACTACACCAAACTGGCTACCTAATAGAGCTATGGCTGACAAGACCATTCCAGCAGGTGCAAGTGGAGGAGGGAGGAATCAAACTTGGTTCTCCCAGATAAGAGTACACACACTTAACCACTTCACCAAACTGGCTCTCCAGGGGGCTTGGGGTCTTCCCCCACCCTTGCTGGGGGTCCTACCAGAGAAGGGTCCTGCTCTCCTCCCCCCAGCTGTGTCTGCAGGCAGGAAAGGCTGGGCTGGATTGTTTGGGCAGGTGGGGCTGGTTGCCTACAACCAGGCTGCTCTGGATGCCTTGGTGCCCCCCCCCCTTAGGGTTATATTGCTTCCTGGCTCCCCTTCCCTGTCTGAGGGTGGGGGGCATTGCTAGGAGTACTTGTCGCCCTTCTCCTCAGCAGCACCTGCACTCCCCTGGCCTGCCTTGCAAGGTTGCTGTGTTGAGGCAGCAAGGCGAATGGAGTGCAGCCCCCCCCTCCACATCAGCTGTGATTTTGAAGGGGTGGGGGGGAACCGGTTGTGGGCCCAAGCCCCCGCCCCAAATATGCTGTTCAGAAGGCAGGCTGCCCTGTCCTCTCGGTACTTAGACTGTCACCTGCCAGGGGCGGAGTCTGGGAGCAAAGAGGAGGGGCTTCATGAGACAGGGGTGGAGCCAGTTTGGACAGAAGAGAGACTCAGTAAAGAGGCTTCAGAGCCTGATGTCTGGCAATGCCTTCTGCAGACCTGGCGTAGGAAATGAAGCACTGGCCACCTGTCTCCGCTGGGCCTGTCTCCTTGAACCTCACGTGGCTTGCAGTCTTCTCAGCCTTCCCAACGTCCCCTCCCTGGGAAGGAGTCAGGTATTTGCCTCTGAAGCAAATAAAACAAATTTTAACAGGGATAAATAAAAAGTTCTGCATTTAGGCAGGAATAATCCAGTGCATAATTATAAGATGGGGGAGATTTGTCTTAGCAGTAGTATGTGCAAAAAGGATCTACAGGTCTTAGTGGATCATACGCTGAACATGAGTCAACAGTGTGGTGCGGTGGCTAAAAAGGCAAATGCAATTTTGGGCTGTATCAACAGAAGTATAGATCACGTGAAGAGATGGTATCGTTTTACTCTGCTCTGGAAACACAGTGCTCACCTGGAGCACTGTGTTCAGTTTTCGGCACCACATTTTAAGGAGGATATAGACAAGCTGGGAGGGGTCCAGAGGAGGGCGACGAAGATGGTGAGGGGTCTGGAGACCAAGTCCTATGAGGAAAGGTTGAAGGGGCTGGGCCTGTTTAGCCTGCAGAGGAGGTGGCTGAGAGGTGATAGGATCCCCATCTTCAAGGACTTGAAGGGCTGTCCTATAGAGGATGGGGTGGAATTGTTTTCTGTGGCCTCAGAAGGTCGGACCAGAACCAAATGGGTTGAAATTAAATCAAAAGAGTTTCCATCTCAACGTTAGGAAGAACTTCCCAACAGTGAGAGCGGTTCCTCAGTGGAACAGGCTTCCTCCTCGGGAGGTGGTGGGCTCTCCTTCCTTGGAGGTTTTTCAACAGGGGCTAGATGGCCATCTGACAGCAATGAGGATCCTGTGAATTAGGCAGATGATGAGAAGGAGGGCAGGAAGGGCTGCATCAGGGCTTAGTTCTCCTGGCCCTTTCTGACACGCCCAGGAAAATGCTGGTGGCCACTTTGGGGTCAGACATCATTTTTTCTCCAAGCAAGTTTTGCCATTTGTGTCACCTTCTGGGCATGGAGCCTGCAGGGGTCATGGGGGGGGGTATTTGTGAATTTCCTGCCTCGTGCAGGGAGTTGGATGACCCTGGAGCCCCCTTCCAGCTCTAATAATAATAATAATAAAATTTTATTTATATCCCGCCCTCCCCGCCGGAGCGGGCTCAGGGCAGCTAACAACATATTCATATAGTTATACAAAGGTTTAAAATCACATTAGTTTTAAAACATTCCAATTTAACCAAATACAATACAAAAAATTTCAGGTGCTAATTCTATTCATAAGATAATAGTGACAGAAGTCACCCAACATCAGTCGCTCAGCCGGCAAAGGCCATCCTGAAAAGGGTGGTCTTGCAGGCCCTGCGGAACTGGTCAAGGCTCCGCAAGGCGCACACTTCTTCCGGGAGCTGGTTCCATAGGTGTGGAGCTGCGATAGAGAAGGCCCGTGTGCGAGTATTTTGTAGTTTGGCCTCCTTTGGTCCGGGGATAGTCAGCTGGTTCTTCCCTGCTGACCTCAGTGCTCTCTGGGGTTCGTATGGGGAGAGACGGTCCCTCAGGTAGGCAGGTCCTCGGCCATATAGGGTAATAACCAGCACTTTGTAACGAACCCGGTAAGTAATTGGCAACCAGTGCAGTCCGCGTAGCCCCAGCTGTATGTGCTCCCACTTTGGGAGCCCCAACGTCAGCCTAGCCGCCACGTTCTGCACCAGCTGCAACCTCCGGGTTCGGCACAGAGGCAGCCCCATGTAGAGGGCTTGAGGTGACCGTTGCATGGATCACTGTTGCTAGGTCCCAGCGCTCCAGGAAGGGAGCCAACTGCCTTGCCCGCCTCAGGTGAAAGAATGCCGACTTGGCGGTGGCTGCTATCTGGGCCTCCATTGATAACGAAGACTCCAGTAGAACTCCCAAGCTCTTGACAGTCAAAAACCGGGAGAGGTATTTCTCTCCCTAGGGCGCTGCAGCCCACGCAAAGGACCTCTGTCTTTGTCGGGTTCAGCTTCAGCCCGCTCAGCCTAAGCCAGGTTGCCACGGCCTGCAAAGCCAGGTCCAGATTCCCTGGGACGCAGTCAGGCCGGCCATCCATTAGCAGATAGAGCTGCATATCATCTGCATATTGGTGACACCCAGGCCCGTACCTCCGGGCATCTGGGCAAGGGGGCACATATAGATGTTAAATAGCATCGGGGAGAGAACTGCTCCCTGCAGCACCCCACAATCTAGTGTGCGCCTCTGGGACAGCTCACCCCCGATTGCCACCCTTTGTCCCCATCCCTTGAGGAAGGAGGAAAGCCATTATAGGGCTAGCCCCCTAACCCCTATGTCGGCGAGGCAGCGGGTCAGTAGCTGATGGTCGACCGTATGGAATGCGGCCAACAGATCTAGTAGCGTCAGCACCGCCATGCCGCCTCGATCCAGATTCTATGAAGCCGGAAGACACAACATGTTTATTTGAGTGGGTTACTTATAGGCCGCCTGTCTCTCTGACACTCTGTGACACTTATAGGCCGCCTGTCTCTCTGACACTCAATATAGTCAGCAAGATGAGACATCCAATGAATAACACCAGAGGGCCTGGAGGACAGAAATCTGAAAACAAAGAGGAAGACCTGCAGCCAGAGACGGTTTGCTTGCCCCGGCCTGCCTTCCTTGAGCCCCCCCCCCCCCCCGCTGCTGAGCTCGGGCGAGATCCGGTTGGCGCGGGCGGGGCCAAGGCGCTTCTCTCCAGGCCTGTTGGCAACCTGAGCGGCGAGGCGTCGTGTGTGCCGCGGAGGCGGGCGGCGCTTTCTGCATGCTGCGGGCGCTTCGCCCCCGGAACTCCCTGCCCCAAGAGGCGGCGGCGCTGGGCCTGCCTTTAAACGGGGCGGGCCGGGCGAGCAGCGAGCCGAGGGAGGCAGGCAGGCGGGCAGTAAGGCAGACCTGCGGGAGCAGCAGAGGCGCATCGGCGCCGCCCGGCTCCTCCTCCTCCTGCCGCTGGCTCCACCCGCGCAGGCCAGGCGCGCCAGCCTGCGGGGCCGCATCGGGCTCTTCGGCAGGCAGGGCGGCGGCGGCCGAGCGAAGCGATCATGCAGCGCAGCAAGCCCCGCGCGGCCCGGGCCCCAGCCTCGACGGCGGCCCGGGCAGAGGAGCTGCGGCAAGAGCGGGAGGAGGAGGAGGCGCTGGAGGCAGGTGGGTGGCCGGCCGGCCGGGGAGGGGAGGGGAGCGGGGATGAGAGAGGGGCTGCTGCCTCCTCCCGCCCCCCATGGCACCAGCAGCCGGCCGGGGCGCGCTGTCGGGGCGGTGCAACACCCTGCGGCAGGCCGGGCCTGGGCGGCGCACGTGGCCGGGCGGGGGGGAGTGGGTGGGGCTGGGGGCTGCTGCCGCCCTCTGCCACTGCCGCGCCGCCTGACCTTGGGCGGGTCGCCTTGCCCTTCCAGGAGGGGAGCGGAGGGGAGAGGGCGGGCGGGGGTCCCCGGGGGAGGGGGGCTTTGGGGCGGCGCCCCTCCCCCCCCTCCCCCCCCCCTCCGCCCCGGGCAGCCTGAGGTCGCGCTGCAGGAGAGGCTGGAGCCGTGGCCCCGGGCGCCCCCTCCCCCCCACCGCCGAGGACTACAAGCCCCGGCAGGCCCCGCTTCGCCCGCCCGTGGGGCCCGCCGGGCTCTTGTCCCGCTGCATGCTGGGGCGCGTAGTCTTCTCCCCGGCCGAGGCGGCGTTGGTGTCATCGCCTTCCCGGGGCTGCTGCAGACAAACCGGCTCCGGGACCTCGGCCGGGCAGGAAGCGGCGTGTCCCGGCAGGCTACTCCCGCAGGGTCCCCCGCAGAGAAGGCGAGGGAGGGTCTCCTCCTTCCGACGGGGCATGCCTGCGGGTGCCGCTCGCCAATGCACTGCAAAGCCCCGCTGGGCCTGGGTGAGAATCTCGCGCGCCTCCTCCAGCCCAGCAGCCCCCCCGCCCCTCCCTCCGGACCCGGTCCTGCCCCTGGCCGAGCCCGTGGCCTGCAAAATAGTGGGGCCGGAGCCCCTCTTCCTTGGCCCGCCAGAAGCCTGGCCTGGGAACATATTCCGCCCCCCCCCCCCCCCTTGTGTCGTGGCTCAGGCCGGGCGGCTGGCAGGAAGGCATGCAGGGGCTGCAGGGGCAGCAAAGACAGCAGCAGCGCCCGAAAGACCCACGGAGGGGGGAGGGAGGAGGTTTCTTCTTCAGGAGTCAGGCCAGCCCCTCCCCTCCCCTGCCTGGGCTCTGGCTCTTGTCTGATAATTCAGTGAAACAGCCTCTGCTAAACCCAAAAATAAAACGGCAGCCCTCTGATCTCTTCCTCTTCCCCCTGCTAAAAGTGCCCCCTCCCAAGCCCTGCCAAACGCTGGGTCTTGCAGCACCTCCTAGAAGCACAGAGTGGGAAGGGACCTCCAGGGTCATCTAATCCAACCCTCTGCCACAGAAATACCTCCCCCACCCACACCCCCAGTGACCCCTGCCCAGAAGGCGGCCAAAAGCCCCTCTCCAGGATCTGTGGCCAAACTGGCCCAGGGGGGATTGCAGGGAAGAGCCACTTGGGTGTGGTGGTAAAGTGCGCAGAGTCTTATCTGGGAGAACCAGGTTTAATTCCCCACTAGCACCTCCTGGAATGGCCTTAGGTCAGCCATAGCTCTAATAGAGAGCCAGTTTGGTGTAGTGGTTAAGTGTGTCGACTCTTATCTGGGAGAACCGGGTTTGATTCCCCACTCCTCCACTTGCACCTCCCGGAATGGCCTTGCGTCAGCCATAGCTCTAATAGAGAGCCAGTTTGGTGTAGTGGTTAAGTGTGTGGACTCTTATCTGGGAGAACCAGGTTTGATTCCTCACTCCTCCACTTGCAGCTGCTGGAATGGCCTTGGGTCAGCCAGAGCTCTACAGAGAGCCAGTTTGGTGTAGTGGTTAAGTGTGCGGACTCTTATCTGGGAGAACCGGGTCTGATTCCCCACTCCTCCACTTGCAGCTGCTGGAATGGCCTTGGGTCAGCCATAGCTCTAATAGAGAGCCAGTTTGGTGTAGAGGTTAAGTGCATGGACTCTTATCTGGGAGAACCAGGTTTGATTCCCCACTCCTCCACTTGCACCTCCCGGAATGGCCTTGCGTCAGCCATAGCTCTAATAGAGAGCCAGTTTGGTGTAGTGGTTAAGTGTGTGGACTCTTATCTGGGAGAACCAGGTTTGATTCCTCACTCCTCCACTTGCAGCAGCTGGAATGGCCTTGGGTCAGCCAGAGCTCTATAGAGAGCCAGTTGGGCGTAGTGGTTAAGTGCGCAGACTCTTATCTGGGAGAACCGGGTTTGATTCCCCATTCCTCCACTTGCACCTGCTAGCATTGCCTTGGGTCAGCCAGAGCTCTAATAGAGAGCCAGTTGGGTGTAGTGGCTAAGTGCATGGACTCTTATCTGGGAGAACTGGGTTTGAGTCCCCACTCCTCCACTTGCAGCTGCTGGAATGCCCTTGCGTCAGCCATAGCTCTAATAGAGAGCCAGTTGGGTGTAGTGGTTAACTGCGCGGACTCTTATCTGGGAGAACCGGGTTTGAATCCCCACTCCTCTACTTGCAGCTGCTGGAATGGCCTTGGGGCAGCCAGAGCTCTCGCAGGAGTTGTCCTTGAAAGGGCAGCTGCTGTAAAAAGCTCTCTCAGCCCCACCCACCTCAGGATGTCTGTTGTGGGCGGGGTGGGGGGAGATAAAGGAGATCACTCTGAGATTCAGAGTATAGGGCGGGATCGAAATCCAATATCTTCTTCCTGACTCCCAAGTGGGGTCTTTCCCATGGAGCGCAGGGAGGTCTGAGCGATGCCCGAGGGCCACTCAGGTGGCTTCCTGAGGACCATCGTGGGCACCCCGCAGGCCGGGCAGGCCTGGCCTCTTTGTTTTGCTTAGGGGTTGTGGGTGGGGCGAGGGGGGAGGTTGTTGTCTGGGTTCTAAGCGGCCAGGCCAGGTTGCTCACAGATGCCCCTGCTGTGTTCCTCTCCAGGAGGTGGCGACAGCCCTGCGGAGGGGGACAAGGAGTCAAGCCCCCCAGCCCCCCAGGGCTCCCCGCCGGCGGAAGGGCCCTTCCTGTTCCCCGCTTGGGAGGAGGGCTCGGGGGACGAGAACGCCTTGGTCATCCACAGCCAGGTGGAGGAGGAGGAGCACAAGTGCCTGGTGTGTGGGGAGAGCTTCCGCCAGCCCCTGAGCCTCCTGCGGCACCAGAAGCAGCAGCACGCCGGGGAGCGGGCCTTCCTCTGCCCCGAGTGCGGCCGGGGCTTCAGCCTCAAGCACAACCTCATCATCCACCAGCGGATCCACACCGGTGAGAAGCCCTTCGGCTGCGGCGTCTGCGGGAAACACTTCAGCCTCAAGCAGAACTTGCTCACCCATCAGCGGGTGCATGCCGGCGGGGAGAAGGCCTGGCCCTGCGCGGTGTGCGGGAAGAGCTTCCGGGAGCAGCGGCTTCTCCTGGCCCACCAGAAGGGGGACTGCGGGGTGGCCCCCGAGGGGAAGCGGGAGGCCTCCGCCCGCCCACGGACACACGGCCGGGAGAGGCCCCACTCGGAAAGCGACGGCTGCGCAGAGAGCTTCGGGCAGAGGCCGCTCCGGGCCAAGCGCCAGGGGGAGAAGCCCCACCGGAACGGGGCCGCCTTTGCGTGCCAGGAGGGCGCGGAAGATTTCAGCGGCAAGAGCAGCCACCAGAGAACCCACCAGGGAGGGCGGCTGCTGCTGCCATGCGAGGAGGGCAGGAGGCCCCTGGGCCAGAAGGAGGCGGGGGATGCCCCTTTCCGGTGCCTGACGTGTGGGAAGGCTTTTGCCCAGAAGGGGAACCTGGCTGCCCACCGGCGGAGCCACCGGGGCGAGGAGACGCTCAGCTGAGATGGCCTGGCGGGATGGGGCGTGAGCGCTGGGGACGCAGGGCTGCGGGGGAAGGAGCTTTCTGCAAGCAACATCCCAGTGGGAGTGGGGTGGGTGGGTGGGTGCTGGCAGTTTTCATGGGACTGGGGAATCCTGGGTGTATACTTGAAAAAGGGGGAGGTCCTGGGTGGCTGGGGCTGCCCCAGGGGGAGGGGAACCCTGAACGCATTGCTTGGGATGCCCTGCAAAGGTCAGGAGCCTGTCTGACATCAAGCCAGAGTGTTGCTTCCGGGGCAGGGGGTGGGGGGGACATGCTAAAAGAGACCCTTTCTGTCTGTTCCAAAGTCAAGCCTGATTCCCACTGATGGGGTCTCCTTCCCTGGCTCATCTCAGGGGGGTGGGGGTGGGGTGGCAGAACCGGCTGTCTTTGCCTGGAGCAGTTTTTCACTGTTATCCTGTCAACCAGCCAAAGTTGCGTCCATCCATGTTTTTGTTCTTGTACAGACCTTGTTCTCGGGCCAAAGTTGCATGCCGCTCCCCACAGTTGTTTCCTATCCTCAGGTGCATGAGTGTTGCCAAGCAACTAAATCCTACCCACCCACCCACCCACTCCAAGACAAGTGCGTGGAGTGTTTCAGCAACAGGCTGCTGTGTTCTTTTGGTCCTGTGGATCCCCCCAGGTAGGTGCCAAAGGCAGGCAGTATCTCCCTTGACACAGATGCTTGATGGCATGCACTGGGGAGGGGCGTCAGGCCCTTGCAGCAGGTGTAGCCCGAGAGAGAGAGAGAGAGAGGCCTTGTGGAAGCTCTTCCCTCCCCACTTCCTTGCCATTTCCACCTGCCAGTGGTTCCGACCCTCTGCATACCAGAGGACACCATCCGTAGCGCACCCCAGGGAAGGCAAAACAGCCCAGCCTCTGGCTGCAGCAGAAGTCGCATTGGACATCCAAAAACCCGCAGAGGAGTGCCAATGTCTGGGCCCCGGGTTGTGGAGAGGGTCTGCAGAAGAGAGAGAAGTGCCCAGAGGGCTGGGGTGTGGCCTTGTCCCAGGAGAGAGGGAAAGCTCCGTGATGGGTGGGGGTGGGCCTTTTTGGACAGGCAAAATACAGAAATTTGTGTCTAGATGCTGCTGTTATGCCAAAGCCGTTTCTGTGCTCTGAATCTTGGGGAATGTTCTGGGCAGAGAGGGATCGCGCATGATGTTGCCAGAGAATCCTTACAGGGAAAACTCTTGTTACTTGCTTTGCATTTGGGTGGAGCTGCATCAAGGAGTTCTCTATGCGTGCCAGGGAGGGGCTGGTCTGAGGCTCTGGGGGGGCTTCCCTCCGACGGCCATTGCTGTTCCACTGAAGCCTGCTTGTTTCCTTCAGGCCTCAGCAACCTCTGGTTGTGTGTTCCAAATCTTCCGTTGATTAAGCTTGCCAGTTAACCCGTTACCTGCGTTTAAAGCATTTAAAACACTCCAGTTCAAACTGTACACAGCCAACTGAGATTTTTCTGAAACCCAAATTCGTGTTGCCAGATTGCTGTGTGGAAAAAAAAAAGGAACTTGTTCTCTTTCCTGTGTCCTTGTTCTGGAACAGTTCATAAATCCAGCTTGTCAGAGTTTGGGTGAGTTCATTGTTGAGCCGGGGTGGGGGTGGGAAACCGCTTTGTCCTGGTGCAAAGAGGCCTGTGTGGCTGGAGCAGAATCCAGCGTGTGTTGCTTTGCAGCCCTTGCTGGAGTCTGCAGGGATTTCCTGGGGGATGGAGGAGAGGCGGTTGGGGGGAGAGGAACCGAAGCAAGGCAGCTGAGAGGGAGTCGAGCACCCAGCAAGCCGCCAGCCTTTGTGAAGAGGCTGCGTTCAGCTTGGGGTATCTTTGCTCTCAAAAGAACAGAAGTCGCCCTTCCTGGCGGGGGACATTCGCCACTCGGAGGAAGGGCAGGTGGAGTTTGGCTCTTCTGCATGGAGGTCTCTGCTTGCAGAGTAGGCTGTTGAAAGGGAGCCCCAGTGTTGACCCTTATGTAGAGGCCAGCAGCCCCAGCCTGTGAGAAGGCGACACGGCCTTGGGGAAGGTGGGCTCCTGAAGGAAGGAAGAAGCAAAAGCCCCCCCCCCCCCCAGGGTGCTTCTTAGGGCCATGCCCGGGACCAGAGGCCAGAGAGAAATCCTTTTGTGGTGATTCTGCCACCTGGTTCTGGTGCAGCAGCCCCTGAAGGCATGCTCTAGGGCGGGGGGGGGGTGACTTTTGTCTGACCCACCTGATGGCCCTGCCCCTCCCCACTTGAACCTCTTTCTCCCTTGAATAAAATTCCATTTGCTTAGACCCCTCTTCTTGGTCATGATGCTTTTCTTGCGTTTGGTCCTGAGGGCCAGTGAGGGCTGCCAACTCCAGGCTGGGGAATTCCTGGAGCTTTGGAAGTAGAGCTGGGGAGGGGGGGGGTTGGGGAGGGGAGGGAATTCTGCAGGATAGACTGCCACAGAGACCACCCTCCAGAGCAGCCCTTCCCTCCAAGGGAGCTGACCGTTCCAGTAGATCTCCAGGCCCTATCTGGAGCGTGGCAACACAGGGGCCAGAGAGGCAATCCCTGGTAGAATTCCTGGTGCTTTTTGAGGCCTGGGGACAAGACCCAAAGGGTTTTTGAGTGGAACTGGGCGCTTTGGGCTGCTTCCTGCACTTATCTCAGGGAGGCAGGGCTGTGGACTCACAGACTAGCTGCACCTGCAGCCCTGGGCCTCTGTCCCAGTAGCCACTCCAGGGGTTCCTTTCTTCGGAAATGGAGACCAAACCATTGAGCCGAGCCTGGCTTTTCTCCGCAGCGCCTTGGAGTGCTCCTTGCATTCCCTGGCAAGGAGGGAGGGAGGGCCCATCCAAAGCAGGTGCCTCCCCATTGCAGGCAGATGCTTGACTCAGAGCAGGGGGGGCCAAACTTGCTTAACGTAAGAGTCACATAGAAAAAGTCAGATGTTTGAGAGCCACAAGACATGAATGTCAGATGCTTGAGAGCCGCAAGATGGGAAGGAAGGCAAATGGAAGAAGGGAGAGGTGGAAAGAAAGCAACTTTAAATGCACTCTCCAAGCCAGCTGATGGGGCAGTGGGGGCTTTGAGAGCCACACAGTATGTGTGAAAGAGCCACATGTGGCTTCCGAGCTGTCGTTTGGCCGCCCCTGTGATGGGTTCTGCCTTCAAGGCAGCCATTTTGTGATTCCCTCAGATGCTAAAGCGAGTCCTATCTGGGATGTGATTGGTTCTTTCCTCCCTTGCGAAGCTGTCCCCCACCTGGAATCCTGGCCCTTCCTGGTCTTATGGCTGGAGTTTTCTCTGAAGGGTTCAGAACAGCTTCACCCCAGTGACCCCTGACCTCAATAATGTCCCCCCAGACAGCTGCTCAAAAGTGCTGGCCTGAGACCAGTGGTGAGGCCTGCTCTTCGAGGGGGACCTGATCCAGCTGTTGCGCAGTTGATGGCTTGGCTTGAGAGGTCCAGCTGTGCGGCCACTGGACTTTGGGTGCCCAGAGATCTCAAGGAGTTGGCGGGGGTGACCCATCTCTTAAGTAGAGCACCAGCTCCTCCCCAAAGAGAAAAGGGACTCTGTCCACAGAAGGGTGTGATGGGGGCAAGCCCCACATTTTCTGTCTGAGAGATGGGAGGGACTTATGTGGTCCCTGTTTTGTGCTCCTTTGTGTCTGCTGCTTGGTTAATGTCCCCCCTTCAGCCTCATCCAGGACTTGTATGGAGAGAGGGGAGCTCTAGAACTGCAGGGGTGCATTTTCCATAGCTGCTTCTGGCTCCCCCCTCCCATGCCCTTGTTACAACCAGCATGGCTTCTTGGTGTCTGTGGAAGAGCTGAATGCAGGTCAAGGCCTGATGGGGGAGGCGGGGTGGGGGGAGAAGCTGGTTCAAGGGTAGCCTGTGCAGCCTCTTATAAGAACAACTTTGTAGGAAAGCCGTTTTCTCTCAGTAGGTTTTACTTCCAGTGTCAGATTCTCAGCAAGGAGATGGTGGTTTCCAGCACTTTTTTTTGTGTGTGTGTCTCTCTGTGTGTACAAAGAGCTGATACTTGGATACAAGGCTGCATTTATTTTCAGGAATTTGGGGAGTCCCACCAAAGGTGCTGGTCCTCATGATCAGTGATGACCATGACAAAAAGGCCCAGGTAGTTGCAGTCTCACCCTCGGTGGTGGTAGGGCTGTCAAGTCACAGGGTGATCTCACCTATACTGCAGGTTGAATGTGAAGCACTGGGTTCAGCAGAAGATCTGGCTCTAGGTGTGTCTGAGCAGACAGGTTAAAATGGATAAAAGGAAGTCCTTCTTCACCCAAAAGGTGATTAACATGTGGAATTCACTGCCACAGGAGGTGGTGGCGGCCACAAGCATGGCCACCTTCAAGAGGGGGTTAGATAAAAATATGGAGCAGAGGTCCATCAGTGGCTATTAGCCACAGTGTGTATATATATAAAAATTTTTTGCCACTGTGTGACACAGAGTGTTGGACTGGATGGGCCATTGGCCTGATCTAACATGGCTTCTCTTATGTTCTTATGTCTGCTACTGTCATGCCCCAGAATCTCCTGGCTCAGAGGAGTTTTAAAGTCCTAATTTCAAAATGAGCCAAGGGCTAGTTTAGGTCTTTGGTTCACATATGTGGCGCAGAGTGTTAAAGCTGCAGTACTGCAGTCCTAAGCTCTGCTCACGACCTGAGTTCGATCCCAGGCGGAAGCTGGGTTTTCGGGTAGCCGTCTCTGGGTTGACTCAGCCTTCCATCCTTCCGAGGTTGGTAGAATGAGTCCCCAGCTTGCTGGGGGGAAAGTGTAGATGACTGGGGAAGGCAATGGCAAACCACCCCGTAAAAAGTCTGCCGTGAAAACGTTGTGAAAGCAATGTCACCACAGTCAAAAACGACTGGTACTCGCACAGGGGACCTTTCCTTCACATATGCAAGGATTGTCAAAGTTCAAGAGTTGAACTTAAACATATTTATTTATTATTCAAAACGTTTCTCTGCTGCCTTTCCTCTCAAATAGAATCATAGAGTTGGAAGGGATCTCTAGGGTCATCTAGTCCAAACCCCTGCACAATGCAGGAAACTCATAAACACCTCCCCCCTAAATTCACAGGATCTTCATTGCTGTCAGATAGCCATCTAGCCTCTGTTGAAAAACCTCCAAGGAAGGAGAGCCCGCCACCTCCCGAGGAGGAATCCTGTTCCATTGAGGAATTGCTCTAATGGTCAGGAAGTTCTTCCTAATGTTGAGCCGGAAACTCTTGATTTAATTTCAACCCATTGGTTCTGGTCCTACTTTCTGGGGCCACAGAAAACAATTCTACACCATCCTCTAGATGACAGCCCTTCAAGTACTTGATGGTGATCATATCACCTCTCAGCCGCCTCTTCTCCAGGCTAAACATCCCCAGCTCCTTGGTCTCCAGACCCCTCACCATCTTCGTCGCCCTCCTCTGGACCCCTTCCAGCTTGTCTATATCCTTCTTAAAATGCGGTGCCCAAAACTGAACACAATACTCCAGGTGAGGTCTTACCAGAGCAGAGTAAAGCGATACCATCACATCATGTGATCTGGACACTTTACTTCTGTTGATACAGCCCAAAATTGCATTTGCCTTTTTAGCCACTGCATCACACTGTTGACTCAAGTTCAGCGTATGATCCACTAAGACCCCTAGATCCTTTTCGCATATAATACTGCTAAGACAAGTCTCCCCCATCCTATAACCATGCATTGGATTTTTCCTATCTAAATGCAGAACTTTACATTTATCCCTATTAAAATTCATTTTACTGATTTTAGCCCAGTTTTCCAGCCTGTCAAGGTCATCCTGTATCCTGTTTCTTTCTTCTTCTGTGTTTGCAACCCCTCCCAATTTAGTATAATCTGCAAATTTAATAAGCATTCCCTCTATTCCTTCATCCAAATCATTGATAAAGATGTTGAACAAAACAGGTCCCAGGACAGATCCGTGAGGCACTCCACTTGTCACTCCTCTCCAAGAGGATGAGGAACAATTCAGAAGCACTCTTTGTGTGCGATCTGTCAACCAGTTACAGATCCACCTAACGGTAACAGGATTCAGACCACATTTTACCAACTTGTCAACAAGGTTAGTATGTGGAACTTTATCAAAAGCCTTACTTAAATCAAGATAAACGACGTCTACAGCATTCCCCTGATCCAGCAAGATAGTCACTTTCTTTAAAAAAGAGATCAGGTTAGTCTGACATGACTTGTTCTTGAGAAAACCATGCTGGCTCTTAGTAATCACATCCATTCTTTCTAAATGTTCCAGAACCAACTGTTTGATGATTTGTTCTAAAACTTTTCCAGGTATAGACGTCAAGCTGACAGGTCCCGATCCTCTTTTTTCCCCTTCTTGAAGATGGGGACAACATTCGCCCGCCTCCAATCTTCCGGCACCTCTCCTGTTCTCCAAGAATTCTCAAAAATAATAGCCAGAGGCTCAGAAATTACATCCGCAAGCTCCTTTAGAAACCTTGGATGCAATTCATCTGGCCCTGAGGACTTAGTTTCATTTAAAGAAACTAGGTTTTATGTACTACCCCTACATTGATCCTAGGTTGGAACTTCATACTCTCCTTATATGTTCTGTTTTTGCCATGTTGAGCACCGTTTCCCTCAGAAGAGAAGACTGAGGAAAAGTAGGAATTGAGCAGTTCCTCCCTCTTCATTACCCGCTACAATTTCACTTTCTTGCCCTCGCAATGGACCTACCATGTCCTTGCTCTTTTTCTTACTCTGAACATAAGAACCCTTTTTTGTTGTTTTTTGTTGAGCTTTAGCTTTCCTAACTTTTTCTCTACAAGCACTGGTAATTTGTTTATATTCATCCTTGGTTATAAGGCTCTCCTTCCAATTCCTAAAGGAGTCTTTTTTATTTCTCCAAGTCTTTAGAGAGCTGTTTATGGAGCCACTTTGGCTTCTTTAGGCTTTTTCCATTTTTTTTTCTCATAGGAATCATCTGTGATTGCGCTTTCAGTATTTCGCTTTTAAGAAACTCCCACCCCTCGTGAATCCCCTTCCTCCTAAGTATTTCTGACCATGGGATTTTACCCAGCATAGTTCTAAGTTTATCAAAGTTTGCCTTTCTGAAGTCCAACCTACAAGTCTGACTACGTATAGCTTTTCCCTTCCCTACGACTGTAAATTCCAAAATCACATGGTCACTACTGCCCAGGGTGCCCACTATTTCCACTTCTTCAATTAATTCTTCCTTGTTGGTGAGAATCAAATCCAAGTTAGCAGATCCCCTTGTTTCCTTCTTCACTTTCTGGAAAAGGAAGTTGTCAGCAAGAAGTCAGGAATCTATTTGACTTTTCATTTTTAGCAGAGTTGGACTTTCAACAGATGTCCAGGTAATTGAAATCTCCCATGATCACTGTACCCCTTCTCTTGGAGAACTTTGCAATCTGCTGTAGAAGTACCTCATCCAAGTCCTCTGCCTGACTTGGTGGTCTATAGCAGACCCCCACAATAATATCACTGTTATTTCTTACTCCTTTTATTTTTACCCAGAGACTCTCAACTGAGCTGCCATGCTCAGATTCACATATTTCCTCACAAGTATGTACCTCCTTCACGTATACTGCTACACCTCCGCCCTTTCTCATTTGCCTGTCCCTTTTAAATAAGTTGTACCTCTGAATCCTAATATTCCAGTTGTGGGTGTCATCCCACCAAGTTTCAGTAAGGCCTATTATGTCATAGTCTCCTTCCTTTATTAGGACTTCCAGTTCCTCCTGTTTGTTTCCCATTCTCTATGCATTCGTGTAGAGACATCGGAATCTATGTTTTATGCATCCCGAGGGTTTAGTTTCTGTACAAGCCTGCAAGTTAACATCACCTAGCATATGTGCCACTCTTTGCAAATCTTTAATGTTCTTATCCCCAGTTTCTGGCATCATACGAGGCTTTGAATTATTGTCTCGCTCCCCCATACAATTAAGTTTAAAGCCCTCCTTATTAGGTTAACAAGGCTGTTACCAAACACCCCTTTTCCTACCACCGTATGGTGCAAACCATCTCCTGATAGAAGACCACCATCTCGAAAGTGTAAGCCATGGTCCAAAAATCTGAATCTTTCCTGACAAAACCATCGATGTAGCCAGTCATTTATTTGAAGTATTCTTCTTTCTCAAACTGGAGAGCCAGCTTGGTGTAGTGGTTAAGTGTGCGGACTCTTATCTGGGAGAAACGGGTTTGATTCCCCACTCCTCCACTTGCACCTGCTAGCATGGCCTTGGGTCAGCCAGAGCTCTAATAGAGAGCCAGTTTGGTGTAGTGGTTAAGTGTGTGGACTCTTGTCTGGGAGAACCGGGTTTGATTCCCCACTCCTCCACTTGCACCTGCTAGCATGGCCTTGGGTCAGCCATAGCTCTAATAGAGAGCCAGTTTGGTGTAGTGGTTAAGTGTGTGGACTCTTATCTGGGAGAACCAGGTTTGATTCCCCACTCCTCCACTTGCACCTGCTGGAATGGCCTTGGGTCAGCCATAGCTCTAATAGAGAGCCAGTTGGGTGTAGTGGTGAAGTGCGTGGACTCTTATCTGGGAGAACCGGGTTTGATTCCCCACTCCTCCACTTGCAGCTGCTGGAATGGCCTTGGGTCAGCCATAGCTCTAATAGAGAGCCAGTTTGGTGTAGTGCTGAAGTGTGTGGACTCTTATCTGGGAGAACCAGGTTTGATTCCCCACTCCTCCACTTGTACCTGCTGCAATGGCACTGGGTCAGCCATAGCTCTGGCAGAGGTTGTCCTTGAAAGGGCAGCTGCTGTGAGAGCCCTCTCCAGCCCCACCCACCTCACAGGGTGTCTGTTGTGGGGGAGGAAGGTAAAGGAGATTGTGAGCTGCTCTGAGACTCTTCAGAATGGAGGGTGGGATATAAATCTAATATCATCTTCTCGTTCTTGAGGTGGGAAGCATCCAAACATTAAGACATTTTGACATTAAAACATGGGCATTAGAGCAGAACATGGGTAAGTGAAACATATACACAGACATTTCAACTGCTGAGAACTCTTGAAAACTGAATCACAACATGGAGAGGCAAGAGGGCAGTGGGGGTCCCACAAGAATCAGGATTGGGGCCAGTGCTATTCATTCATACTGTCAAGACCCCAGCAGATCAATGATCACAAACAGTCCATTTCATTGATGGATATTTATTGACTCATGACAGCTATAGTCAAGATGGACTTTGTGAAAAATGACTTGGTGGGCTTTTGCCCCTCTCATCACTTTGCTCAGAACCAAACAGGAGTCAATAGGACTTTTAAGACCAACTTACTTTTATTCAGAACGTAAGCTTTCGTTTGCTCTAAGCACACTTCATCAGATGAGGAATCTGGCAGTGAGCAGAGCCACACATAGCTGGTAGGCAATGGCTCAGAATGTAAAATTGTACAGATTTAAGATCCAATGACAGAATAGTAAAATTATCTGGTAGGCAGTGGTTTAGAATGTAAATGGTACAAATATAACTTAGATCTATTTGCTTAGAACCGTTATATTTTCAAAGGAAAGCGGGAAGCGGCAATCCCTCCCCCCCAATATTTCCCATCGCAATTGCAGGTGCACATACTCTTCAAGAGTGGCCTTGGTAACCCTTGAGACTAGGCTGAAAGCATTTGATAACTGTTGCACAGAGATAGGTGCAAGCAAAGCAGAGAGACAGGAAAGTGAAATACTTCAGACTACAGAAAAAAATGGCAAGGCATCTTGACACATACATGTCCCGAAATTTGGGCTAAGTGTAAAAAGGCCAGGTTTGCAGGTCGCACCAAAATATTTAGGATGGTGAAAATGAAGGCCTGCTGTGAAGAGCTCCAGGTGAATCTCCCAAAGTTGAGTGAGCTGGCGACAATGCGGCAAAGGAAGTTCAGTGTCGGTAAGTGGAAGGTGATGTAAAAGAACCCAGTTTCAAGTATGGCTCCTGAGGTCTGAACTTGCTGAAACTGAGAGGGGAAAAGGGCTTGAGGCTGCAGTGGAGAGCTCCATGAAAGTGTCATGCTGGTGTGCTGTGGCGGTGAAAAAGGCAAAATCTGTGTTAGGAATTAATAGGACAGGGATTGAGAATAATGTGACTGATACTGTAATGCAGGGGTGTCAAATATGATTCCTTGGGAGGTGGTGGGCTCTCCTTCCTTGGAGGTTTTTAAACAGAGGCTAGATGACCATCTGACAGCAATGAGGATCCAGTGAGTTTAGGGGGAGGTATCTGTGAGTTTCCTGCATGGTGCAGGGGGTTGAACTAGATGACCTTGGAGGTCCCTTCCAACTCTAGGATTCTATGAATTTCCTGACCATTAGAGCGGTACCTCAGAACAGGCTTCCTCGGGAGGTGGTGGGCTCTCCTTCCTTTAAGGTTTTCAAACAGAGGCTAGATGGCCATCTGACAGCAATGAAGATCCTGTGACTTTAGGGGGAGGTGTTTGTGAGTTTCCTGCATTGTGCAAAGGGTTGGACTAGACGACCCTGGAGGTCCCTTCCAACTCTGATTCTATGCAGTTTGGGGGCTGAATCAGGCCCCCAGGGGGCTCCTATCAGGCCCCTGAGCAACCGACTGTCATCGGCTTCCTTCTTCCTATATCTTACTTCCTTGCACAGGAGCTACAGAGGAAAACCTCTATTTTCCTCCCTTGGGGGGGAAAGGGGGGAGGAATAACTTGCTTTGCCAGGCTCTCTCAATTGCACAGTGGAGCTACTGAGCAAAGCCTCTCTTCCTTCTATTGGCTGAGACTCCCCCCTTCCAGTCCCCTGGGGAAGGAAGGAAAGAGCCAGAGCTTCCTTTGCCCAGTTCCCCAGATCCCATGGGAGAAATACAAAGAAAGCATCTTTAAGACCAGTAAGTGCTAATGTTTTAACTAAGCATGTTTTAAGTTTAATATATATATATTTGTGTTTGTGTTCTTTATAAAATCTGTATCTCTGCTACCTAATCTTAAATAGGGACACGCATGGCCTGGCCTGAAATGGTTCAGCCTAACCCGACATGGCCCAGTCCATCAAGGTCTCACTTATGTCAGATCCGGCCCTCATGAGTTTGACACCCCTGCATGTAATGCTTCTCTATAGATCTATGCTGCAGCCTAATTTTGGAATCCTGTGTACAGTTCTGGTCGCTGTCTCTGCAAAAGGACATTTCAGAGCTGGAAAAAGTACAGAGGAGGGCAACCAAGTTGATTAGGGGGTTAGAGCACCTTCCCTATAAGGAGAGATGGAAGAGTCGGGGACTTTGCAGTCTAGAAAACACAACAAAAAGGGGAACACAACAGAGGTTTATAAAATTATGCCCTGGGTGGAAACAGCGGTCTCCTCAGGCATTCTTTAGAGAATCTGACCAATTCCTGGAGACAGGGTCCCTGAACAGGTGTTAGCCGTGGTAGCTCAATGGAACCTCCATTCCCGGGGGCAGCATTGCTCTCAACGCAGGCCCCAGCAAGGAGCAACAGGTGAGAGGCTTCTGACCCTGGCTGCTGGCTCCTGGGAATCTGCTGGGAGACGCTTGGGCTCTCTAGCAAAGCATGTTTCTATGTTTAGTAAATTGAGATCCTTTCCTGTTAAAGAATTCAGACTGTCCTCAAAGTTCTCACCTGGCCGGGCTTCCATACAGAAGCTAGAAACTCTGGATTGGACAACAGGCAAGAGAAAGAAGAGGGGCGGGAGCAAGAAGCAGCACTCCACCCTCTGCCCTCCACAAATGGAGCTTTACCTCTTTCTCAAGGTGGAGGTAGAAAGGTAACAGCAGAGCTTGAGTGATGGGAGGAATATTTATTTCTTTAAGTGGGACAAGGCCTGTCTCTCCCTCTCCCACACTTGTCCTCCCCTCCCACCCATGACTGATGAATTCAGCAGATCTTTTCAGTGGCTGAAATTTTGGGCTTTTTTGCTAACTTTGACCACATTGCTTGCAATTCCTTCCATGGTTGCTAGATGTCACTGTGATACTAATTTATTTTTATTGATGTACCCTATTTACAGACTGCCTTTAGGACCAGTGTGGCCTCATGGTGCAGAATGGTAAAGCAGCAGTACTGCAGTACTGTAGTCTGAGCTCTCTGCTCACAACCTGAGTCTGGTAGAAGCTGGATTCAGGTAGCTGGCCCAAGGTTGACTCAGCCTTCCATCCTTCCGAGGTCAGTAAAATGAGTACCCAGCTTGCTGGGGGGAAGGAAAGGTCCCCTGTGCAAGCACCAGTCGTTTCCGACTCTGGGGTGACGTTGCTTTCACAAGGTTTTCACGGCAGACTTTTTACGGGGTGGTTTGCCATTGCCCTCTCCAGTCCTCTACGCTTCCCCCCCAGCAATCTGGGGACTCATTTGACCGACCTCAGAAGGATGGAAGGCTGAGTCAACCTCGGGCCAGCTGCCTGAATCCAGCTTCTGCCGGAATCGAACTCAGGTTGCGAGCAGAGAGTTCAGACCACAGTGCTGCTGCTTTATCACTCTGCGCCACGGGGCCGCTTTACTGGGGGGAAACCACCTCGTAAAAAGTCTGCCGTGAAAGCAACATCACCCCAAAGTTGGAAACGACGGATGCTTGCACAGGGGACCTTTCCTTTCCTTTCCTTTCCTTTCCTTTCCTTTCCTTTCCTTTCCTTTCCTTTCCTTTCCTTTCCTTTCCTTTCCTTTCCTTTCCTTTCCTTTCCTTTCCTTTCCTTTCCTTTCCTTTCCTTTCCTTTCCTTTCCTTCCCCTCCCCCTCCCCCTCCCCCTCCCCCTTCCCCTTCCCCTTCCCTTCAGGACTAATCAGAGTCCAGTGGCATCTTTAAGACCAACAACGGTTTATGAAGGCTCACACCCTAAATAAAAGTGTGTTGGACTCTTAACTTTGTTCTGTAGCTTCAGACCCACCCGGATCTGACTTTAGGACGGAAAGTCCAGACCAGAGCAAGACTGCAGGTTGCTCTTGCATAGATTAAGGCAGGGGTGTCAATCATGTGGCCTGCAGGCTGCATCCAGCTCGCAGAGGGTTCAAATCTGTCTCCTAAGCAACTTCCTTCTCCAGGTTCCTTTCCAGGGCTGCTGCTACAGCTGCACCGTCACTTTCTTTTCCCTCAGCTCCTTCAGTAGCTTTTGCTTCCTGTTTCCTGCCTCCCTCCCCCTCCCCTCTGTCTCAGTCTTACTCACAGACACTCACACAGACACACACACACAGAGCATCTGCTTCCTTCTTCAGGGCTGCACCTCTTTTGGAGAGAAAGACGGGAGGAAAGAGAGAGAGACCAAAAAAAGTTGGAGCCCCATGGTAGGTTTAGGACCAACAACATTTTATTCCCGGTATAAGTTTTTGTGTGCAAGCACACTTATTTTACAGGGGAAGGGAGGGTGGGTGGGTGAATGAACGGATTCTTCTGACAAGCACAATATACATTGAGGAAATTATTTTGGCTTTTTTCTGATTTTTTTTTAAATGATAGGATTTCTCTGTTCCTATCTAGATTTATTTTCTTTCAAAAAGACCTTGATCGGGAATTAGAACAGTTGGATTGGTCCTTATATCTCTCAGATGCCAAATGAAAATAGCATGCATTGATAAGAAAACAGGAAACCTAGGTCTTGATTCAGTCCAGGAGGATGCATTGTCTTGAGCTCCATTATCAGTTGCAACTCAGCAGTCTCTCTCTCTAATCGCCCCTTGAAATGCCTTTGTAAGAGCACAGCTGTTCTTAGGCCACAGATGAATGTTGTGGTGGCTAATGTCAGATTTACATCCATTTATTCTTTGCATCCTCCTGGTCTAAATCCTCCTGGATGGAATTGAGACCTTGGTTTCCTGTCTCATTATCAATGCTAGTATCTTCATGCCCTGCTCCCCCTCTGCATTTCATCTCAAATCCAATCAAGTCTGCTGTTGTCATTCACATGCTATTGCCATTTAGCACCTGAAATCGCCTTTATAAAGTTTATATCTCTGATACTTCATGTTCCTTTTATGGCATGCATGGCCTGGCCTCACAAAGTGACATTTATGCCAGATTCAGCCCTTATAACAAAAAAGGGCCACACCACTCTCAGAATGGGGCCGCTAGCTGGAACAGCCATTTTGTGAATTCATTGCTTCTTCAGGCTCCAGAAAAGGGACTCCCTCATATCAACACTGCACTAAACAATTATCACTTTGATTGGGGGGTTTGATTCCCCCCTCCTCCACTTGCACTTGCTGGAATGGCCTTGGGTCAGCCATGGATCTCACGGAGTTGTCCTTGAAAGGGAAGCTTCTGGGAGAGCTCTCTCAGCCCCACCTACCCACACAGTGTGTCTGTTGTGGTGGTGGGGGGGAAGGTAAAGGAGATTGTGACGGCTCTGAGATTTGGAGTGTAGGGTAGGGTATAAATCCAATATCCTCCTCTTCCTCCTCCTCTTTCTCTTCCTCCTCCTCCTCCACTTTATTTAAAGGGCTATATATCAACAGTTCTTGCAAAAAGCTTGCAAAAGCTCAAAGGCAATGCTGCATTTAGCCAAAATTCTTACAACCAGGTTCTATCCAATAAATTCTTGCAAACAAGCTATAAAAACAGCTCTGCAATCGACAAAAATCTTACGAAGTTATAGCAGACTACACCATTTAAGGAGCCGTACATTCTCACAGGGAAACTGAGTAATCTAAATTTAACCAAAAATCTTACAAGGAGGTTATAACAGACAAGACTTCATTTAAAGAGATATACATTCTTACAGAAAAACAGAATAATCTAAATTTCTATTAAGACCCTTTAGGGCTACAAAATCCAATTTAATTCTTGCAACAAGAATGATAAACAATGAATTCTTGCCAAAAAAAGCTATAAAAACAACACTGCATTTAACAAAAAATCTTACAAGGAGGCTATACCACACAGCACTTCATTTAAAGGGATATACATTCTTACAGAAAACCTGAGTAATCTATGTTTACATTGAGACCCTTTGGAGCTAGAGAGTCCAATTTAAAGGTCCAGTATGCTTCTTCCCTTAGCAAAGTCAGACAAATATTTCCCTCCTGGCCACGTTCTCCCTCATATTGGGATAACACGAGAAACTTGAAATCCTCAGCCCCACAGCCCATTTCCACAAAATGGTTAGCTAAAGGGGCATCTGGGACTGAGGGGTGGACCCTGGAATTATGTTCACAAATCCTGGTTTTAAGGAATGGGTAGCACTTCCCACATACACTCATGGGCACCCACATATCAAGCAGTGAAGAGCAATTACTGAATGTCCTTAAAGGGACCATGCGGACTCCTGAATGACTTAGTTTGCAAAGCCTGTAGGCAGGTGGAGCAATCCCCACATTTGAAGTGCCCGACCACCTTGGGAACTGGACATGCAGCCTGATTTAATTTGGCTCTAATCAACATATCCTTAACAGAGCTGGCATTCTACCCTGGAACCTGTCCTTCCTGCTCCTCCATGCCATCCTGTCATTCCAGTTGTGAGGCTGTCATTCCAGTCCCAGAACACTGATTCTGTTTCTGGGGGCCATATTTCCATTCTGGGGCCTGTTATTCCAGTCCTGGAGCCGTTTATCTGGGTCCAGCAACATGAATTGAAAATTCACTCTGCATTTGCATTGCAAGTATTTTGCACTTTAATGTATTTCAGTGGAGCCCATGGAAGTCCATCTGGCATTCCTGGCTCCTCTTACGTCTAATGGGCCTTCAAGACTCTCCCACAGTCTCCAATGGGCAATCCTGTTCCTCTTAGCACATTCCCTTTGCTGGGCACTAGTGGATCGCACTGGTTCTGCTGGGCTTTCAAAAATGCCCCCCTTCAGTCTCTGCTTTTGCACTGCCACAGTGGCACTGGTTCTGCTGGGCACATTGCACAGGATCTGCCCCCTACCTTCAGGTTCTAATGAGAGATTCTCAGGTTTGACCTTAGCCCTTTGGAAATAATGGAGGTTGGGGCTCCTTCTTGGGGGTGCACTAATTTGGACCCCGTAAATCCAATCTTCAACAAACCTGGGAACAGGTAGAGAGTCAGCCAGAGATCTGCTGCGAGTTTGGTGTTTCTAGCATGCTCAGGAGGTGGGGAGGGTGTTCTTCGGCAATTCAGCTGGCCCCTAAAACTTCCTGATGGCTCACGGTTCATGAACCGGCCATGCCATGAACTACAAACTGAACCGAACCATGTTTTTTGTTTGTTCCCATCCCTGGTTCAGAGTTACCATGAAAGCAATTTCCTGCTGCCTTTCTGGGAATTGCTGACTCAGCCACATTGTTCAGAGGCGCGAGCATTTGGTGCGAGCCGAAGGGCGAGAGTCAAAGGGCTCCTCGCCTGTGGCTCTTAGCCTGGGGGCTCTGTAAGGACCAGGAACCCAGATTCCTTGTGCTCCCAATGGTGTAGGGAAGAAGGGTTTAAGTTTGTTAGGCACTAGGATGCTTTCTGGAACAAGTGGGAGCTGTACAAAAGAGACGGTCTCCACTTGTCCCCAGATGGAACTAAGCTGCTGGTACTTAAAATCAAAAAGGTGGCAGAGCAATTTTTAAACTAAATCTTGAGGGAAAGCCGACAGGAAATGAAATGTCTCTGGTTTGGGAGGTCTCATCTCAAAGAGATGAAGGGTTAGCTGTTACTTTTCTACCAGGTAATGGATCAGAGTTGTCCACTAAGATGGTGACAAACAGGAAGCAGAGAGTGAGTATAAATGGGCAGTCTTTGCAGTGGAGGACGGTAAGCAGTGGGGTGCCGCAGGGCTCGGTACTGGGTCCGGATGGCATACATCCAAGAGTTCTGAAAGAACTCAGAGTTGAACTTGTGGATCTCCTGACAAAAATACATATTCTTTCATTGAAATCTGCCTCCGTTCCTGAGGACTGAAAGGTAGCAAATGGAGTGCCCAGGAGACATTTCCCTCCTCCATCCCGGTTTCTGATGACCCCGAAGCAGGGGGAGGGCCTCCAAACCGGGGGATCCCCTGCCCCCACCTGAGGACTGGCACTGTACTTCTTGGCCTGCTTAGGCTTTCTGTCTGCCAGATTTTCCCATCTGGGAGGTGTCATATCAACTGGAAGAGATCTTGGAGGTCATCTAGGCCAACCCCGTGCCCAGGGCAGAAGCAGGCAACTCTAAGCCATCCAGCCTCCCTTTATGAGATTTGATACTATTTAGGGGAAAAGAAATGTCCACACATTCTCCAGACCTCTTAGGTAACGAAGTGCAGGGAAGCCAGTCACATTATAAGAAGCAGGAGATTTCTTTGTGGTGATGCAAAATGTCCGATTTCAAAACTCTCTTCCTCTTTGTCAGCAGTGCTGCTGGGGTGTGTGCCTCGTCCCCCATAGACGGTGCGCATTCCCAGAACAGCCGAGCAGCTGCTCCCTTTCACTTTTGCTGTTTCCACAGTGCTTGGCTGGCTGCTACTCCTGGCCAGTGTGGCTTCCTGCCGGGTTGACTTCCTTCTTTTCTCCCCCTGCAGGGCCCAAAGTGGCTTCCAAGGCTGAGCTCCAGTCCTCCCTTTTAGCCTCACAACAACCACAGTCCCACGAGGCAGGTCAGCCCAAGAAAGGGCCTGGCCCCGTCAAGTCCCTGGGCAGAGAGGGGATTCGAACCTGGATCACCCGCATCCTAGCCTGACATTCTAACCACTTCACCACACATGACTCGCTCCCTTACTCTTGTTTTATCTGGTGCGTGCGTGTGTGTGAGGTGGGCAAGCTGCCTGATTCCCCCTCCTCCATCTATACACAGGAGCAAGACTTTCTGCACCTTTCCCAACGCTATCTTTTTTGAGGTGCGGTGACCAGAATTGTACACAGTATTCCAAATGCGGCCGCACCATCGGTTTATACAGGGGCATCATGACACTGGCTGATTTGTTTTCAATTCCCTTCCTAATAATTCCCAGCATGGCGTTGGCCTTTTTTATTGCAATCGCACACTGTCTTGACATTTTCAGTGAGTTCTCTACCACGACCCCAAGATCTTTGTCTTGGTCAGTCTCAGCCAGTTCACACCCCATCAACTTGTATTTATAGCTAGGATTTTTGGCCCCAATCCTAGCTATACTTTGCACTTGGCCATGTTGAACCGCATCTGCCACGTTGACGCCCACTCACCCAGCCTCAACAGATCCCTTTGGAGTGCCTCACAATCCTCTCTGGTTCTCACCACCCTGAACAATTTAGTGTCATCTGCAAACTTGGCCACTTTGATGCTTACTCCCAACTCCAAATCATGAATGAACAAGTCAAAATGCACTGGGCTTAGTACACTGAGCCCTGCAACACCCCGCTGTGTCAAGCATTCTCATTTCTGTACCATCATGTAATATGTAAAGAGCAAGTCATCGGCCCTGTCCAACTCCTCCACTGGAGGGCACAGAGAGAAAACATCTGGCCCTGGGATGTTTATAGCAGAGAGGCCGTTAGTACTTTCAAGTTGCCTCTCCCCCATTTCACCCAGGCAAGCTTTATCTCTTCACAGAGAAGTGTGAGAAGAATTGATCTTTCCAAAAGCTTAGTAATAAAACTTAGTAATAAAACAGATAGTTGCTTAGTAACCTTTGAACCCCTGCATCTGTAATGTAACCTTGCTGACATCCTATATAGTAACTGTATCTGTTTGCAGGCCATTACTCCCACGGCTTGTGTCCTTCGCAAAGCTCCTGAGTTTCTAACAATAAACCTTCTTTTGATTTAAAACAAAGGACTTGGTTATTGAGAAATATCGGTGCTTGGCACACTGGTTACCACCTTTCATGCAGTGCTAGTACACCTGGTGCTGAGCCCATGTAGACTGGCTCTCTGTTTCCTGTTAATTAAGCCGTTTTTAACCCCCCCCCCCCCCAGGACTGGTCCTCTTATAGAACCCCAGGATCACACGGAGTCAGCAGCAGGGTCCCCAGAGGCCATCTAGTCCAGCCCCGTGCTCCAAGCAGGCTCAGGGGAGAGCATCCTTGACAAGGGGGGTCTTTCTAGGACTGCTGAGTTGACTTGGAGGAGGAGCTTTCTCAGAAGCTTTCTGGAAGTGGAAGTCAGCAGCCTCCCCCACCCCCCACCCCCGCCCTGAGTCCCTGCAAGAAGGCGAAAGACCCTCCCTCCCTCCTTCCTTCGGACTGTCCGCGGCCTGCAGGCCGTTGTCGCTGGACGTGACGGTATTGGGGGGGGGGGGGGCAACGACCTCCTCCCCTCTAAAAGAAGAGGGCTTGGGGGGGGGCGCAAGTTCCTCTGAACAGCAGGGGGGGAGCTGGGTGCTCCTCTTCCGCGGGCGGGTCCCTGGGGGCAAGGCCACTGCAGCCTTCCTTGCGGGGGGGGGGGCGGTTAGGAGCCGCTGTCCTCCTCGGAGGAGAGGAGGGGAGAGGAGGGGAGGCGCCGCTGCCAGCTCAGCGCCCAGTCCCGCCCCGTCTGGGAAGGGCGGCCTTTCCCGAAACCGGGGCTCGCTTCCGACGGGCGCGGTAGGAGCAAGGAAGGAAGAAAGGAAGGAAGGGGCGGCTGCCCGCCCACCCCCTCCCCCGGGCCGCCTCCCTGCTTGCCTCCCGGCGGGCCGCGCCAGACGAGAGCAGAGCCGAGCCGACGGGACTTGCTGGCCTTTCGGTCGCCCGGGGAGAGCCCCCCGCTCAGCGCAGACGGCAGACGGCTGGTGGCCTCGATCCCCTCGCCGGACCCCCCTCCCCGCCGCCGGCTCTGCTCCCGGGTTCGTTGGACGGCGCGGCCGCCATGCCCTTCCAGGCCACGCAGGACAACGAGCTGCCGGCCCTGGGCCGCCCGCTGCACCTGGGGATGCTCTACGACCGACGGCGCGACACCTTTGTGCCAGGCAGGTAGCTCGCCCTTCGGGAAGACCCCAGAGATTCGCCTCCTGCGCTCCTGACCGCAGGAAGGGACCAAAACGCCCCTTCCAAGCCTAGGTGTGATGGAGAGAGCCTTAGTCGCTGCGTTCGGCGGGCTGCAGCAGTGGGGAAGAGTCGGGATCCAAGGGCGCCTCCAAGACTAACGCAAGTGGGAGCAGCAAGCGCAGGGCATCTGCAGAAGGAGCAGGGGTTCTTGGCAGCTCCTGGCCTACCATAAATTGCGGTAGTCTTTCAGGCGCTCCTGCACTCTCTGGCTCTTTTCTAACCCGATGGGAGCATTGGGGCGCTGCAGATTGTGTGTAGAGACCCGCTTGGATTTACTCTTGTCCAATAAGAGTAAGGCCACTTTGGTGTAGTGGTTAAGTGTATGGACTCATCTGGGAGAACTAGGTTTGATTCTCCACTCCTCCACTTGCACCTGCTGGAATGGTCTTGGGTCAGCCATAGCTCTGGCAGAGGTTGTCCTTGAAAGGGCAGCTGTCCTGAGAGCTCTCTCAGCCCCACCCACCTCACAGGGTGTCTGTTGTGTGGGGGGGGAGGTAAAGGAGATTGTGAGCCACTCTGCGACTCTGAAATTCGGGGTGGAGGGTGGGGTATAAATCCAATATCTTCATCTTTACATAAGAAAATGTTCTCCAAGAAGGAAGCTCTAACAATCTTATTGGCAGGGTTGACCAAAGAACTACTGTTTATATGTTCTGCTGTTAAGTTGAGATAATGTCCAGGGCATAATTTACTCAGATTCTAATCTTTTAACTCTAATCTTGTCAGGATTTTAACACAAGTGATACAGAGGGAGGTTTTATGTAGTAGTTAATTTTATATTTGTTTTGTTCCTTTTGATTGGCTTGTGGGCCATAATAAAAATGGAAGTCCTTCCAAAGGCCCACAGCCTGCCGGCCACCAAGCAAGGGAACGCAGCAGCACAGCGAACAAAGGAAGCAAAATACCGGAGTTCCTTCCACCTGTAGGGAGTCATATGTGTGTGGGGTGGGGGGGTGGGGTGGGGGTGGTGGTGGTCAGAATGCTTCAGATCTGGTGCATGCACTTGACCCCCAGCCAGAAAAGACCATTTCTAGGAGCTGATCATGGATTTTATGCATGGAAAATATATGTATTTATTCTCACTTTATAAATATCTCTGGGAAACCCCCTCAAATGTTTCCCCCCAATAGAACACAAAGGATCAGGAAAAAGCTCTTAATAAACATATGAAGTCTGTGCTGACAGGCAGCAGCAGATAGGAAATATATATTGTATATATAATACACACACTCATACATTAAAAACACAGAAGGAATTAACCTGGATGAGTTTCTTTTCTGTCTGTTTTTCTGTCTCACAAGAACACCACTGAACTCTTCTGCAACAGCAAAAGAGAAACCCCTACGAAACTAACCCTTTGGGTGCCAAACACATGAATAACAATAGACAATTATGTTGCCAAAGTGATGCTTAGACAAAGCATTGAAACCAAATTAAATCAACCTTGCCAAAGCAGATTCCTTGCAAAGCTGGGCTGGGATAGAAACCAGCAAAGAAGTAATTGGAAGAATTTTCTCTCTGTTAGTTTAACAACATGCAAAAGTAGAATAAGCACAGGGAATGTTTAAGAAATGAACCTCTATACTTTCCACCACACACAGGGTTAGTTTTGAAGCAGTTTCTTTTACTTCTTGTTACCAGTTGATGCTGGCTAGAAGTTCAACTCTAGCAGAACCCCTGGTGCTGGCATCTCTGTTTCATCAGCTCCTGAGTTGTCCTCAATAATCAGGCCTCTTGCTGAGATTCAGAAAAAGGTTTTTATTGATAGACCCATTCTAGCAGGTATGACTCTTTGTGCCAGATCTGGCTATACCTGGGAAAGCCAAATCTATATGCCCTCATTTCGGGCTATTAGGAGGCCGCCCAAATCCAGAGCAAAAAGCCCATGCAAAGCATGACATGAATGGTTAAATGTAACCCAGAAACCCCAAACTAGGCAGAGAAAGAGTTCTTAAGAACCATCCCTAGTTTTTGTTTTAAACTACTTATCAGATTTCTGAATTGGGCCACACATAACTAAATTTTTGATTGATATTTCTTGAGATAATATCAAGAAATCCAGGCTTTGGGACTCTGTGTGGCGGCTGTGTGGCTGGGGGCCTGCTGGCAAGGTTTGCCTCGAAGCTCTCCTGTTGTCCAAGATGGCCATTTGTCCATCTTGCAGCCGTTCTCTCCTTCCTTTTGCATGCCCAGAATGAGTTCAGACCCCTCAGCTGCAGCCCCTCCTTCCAATCAGGTGACCAAGCTTGGCTTCCAAACCCCAGATTGGCCCACCAGCACATCGGCTCTGAGCCCCTGCGCTCGGACTCTTGGTCCTGGAGAAACCCGGAGGTCAACGTGGAGCTTTCTGCATCACAAGCCTTCTGTCCCTGAGCCTCGGCCCCTCCCCAACAGGATCAGAAAGTTCGCCCTATGGGGAAAGGCCAGGCTGTTCTTATGGAAACAGGCTGAACGTCTGCTCACAAATCGTGCAAGGATCCCAAGGCTCTCCTCACCCCCTTGAGAGCCCGTGTGGGGTCATGGTTCAGAGTGGGAGACTCTAATCTGGAGAAGTGGGTTTGAGCCCCCACTCCTCCTCCACCGTGGGGCAGTCACAGTTCTCTCTGAACTCTTTCAACCCCACCAACCTCACAAGGGGCCTGTTGTGGGGAAGGGCAAGCTATGTTGAGGCTCCTTAAGGTAGAGGAAAGAAAGGTCCCCTGTGCAAGCACCAGTCGTTTCCGACTCTGGGGTGACGTTGCATCACAATGTTTTCATGGCAGACTTTTTACGGGGTGGTTTGCCATTGCCTTCCCCAGTCATCTACACTTTCCCCCCAGCAAGCTGGGGACTCATTTTACTGACTTCTGAAGGATGGAAAGCTGAGTCAACCTGAGCCAGCTACCTGAAAACCCAGCTTCTGCTGGGGATTGAACTCAGGTCGTGAGCAGAGTTTAGGACTGCAGTACTGCAGGGTACAAAGCCTACTCTTCTTCCCCATCACATACCCCCACGATTGAAACGTGGTATGATAAGCTATGGGACCAGTATGGAATGGGAAAGACAATGGATAACCCTTTCTTCAAAAATGATACTGATTTGGTCACACTAATCTGATTGCGTGGCCCTGAGCCTGCCTTTGGCGAGGATGGTGGGATATAAATTAAATAAATAATAATAAAATAATTTGACTGTATATTATGATTTGCTTTGGGCTCCAATTTTGGAATTCTTTGGGAATATTTCCTTTTTGCCTAATAGAATGAATTGTAGGGTATTTCTTAATTCTTAATACCTAGCATATTATGTATTGTTTTTGTAAATTGTTTGTTATATGAATCCAGTAATCTAAATTGGATTCTTGTATGTTAGATTTATATTTTTATTATTTACTTTCCCTAGGCTCTCTTTGTATTGGATTAGATTCAATAAAATAAGATCTGTTTTAAAAAGAGAGAGTAGGAATTCAAGGATAAAAAAATAAAAATAAAACCTCCTCTTCTTCCCCATCACATGGTTTGTGTGCACATTTATACAAACTACCTTCTCACTGCACATCCAGCAGCAATTAATTTAACGGCAGCTTGCAGAGAATTTCCAGATCTGCGGGCTGGATCTGTCACCTCGCCTGGCAGGTAACCAGACCCTGATTGTTCTCCAACTACCCAGGCCTCTAACGCTGGAACTCCAGAGAGTGCAGCCTCCCTGACCTTTTCTCTTCTAGATAGATCCAAGCAGGCAGCCATGTTGGTCTGAAGCTGTTGAACAAAGCAGGAGTCCAGTGGCACCTTTAAGACCAACCCATTTTTATTGAGAACGTCAGCTTTCATGTGCTGTTAAGCACACTTCCTCAGACGAGGAATCCGGCACAGGGAGCAAAGCCCTACAGAGCTGAGCAGAGCTGTACAGAGCTGGTAGGCAGTGGCCCAGAATGCAACATGGTACAGATTTCAGAACCAACGACAGTGAAGTGAAATGATCTGGTAGGCAGGGGTTGAGAAGGTAAGATGGTACAATGGCAGAATAGTAAGATTAACAAATTGAGCAAACCTTTGATCTGAGTAGCAGGAGCATGAGAAGCAACAAAACAGTAGTATGTCAAAATGTGAGATTGTCTGTGTTGTGTCCTAGGTTCAAATGGAGAACTGTTACTGGTTCTTACTGGCATCCCTTCCTCGTCGCCAGTGTAAAGTACTGGGGTCGACGCAGTAAGAGACCAGAGGCGGAGAGTGATTTCAGCAAGCTTTACTTCAGGAACACCAACACAGACTGAGCTCTATTCAAACCTCCCGCTCCTTTATACAATTCTTGCCCCCTTCTGATTGGACCTTAACTATGTACATGGATTGGCTATTTACAGAGGCCTAAGGGCCTATCAGGGTACAGTATGAGCCTAGATGTTGATTGGCTACTTATGTTTCAATCCTTCCCCTGACTGGGCACGCTTAGGCCTTCTCTGGAACCCTGGTGTGGAGTACAAGCTTGGCTTGTTCAGCTTCCCTCCAAAAGTAACAGTTCCCTCCAAAAGTAACAGTTCTCCATTTGAACCTAGGACACAACAGTCTGTCAATGACAATGGGAGATGGGTTCAATATATGTAATGGGATAAGCAACCAAAGTCCCTTTTTGAGTGCGTCAATGCAGCTAAAAGAGAAATACATTGGATAGTGATGTTCTTGTCCAATCTACTTTTTAACATGTAAGCATCATTCTAGTTTGCCATAAGAAAAAGGAATACAATAAAATATAGTGAAAATGGGTAAAGTATATGTAATGAGATATAGTATTCTGCCATTGTACCATCTTACCTTCTCAACCCCTGCCTACCAGATAATTTTACTTCACTGTCATTGGTTCTTAAATCTGTACCATATTGCATTCTGGGCCACTGCCTACCAGCTCTGTACGGCTCTGCTCAGCTATGTAGGGCTTTGCTCCCTGTGCCGGTTTCCTCGTCTGATGAAGTGGGCTTAAGAGCACAAGAAAACTTACGTTCTAAATAAAAATGGGTTGGTCTTAAAGGTGAAACTTGACTCCTGCTTTGTTCTTCTCTCCTCTAGATGCACTTCCTTGTTTCATAAGCATAATTGGACGCCCAAAGATGTTCCACTTCCCCATAGCTCCCTTCCTGGGCACATCCTCCAATGTGGGACAGAAGAGGAAGCATTCCGCTGTTTGCTCTGACTGGCTGCAGAGGAAAGGTTGCAAAGGGAAAGGACGTTTGTTGCCCGTTCATGAACCTGAATGTTTTTTTGCATGAGGACTTTCATTCTTCTGTGCAGAATCAGCCCCCAAATCAGGAAGTGCAAGAAGATGCTTCCTGAGACCCCAAAGGCTAAGCTGGCTCAACGCAACCTCCTGACCAACGCATGGGCGGAACATCAGGCCTTCTTCCCTTCAGGGCACCCATTCCTAGCTGTCCTTCCCTGGCCCTCCCCCTCCCACCCTGCAAGATTCAACATTCTAAGGGCACAAGTGGCAGTTTTGCATTCTCATGATTTTTGCCACTAGTGCTCTGTCATTGGGGGTGGGGGTGGGGTTGACCCTTCATAAGCACATTCAGAGGCAATGACTCTGTGGATCTCATCAGGGGAAGGCCTCGGCCTCTCTGCCCTGTTGTTGGTACTCCAGAGGAAGTGGCTGGCCACTATGTGAGACAGGAGGCTGGACTAGATGGACCCTCACTGGTCTCATCCAGCAGGGCTCTTCTGATGTTCTTCTCAGGGGAAGGCCTCGGCCTCTCTGCCCTGTTGTTGGCCCTCCAGAGGAACTAGCTGGCCCTTGTGTGAGACAGGAGGCTGGACTAGATGGACCATCCCTGGTCTGACCCAACAGGGCTCTTCTGAGGTTCTTCTCAGGGGAAGGTCTCGGCCTCTCTGTCCTGTTGTTGGCCCTCCAGAGGAACTGGCTGGCCACTGTGTGAGACAGAAGGCTGGACCTTCCCTGGTCTGCCCAACAGGGAGAGCCAGTTTGGTGTAGTGGTTAAGTGTGCGGACTCTAATCTGGGAGAACCGGGTTTGATTCCCCACTCCTCCATTTGCACCTGCTAGCATGGCCTTGGGTCAGCCATAGCTCTGGCAGTGGTTGTCCTTGAAAGGGCAGCTGCTGTGAGAGCCCTCTCCAGCCCCACCCACCTCACAGGGTGTCTGTTGTGGGGGAAGGAAGGAAAAGGAGATTGTGAGCCGCTCTGAGACTCTTCGGAGTGGAGGGCGGGATATAAATCCAATATCTTCTTCTTCTTCTTCTTCTTCTTCTTCTGAGGTTCTTCTCAGGGGAAGGCCTTGGCCTCTCTGTCCTGTTATTGGCCCTCCAGAGGAACTGGTTGGCCACTGTGTGAGACAGGAGGCTGGACTAGATGGACCCTCACTGGTCTGACCCAGCAGGGCTGTTCTGATATTCTACTCAGGAGAAGGCCTCTGCCTCTCTGCGCTGTTGTTGGCCCTCCAGGGGAACTGGTTGGCCACTGGGTGAGGCAGGATGCTGGACTAGAAGGACCCTCCCTGGCCTGATCCACAGGGCTCTTCTGATGCTCTTCTCAGGCGAAGGCCTCGGCCTCTCTGCTCTGTTGTTGGCCCCCCAGAGGAACTGGCTGGCCACTGCGTGAGACAGGAGGCTGGACTAGATGGACTCTCCCTGGTCTGATCAACAGGGCTCTTCTGATGTTCTTCTCAGAGGAAGGCCTCAGCCTCTCTGCCCTGTTGTTGGCCCTCCAGAGGAACTGGCTGGCCACTGTGTGAGACAGGAGGCTGGACTAGATGGACTCTCCCTGGTCTGATCCAACAGGGCTCTTCTGATGTTCTTCTCAGAGGAAGGCCTCAGCCTCTCTGCCCTGTTGTTGGCCCTCCAGAGGAACTGGCTGGCCCCTGTGTGAGACAGGAGGCTGGACTAGATGGACCCTCACTTGTCTGATCCAGCAGGGCTCTTCCAATGTTTTTCTTCTCAGGGGAAGGCCTTGGCCTCTCTGCCCTGTTGTTGGCCCTCCAGAGGAACTGACTGGCCACTGCGTGAGGCAGGATGCTGGACTAGAAGGACCCTCCCTGGTCTGACCCAGCATGGCTCTTAGGATGTTCTTAATAGTGCCAGCTTTAACCTGGGTAGGACTTTTTGTGTGTGTCTGGTGCAGTGTGGTTGGTGCAGTACTTAGGAAGGAAGAAGGGATTCAGTTTTAATAGCTATGTATAATATAAGTTTGTGGGAGGGGGGAGCCAGATGGCATTGATTGGCTGGACCAACACACTGCACATATGTCTTGATACACAGCAGCCCGCCCCCCAGCCCCGCTTGGAGCCTGCGAAATCCCAAAAGTAGATTTCAACAACAGTCTTGTTATTACCCACCCCAGATATGTGTCTGTAAAACTCCTCAAGGTGGTGCAGAAATAAGAGGGAACTGCTAAGGACAAACAAAAAAGAATCAAGGTGCAGAAGCAGCAGGAACTGGAAGCAGCTGCCAGAGAATGAGCCCCTGGCTCAGCTGGAGAGAGCTGCCATTTTCCCAAGCCAGAAGGGTTGCAGGGACTCAGACCGGAATGGCCCCTGTTGATTCTTAGGCAGCAATTGGGACAGGTAATAAGGAAATCATCCCCTTATAAAGAGCAGCTTGCAGTGATGCCAGAATAGTTATGCAAAGGACAGTTATTTATTGAGAGGTTACACAAGGCGGAAGAAATAATAAGGACGCTTTTCCTGGATGGAGGGCTCAAAGGGGAGAGATTACTCTGAGTTAGTATCCCTCATTGTACACTTTTATTGTTTTATTGCACTGTTTTCTTAATTTTTCACTGCAGCCTTTTCACGGTGAGTCATATAGTGTTTGGGGAGGGAAGGTGGCACAAGGCAGCATCTTGATCTAGTCCGATCTTGGAAGCTAAGCCGGGTCAGCCCTGGCTAGTGCTTGGATGGGAGACCCCCAAGGAAGACTCTGCAGAGGAAGGCAGAGGCGAAAAAGGAGGCTTCTCCCTTGCCTTGAAAGCCCCCAGCTGGCTTCACGGCCTCTTGACGGCATTTGACAAACACCCGATATATTGTTAGGGCCTTTTTGGAGTATAGAGGCGTTTTTTGGACTCCCATTCCCACTGGGTTCAGTAAGGGTGTGGGGAGTGACTGGCAAGAAGCCCATAAAGAGAGAGAGACAGAGAGAGAACCTGTTCCAAAGTTAAAACCATTTATTAAGATTAAAACCATATTTCAGTTACTGTTAATCATCTCTCTCGGCTTGACTTCGCGAACGAAGATTTAAGAAAGGTGCAGTAGTCCACGTCTGCTGCAGGCTCGCTGGTGGCTGACAAGACCAATGCGGGACAGGCAGGTCCGGCCACAGTGGCTGCAGGGAAAAGTCTGATTTGGGGTTGGTGCTGCAGCAGTGCGATTCTTCCTCAATCTCCTACTGTTAATCATATAACATTCTAATAAGCAGCATACAGGATTTATTACAGATTCCCAATTAAAGCACACTAGTATTTCTTAAGGAAGGCGTCCTGATTACTCAGCCCAAAGACCTGTAGGTGTTTGTCCAGACAGAGCAACAAGGAGCAAGAAGAAAATCACAGATTAAATACCCTTTTTCCCATCCATAGGAGCTCATGTAAATGTCAGCCGGGGCTGTGATGAACATCGGACGTATCTGATAAAACCAAACCCCTGTCCTACAGCTAGACATGAACTTCAACTGAGTCAAAACAATACTGTGAGGGCCAGACTATGCCGGCATTTCTTCAAATATATTATCTATACTGGAGGGTCAATAAACTCTTAAGCAGATACTACGTCACAGATGTTTAGGCTTCGAAGCTAGTTTCACTGATACTGACAGGAAAACTATCTTCTAGGACACGGGCCACTCGCATAGAGACCGTGCAGCTGTGCTGTAGAGGATCATGGGAGAGAACCAAAGTTTCTTTTCTTTTGAGAAAAAAATAATTTATTGATTATAAATTCTTCAAATACATTTCTAACAGTGACCAAATGTGAACAAAATGGATGTATACATGAATTTTTACGTCTCAGTAAAATTCCACCCCCCCCACACACACACACCAACCCCCACACACCCACACACACATACATATATATAATTGCTCTCCCTGGCCAGTAACCCTACTTTGCTGTCTGCTGCGCTTTTAGTGCCCTGAACTCTGATTTTACTGGTTGTATCTATTCTATTGGTCTGACTGCATTGTTTGTCATTGTAGTTGTCCTGGACATTTAAACAAGAAAAGTGGGCTATATAAGTGAAGTAAATTTTTAAAAAATAGCTCGGGAAGGAAGAGTGTGAGCAAACAGAAAAGATAGCTTTGGAGAGAGAGAGTCAGAGGAGCAGGACCAGAGGAAGGCAAGGCCAGTTGAAGCAAGCAGAGCAGAGCTCCTCTGTGGAACCTGGGCAGGGGCTGTGTGTCTCAGGGGTGTCTCACGGAGCAATCCCCAGGCTCCTGCAGGTCTCACCCTCCCTTCAGGCACCCATTTCCTCTCCTTCAGCTGGCAGCATGAACACAAATGCTGAACCCGTCTGCGCCTGCAAACGGGCCTTCCTAAATGCAGTGGCTTTTATTTTCTGCTACAGTAAATATGCATAGGCTTCCCCCCCAGCTCTGTTCACTACTGATGGTGAATTTCTGGTGATCTTTGCAGGAGTGACTCTTTGGGACCATGAGACTTTGCAGAAGCAGGTCAACACGAAGCCGCAGCCCAAGACCGAATTTCAAGTGCTTGCTTCGAACAACTACGACCACTTGGCCTCTGCCCTCCAGCTCACGTTGCCGCTTAAGGCTAGTTTATTGGGGGGCCTCGTGGACTTGAATGGATCTGCCAGATGCCTGAGGGACACCAAGAAATCCAGAAACCAAGTCCGGGTCGTCCTCCACTCCTTCATCACCACCCGCTTTGAGGAGCTGACCATGACCCATTTAGGGCCCCAGAACGTCGCCTACCCGGGGGTCTTTGAGCAGGGAGAGGCAACCCATGTGGTCACTGCGGTGCTGTATGGTGCGCAGGCGTTCTTTGTGTTTGACCGGAAAGTGGCTTCAGATGAGAATAAGGATGACGTTGAGAGGGAGTTGAGAGCCAACCTTCAAAGCTTTTGCAATGAAGTACATGCTGGAGAGGGAACCGCCAATGGACCAGAGAAAGAAAAAACTAGCATGGAAAATTTCAAATGTACATTTTATGGAGATGTGACTCTAGAGAGGAACCCAATTACTGACCCTGATGCGATGAAGATTTATGCGGATCTTCCCAGGCTTCTGGGGGAGAGGGGAGAGAAGGCCATTCCTGTCAAGGTCTGGCTACATCCTCTGGCCAAACTGGACCCCAGGGCAGCTCAGCTGATCCAAGAGATCAGTGCCGACCTTGTCTCAAGAGCTCAAAGTACCATCGAGCAGCTGAGCGACTGTGAAGCGCAGTGCCAAGAGCTGCTGAGCACCTGTGACCCAGGTTTCCCTCTGCTGCGCGAGAAGGTCCGGCATTTCCAAGACCTGGGAAAGCGGTACAAAGAGACCTTCCAAGAGCGGGTGGCAAGCCTCCTCCCATCCATCCGGGGAGGGGGGCAGAAGGAAGCAGCTCTGAGAGAACTTTTGACCTGGAAAGAGCAATCGCCATTCCATCCAAAATGCCTCTCTGAATTTCTGAACCAAAAGAGTGCAGAGATGGATTGTGTGAAGCTGTTTTGTACGGGGCTGAAGGGTGTGGACATCATCCCATGGGAAAGTAAACTCAAAGAAGTGTTGTTGGACTCCCAGTTTAAGTATGTCATGTCCTTCACCTTCACATCCCTGCAAAAGGAAGAGCCGTATTTCCGAGATCTGGAAGACTGGATCCAAAAAACCTCTGATCCATCAACCGCCCTTCCAGGCTATGAGAAACAGTTACCCAAGCAGTGGTTTGAGGAAGAAGCGATAATTAGAAAAGCCCGAAAACGGGTGAAGTCATTTACAAACTTTGCCGCTCTTAATAAGGAAAAGGGCAAGATCCGGTTCATCATCTCCTCCGTTCCAGATGTGGACAACCCTGGGATTTCCATTTACTTGTACAAAGAAGGGCAGCTGATTAGCCGGGACTTTGAGCCCCCACTAACACCGCTCCCCCCCATGGTTAGCGAAATCTGCCATGACAGTGTGCAGCTCAGGTTTGAGCCAGCTGTGGACAGGAGAGCTTCGAGATCCAGCTATTTTGTGGAGTACAAGGTCTTGGAGCAGGAGAGCTGGAGGGGGCTGAGCCCCGTGAGTGGAGAAGAGACCTTGGTGGTGAGAGATCTCCTCCCAGGCACCAGTTACCAGTTCCGATGTGCCCTGCAGAGCAAACCAGACCTTGGGGAGAGCAGCAAGAGTGAAGTTGTAAAAACGCTTCCCACCAGTCCACCTGGAAGACCTCAAAATACAGTTGTCACCTCTTCTGCTGTCTGCCTTACCTGGAAGAGCCCCAGGCTCATAGGAGAGGGAGTGGAGGTGAAGGACTACAAGGTGAAGTACAAGGAGGAGGCTGCAGAGGGGAGCTGGAGAAGTGTGACTGTAGGAGGAAGCGGTCGGTGCTGCCGAGTGACTGGGCTGCGGCCGAGGACTTCCTACAGGTTCCACGTGGTGGCCGTGGCCTTGGATGGGAGAGAGAGCCTTCCCAGCAAGGAGGCTGTGATTACAACGCTAAGCACAGACGAAAAGGTCAGGGAACGTTCCAGCTCAGTCTGCATCCCGTCTCCAAGGCCAAGAACCACAAGTTCAGGTAAGTCTGTCTGCCTTTGTCTACTGGATTGGCACAAGGGAAGAGCATTGGTCACGACTCTCTGACCTCCTCCACCACATTCAGGTTGCAAAGTCCAATTCAGGAAATTTGAGGACTTTGGGGATGGAGCCAGGAGACATTGGGGGTGGAGCCAGGAGCAAGGGTGTGACAAACATAATTGAACTCCAAAAGGAGTTCTGGCCGTCACATTTCAAGGGACTGTGCTCATATTAAATACCCTCCCTCCATTGAAAATAATGGAGAATGAGGGTGCCTTCTTTGGGAACTCATAGAATTGGACCCCCTGGTCTAATCCTTTTGAAACCTGGAGGGTGTTTTGAGGAGAAGCACTGGATGCTATGCTGCAAATTTGATGGCTCTATCTCAAAAACAGGCCCCGAGAGTCCCAGATACCCATGTTTTCCATTATACCCTGTGGGAATCGGTCTCGGTCTCCCTAGGGAATAATGGAGTGCCCAGCAGACATTTCCCTCCCCCCTCTGCTTTCTGATGACCCAGTGTTTTCATGGCAGCCTTTTTGTTATGGGGTGGTTTGCCATTGCCTTCCCCCGTCATCTACACTTTCCCCCCAGCAAGCTGGGTACTCATTTTACCGACCTCGGAAGGATGGAAGGCTGAGTCAACCTTGAGCCGGCTACCTGAACCCAGCTTCTGCCAGGATCAAACTCTGGTCATGAGCACAGCTTGGACTGCAGTACTGCAGCTTTACCACTCTGCCATGGGGCTCCCTATTTCTTCAGATTACCTACAGTAAACTCCACTTTAGACAGTTATTTTATGTTTGACATGCTAGTCAATTATCAGGTCATGAATTTTGTCCCTCGTTCCATGTAGTGCAGGGGTGGCCAACGGTAGCTCTCCAGATGTTTTTTGCCTACAGCTCCCATCAGTCCCAGCCATTGGCCATGTTGGCTGGGGCTGATGGGAGTTGTAGGCAAAAAACATCTGGAGAGTTACCGTTGGCCACCCCTGGTGTAGAGGGAAGGCACCAGGTTGGCAGCTCTGAGCTGGAAACACCTGGAGATTTTTTTTGGGGGGGGGGAAATCTGAGGAGGGTGGGGGTTGGGCTGAGGTTATGACAATTGATTGAGGTACCAGATGCTATAATGTTATAATAAAGTGGCCAGCAGTCATTCCGCGCTCCTCCCCCCGCTTTCTGATAACCCTGGAGCAGAGGGAGGGGCTCCAAACCAGAGGATCCCCTGCCGCCACCTGGGGATTGGCAACCCTAGTTGTGACAAGGAGGAAATAGTGTGTTTCTGGCAGCCAAGCATCTCCCTGCCCACCTCAATCAAAATACATGAACACTTTTGCATGAAAAACGGGTTAATGCTTGCTGTGCTTCTATGTGAAAGAGCTCCAAATCATTTGGTCTTGATTTTCTTGTAGCCTCCTGTGCCACGTGGGCTCAAAGCAGCCTTATTTCTTGGTCTCACCTTTGTTCTGTGGGAGGCACAGTCCCCAGGAGGTCTTTCTCTCCCTCCCCCCCCCCAACCGTTTCCCCAAGGCTGTTCCACCAGCGATCTCTCTGTAATGCAAAAGGGTCTAGGTGGCTTGCCTTGTTGGTCAGGAGCAGCAGAACTTGCTATGCAGACTCTGAGAGAACAGAAAAGCAACCTCCCGGTGTGAAAAGGAGGCCTGCCGTGGTTTCCCAGAAAGGTCAGGACCACAGAGATAAACAAAACGAGAAAAACAACACACTCACTCTGTGTAGAAAATAATTCTCAGCGTAATCCACAATTTGCAACTTCTGTGTGCTAGTAAACAATTCAGTGATACAGACAGCAAACCATCCTATGCATGACACAACTACAGTCCAAAGAACCAGGCAACATTTAAACTGTAGTCCAACGAATGATAAAAGAACCGGCCCAATTTCATTTCGGGAGTATCCTTCTTCAAGGGACCATTTCCTGGCTTTCCAAATTGCTATTTTGTTTGAATTTTTTAAATTCCTTTTGGAATGCCACTGCCAGTCACAATCCTTCAGCATTTGATAGCATTTGCAAATTGTGGATTACACTGAGAATAATTTTCTACACCAAGTGAGAGTGTAGTTTTTCTCCAGTGGTTTCCCAGAAAGAGCAAGAGCCCCGTGGCGCAGAGTGTTAAAGCTGCAGTACTGCAGTCCTAAGCTCTGCTAATGACCTGAGTTCGATCCCTGGTGGAAGCTGGGTTCAGGTAGCTGGCTCGAGGTTGACTCAGCCTTCCATCCTTCCGAGGTCGGTAAAATGAGTCCCCAGCTTTCTGGGGGGAAAGTGTAGATGATTGGGAAAGGCAATGGGAAACCACCTCGTCAGAAGTCTGCCGTGAAAACGTTGTGAAAGCAACGTCACCCCAGAGTCGGAAACGACTGGTGCTTGCACAGGGGACCTTTCCTTCCTTCCCAGAAAGGCTGCCCAGGATAGACTGATAGTAATGTGGGTGGTGGCGGCAGAGGCTTTGAACATTGTCACCACCTGGAGAGGAGATGTATTTGCTGATCTGTGTGATTGTGATTCCCATCTTATTGGAGGGTGAAGGCCACTCTTGCAATCTTGTAGGAGATGGGCTGGGCCTTTTCCGGGACTTGAAGGCAAAGCAGGAGAATAAAGAAGCACCCGGAACAACAGAGGGGGAAGAAAGAGGAGACTGAACTTTCCAGGACTGGTTTGCTTGTTTCCTCCAGTGGTGGGAGATCCAGGGCAGCCTTTGAACCAAAGGGATCCAAACGATCTGACCCCTTGCTGTCTGGGGTCACAGCCATGTGGGGCCCCTCAGCAAAAGTCAGCAAAGTGAGCAGCATTGACATTTGGGTAGAGAAATATGCCCAGGTGTGGCCTCAGTGCCCTGCCCTTTCTCTGACCTGTTTTTCTCACCTCCACAGGAAAGGGGAGTGAATCAGAGCTGAGGATCATCCTTGCTGGGAAGAGCGGAAGTGGGAAAAGCGCTCTGGGAAACACCATCTTGGGCCGGAAGGAGTTCAAGGCCACACCTGGGGAAAACACGACAGCTGGCAAGTGCCACAGAGGGCATGGGAGCTGGAATGGCCAGAAGCTCTCTTTGATTGACACAGCAAGAATTTTTGATTCAGATGTCTGCAGCCAGGACTCTCTGGTGGAAATCATGCATTGCATTGACCTCTCCACGCCTGGCCCTCACGCTCTGGTGTTTGTCACCCAGGCAGGCCGCTTCACCGCAGAAGACAAGGCAGCTGCTGAGCGAGTCCTGGATGTGTTTGGGATGGACTCCACCCGGTACACGATTCTCTTGTTCACCCAGGAAGAAGAGCGCTCCGTAGCGCAAGACCGTTTATCGCAGTCAGACAATGAGGCCCTCCTGGAGCTGATCCAGAAATATGGGTACCGTGTCTGCACTTTCCACCCTTATGCAGCCAAGGAAGAAAGGGAACAGCAGGTCTCCGAACTAATGACAATGCTCCAGTTGATGGTTTGCAGGAATAGAGGGGAGCCATATGGCAGCACCCTTTATTCAGAGGCCGGCTGGACTGAATCCAAGCTCAGGGGTTTTGTGGCAGAAAACAGAAGAGCACAGAGGAGCGCAGAGAGAAAGTGTTGTCTGAGTTGAAGATGATTGCAGAGGACTGCAGCACGAGCTGTGGCCAGCCCAGCGTGGTTTCTGTCATTTACTGTTTTCAAAGCTTTTACTTTCTAGAATAAATCTGTAGGTTCCTCAGTTTGACTTTGCTTCCAAGTTTTTCTTTTTAGTCCTGCATTTGTTCATATCACAGGCAATGCTCTTAGCAAACCCCCCCCCCAAAAAAAAAAAAAATCTTCAGGACTTTATCAGGGCAGTTCGTTGGGAAATAACCTCCATACAAAAAGGTGCTTCTAGCAACTTACCCAGAGCACCTGACAGGGACAGTTTCTCTTGGTAGCATTCAGTGTGCCTCTTTCTTTTGCTTTTAGTTGATTCTATCCTCTTTTCAGACCACACATGCTACATTTTTTTTTTTGCCTGCGTGTTTCATTCTTTGTGATGGTCCCACAACTGCCTCCCTCTCAGAGCCCGAGCCCGGCTTTTGCCACTACTGCAAAAGCCAGTTTGGTGTAGTGGTGAAGTGCGTGGACTCTTATCTGGGAGGACCGGGTTTGATTCCCCACTCCTCCACTTGCACCTGCTGGAATGGCCTTGGGTCAGCCAGAGCGCTGGCAGAGGTTGTCCTTGAAAGGGCAGCTGCTGTGAGAGCCCTCTCAGCCCCACCCACCTCACAGGGTGTCTGTTGTGGAGGGAGAAGAAATAAGAGATTGTGAGCTGCTCTGTCTCTGATTCAGCAAGAAGGGCGGGGTATAAATCTGCAATTCTTCTTCTTCTTTGTGTCTCTGCAAAAAGGGCAGACTAAAAATTAAGAAAGCAAACAAATGACACAAACTTGTTATTTGAGATTATTTCCATGGCTGGCGTTGTGTGCTCAAGTGCACAGCTAGTAAGATGGGATTTGGATATCTGTATTGCAGACTGATTTTATAAGAAACTCTGCTAATTTTAATGTGTGGTTGCTTCATCATCTTCACCAACTCCACCCATCCAAGACTGAGCTTCTCATCTTTCCTCCTGAGGTTTCCTGTCCTCAGACAGTCTCAGTATCAATCAGCTAGATTTTCTTCCCCGTTATCTTTTACTACGGCTGCATTCTCTCCTCTTGTTCCACAAGATATTGTTCCACTCACATGCCCTTCTTTCAATGGTCATAAACCATTCCTAGGTGTGCTTTTAATGCTATCTACTGTGACTTGCCCTGACTGTCCAGTCTCAAAGATGGAGCAAGGTGGGCTCTGGTTGGTGCTTGGGGTGGGGGGAGACCGCCAAGGGGGTCAGTGCACAGAGGCAGGCCATGGCCAACTGAGTCTCCCCTGACCTGGATGGCCCCAGCTGGCCCGGTCTTCTTAGCCCTCTGGAGCTCAGCCTGGTCAGTCCTGGGAGGAGACGCCACCGGCCAGCCCCAGAGCCAAGAAGGCTCCAGCTCGGGCTGAGGCTAAGCAGACATCTTTGGCCGGACGTCACCAGCAGATCTTGAGCTACCTGGCATGATGCTCTTGGGGGGACATTCGGAGAAAGACGGTCCTGAGGGCATGTGGCTCTTTAAAGGTTCAGTGTTCTGGACCAGCTGGAGTTTCCAGATCGGTCTCAAGGGTAGCCCTGCATAGTGCAAGGTACAGTAGTCCAGCCTGGAGGGGACCATTGCATGAATCACTATGAGACAGTTTAGTGTAGTGGTTAAGTGGGCAGACTCTTACGTGAGAGAACCGGGTTTAGAATCATAGAGTTGGAAGGGACCTCCAGGGCCATCTAGTCCAACCCCCTGCACCATGCAGGAAACTCACAAACACCTCCCCCTAAATTCACAGGATCCTCATTGCTGTCAGATGGCCATCTAGCCTCTGCTTAAAAACCTCCAAGGAAGGAGAGCCCACCACCTCCCGAGGAGGAAGCCTGTTCCACTGAGGAACCGCTCTAACAGTCAGGAAGTTCTTCCTAATGTTGAGCCGAAAACTCTTTTGATTTAATTTCAACCGATTGATTCTGGTCCTACCTTCTGGGGCCACAGAAAACAATTCCACACCATCTTCTAGATGACAGCCCTTCAAGTACTTGAAGTTGGTGATCCTATCACCTCTCAGCCGCCTCATCTCCAGGCTAAACATCCCCAGCTCCTTCAACCTTTCCTCACAGGACTTGGTCTCCAGACCCCTCGCCATCTTTGTCGCTTTCCTCTGGACCCGTTCCAGCTTGTCTATATACTTCTTAAAATGTGGTGCCCAAAACTGAACACAATACTCTGGGTGAGGTCTTACCAGAGCAGAGTAAAGGGATACCATCACATCACGTGATCTGGACACTATACTTCTGTTTATACAGCCCAAAATTGCATTTGCCTTTTTAGCCACTGCATCACACTGTTGACTCATGTTCAGCGTATGGTTTGATCCTCCACTCCTCCACTTGCAGCTGCTGAAATGGCCTTGAGTCAGCCATAGCTCTCGTAGGAGTTGTCTTTGAAAGGGCAGCTTCTGGGAGAGCTCTCTCAGCCCCACCCACCTCACAGGGTGTCTGTTGTGGGGGGAGAAGATACAGGAGATTGTAAGCCTCTGATTCAGAGAGAAGGGCAGGGTATAAATCTGCAGTCTCCTTCAGGTGAAAGGTGGAGAGGTAGGAAGCCAGATGTCTGATGTGGTGAAGATGGAAGGAAGCTGATCGGGCAACATTTGCGATTTGGGCCTCCATAGATAGCCAGGCAGCCGAACTCACCCCCAAGCTCTTCCTTGTCGTTGTTGGATCCCCCTCCCCTCCCCCACTCAACCCAGGAACGGGAACTCTGTCTCACATGGCAACTCTCAGGGATGAACTAAAGGGATTAACTTTTATTTTCAACTTTAAACAGCATTGGGATGATTGATGTGCACACATTCAGCGCTTTTCGATAGCTGATGCTCCTCATCCTTCCAGTCTGTCTTTTTCCAAGCCAGCTTCCCACCCGTCTCCTTCACTCTGCAACTGCTGTCAGCCTCTCGACAACATGCCATCCGCGGGGAGGGAGGTGGAAGAGGACCCCCCCCCTCTCTGAGACTCAAGGCAGGTCGCAAATCAGGAAATCCCCCTTTGACCTTCAAGAGGATCCCAGGTCATTGACATGAGCCCGATGCAAAGACTGAGGGACCTCGTATGCCCTTCTTGTGGACCTGGGCTTCAGCAGTGCAGCCTAGCCCCTGGGCAGATTTTACTCCCATTAGACAAAGTGGGTTGCCCATTTGGTAGATGCAGGGTTGCTCTCTAATTGGTGCGTGGGAGACCCTACTCACTGCAGAGGGGGTGTGGCCAGGCAGTCGACTCCACGTGTCATTTTTCTGTCTTTTATATAAAACATCCAGCTGGAACAGCAGAATACTTGTAGACCCCCATTGCTGAAATGGTGTCTAGTTGTTAGTATAACCTTATGACCCCTAAAGGCATGGGGGGATCACGCGTTCAGCTACCCAGGCCCTGCTATGTCTGAATCTCCGGACACTTTCACATCCCTCATACTGTCGCACGTAGTATTTTTGGAAAATGCTAGCTTCCTTTCTGTTGTTGAACACCTTGCATACTTCCTGTATTAACTTTCGTTCTTGCTGATGAGCTAAGATGCTTCTGGAATTCAAAGCCCCTCTAAATAAAGAGGTCTTGCTTAGCAAGGGGAGCATTTTTTCCCCGTCAACACATGTGTTGGGTGAATCGTTCCGACAAATACTAAAACTTAATATAAAACAGAATAGGCAGCTATCCATTTTATCAAACAGATTATCATCTAAGATCAATAGCACTTGAAATGTTTTAATATTTTTTATGATTTTTATGGGTTTTTTTACGTCTTAATGTATTTTATATTTCATGTATAGACATAAATGTGTAAGCTGCCCTGAGTCTGCTTTGGCGGGGCGGGCGGGATATAAATTCAAACAAACAAACGAATTCCAGCCTTAGCATATCTACACTGGCTCCGAATTTGTACCCGGGGACAATTCAAGGTGCTGATCTTGATCTTGTGTGGTTTGGGACCAACGTAGCCAGAGCACTGCCTACTCTGTTCCAACACTGCAAGTGGAGGCGTGGAGAATCAAACCTGGTTCTCCCAGATAAGAGTCTGCATACTTATGAACCTGCCCAACCGCTGCAGTAATCTTGGGAAGTCCTGATTGCAGAGCCCCCCCCCCCTCCACCACACACACACACCTGAAGGACTTCTCAGTCTTGTCATCAGAATTCCGGCACTTTCTCCCCCGGGTGACTTGCCCGCTGCCTCCTGTGGCCATCTTCTGCCAACAGTGTTGTTGGGCGTCCCCTCTGTGATCCCTCCCTCTTGGTTTTAGTTGTTGTTTCTCTCTTTTGTATACATTATTGCTCTGGTTTTAATCGTTTTAATGATGTGTTTATTGGTTGGTTTTAATGGCTTTTAAGATTAGGTACCTTGGGGGCCCTGAGGGGGCAGAAAGACAGGGTAACAATTGTCTAAAATAATAAATATGTATTGCCATATAGAGTAATTTTGAGTGTGTCTATGCAGAAGTTCATTACATGTTGCTCAGTGTCTGTTCTCCATTTCTGATATGTTGGTTGGTACTAAGAAGAAGATATTACAATAGTACTAATATTAACACTTAGGGAGGACCAAAAATGATGAAGGGCTTTGTGAGGGGGAGGGTTTGCAGGGTTTTTTTTGGGGGGGGGGCAGAATTGGTGTGCATCTGCTGCTACATACCTAATGGCCATACGGTTGCCAGGTCTGTGCTGGAAAATATCTGGAGATTTTGGGGGTGGAGCCGAGAGAGGGAGAGGTTTGGGGAGGGGAGGGGCCTCAGCAGGGTTCGAAGAGCCATTCTCTCTCAGCTGTAAAAGTGGGAGATCTCCAGGCCGCACCTGGAGGCTGGCAACCTTAAATGGCCATGACTCTTGGGAGATCCTTGAGAGCACTGGCACAGGCGAGCTGGGAGCCCCTCCCTCAGGGCCTGCCAGTGGGCGGGGCTTCTGCATACCCCCAACCCCTCCCCTTCCGGGTCCCAACTGCCAACTGCAGCTTGCGGAGGGGCACATCACAGCCGATCCGCTCTGGCCGTCGCTCCTGGTTTGTGGGATGTGGGAGGGAAAGGGCCCTGGGGGGACATGCACTTTCCCCAAGTGGATAACAGTTACGCAGCAACACATTTCTTTCTTCTTGGTCTCGGGAGGGAAGAGCCTCTGCTTTGCATGCAGAAAGTCCCAGGTTCCAGCTCCAGTTAAAGACCAGGCAGGAAGTGACTTTGAGGGACTGAGGGGGGTCCTGATTCAGGAGAAGGCAGCGTCATCTTCAGTGCTACCCCCCCTCCTCCCCTCCCCACAAACAACAGGCGCTCTGAAAAGAGGGTGCAAAAGGTTCACCAGATGCAGTGCAAACATCTGGCTGGGCTTTTGGGGTGGGGGTGGCAACACCTTCTCATCTGTGTTCCAGGAAGGAAGTGGGGGAGTCACTTTGAGGCCTTACCTTTATCAAACAGCACAAGATCTGTTTATTTACTAAACATTTCTATCTCACCTTCCATCCTGATTCAAGGTTAGGTCCATCTGAGGAGAAGTTCCACTGGGAAGATGACAGCCCTGTGCAGGGAAGAGAACATTTACAACCTTCTCCCTGTGGAAGAAGAAAAGCCCTTCTTTCCCCCCAGGTGTGGCACTCTTCAAATAATCCTGGCAATGTTTTTGTCATTGATCTGCCTGTTCCTGGATCCAACCACCCTTCCATCTCCATTTAATCCTGCCATTCCTCCAAGGACCTCAGGGGGTGGCTTTCCTGATTGTCCCTTAAGAACATCAGAAGAGCCCTGCTGGATCAGATCAGTGGTCCACCTAGTCCAGCCTCCTGTCTCACATAGCGGCCAGCCAGTTCCTCTGGAGAGCCAACAACAGGGCAGAGAGGCCAAGGCCTTCCCCTGAGAAGAGCATCAGAAGAGCCCTGCTGGGTCAGACCAGTGAGGGTCCATCTAGTCCAGCCTGCCCCTGTCTCACACAGTGGTCAAGCCAGTTCCTCTGGAGGTCCAACAGCAGGGCAGAGAGGCTGAGGTCTTCCCCTGAGAAGAACATCAGAAGAGCCCTGCTGGATCATACCAGGGAGGGTCCATCTAGTCCAGCATCCTGTCTCACACAGTGGCCAACCAGTTCCTCTGGAGGGCCAACAACAGGGCAGAGAGGCCAAGGCCCTCATAAGAACCTCAGAAGAGCCCTGCTGAATCAGACCAGTGAGGGTCCATCTAGTCCTGCCTCCTGTCTCACACAGTGGTCACTTAGTTCCTCTGGAGGGCCAACAACAGGGCAGAGAGGCCGAGGCCTTCCCCTGAGAAGAACATCAGAAGAGCCCTGCTGGGTCAGACCAGGAAGGGTCCATCTAGTCCAGCCTCCTTCCTCACACAGTGGCCAGCCAGTTCCTCTGGAGGTCCAACAACAGGGCAGAGAGGTCAAGGCCTTCCCTTGATGTTGCCTCCTGGCTCTGGGATTCAGAGAGTTAGAGCAGGGGTGTCAAACATGTGGCCCAGGGGCCAAATTAGGCCTGGGGGGCTCCTATCAGGCCCCTGAGCAACTGGCTGCCATCTGCTTCCTTCTCTCTCTCTCTTGCTTCCTTCTGCATCACAGCTTGCTTTGCCAGGCTTGCTCAATCATACAGGAGCTATAGCGCAAAGCCTCTATTTTCTCCATTGTCCGAGGCTCCTCCCTTGTGGAGGAAGGGGGGGGTATCATTTCTCAATTGCACAGTAGAGCTACTGAGTCAAGCCTCTCTCCCTTCTATTGGCTGAGGCTTCTCCCCCTCCTGGTCCTCTGGGGAAGAAAGCAAAGAGCCAGAGCTTCCTTTGCCCAGCTCCCAGGATCATATAGGAGAGATACAAAGAAGAAAGCACCTTTAAGACCAATGAGTGCTAAGTTTATATCTGTTACCTGGCATTATATTTTATGACACGCATGGCCTGGCCTGACCTAAATGTCAGATCTGGCCCACGTGAGAAATTCGTTTGACACCCTTGGGTTAGTGTCTCTGAATGCAGAGGTTCCCTTCAGTCACCGTGGCTCGCAGCCATTCGTAGACTTCTCCTCCATGAATCGATTTAATCCCCTTTTTGAGCTGTTTTGTTCCTGCAGCCATCACGGCATGGCATCCTCCGGCAGCAAATTCCCCATCTTAATCACTCTTTGTGCAAAGTGATCTTTCCTTTTGTCTGTCCTGAGCCTCCTGCCCACTCATGTTATCCTCACAACGAGCCTGGGACTGAGACCGGAGATCAGAGCATCTTTCTGCCTTCTAATACGGCTCCTGCGTCTTCTTGCCTTGAAGGTATATCTCTGCATTCAGGGCCTCTGTGAAAAGGGAAGCACAAGCCCAGAGTAAAGCCCCCTGCAAGACGATGGGCATGCCAAAATTCCAAGTCCCCCCTCCAAAGGACTTTCTGCAGAAACATTCAAAGACGCCAAAGCTGCCGAAACGTGAGTGTTCCTACAGCAGTTGCTGCAGCTTCTATCCCACGTGTGTGGTTGGTTGCCAACATCTATGTAGGGCCTGGAGATCTCCAGACCGCAGAGATAAGTTCCCTTGAAGGAAATGGCTGCTTCAAAAGGCAGAGCCCCTGGCCTGAAGCCTCCAATCCCCGCTGAGCTCCCTCGTCTCCCTCGATTCCCCTTCCCCCCCAGTTCTAGTATTTGGGGAGGGGGAAAGGCTTCCTCTAGGAACTTTGTCTGCCCCAGACGTACTTTTAGAAACCTCTGTCCAACCTTGGCTGTGCTTTCCTCCTGCTGAAAGCCCCAGGTGTTCTGCTCTTCCTTCATCGGAAAGATGCTGTGTTTGGTGTTGCTCTCCTCCGCCCTTTTCCCTTCTGCCCCTTCTCCTGGTCCCTTTAAGAGACGGAAACCAGAGTGGTGTGGCTTCATCCCAGAGCACCGCAATGTTATTCCAGAAGGTGAAGGGAGCAGATCCGCTCAGGAGGTGGTTTTTGTGAGGGACAATGTCTCTTCTACAGGGTGGCCTGGTTATCGGAAACGGATCTGTTCTTTCTCTCCCCCCCCCCCCCCGCAAATCCCAGCCCAGCTGCCTCATTTTGTTTTACTGCTCAGGATCTTTGTTCTTCGATTCATTCCAGCATCACGTCTTGCAATCTGTTTACTAATTAACTGATGTTATTACCACACTTTGTAATCTGCCCACCAGCCGACTGAAAAGCCTTTTCTCATACTTGCAGGCCTCAGATTCAGCAGGAGCTCACAGGGTTCCCCCTCCTCCTCCCCACCCACCTTTCTTGTCCATTGAATAGGAGGTGCAGCTGCATAACAATCCCTGGATTAGGAGAGCGAGCAGCCAGCCAGCCACCAGGGGCTTTGCCACGCCCCCAGCAGCCCTCATGAATGCCTGGAGAAGCCCACGCCACCCTTCCTCCACTTCTTATGTGATTTTGGGTGGGGGAGGGTGGCTGGTTGGCCTTTTGACTGGGGGGGGGGTCGGCCAAGGAGAGCCCCAGGTGAGCTTGGGCTGGCTGGATGTCTAGCCTGGGGGTGCTACTGGAGCCTTCCTTTTCAATGGAGCCTGGGGGCTCCATTGAACTTTAAAAGGGGTAAATTCTCTGAGATGAGGAGGCATGTGAGGAGGAAACTGAAAGGAAAGGTAAATACGGTCAAAACCCTTGGGGAAGCTTGGAGACTATTTAAAACTATAATCCTAGAAGCTCAGATAAAATACATACCACAAGTTAGGAAAGGCACAAACAGGTATAAGAAGAGGCCAGCATGGTTAACAAACAAAGTAATGGAAGCTGTAAAAGGTAAGAAGGACTCCTTTAAGCGGTGGAAAACCAGTCCAAGTGAGATTAATAAAAGGGAACACAGGCAGTGGCAAATCAAATGCAAGACTGTGATCAGGCAGGCAAAAAGGGACTATGAGGAGCATATTGCAAAAAACATAAAGACCAACAATAAAAATTTCTTCAAATATATTAGAAGTAGGAAACCAGCCAGGGAAGCAGTGGGGCCCTTGGATGACCATGGGGTAAAAGGATTACTGAAGGAGGATGGGGAAATGGCTGAGAAGCTGAACACATTTTTTGCCTCCGTCTTCACCATGGAAGATGAGAAGTGTTTGCCCGCCCCAGAACCACTAATATTGGAAGGGGTGTTGAAAGACCTGAGTCAGATTGAGGTGACAAAAGAGGAGGTCCTACAACTGATAGACAAATTAAAAACTAATAAGTCACCGGGTCCGGATGGCATACATCCGAGAGTTCTGAAAGAACTCAAAGTTGAACTTGTGGATCTTCTAACAAAAATCTGTAATCTTTCATTGAAATCTGCCTCCGTTCCCGAGGACTGGAAGGTAGCAAATGTCACCCCCATCTTTAAAAAGGGTTCCAGAGGAGATCCGGGAAATTACAGGCCAGTCAGTCTGACTTCAATACCGGGAAAGTTGGTAGAAACCATTATCAAGGACAGAATGAGTAGGCACATTGATGAACACGGGTTATTGAGGAAGACTCAGCATGGGTTCTGCAAGGGAAGATCTTGCCTCACTAACCTGTTACATTTCTTTGAGGGGGTGAACAAACATGTGGACAAAGGAGACCTGATAGATGTTGTTTACCTTGACTTCCAGAAAGCTTTTGATAAAGTTCCTCATCAAAGGCTCCTTAGAAAGCTTGAGAGTCATGGAGTAAAAGGACAGGTCCTCTTGTGGATCAAAAACTGGCTGAGTAATAGGAAGCAGAGAGTGAGTATAAATGGGCAGTCTTCGCAGTGGAGGACGGTAAGCAGTGGGGTGCCGCAGGGCTCAGTACTGGGTCCCATCCTCTTTAACTTGTTCATAAATGATTTAGAGTTGGGAGTGAGCAGTGAAGAGGCCAAATTTGCGGATGACACTAAATTGTTCAGGGTGGTGAGAACCAGAGAGGATTGTGAGGAACTCCAAAGGGATCTGTTGAGGCTGGGTGAGTGGGCGTCAACGTGGCAGATGCGGTTCAATGTGGCCAAGTGCAAAGTAATGCACATTGGGGCCAAGAATCCCAGCTACAAATACAAGTTGATGGGGTGTGAACTGGCAGAGACAGACCAAGAGAGAGATCTTGGGGTCATGGTAGATAATTCACTGAAAATGTCAAGACAGTGTGCGTTTGCAATAAAAAAGGCCAACGCCATGCTGGGAATTATTAGGAAGGGAATTGAAAACAAATCAGCCAGTATCATAATGCCTCTGTATAAATCGATGGTGCGGTCTCATTTGGAGTACTGTGTGCAGTTCTGGTCGCCGCACCTCAAAAAGGATATTATAGCATTGGAGAAAGTTCAGAAAAGGGCAACTAAAATGATTAAAGGGCTGGAACACCTTCCCTATGAAGAAAGGTTGAAACGCTTAGGGCTCTTTAGCTTGGAGAAACGTCGACTGAGGGGTGACATGATAGAAGTTTACAAGATAATGCATGGGATGGAGAAAGTAGAGAAAGAAGTACTTTTCTCCCTTTCTCACAATACAAGAACTCGTGGGCATTCGATGAAATTGCTGAGCAGACAGGTTAAAACGGATAAAAGGAAGTACTTCTTCACCCAAAGGGTGACTAACATGTGGAATTCACTGCCACAGGAGGTGGTGGCGTCCACAAGCATAGCCACCTTCAAGAAGGGGTTAGATAAAAATATGGAGCAGAGGTCCATCAGTGGCTATTAGCCACAGTGTGTGTGTGTGTGTATATATATATATATATTTGGCCGCTGTGTGACACAGAATGTTGGACTGGATGGGCCATTGGCCTGATCTAACATGGCTTCTCTTATGTTCTTATGTTCTTATGTTCTTACTGGAGCCTTCCTTGTCAATGGAGCCTGGGGGTGCTACTGGAGCCTTCCTTGTCAATGGAGCCTGGGGGTGCTACTGGAGCCTTCCTTGTCAATGGAGCCTGGGGGTGCTACTGGAGCCTTCCTTGTCAATGGAGCCTGGGGGTGCTACAGGAGCCTTCCTTGTCAATGGAGCCTGGGGGTGCTACTGGAGCCTTCCTTGTCAATGGAGCCTGGGGGTGCTACTGGAGCCTTCCTTGTCAATGGAGGCCCAGATAGCAGCCACTGCTAAATCCGCCTTTTTTCATCTGAGGCGGGCGAGGCAGTTGGCTCCCTTCCTGGAGCGTGATGACCTGGCAACAGTGATCCATGCAACGGTCACCTCGAGGTTAGACTACTGTAATGCCCTCTACACGGGGCTGCCCCTGTGCCGAACCCGGAAACTGCAGCTAGTGCAGAACGCGGCAGCCAGACTGTTATTGGGACTCCCTCAGTGGGATTCGCTACAAGGTGCTGGTTATAACCTTTAAAGCCCTATATGGCCAAGGACCTGCCTACCTTAGGGACCATCTCTCCTCATATATTCCCCAGAGGTTACTTAGATCCGGATCGCAAAACCTACTAGTAATCCCTGGGCCGAGGGAGGCGAGATTGAAGGCTACTAGAGAGAGAGCCTTCTCTGTTGCGGCCCCCCACTGGTGGAACCAACTCCCAGACGATGTTAGAGCTTTGCGGGACCTTGCCCAGTTCCACAAGGCCTGCAAAACAACGTTTCGAATGGCCTTCAACCGAAGCGTGTAGATGCCCAACATTGAAGAATGGCATGATTTTAGCACTAAACTGTTGTTTTATGACTGTACTGTACTAAAAATTTTAAATTGTAACCTGTCTTAATTTTTAATTGATGTGTGATGGTGATTGTTTTATATTTTATTGTTGATGATATGATGCTGTTAGCCGTCCTGCTTCGGCGGGGAGGGTGGGATATAAATATGAAAAATAAATAAATACAGCCCAGGCTACGGGAACCGCACTGGCTGCCAATTGTGTACCGGATTCGTTACAAGATGCTGATTATTACCTTTAAAGCCCTATATGGCCGAGGACCTGCCTACCTTAGGGACCGTCTCTCCTAGGCTTGCCAAGTCCAACCCCAGAAATATCTGGGGACTTTGGGGGTGAAGCCAGGAGACTTTGGGGGTGGAGCCAGGGGACACTGGGGTGGAGCTAGGGGGAGGGGGGGAAACGGCGCTGGGGAGCGTGGCGAGCCGCCCCGTCTCGGAGTGGGCAACGCCACTGCGCAGCTGCCGCCTCTTCTCCGCTCGCTGTGGCTGCTCATCCGAGATGGGCTCAGCCTGAGCCCATCTTGGAGGAGCAGCCATGGCGAGCGGAGAAGAGGCGGCAGCGGCGCGGCAGCCTCGCCCGCTCCGCCTCTGTGGTGGAATCGGAGGGGGGGGGTGGAGGCGGGCCAGGGGCATGGCGAGCCACGAGTCCGGGTCCTAGAAGGGCCCGGATTCACGGCTCGCCATGCTCCTGGCCTGCCTCGCCCTCCCCTGCGCTGCTGCCACCTCTTGGCTGCTCCTCCGAGATGGGCTCAGCCTGGGCCCATCTCGGAGGAGCAGCTGCGGTGGGTGGGGAGGGGGCGGCAGCGGCACGGCGGCCTCACCCGCTCAAGGATGGGGCGGCTCGCCATGCTCCCTGGCGCCGTTTCTCCCCCTCCCCCTGCTTCAGTTTTTTTGGGGAGCGGGGGAAGAGGGTGGAAATTCTGGGGTCCCCCGCCAGGGCGGGAGGGTTGGGAAGCCTAGTCTCTCCCCATATGCTCCCCAGAGGGTACTGAGATCTGACTCCCAAAATCTGCTGACAATCCCTGGGCCGAAGGAGGCCAAACTGAAAGTTACGAGAGAAAGGGCCTTCTCGATTACAGCTCCCCACTGGTGGAACCAATTACCAGAAGAGGTACAGGCCTTGCGGAGCCTTAACCAGTTCCAAAACCACCCTCTTCCCGCTGGCTTTTTCTTAATGTGGAATTATTTTACCGTCGTCACGTAAAACTGTGTCATGATGAGTAACATCAAGACTGTAGCACCGAATTAATGCGTTGGTTTTAAATTTGATAGTTTTAATTGATGGTTTTAATGTAATAGTATATTTTAATTGAGAAATATAATTGTTAAGTAATTAGTGTATTTTCTTATTGTATTATTGTAATGTCTGCATTTTATGCCATGTAAGCTGCCCTGAGCCTGCTTCAGCAGGGTGGGCGGGATATAAATTAAAAATTATAAAATTATAAAATAATAATAATAATAATAATTATTATTATTACTATTATTATTATTATGCAGGCCTCACACGCCCGAGGCTCTCCTTTCTTGCATCAGGTTGCTTTCGGCTGTTGTGGGGGGGTAGCATATGCTAATGAGTTATGCTAATGAGCTCCACCACCTATTTTTCTACAAAGCAACCCCTGCATACTTATATCATTCTGCCCATAATTTAATCTTATTATTACCCACACCTCTCCTTATCACTTTGCTTGCCTTCTAGTCAGCTGACATTTCTTTTGTCAGAACCTGAGCTTCCTTCTGTTCACCTCATTTGGGGAAATCTGAGCCACCCCCTGATCCATGCACTGACGCTCTTTGTTGCTGCCCTCTTTCCCAGTGTCCCAGGCGCACATGTCCTCTCCTTTGCTCATTTAAAGACTTCTTTCCCATCTGCTGACTCAGCCGGCTGACAAGACTTCCTTAAGCTAAAGGCAAGGCAAGCAGAATAGATCGTGATAAAATTTGCTTTAGAAATGCCTCTGGGGCTGAAAATGGACAGGCACTAGAAAATCACAGGGGTTGCGAAGACTCGGGAAGGTGGCCGGAGGTTGTCGAGGCCCACTCTGCCAAGTTGGGCTTCTCGTGGTTTGGTTTTGTGTGCTTTCTTTCTGAGACTCTTGCATCTTTCCAAAAAGTCCCATGCCTTAATGTTAAACAGGGAAAAAAGCTCAAGGCAGTAAGAAGTCCCTGGTGCTGACTGTGCCCCCAAGAACAGAGCACCCCATCATGGGCATTCAAAGCAGGAAGAATTTCATCACTGCAAATGCAGCTGAAGCCATCCTGCAGGTACCCCGAAAGCCAGCCCGGGCCTGCATCGACATGCGGAAGGGCGACAGGTTTCTCATTGACGATTCAGGACTTGTTCAGAAATACCTCAAGAAAAAAGTACGTTTTGCTGCTGGCTGAGGGGGGAGACCCCGGGTATCTTGAGGGGAGGGTGCTGCTGACGGGTGAGGAGGGGAGGCCTTGTGGATGGGGAGAGTCTGCCTTTGATGGATTCTGTCAAAAACTGGGGAGTTGCATTAGACCCTGCCCTCTTACTAAAAACACAGGTGTGGGAAAAGGGCCGTTCATTTCGGTCTTCCCTAGCAAGTTAACTCCCTTCCTGGATCTGGCTGATCATGCTCAGGTCATCTGTTCTCCGTGTAAGATTCTTCTCACGGGTGCCACGTGGGTTGCTCTTGAACACAGCCTGGGAAATTCGGTGTGTCCAGAAGGCAGCAGCCCAACTGGTGTGTGGAGCCTCTGTGGTGCCAACACTGAGGGAGACCTGATTCCAAGCTCAATCAGAGTGCCGGCCATGACCCTGAAAGCCCCCTTCACGGACTGCAGCCCACCTCTCTTGGCTTGTCTAGTCTGTGGCCCAGCCTTGGCCCCTTCGTCTGTGGAATGACTTCCCAGAGACTGTCAGAAATATGCCCACCCTCCTCACGTTTCGGAAGTCATGCGAGGCTGAACTTGGGGGAAGGTCTTTTAGGGACAGCAAATGCGGTGCTTATCAGTGTGCTTTCTGTGGGATGGGATGTTCTTCTCCTACTTGTTGGTTTCAGCTACTGCACGCTGCTTTGGCTCCCAATCCAGGGGAGTGCAGCCCTAAATAAACTGCAGGAACTAACTAAACTAAACTAAACTGTGCTGAAATACTTGAAGGAGATTTGCAAACATAACTGCAAACAGGTAGCCAAGTTAGTCTGTTGTAACAAAAGAAAATGCACATCCAGTGACACCTAAAAATGAACCACATTGATTTGAATTTATAATGAGATGTGGGCAGGAAGGGCCTTTCAAGCGCCCCGTTTCCTCTTAGCCCAGGAAGTCAGGAAAGTCCTGCAGCCCCCCCTCCAGCTGGAAGGATTTGTGCTTCCTGCACTCTGAATCTGTTTTGCCCTTTAAAGGCTCTGCCCAGTTCCCACGTCTCCTGCTTTGCTCCTACTACCTGGGGTAGGGATGACCTTTTACACTTTTACACTGAGGGATGGGGAGCTCACCTGCAAACACCCCTCCCTAAATTACTGCTCTTTGGAAAGTTACGGACTTTGCCACCTGGCTCTAGCCGGGCAGGTCGCGGGTTTTGGTGGGCCCTGGGCAGAGAGAACATGGCCCCCCTCCCCTCCTGGGCTTGCCACTGTGCCCCTGCCTGCATTCTCCTCCACCTGCCCTTTCCCAGTCCTCCCAGTGCTCATGAGCCCAGTCCCCTGGCTGTGCTGAGCAGGGCATGCAGCTGGGAGTAGGGTTGCCAATCCCCAGGTGGGGGCAGGGGATCCCCTGGTTTGAAGGCCCACCCCCAGCTTCGAGGTCATCAGAAAGAGGAGGGGGGGAAATATCCACTGGGCACTCCATTATTCCTTATGGAGACCGATTCCCATAGAGTATAATGGAGAATTGAGCCACAGGTATTTGGGGCTCGGGGGGGGGGGGGGCTCGTTTTTGAGTTAGAGGCACCAAATTTGCAGCATAGCATCCAGTGCCTTTCTTCAGAGCTCCCTCCAAGTTTCAAAAAGATTGGACCAGGGGGTTGAATTCTATGAGCCCCCAAACAAAGTGCCTTCATTATTCCAAACGGAAGGAAGGCATTTAAAAGGAGTGCAGTTCCTTTAATCGGGATGGCCAGCACTCCTTTTGGAGTTCAGTTATGCTTGTCACACCCTTGCTTCTGGCTCCACCCCCCAAATCCCCAGATACTTCTTTAACTGTGCCTGGCACCCTAGCTGGGAGCAGGACAGCTGGGACGTCTCTCCACAGTCATAACAGATGCGGGGGGTGGAGAGAAGCCAGCCCCAATGGGAGACCAGACTCTTGGCAGCCGCCCCACCTCAGGGCATGCTGGTGATTGGGAAATGAATGTGAACTTGAGAGTAGAGGGCATTAACCAGACAGGCAGTGCTGGATTAAACCCTGCAGAGGCCCCTAGGCAGTTAAAATCTTGGGGGGGGGGCCCTTGCAAATTATCCCAGAGTCGGAGCACCCGCCCCACCCCCACGCCCCCCACTGCAGCCCCCTTCCTAAAAGCCCCTCTGACAAAGCTGCGGGGGAGAGGCAGAGAGAGGCAAACTTGGCGACAAGGCCAGCAGCAGCCGCACCAGGCAAGTCGGGCAGAGAGTGGCTCAGTTGCTGGCTGCACGGGCAGGCTGGGAGGGCTGCAAGCAGGGGGGAAAACGGGGGGGGGGGGCATTTATTAAAAGATATACAGCCTGCTGGTGGATTACCAAGTTGACAGGCACAGACAGACAGACAGACAGTGTGATCAGAGTGATGGACTGAACTGAGGTGGCCCAGGGTCAAATCCCTTTGTGCCACGGCCAGGTACATGGCCAAGTCCAGGTAATATCCAGGTACCGCCGGGGAAAACGTTATAGTTAAATTGGCTCCCTAGGGAGGTGGTGAGCTCTCCCTCACTGGCAGCCTTGAAGCAGCGGCTGGACAAACCCTGGTCAGGGATTCTCTAGGCTGATCCTGCATTGAGCAGGGGGTTGGACTAGATGGCCTCTATGACACCTTCCAGCTCCGTGATTCTCAGATTCCATGAAACTTACTAGGCGACCTTGGGCCAAACATTCTCTTTCGGCCCAACCCGCCTCGCAGGGTTCTCGTAACGGTGAAGTGGAGGAGGAAAGAAGCACAGGTGCTGCCCTGAGCTCCAGGAAGCAAGACTGGGATAAAAATGCTCTCAATAAGCGCAAGAGCAGCATGCAATAAGACTGGATCTCATTTGCAGCTGGCTGATTTTTTCCCTATTAGCAACAATTGATAATATTAACCTTTTAAAAACAAGTTTATATCTTCATGCAATTTGGATTACATGTTATTGGGGGGTGAGAGATGAGAAAGAGGACTTTTCCTGGGGTGCAGTTTGAGAACTGAGGCATAAATGTAAAAACTGTGAACGTGCCAGGGGTTCTTTTCTTCCAGGATTTTGGTGCTGTCCCCAGATACCTGGCGAAACGAAGCAAGGATGCCAAGAGGACCAAGGAAGAGTCTGACAACCGCCTCAAAGAGACCCTCCGGCTGAAAGCCCCCCAGCGGGTGACCCAAGAAGAGAGGGAGGGCCTTCTGGAGGTATTGGGGGGGGGGATTTCAGTCACAGGGTGCCTAGAACAAAAGATGAACTGTCCTCTCCCATTAGGCACTTCTCTTCAAGCTGTACATTCAGGTTAGGTAGTTGCCTCTCTAATGCACCTGCCAAATTTAAAAGCTGGACAACACTCGTGCGAGGCACTCGTCAAAAGTTGTGGTTGTCAGTAGAGAGATCTCTGAAATGAGCAGTCGGGTTAGAACGGATAAAAGGAAGTCCTTCTTCTCCCAAAGGGTGATTAACATGTGGAATTCACTGCCACAGGAGGTGGTGGCGGCTACAAGCATAGCCACCTTCGAGGGGTTTAGATAAAAATATGGAGCAGAAGTCCATATTTGGCCCCTGTGTGACACAGAGTGTTGGACTGGAGGGGCCATAGACCTGATCCAACAGGGCTTCTCTTCTGTTCTTATGTGACAAAGAGTGTTGGACTGGATGGGCCATTGGCCTGATCCAACAGGGCTTCTCTTCTGTTCTTATGTGACACAGAGTGTTGGACTGGAGGGGCCATTGGCCTGATTCAACAGGGCTTCTCTTATGTTCTTATGTGACACAGAGTGTTGGACTGGATGGGCCCCTGGCCTGATCCAACAGGGCTTCTCTTATGTTCTTATGTGACACAGAGTGTTGGACTGGATGGGCCACTGGCCTGATCCAACAGGGCTTCTCTTATGTGACACAGAGTGTTGGACTGGATGGGCCATTGGCCTGCTCCAACAGGGCTTCTCCTATGTTCTTATGTGACAAAGAGTGTTGGACTGGATGGGCCACTGGCCTGATCCAACATGGCTTCTCTTATGTTCTTATGTGACAAAGAGTGTTGGAATGGATGGGCCACTGGCCTGATCCAACAGGGCTTCTCTTATGTTCTTATGTGACAAAGAGTGTTGGACTGGATGGGCCACTGGCCTGATCCAACATGGCTTCTCTTATGTTCTTATGTGACAAAGAGTGTTGGAATGGATGGGCCACTGGCCTGATCCAACAGGGCTTCTCTTATTTTCTTATGTGACACAGAGTGGAAAGGCTTACTTTTGGAAGTCCTGTTGGATCAGGCCAATGGCTTACTTTTTAGACGGTGTTTCTGTGCCTTTAAATCTAGGAGCCATGCTGAATGGGGTGGGGTGAGCCAGCAGAACAACATGGCTGCTCCCAGTAGCTGTGATGGCATCCCAGAACCTCTGTTTGTTTTACAGTCTTTTCAGAGGTCATTTGCATAGTAAAGGGTAAACTAGGTTTCCATGTGTTAGTCTGAAGAACTTGGAACTTTAGCAACTTGTGAGTAAATTGCCCCAGTGAGACCACTCAAGTGTGGGATTGCAAACTGTTTATCTTGGCTGCTTTCTCTCTCTCTGGGTGTGTGCATGTGCGCGTGTGTGTGTGTATGAGAGAGAGAGAGAGAGAGAACAGGGGGCTTGGAGCTTCTTGGGTGAGGAAATGAAGACTGTATTCAGGCATACTGCACTGCTGTATTTTTATTTTTTTATTTCTGGGAATGGGAAAGTCTCCTGGCCCCACCCCCAAAGTCTCCTGGCCCCACCCCCAAAGTCTCCTGGCCCCACCCCCAAAGTCCCCAGGTATTTTCTGAGTTAGACTTGGCAATCCTAGGTCAGAGACACCAGAGGGGCAGCAGCCAATGTCCTGAAAAGTGGTCCTGCTGAGGAGTTTCTTCCTGGCTTTATCTCTCCTGGATGGTCTCTTCACGGAAAGGGACTGCCGGGGCCTTCAGCAGCTATGCCACCATTTTCTTACATCACCATGTGGGGAAATTTGCATCCTGCTGTTAGCTGCTTCATAGGAATGAACTCACTTCCCCCTTTCTTCCGTGCCCCTGGAGCAGGGCCTGAAGCAGAACTGGGAAGAGGTCAACCAGGCATTCCAAAGCATGTCTGTGGCAATTGACACCATCCCCAGGAAGCTCTACCGGGAGAAGCTGGAGACGCAGATGAAACAGCTGGAGCACGACATCGGCATCCTGGAGAAGCACCAAGTCATCTACGTGGCAAACAAGTAGCGGGCCGTTTGGAAAGAGCGGGCACGATCCAGGCAAAGGGAAGCTCTGCCGCGTCCTGCTGCTTCCAGGGAGGGGGGGCTGCGCTTCAGGTTCTCTCATTGGAAGCAACAGGATCGAAGTACTTAGCTGCAAATGGCTCATGCTTTATCCAAGTTGACAATGAAACTACTTTCAATAAGGAACGGGGGGGGGGGGGGATTAGTTCACTCAACAATACGATAAGAATTAAAGAAGAGTATTTTATAGGTTTACAAAATATTGGGTTTGATCCTGTGATCTGTTCTGCCTTCTCCCAGTCCGGGGCATCTCAAAGCAGGGAGACTCCGGGGTGGGAGGAATGCACGCCCCCCCCCCCACTACTTTGGTTTTAAATGGGTTTTTTTAAAATGTGCTTAATACTCCTTGTATTTTGCCCCAGAAATAAATCTCACTTGTCTTACTTTGACTGTCCAGTTATTTAGCATCTATTAATGACTTCTCATGCATAAAGCCCAAAATAGTATGTGATGATTGTGGAAAAAAAGGCGAAGGAGCATTTGACTGCCAGCTGAGAAATGCCCCGCCCCCAGACATAGAATTGCACCTCCATCTTTGTCATCACTTTTCTCCCCAAAAGGAACCAAAACACCTTACAACAGTGATTTAACATATAATTAAACACACCCTTGAGGTAAAACAAAGAAAGCAGCTAGCCACACCTTGAGTTGTTCTGGAATGGAAAGGACTAACCCACTCGAGGCCACCTGCAAGAGCGCCTGCCTTCAGGCTTGTGTCCCAGGTGATGCCCAGGTATATTCCTAAAGCAGGAAGAGCACAAAAAGAGGATCCTCTTGCTCAGCACTTTGCAGAGAAAATCTCTCCCATCCTTCCTGGCTGGAACTCCACCGTCTCAGGGATAGGATCAGATGGTACCAGGTAACCAATTGCCCAGTGGTTTGAGATACTTTGCAGTTTATTCAGTAACAGGAGGACATGGACAGGATTCTTGGGAACGTGAGACTTACCACCTGTTTGCACAACCTTTGCTCTTACTACAAGCATAGACAGCTTCAAGAGGGGGTTGGATAAGCATCTGGAGCAGAGGTCCATCAGTGGCTCTTTGCCACAGAGTATTGTTGGAACTCAGGGCGTTTTCGCACTCACCTTCAGCCAGCGCGACCCCCCTCTTCACCGCGCAGGATCTGCGTGGATTTCGCACTAAATGCCACGGAGCAGCCTTTTGCGCCGGAAACTCCCAGCGCAAAAGCCGCTCAAACGTAAACCGCCAAAAAGCGTTCCTGATCCAGCGTGGCTTCTCTTATGTTCTTATGCCCCTTCTGGTTTCTTCAGTCCCCTGGGGTGGAGTGGGGGTGGGGGAGGCAGGCTGAGTCCAGACAACAGGAAAGGCCTCCCTTCTGAGAAATGGGGTGGGGCCACTCCTGCCTTGAAGCAGGCCGTAGGGCACTGCATTCACTCCTAGTGAAACCTACTGTGGGCCCAGGATATCCAAATAATTATCCACCAGTCTGAAATGTTCTGTCCTCGAGCAATGTGATCGAATGGGTGGTTCCTCCCTCGAGGAGGAAGAGGGCGAGGAAGAGCTTGCTTTGCCAGGCTCTCTCAACTGTACAGCAGAGCCACTGAGCCAAGCCTCTCTTCCTTCTATTGGCTGAGGCTCCTCCCCCTCCTGGTCCCCCAGGGAAGGAAGGAAAGAGCCAGAGCTTCCTTTGCTCAGTTCCCTGGATCCCATGGGAGCAATACAAAGAAAACACCTTGAAGACCAATGAGTGCTAATGTTTTAAGGGTTTTTTTTAAATATCTCTGCTACCTAATCTTAAATAGTTACCCTCATGGCCCAGCCCAGCCCAACAAGGTCTCATTTATGTCAGATCCGGCCCTCATAAAAAATGAGTTCGACACCCTGAAGAGGGTTTCCCACTCACAAGTCACATCATCCTGTTTCTCGCCCCAGGATGACAACAGGCAGCCATAAGCCTTAAACCGTTTATTTGTAAGAGGTGCATGTTATAAAAGAAATAAGATAATAAATAATATGAACACATTTGAGTGCACAGCGGACATTAACCGTACCATACCTGGGCATGTACGGTGGCTATTTTGAATATCACCAATAAAACAAAGACCAGCCCAATGCAGCGGTGGCCAATCAGAGAGTGACATTTCGGAGAAGGGAGCCCCACGGATGCTGGGGGGCTGCCTCACTTCTCTGGCAACTGAAACTTGACGTCCACCTCGGCCTCCTTGGCCAGGATCATGATTTCCGAGAGCTTGACGACCATTTTGCCGGCTGCATCTAAGTCGTCGCAGGCCAGGATCCTCAGCCCGCTCTCTGCAATCAGCGTTTTGGCATCGTCCCCCCGGGTGCCTTGGAGACGCACGACGATGGGGATTTTTAACTCCAGGTCTTCGGCGGCCATCATGATGCCCTGGGCAATAACGTCACATCGCATCAGGCCTCCAAAGATATTGACCAGGATGGCTTGCACCTTCTTATCCGAGGTGATGATTTTGAAGGCCTCCGTGACCTGCTGCACGGTGGCGCTGCCACCCACGTTCAGGAAGTTGGCTGGCGTGCCCCCGTGGAATTTGATGATGTCCATGGTGGCCATGGCCAGGCCAGCCCCGTTCACCAGGCAGCCGATGGTCCCGTCCAAGCCGACGTAATTGAGATCTGCCTTGACTGCGTTCCTGTCTCTCATGTCCTCCTGGGCCCAGTCTTGAAGCTTGAAGATTTTTTCCTGGCGGAAAGCAGAATTGCTATCGAAGGTCAGCTTTGCATCCAGACACACCACGGACCCTGCGGAGTCTTCGGCCAGCGGGTTGATTTCCACCAGGGTGGCATCATGTTTAATAAAAAAGTTGTAGATCTTAATCAGGACATCTGCTGCGTCACGGACCATCTTTGGGGAGAATCCCATCTTCCCCGCGACCCGAAGGGCTTGTTCCTTCTTCAGCCCTTCCATGATGTTCACCGGCTCTTTGAGGATGGCTTCGGGATTCTCCTCCGCCACCTCCTCGATGCTGACCCCCCCCTGAGAACTGCCAATGAGGACTGGGCCCTGAAAGGCCCTCTCCATGGTGATGGCGAAGTAGCACTCTCTCCGGGGGTAGATGCGCTCGCAGATCAAGACCTGGGTGCAGATCCGGCCCTTCTCCCCCGTCTGGGGAGTGAACAGCTTCTTCCCCAGCATGTGGGAGGAGACGTCCCTGGCCTCCTCGGGAGAAAAGACCACTCGCACCCCGCCCTTGAAGCCACCTTCAAAGACTCCCTTTCTCCGGCTGCCAGCTAAGACCTGGGCCTTGACCACGAGGTCGGGGGTACCCAGTTTTTTGGCCGCTTTGTAAGCTTCTTCTGGGGTCTTTGCCAAGAGCCCCTCCGGCACAGAGATCCCCGCCTCCTTCAGCAGCTTCATGCTCAAGTATTCGTGCAGGGACAAGCCCCTTCGCTGCTGAGGCTGCACATGGAACCAGGGGCGAGGAAACAGCCCTGGCCGCCCCCCCAGTCTCGCCAGGGCCCGGCTGCAGAGCATGGTGCCCCCTAAGGGCCTGTGGCCCCCCCCAACTGCCCTTTTTATGAAAAGCCACCAACGTTCCTTCTGCAACTGCTCCCGCCTGCTGCCTCCTCCCATTGGCCAGGGCCAAGACTCCACAGCCTCCTCGCCACCACTCTGGGCGGGGCTTTCCATTCCACCCACCCCTCCATCAGGCGGGGGTTGCCAGCTCTGGGGTAGGACGGACCCACCTGGGGGAGATTTGGGGGGGTGGAGGCTGGAGGGGTGGAGTCTGCAAGGGGAGGGCCAAAAGAGTCCCCTCTCCAAAGCAGCCATTTCCTCCAGAGGAGCTAATCTGTGGTTTGGAGATCAATTGCAAAAGTAGGAGATTTCCAGGCCCCACATGGAAGGAAGTGAGAGAATCAAGAATCTCATGCTCAGAATCTGTTCTCTTTTGGCTCTTTCTTCAGGTCTCCTGGACCTGCCCTTGGAGCCAAAAGGGCTGAGTCTGCCTTGGCAGGACAGAAATCTCAGAAATAGAAATGAAGGCAGGAAGGCAGGAAGGCAGGCAGGAAGGCAGGAAGGAAGGAAGGAAGGAAGGAAGGAAGGAAGGAAGGAAGGAAGGAAGGAAGGAAGGAAGGAAGGAAGGAAGGAAGGAAGGAAGGAAGGAAGCTCGCGGGCAGTCTCCTGGCAGGGCATTTCCCCTGACTGCATCCCTCAGGGGTCAGTTGCTGTGACCCAGGCATGGCCCTCAGGTGCTAATTTGAAAACTGCTCTGCACACTTTTGGGACCAGGACGGTCCCTGGAGCAGGCAGCTGGCTTCTCACTGGTATTATCCAGACATTTGTACACAGTTGCTTCCTGTGCAGGGGATGTGTTAGGTTGTGGGTTGAGAGAGCTGGAGGTGAGAACTTGCCTTGCAAAATGGGGTATGTGTGTGTGCATGCGTGCGTGCGGGTTGAACATCTAGCCCAGGGGTGTTGAACTCATTTGTTATGAGGGCCGGATTTGACATAAATGAGACCTTGTTGGGCCGGGCCATGTGTGGACCTATTTAAGATTAAACTTTATAAAGGACACATACAAACACAATTAAATATATACTTTTTAAAAACTTAAAACATTAGCACTTGTAAGTTTTAAAGGTGCTTTCTTTGTATTTCTCCCCTGGGATCCAGGGAACTGGGCAAAGGGAGCTCTGGCTCTTTCCTTCCTTCCCCAGGGAACTGGGGGCAGGGGAGAAGCCTCAGCCAATAGAAGAAATAGAAGCTTGGCTCACTAGCTTTTGAAAGAGCCTGGCAAAGCAAGCTATTCCTCTTCCCTTCCTCCCTAAGGGAGGAGCCTCAGCCAATGGAGAAAATAGAGTTTTGCTCTGTAGCTCCTGTGTGATTGAGCAAACCTTGTAAAGCAAGCTGTGTTGCAAAGGGAAGCAAGAGAGAGGGAGAAGGAAACAGAAGACAGCCAGTTGCTCGAGGGCCTGATAGGAGCCCTCCAGTGGCCTCATTCGGCCCCTGAACTGCATGTTTGACACCCCTGATTCTAGCCCCTTCCAACTGTGACAGTTCTTAATGTATCTGCAACACAGTGCAAGGAAGATGGCGGCTGTGGTGCTCCAAGTTGACAGCTGCGAGGGGCACCATCCTGACGTGGGATCATTTCACACTTTTGTGCTGCCAGCTTCCCCCAAACCCCAACGAAGGGACTTAAAGTCTCCACCGAGGAAGAGCTGTCCTGTGACCATGAGCCATGGGGACAGTCAATCCCCTGGGCCAGCCTGCTCTCGAGGGCCTTAGGCAGAGCTGGGTCTTCCAGGAACAGAACCAGGGCCTTTCCTTTGGTGAAGCAGAAGCGCCGTTCTCCCCCTGCCGCTCCACTCCTTAAAATAACTCTGAATCTGGTCTTCCCAGTCCAAGACCCCCGGAAGGGGTGTGACCGGACCTATTCCAGGTTTGGCCCTGATGAACAAAAGGGACGCTTGTGGATGGGGAAAGCGGGGCGGTACAAACCCTGCAATCCTGCTCCAAAAGCAACCGGGAAGTGAGGCTGGGGATCAGGCTGATCGTGAAGCAGGTGGGGAGAGCCATGCCAGAGCAAAGCGGAAGGCCAGGCAAAGGGAGGCAGGCAGGCCCTTGTTTTATGGGGACAGGGGAAACGCTGCTCACCCCGCTCCCCACCTAGGGTTGCCAAGTCCAATTCAAGACGTATCTGGGGACTTTGGAGCCAGGAGACATCGGGGGTGGAGCCAGGAGCAAGCAGAATTGAACTCCAAAGGGAGTTCTGGCCCTCACATTGAAAGGGACGGCACACCTTTTAAATGCCTTCCTTCCATAGGAAATCATGAAGGATAGGGGCACCTTCTTTGGGGGCTCATAGAATTGTACCCCCTGGTCCAATCTTTTTGGGACTTGGGGAGTACTTTGGGGAGAGGCACTGGATGCTCTGCTGCACATTTGGTGCCTCTGCCTCAAAAAACAGCCCTCCCAGAGCCCCAGATAACCGTGGATCAATTCTCCATTATTTCCCATGGGAATAAGTCTCCATAGGGAATAATAGAGTTCCCAGCAGACATTTCCCTCCCCTCCCCCTGCATTCTGATGACCCTGAAGCGGGGGGGGGGGGCTTCCGAACTGGGGGATCCCCTGCCCCCACCTGGGGATTGGCAACCCTATCCCCACCCCAGGGAAACAGCATCAGGCCCCTGCAGGGAAAGTGAGATGGGGCAGGAGGGGGATCTGGTCTCTCCCCACCCAGTGTGGTTCCCAGGGGTGGGGGGTTACACCAGTCCTTGAGAAGGGAGCTTTTTGAAACAGGGAGGTTGTGAATCAGACCTGGTGTAATACGACGACTACGCTTTTAGGAATTAATTTATAAAACATAATAGAAACATAGACCTGGAAGGGACCTCAGGGATCATCTAGTTGAACTCCCTGCACAACACAGGAAATTCATAACTCCTGTCTCCCATTGATCCCTGCCCTACACCTGGAGGGAAGCAAAAACCCTCCAGGATCCCTGGGCCAATGCGGCCTGGATCACTTTGTATCATATATATATATTGTATCATATATATATATTGGCCACTGTATATATTGAAAGGACTTCTTTCTCAACTTTCTCCATCCCATGCATAATCTTGTAAACCTCTATCATGTCTCCCCGCAGTCAACGTTTCTACAAGCTAAAGAGCCGAAGCGTTTTAACCTTTCTTCATAGGGAAAGTGTTCCAACCCTTTCATCATTCTAGTTGCCCTTTTCTGCACTTTTCCCAATGCTATAATATCCTTTTTGAGGTGTGGCGACCAGAACTGCACACAGTACTCCAAATGAGACCGCACCATCGATTTACACAGGGGCATTATGATACTGGCTGATCTGTTTTCAATTCCCTTCTTAATAATTCCCAGCATGGTGTTGGCCTTTTTTATTGCAAACGCACACTGTCTTGACATTTTCAGTGAGTTATCTACCATGACCCCAAGATCTCTCTCTTGGTCCGTCTCTGCCAGTTCACACCCCATCAACTTGTATTTGTAGCTGGGATTCTTGGCCCCAATGTGCATTACTTTGCACTTGGCCACATTGAACCGCATCTGCCACGTTGACGCCCACTCACCCAGCCTCAACAGATCCCTTTGGAGTTCCTCACAATCCTCTCTGGTTCTCACCACCCTGAACAATTTAGTGTCATCCGCAAACTTGGCCACTTCACTGCTCACTCCCAACTCTAAATCATTTATGAATAAGTTAAAGAGCATGGGACCCAGTACCGAGCCCTGCGGCACCCCACTGCTTACCGTCCTCCACTGCGAAGACTGCCCATTTATACTCACTCTCTGCTTCCTATTACTCAGCCAGTTTTTGATCCACAAGAGGACCTGTCCTTTTACTCCATGACTCTCAAGCTTTCTAAGGAGTCCTTGATGAGGAACTTTATCAAAAGCTTTCTGGAAGTCAAGGTAAACAACATCTATCGGGTCTCCTTTGTCCACAAGTTTGTTTACCCCCTCAAAGAAATGTAACAGGTTAGTGAGGCAAGATCTTCCCTTACAGAACCCATGCTGAGTCTTCCTCAATAACCCGTGTTCATCAATGTGCCTACTCATTCTGTCCTTGATAATGGTTTCTACCAACTTTCCCGGTATTGAAGTCAGACTGACTGGCCTGTAATTTCCCGGATCTCCTCTGGAACCCTTTTTAAAGATGGGGGTGACATTTGCTACCTTCCAGTCCTCAGGAACGGAGGCAGATTTCAAGTTCCACCACTACGGCAGCCATTGGCATAAACCCAGCAACTAGGAGTAGGGAACTGGTTGCCTGAGGTGTTCCCAGCCATTATTGTTTATTATTTACATTTGGCTGCAAAATTGGTGACATCAGAAGCACAACTGATTGACACAAGTAGCTGTGTGTATGAGGTATGAGCTAGGAGCCATGAGGTTACTAGAAGCCTTTATAAGCCCTCCACTTTTGAGCAAAAGCTGTAGGGACCTCTTTGTCAGTCTAGCTCAGAAATTAACAATCCTTGTTAATTTCCGTTTGAGACCTCAAACACTGAACACAGAGCATAGCTCTGATAGAATGGGATTTGGGACTTAGATTTTAAATGGGAAAATGTAGACTAATAAGGCTAAGTCCTACTGGGACGTATAGTTTTCATGATTGCTTTATTGTATTTTATGCTTTCTGCTCTAACTGTGTAAACTGTTTTCTGTTCTGCCTTTCTATCCATATATCTGAAGCCTTCTGTCTAAAGAGAAACTTGGGAGTCTAGTAAACTGTTTTTGCTTTGAGAAGCCTGGAGCCAGACAAAGTTTATCTATGAGGTCTTAACGCTTATTAGTGGCTCTGTCGTAGCCTTCTGATAACTGCAGGTTGTTTTAGTTCCTGCAGGGTTTTGATTTTGGTATTTTATATCAAAACAAAAATGCCCCAACATGGGACAACAGAATAGAATTCTGCACCATCCTCTATATCAGGGGTCCCCAACTTCTGGGCCATGGACCGGTACCAGACTGTGGCCTGTTGCAACCCAACCAGGCCATGGGATGAAGCAGAGGCACCGCCCCTTTCACCTGCCCAGGTCCCAGGCGGGCGAAAGAGGCAGCACAGCCTCACTCCGAAGCACGACCTCTTTCACGCCTGGGTCCTGGGCAGGCGAAAGGGACAGCACAGCAGTGACCTTTGCCTACCCCTCATTTAAAGACCCCCATGGGGGGCAGGGATGGGCGTAGGGGCAGCAAAAACCCCAGCACGCCCACTGGTCTGTGGGAAAAATGTCTTCCACAAAACTGGTCCCTGGTTCCAAAAAAGTTGGGGACCATTGCTCTATAGGACACCCTCTCAAGTACTTGAAGATGGTGATCACGTCACCCCTCAATCATCTCTCCAGGCTAAACATGCCCAGCTCCTTCCACCTTTCCTCATAGGACTTGGTCTCCAGACCCCCCACTATCTTTGTTGGTGGACACATTCCAGTTTAGCAACATGCTTCTTGAACTGCAGTGCCCAAAACTGAGCACAGTATTCCAAGTGAAGTCTGACAGGAGCACAGCGATACCATAAATTCATGTGATGTGGACACCAGACTTCTGCTGATGCAGCCCAAAATTTCATCCGCCTTTTGCTACTGCATCACACTGCTGACTCATGTTGAGTGTATGGTCAGCTAAACCCCCTCGATCCTTCTCACACAGACTACCACCAAGTCTCCCCCATCCTATGATCATGCATTGGAGTTTTCCTACACAAATGCAGAGCTTTACATTTGTCTCTGTTCAAATTCATGTTGTTAGTTTCAGCCTCGTTTTCCAGCTTGTCAAGATCATCCTGGATCTTGATTCTGTCTTCTACTGTATTTGCTGCCCCTCCCAATGCAGTGCCGTCAGGGGTTTTTTCCTCTCGTATTTTGCAGATGTGTGTGTGTGTGTTTGCACTTGGAAGTCATGTCGACCTCTTGGAGCCTGGAGGATATTCCGAGAGATGGCTGAATAGATTCTGCCCCGTCCTCTTGACTGGGTATTTCAAGGACAGTCTTCCATCCAAGTACTAACCACAGCCCACAGCAGCTAACTTAATGAGCATCCTTCCAGTCTCTTCCTCTCCATGACTCCCGTTCTCCTTGCTTGGAGCATTAACCAGAAAGATCGACTGAGGCACCCGCTGAATGGGCCAGGGCACCCCCTGCCACACGGTGTGGCTGCTACACCCACTCCCTTCCTTTCATTCCAACTGTTCTCTCTCTGTGGGCCCAGAGGGGCAAACTGGGGCCCAGATTTACGGGGAATATCCTGTGAAGAGACATGGGAATGTGCAAGGACTGGCAGGCCAAAGCAAGATGCAGAGAGAAGCTCTCAGCCCCTGGACATGCCCTTGGCAGTCTGGGCTTGGCTGTTCCCACCTCCCAGAATTCCCTCTGCTTTGGTCCCCGGATGTTTTGAGTGGTGCAGACGGAGCAGTGCCAGGGCTGATCCAGGGGGCCTGATTTGCCCACCCCGGGCTGGACAGCGCCCCCCATCCCTCCCCACACCTAGCAGCACTCGCCCTTGAAGGTGGCCCAGCAGCAAGCAGCCATGAGGGATCCTGCTGCTGCTCAGAGCCGGATTAACAATTAGGCCAAGTAGGCAGTCGCCTATGCACCCCCACTCCTAGGGGCCCTGGGTCGTCTCCCCCCCCCCCCCTGCTTGCAGCCCTCCCAGCCTGCGTGAGCAGCCAACAACAGAGCTGCTCTTTGCCTGGTGTGGCTGCTGCTGGCTTCTCTTTGCCTCTCCCCTGCAGCGTAGTAAAAGGGGCTTTTAGAGAAGGTGCTTGCAGCAGGGGCAGTGGGGGGGGGCACTCAGACGCTGAGATAATTTGCAAGGGGCCCCCCTAAGATTTCAACTGGAATGTACAGTAAAAATTTATTGCATAAAACCATTGGCTACTGCTATTATGTTATGGTTTGCCCGTTGTATTCCGAACCTAGACGCAAGTTTCTGACTGAAATAACAAACCAATTGTCAATGGCTTCTGATATGGATAAGCTAATATTTCTGTTATCAGATATTGACCCTATGGTTTCTTATAAGGTAGCACTTTTTGCTCCAGCTGCTAGTAAAATCAGGGCAAACAGTAAAATGATGTTAACTGGACTATTAGAGCCTGGCTATGGAATCACGGGGTTGCTGCATGTAAATAAGATTTTGAATAATTCAATGTATTCATCTTAGAGTCCTTGGCTACTTTTAACCTGTATGTTGCTGTAATTGAAGTTGCAATAGCCAATGGTTTCATGCAATACATTTTTACTGTACATTCCAAAAAAAGAAAGAAAGATTTCAACTGCCTCGGGGCCTCCGCAGTGTTTAATCTGGCACTGCTACTGCTGCTGGAGCTTGCTGGATTCATTGTTCCCTTTGCTCCCTCGCCTGAAATTCTGCTAACTGGGGAGCTGCATCCCCCCCTAGGGTTGCCAAGTCCAATTCAAGAAATATCTGGGGACTTTGGGGGTGGAGCCAGGAGACTTTGGGGGTGGAAGGGTGTGGCAAGCATAACTGTCTGGCCATCACATTTAAAGGGACGGCACACCTTTTCAATTCCTTCCTTCCATAGGAAATAATGAAAGATAGGGGCACCTTCTTTTGGGGCTCATAGAATTAGACCCCCTGGTCCAATCTTTTTGAAACTTGGGGGGTATTTTGGGGAGAGGCACTAGATGCTATACTGAAAATTTGGTGCATCTACCCCAAAAAACAGCACCCCCAGAGCCCCAGATACCCGCGGATCAATTCTCCATGATTTTCTATGGGAATAAATCTCCATAGGGAATAATAGAGTTCCCAGAAGGCATTTCCCTCCCTCCCCCCCCCCCCCCCCGCTTTCTGATGACCCTGAAGCGGGGGGAGGGCCTCCAAACCGGGGGATCCCCTGCCCCCACTTGGGGATTGGCAACCCTATCCCTCCCACCCCCCCAGGCTACGGCATTTTGCATTTCACTGACCTTCTTGTCTTTCATTGGAGTCCTCTGAGTAGATTGTTCCATTTTACGTTTAAAAAAGGCCTTCCCAAGCTTAACAGCCGACCTCTTCTCCGGTCTCTTCAATTTATTAAAAGGTCATCTTTTCTCATACCAGGATCTCAACTGCACCATCGCAAACATCGACACCCCCCACCCTCCCCATGAAACCGTGCTTCTTTGCCCTGGCCCCTCCTCCCCAGCCAAGTGCGGAAGCATCCCCAAGTCTGGAAAGTGCCCTCAAGGGGGCTGCAGGAAAACTCTCGCTTGTTGCAGCGGCCAGACTAATAAAACGGTGCACCAATGGCCGTCTCTTGTGGCCAAGCCACCAATGGCCTCCTCGGCTACACAGGGCCACAGTCCACCAATCCGCCAGGAGAGCCAGTGGGGAGGGGGGCTTTAGGTCACAAGACGCACCTGCAGCACAGGCACAGCTCTGGCAGCCTCACCCAAAGGGCCCCTTCTTTCTCTGCCTTCCGCTGGGTGTGCCCCCCTCCCCTCTGGTTTTGTGGAGCACCCCAGCCTGCGGCCCCCCCAGCCCCCGAAGGCTCCCCGGAGCTGCCTGGCCTGGCTGGGGCAAATGAAACAGCCCCCCCCCCCCCCCCGCAATCCGCTCTGTGCTGCCAGTCTCCCTAGGGGTCCGGACCCTCCTCGTAGCTGTTTGCCTCCTGCTTAAGTCTGGCCAGGCTTTCCAGGGGCACCGGGAGGGAGGCGCAGGAGAGCAGCAGGGGGTGCACCTGGAGGAAGGGGCCCTTGTCCCCGTAGCAGGGCAAGAGGGGGTTCCCGGCGTGCGCCGCCTGGTGGGCCTTGAGCTCCTTCCTCTGGCTGAAGATGAGGCCGCACTCCGTGCAGGGGTAGACCCTCTCCACCGTGTGGGTCAGGTGGTGCGTCCGCAGGTTGCCCTTGTACTTGAAGCTCTTGCCGCACTCCAGGCAGGTGAAGGGGCGCTCGCCGGTGTGGATGCGCCGGTGCTTCATGAGGGTGGTCTTCAGGTTGAAGGTCTTGCCGCACTCCCCGCAGACGAAGGGCCGCTCGCCGGTGTGGATGCGCTGGTGGGTGATGAGGGTGCCCTTGCGGTTGAAGGCCTTGCCGCACTCCCGGCAGGCGAAGGGCTTCTCCCCCGTGTGGATGCGCTGGTGCTTGATCAGCTCCCCGTTGTGGCTGAAGCACTTCCCGCAGTCGGCGCAGGCGAAGGGCCGCTCCCCGGTGTGGATGCGCTGGTGGCGGGTGAGGTCCCCGTTGCGGCTGAAGCTCTTGCCGCACTGGGCGCAGCCGAAGGGCCGGTCGCCCACGTGGATCTTCTGGTGCAGGAGGAAGGTCTTCTTGGCGCAGAACCCCTTGCCGCACTCCCCGCAGACGAAGGGCCGCTCCCCCCGGTGGATCTTCTGGTGGGTGAGGAAGTTGGCCTTGCGGTTGAAGGCCTTGCCGCACTCCTCGCAGGAGTAGGGCTTCTCCCCCGTGTGGATGCGCTGGTGCAGGACGAAGGTCTGCTTGGAGCAGAAGCTCTTGCCGCAGACGGTGCACTCGAAGGGCTTCTCCCCCGTGTGGATGCGCAGGTGGCGCATCAGGTCCCCCTTCTGGCTGAAGCTCTTCCCGCACTCTGTGCAGGGGAAGGGCTTCTCCCCCGTGTGCACCCGCAGGTGGGTGATCAGGTTCCCCCGGTGCTGGAACCGCTTTGCACAGACGCTGCAGGCAAAGGGCCTCTCTGCCACCTGGCTCTTGGGCCGCTTGGCTGGCTCAGGCGCAGGGCACAGCTGCCCCTCAGAAATGGGGGATCCTCCAGGAACAGTCGGCCCGCTGGAGCCCTGGAAGGAAGATGCTGCTGCCCGCTTCCCACCACTGTCTGTTTGCTTCTCTGCAGCTTCTGGAGAGCCTGGACTCAGCTCCGTGTGGCTGCCTGCTGGGGGAACAGAGGAGACGGCAGGAGGGTCATGAACTGGGGCAGACAGGGAAGGAAGCCGGAACCCAAAGACCTGCTCAAGCAGCCCCTGGAGGGCTTGGGTTCAAAACCACCTCTTTTTCAAGTTATTTACAAAACACCAGAGCCCATCCCCAACTGAAGGGAAATGCTGGGTGTGAACTACACATTTACAACTGGATAATAAAGTCAGGTTTTAATCATTCCTGCAGACATACATTCAAAGTCTTTTGATGGAAGCAAATCCAAAGCTCCCAGATTAGAAAGAGAGACCCCTTATTTCTGAGCCTTCCCTCCAGTTCCAGTCACCTGCTCTGTGGCAGACCTTGTCCAGAAAGGGCATGGGTTGAAACGGACCAAGGCTGCTTCTGCAGCTGCTGCTTCCCAGCACCCACCGGAGTGGATGTGGGGCCTCAGGAAACTGCAGGAAAACCAGTCCCCAGCTCCTTCTCCCCGGAAGGAAGAGGGAAACAAGCACCGGCTCAGCTCCAGCCCAGCCTGAGGCTCCTTCCAGCTGAGAGGCCGAAGAGGCACTTCCTGTAGTCTCTCAGGCCCCTCAGAGAATCTTCCAGGGAAGCTGCTTCCAGGGGTGAAGTCACAGAACCATAGAGCTGGAAGGGACCTCCAGGGTCATCTAGTCCAACCCCTGCACTATACAGAAAACTCACAAACACCTCCCCCTAAATTCAGAGGATCTTCATTGCTGTCAGATGGCCATTGAGCCTCTGTTGAACAACCTCCAAGGAAGGAGAGCCCACCACCTCCCAAGGAAGCCTGTTAGAATCATAGAAGAGTTGGAAGGGACCTTGAGGGTCATCTAGTCCAACCCCTGCACTATGCAGGAAACTCACAAACACCTCCCCCTAAATTCAGAGGATCTTCATCGCTGTCAGATGGCCATCTAGCCTCTGTTTCAAAACCTCCAAGGAAGGAGAGCCCGCCACCTCCCGAAGAAGCCTGTTCCACTGAGGAATCGCTCTAACAGTCAGGAAGTTCTTCCTAATGTTGAGCCGGAAACTTTTGATTTCATTTCAACCCATTGGTTCTGGTCCTACTTTCTGGGGCCACAGAAAACAATTCCACCCCATCCTCTGTAGGACAGACCTTCAAGGACTTGAAGACGGTGATCTTATCACCTCTCAGCCGCCTCCTCTCCAGGCTAAACATCCCCAGCTCCTTCAACCTTTCCTCATAGGACTTGAAACTCCAGTCAAAAAAGTCAAGAAACTCCAGCTCCCCCCTCCCTCCCTCCCACAGGTGCTTCCTCCTGGACGCTTCTCATTTTCCTCTAAGACAGACTTGAACTCAGTACTCTGAGAGCTCACCCTCCAGAAGGATGCTGGGAGCTCCTGTCTGGCCAGAGGGGCACCCGAGGCCCTCCTCCTCCTCCTCCTCTTCTGGCTCCATCTTCACGATCACATCAGGTCGGATGTCAGCTGTGTGGGCGGGGAGGAAATTGGGGCAGGGCGTCAGTGGGGCAGGCCAAGGTTGGGGGAGGCGCAGATGGACTCCTGCTGCTTCTCCAGCTCCGGAAGAGCCAGGCAGAGAAGCTGCCCCAAGCCCTGAGTCCCAGCTCAAGCTGGCCCAACTCTGGCCCTGAGAGGTGCAACTGAGGACTGGGGGAGGGGACTGCTGCCCCCTCTGAGCCCTGCAGCCAAGTGCTGGGGGTGTCCAGCCCCGCCTAAGCCAGGGGTCCTGGTGAACACCTTGGGGCAGGGCCTCCCTCACTGCCCGCCTCGCCTCTGTGTGACTGGGAGGGGAGGTCTGCATCCTGGAGGAAGAATCCGGAATGGACTGGGGGGGGGGCCTGCCACTAGCAGTGGGGGGGACACCACAGAGGCTGCTGCGATGGATGCTCCCTCTCCAGACGCCGCAATGCCGCCCATTGGCCATGTCTGAACCTGAGCCCTGGAAGCCGAGGGCAAAGCTCCAACGCTCTCTGGAAGCGCAAGAGGTGTGCCGGGCAAAGGCCCCCCTCTCAGTGGCTGCCCCCGAGAGTGGCCCTCTGGAAGACCCCCGAGGAGAACGACTCACAAGCATCAGTGTCACTGCCGGATCCGCCTTCGCTGTCACCCCAGGGACAGGCATCGTAGGAATCGACCTCCGGCTCCCTCTTGATCCTTATCTCCTTCTTGATGCCTGAAACAGAACACGAAACCCACCATCCCGCCTCAGGCCGGGCGTGGCAGACACGACCCCCCAGGCAGGTGGTGGTGGGCGGACACCTCTGGGCCTGGCAGGCTGCACCCAGGAGTGAGAGCGGGGCTGGGCTCCTCTCTGCCGCTGGCCTCAGGGCCCCCACACCTGAGGCTGTCCTGTCAAGAGGAGCTTCTCCTCACCAAGTGACATTCGACTACCACCCGGGGCTCCTCCTGCTGCTTTGCCCCAATGCTGGCCACAAAGGAAGGGTGCAGAGAGCCTCTTCCCAGTTATTCAGCCCTCCCTGAGTGGGCCAAGCCTCCAAACAGCTGGCTCACTCGGCAACCAGAGGAGTCCAGGCCCTGCCTTTGCTTCATGGGAGGCCCCACTGAGAAGCCTCACCCCCAAACCAGGCTTCAGGGGAAAGCGCCACACAAGCCACAGGGCACTCCTGCAGCGACCTCCAAGCTTCGAGCGCAGCGTGTCCATGCGGGTGATTGGCCCCAGGAGGTGTCAGCGGAATGCAATGACCCCGCCTTCTCTGGCCCTGGAGAACTCCCAGCAACACAGAGCTGACCAGGCAGCCAACCCAGCCTGCTAAAATCGCTCTTTCCACCACAGCTCTATGACCCCTCTCAGTCAGAGGAGACCAGCACGTGGGCAGGGGCATCTGTCCCAGTTCAAATTGAGTGAGTGACTTGAAGCTACGCCCATCCTGCTGCTGACCAGAAACTGAATTCCTGCAGAGAGACTAGTAACGGCCAGAGCTTTTGGTGGCTTTGATCTGTGTACCAATTACACCCCTGATGCAGCCAATCCTCCAAGAGCTGAAAGGGCTCTTCTGACAGGGCCTAATGGAAGCTCCAGGAGGATTGGCTACATCAGGAGGTGTGGCCTAAGATGCAAAGGAGTTCCTGCTACAAAAAAAGCCCTGGTAACGGCCAAGGAAAACAGCTGGAAGTGCCCCCCAAAAGCTACAGTGTGGAAGCTGCTGTGGGGTGTGGAGACAGGGCGATGTGAGAGCTTGGAGAGCCGCAGCTGCTCAGAGGCAGCCATGCTGACCTTGACAGGCCGAGGGGCTTGGGGCAAGTTCATGCACAGCTCACCAGTCGCGGGGGGAAGAGGGGTCTCCCCCTCCAGCTCTGCGGGGCCTCGTGGGCGTCCAATGCACACCTCCTCCTCTGGCTCCACCTTCACCGTGACTTCTGGGGCAGCCCCGCCTGTGGCAAGGAGGAGGAGGAGGAAGAAGCAAGGAGGGGCAGCTCCGTCACCCGCCCTTCACACTCCATGCGCTTCCTGGCCAACCACGTCTCTGCCCCAGACTGCGGGGGGTGGGGGGGAAGCTCCACTCCAGCCGAGCAGGACATTCACGAGGGTCTCGTGCCTCAGCCTGGCCACCTCCCCTCCCCCAGCAAAAAGGTCACATGTGGCTGCATTCAACGCCCCCCCCCCCCCGCGCACACACACACCCCTGCCCGCTGAAGAGAAAGGGCTGAGGGATCTTGGCCAGGCTGGGAGGGTTTCATTTTGCACACGGGGGGCCTAAGAGAAAAGGGTGGCTGTGCCACTGTGAAGGCCAGGGTGGGGTGGGGGATCAGGGCCATGCACAGAAGGCGGCTCAGCCATCCCCCCGTGCTCCCATCCTGCACAAAGGAAAAAGAGTTGCCTGCCAGGAAGGAAGGAAGGAAGGAAGGAAGGAAGGAAGAAAGGAAGGAAGGAAGGAAGGAAGGAGTGCAGCAGACGAGGAGTCCACCTTGTCCGCCTACCCTATGGACAGGCGCAAGATGCCCCCCAAGAGAACGGGAGCTGCACTGCCTTCTGGGTGAGGGGAGGGGAAGAAGATATTGGATTTATCCCCCACCCTGCATTCCGAATTTCAGAGCCTCAGAGCAGTTTACAATCTCCTTTCCTTCCTCCCCCACAACGGACACCCTGTGAGGCTGGTGGGGCTGAGAGAGCCCTTACAGCAGCTGCCCTTTCAAGGACAGCTCTGCAAGAGCTCTGGCTGACCCAAGGCCATCTCAGCAGGTGCCAGTAGAGGAGTGGGGAATCAAACCCACTTCTCCCAGATAAGAGTCCGTGCACTTCACCACGACACCCAACTGGCTCTCAAGACCCCTCTCGATCGGCCGTTCCCACTTCATTTAGACTTGCAGCCAAACATCTCCGTTCAAGCCCAGGCGCATGACGTTGCAAGAGCAGAGCTCCCTTCCCAGAGCACCTGGCACCAAGCATGCGGCAGAGGAGAGGGAGGAGAATGGGCCCCGATCCTTCCGGCCTGCTCCCCTTGCTACCCCTGGGGGCTGCGCGCGGCCCTGGTTAGCATCCCTCTGTTCACCTGGAAGACAAACTAACCCCCCACCCCAGAACCTAGAGGCCAGAAATAGTCATGTGACCCTCTCTTTCTGGGGCGTGTCAACCACAGCGACCAGCCCCCAGAGCCCAACCTCCCCCCAGCAGCTCTCAGTCAAAGGTCCCCCACCCACCTGGGCTCGAGGCGCCCCGAGTCCTGTCCTCCATTTCCTCTGCAGAGTCCGGGGGGCCACGGGGTCCTGCCGCCCGCTCTTCTTTGACCAGCCCCTGGGGCTTCATGTCAGCACCACCTGTCCAGGGAAGAACGGGCAGGATGACACCCCCTCCTCTGCAGCAACCCAGCTGTGGACCCCTCCTCGGGCCCACAGCACCACAATGGAGCCCAATCCAAAAGAGGTTTCCCGTGCCCCCCAGGCAGTCCCATCCCCACACCTGCACCTGCTCTTTCCTTGTTTGGCCCTGGGACAGAGAGCAGGGGGAGAGGGACAGGCGAGCAGGGCAGCCCCCCAAGCAACTGGGGCCAGGAAACTGGGGAGGGGCACAGAGAAGCAAAACCAGGAGCATTTCTGGGACTGGGGCAGGGCGGATTCAGTTGGAGGGGGGATGACAGGGCAACTCCCAGGAGGGGAGGTGGGCAGCTTGCCATGGGGGGGTTGTCTCTGGGGGAGCCTTGTCAGGAGTGGAGGAACCCCAGGGGGGGGCAGCAAAGACTGCCCTCCTTCAGGAAGCAATTCGGAGGTCGGAGGCAGCAGTAGCTAGGACGGGAGGGAAGCTGGATGGTGGGGGGGGGGGGGGAAGGAGAGGAAAAAAGCTTTCTCTGAACTCCTGAATCAGATCAGATCGCGGAATGAATTACAGTTTAGGCTTCCCGTTAGATTCCTTTCTGTGATGCATTTTTAAGGCAAGTCATGTTGGTTGTGATTCATTCTGTTTTTAGGAAACTGAACATTTGAAACGGCCCCAGACTGGGCATCTCCCCCCCCCCTCCATTTGTCTATTCAACTCACTGGGCAGCCTCTTGTCCCCTGCAGGGAGAGGGTGCCGGGCGAGGGGCATTGGGTCGGGATCCTGGGCGCAGAAGGAGCACCCACCCGCCACTCACAATACTACCAGGGGGGCTTGTGTGTTGCTCCCATTCAACCAAAGGAACTTCTAGTTATCCTGTGGCTGTTCTTTGGCAACACCTCCTCCCAGGGAGTGTCTCAGACTAGCCCACCTGGAGAAGCTCAGAACCTTCAGCATCCAACGCAGAGGCTCTGCTGCTGAGCCACTCTTCGCCATTCACCTGCAACAGGTGCTGCTGCGCCTTGCGCTGCGGCCTGGACGTCTCCCCGGCATCGCCTGGAAGGCTCTTCTGCTGCCCCCTCCTCTCGGATCCGCTCCTGGGGGCCCTTCTGGGCTCAGGTGGACCAGCGCTGAGCAGGCTGTGGGGGAAGAGCAGGGAAGAAGGGTCCCCGTCCCAGGAAATGGGTTTCTTGATTCTTCTAGGCAAAGCAGGCAGAGAATCACTGAGATGAAGACCCCAAGGCATCCACGAGGGGAGGGGACAAGGCCCAGCATGACCCCTGAGCAGCCCAGCACTCACCTGGGAGAGCATGTCGGCCAGAAGCGCTGCCTGCCCCGTGTGCCCCCCGGGCTCTTCCCAACCCTGCAGGCAGGAAGCACAGAACAGTCTCCAGTCGACATGGGTTCCCTCACTCAGCGTCCGCGAAGGAGCAGGAAAGCCTCTCTGTTGCAGGATGCCATGCCTGCTAGGAGAGGGAAGAGAGAGTCACGAAAGCCCCCCCACCCGCATCTGCAGAGAGAGACACTCATGTCTTAGATTCGGCATCCCGAGAGGCAGAGAAGTGTCCTCCAGCTCGGGGCACCTTTCCACCTCTTTCGTGCAGCTGCTTTCTTTGCTTGATCTCGCAAGGCATCCTCAGCAGGTGACCAAGCCGGGCCCAAGAGAATGGGGCTGGGTGCCCATCAGGGGCAGGTGGAGGTGGGCAGGAGGAACCAAGAGCTGCTGCAGGTGCCCCCAGGGACGGAACCTGGGGCTTTGTGCACAGTCCATCCAAGTCAGTCTTGTCTGCTCAGACTGGCAGCAGCTCTCCAGGGTCTCCAGCTGAGGTTTTTCATGCCTATTTGCCTGGATCCTTTTTAGTTGGAGATGCCGGGGATTGAACCTGGGACCTTCTGCTTACCAAGCAGATGCTCTCCCACTGAGCCACAGCCCCATTCATGGCTCTCCAGCTGAGGTTTTTCATGCCTATTTGCCTGGACCCTTTTTAGTTGGAGATGCTGGGGATTGAACCTGGGACCTTCTGCTTACCAAGCAGATGCTCTACCACTGAGTCACTATACCTCCCAACAGAAAACCTAGGTATGAACATTTGAAGCTGCCTTCCACTGAATCAGACCCCCCTGGGTCCATCCAAGTCAGTCTTGTCTGCTCAGACTGGCAGCGGCTCTCCACGGTCTCCAGCTGAGGTTTTTCACGCCTACTTCCCTGGACCCTTTTGAGCTGGAGATGCCGGGGATTGAACCTGGGACCTTCTGCTTACCGAGCAGATGCTCTCCCACTGAGCCACCGTCCCTCCCCTGGTTTCGGAGGGCCTAGCCTCCAGGAGAAGAGCGCTGGGTTCGAGTCCACGGCACAAGCCCGCCAGCACGCGCGCGGGGGTGGGTGAGTTTCCCAGAGTCCCCCCCCCCCCGCCCTTCCTCGGAAAGGCTCTTCTCAGAAGCCCCCGCCCGGGCTGGAAAGAGCTCCAGGAGGGTTTTGCCTCCAGCGCCCCCCCCCCCAGCCCAGTCGGGCCGGCCCCGGGCGGCTGCCTGCAGCTGGAGCAGCCGTGGCGGCTCTCTTGGGCGCCCTTTCTGCCCTCCTCCGCCGCTGCCAGGCGGCTGCTCGTGTTCCCTGGAGGAGCCCGTCCCAAGGGGAGCCGCCGCGGGGGAGGGAGAGGAAGCCGCAGCCTGCAAGGGGCGGGGGGGTCGGGGCCCGGCGGCGTCCCCTTCGCTGTTTCTCCAGCCCCCCCCCCCCCCCGCCGCGCCTTCCAGGGGAGCTGTCCGGGCGGGCGCTCCTTCCAGGCCAGACCTCGCCCCGGCCCCCGCCGTCGGGCAGGAGGGCTGCGCTGTCCAGCAGCCGCCGCGAGGAGGGCCACGCCGCTCAGCGCCAGCAGGGCGGCCCGCGCCGAGAGAGCGGGAGGCGCAGCCGTCGGGGCGCAGCGGAGAGGAGCGCATGCAACGCCGCCCCCCTTCCCGCGAGAAGCGCGGCCGGGCCGAGGCGAGGCTCCCCCCTGTCCCCGCCGGGCCGTGCAGCGAGGGAGGGAGGGGGCGGGCCAGGCCAGTCCGGGCCGCCTACCTGCAGCCGGCTCCCCGAGCCCCGCCGGGGGGGGGGGAGGGAGAGGCCGCCGCGGGAGCCAAGCAGGCCGGAGCGCCGCGGCCGCCGCCGGATCGCGCTCCCCTTTGTTGTGGCCGGCAGAAAGACTACAAGTCCCAGCAGCCCCCGGGAGGCCCCGCCCCCGCGCTCGACAGACGTTGCCCGAGGGGGGCGAAAGGAAGCCCCGCCCCCCGGAGGCGCCTGGACCCCCCCCCCTCCCTCCCTCCCGGCGGCTGCAGCAGCAGCGGAGTCTCCCCATGTTGCTGGGGGGGGGGGGGTGGTCTTTGCAAAGGCCCGTGAGCCGGGGACGCCGGTTCCTTGCCCGGGGGGGGGGGGGGGCGCTACTCGCCTGTAGGGCTGCTGGCGCCCGGGCGCAAGTGCAGCCTTGAACCCGCAGCTGCCCCCACCGCACTGGGCTTGCTCCAAGGGGCCTTTGGACTTTCCAAGGCGGCTGCACCGGCCCCCGGACCAACAGCTTCGCCCCTGAGCTTGCCACACTCGGGAGCGGTGCCCACAAGCAGGGAGAGGGTCCCGGGCCCACTTCCCACCCCAGGGACGGCGCTGGTGCTGGGCATCTTCAGCGCTAGGGCGCTGCACCCATCGGAGGGGACGCACACCATGAATTTCCAGCCAAGAGGTTTTGCACAAATCACAGGCTCTTTATTCTCACAGGACAAGAGGAATAGACCCCGCCCACTCCCCTTTTATGCCCCCCACCCTGTGCCCTCGGGGCTCCCCAGAGCTGTCAACATTCTTGCAACACCGCCCCCCCCCCCATCACATCTCTGGCTCTTCTCCCGTTGCCAAAGGGCAGCCCCACTCTCTTCCACAGCGCGGCACCCGAATGCACCTGCTTTTCCTGGGGAAAGCTGAAAGGCAGCCCTGCCACGGCACAGGAGGGCATCAGCGCCAGGCCGGGGATGAAACACTGAAGAGCAGAAGCCTCCCAAGCTGGTCAGCAGAGCCCTGCAGTATTCTGACCTGCCTGGTCTAAGATACCGCCCCCCCCCTGCCGCATCCAGCCAGGGGCCAGGGTTCAGAGGCCGCACGCAAAAGAACCGGGCTGAGATGGGCAGGAGGAACCAGCTGCCTGCCCCTCTAAGAGGAGGCTTGGTGGGCTCACCCAGTCCCAGCGGGCAGCCCTACTTGAGCCCAGGAGCACCTGCGAGATCGGCGTGGGGGAGGGGGGCTATGGAGAGCCAAAGCCGCCAAGATTATTCTCCCTCCCCGTTTTTGTGGCCCTCTGAGGTGCTGCTGGATTCCAGGCCCAGAGAGGTTTGCACCCAGCCCTTAGCTGTGAGAGAACTGCAGAGGGCCGAGGGAGGCTGGAAGGCCACCCACCCATGAAGAGAGAGCAGCCAGGGCCACAGTTGGTGGGGGTCACAGGACAGCTTTTTGAAAATACAGAGCCTCTAGTGCCAAGAGGGGGAAAACACCTCGCCAAAAAACCCCTCTAGGAACAGCAGCGGAAAGTCCGTTTGCTTCCTGATGTAGCAAGCTTCACGCCAAGAGCACTGAGGCACAGCACCGCTTGGTCAGGTGAGCTGCAAGAGGCACAAGCTCCCAGAAGTTTTTTCAGGCACTATTTCAGGTTCAGCACTCTGCATCGACACTGCCCCCCCCCCCCCGCCTGTATAGGCCAAGCCCGACTGTACAGCCACATCTCCTGGGCATGGAGCAGGGGTCCCTGTGTGTGCGCGTGGAGGAGAGGTGTTTGTGAGTTTTCTGCATTGTGCAGGGGGGTGGAGTAGTCACTTGATGACCCTGGAAGTCCCTTCCAACTCTATGATTCTAGGACATGGGCTGCAGGGATGCACTGAACCCGCACTTGCACCCTCTGCTACCTGAGCCCCCATTCCATATTGCACACAGCCTCTTCCATACCCCACTTCCACAGCAATGCAATGAACTCCCCCCCCCCCGCCCTTGAACACAGGTAGCAGCAATAGGACGAGCCCACCAGAATACTCTTCCCAGCACCCTGTTTACAGAGCTGGACAGATCTGCTGCCCTAAAAACAGGAGATGTAGCCTCTGCCCAGTGCCTTCCCCTGAAAACAACCGCTTCAGCAATACGCTGCCTGCCTATCCTGGGAGTTGGTTCTAGGACAAAAGGGCCCCGCTAGATCAGCCAGGGAGGGTCCGTTGAGCCCAGCCTCCTGTCTCACACAGGGGCCAACCAACAGGGCTTCAATCAAACCAACTCTATTTTAAAGTCACCTGTGTCTGTGGCCATGAGCCCCACAAGTTAACTGCTTGTTGGATAAAGAAGTCTTCCCTTTTGTCTGTTCTGAGCCTTTTTCGCAGCAATTTCCTGGGTGACTCTGCATTCTGGAATTATGGAAGCATTGTCCACCCCCGCCCTCCAGCCCATGCATCATTTTACACATTTCTATCATGTCCCTCCCCCATGGGGGGCGTTTCCCCCTAGACAGCTAAGTCCCAGCCTCTTCAGCCCTTCGCCACCTTGGCTGCCCTCCTCTGTCCTTCTCGCCAGCTGGGTGATGCTCTTTTTGAGAGGAGGGCACCCAGAACTGCACTTTGAAGGAGGCTGCATCATGGCTTCCCACAAGGGCAGCACAATATTGGCCGTTTTGTTTTCAGCCTCTCGCAATAATGCCCAGCCCAGCGGTTGCCTTGTTCTGACAGGGAGTCAATATTCTCATTGAGCTGCCCAGGGCTTTGTTGCAGGAAAAGCCCAGCAGGGACTCAATTGCATATTAGGCCACACCCCCTGCCATCAAGCCACCAGGGACTGCGTCCCTGCTCCAAAAACAGGCCAATCCCCCACGACCCCAAAGGTTTCTTTCCCTCTTGGCCTCAGCCCTTGCAGACCCTGTCAGCAAATATAGGAATCAAGGCTTTTGTTGTTCCTTCCAACCTGCCTTGTCTTACAGTCCCTTTGGCCACACTGTCGCCTGCTCTCTTCCTGGAGCGCTTCACAGCCAGCCTTGGCTTTCACTACCCTGGATATGCTTGTGCCACCTGCAGATTTGGCCACAACACGGCTCCCCCCCACCCCGTTCCAGAGCATCCCTGAACAAAGGAAGCAGCACCGGCCTCAGTACTGCCCCCTCCTCCCTGAATCCAACACTTTTCTGCTTGGGGCCACGGCTGTGTCTGCCGGCCCAGAACTCCACGCTGAGCTGAGCCTGTGAAGCTGCCCCCTGCCGAGTGGAACCCTGGCTAGGCCCTGCCTCCTCTGAGCGCCAGCAGAGAGGTGCTTCGTGCCACCCGGCCCAACGCCTGAGGCCTTGAAGAGGCCAGCGACTGGCCTGGGGGCTTCTGCCTGCAACGGCAGGGCTCTTCCCCCCTGAGCCACCCCGACCTCCTCATATACTGCCTGGGTCTGAGCTGGAAGCAACGACGAAAGAAAAAAGTCTCCGGACTGAAATGGGAAGCGAGAAGAAAATGCTGAATCGTGTGCCGCAGCAGGGTGAACAAGGCAAACCCCTCTGCGTTGGGGATGAAGACAGGGAGTGCGAGTTCAGGGGCCAGGCCAGCTGCAGTTCAACCTGCCCCGAACTCCTAGGGCCTGGGCTGGGGGGTCAGATTGGGAGGGAGCAAACCATCCAGGGAGGTTCGTTCCTGAGCAGGATTTGACCCTGAGTCGCCAGTGGCCCACACTCTCGCACACAGCACATCGGTTCTCCTGCCACACCCACAGACAGCTGCAGGGGCACACGCACAGGTGCCACGGAAATGTCCAGTGGAGAAACTTGGCAGGGGCGTCGGCCTGAGGGAGCTCCAGCGTTGCCTGCGAGTAACGCCACGGGGTTCCGCCGCAGCAGCAACCGAGCAGACCCTTCGTTGCGGAGGTGCTACGGCTCCACCTCCTGCTTGATGGGCCCCTCCTCTGCGCTGTGGGCTGCCTGGTGTTCCTCCAGCTTCTCCTGGGACCCAAAGGAGCGGCTGCACTGCAGGCAGGCGAAGGGCCGGCATCGCCGGTGGAACCTGCTGTGCATCACGAGGCTGGTCTTGCTGGCGAAGCTGCGCTCGCACTCGGGGCAGGAGAAGGGCAGCTCCCCCGTGTGGAGCCGCTGGTGGGTGAGGAGGTTCCCGTGGCGGCTGAAAGTCTTCCCACAGACAGGGCAGGTGTGGCCCCGCTCCTGGGCATGAGTCCTCTGGTGCACTAGCAGGCTCTCCTTCCAGCTGAAGCGCTCCCCGCATTTGGCACACAGGAAGGGCTTCTCCTCCTGGTGGGACATCTGATGGCCCCCCAGCTCTGCCTCGCTGCCGAAGGCTGCACCACAGGTGGGGCACCGATGGGCCGTGTCTCCGCCATGCTCAGCCTCGTGGGCCAGCAGGTGCCTCTTGCGCCTGAAAAGCAGGCCGCAAAGCCTGCAGGGGTGGAGCCCCTCGGCCGCGTGGCTGGCCCGGTGACGGAGGAGATCCCCCTTGAGGCAGAACTGGGAGCCACACTGGGCGCAGGCGTGGCGCCTCTTCCCCCGGTGCTTCTTGTGGGTGAGGAGGCTGAGCCGGTAGCGGAAGAGCTTCCCACAGGCCCTGCAGACAAAGGGGCCCTTCTCCTGTTCGTGGAGGGCCTGGTGTTCGCGCAGGGACACCCCGTCCTCAAAGCTCCTCCCACACTCGCAGATCTGCAGCCCCACCTGCTCGGGGGAGCCCCCGCCCTCCTCCCACTCCTGGGGGCCTTGCAAGGAGGCGCTCCCCACATCTGGCGGCTTGGACTCAGTCCAGCTGGGGCAGGCTTGGAGGGAGCCGAAATCTGGCCCCCAGCTTCTGCTGTCTGGGGATGCCGGGGCGCTGAACTCCTCCTTAATGGCTGGATCCTGCACATTCAGGCTCTGGGCAGCTGTGGGGAGACAGAGAGGAAATCCCACTGGAAGAGCTGGAAAAGATACAAGAGGGGGAGATTGGATTTATATCCCACCCTATACTCTGAATCTGAGTCTCAGAGCAGCTCATAATCTCCTTTACCTCCCCCCCCCCCACAACAGACACCCTGTGAGGTAGGTGGGGCTGAGAGAGCTCTCCCAGAAGCTGCCCTTTCAAGGACAGCTCTGAGAGAGCTATGGCTGACCCAAGGCCATTCCAGCAGCTGCAAGTGGAGGAGTGGGGAATCAAACCCGGTTCTCCCAGGTAAGAGTCTGCACACTTAACCACTACACCAAAAGGAGCCCAATAGGGATCTGTTGAGGCTGGGTGAGTGGGCGTCAACGTGGCAGATGCGGTTCAATGTGGCCAAGTGCAAAGTAATGCACATTGGGGCCAAGAATCCCAGCTACAAATACAAGTTGATGGGGTGTGAACTGGCAGAGACTGACCAAGAGAGAGATCTTGGGGTCGTGGTAGATAACTCACTGAAAATGTCAAGACAGTGTGCGTCTGCAATAAAAAAGGCCAACGCCATGCTGGGAATTATTAGGAAGGGAATTGAAAACAAATCAGCCAGTATCATAATGCCCCTGTATAAATCGATGGTGCGGTCTCATTTGGAGTACTGTGTGCAGTTCTGGTTGCCGCACCTCAAAAAGGATATTATAGCATTGGAGAAAGTCCAGAGAAGGGCAACTAGAATGATTAAAGGGCTGGAACACTTTCCCTATGAAGAAAGATTGAAACGCTTGGGGCTCTTTAGCTTGGAGAAACGTCGACTGCGGGGTGACATGATAGAGGTTTACAAGATAATGCACGGGATGGAGAAAGTAGAGAAAGAAGTACTTTTCTCCCTTTCTCACAATACAAGAACTCGTGGGCATTCGATGAAATTGCTGAGCAGAAAGGTTAAAACGGATAAAAGGAAGTACTTCTTCACCCAAAGGGTGATTAACATGTGGAATTCACTGCCACAGGAGGTGATGGCGGCCACAAGTATAGCCACCTTCAAGAGGGGTTTAGATAAAAATATGGAGCACAGGTCCATCAGTGGCTATTAGCCACAGTGTATGTGTGTATATAAAATTTTTTGCCACTGTGTGACACAGAGTGTTGGACTTGATGGGCCGTTGGCCTGATCCAACATGGCTTCTCTTATGTTCTTATATCTGTTGAAGGTCGGGAACATTCCACCCACCGCCCCCAGAAGCCCTCCCCACCTCCCCAGAAGCACCGAGAGGAGAAAGGGACGCAAGGAACTGCATGGCAGGTCTTTTGCCACCCTAAGAACAGGCAAAGGGAGCCAGTTGGGTGTAGTGGTGAAGTGCAGGACTCTTATCTGGGAGAACCGGGTTTGATTCTCCACTCCTCCACTTGCAGCTGATGGAATTGCTTTGGGTCAGCCATAGCTCTAATAGAGAGCCAGTTTGGTGTAATGGTTAAGTGTGCAGACTCTTATCTGGGAGAACCGAGTTTGATTCCCCACTCCTCCACTTGCAGCTGCTGGAATGGCCTTGGGTCAGCCATGGCTCTTGCAGAGCTGTCCTTGAAAGGGCAGCTTCTGTCGGAGCTCTCTCAGCCCCACCTACCTCACAGGGTGTCTGTTGTGTGTGTGTATGTGGGGGGGAGGTAAAGGAGATTGTGACTGCTCTGAGATTCAGAGTATAGGGTGGGATATAAATCTTATATCATCATCTTCTTCTTCAAAGGATCCCCAGGGCAGAAAGAGATTTGAAGGGGACTTGGATACTATGGGGAAGTGGGTCCCCCCCTTGCCTCCAGCCCCCCCCCCTTCCCTGTGATCTTCCCCAAACCTTATCTGCTGCTATGTTTTTGGGAGGACTGCAGTGAAGCCACGGAAGGACCCATGTGTACAAAAAGTTTGGGTCTTGCTAACTGGGGCCATTTCCCCAGCCGAATCCCCTTTTGGGGAGTGGGGCCTTTTGGGGAGTGTGGAGGCTACTACAGCATCCAGATACAACCATTCCCGACCAAGCCAACCACTCCACAGCTGCTTCCCTTCCCAGAGACGGGGGTGGGTGGACTGATGGAATGGCCACCCCAGGGACTAGGCAGGAAAAAGGCAACTATGGGGAAGCCCCCCACCCCACCCACGTTGCCGCAGCACTGCATTGGCAGCTTCAGCACCATAGCATCACCCACAGCAGCATGGAGAAGATAATGGATTTATATCCCGCCCTCCACTCCAAAGAGTCTCAGAGCGGCTCACAATCTCCTTTCCCTTCCTCCCCCCCACAACAGATCCCCTGTGAGGTAGATGAAGATATTGGATTTATATCCCGCCCTCCATTCCGAAGAGTCTCAGAGCGGCTCACAATCTCCTTTCCCTTCCTCCCCCCCACAAAAGATCCCCTGTGAGGTAGATGAAGATATTGGATTTATATCCCGCCCTCCACTCCGAAGAGTCTCAGAGCGGCTCACAATCTCCTTTCCCTTCCTCCCCCCCACAACAGACAACCTGTGAGGTAGATGAAGTTAATGGATTTATATCCCGCCCTCCACTCCGAAGAGTCTCAGAGCGGCTCACAATCTCCTTTACCTCCCCCCCCCCCACAACAGACACCCTGTGAGGTGGGTGGGGCTGGAGAGGGCTCTTACAGCAGCTGCCCTTTCAAGGACAACCTCTGCCAGGGCTATGGCTGACCCAAAGCCATTCCAGCACCTGCAAGTGGAGGAGTGGGGAATCAAACCCGGTTCTCCCAGATAAGAGTCCGCACTCTTAACCACTACACCAAACTGGCTCTCTATTAGAGCTATGGCTGACCCAAGGCCATTCCAGCAGCTGCAAGTGGAGGAGTGGGGAATCAAACCCGGTTCTTCCAGATAAGAGTTCATGCACTTAACCACAGCACCAAACTGGAGGCAGCCCCAGAAGTGGGAAACCCTTCCTGAGGCAGCCAGATGGCAGCCCAAGCTCCTCTCCCCCGCTAGCCTCTCTGCTCCACTGCTTCTCAGATACTTTGGGGGACTCTCCTCTGAATGGGGTGGGAGCCAGGCAGTGCCACTTACCAGAAAGGGGGGTTCCGTGGGCATCTTCTTCTCCCCCCTGCCCAGGGAGGTCCGCAGCACACGGTTCTTCCCCTCCCTCCATTCTGCAGTGGAGCTCTGGCCTGGGGTGCATCTGGGGCCCTGGAGGAGGAGGAAGAGGTCAATCTGGGTGGGCAGTCAGGGAGGGGGGCCCTCATGCTCCCTGCCCAAATGCCTTCAGGGCCAAGACCTTCCTCAGAAGGTGGCTTCTGAGCGCTCTGTGCAGAGGGGGAAGGGGAGCCAAGACCTCCCCCACCAGCGCAGCACCTCCGCCTGCTCTGCTCCCAACACAGCCCGGCCACTCCCAGCAATCACAGTGGAAAGCTCAGAACTGCTGCACTCGCATTCCTTTACAAACCAAAATTGCTCTTCAGCATCCATCAGGCCCAGGGCAATCTGCTTGGCCTGACTGGGTCTGCCCCCCACTGCAGCAAAGGGACCTGTCTTTTCTGCTTATCTTTTCCAAGGGCCTGTCAGACCCCTGAAGAACCACTAAGAGACACCATCAGTTTTAAACAACCAGACAGTGTAATGTAGAGGCCAGTGGTGTTCTGACCAAGCTTGCACGTAGAACTTCAAGTAGACTAGAGCATGTAGCAAAAAGCCATTCACAGAAGACAGTTCAAAAACAGTCTTTCCAATCACAAAGGAGTAACAATATTTCAGTATTTACTTCAAAGAACTAAAGGAAGCCCTTCCAAAGACGTCTGTTCTAAATATCAAGACGTTTCATCCGTCTTTCTTCAGTCTGGAGGCTTATTTATCACTGGAACTCAATCTTTACAATACATTCACAGAAGACCAACAAGAAGAACCTGGAAATCTTACAGACATGTTCTGAACCTTGTTGGTCTCCTGCGAATGTATTGTAAAGATTGGATTCCAGTAATAAATAAGCTTCCAAATTGAAGAAAGACGGATGAAACATCTTGATATTTAGAACAGGCATCTTTGGACGGGCTTCCTTTAGCTCCATGAACTAAATACTGAAATATTGTTACTCCTTTGTGACTGGAAAGACTGAACCGTCTTTTGTGAACGTCTTTTTGCTACATGCTCTTGTCTGTTTGAAGTTCTGCGTGCAAGCTTGGTCAGAACACCACTGACCTCTACATTATACTGTTGTGTTGTTTACAATTGATGATGTCTCTCAGTGGTTTTTTATTTATACAGCTGCACACTAAGATCCTATAGTTCTGCTAGCCCCCTGAAGAAAGCAGCCCGGCTCTCCTCCCCTTTCAGAGCTGGACAAAGGCAGGGAGGGTGTGGCTTGGCTGAAGCTGCTGCCCTGGGGAGTCCCGGCCCCCTCTCCAGCACCGCAAAGACCAGCGGGGCTTCACACCCTGGGCAGGCGGGGAGACCCCAACCTGGCACACGGTGATGCTTCACGAGGTGGCTGCAGCAGGGTGGCAAAGAGGGCCTTTCTCAGAGCCCCCAGAAGACGGAGTCATCTCCCCCACCCCCAAAACACTTGGACTTTCAGCAGATGGTGCACAACCTGGAATGCACTCGAGGATCAGCTGCGCTATATGGGGGGGGGGGAAGGTGCTGGTGTCATCCTTTAGCCCAGGGGGTCCCTCCCGTCTCTGGGCTCAGCACAAGCAGCCCCCAGCTGCCTCAAGGCTCCAGGAAGCTTCAGCAAAGCTTGTAATGTCGGAGGCCAGCCACGCTGGACCCGGACCCAGAGATGGCCCACCCAAATCGCCAGGGGGCTCTTCAGCCCACCCACACTGCCACGGGGTGTCCCCCTCCCCAGCCCGGAGTCAGTCCTCACCCAGCGAGGCCACCAGCTCAAAGTTGTCCTCCATGACCTCCTGGTACAGGTCCCTCTGCCATGCCGTCAGCATCGCCCACTCGGCCAGCGAGAAATAGACAGCCACATCCTCAAAGGTCACCAGGCCCTGCAAGAGAAAGCACAAAGCCTCTGGTGGGGGAGGGAACCAGGGCCTGTGGGCACCTTGGGACACGGCAGCCCCTTCCCCCCGGCCCTTGGCAGAGCAGGGCTAGAAAGGGAGCCCATTGGCAGCATCAGAGTTCAGCTCCGGCACATCTGAGCCCGACTGTGTGACCACTGCCCATCCTTATGGTGCCCTTTAGAGTATGTCAGGAGCACTGCTAAAATGTATTGCCCATGGCCAAAGACCTTGACAAACTTACATTTGAAAGACCTGCAAAGCATCTTGTTTACAGCAGCCAATGCAAAGAGCATCATGCTGGGTATCCACCTCATTCCCCTGCTGCCCCAGACTGGCCCAGCCCGCCTGTGGAGGCTCTGGGGGCAGAAGGCATGGCGGGGCAGAGCCCACGCGGGCTCTGCAGGGACACAGGGCCGGCCACGAGGTGTTCAGGCGCAAAGGCCCACTAAGTGTGGCAGTGGAGGGCTGGGAAAGCCCGCGGAGGTTTATGAGGAAGGCAGGGGGCTCTGCTGGGATTCCTTGGGGCCAGTCCTGACCACGGGGGCAATGGAGGGGTGGAGCCAGGGCGCCCCTTGAGCACTGTGGCGGCATCAAGGCGGAGAAGCTGGCGAGATGCGGGAGGCAGCCGGGGAGAAGCGAGGGGCCTGCAGGGCTGGAGAAAGGGGGCCGCACTGGGGGCGCCCCGAGAGGCAAGGGACTCGCGGCCATCAGCCCCTCCCTCCACGAGGTCCCCCCCTCAGCCCCCCTAAGGAGAGCAGCAGCAGCAGCAGCTCCCAGGGCGCTCCGCTCCCTCCCAGGCCCGGGTTCGAGTCTGCAGCCGCAGGGGGGGTCAGGTTGCCACCTGGCCTGGAGGAAAACGTGCGGCTCCCTCCATGGAGGGGCTGGGCTGGGGCGGCGCGTGTTTTCTCCCGGCAGGCAGGCGCTGGGGGGCGGGGAGGGCTGCGGTGCCGTCGGAGGGGAGCCCCAGGCAGGCTGCAGGGCCGGGGATGGAGGCGAGGCCTTGCCCGCTAAGGGGCCCCTCCCGAGCCCTCCTCCTCCTCCTCCCCGGGGGCGCCCCCGCCGGCTCCCCCCCGCCCCGCGCCCCCTACCTGGCCCGCGCCCGCCGTGGCCATCGCCCCCCTCCGCCGCTCGCGGCTGGCCTGGCCGCCGGGCGGGAAGGAAGGAAGGCAGGAAGGCGCCGAGGAGGAGGAGGAGGAGGAGGAGCGCCTCTCTCCAGCACCGCCTCCTGCCCGCCCTCCAGCCCGCCGGCCGGCCCGGCTCAGCAGCGCTCCCCGCCCCCCGACGACGCCGCAGCCTGGGCGGGCGGGAGCAGGGCTGGCCGGGAGGGGCAGCGGCGGAGGAGGGCCGGGCGGACTGGCGACGAAGCCAGGCCCAGGCAGGCAGCGGCGGGGGAGGAGGAGGAGGAGGAAGGCCGTCTTCCGCGGAGGGGGGAAGGGGAGGGCTTGCGGGAGGACAGCTGGGAAGGCGCCGGCAGCCAGGGCTCCCCCCCCCCGGCAGGAGGAAGATGGTCAACCCCCCCCCTTGCCCCCCCCGGAGCTCCCGGGTCTGGCCCACCCCGCTGCTGCTGCCACCGGGGGATTGGCTAGATCGTCCCCCCCCCACCTGCTGGCCCCACTGCCCAGCCCCTCCCTCGGCCACGGGGCCGCGCTGCGGACTAACCCGGAGGGGGGGGCTGGGCCACGGTTTGCTTTGGTCCCCGCCCCCCCTTCCGCGGCCAGCCCATTCTCGATGTTGCTGCTGGGCGGCTTCCTCCTGCTGGGGTGTTATTCGTCTCCCGCCCCCCCTCCCCTCCCCTCCCCTCCTCCAGGCCTCCTTCACGCCCCCCTTTTCTCCCGGCTGGGAGGGACCCCAGCCGTCTCCCTTTTTCTCCGCTGTAGCCTCACAACCACCCTGCGAGGCAGGCTGAAGAGGAAGGCGTGGCCCGCCCCCGCCAGAGTCAGCCCCAAATTGAGCCCCGCGAGAGGCAGGGCACTGGGAGCCCCGGCAGGGGGCGCCCTTCGAGGACTCGCCCAACACGCCCGGCGGCCAATGCAGCGTCTGCCCGCAGGGAGTAGAATCTTGATCTGCCTTACTGACTGTTGTAATCCGCCCTGAGCCCGCTTGGATCTCAACTGATGAGGAGGAATAAATAATCATAAACCAGAAAGGCCAAGAGGGAAAGAAGGGAGGGGCGAGAGGGGGGGAGATCGATCTCCCAGGGGGGCTGTTTACCAGTCCGGAAGAAGGGGTCAGCAAGAGGGCACCAGGAGAGAGCACCCTCCCCCCGCCCCCATTGTGGAGTTGAGTGCTGGCACTTACGGGGGGGGGGGGGATTTGCCTTGGGGCCATCTGACATGTTTGCCCCCAAACAATACCTTGATTGGCTTCTTGGAGGTGGACAAAGATCTTGGGGAAGGGGATAAATGGCTTCTTGAGGGCAGGAGGGGAGAATCTGTCTGGGCTGGGTGCGGGGAGGTGGGGCTGGATGTGGCTGGCCTTCAGTCAAAGGGAGGGGAGGGTTTCTCAGGGTTCAATCCTGCCTCTGGTGGAGGGGGAGGAGGGCTATGAGCTTGTTGCCCCTTCTGTCTGTCTCACCTGCCGGATGTGTGTCTGGAGCCGCCCTGCTCTCTCTCAAGTCCTCTCCATTTTGCTTTTATTCTTAGACCAGGCAGTGGAGTGCCCGTATATTTGGGGAGGATATGAAAAGAGGGGCATTTGTTTCTCTCTCTCTCTCTCAGCATTAAACTGCTTCCCTCTGTGGGAGGAGGGCCTGACTGCTAACAACCCAGAAAGCCTCCCATGACAGGGTGCGGATTTGAACCTGGCTCCCACCACCATCATTTCCTGACCCTGGTGGTTTGCTCTGAGATGCCTGGTTTTCTGTTCTGATAGGTGTGAGTCCAGGGCACCCTGAAGACCAACAAAGTTTAATTCTGGATAGCAGCTTTTGTGTGCACACACACAGAAGAAGCCTGCAGCCACACAAAAACTTCCACCCGGAATTCAACCTTGGTGGTTGTAAAGGTGCCCCTGGACTCACACTTTGTCCTGTTGTTTTAATGCAACACAGCTGCCTACCTGAATGTATGCCTGCCACAAACAGCAGGGGGTGGGAATCTGGAGATGGGGGGGCACACTTAGCACTACAGCACCCATGAACATCTGGAAGGCGGCCAACTCCTAGACATCTTCTCTTCATTCTGTGATCTCCGTGCCACAAAGAAGCTGAGCTCCCATTGCAAACAACCTGGGCCTGGAGGAAATGGCTGGAAATCCCCTGGGGCAAATGTCCTTTCCCCACTTTGCTTTCAGCACTGCTGCTCCTATCATCATTTTTAAATGCCCACCTTTGTTTGCTGTTGAATGACGCCTGGCACAAACAAAGAACTAGAGCTTCCGTTGCAAAGGGTATGCAGTGTCTCGAGGATCAGAACCTGAGGAGCTGACTACTCCCCCTGACCTGTTTAGTCATTTCCTCCCAAAAGGTCTCACTGTGGAAGAGGGGGGGGGGAGATAACCTAGGACCATGATGCTCAGGGCAAACCTCAGCCTGCCGGAGGGTCTCCGTGCCAGCAACAGAGCAATGTCTGAGTCCACCTTGAAGACCAACCAAGTTCCCTTCCGGGTAGAAGCTCTGCAGGCCGGAGTGCCAGGGGCCGGGGAGGGCACGCGGCAAAGACAGGATCCCATAGGGCCAACGGTAGCTCTCCAGATGTTTTTGCCTACATCTCCCATCAGCCCCAGCCAGCATGGCCAATGGCTGGGGCTGATGGGAGTTGTAGGCAAAAAAACATCTGGCGAGCTACCGTTGGCCACTCCTGCCCATAGAGTTCAACCTCCCAAGCAGCCTTGTCTCCATTTGTAGTTGGGAGGTCGGTCGTAGTTCTGGGAGACACTGGGAAAGCACTAGCCTTTGGAACTTCTCACCACTTGAGGAAGTGGAGGAGGGGGCTTGAAGCCATCCAGTGGTCTTTTTAATGAGATGCCCCATTGGAGCCTCCTGACTTTAGGCCAAGGCCGAATCTAAACACGGAGCACACACGCACACTCTCCTGTTGACAGGGCAAGGCTGTGCAAAGGAGGCCAGCCCCCCAGAGTGGCAGACGTAGTGGCTTTGGACACGCAGCAGGCCACTGTACAAGCATGCTGCAAGGATGTGCAACCCCGCAGGGAGTTCGCTTTGCCGCTGCCTCAGCCAGTGTTGCAGCCTGGGAAACTCAGGCAGGGGAGGGCAGCTTGTCTCAGGACCTTGAAGAATGACCCACGGAGTGCTGTGGGGCCTGCTGAAACTGCTGCTCAGGTCCAGCAGAAAGTGCCCCCCCAGGACGCCTGTATACTGGCAGAAACGACTGTTTGACCAGCCTGCCGAGGGTCAAACTCTGTTCAGTTCAGCCAGGCCCGTAGCTACGAGGGGGCCTGTGGGGGCACAGCCCTCTGACTTTGGGGCCCCCCCATCAGCTCCTTCCCACTGCCCTCCCTTCCCTGTCACCCAAATCCGGTGTGGGGTGGGCGGCAGAAGCAGCCCTCAGCTTCTGGCTGCCAGTTAAAGGGCCCGCTGATCAGCTGATCGTCAGGCCCTTTATTTTTTTTTCAAAATTTCTATTTTAATTGTATAAAACAAAAATACACAATACATATAGACACAGCAAACCAACCCTCCTACCATCCAACCACCTTTCACCCACACATACAGGGAGTTTAAGAGCTTACAATATACATTTCTATTCTCTCATAACACACCCCATACTTTTAGCCCAGTCATATATTGGTTCCCAAGTCTTTTTACACTCCTCAAATTCCCATCTCTTAACCTTGTAGTCAAAGTATCCATTTCGGCAGCTTCTAATAATTTAGATAAGAATTCTTCCTTATCTGGAATTTTGGGGCCTTTCCAATACTTTGCATATAAGATTCTAGCGACGGTGATCATATGAATTAATAATTTCTTCTCAGGTGTAGGTAAATTCTCTTTACATATACTCAGTAGGTACAATTCCGGAGAGTGTTTAAACCTTTTTAAAATTCTTTGAGCCCAAATGTTAATTTGAATCCAAAATGTTTTTGCACTTTCACATTTCCACCAAATGTGGTAAAGTGACCCCTTTACTTTCTTACATTTCCAACACTTGTTTGAATAACTTGGATATATTTTAGCCAATCTTTCCGGGGTGAGATACCAGCGATACATCATTTTGTATAAATTTTCCTTAAAGACCGCTGATTTTGTCAGTTTTATGTTTTGTTCCCAACCCTTTCCCCATTCCGCCAATTCAATAGTATATCCAGAATCCTCTAACCATTTAATCCAGCTTTCTTTCACCATTTCATTTTGCATCTTATTCTGTAATAACCAATTATAAATTTTCGAGATAACTTTTTGAGAATCGTAAATCAATGTATCAAACTCATTTAATTTCAAATTTTTGGGGAAGCCAATTTCTTTATCAGATTGAAATCTTGACTTTACTTGGCACCTGACCCACCAATCCGGTATTATGTTGCCATCTAATTTTAGGTTATTTTCATTATCCAACAATGTGCTATAATTATAAGAGCTCCCCCAATCATATAAGTTTGGATGCATGGCTGCCTCCACCGGTGATACCCAAAGTGGAGTATAAGAGTAAAATTTACTTCTAATTTCCATCCAGATCTTATAAATCGCTTTTCTTATTTCATGGTTCAAAAAAGTGCTACTATTCTGGGGGGCCTGGTGCCAAACATATGCATGCCAACCTTTAACTAATCCTGTGCCTTCGAGTACTAGCAATCTTTTATTTTCCAATACCAGCCCATGCTCAACAACATGCTTTATAATACAAACTCCATTCCGGTAACGCAAAGCCACCCAGCAGCAGCAGCGTCCCCCAGAAGAGTCACCCGAGGCCCACACTTCACCCTGGCATGGCCGTCAGGCGTGAGGAGGCAAAGCACATCCAGTCACATGGCTGCCCAGGCTGGAGTCATGCCTGCTGCCGCCTAAAGGGACACCTCCGTGCTTACTGCCGGCCAGCCAGTGCCAGTGCCAGGCAGCTGAAACCAGCTCCACCGGGGTGGGGCGGGGCGGATCACGGGGGGAGCAGTTTCTTTGCCTGCTGCCAGGCAGGACGCAGTCACCTTCCCCAGTGGACTTGACATGGACTTTTGGGGGAAAGGAAAGGTGCCAAGATTGAAAGGCTGGTGTTTGTTGGGTCCCTTCCCCCTGTGCACCCCCAGGCCCCTCCTCCTCCTCCCCACTGGCACAAGGCAGGCTCTGGCTTTTGCATCCCTCTGCTAGAAAACCAGACAGACTTTCTTGCTCTTTTTCCCATCCGGGCAGCCGTCCTCTGCTCCCTGGGCTAGGTAGAACACAAGGAGAGGGGGCTTTGCAAACCCCCAAGGGGTCAAGCTCACCTCCCCCTCCCCGCCTCGGTGACTCTCCAGTCCCAGGGACTCCTCCTAGTCCTCCCCGCTGAGTGGCTGGCACTTTGGAGCTTTCCTTCCTGGGAGCACCCAGCTCACTTCCACCTCGCAGGCAGGCCCAGGCCCTGGCCAGCCCCCAGCCCGCCCCCTCAGCGCATGTGAGCAGGGGTTGCGGGGCTGGGGGGACGCACTTCAGCCTCAACCCCAGACACACTCATTCACACGCACTCTTTTTCTTTCAAGGTGGGATTTCCGGATCCCCTGGAATTACAGTTTATCTCCAAACTACAGCAACTTGTTTGATGTCTTTTTAAAAAAATGCCATTTAGCTACTAACATTGTCAGTCTTCAACTCTTTTATGTTCTTATGCCAGCTAAAGGGCCTGACGATCAACTGATCAACAGGCCCTTTAACTGGCTGGCTGGGGGCTGCTTCTGCCATCCACCCTGCAGGATTTGGGTGACGGGGAAGGGAGGGCAACAGCGAGGAGAGTCTTCTCTTCCCTCCTTGCCACCCTCATCCCCATTGCCCTCCCTTCCCTGCCACTCAAATAGTGTGCGGAGCCCTTTAACTCGCAGGGGGAGGCTGAGGGCTGCTTCTGCTGCCAGCCCCAATGCTCTCGGCTTGGTGCCCTCCCTTTCCCATCATCCAAACAGCACGTGGGGCGGGCGACAGAAGCAGCCTCCGATTGATTTGAAGGGAGTGGGAGAGAAGTCTATGGGGTGGGGCTGCTGAGTGCCCCCCGAAAAATTTAGAGGCCCCCCAACCTTCCATATCCTGGCTACGGCCCTGAGCTCAGCTAAGGAGGTGTCTGACTAGGGGGCAGGGGGGCTCTGTTCAGCTCCAGAGCCCTGCAAGAAGGGTGGAAGAGGGGCTTCTGGCTTCCTTCATGTGCCATTTGTGCCAGCAGTAAGGGCTCTGGCTGCACGTTTCTGCTGGCAAAAATGGCCCAGGAGGGACGCCTGAAGCCAACTCCCTCCCCCCTCCCCAACACTTCAGAGCCAACCAGAGCACTTTTGAGGAGAGTTTTCCTGTTCACATGAGTGACAAGATTCAGGTCCAGCACCCTGGATCCACCTTGTGTAACATCCAGTTTGGTCCCAGTCTTTCCCCCCCTCCCCACCGCATTTCTCACCTGCAGAGGGGAGAGCGCCCTCCCCAACTCCTGGTGCCTCCCCCAAGCATGGGCAGCCCAGGAACCAGCCAGTGGGGACAACCACCCAGCTCTTCATTGGTTTTTATTTCACAAGGGCACCAGCTCACAAGGAGGCAGGTCTTTGCCCCAAACACCTTACATTTAAAACTGAATTACAGTATTCCAAAACACCAGCACAGAATCCACTGCAATCTTATCAAAGTGCTAGAAGAGAGCTGGTTGCGACTGGAGGAGGCTACATATCCCAATCGAGAGAGGCTGTGGCAGGGTGTGGGGAGAAACTTGGCAATTCAAAGGGCAGAAGCAGGCGGCCCAGCGTGGTGTACGTGGGCGGGGGGAGATTCCCCTGGGCAGTCTGCGTGGAGAGGCAGCAAGACGCCAGAGGTGCCATGGGGCAGGCTCCCACGCAGTAGGGGAGGCCCCAACCAGATTAGGCAGCTGTGTTTTCTTTGGTGGGCTCCTCATATGGAGGGGGCACTTCTGTCAGGGGGGCTTCCAGATCCCCAACTGTGATGTGGTCCTCAGTGTTAGCCTGCAAACAAAGCGGAAGAGTGAAGAGGAGTCATTCCTTGGGGAAGAGAGAAAAAGGCCACAGCGGGCGCAGGGTGTGGCCTGCTGTACCTCAGAGCCCTCGCTTGGCTGAGGCAGGCCCACCGGTTAAAGAGGGCCTGGGCACATCTGGTGACCTCACGGTTCATGGCAATCTCTCCTGGAAGCATGCCATGGTCTCCCATGGGGTACTTTCCATCCCACAGGATCCCACATCCTCCCTCCCTGCCCATCCGCCATGTGCTCTCCCCAAATACCCGTGGTGTGCAACAGAGAACGCGCAGGCCGTATCCAAAGCAGAAGAGGGCGATTCCCAGAGCGGCCACAGAGAAAATCAGCAGCAGGATCTGAGCACCGCTAACAATGTTCTGGGGAGCAAAAAAAAAAAGGACTGGCTTGAGGAAGGTCCATGAGGAAGGTCCCATGACTGCCTCCTCTCCCTCCTCGCCTCCTTGTTCCAGGCTCCTGTGAAGAACACCCCATGGATGGGCAGAGGTTTGGGGGCCAAATCTGGACAGTCAGGCAGAGCCTTTGACTTGCAGCTCTAACGGCAGCTGTGATCTCACCAACCTTCCCTTGCAGAGTTTGCAAGCTAAACAAGGGGGGGGGGGGGGTTCAAGCACTTTTCAGCTGTCAGTGAACTTGGTTTGCTCAGAGTTACTTTCATCCTCAACAGGAAGCTGAAACAGTTACAGAAAAGTTAGCTTTTTAACAGAGATTAAGAGTTGAGACTTGAGAGTGGTGTAGTTTGGTGTAGTGGCTAAGTGTGCGGACTCTTATCTGGGAGAACCGGGTTTGATTCCCCACTCCTCCACTTGCACCTGCTGGAATGGCCTTGGGTCAGCCAGAGCTCTCTTATCTGGGAGAACCGGGTTTGATTCTCCACTCCTCCACTTGCACCTACTAGCATGGCCTTGGGTCAGCCATAGCTCTGGCAGAGGTTGTCCTTGAAAGGGCAGCTGCTGTGAGAGTCCTCTCCAGCCCCACCCACCTCACAGGGTGTCTGTTGTGGGGGAGGAAGGGAAAGGAGATTGTGAGCCGCTCTGAAACTCTTCGGAGTGGAGGGTGGGATATAAATCCAATATCATCATCATTATCTTGCTATATCAGATGCAATTTATAGGCACTTACTGATTGGCTTATTTGCACGTGTTAATTATCTCATATTTAGTTATGAACCAATCAGTTATCAAGATAACAATCACATGATTATGACAGGGTAGATTTAGGGAAAGGTAAGACTGAGATGTTTCTATAAAAATTCACTCCCGTGACAGCCAGTCAGAGTTCTCTGGATGGGCGTCTCAGATGAAGAAGACAAGAAGAGATTTCTGGGCTCTTAACAGTCCCTAAAAGCAGCAAGACAAAAACCTGAAATCTGATCTGCTTTTAAACTGTTATTTGCTATAACACGATTAAGCAACTCTAGAACGTTCCATAATATTTGCATTTCCTTTCACACTGATTGTAGGGCTCATGCTTCTATATATTTTCCTGTCTTGCTGCATAAAAAGAACAATTTCTCATCTCAATGAAATATAAACATTTCTACAGGTTCTCTGTCTGGCTTGCTGGTTCCATTTCAAAGAACTGAACATACTTCCATTTCTCTTGTATATTATCAGAACTAAAAGTTGATAATCACCCTTTAATTGATAAATCCTGGAGAAATTGGCTGCTAAACCATTTTTATTTTTTCACAGACAAAGCCGTTAAAAGTGCTCAGTTCAGGTCCTCTAGAGTCTAACTGGATGCAGGAGGGAATCTCTCGTCCCCCCTCCCAGGGGCCGGGAAGCCTTGCTGGTCTTCTGGTGTCAGCAGGGGCAGAAAACAGGGGGAGGTCTCAGGAGCCCCGAGTCAGCCCCTGGCAGGAGCCCCCTTTCCCCCAACGTCACCCACTCCCTGGCTCCCGCTGCCGTCTCCTACAGCTGCTCTAGCCCACAGGTTCAAAGGTCATCAGCCCTGCTTGTGTTCGGAAGCTCAAGTGCAGTCAGGGTCTCGGGACACAAGCTGTTATGCCGTAGCTATTCAAAGAGATCTGGAGAATGAACTTCTGCTTGGCCAAGTCAACATGTGTAGATGGGCGGATCCTGGGAACTCTAGGAAGCTGGCCCTCGATGTAGTGCAAATTATCATTTTTCTTATTCTTAAAAGCAAAATACTAAAAGCACAATCACAGACGATTCCTATGAGAAGAAAAAATGGAAAAAGCCTAAAGAAGCCAAAGTGGCTCCATAAACAGCTCTCTAAAGACTTGAGAAATAAAAAAGACTCCTTTAGGAATTGGAAGGAGGGCCTTATAACCAAGGATGAATTTAAACAAATCACCACTGCTTGTAGAGAAAAAGTTAGGAAAGCTAAAGCTCAATAAGAGCTTAGGCTGGCCAAAGATGCTAAAAAGAACAAAAAAGGGTTCTTTTCTTATGTTCAGAGTAAGAAAAAGAGCAAGGACATGGTAGGCCCATTGCGAGGGCAAGAAAGTGAAATTGTAGCGGGTAATGAAGAGAGGACGGAACTGCTCAATTCCTACTTTTCCTCAGTCTTCTCTTCTGAGGGAAACGGTGCTCAACATGGCAAAAACAGAACATATAAAGAAGGTATGAAGTTCCAACCTAGGATCAGCATAGGGGTAGTACATAAACACCTAGTTTCTTTAAAAGAAACTAAGTCCTCAGGGCCAGATGAATTGCATCCAAGGGTTCTAAAGGAGCTTGCGGATGTAATTTCTGAGCCTCTGGCTATTATTTTTGAGAATTCTTGGAGAACAGGAGAGGTGCCGAAAGATTGGAGGTGGGCGAATGTTGTCCCCATCTTCAAGAAGGGGAAAAAAGAGGATCCAGGTAACTACTGACCTGTCAGCTTGATGTCTATACTTGGAAAAGTTTTAGAACAAATCATCAAACAGTAGGTCCTAGAACATTTAGAAAGAATGGATGTGATTACTAAGAGCCAGCATGGTTTTCTCAAGAACAAGTCATGTCAGACTAACCTGATCTCTTTTTTTAAGAAAGTGACTACCTTGCTGGATCAGGGGAATGCTCTAGATAGAGGAAGAACTCCCTGCCCGTTTGAGCAGTTCCTCAGTGTAACAGGCTTCCTCAGGAGGTGGTGGGCTCTCCTTCCTTGGAGGTTTTTAAACAGAGGCTAGATGGCCATCTGACAGCAATGAAGATCCTGTGAATTTAGGGGGAGGTGTTTATGAGTTTCCTGCATTGTGCAGGGGGTTGGACTAGATGACCCTAGAGGTCCCTTCCAGCTCTATGATGTTATGATTCTATGCTGGACTGGCTGAATGGGAACTCCCCGTGTTTTTCTGAAGGAGGGAAGGATCTTCGGACAACTGACTCTTTTATGCCTTCGCCAGTAGAGAAGAGCCAGAGTCATTGCCCTGTGACTGACAATAGTGCCTCCCCAGAGGCCAGAAATGCTGCGAGTCTTTCAAGTGCTGCTCTTGGACTCTGGCTCTTTTCTCCTGCTACAGAGAGACTAACACTAGTGCTGTTTTGGCATGTGAGAAACATCTTGCTGTGTGTGTGTGATACAGGATCTTTTCCTTCTGGACCTGAATGAGTTCTCACTTTTTTTTTTTTAAGAAAAGCCCTTCCCTGCAGGGACTTCTGGTTCAGCTCCCCCCCCCCACCCAGAAACATCAAAGAGCTTCACTTGCTTCCAATCCCCCCTCCCTCTGGGCTGTGATGACCTCTGACCTTGCAAAGAATAGCCAGGAGCAGGTCTAGCAGGCACAGCTCTTAGAAGTCGGACACACACACACCCCCCCCCCCCCGCAAGTTCTAGGGATCCAGCTCCCCAGCCCACGCCTCGGGGTGGGGGGGCTCAGGAGGATCTGCTCACCAGCAGGTTCATCATCCGGTTCTTGCATCTTTCCACCCTCTCAAGATCGTCCGGTCTCCGGGTGGGCTGCCATGATCCATAATAATCCCGTTGCCTGTTGCACGCATCATTAACCCAGTAGGGCGTGTAATGAAGGTAGGGCAGCTCTGCTACCCCTGTTGCCAGGCCCACACAGCCAGCCACAAAACTGGCCAGGTTGAAGAAGATGGAGAGGAAGGTCTGGGGGGAGAAAGAAAATGTCCAGAGGGCGAGCCTCCACAGGAAGAGGTGTCCGAGGCTTGGGAGGGATGCTAGAGGAATGGCTCCCAAGTGGGTCTGAGAACAGCCCCCCCCCCAAACCCCTCCAGTCACTCACCCAGCAGCAGCCCCCGCGTCTCTCGCTCACCACACACAAGGAGCCGGACACCACAAACTGTGAAGGAAAGGAAGGGCCTGGTGGGTGGGGGCAGCAAGACCCTCCCCTGTCTAAGGGGCACCTGATTGGCTAGCTCTTAGTCCAAATTATGAAGGCAAGCTTGGAGGATTTGCACTCCCCCCACTAGAGGGGCCGGTCCAGAGCTCCTGCCAGGGGAGAGCAAGACCCCCATGACCCCCCCCTTTGCCCCCCCCCCAGCCTGAGCTGGGAGGGAAAGGAGCTGGGCATTTGCCGCCTGGATGCCCAGACTGCAGGGACCTCCCACCCTGCCAGGGCTTGGATGCCCCTTTCAGAGCCCCCCCCCCCCAAATACTCACCAGGCTCCCCATCCAGAAAGGAGCCCCTGAATATCGCATTGGGATATAGTCATTCAAGAGACAGAGGACTCCCCCGAGGCCAAAGCACATGACTCCAAGCAGGATCTGGGCCCCCTGCAAGGGAAACACCACCCGGTCACAGACGCCCCCGGGAAACCACAGAGGTGTGAGAGAGTCGCTTCTTCTCCCCCCTCCTCCCAGGTTTCTCCCATCGCTGACTTCCAATCAACTCTGCAAGGGAGAACCAGTCCTGAAGGTCAGAGAGGAGATGTCTCTGAGCATGTACAGAATACCCTTTCCTCAGGCTGAGTGTCAGCAGCGTAGCGAGACAGAAGGGCCTGCCTCTCGCTTGGTGCACAGAGTGGCTGGAGTTCCAGGCCAAGAGTGAGCCCCAGCCCCTCCCTCTTCAGACAGGAAGCCGAGGGCACCCCTCCCTCAAGTAGGGCCACCAGCCCTCCCCTCACGCCCCCCCGGCCTTACCCCCAGCACTTTCTGCTCCCCGTTGCATGGGGCTCTTCCAGGGGATGGGGCAGGGGCTGAAGACTCCAGGGTCTTGGGGGCAGGACCCAGTCTGGGCATCTTCCGGCCTGCGGCTGCCATGGCCTTGACCAGGTAGGACAGCGAAGACTCCTGGCAGATGTTGACGTTGATGACAGTCTTGCCAGAGTCCTCGACGGAGACCTCAGTCCCGTTCACCTTCACCAGGCTGGCTGCCATCGCGCCCTCTCCTCAGGAGCCCAAGAGCAGCAGCACAACACCCCTGGCGGGACAGAAAGAGGGATGCCGGATAACAAGGCGGAGCAGAAGAGAGTGTGGGTGTGGCGTAGCCAAGAGATCTGGTGGAAGAATAAACATTGGAAGGGACCACACAGGCCCAAGAGGCGGCATCTAGAAAGCTGCCTTCGGAAGTGGTTTCTCAGAGAAGTAAAGACAGAAGGACATGACCACCCTCTCTCTCCCTTTAACCCCACTCTGCCCCTCATGGCTTCCCCAAGCCCCCCCCCCCCCGGCTGCCAGGGAGCATCCTCAAGGGCGCTGCCGGGTTCTGAAGTCCAAGCCCCTCCTGTTTGTCTTGGGAGCCGCTTAGCAAGTTCGTAGGAGACTCCAGGCTGGTTTCCCAGATAAGACAGGGAAAGGACCTTCTGGGGATCATATTGCCCCTATGAGGAGAGGATATAAATATAGAGAGAGGGAAAGAGCTGGGAGGGGAGGGAAAGATTAAGAGGACTGGTGCCCTCCATCCAGCAAGCAGAGGCCTTGGGGTTTGGACAGAGGAACACATTTCCTGTACCCTGCAACCAAGAGAACTGGGGCAGGTGGGGCAGTAGGAATTGCAGCGTTCCTGTGTTCTGGTGGGCTCTGCCTCAAAGGCAGGGTGCCTCCCATCACCCACTCCTCTCTAGCTGTGGGTGGGGGCAATGTCACCAAGGCCCCCCTTCCTCGCAGGGTGCTGTTTGCCCTGATGACTCCCTCTTGGCCAAATTCCTTTTTTGGAGTGGGTCAGGCTGTGCCAATGGGTAGCCAAGACCCAGGGCTGGAGGCTGATTCCCTGATGGGGCCGCAGGGGCCCGCAAAGACAGGTGCCCCCCTTGGTCTCTCAAGGCAATCCCAGCCGCAAAGGCAGGCCTTCCCGAATGCAAGGTGTAGCCACGATCAAGCGGCCAGGTGAGCTCAATTACCTTTCACTGCCCTTGCCTGAATGTCTCCTCGTCTACCAGGCTGCTTCAGGTTTGGGGGAAGCCTCCACCTGGCCAGCCCTTCCCTCTATGCAGCCTCGATGCAGCAGAACAAGGTCTGAGTGCAAAAGCATCTTTAAGGCTGACCCAGCTTGGTTCTGGGGAGAAGCTCTGGTGTGCAGGTCCACTTCTTCACATACTCAGCCTGGAAACAGTCACTTCCTGTTACCTTTCTGGGAAGATTCTGCCCCCCCCCCAAAAAAAAACCTCAACTCAGAACCACAAAATTGTCAGATTCTCCTACTGGATCCCTGGAGCCTGGTTTCTTTCCTGCTGGCTGGGATGTCTCCTTGCCACAGGGGTTTCAGCCAGAGGCCGGACTCTCTCCCCCTCTCTCCCGGCTGTCCATGTGCACCTCCTTCTGAGCACAGCAGTTTCCCTTTTCTTATCACAGGGTCATTTTCCAGTTCCTCTCTGCTTACACTTCCCTAAATAAACTCCAAACCTCATTTTGGCAGGTTGTTTCCTGCTTACCGGTGGCCTTTCAGAGGCACCAGGAGCTCAGCACTCTCCAGGGAAAGACCCTGAACTCCCCCCCCCCATCTGCTGCCCTCCCCCCTTGTTGGCAGGCTGTGGATGTGGCCTCACCTCACCTGTCTAAGGATACATGTGAAAAGAAGCAATGTGGCAGCAGGAGAGAAAAGTGCCCCCCCCAACAAAGGTGGCCAGTTTATGCTACCACTTAGGTCCTCCTTTAAATGCAGAAATATTTCCATTCCATCTCTGTGTCGCTGGTGGGTGGGAAGCTCACTCTCAGCCTACTGCCCAAATATTGAAAGTTTGGGGTGGGGGGTTGAGCAGAAGCTTGCAGTCCAAATGGTGGAAGTTAAGTTGATTTTGTTGGATATTGTAACTCTGCATGCATGGGAGGGAAAGGGTTAAGAGGATTAGAGTACACTTGGCAGCCGGACCTTTCTTCTTCTCCTCCTCCTCCTCTCTCTCTTACCTGGGCTTGGAGCTGTAGCAAGTCACACCTTTTTTAAAAGTTAGTCTATCCACAATGCATTAAATATACCTACACAACTATAAGTTGTGTACCTACACAACTACCTACACAAGCATAAGATGTGCTTGTAATTTTGTAAGTAAAATTTCCTTTCTCTTGTTCCCACTGGAGTCAGGTCATCTTTGTAGTTTCTTTGAGCAGTAATTCCCCCTTCACCAGGCAACATCGGGGTCTGCTGGGAATACCTCACCTTGTGGGATGGGTGGGGCAGGCAGGGCTCTTGCTGCAGCTTGCTGCTTCTCCTGGGCTCACCCTCGCCTTACCTTTCCTGGTGCTTTTGTTTGAACTTCCTGGTTTGTGTTTTCGATCCTGCCTGCTTCAATAGAGCCAGTTTGGTGTAGTGGTTAAGTGAGCAGACTCTTATCTGGGAGAACCAGGTTTGATTCCCCACTCCTCCACTTGCACCTGCTGGAATGGCCTTGGGTCAGCCATAGCTCTGGCAGAGGTTGTCCTTGAAAGGGCAGCTCCTGGGAGAGCCCTCTCAGCCCCACCCACCTCACAGGGTGTCTGTTGTGGGGGAGGAGATTGTGACTGCTCTGAGATTCAGAGGACAGGGTGGGAGATAAATCCAGTATTCAATATCATCATCTTCTTCCTGTGCATACAGAAGCTGGAGCGAGTCACACATCTGGAAAAACCCAAGCATCTTTCCTCTAATTGCTTCGGCAAAGGCGTTGGTGGCATCTTCCCACCACCCCCAGCTCATAGAACCCTCTTTCTGTAACAAGCCCCAGGGCAGAATTCCAATGGGGGAGGAGCGAGGATACTTGGGAGCAGAGTTCCCCCAGGGAGCACCAGTCACTGCAGAAGCAACGGCAGGCCACAGGGGCGATTTCTGGCAGCGGCTGGGCAGCAGGAGGTGTTTCTGCTTGTGTGCTCTCGCTGCAGCTTGCTGCTTCTGCTGGGCTCACCCTCGCCTTACCTTTCCTGGTGCTTCTGTTTGAACTTCCTGGTTCGTGTTTTCGATCCTGCCTGCTTCAATATCCAGGGGAGGATTATTTTGCAAAGGAAAGGAGAGGTGCCCTGGGCAAGCACCAGTCGTTTCCCACTCTGGGGTGACGTTGCTTTCACAACGTTTTCACGGCAGACTTTTTCCGGGGTGGTTTGCCATTGCCTTCCCCAGTCCTCTACACTTTCCCCCCAGCCAGCTGGGGACTCAACCTTGGGCTGGCTCCCTGAATCCAGCTTCCACCAGAATCGAACTCAGGTCGTGAGCAGAGAGTTCAGACCACAGTATTGCAGTACTGCTGCTTTCCCACTCTGCACCATGGGGCTGCTGAATGCTAAAAGGAAAGGAAAGGTCCCCTGTGCAAGCACCAGTCGTTTCCCACTCTGGGGTGACGCTGCCTTCACAACATTTTCACAGCAGGCTTTTTACAGGGTGGTTTGCCATTGCCTTCTTCGGTCATCTACGCTTCCCCCCCAGCAAGCTGGGGACTCCTTTGACCGACCTCGGAAGGATGGAAGGCTGAGTCAACCTTGGGCCGGCTACCTGAATCCAGCTTCCTCCGGAATTGAACTCAGGTCGTGAGCAGAGAGTTCAGACCACAGTACTGCAGTACTGCTGCTTTACCACTCTGCGCCACGGGGCCGCTGAATGCTAAAAGGAAAGGAAAGGTCCCCTGTGCAAGCACCAGTCGTTTCCGACTCTGGGGTGACGTTGCCTTCACAACGTTTCCATGGCAGGCTTTTGACGGGGTGGTTTGCCCTTGCCTTCCCCAGTCTTTTACACTTTCCTCCCAGCAGGCTGGGGACTCATTTGACCGACCTCGGAAGGCTGAGTCTACCTTGGGCCGGCTACCTGAACCAGCTTTCGCTGGGATAGAACTCAGGTCGTGAGCAGAGTTCAGATCACAGTACTGAAGTGCGGCTGCTTTAGCACTCTGCGCCACGGGGCCGCTGGTTTTTTGTTTGTTTTTTTCTGTAAAACGCCATGATTAATTGCGGCTGTCAGGCAGTTTTTGGAAATATACATTATTTCATATAGATTAAGGCCCATGGGCAGGGCCGAGGTCAGTTCTGGGCCCCCTCGATGTGTGTGTGTGTCGGGCGGGGGGAGCTGCCTGCCCGCCCTAGGGCCTGGGGTCCGTCCTCAGCGCAGCCCTCTTCCGGGTGTGGTTGGGGGGGGGGGCAGTTCAGAGCTCCAGCGAGTACAAACTCCCGCCCAGTTCCCAAGGGCAGCCCTGCCGGGCGCCGGTGTGCAGCACAAGAGCCGAATTCGAATCCAACCGCGCCTTAGAGACCAGCGAGGATCCCAGGCAGGGCGGGAGTTTCCCAGAGTCAAGGCGCTCTGGCGGAAGGGGGGGCGCTCCGACTCTCAACAGCTGGTGGCGCCCCCCCCCCCCGGAAATCCTGTTCGGACTCGAAGGGGCTCCAAATTAAAATTCAAGAGTGAGCCGTGGCCTCCTCCTCGTCCTCCTTCCAAACCAGGAGCTTGGCTGGCTTTCAGGAGCAGCTCAGAGAGCCCCCACCCCACCCCGTTTAAGAAGATGCGCTGTGGAGAGTCCCTAGCCTCCCCCCCCACCCCCGCCAGCGGCTGCGTGGAGCGCCCAGCCCCCAACCCCCTGTTCCCGCGGGGGTGGCTCTTCCCTTCCAAGCCCTCACTGAGCTCCGGGGGGGGGGCACCACGGTGCAGGGCCTTCCCTCCGCAGCGCGTGAGCCCGGCGCTCCCGGCTGCGCCACAAGCCTCGACGGAGCCCCCTCACGCGGGAAGCGGCCGGAGCTAGAGCTCTGGGTAGACGCTCCCCACCCGGGGGGAGGCAGGCAGGCAGGCCCCGCCGCAGCCCCGGGAAAGCGGAGTCCCTCCCTCAACTCACTGGCAGCGGCAGGCGACCGTCGGTGGGAGCAGCGGCCACGCGGGCGACTCAAAACTGGAAGGCGAGACTCTGCACGGACTAGTGGCTCCTCCGAGAGCGCCAACCTCCCCTTAAGCCCGGCGGGAGGGAGAGGGCAGCCAGCCACGCCCCCCGCCCCTGCGGCTTTGGCGACGGGTAATGCCCGGCCTTGCGTCAGCCGCCCCGTCCGGGAAGGAGGAGGAGGAGGAGCGCTTCGCCGCGGTCCCCCCCCCCTGCCCTGCCCTCCCCTCGGGCTTCCTCCTCGCCCACTCGGAAGGAACAGCCGCGGCTTCGGGGGCGCAGGGGGGATGAGCTCCCAGCTGCAGTGGCTCAAGAGTAGCGCCCCTTCTTTGCAGGTAGGGAGGGAGCGAGGGCATCCCAGGGGGCTGGCAGGCTGCGGACTTCGGCGGCGGCGGCGGCAAAGGAGACTGGTTTGTATGGGCTAGCTCACCCCCCCCCTCCAAGATCAAACAGACCAGGTGCGGCTGCAGCCACCTCCACTCCCCCCCCCCCCCCCCTTATACTCAGCAATAAACTGATACCGGATCCCGCGTCTGCTGAAGCGCGCTTAGAGAGCACGCGAAAGCTTCCCTTGTGAATAAAACGAAGTCGGTTCTAAAGGTGCCCCTTGGCTCCCATTTTGTTCTGCAATAAACTGTGTGGCTCTCTCGCGCTCTGGACTCCCACTCGCTGCAGTGAAACCCCCCCAAGGGGGGCTGCTCAGGCCCTGAACGCCTGGCTTTGGGGAGGGGCCCTTGGGACCGCAGAGAGTTCGGGGGGGGGGGCGGGGGAGGCAGAGTTTTAGGCTGCCCAAGAGTGCAGCGGCAGCGGCGCGCCCGGTCCCCTCCCCGCCTGTGCGCAGCTCAGAGGGCGGAAACTGGCCCAAGACGCCCCCCCCCCTCGCCCTGGGACTAGGAGTTGTGTGGAGCGCGCGCCCGGCCATAGCGGTGGGTTCCCCCGGCCCCTCTTCTCATTCATCCAACAAAAGGAGGCCTCACAGGGGTGCCAACCAGAAGCTCCCCCACAAACAAAATCTAGTAATTTGCCAGGAGTTGGCAACCCCGGCTGGGAGCGGGCCCAGCCTCCCACTGTCCCAAGATCTCCAATCTGGTCCCTCGAGGAGGTCTTACTTCGAAGGAAACCTGACCGGGATCGATCCGGCTGCTGCTGCTGCTTCTTCGCAGTCCTCCTTCTCCTCTGCGTGCAAAAGCAAACCCCTCCCCGCCCCCCCCCGGAAAAGCTCCTTTCCTCTCCTCTCCTCTCCTCTCCTCCTCCTCCTCCTCCCTTCTTGCTCGGCCTCTCCAGCGAGCAGCGCGGCAGTTTTCGGATTGGCCTTCTCGTCTCACGGAAAGTACAAGGAGGGCAGGGCAGGTGTTATTGGACGCACCTGTTGGAGTATTTCAGCCCGGGCTTTTTTTGAGCAGGAACGCAGTTCTGGCTGGCTTGGCGTCAAAGAGCGGGCCTAATCCGCACCTGAGTTCCTGCTGGGCTTTTTCTACAGACAAGCGCTGGCTTCATCATTAGTTAAGAACCAGCTACCACATTTTAAGAGCGATATAGACAAGCTGAAAGAGGTCCAGAGGAGGGCGACGAAAATGGTGAGGGGTCCGGAGACCAAGTCCTACGAAGAAAGGTTGAAGGAACTGAGGATGTATAGCCTGGAGAGGAGCAGCTGAGAGGTGATCTGATCACCCTCTTCAAGTACTTGTCCTATAGAGGATGGTGTGGAATTGTTTTCTGTGGCCTCAGAAGGTCGGACCAGAACCAACGGGTTGAAATGAAATCAGAAAAGTTTCCGGCTCAACATTAGGAAGAACTTCCTGACCCATAGAGCGGTTCCTCAATGGAACAGGCTTCCTCCTCGGGAGGTGGTGGGCTCTCCTTCCTTGGGGGGTTTTCAACAGAGGCTGGATGGCCACCTGACAGCAATGAGGATCCTGTGAATTGAGGGGGAGGGGTTTGTGAGTTTCCTGCATTGGGCAGGGGGTTGGACTAGATGACCCTGGAGGTCCCTTCCAACTCTATGATTCTACCTAGATGATAATCACATGCCTAAGTACATAAAGTTATCTATAAGAATGCAATGATGTGACAGACAGAGGTTTACAAAAAAAAATCCTGCAAGCAGTTTGAAACAATAACCTGAAAGCTGGTTTTTACCAGAAGAATAGATGCTTTTGAGCTGTGGTGCTGGAGAAGACTCTTGAGAGTCCCTTGGACTGCAAGAAGATCAAATCAGCCAGTCCTAAGGGAAATCAACCCAGACTGTTCCCTGGAAGGTCAAATGCTGAAGCTGAAGCTCAAATACTTCGGCCACCCAATGAGAAGGGAGCACTCCCTGGAGAAGATCCTGATGCTGGGAAAGACAGAAGGCAAAAGTAGGGGACGGCAAAAGAGGAGATGGCTGGACAGTGTTACTGATGTAACAAACACGAATTTGAGCAGACTTTGGAGGATGGTGGAAGACAGGAGGACCTGGCGTGACTTTGTCCATGGAGTCGCAAAGAGTCCGACTCAACTGTGCAACTGAACAACAACACAACTAGAGTCCCTTGGACTGCAAGAAGAACAAATCAGTCAGTCTTAAGGGAAATCAACCCTGACTGCTCCCTGGAAGGTCAGATGCTGAAGCTGAAGCTCAAATACTTTGGCCACCCAATGAGAAGGGAGCACTCCCTGGAGAAGACCCTGATGCTGGGAAAGACAGAAGGCCAAAGAAGAAGGGGATGACAAAAGTGGAGATGGCTGGACAGCATTACTTATGTAACTAGCACGAATTTGAAGGGACTTTAGAGGATGGCGCAAGACAGGAGGGCCTGGCGTGACTTGGTCCAGGGGGTCTGGTCGTGAAGAGTCGGACTCGACTGTCCTTTGCTTCCCATTCCCCCTCCCCCCATGTCATGATGGCTGCAAACGGCTGATCTCAGCTGCTGAATCCCGCTAGCAGAGGGGTCTGCAAGAAGCACTCGGAGCAAGTCTCTGCCCGAGCCTCTCTGTCTTGGCTGTTTGTGCAACTTTTTTAAAAAGAGGAAATTCCATCCTTGCATCTCTCCTCAGCCACTATCTCCATCCATTTGCTAATATTTAGCAGACGTTCTAGTGATGGCGGGACTGCTTCAGAATTCTCTCTCTCTGGCACGATGCATCACATTTGACGTCGACTGACACGGTTTGAAGCTTGTTGCTCACACAGTTGCCTGTAAAGTAAAGGCATGACGCGCTTCTGGGACAGGGAGCTCCAGGGGGGAAGGGACAAGAGAGCTGGGTCTGAGGACCACCTCTGTCTGTCTGTGTGTGGGGGGGTGTCAAACTCATTCTGACATAAATGAGACCTTCTCGGGCTGGGCTGGGTGTGTCATAAAATGCAATGCCAGGTAGTGGAAATAGAAACTTTATAAAGGACACACACAAACACAATTAAAGATTTTTATGCTTAAAAGATTAACACTCTTGCAATATTTTGTTTATTGAACCGTTTCTGATAACTAACACCTCTTGCTCTGAATTACTGCATCACAATCTGGAGACAATGTCTGTGCTGTAGCAATCTTGAGTGTGCTGTTCAGGTGTTATTCAGGTGTTATTCAGGTGTGTATCTATAAGTTGCAAACCTACTTTTGTACGCAAGTTCTTTTAAGTGCTGGTCAGCCAATAGAGAGAATGGAGGCTTTGCTCTGAAGCTGCTGTGTGATTGAGCAAGCCTGAAAAGGCAAGCTGTGATGCAGAAGGAAGCAAGAGAGAGGGAGAAGGAAGCAGAGTTTTGCAAAGAACTCTGCAGCATAAGAGAAAACCACAATGTTATGTTGCATGCTTTCATACATTACAGTCACCTCTCTCTCCTGGGGGATCGGAGGAGGAGGAGAAAGAGAAGAAGTTGCATTGAGGCCCCAACCTTAACTAAGGGAAGGAATCTCAAAGCAGCTTCCAGTCTCCTTTCCCCACAACAAACAGGCTGTGAGAGCTCTGGCAGAAACGCTCTTTCCAGAACAGCCTCTGCCAGAGTTATGACTGACCCAAAGTCGTTCCAGCAGGTGCAGAATCAAGCTTGGTTCTCCCAGGTAAGAGTCCCTGCGCCACCTCTACTACCTGCGCCACCTTTACTACCTGCCACCTCTCTGATGCTCTAAGAGGGCGGGTCCCCTTATGGATTAAGAACTGGTTAAATGGCAGGAAACGAAGTGTAGGAATCAATGGACAGTTCTCAACCGAGGGCAGTATTGGACCAGTCCCATTTAACTTCTCCATCCGTGACCTAGGAGGAGGGGCGAGCGGTGTAGCGACCAAAATCTCAGATGAGCTATTCGGGCTGGGAAAAGCCAACCGTGAAGGGCTCCAAGAGGCCTCCCTTCCACCGCCCGGGTGAGGGGCCAACGGGCCTCCTGAAGTTCACTGGCGGGAAAAGTCAGGGGACGAGGCCAGAGAAGTTCTCAGTTCCCTTTATGCCTAATAAGGAAGACGCAAACACAGAGCGTCTGAACAGATCCACCCCCACCTCCTTTCCCCAGCGCAGCTGCCAAACTCTCGGGGGCCTCCCGGGAACTTCCTCCCGCCGCGCATCCTGCTGTGTCCGGTACCGGCCTTGGACGGTGCCCACACCCCGCCTTGCTCCTTCCAGCGGCTGGCAGAAGCTCTCCGCCCGCTTGGATCGGAGAAACCGAGGCAGTTGCTCGCTCTCCCGAGGGCGAGACCCCCGACGGCCAGGGGAGGAGCTGTTCGGGGCGGCCCAAGGGCCTGGCCGGCGAGGAGGCGGGCAAGCGGGCGCTCTGCGTGGCCACAGAAGCCGGGCCCGGACTCCATTCCAGCAGAACGACGCGACACAGCGGGCGGGGGGGGGGGCACGGAGCCCTTCCCCAAGGCGCCAGGAGGAGAAGGAAGCCCTCTCCGCCCCCAAGCAGGCCGGTCCGGGGACTGCCGTCCATTCCCCGCGGGGCGCAGGCTTCGGTCTGGTGCGCGGCGGTGCCGGAGTCCCCCGCTAGTGTGCTGACCTGAGCCGCCCCCCTCCTGCTGCTGCTGCTGCGGGGCACGCGCCCCCCTCCCCCAAAAGACGGTTCCCTCCCTCGCGCCCCGGCCTTCTCCCGGAGAGCTCCGGCAGCCCCGGTCAGGAACCGACGCCCGCCCGCCCGCCAGCATTCGCCCCCCTCCGCCGGGGCATTGCGACAGCCGCGGTTCGCGCCCAGGGCCCGGGCAGCTGGAACCCCCAAGGCTGCCGCCGTCCCCGCCGCCCCTGGCTGGAGAGCCCTCGCGTGCGGCCGCCGACGCCCGCCCCGGCCCTGCCTGCCTGCCTGCCAAGCAGAGGCTCTGCCGCCCGAGCAGCCTCAGACCAGACGGCCGCGGGGGGGGGGGGGGAGCCTTGCGCGGAGCCCCAGGGCGCACCTGCAACTGCCGGGGGGTGAGCGCACCGCCACCGCTCCGGGAAAGAGCGCCCAACCATCAGCGGCCACAGCAGACCCGCAAGGGCCTCTCAGCCTGCCCACGCCCCCCCCCTCTAGAAACACCTGGGGATAGGCACCAAGAAGGGGGTTGAGGGGCGGGGGTATCCGGGGGCACCGCCTTGGAGACATGAACCCCCAAGAAGCTGCCTTCTCCTGACATCCCCCCCCCCGTTGGGGTCCGAGGAGGTCAGTCGTTCGTGCCTGCTCTCCGGGGTCTCAGGAGGTCTTTCCCATCCCCCGCCGCCTGGTCCTTTTTCTCTGGAGATGCCACCTGGGCCTCCACTGGGGCTTTCCCTCCACCTCCTGCTGCCTGCCTGGGCTTTTCGAGGGAGACGCTGCTGCTGGTGTCCAGAAACGGACTTGGTCTGGCAGTCGTCTGTGTTCCTCTTGTTTTGATTTGGTCTTCTGGTGCGAGTGCGCATGCCTTTCAAAACATCACATGACAACACCCAGAGTGAAATATTTGCTGGAGGGTAAGCAAAGTATCGAAGGCCATTTGTAACATCAGCGGTTGTTTGCAGGTGTCTGTGAGTAATGGATCTGTCAAGTCAATTGGTTTTGACAGCAACTAACACAGATGTAATCAGTGTCCCCTCTAAGCGGAGTGAGCGTGAGCTAGCTCACAGATGTTTAGCCTCCGGCTCACACATTTTTGCCTTAGCTCAGGAAGCATGACCCCAGAGCGCACACATTCATGCAGCAGCTCACAACTTTGATGCCAGCAGCTCACAAAGTAGAATTTTTGCTCAGGACTCTGCAGCTTAGAGGGAACATTGGATCTGATGACAGTTGGTGATCTAGATCCACCTTGTTGGAAGATCTAAATCAGACGAGGGATGGGACTCGGTAGCCCATCCAGGTTGAAGCTCAATAGAGATGTCAAGCCAGGAGGTGAGGTTCTGCTGCACATGAGGAGGCCTGGAGAAAAACCTTCTGAAGACTGCTGGAGGTGCTGCTCGTCCTGCTATTGGAAGCTGTTGGAAGCTGCTAGCAAGTTATTGGTGAGCTAGTTAATCTTTGTTGCTTTATAGTTTTTTGCTCTTCTGCACACCCTCAGTCTCTAACTTGTATGTTTTTATATTTGTAATCTGTTGCAAACAAATGTACTTTATTCTAACTTTAGTTGGAGTGAGTCTCTGTGTTTCAGTGCCTGTTTCACACCACCGCAAAAAGAAACCTCTTGTTTTGATTTTGAACATACGAACATATGAAGCTGCCTTATACTGAATCAGACCCTTGGTCCATCAAAGTCAGACTGGCAGCGGCTCTCAAGGGTCTCAAGCTGAGGTTTTTCACGCCTACTTGCCTGGACCCTTTTCTGGAGATGCCAGGGATTGAACTTGGGACCTTCTGCTTACCAAGCAGATACTCTACCACTGAGCCACCGTCCCTCCCTCACTGTTACTTTTCCAAGCACACTTGGTCAAAACAGGTATTGGTTCTAGGATGGGTATCTTGACAGTTGGGAACTGATAATGTTGCCAACTTCCAGGCGAGGCTTCAATGTCTTCTGAAATGACAACTGCTCTCCAGATGACTGGAGAACATGGCTGCCTTGGAGGGTGGACTTTGTGGCCTTCTGCTTCTCCAAGATTCCTCCCCCCCCCGCAAACCCGACCCTTTCCAGCCTGCACCCCCAACCCAGTGGCAGCAACCAAGGAGTGAAGCTGGAACATTCTTTAGCCATGCCTAGCAGTCGCGCCGCTGCTGCTAGTACTAATGAGCCACAGCAAGGATTGCCAACTCCAGGTGGAGCCTGGAGAGCTCCCAGAATTATGACTGAGCTCCCAGCTACAAAAGGAAACAAGGTCTGGGCTCCTTTGGAGGTTGAACTCTACGGTATCACATCTCTGCTGTGTGCCTCTCGCCACCCCCCCCCCCCCAGGCACTGCCCCCCAGATCACCAGGAATTCCCCATGGCAGAATTGACAGTCTGCTTGTGAGACCTGCCTCCGCTAGCCACATCAACTTTCTGAATTACTGTTAGGAGGCATTTCTCATTGGTATTACTGCAATGATGCCCTTTTGGTTTATGGACCTCTACAAATGGCCATCAAACATCTTCTGTGTGAGAAGGTCTTAAGGAAGCCCTCACCCACCCATTACACACAATAGTGTGAGAGATATAAGAACATAAAGATAGGCCCTCTGGATCAGGCCAGTGAAGGTCCATCTAGTCCAAGCCTCTGTCTCACACAGTAGAAGAAGACCATAGATTTATACCCCACCCTTCTCTCTGAATCAGAGTCTCAGAGCAGCATTATCTCCTTTATCTTCCCCCACAATAGACACCCTGTGAGGTGGGTAGGGCTGAGAGAGCTCTTTCAGCAGCTGCACTTTCAAGGACAGCTCTGCTAGAGCTACAGCTAACCCAAGGCCATTCCAGCAGCTGCAAGTGGAGGAGTGGGAAATCAAACCCAGTTCTCCCAGATAAGAGTCCACGCACTTAACCAGTACACCAAACTGGCCAGCCAGTTCCTTTGGAGGGCAACAACAGGGCAGAGAGGCTGAGGCCTTCCCCTGAGAAGAACATCAGAAGAGCCCTGCTAGGTCAGACCAGTGAGGGTCCATCCAGTCCAGCCTCCTGTCTCACACAGGGGCCAATCAGTTCTTCTGGAGAGCCAAGAACAGGGCAGAGAGGCCAAGGCCTTCCCCTGAGAAGAACATCAGAAGAGCCCTGCTGGATCAGACCAAAAGTCCCACTAGTCCAGTATCCAGTCTCACACAGTGGCCACCAGTTCTTCTGGAGGGCCAGCAACAGGGCAGAGAGGCTGAGGTCTTCCCCTGAGAAGAACATCAGAAGAGCCCTGCTGGATCAGACCAGGGAGGGTCCATCTAGTCCAGCCTCCTGTCTCACACAGTGGCTAGTCAGTTCCTCTGGAGGGCCAACAACAGGGCAGAGAGGCTAAGGCCTTCCCTTGAGAAGAACATCAGAAGGGTCCTGCTGGATCAGACCAGGGAGGGTCCATCTAGTCCTGCCTCCTTTCTCACACAGTGGCTAGTCAGTTCCTCTGGAGGGCCAACAACAGGGCAGAGAGGCTGAGGCCTTCCTTTGAGAAGAGCAGCAGAAGAGCCCTGTTGGATCAGACCAATGAGGGTCCATCTAGTCCAGCCTCTTGTCTCACATAGCAGCCAACCAGTTCCTCTGGAGGGCCAACAACAGAGCAGAGAGGCTGAGGTCTTCCCTTGAGAAGAACATCAGAAGAGTCCTGCTGGATCAGACCAGGGAGGGTCCATCTAGTCCAGCCTCCTGTCTCACACAGTGGCCAACCAGTTCCTCTGGAGGGCCAACAACAGGGCAGAGAGGCCGAGGCCTTCATAAAAACATAAGGAGAGCCCTGCTGGATCAGACCAGTGAGGGGCCATCTAATCCAGCCTCATGTCTCACACAGTGGCCAGCCAGTTCCTCTGGAGGGCCAAAAATAGGGCAGAGAGGCTGAAGCCTTCCCTTGATGTTGTCTCCTGACCCTGGGATTCAGAGACTGACTGCCTCTGAATTGGAGGTTCCCCTCAGACTCTATGGTGGGCCTCTCCTCTGGGAATCTCCATTGTTCCCTCTTATGGCCATCCCCACTTGTGGCTACCGCAGCCTCTGCCAGAAGTTAGATGTGAATCCAGCAACATTTTAGGGGCCAACCAGATTCTTGGGGTCTGTGCTTTTCAAGAGTCAGTGCTCCTTTTGTCAGATATTTGCGGCACAACTTTCATTCTCAAAAGCTCATCCCTGAAACGCTTGTGTGTGGGGGGGTGTCCCTGAGGTGCTCCTGGGTTCAAATCCTGCTGTTCTACTGCAGACAAACACGGCAAACAAAGCTACCAGGTGGGTGCCGGGAACATGGGACAAGGCCAGGAGGCAGGAGAGGCAGTCAGGCAGCTCTGAGCAGCGGAGCAGGTGGAAGCAGGAAGGGAGCTGCCAGGGCATCAGGACCCTTCACCCAGTTTCTCCGTGCCCAGCCCTCCCGCTCTGCACCTGGCTCTCTGGTACACAGGGAGGAGTGAAAGGGCCAGATGCCAGTTTCCTCTCCCAGCTGCTGCTTCTGACCTCTGGGTCATCCCTCCCTCTCTTTCTCTCTTGCCCTCCCCCCTTGCAACATATTTTCCCCACCTCCACCTTCTCCGTACTTAGCGCTGAGTCTTTTCTCATTGTACCTGAGTCCTCCATTGGAGCTTTGGGCATTGCAGATTGGGCCGAAGCAGGCAAATATGGCACCATTTAGGGATTTTCTCCCCTAAGATTTCATTTGTAATTCATAGAATCCTAGAGTTGGAAGGGACCTCTAGGGTCATCTAGTCCAACCCCCTGCACAGGGCAGGAACTTCGCAAACCCCTCCCCCACTGACCCCTGCTCTGTGCACAGAAGACGGCAACAAAACCCCTCCAGGATCCTGGGGCCAAACTGGCCTGGAGGGAAATGGCTGCATGGCCCCGAGGGTTTCATCCTGTGCTTTATGTAGATTTGAGACCAATGGGGGCGCATGAACTATTGAACCTCTTGATGAGTTGCCCCTGCGGAGGAGCATCAGCAGTTCCACAGCAGAGTTCTTGTTTCAGCACCCAGCTGATTGGGTGCCCTGGCCCGGAAACAGTTCTTGGGAAAGAGTCCATGCAGGCCTGAGATAACTGAAATATGGCATTCTAAGAAGAACATAAGAGAAGCCCTGTTGGATCAGGCCAGTGGCCCCTCCAGTCCAAGTCACACAGTGGCCAAAAAACCCAAGTGCCATCAGAAGGTCCATCAGGGGGGCCAGGACACTAGAAACTCTCCCATTGTGCCCCTCCCCCAAGCACCAAGAATACAGAGCATCACTGCCCCGGACATAAGAACATAAGAGAAGCCATGCTGGATCAGGCCAGTGGCCCATCCAGTCCAACACTCTGTGTCACATAAGAGAAGCCCTGTTGGATCAGGCCAGTGGCCCCTCCAGTCCAACACTCTGTGTCACATAAGAACATAAGAGAAGCCATGCTGGATCAGGCCAGTGGCCCATCCAGTCCAACACTCTGTGTCACATAAGAGAAGCCCTGTTGGATCAGGCCAGTGACCCCTCCAGTCCAACACTCTGTGTCACATAAGAACATAAGAGAAGCCATGCTGGATCAGGCCAGTGGCCCATCCAGTCCAACACTCTGTGTCACACAGTGGCCAAAACCCAGAGGCCACCAGGGGGTCCATCAGTGGGGCCAGGACACTAGAAACCCTCCCACTGTGCCCCTCAAGCACCAAGAGTACAAAGCATCGCTGCCCCAGACACAGTTCCAAGGAGGCATCCTCAAAAATCAATGAACACACTAATACAAAATTGATATGAATAATAACTCCCCCCCAGCCCTCCCCCCAATCATGGTATACTGTATGTGCCAGACTAGGCTGTGTTGCTCCAGGATTTTAAGAACATAAGCAAAGCCATGTTGGACCAGGCCAGTGGCCCATCCAGTCCAATACTCTGTGGCACACAGTGGCCAAAAAACCCTGGTGTCATCAGAAGGCCCATCAGTGGGGCCAGGACACTAGAAGCCCTCCTACTGTGCCCCCCCAAGCACCAAGAATACAGAGCATCACTGTCCCAGACATCAGAACATAAGAGAAGCCCTGTTGGATCAGGCCAGTAGCCCATCCAGTCCAACACTCTATGTCACAAGTGGCCAAAAAAACCAGGTGCCATCAGGAAGTCCACCAGTGGGGCCAGGACACTAGAAGCCCTCCTACTGTGCCCCCCAAGCACCAGGAATACAGAGCATCACTGCCCCAGACATCAGAACATAAGAGAAGCCCTGTTGGATCAGGCCAGTAGCCCATCCAGTCCAACACTCACAGTGGCCAAAAAAACAGGTGCCATTGGGAGGTCCACCTGTGGGGCCAGGACACTATGAGCTCTCCCACTGTGACCCCCCGCAAGCACCCAGAATACAGAGCATCACTGCCCCAACATAAGAGAAGCCATGTTGGAACAGGCCAATGGCCCATCCAGTCCAACACTCTGTGTCACATAAGAACATAAGAGAAGCCCTGTTGGATCAGGCCAGTGGCCCATCCAGTCCAACACTCTGTGTCACAGAAGAACATAAGAGAAGCCATGTTGGATCAGGCCAACGGCCCATCCAGTCCAACATTCTGTGTCACATAAGAGAAGCCCTGTTGGATCAGGCCAATGGCCCCTCCAGTCCAACACTCTGGGTCACATAAGAACATAAGAGAAGCCCTGTTGGATCAGGCCAATGGCCCCTCCAGTCCAACACTCTGTGTCACATAAGAACATAAGAGAAGCCCTGTTGGATCAGGCCAGTGGCCCATCCAGTTCAACACTCTGTGTCACATAAGAACAGAAGAGAAGCCCTGTTGGATCAGGCCAGTGGCCCATCCAGTTCAACACTCTGTGTCACATAAGAACGTAAGAGAAGCCCTGTTGGATCAGGCCAATGGCCCCTCCAGTTCAACACTCTGTGTCACATAAGAGAAGCCATGTTAGATCAGGCCAATGGCCCATCCAGTCCAACACTCTGTGTCACATAAGAGAAGCCCTGTGGGATCAGGCCAATGGCCCCTCCAGTCCAACACTCTGTGTCACATAAGAACATAAGAGAAGCCCTGTTGGATCAGGCCAGTGGCCCATCCAGTTCAACACTCTGTGTCACATAAGAACATAAGAGAAGCCCTGTTGGATCAGGCCAATGGCCCTTCCAGTCCAACACTCTGTGTCACATAAGAACATAAGAGAAGCCATGTTAGATCAGGCCAATGGCCCATCCAGTCCAACACTCTGTGTCACATAAGAGAAGCCCTGTGGGATCAGGCCAATGGCCCCTCCAGTCCAACACTCTGTGTCACATAAGAACATAAGAGAAGCCCTGTTGGATCAGGCCAGTGGCCCATCCAGTTCAACACTCTGTGTCACATAAGAACATAAGAGAAGCCCTGTTGGATCAGGCCAGTGGCCCCTTCAGTCCAACACTCTGTGTCACATAAGAACATAAGAGAAGCCCTGTTGGATCAGGCCAGTGGCCCATCCAGTCCAACACTCTGTGTCACATAAGAACATAAGAGAAGCCCTGTTGGATCAGGCCAATGGCCCCTCCAGTCCAACACTCTGTGTCACATAAGAGAAGCCCTGTGGGATCAGGCCAATGGCGCCTCCAGTCCAACACTCGGTGTCACACAGTGGCCAAAACCCCAGGTGCCATCAGGAGGTCCACCAGTGGGGCCAGGACACTAGAATTTATTTATTTAATTTATTTATTTACATTCGACTTTTCTCCCATCCTCTCCGCAAGTGGACTCAGGGCGGCTTACAACAGTCGTTTACATGATTTAAAACAATAAGTCAATAAAATCTATAAAACATTAATAGAATTAAAATTTAAAAAACTATTCCACGGTGCTGCACCATTACTATGTTGGCGGTTCTGCTTTTCAGACGGCTGGTCATCGGGAACTCTGGCTGATGTCAGGGGCAGCTCTCTCTCCGTTTAAGCATCGAAGGCCTGTCGGAACAATTCGGTCTGGAATGGACAGCCACGTGGGGCCAGAGGCAAGAGATCTGCCTCCAGAGCATCTTGGGAACAGCACTCCGACCAGGCCGGCCGTTTGGCTACAGCTTCCTTCATCTCCCGTCGCTGCTCGAAGCCTGTTTGTAAGCCTCGGCGGCTCTGCGAAGGGGCCTCTCTGCTCTGCCCCACCTCGGGCCCCGGAAGGGCTTCAGACGCCCCCCCCCCCCGAGAGGATCCGCCCCAGTGGCGTCGCCCGCGGAAGGGCAGCCCTGCCCCGTCGGAAGGCCGTGTGTGTCAGAGGGGAGAGGGGAAGACCCCGGTGTGCAGCCCTCCCTCGCCCCCGGGATGCCCCGAAGGAAGCCTCCCCCGCCCCGCCCCCGTTGCAAGGCAGGTGCTCCTCTTGCGCCGGCCCACGACTGCTGGCTCCCACTGCCTCGGCCCCTGCCGCGGTCCTTCCAACGCTGGGAGCAGGAAGCCGGCAGGGCTGGGGAGGGGTGCTCGCTACTCCCCCCTCCCTCCAGGCAGGGGCCCGTCGAGGAGGGCTGCAGGGGCATCCCACCTGTCCGGGGAAAGGCGAAGCGCTCCTTCTGCCTGGACGGGGCGGTCAGCGGTGGATCTGCCGGCCTCCCTCCCTCCCTCCCGCCTGGGCACTGGCAATGGGGTGTGGCTGGCCCTCCCCGCCGGGCTGAAGGGGCCCCTCCCCGGCAGGCCTCTGCAGAGCTCGCCCCACCGGCTCCGACGTGCCTGCGCCCGCCTGCCGGTGAGTGAACTGAGCGAGCGACCCCCACCGCCTGCTCTGCCTTTCCGAGGGAGGGGGGGGGGAGGACGCTCCCTCGAGTCTTCGGGGGCCGCGGGACACACAGAGGCGCCCAGAGCAGCAAGCTCGCCCGCTGGCTGGGCGTGGAGGGTGGTCGGGAGGAGTGGGGAGCGGAGGGAGGACCTGGCACGGTGTCCCCCTGCCCCGGAGCTCAGTTCGGGCTTGAAGGGGAAGAGCCCCACTGGGAAGATAGAGCTGCCCAAGGGACGGGGGCAGGAACTCACGTGGGGACCCTGGAATAGGGCCTGGACTGGCCCCAGCGCATCCTCTCCTGCCCCTGGGCCTCCCAGCTGCTCCTGCAATCCAGCCAGGCTGCTGGCCTAGAGGAAATTCTTGGAAGGGGGGGCGGATGCCCAGCGTCACTCTCCAATCTGCAGTCCAGTCCAGGAGCTCCTTAGAGCCAGGAGTTTTGTTTTTTTTTTGTGGGGGGGGGCAGCTTTGAGATTTCACACCCAGCCATCTTGTTGGTCTCAAAGGAGTGGTGGGATTCGAATCCGGCTCTTCTGCTGCAGACCAGCATGGGGCCCTCTGACTCTGCAGTTTGTACTTGCTGGAGCTCCTGAACTGCCCTCCCCAAGATGGCTGTTGTCAGGCCTGGAAAGGCCCCCTGACAGGCAGGCAGGGCGGGGAGGGGAGGGGGGCTTATGAATTCCCCCAGGGCCCAGAGCTGGCCCAGGCCCTTCTTATTAATCTAGATGGAATAACGTATAGTTCCAAAACTCACCTGTCATCAACAGTTAATCATGTGGTTTTACAACTATAACAACTCCCCACCCCCTCTGGATATTGAAGTAGTCAAGATCTAAAATAAAACCCAGAAAGTTTTGTTACATCAATTAAAACAAAGGCACAAGGAAAGGCAGCTGGAGGGCATGCCGAGGACCAGTGACCTGCAGCCAGAGCCCAGGAGAACCACTTCGTGCAAATCTTCTCTAGGGCCTGCACTGTTTTCTGATTGGTGCTCCCTGGGGGGTCTCAGCTCCCAAGCATCCCCCCCCTCCCCATCCCCACCCCCCTGTTTATTAGAAATCTCACCACTGTGGTTGTAACAGACTGGATCGCCATCTAAGAAAGAGGATTCTGTGCGATGGGAGGAAAGATGTCATGAACGCCTTTGCTGAGACAATGAGCGGAAATGTTTCATTTGGGTATGAAAGGTCTATTGGGTTAAATGTCAAAAACCCAATTGCCTTGGAAGGCCAGAAGCTTAGCTAAGCAGTATTTTCAGTCATCCACATTTCCTGGTTCAGGGGACAATGCTGTCCAAACAAATTGCAAAGATTATCTGACTCCAATGGTAACGAGAGAAAGAAATTTACTGACAAAAATAGAAGCATTTCTTACATGACATAATCAGATAGATACAGTCAACAAATGGTGAACAGACCAACTTCCAAAAGGGTTAGTGAGTTGCTAGAGCTCCAAGCCCAGGTAAGAGACAGAAGAAGAAGAAGAAGAAGAAGAAGAAGAAGAAGAAGAAGAAGAAGAAGAAGAAGAAGAAGAAGAAGAAGAAGAAGAAGAAGAAGAAGAAGAAGAAGAAGAAGAAGAAGAAGAAGAGAGGTCCCCTGGACTGTGACACACAAAAGGCAAGCAAGGGCCACGTATTCCTTGGTTATCTTAACCCTTTCCCTCCCATGTCCTCTTGCATGCTGTTACAATATCCAACAAAATCAACTTCCACCATTTGGACCATGGGTCTCTCCTCACCCCCCCCCTCCCCACAACTTCCAAAATTTGGGCAGTGGGCTTTGGGACTCCTCCCCCCACCCCCCGCACAGAACACAGAGATGGAATGAAAATATTTCTATATTTAAAGGAGGGCCTAAACCAGGGGTGGCCAAACTGTGGCTCAAGAGACATGTGTGACTCTTTCACACATATTGTGTAGCTCTCACCAGCCCATCAGCCAGATTGGAGAATCACTCTTTAAATCATTTCTCCAAGCCAGTCAGAGCTCTCTCAGCCCCACCTGGCTCACAAGGTGTCTGTTGTGGGGAGGGGAAGGGAAAGAGATTGTAAGCCACTCTGAGACTCCATCAGGTAGTGAAGGATTAGATATAAATCCAATTTTTTAGTCTTCTCTTCTTGCCCTGATCCAGCAAGGTAGTAACTTTCTCAAAAAAAGAGGTAGTTAGTCTGACATTACTTGTTCCTGAGAAACCCATGCTGACTCTTAGTAATCACATCCATTCTTTCTAAATGTTCCAGGACCGATTGTTTGATGATTTGTTCTAAAATATTTCCACATATAGACATCAAGCTGACAGGTTGGTAGTTACCTGGATCCTCCTTTTCCCCCTACTTGAAGATGGGGACAACATTTGCCCTCCTCCAATCTTCTGGCACCTCTCCTGTTCTCCAAGAATGCTCAAAAATAATGGCCAGAGGCTCAGAAATTATATCCACAGGTTCTTCTAGTACCCTTGGATGCAGCACATCTGGCCCTTAGTTTCATTTAAAGAAACTAGGTGTTTCTGTACTACTCTGTGCTGATCCTAGGTTGGAACTCCATACTCGCATTCTATGTTCTGGTTTTGCCATGATGAGCACTGTTTCCCTCACAAGAGAAGACAGAAAAATAAGAATTGAGCCTTTCTGCCATCTCTTCGTCACCTGTTACAATTTCACTTTCCTGAACCCACATAAGAACATAAGAACATAAGAGAAGCCATGTTGGATCAGGCCAACGGCCCATCAAGTCCAACACTCTGTGTCACACAGTGGCAAAAAATGTTATATACACACATACACTGTGGCTAATAGCCACTGATGGACCTGTGCTCCATACACTGTGGCTAATAGCCACTGATGGACCTGTGCTCCATATTTTTATCTAAACCCCTCTTGAAGGTGGCTATACTTGTGGCCGCCACCACCTCCTGTGGCAGTGAATTCCACATGTTAATCACCCTTTGGGTGAAGAAGTACTTCCTTTTATCCGTCTTAACCTGTCTGCTCAGCAATTTCATCGAATGCCCACGAGTTCTTGTATTGTGAGAAAGGGAGAAAAGTACTTCTTTCTCTACTTTCTCCATTCCATGCATTATCTTGTAAACCTCTATCATGTCACCCCGCAGTCGACGTTTCTCCAAGCTAAAGAGTCCCAAGCGTTTCAACCTTTCTTCATAGGGAAAGTGCTCCAGCCCTTTAATCATTCTAGTTGCCCTTCTCTGCACCTTCTCTAAAGCTATAATATCCTTTTTGAGGTGCGGCGACCAGAACTGCACACAGTACTCCAAATGAGACCGCACCATCGATTTATACAGGGGCATTATGATACTGGCTGATTTGTTTTCAATTCCCTTCCTAATAATTCCCAGCATGGCATTGGCCTTTTTTATTGCAAACGCACACTGTCTTGACACTTTCAGTGAGTTATCTATCATGACCCCAAGATCTCTCTCTTGATCAGTCTCTGCCAGTTCACACCCCATCAACTTGTATTTGTAGCTGGGATTCTTAGCCCCAATGTGCATTACTTTGCACTTGGCCACATTGAACCGCATCTGCCACGTTGACGCCCACTCACCCAGCCTCAACAGATCCCTTTGGAGTTCCTCACAATCCTCTCTGGTTCTCACCACCCTGAACAATTTAGTGTCATCCGCAAACTTGGCCACTTCACTGCTCACTCCGAACTCTAAATCATTTATGAACAAGTTAAAAAGCATGGGACCCAGTACCGAGCCCTGCGGCACCCCACTGCTTACCGTCCTCCACTGCGAAGACTGCCCATTTATACTCACTCTCTGCTTCCTATTACTCAGCCAGTTTTTGATCCACAAGAGGACCTGTCCTTTTACTCCATGATTCTCAAGCTTTCTAAGGAGCCTTTGATGAGGAACTTTATCAAAAGCTTTCTGGAAGTCAAGGTAAACAACATCTATCGGGTCTCCTTTGTCCACATGTTTGTTCACCCCCTCAAAGAAATGCAACAGGTTAGTGAGGCAAGATCTTCCCTTGCAGAACCCATGCTGAGTCTTCCTCAATAACCCGTGTTCATCAATGTGCCTACTCAATCTGTCCTTGATAATGGTTTCTACCAACTTTCCCGGTATTGAAGTCAGACTGACTGGCCTGTAGTTTCCCGGATCTCCTCTGGAACCTTTTTTAAAGATGGGGGTGACATTTGCTACCTTCCAGTCCTCAGGAATGGAGGCAGATTTCAATGAAAGATTACAGATTTTTGTTAGAAGATCCACAAGTTCAACTTTGAGTTCCTTCAGAACTCTCGGATGTATGCCATCCGGACCCGGTGACTTATTAGTTTTTAATTTGTCTATCAGTTGTAGGACCTCCTCATTTGTCACCTCAATCTGACTCAGGTCTTTCAACACCCCTTCCAAAATTAGTGGTTCTGGGGCGGGCAAAAAGTTCTCGTCTTCTACAGTGAAGACGGAGGCAAAAAATTCATTTAGCTTTTCAGCCATTTCCCTATCCTCCTTCAGTAATCCTTTTACCCCATGGTCATCCAAGGGCCCCACTGCCTCCCTGGCTGGTTTCCTACTTCTAATATATTTGAAGAAAGTTTTATTGTTGGTCTTTATGTTTTTTGCAATATGCTCCTCATAGTCCCTTTTTGCCTGCCTGATCACAGTCTTGCATTTGATTTGCCACAGCCTGTGTTCCCTTTTACTAATCTCACTTGGACTGGTTTTCCACCGCTTAAAGGAGTCCTTCTTACCTTTTACAGCTTCCATTACTTTATTTGTTAACCACGCAGGCCTTTTCTTATGCCTGTTTGTGCCTTTCCTAACTTGTGGTATGTATTTTATCTGAGCTTCTAGGATTATAGTTTTAAATAGTGGAGTTGTTGTTGTTGCCACAAATATGACATCCTTATTCTTTTTTTTTACTTTGTATATAAGAAAAGAACCTTTTTTTGTTGTTGTTTTTAGTATCTCTTGCTATCCTAAGGTCATGCAGCCTTCCTAACTTTCTCTCTACAAGCACTGGTGATTTGTTTATATTCATCCTTGGTTATAAGGCCCTCCTTCCATTTCCTAAATGAGTATTTCTTATTTCTCGAGTCTTTAGAGAGCTGTTGACGGAGCCTTTAGAGAGCTGTTGACGGAGCCACCTTGCCTTCTTTAGGCTCCTCCCATTTTTCCTCCCATTTTTCCTTCTCATAGGAATCCTTTGTGACTGTGCTTTCAATATTTCACTTTTAAGGAATTCCCACCTCTTTTCAAAATGACATGGTCACTACCACCCAGGGTGCCCGCCACTACTTCCACCTCCTCAGCCAGTCCTTCCCTGTTGGTGAGGATCAAGTCCAAGAGAGCAGATCCCCTTGTTTCCCTCTCCACTTTCTGGGAAAGGAAGTTGTCTGCAAGACAAGTCAGGAATTTGTTTTGACCTTTCATTTTTCACAAAATTGGACTTCCAGCAGATATCTGGGTGACTGAAATCTCCCGTGACCACCATGTCCCTTCCCTTTGAGAACTTTGTGATGTGTTGGTCATGTCCTTCTGACCTTACTCATCCAAGAAACCAGCCTTCAGAAGGCAGCTTTCTAGGTCCTACCCCTTGGGCTTGTATGGTCTCTTCCAACGCTTATCCTCGCACCAGTTCTCCTGGCTGTACCACACTCACGCTCTGTTCTGCTCTGTCTCATTACCCGAAGAAAAGCAACCAGCAATCAGCTGGTTGTTTTTCTTCTGTTATATACTGTGTTGCCATCTTCTTTGGTAGTACTTGTCTCTTTACCCAGCATCCCTCTTTCTGTCCCGCCAGGTGTATTCTTCTGCTGCTCTTGGACTCCTGAGGAGAGAGCGCGATGGCAGCCAGCCTGGTGAAGGTGAACGGGACTGAGGTCTCTGTGGAGGACTCCGGCAAGAGTGTCATGAACATCACCATCTGCCAGGAGTCTTCACTGTCCTACCTGGTCAAGGCTGTGACAGCCACAGGCCGGAAGAGGCTTGGGCAGATGGCCCCCGCCCCGAGGACCCCAGACCCTTCGGCCCCCACCCCATTACCTAGCAGAGCCCCATGCAGCGGGGAGCAGAAAGTGCTGGGGGTAAGGCCATGGGGGGCATGAGGGGAGGGGTTGGTGGCCCTACTTGAAGGGGAAGGGGCAGGGGCTCTCTTGGCCTGGAACTCCAGCCACTCTCTGCCCCAGGCGAGAGGCAGGCCCTTCTTTCTCGCTATGCTGCTGATGCTCAGCCTGAGGAAAGGGTATTCTGTACGTGCTCAGAGACATCTCCTCAGTGGCCTTCAGAACTGGTTCTCCCTTGCAGAGTTGATTGGAAGACAGTGATGGGGGAAAGGGGGGAGGGAGAAGAAGAGATTCTCATGCCTCTGTGGCTTCCCGGGGGCCAGCCCGTGAGCCCACTCCCCTAGTGCTGACCAGGTTGTGTTTTTCTTTGCAGGGGGCCCAGATCCTGCTTGGAGTCATGTGCCTTGGCCTCGGGGGAGTCCTCTGTCCCTTCAACGACTATCTCCCAGTACGAAGATTCGGGACCCCTTTCTGGATGGGGAGCCTGGTGAGTATTTGGGGGGGGGGGCTGTGATAGGGGCACCCAAGCCCTGGCAGGCTGGGGAGGGTCCCTGCAGTCTGGGCACCCAGGTGGCAGATGCCCGGCTCCTTTCCCTCTCAGCTCAGGGGGGCAAAGGAGAGGGGCTGTGAGGGAAGAACCTGACCTTGGTCCCTGCTCTGGCAGAAGCCCTGCTGGGGGAGTGCATGTCCTCTAAGCTTGCCTTCAGTGTTTGGACCAAGAGCTGGCCAATCAGGAGGCTGGCCCCCATTGGAAAGGGGGAGGGTCTTGCTGCCCCCACCCACCACACCCTTCCTTTCCTTCACAGTTTGTGGTGTCCGGCTCCTTGTGTGTGCTGAGCGAGAGACGCGGGGGCCGCTGCTGGGTGAGTGACTGGAGGGGCTTCCTGGGGCAGGCTGTTCTGAGATCAGATTGGGAGTCACTCCTGTAGTGCCCCAGCCCCCCAAGTGCAGGGTCTCCCTGGGCCTGGGGCATCCCCTCCTGTGGAGGCTCACCCCCTGGACATTTTCTTTCTCCCCTACCCAGGTCCATCTGGCCACCTTCTTCAGCCTGGCCAGTACCATGGCTGGCTGCGTGGGCTTGGCCTTGGGAGTGCTGGACCTGCCCTACCTACAGAACACACCCTTCTGGATGAACGAGGTGTGCGGGAAGCAAGGAGGTTATGTAGGGTGGAGGCCCAGCCCCGCGCAAAGATGCAGGGACACTGTGCTGAGCCTGCTGGTGAGCAGATCCTCCTCTGGGTCCCCCGGGGCCTGGGCTGTGGGGCTGGATCCTCAGCGCTTTCGGAGGGGGGTGGGTGCTCACACTTTCAGGAGTTGGGCCTGCTAGACTGTTGTGGGCTGTGCCTTGCAAGGTCAGAGGTCGTCACAGCCCAGAGGGAACCAAGTAGAGCTCTTTTATGTTTCTAGGGGCCAAACTAGGCATGCTTACAGGAGAGGGCTTTTTAAAACATAAAAGCGAGCCCATTCAGGCTCAGATCGCTGCTGCAGGGGAAGGAAAGGATCCTGCATCACCCCTTCCCCTGGCTGTCTGCACTTGCCTTGTGAAGAAATGTGCGGGCGGGAGGGCTGTTCTGAGACCAGATTGGGAGGCATTCCTCTCGCATCCTGGACTCCCTGGACTGGGGCAGCCCCTCCTCTGGAAGCTCACCCCCCCCTGTCCTTTCTAAAACGTTTTTTCACCTCTGGGCAGAACCACAGACCAGGGGAGGGGGAGTCAGTCCAGTTTCTTTCCAGACGTACCTCAGCAAACCTTCATACCAATGCTAATAGATCTAGCAGGGGAGACAGTGGGCGGGTCAAGCCCTTCCCTTTTGCCTAGCAGGGAACAGAGTTTTGGAGGGGTGAAATACTAGAGGGACTTCAGGAAGGAGATTCCTGGAGACCTCCAGGAAATGCCTCTTTGACCTGAGGCTCTTCTCCCTCTCCATTCAATCACTGCTGCCACCTGACCTTTGAAGGGATTGCCCACTGGGAGGACCAGGACCTCCAGCTTCCTCTCCAAGGTCTGAGGCTGCCTTGCCTTGGTGTCCATGGGGCTGCTTACAGCTGGGTGCACCACTGGGGGAGTGACCACTTGCCCACTGATTGCCCTCCCCTTCCTCCTGATGCTCCTTTTATTATATATAGTGTGTCCAAGATGGGGGAGGTCTGTGTGGCACAGAGAACCACAACCAGGATCAAAAGTTATGAAGTATTTATTAAAAAGAAAATATTCACAAGCATACTTTTAGCACAGCACCAAACTGAGCCAGGGTTCAAAAGAAAAGGGCAAAACACATTTCCTCTGTCCCTCTCTCCGTACGTGCCCTGCCAGATGTTCAATACAAGGCAGACGCCTTAGCTTAGAAAGTTACAGATTTTTACAGTAATGCCTTTACCCTCAATCCTCCTTCAGGCCAGCATGCGGCAACGGCCTCCTCCTCCTCCAGACCTCAGTTAAGAGTTCTGTCTGCTTCGATAGAATCAGCACCAAACAGCCCTCCCTCCCTCCCTGCTGCCGGGAATTTTATCCTCTTGCTTTCTCCACCCACTGACCAGGTCAGGCTGGGTCAAAGAAGCTTTTCCTGAGGTCTCCAGGAGTTTCTTCCTGAAGTCCTCCTAGTATTTAATGCCTCCAAATCTCTGTTCCCTGCCAGGCAGGAAAGCTCAACAATCCCCTTATTCAAGCTAGACCTATTAGCATTTCTTAAGAGGGGACAAGGTGAGGTTGGGAAAGCGCTTGAATTGACTTTGGTGGCGTTCAGATCCTGCTGCTGATTTCCTCTGTGGCTGCCCTGGGAATGGCTGTCTTCCGTTTTGGGCAGTGAGAACAACTCTTTAAAACTCCCGGTGAAGGTTTTACCATTTCTTCACAACTCTCCCCCCCCCCCCCCCCAGAAATTCAAGCAGAAGCACACCCCTGCAGCAAAACCAAACAAATCTGATACAAGGGACACCGTTCACGTTACAGAGTCTACATACAAGTTATCCAGCACACTTCTGCTCTGTGTCTTGAGTAGACCACCTCTGGCATTCCAAACTGCCAGTTTTCTAGCTTGATGTAGGGACTTTCCCCCTGCACGGGATCTAACACCCTTACTAAGCGCTCCAAGTGTGAACCCAAGTCTTTGAGCAAGAGAGAAAAGAAAATAGAAGCATGAAAAAGTTAAGCCTACAATTACTACGAATATAAACAGAAAAGTTATTGAGGTTTCTCATGTTGCTTAATCATACAAATAACAGTTTAAAAGCAGATCAGATTTCAGGTTTTTGTCTCGCTGCTTTTAGGGACTGTTAAGAGCCCAGAAATCTCTTCTTGTCTTCTTCATCTGAGACGCCCATCCAGAGAACTCTGATTGGCTGTCACAGGAGTGCATTTTTATAGAAAAATATCAGTCTTGCCTTTCCCTAAATCTACCCTGTCATAATCATGTGATTGTTATCTTGATAACTGATTGGTTCATAACGAAATATGAGATAATTAACACGCGCAAATAAGCCAATCAGTAAGTGCCTATAAATTGCATCTGATATAGCAAGATAAGAAGGCCACTCTCAAGTCTCAACTCTTAATCTCTGTTAAAAAGCTAACTTTTCTGTAACTGTTTCAGCTTCCTGTTGAGGATGAAAGTAACTCTGAGCAAACCAAGTTCACTGACAGCTGAAAAGTGCTTGACCACCCCCCTTGGTTAGCTTGCAAACTCTGCAAGGGAAGGTTCGTGAGACCACAGCTGCTGCTAGAGCTGCAAGTCAAAGGCTCTGCCTGACTGTCCAGATTTGGCCCACAAACCTCTGCCCATCCCTGGGGTGTTCTTCACAGGAGTCTGTAGAATATAAATTCAGATTTGAGCTAGACCTGCAAATCTATCTCTTATGCACCTCTGTTGTTGAGTCTCTCATTTGGAAAAGGGGACTTAGCATACGTACAACACGCCTGGAACAAGGAGGCGAGGGGGAAGAGGAGGCAGGCGTTGGAGAGGGTGTCCTGGGCCTTCCTCAAGCCAGTCCTTTTTGTTTGTCCTCCCCAGAACGTTGTTAGTGGTGTTCAGATCCTGCTGCTGATTTCCTCTGTGGCTGCCCTGGGAATGGCTGCCTTCTGCTTTGGATATGGCCTGCGTATTCTCTGCTGCACCCTGCAGGTATTTGGAGAGGATGTTGGTGGGCAGGGCAAGAGAGTCTGGGATCCTTCGGGGTGGAAGTCAATGGAGTGCCTTCCCAGGAGAAGTGCCATGAGGTCACCATGTGTGTCCAAGCCCTCTTTAAGTGGTGGGCCTGCCTCAGCCAAGCGAGGGCTCTGAGGTGCAGCAGGCCATGGCCTTTTTCTCTCCTCCCAAAGGAATGACTCCTCTTCACTCTTTCCCTTTGTTTGCAGGATAACACTGAGGACCGCATCACAACGGGTGATCTGGAAGTCCCCTTGGCAGGAATGCCCCCTCCGTATGAGGAGCTGGCCAAAGAAAACACAGCTGCCTAATATGGCTGGGCCCACCCCCTACTGTGTGGGAGTCGCCCCCATGCCACCTCTGGTACCTTGCTGCCTGTCTCCTCCCCCCATCTTTGTATGCCACGCTGGGCCTTCTGCTTCTGTCCTCGCACGATCCTGCAGCTCTCTCCTGACTGGAACATGCCGCCTCCTCCAGTGGCAATCAGCACTCTTCTGGCACATGGATAAAGTGGATTCTGTGTTGGTGTTTTGGAAGTCTGTCATTCAGTTTTAAATTGTATGCTGTTTAGGGCACAAACGTGTCTTCTTGCGCCCCTACAGAATTAAAAACCCATGAAGTGCTTTGTGGTTGTCCCACTGGCTGGTTCTTGGGCTGCAAGGCAGAGGGCTTCCCGTGCTGGGGGGGCCACCAGTGGGCACTGCCTCAGCTGAGCTAGAACTTTGAGGTACCACAGGCCACGCCCTGCACAGCTGAGGCCTTTCGGTCTGGGTTGGGAGCTATGAGGTTTCTGCCTCCCTCTGCAGATGAGAAATTGGTGGGAGCTGGGGCCTTCCAAAGAGGCCATTTTGTCCAGCTGAACTGTTCTGCTTCCTGCTTCACTTGCAATCCCAGGAGATCTTCAACCCCCACCTGGAGGTCAGCAGTCCCACCCACCTTTCCCCGGCTCCAGCTCCCAAAATCTCCAGGTATTTCCCAACTAAGATAGCATGGGTCAGCCAGGGCTCAGCAATAGTGAGGACTCCTCAGAAGAGGAAGGGACCTGTGCAGCCAGCCAGGAAGTGACAAAAGCCAACCAGACCAGGGCTTTTTTTGTAAAAAAAAAAAAAAAAAGTCCAGCAGGAACTCATTGGCATATTAGGCCACACCCCCTGATGACAAGCCAGCAAGAACTGTGTTCCTGCTTAAAAAAGAAAACAAATCCTCCCAGCAACAAAATGAGCTGCAGGCATACCAGGACTCACCACCACCAGCTGATGCAGAGCCACCTCCACTCTCCAGTGGAGAGCCAGTTTGGTGTAGTGGTTAAGTTTGCGGACTCTTATCTGGGAGAACCGGGTTTGATTCCCCACTCCTCCACTTGCACCTGCTGGAATGGCCTTGGGTCAGCCAGAGCTCTCTTATCTGGGAGAACCGGGTTTGATTCCCCACTCCTCCACTTGCACCTGCTGGAATGGCCTTGGGTCAGCCATAGCTCTAGCAGAGGTTGTCCTTGAAAGGGCAGCTGCTGTTAGAGTCCTCTCCAGCCCCACCCACCTCACAGGGTGTCTGTTGTGGGGGAGGAAGGTAAAGGAGATGGTGAGCCGCTCTGAGACTCTTCGGAGTGGAGGGCGGTATATAAATCCAATATCATCATCTTCTTCCAGTCTGATTCAGCAGGGGTTAAATTGCCCTGATGGAAGCAGATCAGCTCAGGCTGGGATTCAGGGGAACTGAGACCCAAGATTGATGCATGTGGGATTTCTGCATTGGGGGCGGAGCCAGGAGCAAGGGTGTGACAAGCATAATTGAACTCCAAGGGAGTTTTGGCCATCACATTTAAAGGGACAGCACACCTTTTTAAATGTCTTCCTTCCATAGGAAATAATGAAGGATTGGGGCACCTTCTTTTGGGGCTCATAGAATTGGACCCCCTGGTACTATCCTTTTGAAACTTGGGGGGTATTTTGGGGAGAGGCACTAGATACTATACTGAAAATTTGGTGCCTATACCTCAAAAAACAGCTCCCCCAGAGCCCCCGAAACCTCCAGATCAATTCCCCATTATACCCCATGAGAATCGATCTCCACATAGGGAATAATGAAGTGCTCAGCAGACGTTTCCCTCTCCCCACTCCCCGTTTTTGGCGACTCTGAAGCGAGGGATTAGCCTCTCTACTCAAGAGTTGCTGCCAACTTCTTCAAAGTAACACAGACACCCCATCCCAAGAGGAAGCCTTTCAATTGGAGACTGAGCCCTCCGGAGGTGGAAAGTCACATGGTGGCTGTGGGGGCGGGGCTTCCCCCCTCCGGCCAGCTGACTGCGGCACACGACATTCGAGTGAGTGCCACAGGGAGATCTGCTCGCCAATTGCCACCCTTTGTCCCCGATCACGGAGAAAAGAGGAGAACCAGTGTAAGGCTTCCCTCTGAACTATATATATCGGCAAGGCGATGGGTCATTAGATCCTAATCGACCGTGTCAAACGCTGCCGAAAGGTCTAACAGTAATAGCAGCACTGATCCGCCTTGATCCAGATGCCTTCTAAGGTCATCAGTGAGGGCAACCAAAGCAGTCTCCGCCCCATGGCCAGGATGAAAGCCAGACTGGAAGGGATCAAGGGTAGAGGTATCCTCTACTTTGTGAACTTATTTGAATTAATTTGACAACTGGAATGTTTTAAAATGACATTCTTACTGTTGTTGTTTTATCGCTCAGAGCCCTAAATACCCAGGGATTAAGCGATTTATAAATCCAGTTTATAAATAAATAACAGGGCAGGAAGCAGGAAATGCAACAGAGTTAAGCAGTCGGGTCTTGTTTGCAATTCTCCGTGGTGAATTCAGTCCCCCTTCTCATGTCTTCCAAGGGACCGGATTCTTCTCATCCACTTCTTTTTCCAAAAGGTTCTTGACAGTGCAGCAGGCAGACAGCAAATGGCTGCTTGCGGAAAGAATCATCCGGCAGCAGCTATATAATCGCTGCAGTAGAACCAGAACAAAGTTCAAGTTGAGCGGCACCTTTAAAACCAGCAAGGTTTTCATTCAAGGGATAAGCTTTTGTATGCACATGCAGGAAAGCTCAGACCTTGAATTAAGCTCTGTTGGGCTTAAAGGTGCCGCTGGATTCCAACTGCTGCTTCAGACCAACACCTGAATACAAGTAATTGGATTAAGCTTCAGCCGGCTTAATCCAAGTTAAACTAAGTTACCTTTCTCTTCACTAATTACCTTTCACACACCAAGTTTTGCAATTACCTTTTACAAGGCGATTAAAACCCAGAATATTCCCTTCAGCTCCCTAGCCCCCACCCTTTTCTTCCTCAGCTGCTCCGCTTCAGACACTGACTTTGCCCCACTGGTGCGAGCTGCCTGGTTCTTGGGGGCTGCACAGTCACACAGCACATCTTTTCAAGTGGACTGTTCCTGGTTCAGGGCCACTATGCCTGCCGATGGGGGGTGGGAGTGGGCGGCTGCCACCAGTGTTCCCTGTAAGCTGAGTGAGCGTGAGCTAGCTCACAGATTTTTAGCCTCCAGCTCACACATTTTTGTCTTAGCTCAGGAAGGAGGACCCCAGAGCACAATAACTGATGCAGCAGCTCACAACTTTAAGGCCAGGAGCTCACAAAGTAGAATTTCTGCTCACAAGACGCTGCTGCTTAGAGGGAACCTTGGTTGCCACCTCATTTCTTTGCACAGACAGCAGCCCACTGTCTGCCCAGCCCCACGGCAGCACAAATCCCCACATGCGTCTGGCTTATTTTCAGCCCCAACCCAGTCAGGACACTCTAGCAGGGCATCTTAAAGGTGCTCTTGGGCTCCAGCTTAGTTCTTCAGACCAAGATGGCTGCACACCTGGCTCTATTGGCATTTACTATAATTAGAAACCTCCTCTGGCGTAGCTGTTTTGCTTCCCCACTCCCAGTTTCCAGGGGCTCCCTCAGCACTGCAGGCAAACATTCCTTCCTACAGAGGCAGAGGGCTTTTGTGCCCCTTTAAGCCAGCCCCAGCCCCATCAGGACGAGTTCACATCCAAACAGGAGAGACCTTGTTCCATCAGTCAGAATCTGCTGACCAAAATTTGCGTTTCCCCCTCCCCCCCCCGGCAGCTATACCCCAGTGGACCCCCCCCCCACCTGTCCCAGATGTCAGAAGTCGGGGTGGTCAGCGAGGCTAGCTGGCCATCTGGTTCCCTTTATCCTCCTTGAAAGGGGGAGAATCGGATTAGTTCCCTGACAGAAAAAGATGCAGGGCATCCTTCCTGTGACTTTATTAGAAAAGCATGTTAGAGAACAAGACCGGATTTTTTTAAAAAAACCCATAGCAGTCTCTCTCAGGAAGTCTTTTTCATTCCTTGTGGTTTAATGTAGTGCCTCCCATGAAGATAGATTCACGTGGGTCGCCGTGTTGATCTGAAGCAGCAGAACAAAGTCCAGGTCCCGTGGCACCTTTGAGAGCAACAAAGTGCACACGGAAGCCTCCTATACCTAATAAAACTTTGTGGGCCGTAAAGGTGCTGTTGGGCTTGAACTTTGTTCTGCTGCTTTAGATCAACACAGCTACCTCATCAGAGGCTCCTTAGTAAGCTCAAGAGCCATGGAGTAAAAGGACAGGTCCCCTTGTGGATCAAAAACTGGCTAATTATTAGGAAGCAGAGAGTGAGTATAAATGGGCAGTCTTCGCAGTGGAGGACGGTAAGCAGTGAGGTGCCGCAGGGCTCGGTACTGGGTCCCATGCTCTTTAACTTGTTCATAAATGATTTGGAGTTGGGAGTGAGCAGTGAAGTGGCCAAGTTTGCAGATGACACTAAATTGTTCAGGGTGGTGAGAACCAGAGAGGATTGTGAGGCACTCCAAAGGGATCTGTTGAGGCTGGGTGAGTGGGCATCAACGTGATAGATGAGGTTCAATGTGGCCAAGTGCAAAGTAATGCACATTGGGGCCAAGAATCCCAGTTACAAATACAAGTTGATGGGTTGTGATCTGGCAGAGACTGACCAAGAGAGAGATCTTGGGGTCATGGTAGATAACTCACTGAAAATGTCAAGACAGTGTGCGATTGCAATAAAAAAGGCCAACACCATGCTGGGAATTATTAGGAAAGGAATTCAAAACAAATCAGCCAGTATCATAATGCCCCTGTATAAATCAATGGTGCGGTCTGATTTGGAATACTGTATACAATTCTGTTCACCGCACCTCAAAAAAAGATATTATAGCACTGGGAAAAGTGCAGAAAAGGGCAACTAGAATGATTAAAGGTTGGGACACTTTCCCTGTGAAGAAAGGTTAAACGCTTGGGGCTCTTTAGCTAGGAGAAACGTCGACTGCGGGGTGACATGATAGAGGTTTAGAAGATTATGCATGGGATGGAGAAAGTAGAGAAAGAAGTACTTTTCTCCCTTTCTCAGAATACAAGAACTTGTGGGCATTCAATTAAATTGCTGAGCAGTCAGGTTAAAATGGATAAAAGGAAGTATTTCTTCACTCAAAGGGTGATGTGGAATTCACTGCTACAGGATGTGGTGGCGGCTACAAGCATAGCCAGCTTCAATAGGGGATTGGATAAAAATATGGAGCAGAGGTCCATCAGTGGCTATTAGCCACAGTATATGTATATATATGTGTGTACGCACACACATGCACTTATTGGCCACTGTGTGACTCAGAGTGTTGGACTGGAGGGGCCACTGGCCTGATCCAACGTGGCTTCTCTTATGTTCTTATGTGACACAAAGTGTTGGACTGGATGGGCCATTGGCCTGATCCAGCATGGCTTCTCTTATGTTCTTATGTGACACAGAGTGTTGGACTGGAGGGGCCATTGGCCTGATCCAACAGGGCTTCTCTTATGTTCTTATGTGACACAGAGTGTTGGACTGGAGGGGCCATTGGCCTGATTCAACAGGGCTTCTCTTATGTGACACAGAGTGTTGGACTGAAGGGGCCACTGGCCTGATCCAACATGGCTTCTCTTATGTTCTTATGTGACACAGAGTGTTGGACTGGATAGGCCATTAGCCTGATCCAACATGGCTTCTCTTATGTACCCAACTTAAACCTTTTTCTGGCTCTCTGGCCCCCACACCCTCATCCCTCCTTTTATGTGGAAATGTCCACTCAGTTTGCCTGTCAGTTGGGTACTAAATAACATTGACATTTTCTTCGTTATTAGAACATGGCTTGTGTGGCCTTGGTGTTGGCACCTGCCAATATTGTCTGTGCTTCCTGTTCTGAGTGTGGCGTGGAAACGTCACAGACTGCGCTCATTCCATTTAATGGCACTTTAAGTCCATGGCCATACTTTTCCCTTCCCCTCTGCTGTGCACATTTCTGCTGCCTGGGAATCCACTTCGTTCATCTGAGGGGGCTGAAGCCCAGCAGCCAAGCAGTGGAGCCAGAGAGATTTTTAGAGGGATCCCCAGCTGAAAAGCTGAACTGCAAAAATGTTGGTGAGAATCCCTCCAAAACAGCCAATGATGCAAAAACTGTCTGAAATGACCTATGAAGAATTCATCTGACACAAAATCACACATTGCCTCTACAAGGCTGGATCCAGCGAAGACTCTCTCACCTTGCTTACGCTACATCGTCTGAAGGCAAATTACAGGGGGGAGGGAGGAGCTGGGTGAGAGAGCTGCTTGCTGCAAATCTGGTTACAAATCATTCTGGAACCAGATGCAGAAGGTGGCAGGAGAGGTCAGGGGTTCTAGCCTTTCTCTCAGATAGCCAGGGCTTTTTTTTCTAGCAGGAACTCCTTTGCCTGTTAGGCCACACATCCCTGATGTAGCCAATCCTCCAAGAGCTTACAGTAGGCCCTATAATAAAAGCCCTGCAGATAACCAGTGTGGTAACACAGGAGAAACAACAACCTATGGAGGAAGAAACAGGCTGAAGTGTTAAGAAAATTAACTGTCATCACTAAAGGCCACTGACCGAGAGAGAGATCTTGGGGTCATGGTAGATAACTCACTGAAAATGTCATGACAGTGTGCATTTGCAATAAAAAAGGCCAACGCCATGCTGGGAATTATTAATTTTGGAAGGGGTGTTGAAAGACCTGAGTCAGATTGAGGTGACAAAAGAGGAGGTCCTACAACTGATAGACAAATTAAAAACTAATAAGTCACCAGGTCCGGATGGCATACATCCGAGAGTTCTGAAAGAACTCAAAGTTGAACTTGTGGATCTTCTAACAAAAATCTGTAATCTTTCATTGAAATCTGCCTCCATTCCTGAGGACTGGAAGTAGCAAATGTCACCCCCATCTTTAAAAAGGGTTCCAGAGGAGATCCGGGAAATTACAGGCCAGTCAGTCTGACTTCAATACCGGGAAAGTTGGTAGAAACCATTATCAAGGACAGAATGAGTAGGCACATTGATGAACACGGGTTATTGAGGAAGACTCAGCATGGGTTCTGCAAGGGAAGATCTTGCCTCACTAACCTGTTACATTTCTTTGAGGGGGTGAACAAACATGTGGACAAAGGAGACCCGATAGATGTTGTTTACCTTGACTTCCAGAAAGCTTTTGATAAAGTTCCTCATCAAAGGCTCCTTAGAAAGCTTGAGAGTCATGGAGTAAAAGGACAGGTCCTCTTGTGGATCAAAAACTGGCTGAGTAATAGGAAGCAGAGAGTGAGTATAAATGGGCCGTCTTCGCAGTGGAGGACGGTAAGCAGTGGGGTGCCGCAGGGCTAGGTACTGGGTCCCATGCTCTTTAACTTGTTCATAAATGATTTAGAGTTGGGAGTGAGCAGTGAAGTGGCCAAGTTTGCGGATGACACTAAATTGTTCAGGGTGGTGAGAACCAGAGAGGATTGTGAGGAACTCCAAAGGGATCTGTTGAGGCTGGGTGAGTGGGCGTCAACGTGGCAGATGAGGTTCAATGTGGCCAAGTGCAAAGTAACGCACATTGGGGCCAAGAATCCCAGCTACAAATACAAGTTGATGGGGTGTGAACTGGCAGAGACTGACCATGAGAGAGATCTTGGGGTCGTGGTAGATAACTCACTGAAAATGTCAAGTCAGTGTGCGTTTGCAATAAAAAAGGCCAACGCCATGCTGGGAATTATTAGGAAGGGAATTGAAAACAAATCAGCCAGTATCATAATGCCCCTGTATAAATCGATGGTGCGGTCTCATTTGGAGTACTGTGTGCAGTTCTGGTTGCCGCACCTCAAAAAGGATATTATAGCATTGGAGAAAGTCTAAAAGGGCAACTAGAATGATTAAAGGGCTGGAGCACTTTCCCTATGAAGAAAGGTTGAAATGCTTGGGGCTCTTTAGCTTGGAGAAACGTCGACTGCAGGGTGACATGATAGAGGTTTACAAGATAATGCATGGGATGGAGATAGTAGAGAAAGAAGTACTTTTCTCCCTTTCTCATAATACAAGAACTCGTGGGCATTCGATGAAATTGCTGAGCAGACAGGTTAAAACAGATAAAAGAAAGTACTTCTTCACCCAAATGGTGATTAACATGTGGAATTCACTGCCACAGGAGGTGGTGGTGGCCACAAGTATAGCCACCTTCAAGAGGGGGTTAGATAAAAATATGGAGCAGAGGTCCATCAGTGGCTATTAGCTACAGTGTGTATATGTGTGTGTGTGTATATATATATATAATTTTTTTTTGCCACTGTGTGACACAGAGTGTTGGACTGGATGGGCCATTGTCCTGATCTAACATGGCTTCTCTTATGTTCTTATATACCACACAGTCGCAAAGACTGGCCTAAATCTAGGGGAAAAAACCGTCCACTAGTTACTACAAACCTCTCCGGAACCCAAACCAAAAGTGCTGCTATGCACATTACTGGCTGTTGCACTGCCCCCTGGTGCATTTCATTCAGAAGCGGACTAAAGGAAAACCTTCCCACAGCAGCCGTTTCCGAGGCAACTTTTTCCCTGGGCTGCAAGACTGATTTCGGAGGGGGGGGGGGAGGCCACAGTGCTCCTGGCCAGGTGCAATCTCTCCAGGCATCACTAAGGAGGGAGCAAGCAGAGGGGAGGCCCCCACAGGGAGCCCATTCATGGGGAGCAGGCCGGCCGGGAGAGGCGGTGTCTCCACGGGAGCCCTTCCAAGCCATTCACTGAGGAGATCTACATGGAAGTGAATGGACTCTCTGGACCTTAGTGGAATGCTCCTGCTACTCAGATCAAAGGTCTGCTCCATTTGTATTCTGCCATTGTAGCATCTTACCTTCTCAACCCCTGCCTACCAGATAATTCTACTTCACTGTCGTTGGTTCTGAAATCTGCGCCATGTTGCATTCCGGGCCGCTGCCTACCAGCTCTGTACGGCTCTGCTCAGCTCTGTAGGGCTCTGCTCCCTGTGCTGGATGCCTCCTCTGATGAAGTGGGCTCAAAAGAGCACACGAAAGCGCCGTTCTCAGTAAAAACGGGTCGGTCTGAAAGGCGCCTCTTGCCCCCCGCTTTGTTCAGCGGCTCCAGAGCAGCGCGGCTGCCCGCTCGGATCTATCTGTGGAATGACGTTTTACATTCATTTGCTTATGAATTCGCGAGTATCCGCAGCGGGGCTCCACGCTTCTCCGAGGGCGCGAGACGAGGCCGCGTCCAGGGACTTCTTCGGCGGAGGCGGCGAATCCCGGAAACAGTCGGGTTTTCTCCTGGTCGACCCCTGGAGGTTGGCAACCCGGCCAGCCTGCGCGCCGGAACCCACCAGAGGAGGAGCCCCGCCTCTTGATGCCGCCTCTTCCGGCTCTTGGAACGCCCGGAAGCGGAAGAGCCCTCATCCGGAAGCGCCGCTCTGGCCTTTGAAAACCCACTTCCTGTCTTCCTCCCGCCTCCTGCGGCGCCGCGCCCAATCGGAAGAGGAGGGGCCTGAGTGGCGGGTGCGGTGGCCAACCAGAGAGGCGCAGTGGCTCTTCCCCTCCGGAAGTCGTCCTGGGCGCGGAAGGAGGCCTGAAGGGAGCGAGAGGCCCTCGGGGCTCCACAGCAGCCGCTTCTTTCTTCCCGGGCCTGGGATGGCCTCCTTCGCCCGGCTGAGGGCCTTGGGGGCCCCCCTGCGCTTGGGTAGGTGGCCTGGCCGGGGAGGGGAGGGGCCCGCCTGCCTCCGCCGCAGCTGCAGGGAGCTCCGAGGAAGCGCCTGCCTGGCCCGGCCCGGGGAAGGGGAGCTCTCTGCTGCTGCGGAGCAACAGGGAAGGGAAGGGCCGGGCCATGCCTGTGTGGGGCGCTGTGGGCAGTGCTGCTTGCCGCCCCCCGGTCTCCACAAGGGCGCTGGCGGGGGTCACAGCAGCCCTCCCAGGGGGAAAGGACGGTGGGCCTGGAGGTGGTGGAGGGGGAGGGCAAGGAGCATTTTCTCTCTCTCTCGAGGGCATCCAATGAAGCTGGTGGGCAGGAGGGTCAGGACGGACAAAAATAGAAACTGCTCTTCCCGGAGAGTGACTGGAGCGTGGGCGTTGTTGCCAGAGGGTGTAATGACGGCCAGAGGAAGGAACAGCTTTGGAAGGGGTTTAGATAGCCTCATGGCGGATAAGCCTATCCAGACCTACTAGCCTTGGTGGCTGCAGGGAACCTCCACATTCAGAGGCATCTGAAGACAACAGCAGGGGAAGGACTCGGCCGTTATGCCCTCTTGTTGGCCCTGCAGAGGAACTGGTCGAGTGGCACTGAGTGAGATGGGATGCTGGACTAGAGGCGCTTCCCTGGCCCGATCCTGCCGCGCTCTCCTGATGTCCCTCTTTCCCTCCCACAGGTTCTTCTGCTGCCCTTCTTCAGCCTCCAGTGTTGGCTTCAGCAAGACCGGCAAGCGCCTCCATGGCCACCCTCAACCAAATGCACCGCTTGGGTCGCCACAAGTTGCCCCCTCCGAAGCCTGGCCTCTTGGATGGATGCCCGCAGCTGAAGGCGGTGGTGCTCAAGACGCTGATCCGCAAGCCCAAGAAGCCCAACTCAGCCAACCGGAAGTGTGTCCGCGTCCGCCTTAGCACAGGCAAGGAGGCCATTGCCTTCGTCCCTGGCGAGGGCCACAATCTCCAGGAACATAACATTGTCATGGTGGAGGGGGGTCGCACCCAGGACCTGCCTGGCGTCAAGCTCAAGGTGGTACGTGGCAAGTATGACTGTGCCCATGTTGGCAAGAAGAAGTGAGCTCGCGAGAGGGCCTCTTGACTGAGCCCTGCCCTCCCGTCACCACGTCTGACTGTGGCTTCCCGTTTTTTTTGGAATGGCGTTATATCTGCTGGGGTGAAGACAGTTGAGTCAGAATAAAGCAGCACCAAGGCTTGGGTTTCTCGTCTGGCACAGACTCGAGTGTGTTTCAGCCTCCATCTGTCCAGCCTGTCTCTGACCTGTGTCAGTCTCAGCTGCATGCAGTTTCTGTAGTTTCTCTGCCATAAAACCTCAGTTTTGCTCAATTGACTTTTCCTTTTTGACCAGCCTTTTTTAGGGTGATGGGTACAGCTCAGGGGGAAGGGGTGCTGCTTTCCAGTCTCAGGCAGAAAGAGTTGGTCCCCTCCCCCTGCAGCATGCAGAGCAGGTACTTCTTCCTTCCCTCTCCAAAACATGTCAGAAACAGCTGCGCTCGAGTGTTGCTGTGGCACTCCCTGCTTTCTCTCCCAAGGCCCTTGTGTGCTGCAAGATTTTAGTTTTCAAAAAACACTAATAGAGAAACCAGTCCTTCTTGGCACTTTTCCTCCATCTTACGAGTTATATAGTCAAACGAACAGAACCATCCTGAACCACGCTTGCTCTGCAGCAGCTGGCTGCCAGGTGAGAATGGCAGCACTTGTCTGTCTCCTAAGGCCATGAGTTCTGCAGTGGCCAGCTGGCAGTCGGTGGGTTTGCAGTGTGGAGTCCAGCATCCATCTCGGGCAGGGGGCGGAGGGGGGCAGGCCACAGGAATTCCATTCCCTGCCTCAACACCCCCCCCCCCCATCCTTGAAGAAACCAATGTCTGTCAGCAGATCTGGACTCCTGATAGTGGGTAAGGGGTGGTCCTGGATTGGAGTGACCATCCTTCCACTCTGGGGGCTGTCAGTCCAGTCCTAGAACACACCTGCTCCTCCAGGGGGCTACCAGTCCTGTCCCTGAGCACAGATTCTAGCGCCAGGGACCAGTGTTCCCTCTAAGCTGAGTTATGTGAGCTAGCCAGCCATGGCAAGTGAGTGCAAGTGCCGTGCTAGGCTCAGCCGTGGGCAGGGTCTGCATATGCAGCCCTGGGGAAAGGGCCCCGCCACATACCCTCTTGAGGCACATGATGGTATCATCCAAATTGCAGTCACCTGTCCTGGGCTGTGGTGCTCACTGGTTGCTGGCCACCCATCCACAGCAACACCTGCAGCTGCTTCTCCCGGCTCTGATTCTGCGAACAACCCAGTTAAAGGGTCCCAGGGCCAGCTGGCTCACCACGTGACACCCCCCTCCCCCCGCCGACACACCCTGTCCTCTACCAAGAGTGGGAAACGGGCAAAAGACGGAGCATTCCCTCCTCTCCCGAGATCTCCTGGGATCTTTCTCAGCGGCATGTCAGGGGCCACGGAGCTGCACTGCATGGCTCGTGCTGCCTGTGAACAAGCTCAGTGCTGAGCTGGAGTGCAGGAGATGCTGTCGCAGCACCAACCTCCAGTGAGGGGAGTGGGGGAGCAGGGTTGGGAGCCTTGGCCTTGTGCAGTTGCCCCTTTGGGTTCAAGGGAGGGCTACCCACAAGGGCTCCAAAATGTGTGAGGTCAGCCGCAGACTATGGACTTTGCTCTCCTTGGGGGTCAGTGCCAAGGGCCCCTCTGTGCTTTCCCCACCACCAAAGTGCTTTGCTGCCTGCTGGGAGGCAGAGTCCCAGGCTGGGTGTCCTAGCTACTGAGTTGTGAGACATTCTGGCTTTTTGTCGGGCGGGTGGGGGCTCAACTGGGTGCTGGGGAGGGAACTTGGCTGCCCCATGGAGGGAGGGGATTGGCAGGGCATCCTGAGTTCCTACAAGCCGAAAGGGCGTGGCTGCGGGGGCTGGCCTGTCAGTTGAGGCTGGAGGACACAAAGGAAAATGGGGGGGAGCAAATCTCCCCTGCTCAGCTGGGTTGTGGGTCCCTGCTGGCACCAGGAATGCAAACCCAGCCTCCAGAGCAGGGAGCTTCTGTCTTAGGATGGTCCTTCTGTCTTAGCCCGCTCCTGCCCGGGGTCTCCAACAAAGCTGTCTGCCTGACATTGCTCAGGGAGGCCAAGCCCGTTTCCCCGAGTAGACAAGGTGGGAGTTCATTTCATCTGGCAAGGCCTGCGGTGCAGAACTAGACACAGCTTGTGTGCCCTGCCTGGGTTTCCTCAGGAGTTTGTTCAACTTGGGTTGACCCACTCTGCAAGGAAAGACCACCTGTGGCTGTGCAGAAACAGAAACACAGGCCTGGAAGGGACCCCCAAGGTCATGTAGTCCACCCCCTGCACAATGCAGGAAATTCACAACTACCTGCCCCCTCCATTCCTCTATGCTCAGAGGACGGGAGGAAGCGTCTTCCACTGAGGAACCTCTCTCACTGCCAGGAAGCTCTTCCTAATGTTGAGTCATAAACTCTAATTTCAAACCATTGATCCTGGTCCAACTTTCCGGGGCCACAGAAAACAATTCCACCCCATCCTTTCTATGGCAGCCCTTCATGCCCTTGAAGAGGGTGATCATGTCACCTCTCAGCCGCCTCCTCTCCAGGCTAAACATGCCCAGCTCCTTCAACCTTTCCTCATAGGACTTGGTCTCCGGACCCCTCACCATCTTCGTCGCGCTCCTCTGGACCCCTTCCAGCTTGTCTATATCCTTCTTAAAATGTGGTGCCCAAAACTGAACACAAGACTCCAGGTGAGGCCTAACAAGAGCAAAGTGATAAATAACACTGTGTGAACTGGACACTATGGTTGAGGCAGCCCAAAACTGCATTTGCCTTTTTCGCTACTAGATCACACTGCTGACTCATGTTCAGTGCACAGCCTAGTAAGACCCCTAGATCCTTCTTGCAAGCATTACTGCCAAACCTCCCCGTCCTACAATTATGCATTTAAGAACATGTTGGATCAGGCCAAGGGCCCATCCAGTCCAACACTGTGTCACATAAGAACATAAGAGAAGCCATGTTGGATCAGGCCAAAGGCCCATCCAGTCCAACACTCTGTGTCACATAAGAGAAGCCATGTTGGATCAGGCCAATGGCCCATCCAGTCCAACACTCTTGGTCACAGTGGCCAAAAAAAAAAAACCCTAAGTGCCATCAGGAGGTTCACAAGTGGGTCTAGAAGCCCTTCCACTTTGCCCCCCCCCCCAAGCACCAAGAATACAGAGCATCACTGCCACAGACAGTTCCAATAATATACTGTGGCTAATAGCCACTGATGGACCTCTGCTCCATATTTTTATCCAATCCCCTCTTGAAGCAGTCTATGCTTATAGCTGCCACCACCTCCTGTGGCAGTGAATTCCACATGTTAATCACCCTTTGGGTGAAGAAATACTTCCTTTTATCCGTTCTAACCTGACTGCTCAGCAATTTCATCGAATGCCCACAAGTTCTTGTATTGTGAGAAAGGGAGAAAAGCACTTCTTTCTCTACTTTCCCCATCCCATACATAATCTTGTAAACCTCTATCATGTCACCCCGCAGTTGATGTTTCTCCAAGCTAAAGAGCTCCAAGCGTTTTAACCTTTCTTCATAGGGAAAGTGTTCCAAACCTTTAATTGTTCTAGTTGCCCTTTTCTGGACTTTTTCCAGTGCTATAATATCCTTTTTGAGGTGCGGTGACCAGAATTGTACACAGTATTCCAAATGAGACCGCACCATCGATTTATACAGGGGCATTATGATACTGGCTGATTTGTTTTCAATTCCCTTCCTAATAATTCCCAGCATGGCGTTGGCCTTTTTTAATTGCAATCGCACACTGTCTTGACATTTTCAGTGAGTTATCTACCACGACCCCAAGATCTCTCTCTTGGTCAGTCTCTGCCAGTTCACACCCCATCAACTTGTATTTGTAGCTGGGATTCTTGGCCCCAATGTGCATTACTTTGCACTTGGCCACATTGAACCTCATCTGCCACGTTGGCGCCCACTCACCCAGCCTCAACAGATCCCTTTGGAGTGCCTCACAATCCTCTCTGGTTCTCACCACCCTGAACAATTGAGTGTCATCTGCAAACTTGGCCACTTCACTGCTTACTCCCAACTCCAAATCATTCTCTCTCGGCTTGACTTCGTGAACGAAGATTTAAGAAGGGTGCAGTAGTCCACGTCTGCTGCAGGCTCGCTGGTGGCTGACAAGACCAATGTGGGACAGGCAGGTCCGGCCACAGTGGCTGCAGGGAAAAGTCTGATTTGGGGTTGGTGCTGTAGCAGTGCGATTCTTCCTCAATCTCCTTTTGTCCTCAAGACCAGCTATGCGTGCTTTCTCAAAGGAAGAGACAGCCTGGTGGATGCTTTGCGATCTGAGGCTAGGTCAGACCACTGGTGATGGTTGATGCGACAGGTGCCAAGGGATTTCTTCAAGGAGTCCTTGTACCTCTTCTTTGGTGCCCCTCTATTTCGATGGCTGGTGGAAAGTTCGTCATATAGAGCAATATTGGGAAGGCGGTGGTTTTCCATCCTAGAAATATGCCCTGCCCAAATCATTAATGAACAAGTTAAAGAGCATAGGACACAGTACTGAGCCCTGCGGCACCCCACTACTTACCGTCCTCCACTGCGAAGACTGCCCATTTATACTCACTCTCTGCTTCCTATTACTCAGCCGGTTTTTGATCCACAAGAGGACCTGTCCTTTTACTCCATGACTTACTTAGGAGGCTTTGATGAGGAACTTTATCAAAAGCTTTCTGGAAGTCAAGGTAAACAACATCTATTGGGTCCCCTTTGTCCACATGTTTGTTCACCCCCTCAAAGTTTGTTCACCCCTATTTTGGCTCGCCCGCGGAGTCAGATGGACCCTGAGCGGTTCCAGAGGGCTCTGCGGGACCCCTGGCCCCCTAGCAATTCCCTTGATGATCTGGTAGACACCTGGCATGACAGGTTATCCAGGGCCATCAACGAAATTGCACCCCGGCGTCCTCTGCGCCCTCGAAGTAGGCTGGCTCCTTGGTACACCTCGGAGCTACGCCAACTGAAACAGGGTCTCAGACGACTAGAGAGGCGGTGGCGGCATACTCGTGACGAAGCGTCGAGAACATCCTATAGAATGTTTATGAAGTCTTATGAGATGGCAGTCAAAGCCGCAAAGAAGGATTACTTTGCGGCTAGGATTGCATCTGCAAATTCGCGCCCAGCACAATTATTTAAGATAATTGAAAATTTGACCACTCTGCCTCAAGGCAGACCAAACATGAGAGAATTGGAAATAGGCTGTGAGGCTTTTGCGAATTTTTTTGCAGATAAAATCTCGTCGCTCCGCCAGGACTTTCCTGCCACATTGAATGCAGTAGATGAACCCGGGGCTCCGTGCCTGTCTCCGGATGTTATCTTGGATCACTTTGACGCGCTTAGTCTTGGGGAAGTCGACGAAGTCCTCTCAACTGTACGCCCTACAACTTGTGACCTTGACCCATGCCCCTCCTGGCTAATTAAATCCTGCCAGAGGGAGCTTAGATATCCTATACGGGATATCGTAAATAGATCCCTCTTGGAAGGGCAATTCCCAACATCTTTGAAAGAGGCCATGGTCCGCCCTCTCCTAAAAAAGAGTACAGCAGATCCGGCCGAATTGGCAAACTACCGACCGGTCTCGAACCTACCATTTTTAGGTAAGGTCATAGAGAGGGCAGTGGCGTTACAGTTGCAGAGTTTTTTGGATGACACTTCCGCCTTAGACCCTCACCAGTCCGGCTTTCGTCCAGGTTATGGGACGGAGACAGTGCTAGTCGCCTTGGTGGATGACCTCCAGCGGCATCTGGATCGAGGCGGCGTGGCGGTGCTGATATTGTTGGATCTGTCGGCCGCATTTGATACGGTCGATCATCAGCTACTGGCCCGCCGGCTCGCCGACGCGGGGATTGGGGGATTGGCCTTACAGTGGCTTTCCTCCTTCCTCGAAGGACGGGGACAAAGGGTGGCCATTGGGGGGGAGCGGTCCCGGAGGCACCCACTAATATGTGGGGTGCCACAAGGGGCAGTTCTTTCCCCGATGTTGTTTAACATCTATATGCGCCCCCTTGCCCAGATTGCCCGGAGGTTTGGGCTTGGATGCCATCAGTACGCCGATGACACCCAGCTCTATCTACTAATGGATGGCCGGCCTGGCTCCGTCCCAGAAAGCCTGGACCTAGCATTGCAAGCCGTGGCAGGTTGGCTCAGACTGAGCGGGCTGAAGTTGAATCCAACGAAGACAGAGGTCCTTTGCTTGGGTCGCGGTTCCCTGGGAAGGGAAATCCCCTTACCGGTCCTTGACGGTGTGCAGCTTAAAGCGGCACATAGGGTCAGGAGCCTGGGGGTTCTTCTGGAGCCTTCATTATCGATGGAGGCACAGATAGCGGCTGCTGCCAAGTCCGCGTTCTTTCATCTTCGACGGGCGAAGCAGTTGGCCCCCTTCCTGGAGCGCCGTGACCTAGCAATGGTGATCCATGCTATGGTCACCTCGAGACTGGACTACTGCAACGCCCTCTACATGGGGCTGCCCTTGTGTCGAACTCGGCGGCTGCAGCTGGTGCAGAACGCGGCGGCTAGGCTGTTGCTGGGGCTCCCAAGATGGGAGCACATACAGCCGGGGCTGCGCGGGCTGCACTGGCTGCCAGTGGTATACCGAGTTCGGTACAAAGTGCTGGTAATTACCTTTAAAGCCCTATATGGCCGAGGACCTACCTACCTGAGGGACCGTCTCTCCCCACACGAGCCCCAGAGGGCACTGAGGTCATCTGGGAAAAACCAGTTGAATATCCCTGGGCCAAGGGAGGCCAGACTGAAGGCCACCCGGGACCGGGCCTTCTCTATCGCCGCTCCAATGCTATGGAACCAACTCCCTGAGGAGGTGAGGGCCCTAAAATGTTTAGATCAATTTCGTAGGGCCTGTAAGACCCACCTTTTCAGGATGGCCTTCAACTAGTGACAGAATCAGTGACAAAGCTAGTTATGCTGCTGGAAATGTTCTATTCTTGGAAGTTCACTAAAATCTAGTGCTATAACGCCACATTGTTATGTTAATTTTAATAATTTATAACTGTTTTAATTATGTTTTTATGTTTTTATTATGTAAAACCGATGTAATGTATCATTATGTTGTGAGCCGCCCTGAGCCCGCTCCGGCGGGGAGGGCGGGATAGAAATAAAAAATTATTATTATTATTATATTATAAAGAACTGTAACAGGTTAGTGAGGCAAGATCTTCCCTTACAGAACCCATGCTGAGTTTTCCTCAATAACTTGTGCTCATCAATGTGCCTACTCATTCTGTCCTTGATAATGATTTCTACCAACTTTCCCAGTATTGAAGTCAGACTGACTGGCCTGTAATTTCCCAGATCTCCTCTAGAACCCTTTTTAAAGATGGGGGTGACATTTGCTACCTCCCAGTCCTCAGAAATGGAGGCAGATTTCAATTAAAGATTACAGATTTTTGTGAGGAGATCCACAAGTTCACCTTTGAGTTCTTTCAGAACTCTTGGATGTATGCCATCCGGACCTGGTGACTTATTCGTTTTTAATTTGTCTATCAGTTTTAGGATCTCCTCTCTTGTCACCTCAATCAACTCAGGTCTTTCAACACGCCTTCCAAAATTTGTGGTTCTGGAGTGGGCAAGCGCTTCTCATCTTCCATAGTGAAGATGGAGGCAAAAAATGCATCCAGCTTTTCAGCCATTTCCCTATCCTCCTTCAGTAATCCTTTTACTCCTTGGTCATCCATGGGCCCCACTGCCTCCCTGGCTGATTTCCTGCTTCTAATATATTTGAAGAAATTTTTATTGTTGGTCTTTGTTTTTTGCAATATGCTCCTCATAGTCCGTTTTTGCCTGCATGATCACAGTCTTGCATTTGATTTGCCACAGCCTGTGTTCCCTTTTATTAATCTCACTTTCCACCGCTTGATTTTTCCTATGTAAGTGCAGAACTTTACATTTATCTCTGTTCAGATTCATGTTGTTTTAGCTCAGTTTCACCCTGAATCTTGACCCTGTTTTCTACTGTATGTTCTACTCCTCCTGATTTTATGTCATCTGCAAATTTAAGGAGAATCTTTATTCCTTCATCTAAGTCATTTGTAAAGATGTTGAACAACACAGGTCCCAGGACAGAGCCCTGAAGCACTCCAAGAGGACGAGGAACCATTTATGAGCACTCTTGGGAGATCTGTCAACCAGTTACAGATCCACCTAACAGCAGTAGGACCCAAACCACATTTTACCCACACAAAGTATGTGGACTCTGTGCCCCAGCAGGACTCCTGCCCACTGAGCACATATCTGATTGAACTCTGGTGTCTCTGTGAGGGGGGGGGGGGTGCTGGAGACCGTGACCATGTAGCGCGCCCCCCCCCCCTTTCCACTGGGTGAGGAGGTATGACCATTCTGCTGGGCCTGGGCTGGGGCAGTGGAATTCTGTGCCTTGGGGAGGGGGCAGGCATAGTCCTCAGCTGCTGGGGGGGGGGGGAACAGCTCTTCCCGTTCCTACCCAGGAGAGACCTGCAGGCTGTGCTGGCCCAGGACTGCAGAGCCAGAGGCAAACTTTCCAGGCCAGTTGTGGTTTTCCAGAGGTGGGTAGGAGTTCAGGGTTCTGCTGTTATTCCCATCCCTACCCCTCCCCCCCACAGCATTTTCTTTCCACTGCATCTGGCTAGTGGTTTCCTCCCCTGCATTCATTCAGATTTTGCTGCCAGAAAAAGGGATGCCCGCTGCATTAATTGTCTGCATGTTTTAAGCTACATTCAGTGTTTTGTGGCTTTGGTAACTGGCACCTTCAGAGGTGTCAAACTCATTGTGACAAGGGCTGCCTCTGACAGAAACGCCACTTTGTTGGGCCAAGTCATGCAGGCCATAAAACGTAAATAAATATAAACTTTCTAAAGGTGCTTTCAGATGCCAAATAGCAATAGCAGGTTTGATAGGATTAGCTGTGATATGCAGAGGGGTAGCAGGGCCTGGAGATATCAGCCCTGGTAATGAGGCAGGAAACCAAGGTCTCAATTTGGTCCAGGAGGCTGCAAAGGACAAATGGACATGAGTCTGATATTAGAAACCACAACTTTAAAAACCAGTGGAGGAACATTTTAACCTTCCAGGACATTCAGCTGCTCATCTAAGAGCAGCAATTCTCTTACAAAGGAAGATTAGAGGCATTGCTGAATTACAGCAGATATTGAACCTCAAGACCATGCATCCTCCTGGCCTGAATTGAGGCCTAGGTTTCTTCTCTCATTACCAATGCCTGCTGTTGTCATTTGCATCTGAAATCACTCCACTCTCCAAGATATTAGAGCAGATGGACTCTCATTCTAGCTGTCTGAAGAAGTAAGCTGTCACAAATGACAAATTTTATTAGTCATTAAGGCGCTACTGGACTCCTGCTCCTTTCTAATTATAAAGATTGCAAGCTATGGTGTTGGGTTTTTTTTTTTTTTGTCTTTATCTGTGAGAACTGGAGAGGGGGGGATTGCTCTCCCAAGTAAAATGATGTGTTGATTTCAGACTGGGCAAAATCCACTCAGTTCTAGTGACGATAATGAAATAGTTAAAAAAGCAAAATTGGGGGTGGGGAGGAGTTAATGAGGTAAAAGTGGGAGAGAGGAAGGCATGTTGGACACTTAGATGTATTTTTATATACTTAACTATTTACTTCCAGCCATTAAACAATGGAAACCAGTCCAAGTGTTCACGAAACAATTTCCTTTTAATTCCTCTTATCTCAGAGGCACCTCTTTCCTGCTCCTTTTCTAACCCCCGAGGGCGATCAGCTTTCAAAGCAAACAGCAGAGCAAGGTGATCTCAATGTAAATTGTGCTTATCCGAAAAATCTCCCCTCCCTCCCTCCTTCCCTCCCTCTGAAGCAGTGTGCATGCAGCCGAAAGCTTATTCCAGGAATAAAGCCTTAAGACCAACAAAGGTGTCACAGGACTCCAACCTAATTCTCTCTCTCTCTCCCTCCCTCCCCCTTCCCTTCTCCCTGAATGAGGAGACCTCACTCAGCCAACAGAGGAAAGGAAGGCTTGGCTTTGCTTCTCTCCCCATGTTAGTGAGGGGGGCGGGCCAAAGACACAGGCAACAGCAGCCCTGGGTGGGGAAGGAAGCAGGAGAGGGCCAGCTGCTCCTGGGATGGAGAGGAACCCTGAAGGGGCCGGTTCCACCTGTGGGAAGAAGTGTTCCCTCTAAGACAGGGGTGGGGAACCTCCGTCCCGAGGTCCATATACGGCCCTTGAGGTCACTTGGTGTGGACCTTGGGGATTGCTGGACTGAACCGAGCCATGTGGCAGCCTCCCTGGGGCCTGGCTGACCAGCGAGGATCATGGGGCCCAGCCACACCGTGCAGCAGCCTCCCCAGGACCAGGCAGGGGTCACAGCGCCCAGATGTACTGTGCAGCAGCCTCCCTGGAGCCTGGCTGGCCGGCCAGAATTGCTGCAGGGCCTGGAAAAGTTACTGTCACAGTTCAGTTTTCACTTGATTATCCCAGAGGGTGTGGCCTAAGATGCTAATGAGGGTGTGACCTAATATGCTAATATTAGGGGATGTGCTCTAATATGCTACTGAGTTCCTGCTGGGCTTTTTCTACAAAAAAGCCCTGGACTTATGCATTTGCCTAGGGCGGCAGGCCGTGTGTGTGTGTGCATGCGCACGCGCCAGATTAAGCTCTCCCCCACATGACTTCAAATAGAAAAACAATTATTTGCATTCTCTCGGCAGAGCACTGTTTTTTAAGTTGATAATTTTTTATGGCCCACGAATGATGTTATAAATATCCATATGGCCCTTGGCAGAAAAAAGGTTCCTCCCCCCTGAAGAAGAAGAATTGCAGGTTTATACCCCGCCCGTCTCTCTGAATCAGAGACTCAGAGCAGCTGACAAACTCCTTTGTCTTCTTCTGTTCTTGGGGAGGAAGCTGAGCTAGTTCAGGACCCAGCAGGTTTTAAAGGTGACTCAGTGGAAGAAGAAGAAGAAGAAGAAAACCATTTATTGGAGAGACTCTGGATGAAAGTTGACTACCTCAAGCGAAGAAGATTTTTATAAAAGGCTTATAAAAGGTCAAACAGTGCAACCGGTAAAAGGCGGACTTTGCCGCCCTGTGGACTGTCCCTTTTCCCCAAGAAGTAGGGACACCAGAGGGGCATGTCACCTGAGTAAGCCCACCCCGTCCTTTTGAGTGAAACCAGAGCTGGGAAGGGACAGCACACACACACAAACCCCCACTCCTCCCTCTCCCCCCACTGTCACAGCCCTTCCTCCTGCTGCCGCCTCTTTTCAAAGAGAGCGCAATAGGCCTCGCGGATGCAGTGGGCCTCCCCTGCCTCTTCCGCCTCCCAGCTGCTGTCCACAGGGCTCTCCGAGGTGGCTGAGGGCAGATCGGCATAGTCCATTCCCTCCTCCCAGCCCTCCTGCATGGCCTCGTTCCGGGTCTCGCAGATGTTGTGCAGGATGCAGCAGGCCACAATCACCAGCGGGACGTTCTTCTCTGCCACATCCAGGCGCTTGAGGAGGCACCGCCAGCGCCCTTTCAGCCGTTCAAAGGCGTAGGTCACGGCCATGCGGCACTTGTGCAAGATGGCGTTGAAGCGCTCTCGGGGCTCGCTGCTGGCCTCGGGGTAGGGTGTCATGAGCCACGGTCGCAGGGGACACGCGGGCCCTCCCAGCAGGACTGGGCTCATGACCACGCCTTCAATCTCTGTGGTGCTCTGGGGACCGAAAGTGCCTTTCTCCATCCGCTCAAAGAGGGGGGAGCCCCAGGGCAGCCCGGAGTCCTGCATCCCGCCAGACCAGCCTGCGTACACGTCCATGAACCGGCCAGCGCTGTCCACCAGGGCCTGCAGAACCATGGAGACCAGCCCCTTCCCATTGATGTAGGCAGAGGCTCCGTGGGGGGAACACAGGATGGGAATGTGGGTCTCATCCACCACCCCCAGGCAGTTGGGGAAGCCGACCCTGTCAAAGCCTTCCATGACAGCCTGCGTGTCTCCCAGCCGCACAACGTGCTTCAGCAGCACGTCGTGGATTGCCTCACACACCTCCATCACAATGACAGATGCAGTGGACACCCCGACGCCAAACTGGTTGGCCACAGATCTGTAGCTGTCTGAGGTGGCGAGCTTCCAGAGCGTGAGGGCCACACGCTTGTCCACGGGGATGGCTGCGCGCATGTTGGTGTCCTCCCGCTGCAGCACAGGCCGCAGCTTCTCGACCAGCTCCAGCACCGCGTCCCGGGACATGCGGAAGTAACGGACCCACTCATGGTTGTCAAACTGGCCGGCGAGCAGGTTGTCCCACCAGTCTGTTTTCTGGGTCTTGCTCCACACTGTCCGGTCATTTGGACGATAACTGGCCCCCAGCAAGACCCGCGCCATCGCTGCCCGCTGCCTTCTGCGGCGCAAGCGGAGGTCACGCATGCGCTTGGCAGAGGAGCTCGGGGCTTTCCCTGGATGCCACCCTGCGAGGCAGAAAACAATCCAAGGGTTAGTTGCTGCCACTGCTTTGGATTTCAGCACCACTTTGCTGCGCGGCTCTGGGCCTCGTACCTGGATTTCGTTTTGCCCTTTTTCAATCCCCTTTTGAATCCAACCACCTTTTTCATTTTTTCCCTCTCACTACCCATTACAAATACATTGTTTTGGCTTCGCTTAGTTAGTACAATTTGCTTCAGTAAAAATACTCTTTGAATATCTGCAGCAAAGTTCATGATTCCCAGGATTTAAGACTGAACAAGAAGAGAGATCATTTCCTGGGATTTTGGACAGTGGGAAATTATGGTTTTGAGCAGCACATGAAGGTACAACAATGAATCAACTGGAGTACTGGCATAAGACATACAGAGGAACTGAAATAAACACTAAGCTACTTTGAACTTTCTTAACTTTGCTCCCAGGGGCTGTTATTCCATTCTGGGGGTCTGTCATTCCAGTTCCAGAGTAGCCTATCTGGACTCAAGAGACCTTAGCAGAAAATCCATTCCACATTTTCTTTGCAACTTTTCTTGAGCTCAGTGTTTTCCAATGGAGCGCATGCAAGTCGATTGGCATTCCTGGTTCCCATTATCTCTAATGGGCCTTCAAACCTCTCCCGCTGTTTCCAATGGGTAATCCAGTCATTCCTTTTAGTACACCCCCCAAAGAACCCCCGAATCCTATAGCAATACATTTGCTGTCATTTTGAAAGGGCTACTCAACTGGGGTTTCCCCTCCCAAATTCTTCTCTCAGCATTATTTTTATTTATTTTATTCAGCTTTCAGCCCACTCTTCCTGCAGAGCAGACTCAGGGTGCGTTACATCATTAAAACAATCAGCAGGGAAAACCCAATTTAAAATATATAAAATCTAAAATTACAGAGTAACAATAGGTACTAAAATGGCAAATTCTGCCTCACATTACCTAGCTGGTTGCCTGTTTGAAACTGCCCCATACCATCTTAGGTGACAGCAAAAAGAGCATGAACATGTACAGAGTGCACATTCCTGCATCCAGGGCAAAAGGAGATTTTAAAAGGCCTCTGATCTTCAAGCCCTCCCCCTAAATCTCACTCCCCCCCCCAAAAAAAATATAAATTGGACTCAAGCAAGTACGTTGGACCCAATGGAGGCCTCACAGTCTGACTGCTGCTACACTGAAAGGAGGTGGAGCCAGCCAGGTGTAAGGACTATACTTTCTTTTCCAACAGACACCAAACATATTCAAGGACTGATATAAAAACCTTAGCTATTAATCCTAGAGAGTGCAAAGACACAACCAAAAGCTTTGCAGATCACAATTACCTTTTGCAATGTCAAGAGTCCATGAGCCCTCTAGGCTGGCCACCTTCCCTAGACCTCAGGTCAGAGGTCAGTCTCCCCTGATGGACCAGCGGCAAGAGCCCTTCTCTTCCTGTTGCAAGGAATGTTATCCAGTCTCTTTCCCTGCCCCTTGACCCAGGTCCGCCAAGGCACCTTTTCCTGTCTCCCTAAAGGCTCTCTGGCATTTGACAGCACCACACGCTGGCCTCCCTGCTTGGAGAAGGGGGGCGTTTAACCATCCCACTGTCTGTCCTGCTAGCTCAACTGGCATTTGTAAGAAGGTGAGCCTGGAAGCTCACGACATGCTGACTTCCATCTTTCCAGCCCAGAGGTGGGGGGGGGGGGGGAATGCACATGGCGGGGATGGGCGGGGGGAGTTTTCCTGCATGCCAACATCTCAGGAGAATAATGCATTTCTTCATAGGAACCATTACCTCATTCATGTCTCCAAAGATCATTCTCTCTCGTTCTTGAAAATATAAAATGGATTGGAAAACATTTTCCTAAGCTCAAAGGAGTTTATGGCACTGGTTGCCCGGGGGAGACTCAGACCCCCCAGCAAAGCCCGAGGGCCTCCCCCCCCAGCTGACTCCGCTGCTTCCACCTGCCAGCTGCTCTTGCTCTTCATGCTGTGCTGCCTTCTTAACGGGTCAGTCTAGATGTTCTTTGGAGATTCCCGAGTGGTGCTTTTTCAGAGGGACCCCAGCAGAAGAGACCCTGTCTGCTAGCGCCTCTCTCCCTGTTCCAGCAGGAATTCCCACGTATTCCTGCCTCCTGCCTTTTCCTATCTGGGTCTGTTTTTGCAAAAGGAGGGGTGGGTGGCAGAGGGATACATCAGCAGAGCCAGAACCTCTGAAGGGCCCTTAAACAAACCTTTCCCCCGAACACAGCAAAAAATGGCAAGCAGCCCTGTGATGCGCTAGGAAAAGAAGCCAGTGCAGGTCTTTTGGGGCAGCGGGTAGAGGTGTGCATTAGAGACTGTGAGAAGGTGAGGCCAACGTGCAGGAGCACAGGAAGAACCTGCTCTTCCCCCCCCTCCCCCCCGCAGCTTGAGCACTGCTGAGGCCTCTTTGGCCCAGGCCCTGAGCGCAGCTCCCCCCCGGCCCTGGCAGGGGCAAGAGGAGGTGGCCCACTTACCCTGCACGCTCCCCTGGGCTGCGGTGCTGGCCGGGCGCTCGGGAGCGCCAGAAGTCATCTCCTGCCAGAGGCTGCTGGCGGCAGAGAGCCCGTTGATGGGGGGAGCCAGTGCCACCTCTTGCTGCTGCAGGCGGCTGGGCACGCAGGAGGCATCTTGGTCTTGCAGCCGTAGGGGGAAGTCAGAGAGTCCCGCGGCACAGGGAAGCGAGGCGTCACCGTGCCTCAGCAGCTGGTAGCTGGGCACCCCCCTCACGTGGCCCCTGGCATCTTCTTTGGGCAGCCGCACCTTGTAGTCAGGAAGGCTTGCCACCTGGTCGGGCATCGGGAGCTGGTAGCCGGGGAGCCCCAGTGCGTGGACATAGCGGTCCCGGTCCGAGAGAGGGAGGCGGTGCAAGTCTGAGCCGCCGGGGGACAGCAGGAGCACGAGGGGCTGCTCTCTGGGCAGCTCCTCCCTCCGGCTCCGGCCCCTCCGGCCCTTCTGCCTGGCGCGGTTGGCACACACCTTGGGGATCACCAGCCCCCGGCTGATCATCAGGAAGCGGTCGAGGAGGGGGAAGAAAGGCATGGTCTGGCGCGCCCGGTTGGAGTGCAGGTGGCCGTCCTTGAGCTCCTTGAAGCCCCTCCGCAAGTCTTTGGCCCGCTGCCGGCACTGCTCCAGGTTGCGGTGGAAGCCCAGCTTCCCCATCCTCTCCGACAGCCGCTTGTACTGCACCTCGTTGCGGTAGTTGTCAAAGAGCGCTGTCTGGACGCAGTTGTCCCCCCAGAGCTCCACGAAGGCTTTGGTCTCTGAGATGGTCCAGTGAGCTGCCCGCTGGCGGACCTGATCCAGTGCTTGCTGGTGGCTGCAGGAAGGGAAGGAGGGAGGGATGAAGGAAGGTGGCTGATAGAGGCCCATCTGGGAAGGGGAAACACCCCCGATTTTTCTGAAGACCCCCCCAGTTGGTAAAAAGGAAACAAAGCCCCACTCCTCTTTCCACGGCCCCCGTCTGTGGATTTAAATTTCTGCAGATGGGAACACAGTGAGGATTAGACCAATTGCCTTTCTTCAGGCACCTGAGCCTCTGGGCTCTGCTCTGGCCTCAAGGCCCCGCTGGGGGACCTCTGGGCGGCCTCTGGGCTTCGGCTACTGTGTGATGCAGAGTGCTGGCCTGATCCAAAAGGGCTTCTCTTATGTCTGGGGTAATGATGCTCTGTCTTCTTGGTGCTGGGGAGGGGGGGCTTCAGTCATTCTGGCCCTGCTAGTGAACCTCTTGATGGCCCCTGGGTTTTGGCCCAGAATGTTGGACTGGATGGGCCACTGGCCTGATCCAACATGGCTTCTCTTTTGTCCTTATAGGAATGTTCCCAAAGGACTGGTCTGAGAGACACCTGTGGTCATTGGGCCGGGGGTCAACTGCTTGGGAGGTGTGCCTGAGAGCCAGAACGAAGGGTCAGGCAGGACACTGGTCTCACCTCTGGAGGGCGGCAGCAGGGAAAGGCCTTTCCCCTTCAGCCTCAGACCCTTCCGCTCCAGCAGCCACGGCCCCTCCCTTGCTTCCAAGAGCCCTGGGCAGCCTCCCTGGCCATGGGCTCTAGGGTTGAACGGCTTTTTCATGTGCTGCCCAAACCAGTGTTGCTGTCTTTGGATCAGCTGGAATGACCCAAAAGGGCAGGCCCCTCCTCTGGGAGCCAGGAAATAGCCAGACTCCTTTCCCAGAACGTAATGGCAGCCCTGAAAAAGAAGTCCCAAGCACAGCCAGTCTCAGGAGCTGGCAAGCAGGACACAGGCTCTCCCCAGTCACTTCTCTCAAAGCGCTCCTATTCAGAGGCAAATGGAGGTTCTGTCTCAGCACCTTGACTGTCACAGGCCTACCACCCCTCCTCCCGGTTGCCTACCCTGGGTGTGCAAGCTTCACAACCATGGAAGCCCATGGCTTCACTAAAGGGGGGGGAAACGAACCCTCCCCCAAACTCGCTCCCCTCCATATTCAGAACCTCCTTAAAGACTCCGTGGAGCAGGGCTCGTTGGGCGGGTGTGGAGGGGAGGGGAGGGGAGGTGTTTGTGAGTTTCTTGCATCGTGCAGGGGGTTGGACTAGATGACCCTGGAGGTCCCTTCCAACTCTACACCTGCACGATTCCCTGTGGACTCCTGCAGCCCAGCCCGACTCCACTCCCGTGCAGTCCCCTCCGCACCTGTAGTACATGCTGTCTGGCTGCCCAAAGGGCAGGGAGCCGTGGAGCACGTCCCCCTTCTGGTCCAGGGCGAGGGGGATGTGGCAGCTGCAGCTGAAGCACTTGAAGAGCTCCCCCAGGGCCAGCTGCGCACGGATCCGCCCGGCCTCCTGCTCCTCGTAGACGAAGCTGCCCTTGCAGGCGACGCAGGTGAAGAGGCACTGCTCCTGGCGGGGAGCCTTCCGGTGGGCGGCCAGGCTCCCGGGACTGCCCAGCGACTTCCCGCCCTCGGGGCAGGGCAGGGCTCGCTCGCCAAAGTGGGAGATGAGCACGTCCCTCTCGGGGAAGCTCCGGCCACACTCCCGGCAGTCGTGGGGGGGCTCCTCTTCCACCTTAATGCAGAGATTGGGGCCTGCGGGGGGAGGAGCCAGAGAAGAGGCAAATCAGGAGGCCCCGGGGGAGCCTGCAGCCAGAAAGAGCCTCCTCCCTCTCCACTTCCAGGCGCTCCAGAGGAAGCCTCAGCTGAACCCCAGAGATGACCTGCTGGCCCCTGCCCCACCTCAAGCCCTCTGGGCCCCACAGGCTCCAGGATCTGACCCCCTCCCACTGTCCTCTCTGCCCCAGTTGGAAGACTCCCTTCATGTGTCAGCAGCAGCCCCCCCCCCCAGCTGTCTCTGCTGAGCTCTTCTTCCCAAAGAGTTCTGGTGTCCCCCCTTCCTAGCACCCCCCCCATGTGGGCTTCAGCCTGGTGATCCAGAGCCGCAGCCACACTGGAATTGGGGGGGGGGGCAGCTAGCAGGGAGGGGGCTGCCTTCCCTACTCTGCATGCCTGAGTGGCAGCTCTGCCCCCCCCAGAAGAGGAGCCTGGGGACTCTGGGGCCCGCCTCGCCACAAACCCCAAGGGTCACTCACCGGGGCTGGGGGCAGTGGGGGTTTCCAGCCCCGCTTCTTCTGAGTCACTCTTCCTGCCCGCTTGCTCTCCTTCCGGCTGGGAGGCGTCCCTGGCAGCTGGTCTGACCCAAGAAGAGGGGCCGTCTGTCCCAGCTCCTGCAGGAGGGAGGGAAGCCCCACTCAGCACCAGCCCTTGTGCTCCAGGCTGGGGGAGAAGCGAGCCCTGGCGAAGGGGGAAGGATGGCCGGGGGGGGGAGGGGAGTGTTCTTGGGTGCTGGCCTTCTGGGGGCGCCAAACTGGGCACCCTCCATGTGACTCGGTGATGTTATCCGTGGGGGGGGGGTGCGCCAGAAGGGGGCCAGACAGTTCAGGGTTGACCCTGCTCAGCCCAGAGGGGCTCCCTGGGTTGAGCTGAAAGCCGCCCTCCCTGCCACCAACTCAATGCCTACCAGCCTCCATCCTGAGAGAGATCTTTATGATGCCTAAGACACTTTCAAGTTGTTCTGACTGTAATGGCTTAAGCACTCCCCCACCCTGGAAAGCTGCAGTTCAGAGCCAGGCCTGAGCACCCTTTGCTAGACACGCGGAACTGCTTACAAGCACCAGCGCCCCCATGCCAGACAACCAGTTAAGTCAAACAGATGTGCGCTTGTCTGAAGCAAATACACGCCATTGTTTGATATGGATGCTACAACTGAGCTAAACCCTAAAAGCGCAACCGCTCTGGTCCACCAGCCCTTTGGTCCTCCAGCACTCTGTTGCCAGCTTTCCACAGCTGGAGGGGCAGCAAGAGACGAAGCAGGGGAGAGAACTGAGAGGGCCTCTTCCAACCAGATGAGGCAGCTGATTTCCCCGCCCAGGGGGATTTCTCAACCGTGTGTGTCCACTTTCCACACCTCACTGCCCTCTGGCCACTGCCTCCCCTGTCTGCCTCTCTCTTTGGAGGCCCCATCAGCTTCTGTGTTCTGGCAGGGAGGTCTGGGGTGGGGGTGGGTGGGCTGCATGCGTGTGTGCAAATGCTGCCCCCACCCCCAGGACAGGCAAAGCTGGACCAGACGAGGCACAAGAAACTGGTACAATCAGCTCTCTTTCACCCACTCTCTCTTTGCAAGAGCTCTGGGAAGATCGTATTTCTCAACATCATAATTTTGTGCAAGAGCATCTCTGCTCTTTCTCCAGGCCGGGCGTTCTGCGTTGCCACCTGGGGAGGGGAGGGGGTGGCCACAGACGAGCCTTTTGCTTTGCCGGACTTTCTGATAGGCTCCTCTGTCCTGCCATCCCCCAGTCGCTGTGATTTGCTTACTCATACGTTGCATTCATCACATCAAGGAAGGCAGGATGGGAGTGAAAAAGGGGGGGGTGTTCCTGGCTCTGCAGAGCAGCTAGCCCAGAGGCAGGGGTTCCCTGCACCCCCCCCTCCTCCGGCACAGAGGGGAAGCCTTGGGGGCCGCATTCCAGCAGACAGAGCACCCACCCCATGCCTCTCAACGCAATGAGGGACCACCCAGCATCACTCACCCGGGTTGGGGTCCCGGGGAGCGGCTTCCCTCTCCCCCCCGAGCGGGTTCTCAGAGGGGGGGGCCTCCCCACATGCGATCCGGCACAGGGCCTCGGGCTGGCTGTCAGGTGCAGACACTGGTCAGAGGAAAGAACACAGAAGACTGACCTGAGGGTGGGAGAGAAGGCAAGGCCCTGCGAGGGGGCGGGGGGGTGTCCACCCAAGGGAAGAGCAGGAGGAGAACTCAAGCCTCGGCCCTCCTGCTCAGCCAGGAACCACTCTGCCCTGGCCCAAACACCTCCCTTAGTGGCCCTGCGGGTGCCCAAGCCAGGTGCTCCCCCAGCACCACGGGCCACAGCGCCTCTGCAGTTCCGCCCCGCCCTCTCGGAGAGCCCCCCTGCCCTGGACGATGCAGCCCTCGGCCCCTTACCGAGAGAGGCCACCAGGGTGTGGTTCTCCTTCATCACCTCCCAGTACAGGGCCTTCTGCCATGCCGTCAGCTCTGCCCACTCCTCTGGGGAGAAATAGACTGCCACGTCCTCAAAGGTCACCTGAAAAACAAGGCATCTCGCATTCAGCACTGGCCTTTCTGGGAATTACCATGAAACAGGATCTAACATGGGGGGCAAATACTTTAGCTCTAGAGAAAAAGGCGACAGCAACGAGAAAAAGGACTATACTACTTAAGACTCTTAAGATCACTACAACTGTCAGGGAGTCTGCTGGTCGCCTTTTATCGTAGTTCCATTGAGAGCATTTTATCTTATTGCCTCTGCGCGTGGTTTGGGAGCTGCACGGAAGCAGAGAGAAGGGTGCTCCAAAGAGTGACGAGAAGAGCACAAAAGATTTGTGGATGTTCTCTCCCCTCATTGGTGGATCTGTATAATATGGGATGTAAAAGGAAGATACAAATGATCCTAAGGGACCCTTCACATCTGGGCCATTTGCTATTTGAGATCTTACCGTCAGGTAGACGATATAGAGTGTTGAAGGCTAGGACAAATAGATTTAAGGACAGTTTCTATCCAAGTGCTGTGGTTAGCTAAATGCAGGGTTATGAAGGATTATCTGTTTTAGATATATTTAAATGGTTTAAATGGTTTTATGAATGTTTATCTGTTTTAGATGTATTTAAATGGTTTTAATGGTTTAAATGGTTTTAGATGTATTTAAATGGTATGAATATGGATATGTGTGTTTGATGTGTTGGTATGTTTTGTGGAAGAGCACCTCATTTCGTTGCTCTCTTTTTGTTGAGAACAATGACAATAAATTTATCTATCTGCTTCTGCAGGCATCTCTAACAGCAGCAGAAGTCCCTGCAAGAGTCCTCATTGGCCTCCAGAGGGGTGAGATGTGGGCAGACTGAGAGAGAGACTATATAACCCCGGCAGGGAAGAAAGGGGAGGGGAACTGCTGTGCTTCCTCCCCACCCACTGATGGCAGCAGCCCACCCGCTCAGCTTACCATGGGAAGTTTTACTGCCCCCCTTGGAAGCCAGGCAGGCAGCCTTCAGAGACATTTCGGAGCACACCAAGTTGCTCTGATCGGCTCTCAGGCTTCCTTCTGGCTGCCGTAAACTGCCCTTGGGGTTCGTGTGTGTTTTGGGGAGGGGAGGCCAGGCCCAGAAACAGCCAGCACACCCATCAGCACTGGGGGGCTTCTCCAATGCAGAGATTTGCAGCAGCAGAAGCTTGGGGAGGGGGCTACGTCCACCTGCCAGTGCCCAACCAGCAAAGAGGCCAGCGGCTGGCAAAAGGGAAGAGGTGCACTCTGTAACGTCCCTGTGCCAGGCGAGGGCACCAGCTGAAGACAGAACCCCTGCCGAGCTGGCAGCATCGCCAGGCAGCCCCCCCAGTGAGGGCAGGAGCTCTGGTCCCGGCAAGGCCTGCAGAGGCTCCCCCTCCCAGAAAGGGGATTTCGCAGCCCTTTGAGCTGAGCCAGTGAAGGGGGCAGACCTGCAGAGAAGAGGGGCTCCATCACTCCAGGAAACAGAAAGCGAAGACACCTGGAAGGGCTTTCCTGGCCACGCCCCTGAGCTGACTTGTGCCTCTGTTTGTGCAGCCAGTCAGAGCCAGGAGGGGTCCTGTGAAGCGGCACTTGCAGTGGCACACAGGAGCACAGCCAGCCGCAGCAGCTTCTTTCCTGCTTATGCCCTCCCCTTCTCCAAAGCTTGCTTCAGCATCCCGCCTCCCCCCCACCTCCAGTTCCATCTGCTCACCTGAGCGATCCGCGAGGGGCTGCCGGGGGCCCTCTCCTGCTCCAGGTGCTCCAAGACCCTCTGGTGCCAACACTGCCAGGTGCACAGGCCGTGCCAGGCTCCGGGGGGCACCAAAGAGTCCTGCAGGGGAACAGCTGGCAAGCTGGTGCCTTCACAGCCTGGGGATGAGGAGCAGAGATTTTGCACTGGGGGGAGGAGGCTTTGGCACTGCAGAGATGCCCCCAGGAACCTCCAGCCCACCCCAGGAAGAGCAGGTCCCCCAACCTGCCCGGGTGCAATGCAGCAGAAGACCTGGCAGAGCTCCCCACCCCCTCGCTGTTGCTTCTTCGGGCTCTCTGCTCCAGACAGGCAGCCAGACAAAGGCAGGTCTTCTTACCTGCTAAGCTCAGTGGCCTGGGTGAAAACCCACAGTCTGTGCTCTCTCTCTCTCACACACACACAAGACACAAGGGAAGAGGCCTGGTCCCTGCCTTCAGGGCAGAAAGAAGCCAGAGAGAGCAAAAAGTGGGCTGCAAAGCAAGCCCAAAAGCAGGATGGAGTGGGGCTGAGGGGCCACGCAGAAGAGCGCCCCACGGAGGACATGCAGACCAGGACTGGCAGCAGAGCCTCCTCGCTGGATAGAGGCCCAGCAGAAAGCAGGAGGGCAGACAGCAGAGCTGGGCTGCACGTCAAGGAGATCGCAGGATGATCAGGAAGCGGGAGGGAGTTCCCACCACGTGGGAGCGGTCCATTCTGGGATCACAGGGTTTCCCACGTGTGACCCGGTTGAGATCCTGCCAGCAGCCCTGTGAGCCAGCCCAGTATCATGGCCCACGGCGTTCTCACGAGCTCTGGAGGGAGCTCCTGGAATGCAGGCCCTTCTCCGGGCTCCAGGCATCAAGAGAAAGCGCAATCCAGGAAGAGAAGCGGCAAGAGCCTCTCTCTCTCTCTCTCTCTCTCTCTCTCTCTCTCGTAGCCAACAGTGAACTTGAACAGCGCCCCCCCCCGCCTCCAGCGAGGAACACACACTTCCTCCCCACCAGCCCAGCACCCTCCGACCTCCTCTATGGCTGCCGGCTGCCACTCATTCCAGAAGGGTCCCACAGAGGGTTGACCTCTAACCAGATTCTTGACCTCCCCCGCCCAACCCCAGGCCTCTGGTCAGATTCCAAAGTCCTTGGCCCGCATCTCTCTAGACCTAGGCCACTGGCAACGCTCACCTGCCGCTTCCCAGATGCCCACGCCGGCCTCCATTCTGCAGTCCGGCTCCTGAGCAGTTGTGGGGGACACCCAGGCTGGAAGAAAGAACCCAGGACACCTTGACGCTCGCCGCCTGGGCCAGGTTTTCTTCTTTGGAAGACACCCGCCAGCTTCCCTCCTCCAGCACACGTGGCCCCCTGAGCCCCGCTACACCTTCCCCCTGCATGCAGGAGCCTCGAGGGGTGCTGTGGCGGCTCAGAGGTGCTCCTTCCCCCCTCAAGTGCTTCCCTGTAAGAGTCCTCCTCTGCCCTGCTCCAGCGCTGGGGCTGCAGCCACTCAGCAAGGCACGGAGGCCCCAGCAGACTCAGAGAAGGCACAGAAATGCAAAGCAAGGCCTGGCCCATTCTGAGCAGCCTCAACTGCTGCCATGTGTTCTGCACAAGCTGCCTCTTCCCCTGGCCAGGTGGGGCTTGCCCAAAGGTGCCCAAGCCCTGTAGGGTCCAGAAAGCAGGCAGGCAGGCCGCCATCAGCCTCCCAGCCTGCCTTGGAGGGCTTCTGCAGGGTCCCCAGCTATGCCTTGGAGGAGGCAAGAGGCCCAGGCACTGCTGGGGGCTTTCAGGGCAGCCTCACACAGAACCAGCTTTCTGGAAGGCTTTAAAGAAGATGGGGGGAATGGATGTTTTGTACACCAGACAGTTAACAAACGAGAGGCATGGAGCAGAGGTCTCTCAAAGGCTGCTGGCGAAAGGGAAGCCGCCACTCTCTGAAGCCCAGGGCCAGGGGGCAGCCGTGGGGGAAGGCCCGGACCTCCAGGCCCAAGGGGAGATGCTAGTCCTCCTGGGCCCCGGTCTCTCTAGCCTTCTGAGAGCAACTTCCATGACTGCCCCAGGAGCCTGCTCAGCCCCCAGCCGCCTCCTGGCCTGGCTCCAAACACCTCCAGCACCTGGGAAAGGTGCCCCGTCCTGCCCCTCCCCATTAGGCCCAGGGACTGCTCTCGGCACTCTGCCTCCCCCCGTCAGTCAGTTGCAGCCCTACAAGCTCTTCTGTGCACCTGGCACGGGCGGCTCCTTCCTCCTGGCAAACAAGGCCAACCCGCCCGCCTGCCCGGAGGGCCTGGGGCACTGCAGAGACATGCCTTCCCTCCCACTTGGCTCCAGAAGGTGTTACTTTGCCTCCAGCACCGACTCACCTCTAGGACAGAAAGGGCAGCATGGGATGGGAGGGCTGCAGAAGTGCTGGCGCTTGGGGGCTGAGGAGGACAAGATAGAGACACCCCACGCCCCAAACCAGGACAGATTTCTAGAAAGAAATCTGCTTTCAAAACTGTGATGTTGGAAGGGGGGGGGGATGCAACATGCTCTCCTCCTCAGTCCAGTCTTCCCAGTTACAGAATGGGCATGGCCCCTCCCTCAAGGAGAGCCCTGGAAGCAAGAGGGAGGTGGCTGGAGGAGGGGCAGCAGCAGCAAGGGTGGGGAGAGAACTTGCTCCTGGGATCCTCCCCCCCCCACCTTCAGGCAGGCAGACAGGAGCCTCCTGGGCACTTGTTAGCAGCCCTCAAAGTGACCCCTTCCAAGGCCTCAGGTCTAAGACGCAAAACATTGTCCTCTTCTCTCCCCACCCCACCCCCCAGGCCAAGAATTCCCCACCCCTGCCCCAGCAGCAAAGAGGGCATCTTTTCTGTGCAGCAAGACCACTGCAGCCCCTCCCCCATGTCCCGGCATGACCGGGCAGCAGGTGGACTGTGGTCTCCACTCCCCCTTCGTCATCTCCCCCAGTTGCCAGTCTGTAGGCCACCAACTCCCCGAGGATAATGTCAGAATGAAACCTGAGTCCAGCCCGGAATCCTGAAGACCCACAAAGTTGCATTCTGGGTATAACAAGCTTTGGTGTGCATGTGCACACTTCAAAGAAACTTGTGTCCAGAATTAAACTTTGTGGGTCATTCGGATGCCCTGGACTCACACCTTCCTCTGCAGTTTAGCAAAGCTAAGTGCCATCTGGGTTCACAAAAAAGAGACACACACACACTGGGCGGGGGATACACTTGTGGGAAGCAGTGTGCGTGAACAAGATCTTGGGGTAAGGGTGGGCCATAAGTTAAATATGAGCAGCCAGTGTGATGCAGCAGCAAAAAAGGCTACTGTGATCTTGGGATGTATCAACAGAGGCATATCAGTCAAACTGCAAGATGTCCTAGTTCTGCCATACACTGCATTGGTCAGGCCGCACTGGTCAGTCTTGAGTGCAGTTCTGGAGGCCTCACTTCAAGAAGGTGGACAGAATGGAGTGGGTGCAGAGGAGAGAGTCCAGGATGACCAAGAAGCCCCAGGAGGAAAGGCAGAGGGACTTGGGAATGTTTAGTCTGGAGAACGGGAGTGTCAAGCATTGTTTAACCTCTCTTTTATTGTATGAAAACAACCAATATATTATAGACCTGTTACTAACTCTAAATTAAACCTGGGCACATCAAAGTAGAAATGTAGAGGCAGAGCTTTCGCGCCTCGCTTTCACTAGCAAATGCAGGAATTTGCTCTTTGAAGATAACGCCTCCAGGGACAGTTTCCCAGGCTAGTCCTGGGCCCGGGAAGAATAACCACAGGGGAGATAAGGAAGTTACTGTGTGAACTTTCAGTGAATAGAGGCTTGTTTAGAATGTGTAGCAATGTTTAGAGAACCTTTGATGTGCCATATTTAAGCATGCATTCTACCGTTACTTTGTATCAGTTGCAATACCCCTTTCAGTAGAGCCACATGGATTATCAATAAACCATACTTTGTTTCAATTCAAGGACTGGTTCTGTTGAAAATTGCATGCTTGACAAGGAGGGGGTTTTTTTTGTGGGGGGGGGGGGACAGGATTGGTCTCTTGAAGGATTTGAAAGGCTGCCACAAAACGTTGTGAAAGCAACGTCACCCCAGAGTCGGAAAGGCCTGGTGCTTGCACAGGGGAGGGCAGGGAGCTGTCCTGTGGGCAGCAAAGGAAAGGACTCGCAAGAAGGGGTTTAAATTAAGGTGGGAAGGTAGCAGCTGGATATTAGGAAAAACTTTTTGAGAGTCACGAGTTGTTCAGCAGTGGAATCGGTTCCCTGGGGAGGTGGGGAGCACCCCCTCCCCGGCACTCTTGAAGCAGCGGCTGGACCAACCCTAGTCAGGGATACTCTAGGCCAGGGGTCCCCAACTCCCGGGCTGTGGACCAGTACCGGTCCGGGGCCTCTTAGCAACCAGGCCATGAGTTGTATCATTATTGCACTATATATTACAATGTAGTAATAGAAATGAAGTGCACAGCTGTATCATCCCAAAACCACCCCCCTCCCTTCTGGCCTGTGGAAAAACTGTCTTCCACAAAACCGGTCCCTGGTGCCAAAAAGGTTGGGGGCCACTGTGATCCCACACTGAGCAGGGGGTTGGACTAGATGGCCTGTGTGGCCCCTTCCAGTTCAATTCTTCTAGACCCACATGGCTGCCCACCAGAATGGATCCTGATGACAGTGCTGTGGAGGATGCGTGGAGTGCCCCGTGTCTGGGGAAGGGAGTGCATAACTCCTCACAATAGGGAATGGGCACCCCATTTCAGACAGGGGGAGCACTGGCCACACGGCAGAATCCTGCCAACCCCCCCATCTGTTCTCTCCTCCCTGAGGGGAGGGGGCTCCAGTCATGGCATGGGGGGCAGTGGGTCACCTGAGCGCTTCGGGCAAGAATCTCAGTGGAGAAAGAAGCAGCTCAGAGCCACCATTCACTGTGACTCACTCACGCACCAGATGGCAGGAAGGCGAGGAGCCTGGAGACAGGAACACACAGCAGCTGGCTGCTGGCCAGCGACCCCCCCCTTGGAGCACAGCCCCCCAGACCGTTCCTTTGCTGCCCCAACCAAGCGCCCCCTGCGAGGCCCTCCTCTCTGCTGAGCAGCCAGTCCTGCAGGAGGGCCAGGGGTGGCAAGATGGCCTCTGGCTGCTGCCCCTCCCCCTCACACCCACGCATGGCCTGGCCCGGCCCAGGGGTCCAGAGGGCCTTTTAGCTGTCCCTTTCCACAGAAGCCCCCTCCCCAAGAAAGCAGCTGCTTCACCTGCCACCTTCTCTCTCTCTCTCTCTCACACAGCTGGGAATCAACTCAGGGCAGGAGGCAGCCCTGCACCCAGTCCCCCCTGCCATGGGACAGGCTCCTTGGCAGGTGCAATCTGAATCGGGGAGGGGGGAGGGAGCAGGTCTGCCCTGCTGCCCCTCCAGAACCCCTGTGGCTCGAGCCAAACAAAGGACACAAGAGAACTGCCCCCTTAAATTGGAGGCAACCAGTAAGAAGTTCCCAGGCAGGCAGGGTTGCCAACAAGTCTGGAGAAAGATGCCCTCTTCCTTCCATAGAGGCTCATGAGCAGGCGAACCACATCCCATCAAGCCTCCATTAAAGGGACACTTTTCCCTCCAGGCAGTTGGCAACCCTATTGAGAGCAGCACTTATAGGGCTGCCAGATGAGCCACGGCTGAATTCAAGCCCCAAAACAAGGCATTGTTCTGACTTTCAGACCACACAGAGGTTGGGGGCCCTTATTGAAGAGGAGAGGGTGGGCAGAGGTCCAAGGAGCCAGAAGGCCCCACCCCGCTTCATCCAGGAGCCCGTTTCTCTTTCCCCCTGCACCCTCCGGGTCGCCGCTTGCCTCACCTGTTTCCAGCCCCTCTCTCCACCCCAGCAGCCCACTCCTGCTTACCTGTCTGGCTGCCTCCTCCTCCTCCTCCGCGTTCCCACAGCCAGGGCGAGGTCGCACATGACACACTCCACTCCACGGAGGTGTGAAACTGCAGGTGAGTCACCCAGATCTTTGCCTCCCAGCCCGTCAGGCCAGCCTCCCAAAACAGGAGCCACGTGGGAGAGGGAGGCGTGTGGCTGACTCATCCCACCAAAACAACGGGATGTGTGGATTCAGCTGCCGTTTCTCTTGGCTTTGTCCCTGGGTGTTTTGCCCTGACTAAGCCCCCCCCCCACCCCTGAAAGGAAAGGGAAGGTCCCCTGTGCAAGCACCAGTCCTTTCCGACTCTGCGGTGAAGTTGCTTTCACAGTGTTTTCACGGCAGACTTTTTACGGGGTGGTTTGCCACTGCCTTCCCCAGTCCTCTACGCTTTCCCCCCAGCAAGGTGGGGACTCCTTTGACCGACCTCGGAAGGATGGAAGGCTGAGTCTACCTTGGGCCGGCTACCTGAACCCAATTTCTGCCGGGATCGAACTCAGGTTGTGAGCAGAGAGTTCAGAACACATTGGGCCAGGTGCTGATGCCCTGGTGCTCACAGACCTAAGCAAAGATTCAACATTCCACTTTTCAGGGAAACGGCACAGAGAGAGTCAGTGGGCAATTCTCTGGAATCAGGGGTGTGTGGGGGGGGCGGGAAGGGTGCACCACGGCCAGCTTTCAGCCACTCCCTGACCTGCAGGCAGCCTCCCAAGAAAGGAGCAGTCATTACCCCTTGGGGTGGGAGGCACTTCTGCCTTCCTCAGTTTCTCACCTCCTCCCAGACAGTGCAAGCCAGGAGTCTGCAAGGAAGATTGAAGGGCCAGCCAGGAGGGGGGGGCATTGGTTGTGGAGGGAATGGGCTGATGGCAGCAGTGCCCCTGGAGGGCAAGAGAGCAGGGCCAGACTCCACAAGAGTGATGAACAGAAGGGAAGCCATGTTGGATCAGGCCAGTGGCCCCTCCAGTCCAACACTCTGTGTCACATAAGAACAGAAGAGAAGCCCTGTTGGATCAGGCCAGTGGCCCCTCCAGTCCAACACTCTGTGTCACATAAGAACAGAAGAGAAGCCCTGTTGGATCAGGCCAGTGGCCCATCCAGTCCAACACTCTGTTTCACATAAGAACATAAGAGAAGCCAGGTTGGATCAGGCCAATGGCCCCTCCAGTCCAACACTCTGTATCACTTAAGAACAGACGAGAAGCCCTGTTGGATAAGGCCAATGGCCCCTCCAGTCCAACACTCTGTTTCACATAAGAACATAAGAGAAGCCCTGTTGGATCAGGCCAATGGCCCATCCAGACCAACACTCTGTGTCACTTAAGCACAGACGAGAAGCCCTGTTGGATCAGGCCAATGGCCCATCCAGTCCAACACTGTGTCACTGGCCCATCCAGTCCAACACTCTGTGTCACATAAGAACAGAAGAGAAGCCCTGTTGGATCAGGCCAGTGGGCCATCCAGTCCAACACTTTGTGTCACATAAGAGAAGCCCTGTTGGATCAGGCCAATCCCCATCCAGTCCAACACTGTGTCACACAGGGGCCAGAAAACCCAGGTGCTATCAGGAGGCCCATTAGTGGGGCGAGGACACAAGAAGCCCTCCCACTGTGCCCCCCAGGCACCCAGAATACAGAGCACCCCTGCCCTAGACAGAGTCCCATCAATACCCTCTGCTCCAGATGTCCATCAGTGGCTTTGAGGCACAGGGTATTGCTGGAGCTCTCTGTCTGGGGCAGGGGTGCTCTGTATTCTAGGTGCCTGGGGGTCTTCCAGGGTTAGGCAGCCTTGGGCTGGGCTCCTGCCACAGAGACACGCTGGGCAGGGCAGGGCCAGAACCAACTGAGCCTGACCCTTAGCTGGGGGCTCATTCCCTTTGGGGTGATGGCCCCAGAGAAACACCCTCCCTCTCCCCCCCCTCCCCTGGAGCCCCCACAGGCCAGCTCGCTTTGCAGACCCCTCAAGACTTCCGAGAGCGCAGCAGCCAAGTCGCTGGCAGTGGTCTGCAGAGCAGCTGGCCCGAAAGCACCACTGAAGCCCCAGGAGAGAGCAGGCTTCCTCCTCTGCCTGACAGCAAGGCTCATTCTGTGAACTGGGCAGGGCTTCGTTCTTACAGCCCCAAGAAAGAGCCAATTGCTTCCTGGGGGTCAGGCAGCCGTTTTTCTTCAGGCCGGGGACCCTGGAGAGTTTTGCCCTCTTCTGGGCATGGAGCGGGGGGTCACTGGGGGTGGGGTGGCCTCGATGACCCCGGAGGTCCCTTCCAGCTCGCTGTGCTCCATCCCGCCCCTCCCCTCTAGCTCAGAGGCCGGGGCTGCAGGAGGGGTTGGAGGAGGGGGGCGCCCCGGGGCAAGAGGGCAGGGAAGGGCAAGGGGTTCCTCACCCAGGGGGGCTGGAGGCCCGCAAGTCCCCAGGGCCCCGTCGTCCGGCGGCTGCAGCCCCTCGGCCATGCCGGAGCGATGGAGGATCCGCGGCCCCCGTGGCAGGCAGGCAGGCAGGCCGAGCAGTCAAGCCCTCGTCGGGGGGCGGCGGCGGCAACTCCGGGCTTCACCCGCCAGGGCCCCGACTGGCACAGACCGCCCCCCCCCCGGCAGGTTGGCAGCTGGACGAGCAGGACGCGATGCCCCCCCCCCCCGCCGAAGGACAAGTGCGGCCCGCCTCCCCCTCCCGAGGTGACCCCCCGCCCGCCCTTTGTTCTCCGCCCGCTCCCGGGCTGGGCAGCCCCGCCACCCCCGAGGGAGAGAGGACGCCCCGCACCCCCGACGCCCTCTGCTCCACCCTCCCTGCCTGCCCTCCTGCCGCGGGGCTGGGCCGCCGCCTCCTCGTCCTCCCGGAGCGCGAGGGGGGGGCGGCGCCGGAGTCACGCTCCGCGGGCCCTTTAAGAGCCGGAGCAGGCCGGGAGTTGTAGGAAGGAGGCGGAGGCGTGGCTTAGGGGAGGAGAGGCGTGGTTTATTGGAGGAGTGGTTTATTGGGGGCGGCGGCGTCCCTCGTGGTCTGGCAACGGATCAGCTCGGCGTAGAGGCCGCCCCGGCTCAGCAGCTCCGCGTGGCTCCCCGCCTGCGGGGGGGGGGGGAGGAGGAGAGGCGGCGTCAGCTGCCCGCTCCTTCGAGGCTGGGGCTGCCCCCCCCGCCCAGGCCCGCCCCCTCGAGGCTGGGGCTGCCCCCCCCCGCCCAGGCCCGCCCCCTCGAGGCTGGGGCTGCCCCCCTCCGCCAGGCCCGCCCCCTCGAGGCTGGGGCTGCCCCCCCCGCCAGGCCCGCCCCCTCGAGGCTGGGGCTCCCCCCCCTCGCCCAGGCCCGCCCCCTCGAGGCTGGGGCTCCCCCCCCTCCGCCAGGGCCGCCCCCTCGAGGCTGGGGCTGCCCCCCCGCCAGGCCCGCCCCCTCGAGGCTGGGGCTCCCCCCCTCGCCCAGGCCCGCCTCCTCGAGGCTGGGTCCACCCCCCCTCCGCCAGGCCCGCCCCCTCGAGACTGGAGCTCCCCCCCCCCGCCCCCTGTCCCCGGCTCACCTCGGCCACGCGGCCCTGGGCCAGCACCACGATGAGGTCCGCGCCCTGCACGGTGCTCAGGCGGTGGGCGATGAGGAGGACGGTGCGGCCGGCCCCTGCCCGCTCCAGCGCCTCCTGCACCAGCCGCTCCGCCTCCGCGTCCAGCGCGCTCGTCGCCTCGTCCAGCACCAGCACCGCCGGCTCCTTCAGCAGCGCCCGAGCAATCGCCACCCGCTGCTTCTGCCCGCCCGACAGCGTCACCCCGCGCTCCCCTGCAACGGGCACCGAGCTCAGAACACCCCTCCGGTTCTCCCGCCCCAGCTCGGGGGTCCCTCGCCAGAAGACCCCTCCCCTCCCACCGCTCCGGTAACAGCAGGGAGGGCTCTGCTCCGTCACACACGTGGTGTTGGGGCAGTGCTCCAAAAAGAAAATAAAATGGCCCTTTCCCAGCAGAAAGTCAGCAAGTGGCGACCCCCCCTTTTTTGTCTCTGCAGAGACTGTGACCTTATCAGATGACAAGCCTTTGGGGGGGGGGGGAGGCGGCCTGCAGAGATATGGCCGGAGCTTACAGAGCCTCCCATGGGTCAGAAAGCCTTCCTCCCCAAATGCCTGCTCTCAGAATCCCCGTGCTGGGACACCTCCTCCCCCACAAGCCCCGCCCATCTCACTGACCCACCACGGTGTTGTACCCCTCAGGAAAGCTGCGGATAAAGCAGTCAGCATTGGCCAGGCAAGCAGCAGCGTAGACTTCAGCATCCGATGCACTCGGCTTGCCAAAGCGGATATTCTCCATGATGGAGGTGCTGAAGAGCACTGGCTCCTGGGGGGGGGGCAGAAGGAGGGAGGCCTCAGAACCAGGACGGAGCTCCAGTCCCAGGGACAAGGGGGCACTTGCACCTTCCCCACCTCCTCCCGGGGAGAACAGGCAGTCCTCGGGCCACACATCACCTCCCGCAACAGCTGCCCTGCGATGCCAGGTCTAAGGAGCACAGAGACGAGGGACGCAGTCACCTCTCGCACCTCAAGGCCGAGGTGTCCTGCCCTCCTGCCAGCTCCGGCGGCCCAGAGTCTGAAGCTGCTGCTCCTACACAGACTTTTCCCAAGTGCTTTCCTGTCAGGCGCTCCAAGTTGTGAATATTCCCAGCTCCTTCAAAGCCATCGAGACCAGTCTCCGTCATGCCCTTTCCCAGTGGAAAGTCCCTTCGTTTAACTCCAGGTGGGCCCAGGAGCTGCTTACTTCAGTCTGCTTTGGCAGCTGCGCCCCCCTCCCCTCCCCTCCCCGCCGGGAGAGTCCAGATTCCTCACCTGGTTGATGAAGCCGATGACCTCGCCCCGCAGCCAGGAAGGGTCCAGAGTGCTGATGTCCTGCCCGTCCAGGGAGATGGTGCCCGCTGTGGGCTCATAGAACCGCTCCAGGAGCGCAGCCACTGTGGACTTCCCTGCGGCAGAGAAAGAGTCTGACACGGGGGTCCCGAGGGAGGAGTGGCCGGGCTGAAAGGAGCCTGGGATCCAGTGGGATTCTGCCGGCAGCCCGACCAGGAGCTTCAGTGTAAGCACATTCCGGCTCCCCCAGAGGGAGGGCTCCAGTTCCCACCCACTTTTCTCCAAAGGTGTGATGGGCTGGCAGGAGGAGGGGGGGAGCTTTGCTGCTCTTTCCAGCAGTTCTTGGGATAAAAGAGGCCCAGGTGCCTTTCAGCTTCACAAAACACACCCAGTGTGCGCATGTGCAGGGGTGGGGGATGAGACCGCAAACGCTTTGCAGTACTCTAGCAGGAGTGACAAACGTGGTCCAGGGGCTGATTCAGGCAACTGAGCAACTGGCTGTTATCTGCTTCCTTCTCCCTCCCTCTTGCTTCCTTCTGCAGAACAGCTTGCTTTGCAAGGCTTGCTCAATCGCACAGGAGCTACAGAGCAAAACCTCTATTTTTTCCATTGGCTGAGGCTCCTCCCTTGGGAAGGAAGGGAAGGCAGAGCTTGTTTTTCCAGGTTCTCTCAATTGCACAGCAGAGCTACTGAGCCAAGCCTCTCTTCCTTCTATTGGCTGAGGCTCCTCCCCTTCCCAGTCCCCTGGGGAAGGAAGGAAAGAGCCAGAGCTCCCTTTGCCCAGTTCCCCGGATCCCATGGGAGAAATACAAAGAAAGCACCTTTAAAACCTACAAGTGCTAATGTTTTAAGTTTTTAAAAAGTATATATTGAATTGTGTTTGCACGTGTCCTTTATAAAGTTTAAATCTTCAATAGGTCCACACATGGCCCGGCCGAACAAGGTCTCATTTATGTCAGATCTGGCCTTCATAACGAATGAGTTTGACCCCCTGCTCTAGAGCATCAAAGAGACCTCAAAGGCGGCCTTAGAGCCATCTAAGCTGTGTTAACAGCCCCCCCCTCCCAAACTCAGCCATCTGAACCACACCCCATTTGCTGTTGCCTTTGCCAGGCTGGGGCCGGGGCTTACCTCCTCCAGATTCTCCCACGATGGCCACCGTCTTGTTGGGGGGGACGGAGAGGCAGAAGTCTCGCAGCACCTGGTATCCCGGCCGAGTTGGGTAACTGGCATTGGGGAAAGGATATGGGGGGGGGGGAAGCTGGATGCTTGTTGGATGGGAAGCAGAGCAGTGAGCCATGTGTAGGAAGGCCTCTGAGGATCCTGCCCACAGGGAGGGCATAAAGGGACCGGCCATGCATTTGGCATCCTGGGCAACTCTGCTGGTGGGTGAGACCTCCAAAGCGGGGGAAGCGAAGGGGAAACGCAGAGAGCTCCCAGCTCTAGGCCCTCCCATCCTCACTAAGCAGAAGCAACATAATTGGATACGGAAACAAATGCAGGTTTCTTTTTAAGGCCTCGTGCACCTTTTAGGCTCTTCCTGCCCTGGGCATGCAACTGGCTGGGGGGGGGAGGGGGGCAGTGATCCTTGTGCCCCTGCTGGGGCGGGGGGGAGTGGGCGGCATCTCACCTGAAGCAGACGTCTTGGAACTGAATGTGCCCCTGCAGGGAGTTGCGTGCCAGCCTCTGCCCTCCACACAAGGGGGTCTGTGGCATCAGAGTCATGTATTCAAAGACACGGGCCCCAGCACTCATTCCCCGCACCACCTGGAGGGAGTGGATGGCCACACTTGAGGGAGGGAGGGAGAGGCTCGAGACACACCTGAGCCCCTTTCTTTCCTCCAGAGAAGGAAACATGCCCCTCCACGTCCAGGCTGCAGAGAACACTTCCTCCCACTGCACACCAAGTCCAGTTAATAAATCAGTTTGGTGTCGTGCTGAAGTGCAGGACTCTTATCTGGGAGAACTGGGTTTGATTCCCCACTCCTCCACTTGCACCTGCTGGAATGGCCTTGGGTCAGCCAGAGCTCTGGAAGAGAGCCAGTTGGGTGTAGTGATGAAGTGTGCAGACTCTTATCTGGGAGAACCGGGTTTGATTCCCCACTCCTCCACTTGCAGCTGCTGGAATGGCCTTGGGTCAGCCCTAGCTCTAATAAAGAGCCAGTTGGGTGTAGTAGTGAAGTGTGTGGACTCTTATCTGGGAGAACTGGGTTTGATCTCCCCACTCCTCACTTGCACCTCCTGGAATGGCTATAGCTCTCTAAGAGCTGTCTTTGAAAGGACAGCTTCTGGGAGAGCTCTCTCAGCCCCACCCACTTCACAGGGTGTCTGTTGTGGGGAGGGGAGAAGGAGTTTTTTAAGCTGCTTTAAGATTCCTTTGGGTAGCGAAGGGCGGGGTATAAATCCAATCTCCTCTTCTTACCCCCCCTCTTCCCAGTGGGGACCCCAAAGCAGCAGCTGGCCTCCTCTCCTTTTAATCCTCACAACGACCCAGTGAGGGAGGCTAGGCTGAAAAAACGTGACCGGCTCCAGGTCACCAAGTACGCTTTCATGGCACGAGTTGGAATTCAGACCTCAGTCGCCCTGATACTACTTTGATGCTCTTAACCACCGTGCCACACTCAAGCCTTCTGCTCCCCTAGGAAGGAAGAGGGGTGTCTGCATGCTCACCCCTCCCCTGGGCCCACTTACCTGCCCAAACAGAACGGACATGTTGGCCAAGGACCTGCAGGAAGAGAAGCAAAGGGCCTTGAAGGGGGCACCGGGGCTCTGGGGCCTCTCCTGCGCAGGAGGTGCTCGCTGCAGCCTTACCTCTGCACTGTCTGCGTGGAAACCAGGAAGGACATCAGATCTCCGGGGCTCAGCTCTTCCCCAGCCATGAGGGAGCCCCCCACAAACAGAGTGCCCAGCACGATACCTAGGAAGGGGGGGGGGTGGAGAGAAGGCAGCTGTGTCAGAGAAACAGTGCCAGGAATGGGAGGACTGGGGGGATGAAGCAGCTCAGCTGGAGAAACACTGGAACATTTCAGCCCTGACAGGCGGGCCTGGAAGTGGTCTCCCTCACCCAAAGGGAGGGGGGAGAATCCCCGAATAAGCTGCCTCCCTCCCGCCCACTCCGATGCTACAGCTGCTCTCCGAAGGCTGGGGCAAAGTCAAGGGGCTCAGGGCTCCTCGGGCGATGGGGGGGCAGAGGAGGGGCTCAGCAGCCCAGCTCCAACCAGGGATGCCTCTGACCCTCACCCGCCACAGCCAGGAGGGGAGGGGAGAAGGCACAGCTGGTCGGGAGGGCTCTCAGGGCCCAGAGAGGAACAGGCCCTCCCTCCCGGCCCCTGGGGCTTCTCTGCACAACGGCCTCAGGCCTCACCGCAGCCAGCCAGGCACTTCAGGCCCTCGGGAAGAGCCGTCACTGCAGGGCTGGGGTGCAGCAGCCACTCTGGGCAGGGGAGCGGAGCCCCAAGTCACGGGGGGGGGGGAGCAGCAGAGCTCTGCTTCCACTCACAGTTCAGTGCCAAATTGGAGAGCCCCTGAAAGGCCGCGATGCCCACGCCCAGGTTCATGTTGAGGCAGCCGGAGTGATCCACCTCAGCGGAGTACTGCCTGTGACGGGAGAAGCGGGAGAGCTGATTGGTGGCCATTTTGGGAACATCACAGTGAGCAGGGAAAGGATGGGGCTGTGAGCTGCCCCCAAGCAAGCCAGACACAGGCAGAGCCGGAGCGGTGGATGGTGCACAAGCCGGGCCTCTGAAAACCCGGGCAGTGGGGCTCTAGGCGGCCAACCGAGAGCAAGTGGAGGAGCAGGGGAGGCCCACCCCCACTCACAGAGGGTCTCTGGAAATGTGCTCCAAGGCGTGTTTGGAGGGCGCCTCAGTGGTTCCCCTGGGAGCACAAGGCCAGCCAGTCGAGTCACAGTGAAGGCAGCAGCCCCACTGATGGAAAGTGAATCTCACGGACATGCGACATGCCATGGGGACACATGCGCAGCCCTTCACCCCAACTCTAATGCCACCACCAGCTGCCTTCTGCCTCCTAAAAGCAGCAGCGGGGAGAGTGTGTAGCCCAGTGACCCTAGACCCCCAGCCCTGAGGGGGAAGTGCTGAGAAGCCTCCTCCGCCATACTCACTGCATCTCTCTGTCCTCCATGGCAAAGGCGCGCACCGTCCGGACGTTGTTCAGGGCCTCATCTGCCACTGCTGTGGCCTTGGCCACCTGCGCCCAACGGAGGCAAGGGAGAATCACAGCAGGGCCAGCAGAGGGCCTCTGGCTAGGGGTCACCCCAGCCCCGATGCCTCCCAGGGCTCCTAGCAGACCCTGCCTCAGCTCAGCATCACCCCCTCCTCAGCCACAGGCAAGCCGCAGAAAAGCCAGCCTGAACACCACCCCCCTATAATTCTTGGAAACTCCCCTGCAGGCTGGAAAGTCACTCTGGAATTTCAGTTTCCCTGCAGCACCTTCCCGGGGCACACCCAGAAGCCAGCATCTTGGAGAAATTCCAGCCCTGAGTCTGAGGAGGTGACCTTGTCTGTGCACTGTGACGGGGGGGGGGGGGTGCTGAGCAGGTCAGGCAATGTCACAAAGGGGAGCGGGGCCTGCAAGGCCCTTCCACAAGTCTGGCAAACGTTAGTCCGGGGAGCACAAGTGGGTGCCGCATTCCTGGCCTCTCCTACCTGCTCTTGAGCCTCGCGGGAAAGCTTGCGCAGAAAGGAGCCAATGAGCGTCCCGGCCCCCACCAGCGTGGGCATCACCAGCACCAGCAGCCCGGTCAGCTTGGGCGAGATCCAGTAGAGAGACATTAAACAGCCAGCAGTCTGGGTGGTGCTGCGCAGGCCCTGCAGGGTGCAGCGGGGGGGAGAGACTCAGCAAGGCCCTCCTCCCTCCACCTTCCCCCTGAGGAGCCCAGCCTCCATCTTGCCGGCTCCTCCCTTCCGCCCACCTGAGAGATGACCATCTTGAAGGAGGACTTGAACTCCTGGATGTCCGAGGTCAGGCGATGCACCAGCTGCCCTGTCCGGTTGGCATCAAAGAACGCCACGTCCTGCCTGTGGGGCAGGACAAGGGGGAGGGTCAGTCAGGCCCTCTTCGACTGCGCCAGGGCTGCAGCTGGAGCGGATGGCAAGCAGAATGTACACGTCTCCCCCCCCCCCCGCCACACCCAGCAGTGAGTTTCCAGGCATCTCTCAAGCCCCACCCCCCACCGCACTTACAGCAGCCCCTGGTCCTGCCAATCACACGTGGCACAAGAGAGCCGCCCCAAGCATTCTGTTGCCCCCCTTTACCTGATCAAGGAGCTGAAAAGCTCCTTGCGCATATTATTGGCCACATTCTCTCCGATGCGCGAAAGCAGCACGATGTAGCCAAAGGTCAACGCCCCCTGGGGAAGTTGCGAGAAGAGACACCAGGTCAGTTGGACATCCCACCTCTGGAGGAGACCCTCTCCCCGCCAGGAAAAAGGCAGCTTTGCCCCCAGCCCTCCACAAAAGGCCTCCCCGTCCCCAGTGGGTACCCACCTGGAGGGCATAGATGCTCAGCAAGCGCATGGCAGGGCGTTGCACCAAACGCAGGTAATTTCCCAGATCCGTGTAGCGGGCCACCACGTTGACCACATCACCCAGCACCAATGGGATCTGCACATTGAGGAGCGCCACTCCGAGGGCCAGCTGAAGGGAGGAAAGGGCTCAGGAGGGTGGGTGACACGGGGGGCCCCTGGAATGCCCTCCCCTTCTCCCTGGCAGGCTGTCTCTCCTTCTTCCTGCCCCGAACCCCCGTGCAGGGCTGCGAGGCTCTGGGGTGGGTCAGCAGGAACCTCTGGCCCCTCTGGGCAGGAGCCTCACCAGGACTGCTGCAGTCAGCGCCAGCAGCTGCGGCCTCAGGAACTTCCAGAAGGTGGCCCAGTCAAAGGGAGGCAGTTTCTCTGCAACCGGGGAGACGCACGCCAGCGGCACATCGCCGTCCACCTGCTGGCACAAGGCCCGGCTGCGGAAAGTAGCCCCCACGCCAGCCAGTAAGACGGCAGCCCGGCCCAGGGGGAAGAGGGCATGTGCAAAGAGCAGCGGCACGGCTGGAGGCGGCCTGGCCAGCCGCTCAGGAGCCCGGAGAAGGTTGGAGAATCTGGCATGGCTGCCGGAGGACCTGCAAGCGGAGGAAGAGCCGCCATGATGCCAGCGCAGCCTTGCCCAGCTGCAGGTTGCAGTGCCCTAGAGCACCCCCAGACAAGGAGGCCAAGGCCTTCCCTCGTGCCGCCTCCTCGCACAGGCAGTGAGGGGCCGACCAGCATCCCTGCCAGCTCCCTCATCCTCCTTAGGGACCCATCAGTCCAACAAGCCACTCTGTCTCAGGAGAGAGAACAAGAAAACGCCTTCAGCCCTGGGGACCAGCCCTCGAGAAAAGAGGAGGCAGGGGTCCAGGGTGGCTGCTCTGAATGCCCAGCTGGAGGGGAGGGGCACGCTAGCCTCCCCCCAACACAACAATTCCCCACAGAGTGCTTGGCCTCAGCCAGAGGACCCATCTCAAGGAGAAGCTGACCCCCAATCCCCACCCTTCTTTCTTCTCAAAAGCCACAGGCCAGGGCCACCGAACACATGTGCATTGGGAAAGGCTGGAGGGAACAGGGGCAGGTGTGTTCTGTCAGTCAGTCAGTCACATTTTATTTGTATCCCGCCCTCCCCGACCAAGCGGCTCAGGGCGGCTAACAGCAAAAAACTCAATATACATTATACAATAAATAGCATTTAAATACAGTTAATTAAAATCCATAAAATTCTAAAAACATTAGTACATTTAGTGCTATTCCGCTGGCAAGTTTACTTGGCAGTTTAGTAGTTTCAGCTGGTGAAGGCCGTTCGGAACAAGATGGTTTTGCAGGCCCTGCGGAACTGTTCTGGTCACAACAGTGAGACAACAGGATCGATGTACTAAAAGGAATGACAGGATCACCCTTTGGAAACAATGGGATAGGCTGGAAGTCCCATTGGAAATAATGGGAGACAGGAATGCCAATTGACTTGCATGATCTTCATTGAAAAACATTACAGCACAAGAAAAGTTGCACGGAAAATGTGGAATGGAGTTTTCATTACGCTCTCTGGGCCCAGCTCTCTGGCTGTATAGGGCTTTACAGGTAAGTACCAGCACCATGAACCAGATCCAGTACTCAATAAGTAGCCAGTGCAGTTCACACAGCACAGGATGGATCCGTGCCTGTACAGGCGACAATGTCAACATCCATGCAGCAGCGTTCTGCACCAGCTGGAGTTTCTGGAGCAGGATCAAGGGCAACCCCATGCAGAGAGTTACAATATAGCCTGGAAATTACTGCCACTTGGGTCGCTGTGGCCAGGTGATGGAGGTGAGATATGGGACCAACTGTCTGACCCGTCTCAGATGGAAAAAGGCAGATCTGGCAGTGGTGGCAACCTGGCCCATCAGAGGCATCCAGGAGTTCCCCCAATTTCTTCACCCCTGACTTGGGCACCAATGGAGCCCCGTCAAAGGATGGGAACCTGACCTCTGATCCCAACCCCCCATAGCCTAGGACCTCCGTCTTTGATGGATTCAGTTTCAGCAACCATCCAGCCAGTTTGCAATGCCCTACTCAGTTCCTTCGGGACTGAATCCGGGCAGCCGTCCATCAGTAGACGGAGCTGGCTGATGGCCACATATTGGTTACACCCCAGCCCATATCTCCGGATAATCTGGACAAGGGGGCAAATATAGATTTTACATAACATTGGGGAAAGAATCTGCTCCCTGCGGCACGCCACACTGGTCCCCTTTTCTGGATTGCTTTTCTTGCGGGAATTTTGGTTCAACCGCGCAGAATATCCTCGTCTGGCATTAACTTGTTTTTAATTTGATTTTGCGCTGTTTGTACTTTTGGTTCATTTGGATGTTTACTGGTGACTAGCCGTCTTTGGTTGAATCATAATTTTGAGTCTTATTTTGACTATGATCCTGAATTGAAACAAATGTGTGTGTGTAGAAAGTTTTCATGACTTTGTTGTATTTGCAACTCGTACTTTACTGTTGTAAACGACTTCAATGTGATAGTAAATTTCATGGAATACGAAGACATAGACAATATCGTTTCCACCGTGATTCTTTATTGGTTAGCCAGTCTTTAACACACTGTGGCCTCTAGTCTTTGTGGACTTCCGGGGTTCTCATTCCACTCTGGGGCCTGTCATTCAAATCCCAGATCACTCCTGCTACTTCCAGGGACTGTCCTTTCAGTCCCTGAACACTTTCGCTTCCCCTAGGGGCTGTCGTTCCAGCCCCCAAATGCTTCTGCAACTCCCAGGGACTGTCATTCCAGCGCCAGAGTAGTGTGCCTGGCCCCGGAGAGCTTAATGAGAACTCCGATCTGCATTTTCTTTGCAACTCTTCTTGTGCTGTGATGTATTCCAATGCAAGTCTATGGGCATTCCTGGCTCCCATGATTTCCAACGGGCAAGCCTGTCATTCCATTCAGTACATCCCCTGTGTAGGCAATCCCCAGCTGCCTGGCACCAGCCTCCCCTCCCCGTTTCCCAGGTGCCAGAGCCCCTGCTTGGCCAGCAGCCCAGCACAGCCCCTCCTCTCCTCAGGCAGGACAGCAGGGGCATTCCTCCTCCTCCTCCTTCCACCCAGAAGGGGCTTCACCTGCAGCAGGCAGCTTCCTTCCCCCAACCGGCAAGGGGCACAAATAGGCTTCCCAATCCCCAGGTCCCAGAGAGGGATCCCCCAGTTTTACAGGCTTCCCCCCCCCCCCAGCCAGCTGGCTGGTGGGGGAAGCCCCGCCCCCAGAGCCATCATGCACCTCCATGAATGATTCCCGTAGGGAATGATGGGGAATTGATCCGCAGTATCGGGGGCTCTGGGGGGCTGTTTTTTGAGATAGAGGCACCAAATTTTCAGTATAGCATCTAGTGCCTCTCCCCAAAATACCTCCCTAGTTTCAAAAAGATTGGACCAGGGTGTCCAATCCTATGAGCCCCAAAAGAAGGTGCCCCTATCCTTCATTATTTTCTATAGAAGGAAGGCATTTAAAAATTTGTGCAGTCCCTTTAAATGTGATAGCCAGAACTCCCTTGGAGTTCAATTATGCTTGTCACACCCTTGTCTCGGCTCCGCCCCCAATGTCTCCTGGTTCCACCCCCAAAGACTCCTGGCTCCACCCCCAAAGTCCCCAGATATTTCTTAAATTGGACTTGGCAACCCTAGGCACAAACTACACTTCCCAGAGCGCTCCACGCGGTTGACGGGCTCCAGGCCCCTCGCAGCGCCCCGCATGGACTACAGCGACCATGATGCTCCGCGCGGGAGGGGGGTCGGAAGAAGCCCTTCCCGTCCTGCCCCGCGCGGACGCTGGTTACCTGGCAACCAAAAAGGCCCGCGCAGGCCTGCCCTTGGCCGCCGGCGTGGCGAAGAGGGCCGGCCTCAGGAGTAGCAGCCGCGCCAGCATGGCGAAAGGAGCGGGAGGCCGGCAGCGGCAGCAGGACGGTTCAGGCCGCAGCGCGCGCCGCCATATTGGCCCGTCAGCGGCCCCACAATGCCCAGCGCGGGCGGCGGAGGCCACGTGACCGGGTCCCCAGGCAGATGTGCGCAGCTGCGGCAGACGCGCGTCCTCGTGGCCCCCGCGGGATCGCGCCCGCTGCACAGTCACCCGCTGCAAGGCGAAGCGGCGTTCCCCGGGATGCTGGGGCCTAGGACCCCCCCGTGCAGCCGCGTCGTGGCGCGCTCGGGCTGAGTGCTGCAGGCGGGAGGCCTCTCTGCAGGGCTCTTGCACGACTGCTGGCCATGAGCCCGCGCCAGCCCCTTGCGCCGCGCCGGGAAAGAGCCCCTGCGATGGCGACATGAGCGGCTGCCCAGAAGACCGGCTGCAGCACATTCCTTCCTTCCTTCCTTCCTTCCCACAGCCGGGAAGAGGCTCAGCGTCTCCGCCTCCCGCTAGGTGCGTGGGGCCGCAAGGCTTGCGAGGCTGTCGCCCCAGATGCTTCTCTTTCGCGGGGGCCGCCAAGTCTGCTGGCCGTTTGCTGCCTGCTCGTCTGCCTTGCTGTTTCCGTGGCTCCTGGTCTCATTCCCCTTCCGGCTGCTTCCCTGGGAAGCCTGCCTGTTGCTCTCTGCCTCCCAGCCAGAGACGGAGTGTGTTACAGGAGGGGAGGTTTCCGTTGAATGCTGGAAGAAGAGTCCCCTTTGACAGTGGAAGCAGTTTCGGGGGGGGGGGGGGCAGCCATGTCAGTCTGCGGGAGAAGAGGGAAATTCGCCTCCAGGAGCACCTTCGAGACTGACTGGGTTCTTGGGGTGGGGGCTCCCCAGCTTGTGTCTGATGAGGGGAGCTGTGACTCCCCAGGAATCTTGTTGGCCCCTCAGGGATGGGATGGAGGGAGCTCTCCCTTCATGTGGAGGCTGTGCTGCCTTTTGTTTGGACTGGTGTCCTTGAGGCATCCCTGTGATGAACGAGGGGAGTTGGGCTAGATGCCATCTCAGGTCCTTCTTCCTTTGGAAGACCGTGATTCTGAGACAGTTTTGCACGTGGAGGTTTGCTTGCCAGGGACAGGCTGGGGGCAAGAAGGCTCATGTAGTTCTCCCTCCCACCCCCGGTTCCTTCCTCTCCAGGCTCCATTGCAGGCCTGACCAGGGGGCTCCAGCTTCCTTGCTCTTCAGGCCAGGGGCGGGTGCTGGTGATGGGCTGGCTTTCCTGGGCTGCGGGACACCCCTGCATCTTGCTTGGTCTGGGAGGGAAGGTGGGGATTTGAAAGGGCAGTCCCAGATGTAGGATTCGGAGGGTTTAAGGTGTGGGGCAGGGGTGGGTGGAAGGAAGGAAGGAAGAGCGGAGAGGAGTTCCCGAGTTCAGCTGGTTCCGAACGTGATGTCTGCTTGCTAGTCTTTTCTGGAGACCCTGTTGTGGCCAGCGTTCCCAGGGGGCTGAGTCACTCCCCAAGCTGGCATTCTGGCAGCCAGGATCCCTCACCTCTTTCCTGGGCAGCAGGGTTTGAGCAAGCCCTTTGTGTTTGGGGAGGGCACAGGACGTGAGTGTTTCTCCCCTGAATCATTGCAGGGCAGTAGGGCTCAGCAGTGATGCAGTGGCTGCTTCCTTGAGATTCGCCCAATTGGTGCTCCGCCCACTGCCTGTCATGTTTACCCGTCCCGGCCTGTTTATGAACTTGCTGCCCAAGGTATTTTTAGCTTGCCGGGTGACTCTTCCTCTGTGTGTGTGGAGGGGGGAGACATATGAGGACACTGGATCGAGGTGAGCAGGAGGTACACAGGTAGATCTGGAGGCAGAGGTGGGGATTCTGCCTGGCACACACCTCTGCTGGCAGCAAGGGGTCTTGCCGTTTGGCAAGGGAAAGCAAGGCCTGTGCTTGATGCCTTCCATTGCTGGGCTGCTGAGGTGTCCCTTTTTTCTCTGCTCAGCCTCATGGGGGGAGAGCTTTGAGGGCCCCTGGCACTGGCTTTTTGCTCTAGGGTGCCTCCACTCCCCACAGGGTGTCTTCTCCCCCCCTGTGTTGGCTCATCTGATGTGTGGGGCAGCCGGCTCCTCATCTCCCCCCTCCCTCTATACAGGCTGGAGGGAAGAGGTTGGTGCTTGTGGCGCTTCTCTCCTCTTGCCTTGGGAGGCCAGGCTGGGCTCCTCTTGAGCCGGACTCCTGGCAGGGGCTCTGCAGCTGTCCTGGAGAAGCGACTAAGAGGCCGACTGAAGAAGGCAGGAAGCGCAGGGCTGTGCTGGGTTCCCTCCAATCTCTGAGCGGGGAGGAGAAGACGGAGCCACAGCACAGGTGGAGCCACAGGGCAGGGAGTGTTGGTGCCTGCTACTCTGAGCCAGGCCTGCCCGAGAACCAGGACTGCCAGACTGCGGGTGATGGTGGTGGTGCAGCTGTCTGGGGAGGGGGGCCTTAAAGGGAGGGTGGTGCTGAAATTGCTCTGCTTCTGCCTTCCCTCCTGGCCAGGTCTGTGTGGGGAGCGGCAGCCCAGTGGCGTCACCCATGGCGGTCAGCCAGGAGCATTATGGGGACTACCATCGCCTGCCGGACTTCGCGGAGGATTCTCCCCCCGAGGAGGAGGAGCAGCTGTTGGTGCACGTCACCGAGGGCCTGAAGGGTACCCGGCAGGGGGCAGTGGGGCCTTGGAGTGGGGAGGGGGGGACGCCAGAGGGATCATGGCCAAACTGCCCTTTTTCTTCCTTCCCAGATTCCTGGCATCACATCAAGAATCTAGATAACTTCTTCACCAAAATATCCTTTGTGGCAGGGGCCGGAAGGAGTGCTGCAACGGCTCTCCAGCAGCCTCCCGCAAAGTCTCCGCTCAGCCCTGTTGAGAGGCTGTCCCTAGAGGCCCAGCGGGGGGCGGACTGGGATGCCTCGGAGGGACAAGCGAGCAGCTTTCTGCCTTCCCCTCCCCAGGAGGCCTTGGGCTGCCAGCTGGGGCTTTCGAAGGCTGAGCAGGCTCCCCCGTTAGTCTTCTGTGGGGGGGAGGTGGGATACAGGAGAGCCTGGCAGGGGTGACTGGGGCAGTTGCTGCGCTTTTCCTTGACTGCCTCTGCACATCTACCACTTCCACCAGAAGAATGGCTTTGCCTGCATGATGCTCTCTGATGTCTTTGAGCTGGTGTAAGGAGCCAGAGCTTGGACCACAAGCCCTTTCCCCACACGGAGGGGCTGGAGAGACATGGGGGCCCCAGTCCTGGTCAAGAGGCCAGGAGGAGGACAAGACTTGGTCCCATATCCCCCCCCCCCGAGGGCTGCGGCCTGCCCTTGTGTGCGGTGGGCCAGGAAAAGAGCCCAGGTCCAGCGTGGGAGGGGGGCCGGGGGCAGGGCAAGGCAGGCCTCTGAGCCCAGGCTGCTCCTTTCCCAGGCAGTTCCTGTTTGTTGTCACCTTCACCACCTTCCTGTTTTGCTGCGTGGAGTACGATGTGCTATTTGCCAACCGGCCTGTCAATCACACGCAGCCAGGAGGTGGCTTTACAGACCGAGGGAAGGTGACGCTGGCGGATGCCATCCTGCCCACACCGCAGTGTGCTGAGAGGTGAGCAAAGAGGCTGGGATGCAGGAACCATCTTCAGGCACGGTGGGGCCTCCCAGCTTCTCCCCCCTTCGAGGAGGGGAGGGTCTGGCTTCCATTTCACTCTCGTCTGGGAGCACTCCTCCTCCACGGGAAGCTGGCTGGGTGACCTTGGGCCAGTTGCAAGTTCTGTCAGAGTGCTGGGCCTGTTGTGGGGAGGGGAAAGGAAGGCCACTCCAAGACTCCCTGGGGTAGAAAAATAAAAGCCAATTCTTCTTCTCTTGATATCTGATTCTGAATGTGGAACTGGCGGAGTCGGCTGCTGTGGACTCACCCCCGGTCTGCCTCCTCGGTCAGTGGCTGAGTTGCCCTGAGGGGGGCTAAGCAGTGCTATTGGGGCGACTGCGGCCAGTGCTGATGTGCGGAGGGGGAGGGAGAAGGTGTGGCCAGCCAGATGCCTCCAGTGGGGGCAGGCAAGGAAGGTCACCCCCTCCCTGTAGCTGGTCTCAGCTGGGGTATCCTTTTCTTCAAAAGAAAAGCTGGTTTAGCAGGAGAGTGGCTGTGTGTGACGGGAGACGCCAGCCTTGGAGCTGGCCTTAATGCCACCGGCCCTGCCCCAGTCGCATGACCCACCAGGTCCCGGGCTGGCCTGGCTGACGCTGCCTCTTTCTCCCCCCCCCCCCCCCACCTTCTCTCGGCTGCAGGATCCGGGGCAGCGGCTGGATCATCTTCCTGCTGGTGATGGCTGCCACCTTCTGGCTCTACCGCTTGGGGAAGGTGCTCTGCAGCCTCCTGGGCTACTGGGAGATCCGGGCCTTTTACACCAAGGCCCTCCGGATCCCCTCGGTGAGTGCAGGGAGGAGGGCAGCGCCTGAACAGCCGTGGCCTGGAGGGTGGGTGGGGCTCTGGGTGCCCTCTCTTTGCAGCAGGTGCACCCCCTCTGCCTTGCTTGGGTGATGCTGGTTCCTGGGGGCTTTAAAAGTCTTATTGGTATTGGTTTACCATCCTCTTATTTATTTGTTTATTTATTTACTTTCCATTTATATCCCGCCCATTCCAAACGGACTCAGGGTGGCTAACAATCATATAAAAGCCAGCATCTCAACTTCAAATATAAAACGGGGAGGGATGGTGGCTCAGTGGTAGAGCATCTGCTTGGGAAGCAGAAGGTCCCAGGTTCAATTCCTGGCATCTCCAAAAAAGGGTCCAGGCAAAGTGGCGTGGAAAACCTCAGCTGGAGACCCTGGGGAGCCATGAATGGGGCTGTGGCTCAGTGGCAGAGCATCTGCTTGGGAAGCAGAAGGTCCCAGGTTCAATCCCCAGCATCTCCAACTAAAAAGGGTCCAGGCAAATAGGTGTGAAAAACCTCAGCTGGAGACCCTGGAGAGCGGCTGCCAGTCTGAGTAGACAAGATTGACTTTGATGGACCAAAGGTCTGATTCAGTATAAGGCAGCTTCATATGTTCAAAACAATAAGACAGTTTTAAATTACAATTTAAAACAAAGTATTGGTGCTATACAGAGTTTACAATTTATCTGTCGGTGGTCCTTCTGGTGGAGTTGCTCAGTAGCACAAAAGCGGCAGCCTTCTCCCCTAGTTCTTAGAGGCCTGTTTAAAAAGTTCTGTTTTATAAACTCTGTGGAATTGGGAGAGATCCTGCAGAGCTCTTATGGCCTCAGGGAGCGCATTCCACAGCATTGGTGTTGCCACTGAGAAGGCCCTGGCCCGTGTAATGCCCAGTCTGCCCTCCCTTGGTCCGGGGATGGACAATAGATTTTTAGTTCCTGAACGCAGTGCTCTCCGGGGAACCTATGGGGAAAGGCGGTCCCTTAGATAGACAAGTCCTTGGCTGTATAGGGTTTTAAAGGTCAATACCAGCTTGAAACGGACTTGGAACACAATAGGCAGCCTTTCTTTCAGCACTGGTTGAATGTGCTCCCATCTCGGGAGTCCCATTAACAACCATGCTGCAGCATTCTGTGCTAGCTGTAGTCTCCGACTCAGAGTCAAGGGCCGCTCTTGACCTTTGGGGCCGAAATTAGTGGCACCCCATCAAAACCCTCTGCAGCAGGTTGTTTGCACAGGAATCCTCTCTAGACATCTCATGGTCACAGATGGCTGTGGGGGCTGCTTGGGCAGAGGGGCCGTGGCTCAGTGGTAGAGTCTTTGCTGAGCCTGCAGTGGTCCCTGGTTCAACCCACAGCAGCATCTGCAGTCAAAAGTTGATGGGGAAGAGACCCTGGCCAGGGAGCTGCTGCCAGTCGACTCAGACGGAGCTGACCCGGAAGGGCCGAGGCAGGGTCTGATTCCGTGGCAGGCACCCCTTGCAGCAGTGGGGTGGGCTGCGTGGCCTTCGTTGTGGTCATGCGGAGAGTGCGGGGATGTTGTGGGAGGGCCGAGAGGCAGCTGGGAGAGCAGGGCTCAGCTGAGGGGGAAGGAAAGCAGCACCTTTGCCCGCTCTCCCCTGGGGCACGGAGACTCAGTTGTGCGGGTGGGCGCTGGGCTGGAGGCCTCACCCTTGGTGGTTCCATGCAGGGAGAGTTGTGCAACCGCAGCTGGCAGGAAGTGCAGGCGCGCCTGATCTCGCTGCAGCGGGAGCAGCAGATGTGCGTCCACAAGCGGGAGCTGACGGAGCTGGACATCCACCACCGCATCCTGCGCTTCCAGAACTACCTCGTGGCCATGGTGAACAAGTCGCTGCTGCCCGTCCGCTTCCGCCTGCCCCTGCTGGGGGAGGTGGTCTTCCTGACCAAGGGCCTGAAGTACAACCTGGAGCTGCTCTTCTTCTGGGGGCCGGGCTCCCTCTTCCAGAGCAAGTGGAGCCTGCAGCCCCAGTACAAGCGCTCGGGGACCCGCCTGCAGCTGGCCCGGCGCCTGGGGCGTGGCATGCTGCTGCTGGGGCTGGCCAACCTGCTGCTCTGCCCCTTCATCCTGGTGTGGCAGGTGCTCTACGCCTTCTTCAGCTACACGGAGGTGCTCAAGCGGGAGCCGGGCAGCCTGGGGGCCCGCCGCTGGTCGCTCTACGGCCGCCTCTACCTGCGCCACTTCAATGAGCTGGACCACGAGCTGCACGCCCGCCTGAGCCGCGGCTACAAGCCGGCCTCCAAGTACATGAACTCCTTCACCAGCCCCCTGCTCACCGTGCTGGCCAAGAACATCGGCTTCTTCGCCGGCTCCATCCTGGCCGTGCTCATCGCCCTCACCGTCTACGACGAGGACGTCCTCACCGTGCAGCACATCCTGACCACCATCACCCTCCTGGGCCTGGTCGTCACTGTCGCCAGGTGAGCCCCGCCACCCTCCCTGCCCAGCTTCCTTGCGCTGTGGGAGTGATCTGGCTTGGCCTGCACCCCACACACCCGGAGACTCCTCCCAGGAGGCAAGTCTCGCTGTCCGGCCTTGGCTGTCTGCACTTCAGAAGGTTCCTCCACCTCAGACTCCCCGGCAGGCCTGGCTCTGGATCTCTTGCAGACAGGAGGCGGCCACGGGGCGGGGCTTTAAAGCTAGGCTGAGAGGGGCCCAGCTGGGAGGAAAGGCCCCTTCTCCAGCCTGGCTTGGCTAAATGGAGCACTCTGCTTCCAGGCACTTCTCTCCATGTTCTGTGAGTGTGGCCTCACTAGTTGGGGGGCTGGATCCCCTCAGCCGCTTTTGCTGCCTCATGAGCTCCCCATGCTGGAGATGGGCTCTTGCTTTCACTTCCCCATCAGGACATTTGTCCCCACTCCTTACCTTTCATAGATTCATAGAATTGGAAGGGACCTCCAGGGTCATCTAGTCCAACCCCCTGCACAATGCAGGAAATTCACAAATCTCTCCCCCCCCCCCCCCAGTAACCCCTGCTGCAAGCACAGGAGATGGCAAAAAAAAACCCTTCAGGATTTATGGGGAAGCTGGCATTGAGAAATGTTGCTAGCTGACCCCAAAGTGGCAAACAACATTTCCCTGGGCAAATGAGAAGGGGTCACAAGATCTAAGCACTGATGCAATTCTCCCTGCTCTCCTTCTCACGAACTGCCAGACTTCCCAGAATCAGTCTTGCTGTCAGATGCCCATCTGGCCTGTTTTCATAAAAACCTCCACAGAAGGAGAGCCCACCACCTCCTGAGGAAGCCTGTTCCACTGAGGAACCGCTCTAACAGTCAGGAAGTTCTTCCTAATGTCAGTAATGTCCTTCCTAACCTCTCACTTGTCTCCTCTCCAGGCTAGCTCCTTCAGTTGTTTCTCATAGGACTTGGTCTCCAGATCCCTCACTGACTCTGGTTCAGTGTATTTATTTATTTTATTTATTTATTGATGGGATTTATATCCCACCCATCCCACCAAGCCAGGGATATAACATAAAATGGTTCATGGTGTAGTGGTTAGGGAGCCAGTTTGGTGTAGTGGTTAAGTGTGTGGACTATCTGGGAGAACTGGGTTTGATTCTCTACTCCTCCACTTGCAGCTGCTGGAATGGCCTTGGGTCATCCATAGCTCTTGCAGAGGTGGTTGTTCTTGAAAGGGCAGCTGCTGTGAGAGCTCTCTCAGCCCCACCTACCTCACAGGGTGTCTGTTGACGGGGAGGAAGGGAAAGGAGACTGTGACTGCTCTGAGACTCTGAGATTCAGAGTGAAGAGCAAGATTGAAATCCGATATATTTTTAATCATCATCATCTTCTAACGATTAAGTGTAGTGGTTAAGTGCACAAAAAGGATGTGGTGGGGAGGTACTTGTGTAGTTCCTGGATTGTGCAGGGGGTTGGACTTTGGAGGTCCCATCCATGATTCTGTGATTTTTATCTGAGAGAACTGGGTTTATTCCGCACTCCTCCACATGCCCCTGCTGGAGTGACCTTGGCACCACATTTTAAGAAAGATATAGACAAGCTGGAAGGGGTCCAGAGGAGGGCGACGAAGATAGTGCGGGGTGTGGGGTCCAAGTCTTACGAGGAAAGGTTGAAGGAGCTGGGGATGTTTATCCTGGAGAGGAGGCGGCTGAGAGGTGATAGAATCACCGTCTTCAAGTACTTGAAGGGCTGTCCTATAGATGAACATATGAACATATGAAGCTGCCTTATACTGAGTCAGACCCTTGGTCCATCAAAGTCAGTATTGTCTTCTCAGACTGGCAGTGGCTCTCCAGGATCTCAAGCTGAGGTTTTTCACACCTGTTTGCCTGGACCCTTTTTTGGAGATGCCAGGGATTGAACCTGGGACCCTCTGCTTCCCAAGCAGATGCTCTACCACTGAGCCACCGTCCCTCCCCTGATGATGATGGTGTGGAATTGTTTTCTGTGGCCCCAGAAGGTAGGACCAGAACCAGTGGGTCGAAATTAAATTAAAAGAGGGACTTCCTGGATTTGGAGAATGCTGAGCTGACCTGCCTCTCTAAGGGGGGCAGACTGGAGCTTCTGTTCGGGGTAGTAAAGGGCAGATTTTTGCCTTCTGCCTACTTTTCTCAGTGAGAAATTAGTCCAAGATATGCACAGGAAACTTTGAGGTGATTTACCTTGGCTAAAAGGAAGTCCCGGGCGGGGGGGCTCCTTTGAGACTTTGAGGGATCCCCGGAGAAGAGTTACACATTCATCATCTACAGAAGCTTGCAGAGTCATTTACTTGACATAAGCTTAACAAGATCCTAATCTTCTTTGAGACTGCTAAACATCTGATGCTGTATGAGACCAGTGTTGATCTGAATAACCTTAGAAAAAGGTACTGATTGTTATCTACCATTCCGGGACTATTTTAAAGCAAACAAAATAATATTAGAAGGTGGGAAAGAGAAAGTTTGAAAGCTTGGAAGAAGAAGAGGAGAAGGGGTGAATTTTGGACTTTGTTAAATTAAGGACAGTGTTAAAAATTGGAAAGGAATTTATTGTTTTGTCTACCTGCGGTCGTGGAGTGAAAGCACCATCGTCAGAGATCTGCAGTTTCTACAGTCAACACAGGAAATATGTCAAGTATCGTGAGACTTTGTTACCAGTGAGAACGTGACTTAGGGCAAGCAAAGCAGGAAGTAACTTGAAGAAGTGGACCTACTCTAGGATTGTATTACCATAGAAAAACATCAGTGGCCATTATTGGGAGGCTAAATTTTTAAAAAATTAATATCTGAGCCTGGGAAGGTCGGAGGACGGCGAAATTAGGCTCATTTGAAAGGGCAACTTCTAATCTATCAAACCTGATAGTTGAACTTTATTTTGGTGATATCAAATTTTTCGCTGTTTTTTTAATGTCAGAGTCAAAGGTAACCCGTGCAAGGGCCGCCTCATTGGAGAAGATGCAAGGTCAGTTGGAAGCAATGGAAGCTAGGATGATGAAAGGGGTGGAAAAGATGATAAATGCTTGCAAAAAAAAAACTTTAAAAAGATATTGAGGACTTTAAAAAAAATGGAAGAGCTTAGAAATGAAACAGTGGTGGTGTCAAAAAAAGTGCAGGAGGTAGAAGGAAAAGTTAAACTCCAGGATTCCACCTTATTAAAAATGCAAGAAAAAAATAACAATCCATGACTGTAAATTGATGGAGACACAAAGACGTCTGAGAGGAGTACCTGAAGAAGAAGGGACAGACTTAAAAAAAACATGTAATAAAAATAATTGCTGATTTCTTGGAGGAAGATCCTGAAGGGACTAGAAATATGTATGATTATATGTATAGAGGGAATTCATCATATGCCAAGAAAAATAACTTACCAAGAGATGTGGTTATAAGATATATGACAAAAGAAATGGTGGGGAAAATCTTGAAAAGACATTGATAGTGGGAGGAAGCAGAGTAAGAATAATGAAAGAATTGCCAAGACAAGTGATAAATGACAGGAGAACATATAAGAAATTAACAGAAAAACTATGTGACAATGGAATGAGGTATAGATGGATAATACCTGAAGGTTTGAGCTTTTAGCTACAAGGAAGAAGGATTACAATTACAAATACACAGGAGCTGCGTAAATTTTATGAAGAAAATAAAGAATTTGCACCATGATGGATTATAAATTATTATCTTGGAATGTAAATGGACTAAATTCACCACAAAAAAGAAAGGCAATATTTCATTGGATTAAAAAACAAAACTGTAATATAATTTGCTTACAAGAAGTTCATATTAAACAAAAGGATTATAAATTTTTATGGAATAAACAGTTGGGACTGGAATTTTTTTCATTGGCTGAACAGAAGAAAAGGGGTGTGATTTTTTATATTAAACAAGAATTGGACCCAAAAATAATATTTAAAGATAAAGATGGGAGATTTGTGACAGTAGAAGTAATAATAAATGCGAAAAAAACCTTATTATTGGGACTGTATGCACTAAATGGTGCAAAAGATGTTTTTTTAAAAGACATTATAAAACAACTTGATGAAGTGACATACAACCAGGTCATGATTATGGGAGACTTTAATGGAACAATTCAGAATACATTGGACAGATCTGGGAAAAAAAATAATAACGAAGGAAAATTGCCAAAATCCTTCTTTGAACTGGTTAAACAAGAAAACTTGGAAGACTTATGGAGAAAATTTAATCCTGAAGTACGAGATTATACATTTTTTTCAGCAAGACATAATACTTTTTCCAGAATTGACATGTTATGGGGTACAAAGGACTTAGGCCTTATAACTAAAAAAATAGAGATCTTACCGAAGATAGGTGCAGATCATAACCCAATATTATGGATTACAAAATTGTCTAAAAAAGTGAGAAGATGGCGATTAAATAAAGATTTACTACAAAATCAAGAATTGGTGACATCTCTAGAAAATGAAACTAAAGCTTTCTTCCAAATAAATGATAAAGATTATATAGAATTTCAGATGGTGTGGGATGCTTATAAAGCCGTAATGAGAGGAATATTTATTACATTAAACAATGACAAAAGGGCAAAAGAAAAACAGATGTTGGACATTCAAAATGAAATAAAGAAAAAAGAAGGGGAATTGAGGAAAAGGCCAGGGAAAAAGAAAATTATAAGGGAGATTACAATACTACAAGTACAAATGAGACATTTGTTAAATAAGGAATTGGAATGGAATTTGATAAAATTACAACAGAAGTCCTTTGAGGGAGCGAAGAAACCTGGAAAGTATTGGCCTGGCAACTGAAGAAAAAGAGAGGAAGTAAAATTATTAATAAAATTGTGGTTGATGGAAGAGAGATGGTAGATCAAGAAGGAATAAAGAGAATTTTTCAAGTACTATGCTAAATTATTTAAAGGTGTTAAAGTAAAGAAGGAACGGATGGAAGCGTATTTTCAGAAGATTAAAATAGCACCCTTAACTGAATATATGAAAAAAAAAATTGAATGATCCAGTTGAAAAAATAGAAATCGAAGCAGCAATTAATGCAGTGAAAATTGGGAAAGCACCTGGGCCAGATGGATATACGGCAAAAAAATTTAAAATTTTTAAAGAAGAATTAGTACTGAAACTTCAAAAATTGATGAATATGATAGGAATAGAAGGGAAAATACCAAATACATGGAAGGAAGATGTAATTTCTTTGATTCCTAAGGAAGATAGAGATGTCACGAATGTAAAGAACTATAGACCAATTTCATTATTAAATAATGACTATAAGATATATATAAGAATTTTGGCAGAACAACAAATATTTGATAAATTTCATAAAGGAAGACCAAGCGGGATTTCTCCCTAAAAGGCAAATAAGAGACAATATTAGAACTGTTGTAAATATTGTAGAATATTATGAAAGACATCCAGAGAAGGAAGTTGCATTATTGTTTGCGGATGCAGAGAAAGCTTTTGACAATTTGAACTGGGACTTTATGTTTGCAGTAATGGAGAAAATAGAGTTGGGGGAAAACTTTATGTATGATAAAGGCAATATATACTGAACAACGTGCAAGGTTATGTATAAATGCAGATCTTACAGATGAAATGATAATCAGCAAAGGTACAAGACAAGGTTGTCCGCTTTCACCTTTGTTGTTTATAATGACTCTTGAAATGTTATTGATGCAAATACAAGATGATAAAGAAATAGAAGGGTTGAGAGTTAAAGGGTTTATTTACAAATACAGAGCATTTGCAGATGATATAATGTTTATAAATGAAAATCCTACACAAGTAACACCTTTGTTGTTAGCTAAAATACAAGAATATGGAGAACTGGCGGGATTTTATGCTACTAAAGAAAAATCAAAATTTTTATGTAAAAATATGCAAGTAAATAAAAGGAGTTGCAGAGACTAACAGGATGTGAAGTTACATCTAAAGTAAAATATTTGGGTGTGGAAATAACAATGAAGAATATTGACCTGTTCAAAAATAACTATGAAAAGCTATGGCGTAAAATGGATGAAGATATGATAAAATGGAATAAGCTTGTCATTGCTTGGAAGAATAGCTGCAATTAAGATGAATATTTTGCCGAGAATAATGTATTTGTTTCAAACTATTCCGATTGTGAAAGACAGTAAACAATTTAACAAATGATAATGAAAAATTAATTTCAAAAACTTACAAGTTACTTTTAAAATAGTCTACAGAAGATGAAGTAGTGAAATCTCAAATGATTAAATGGGCAATAAATGTAAATAAAGAAATACAGATGGATACATGGGAATATTTATGGAAGAACTCTATGAAACTTTCAACATGTCAGAGTATTAAAGAGAACTGTTTTAAAATGATGTATAGATGGTATATGACTCCTAAAAAATTGGCAACGATAAATAACAAGATGCCAGACAGATGTTGGAAATGCAAAAAACATGAAGGTTCTTTCTATCATATGTGGTGGACTTGTGAAAGAGCGAAACAGTATTGGCAGATGATCCAACAAGAAATTTCTAAGATCTTGGGATATGAATTAAGGAAAGCTGCAGAGACTTTTCTGTTAGGATTACAAATGGAAAAATTTCCAAAAGAGGATAGAACTATAGTTTGGTACTTGCTTTCAGCTGCTAGGATACTATATGCGCAGTTATGGAAGCAAGAAAAAATACCAGAAAAATGGGATTGGATTGTAAAAGTTATGACATGGAGTGCGATGGACAAATGAACAAGAACTTTAAGATACTATAATTTAGAAGATTTCAAAAGGGAGTGGGTGGATAAAGTTATTAAGAAAACTTATAATTATATAATGCAGATGAAATTGGAGGATGAAGTTGTTAAAGATGTGATGCTGAAGTGGTCCAAGAACTTGACGGAAAATATTGATTTGGAAACATGGTCTCGCTTTTGGAAATTGAATTATAAAATCATTAAGCCGTATAATTTTAGAGAAATTTTTTTAAAGTTATTTCATAGATGGCACATTACCCCTGTTCAATTAAATAAGATTAAGGTATCTACTTCCCCAAACTGTTGGAAATGCGGGACAAAGATTGGTTCATTCTTCCACCTATGGTGGACTTGCAAATGGGCAAAGAAATTTTGGGTTAAAGTTTATGAGATGCTGAAAGCGATGTTAAATATAAACTGGCAGTTTAAACCCGCAATTATGTTATTGTCCTTAGTAAGGAAGGAGGTCCCACAGGAGGATGAATATGTGACAATATATGTTTTAACAGCAGCTAGAATTGTTTATGCCAGGCATTGGAAACAAAAAGAAACTCCTGAATTAGAGGAGGTGGTAGATAAAACACTGCAAGCCGCAGAGATGGATATTTTATCGAACATGTTAAAAGGGATCCCCAAAGTTGAAGCAATTAAAAAATGGGAAAAGTTTTATAGTTGGTTAAAAAAAGGTGCAAGGTAAAAGACAATTAAAGGTAAAAAGAAATGTTAGTGTTACCATTTATAAAGAAAAAATGTCGTTAAGATGGATGTTCGATTATGGTTTGACACCACGTTCTACCCCATTTGGGTAATTTGGGGATAGGTTATATCTTAGAGGACAATATTGTTTATGTGGAAGACAAACCTATCTGTATGCGAAATGTTAGAGTTATACCGCTTTGTAAATTATTTTTGGTGTTGAAATAAACTTTTGATTTATTTAAAAAAAAAAGGGAGTGGAAAAAATTTAGAAGTTACGTAGAAGACGAGTGGAAAGTAAAAGGACTTTGGACAATTTTTGATAATGATTAAACTTTAGAAGAAAGAAGAATATTAATTTTAGTTCTTAGTAATTAAGGATACATTTTAATGTTAGTATTTTTAGTAAATAACACTGGCGGGGGTCAAGTAACGGGGGGAGGGGTGATTAGAAAGAAGCATATGGGATAGATGAAAAGAAGTTATTAACGGAAATTGTTACTATATGTTATCAATAAATTTAAATCAAAAGAGTTTCTGACTCAACATTAGGAAGAACTTCCTGACCGTCAGAGCGGTTCCTCAGTGGAACAGGCTTCCTCAGGAGGTGGTGGGCTCTCCTTCCTTGGAGGTTTTTAAACAGAGGCTAGATGGCCATCTGACAGCGATGAAGATCCTGTGGATTTAGGGTAGGTATTTGTGGGTTTCCTGCATTGTTCAGGGGGTTGGACTAGATGACCCTGGAGGGCCCTTCCAACTCTATGATTCTATGAGTCAGTCATAACTCTCTCAGAGCTGTTCTGTTCAAGAGCAGTTTCTGTCAGAACTCTTTCAGCCCCACCAACCTCACAGGGTGTCTGTTGTGGGGAGAGGAAGGGAAAGGAGATTGGAAGCTGCGCTGAGACTCTGAGTGAAGGATGGGGAGTATAAATCCAGTCACTTTCATTAAATGAAACAAAGTCCTTAGGGCCAGAGGAACTGCATCCAAGGTACTAAGAGAACTTGCGGATGTAATTTCTGAGCCTCTGGCCATTATTTTTGAGCATTCCTGAAGAACAGGTGAGGTGCCAAAAGGCTGGAGGCAGGCAAATGTTATTCCCATCTTCAAGAAGGGGGGAAAAGGAGGATCTGGGTAACTGGACGTTTCTGTGCTACCCCTATGCTGATCCTAGGCTGCAATTCCCTTCCCTCATGATGTGTTCTGTTTTTGCCAGGTTGAGCACTTTTTCCCTCAGAAGAAAAGTCAGGAAAAGTAGAAAATGAGCTGTTCTGCTTTCTTTTCATCACCTGTTACAATTTCACTTTCCTGACCCTGCAAGGGGCCTACCATGTCCTTGTGCTTTTTCTTACTTTGTTCATAAGATAAGAACTAGGTTTTTGGGGTTTTTTTTAGCATCTCTCACTAGCCTAAACTCATATGGAGCTTTAGCTTTCCTAACTCTTTCTCTACAAGCACTGATGATTTGCTTATATTCATCCTTGGTTATAAGACCCTCCTTCCATTTCTTAAAGGAGTCTTTTTTATTTCTCAATCTTTAGATAGCTGTTTATCACCTTGGCTTCTTTAGGTTCCTCCCATTTTTCCTTCTCATAGGGATCATTTGTGATTATGCCTTCAATATTTTGCTTTTAGGAAACTCCCATACCTCTTTATATATTTCTGACCATGGGATTTTATCCAGCATAAAAGTTTGGCAAAATTTGCTTTCCTGAAGTCCAACCTATATGTCCGGCTATGTTCAGCATTTGAAGATATGAAGCTGCCTTATACTGAATCAGACCCTTGGTCCATCAAAGTCAGTATTGTCTTCTCAGACTGGCAGCGGCTCTCCAGGGTCTCAAGCTGAGGTTTTTCATACCTATCTGCCTGGACCCTTTTTTGGAGATGCCAGGGATTGAACCTGGGACCTTCTGCTTCCCAAGCAGATGCTCTGCCACTGAGCCATCATCCCTTCCCCTCTTCCGCAAGACTGTAAATTCCAAAATGACATAGTCACTACTACCAGTTCTTCCCTGTTGGTGAGAATCAAGTCCAAGATAGCAGATTCCCTCATTTCCTTCTCCAATTTCTGGAAAATGAAGTTGTCAGCAATACAAGCCAGGACTTTCTTTGACTTTTCATTTTAGTGGAGTTGGACTTCCAACAGATGTCTAGGTAACTGAGATCTCTTATGACCACTGTGTCCCTTCTCTTGGAGAACTTTGCAATCTGTTGTAGGAGCATCTCATCCAAGTCCTCTGCCTGGCTTGGTGGTCTATAGCAGACCCCAGCCATAATATCACTGTTGTTTCTTACACCTTTTATTTTTACCCAGAGACTCTCAACTGAACTTCCACGCTCAGTCATGTATTTCCTCACAATTATATGCCTCCTTTACATACAGTGTAACTCCTCTGCCCTTCCTCATTTGTCTGCCCCTTTTAAATTTGTATCCCTCGATCCTAATATTCCAGTTGTGTTATCCCACCAGCTTTCTGTAATGCCTATTAGGTCATAGTCCCCTTCCTGTATTAGGACTTCCAGTTCTTCCTGCTTGTTTCCCATACTCTGTGCATTATTGTAGAGACATCAGAATCCATGTTTTATGTTCCCTGAGGTTTTTGTCTCTTTACTTACCCACGAGTTAATGTTACCTAGTTTATGTGCCATTCCCTGCAAAATTGTAGCCTTCTTATCCTTGGTTATTGGGATCATACAAGACTTTGCATTTTTGTCGTGCTCCCCCATGCAGTTTAGGTTAAAGCCCTCTTATTAGGTTTGAAAGGATCTTACCAACCACATTTTTTCCTACCCTCTTGAGGCGCCAACCGTCTTGAAAGCATAAGCCATGGTCCAAAAATCCAGCCCTTTCCTGATTATACAATCTACATAGCCTGTCATTTATTTCCTGTAGAACAAAGCAGTAGACAAGTGCACCTTTAAGACCAACAAGTTTTATTTTGAATGTCAGCTTTCGTATGTTTACATTCTAAATAAAACTTAATTGGTCTTAAAGGTGCACTTGTCTACTGCTTCAGACCAACATGGCTGCCTACTGTGATCTATTTATTTGCTGTATTCTTCTTTTCCTTCGTAAGCCTGGCCTTTGACAGGAAGAACGGATGAAAATACAACCTGCGTTTCCAGGTCCTTCACCTTCTTATCTAGAGCCACATAGTCTCTTTTAATACATTCTGGGCTGTGCCGGGCAGTATCTTTTGCTCCCACATGGATCAGCAAGAAAGGATATTTAATCTGTGGGCTTCCTACCCTTTCAGTCATGTCCTGGATGTGTGCACTCGGTAGACAGCAGACCTCTTGAGATGGCAAATCCGGTTGGCATGCTGTAGTCTCTGCTCCTCTGCGCCTCCTATATTGGGGAGCAGAAGCTCGAGTCCTCATCCACAGGGGCCTGTGAAATTTCCTTCAAGCTTTGTGGAGACTGGGGAAGTCGCCCTTGTACCAGTGGTCCAGAATCAGTATCTGCAGGGAGATCCTGGAACCGATTGCTTAGCAACAGAAGTTGAGAATGTCTCCTGATTGTCCTGCTTCTAGGGTTATCTTTTCCTATGTGCCCTCCTTCCACTCGCTGAGGTACCTTTTCCACCTCCTCCTTTTGCCCTCTCGAGCACTTAATGTGTTCTTTCCATTAAATCCTTATAAACTAGAGTGTGGACAAGTGTGCTTCAAGTCACTGCATCTTCTCCTCCAGTAGGGCTACCAGCTTACACTTGCTGCAAGTGTATTTGCTGTTACCCTCAGGAAAGAATACGAACATGCCGCAGACTTTGCACGTCACTGCCTCTTCTCCTTCACCAGCCATGCTGCTGCAATCCATTCCAAATTTCAAACCCAGTCCAAATTAGTTCTGTTTATCTTTCTGGCCTGTGCAGTTCTCCTCCCCAGGATGGAATGAGGTGCATCCATTATTTCCAGCATATGAACTAGTCTGAGCCTTTACGATTTCAGGTGGGCAAAGAAAGGCTTGAGCCCTCGTGAAGTCCTGTCAGCGTGGTCCCGTGCAGACTGTCACCAGAACAAGGTTTGAGTCCAGTGGCACCATTAAGACCAGCTAAGTTTTATTCTGGGCAGAAGCTTGGTTGGTCTCGAAGGTGCCTGCCTGGACTCAGGTGTTGTTCTGCTGCTTCAGACCAGCTTGGCTGCGCACCTGCGACGGTCACCAGTGAGCCTCAGAGGGTGAGACTGGAGTGACTTCCCAGGGTTGGGCCCCTGGTGGTGCCAGGCAGTTTCTGGCTCCTCCTCTTCCTTCTCCCTTGTGGTGTCACAGCCTGTGCCCCCCTTCCCTTCCCGGAGGCTGAGGATCTCTGGCTTTTGCAGGTCCTTTATCCCGGATGAGCACCTGGTGTGGTGTCCAGAGCAGCTCCTGCAGTGCGTCTTGGCACACATCCACTACATCCCCGACCACTGGCAAGGCAACGCCCACAAGTCAGAGACGCGGGAAGAGATGGCCCAGCTCTTCCAGTACAAGGCTGTGAGCAGGGGCGGGGGGGGAGGGGAGGGGAGGCCGGCGGGGAGGGGGGGCCCTCTGGCAGCCTCTGAGGAGCTCCTCTGGCCCCAGGTCTTCATCCTGGAGGAGCTGCTGAGCCCCATCGTGACGCCCTTCCTCCTCATCTTCGCCTTACGAGCCAAAGCCCTGGACATCATCGACTTCTTCCGCCACTTCTCTGTCGAGGTGGTGGGCGTGGGGGACATCTGCTCCTTCGCCCAGCTTGACATCCGTAACCATGGCAACCCGCAGGTGAGGGGGGGCTGGCAGCGTAGGAGACCCAGGTGCTGGGAGGAGGGGTCCTGGAGGCTGCCTGCACCTGTGGTGCCTTCTGGGTAGGCAGCCCCCCCCCCCGCCCAACATGGGGGAGGAGATTCTTCTGGAGGGGCTGAGCTGGCGATTCCTCTCTTCAACTCGAGTACAGAAAATGCAGCTTTGGGTTGGGGAAACGGGGCTGAGGGCCGCCCACTCCAGGCCAGGCAGTGAGCTTACTGCGTGGTCTCTTGGGGCTGTCCACCATTCTCCCCCCCCGCCAAGGAGAGGGGGGTGCATGGCTGCCCCTCCCTGTGTTGAGGCTTTGGGGTCCTTCCTTGTGGGAGCTGGCCTTTGGGCGGGGAGCCCCCAGGGCCATTGGAAACGCAGCCCTCTGGAGAGCCAGTTTGGTGTAGTGATGAAGTGCGCGGACTCTTATCTGGGAGAACCAGGTTTGATTCTCCACTCCCCACTTGCAGCTACTGGAATGGCCTTGGGTCAGCCAGAGCTCTGGCAGAGGTTGTCCTTGAAAGGGCAGCTGCTGGGAGAGTCCTCTCAGCCCCACCCACCTCACAGGGTGTCTGTTGTGGGGGAGGAGGATTAAGGAGATTCTGAGACTCTTTGGAGGGGAGGGCGGGATATAAATCCAGTATCTTCTTCCTCTTCTTCCCTTCCCTCCTCTTGCCAGTGGTTGTCGCAGGGCCGGACCGAGGCCTCGGTGTACCAGCAGGCGGAGAACGGCAAGACAGAGCTGTCGCTTGTCCACTTTGCCATCACCAACCCGCGCTGGCAGCCTCCGCCGGAGAGCTCCCTCTTCATTGGGCACCTCAAGGAGAAAGTGCAGCAGGACGCGGCCCACGCCCCTCCCGCCCAGCGGCTGCTGGCTGAGGCCCCGTTCAGCACCTCCCTGCTCTCGGACGAGGGGCCCAGCAGCATGGTGAGCGCGAGTGCTACCAAGAGGGGGAGCAGAGCTTGGGGAGGCCCCTTGCTTCTCTGCTCAGCCTGCCCCTGTCTCTGCAGCCGGATGCCCTCCTGGCCAGCGTTCTGGCCCATCCCATCCTGGCCTCGCAGGCAGAGCGGCACCTCCCGGCCCGTTCAGGGGGCACAGCCAGCGCAGCTGCCAGCATCTTGGCATCGCTGTCCTGCTCCCAGCTGCCGCGGCGCAGCTACCCTCCTCTGGGCGAGAACTCCATCTATCGCAGCGACAGCACTCTCCTCGGGGACAGGTATGGCGGCACGTGCTCTGGAGGGCAGGGAGCCAGGGGAGAGGAGAGGAGAGGTCATCCTGGGGGCGCATCTGCCCCAAACACGCAGCCGACTGCCTGATGCACCAGGGCTGACCTTGGTCCTGACCCTGCTGCAGGCTGGAGGCAGGGAGGCATCACTGCTCCTGAGCACGCTCTCTTTCTCTCTCTCTCCTTCCCCTGTGTGACACCTCGGATCCTGCGGCTGCCTGTGGGGCTGTGTGGTGAGGAGGTGTCCTGAAGCCCATTGTGGCCCTGCTTCTCTTCCCTTCTCTGGGGGGTGGGGGGTGGGCGCGAGACGCAGGGGTTGTGCAGGGGGCAGCCGGCCATGTTTCCTCTTTGCCCTGCAGTGTGGCCCCCCCAGAGTCCCGCCAGGCCCCCCTGACCCGCTCTGTTGTGCTGTCTGAGTTTGCCTCCGCTGAGATGAGCCTGCATGCCATTTACATGCATGAGGTGAGTGGTTAGGGGGCAGCTGGGGGGGTGTCAGTTGGGGCCTTGGCCTCTTCTAGAGCCCGCCGTAGTGGTGGGGGGCCATGGGCATTGTGGGTCTCATGCCTTCTCCGTGTTGCTCTTGTTCAGCTTCACCAGCAACAGCAGCAACAGCCGCCGCCGCCCCCCCTTGCCCCCAGCCCAGCTCCTTTCCAGACTTCAGCACAAACAGGTCAGCACGAGGGAGGGAGGGTGGGAGGAGGCAGCTTTTCCCTCCCCAGATTCCAGCCTCTGGCTGAAGCCCTGGCCCACGAGTCAGTGGTGGTGGGCCCTGGGTGGAGGGGAGATGTGCTCAGGTCAAGCACTCGGGGTGCTCTGGAGGCGACAGCCCGAGGCAGCTTGGACCAAATGGAGGAGAGCCCCCCCCCCCCCCAGCTCAGGGCAGATCCTTGAGGGACAAAAGGCCTGAGTTCGGCAGGCTGGAGGGGCTGGTGCCAGAGTGCCCCAAAGGCCATCTGAGCCACCGTTCCGGCTGCCAGGCTGGAGTGGGCACATTTGCAGGAGTGCCTGCAACCCTTCAGACAAGGTCTTTCTGGTCCTTTTGGCTCTCATAGGCTGCTGCTTTCCCAGGGTGTCTGTCGGTGGCCTGCCTTGCCCTGGGCACCTTCTGGCACTCAGCCTGGGTGGGAGACCTGCAGCCCCTGCACACTCTGAAGCCCCCGAGAAAGACTTTTGGGGAGGGAGGGAGGGAGGGAATGTCCTCACAAACCTGCTTTATGCTTGTAACAACATAACCATTTATGAATCAGCTTAGTTGGCATAAATAATTGTAGCAATGGAATTTAAAAGTGTCAGTGCCTCCGCAAATACGTCCAATACCGAACCAGTAGGTTGCCCCCTGCGCTGCCTGAATGCATTTCGCTGCTTCCAAATGGAAAGCAAATGGAAGGGGTTATTTTTGCAGTGTTTTCTCAGATTCCTTCGTGCTATAGATTTTGAAAAGCGTTCCATTGCTTTCAAAAGGGAGAAAATACATAGGAATTGCAGTTCTTCTCAGACTTTCTCAACTTTCCCACTGAACACGGAGGGAGTCCTAGGAGGGTGTGCTTCTCTCCCCTGCCCCCCCTTCTTCTCTGGCAGGCCTCTGTGTTCCTAGGCTGGGTCCCTCCCAGAAAGGCATAAAGGATGGGGGCAGCACCACAATGGAGTCTGCTGTCACACACCTAACCAGAAACTTGGGATGCCCCTATGTCTTGCTGATCATCTTTTCTTTCTCTCCCGGCCCCCTTCCCCCAACCTCCTGTTGCCTGCAGCTCCTGCAAGGCCTTCTTCGTGTGGGCCCAGCAGCCAGGATCTGCCTCTCGGGGGCTGGGAGGAGGAGCCAGCAGCCAACGAGGCCTCTCAGGCGCAGCAGCAGGAGAGGGAGAAACGCTAGCAGCCCCCGCGGGCTCCTTCCCTGCCTCTCAGTGTAAGTGCCCCTCCCCTGCAGCCCAGCCGGAGCAGGGCTTCTCAGCTCCCGGACATCGGCAGACTCTCCGAAGGGTGTAGCTCTGCTTAGGATGGTCTCGTCGTTCTCCACGTCCGTCTGCAGCCTCTGAAATTCACCAAGGCTTGGTCGCCTTTGTTTGCTCTGCCCTCCCTCCACTGGGCAGGGTTGATCTCTGATTCTGTTTGGAGGAGAAAAATGGGGGGCCCTGGGGCTGCTGCTTGGTCGGAAACGGAAGAGCTGTGCCACTCCCTTCCCCCCTGAGAGATTGCCCTTCCCTTACACATGGTGCTCAGGAGCCCCTCTCCCACCTCCAGGTGGGCCAGACCCACCTCTTCCTCTTGGAGCCAGCCTCAGGGGAAGGCCTTGCCCTCTGTACCCTCTTGTTGGAGCTCCAAAGGGACTGGCTAGCTGCTCTGTGGCCCGGATCCAGCTGGGCTGTCCTGCTGTCCTTGCCTTCGGCCTTCTGTGGGGTTGGGAGGTCCCTGCCACAAGCACCCCCTGCCCCTCCCTGCCCTGTCCCCTCACTCCGTTGCCTTTTGCCTCCCCAGATTTCCGGGCACTCAGAAGCTGCCAGCACTGCCTTAGCAGGACCGTCCCGTCCGCCTCAGGAACAGGGCGACATGTGGTGGTGCAGCAGGGCGATGCCACCCCCCTCCAGAGTGGGCTGCAGCTGTCCCGGCCTCGGTTGTGGGTGTGGCCAGGAGCAGGGCCCCCTCCTCGCTTTGGGTGCGTGGCCTCCTCCTCCTCGGGCCAGACTAGGCTTCACGGTGCTACTTGTATTTATAGGGTTCCCTGTGGCCCCTGCAAAATGGCTGAGGGGAGGGGAGGGGAGAGGTGCGCCAGGATCCCTCGCTTTGCCCCTCCCCTTTGTGCTCCCCTACGCAGAGCTGCCGATGCCACCCGGGGCGGGGCCCTGCGTGTTGTGGTGCCCCCACCCCAGGAACTCTTCTGGGACAATAAATGTTTACAGGTGTGGCTAATGGTGGGGTCTCGCAGCCTGTGTTTGGAGGGGGCTGTTGAAGAGCGGATCTCCTGGATCGTTTGGCCTTGGGGGGGCAGGGAGGAGGCAAAAGCAGTGGCCCAGCTGCTCCCCTGGGGGTGGCAGTCTGGCCAGCTGCAAGACCCCTCTGGGGAGGACTCCCGTGCTGGCGCTTGAGCAGGCTGGGGGCCCTGTTGTGGGGGAGGGGGAGGGGGCAGGGTCAGTGCGAGTTGGGTGCAGCTCTGTGGCTTCCCCCTTTGCATTCCTAGGGGTGGGGGGGCAAGGCAGACCCCAGAAGGAGCCCAGGCTGGGCATCTCCCTCAGCCCCTGGAAAGTGCCCCCCCCCCGCAGGCCCCTTTGGCTCCTCTGTGGGTCAGTCTGCAGGCCCAGCCAGGCCCCTGCCAGCGGCTACTTGGGGGAGCACAGCTGACTGTGGAATTCTGCCCCTCTGCCAGCACTTTTGGGGGCAGGTGATGGCTGTCATGCTGCCCCCTCCCTCCCTCCCTCCAAAGGCGTGCGCTCCAAGATGGCTCCAGCTCCCCCCTTGCCTGCCGGCCCCACCTCCACCCGCTTCACCCCAAAGTTCTCCCACCCGCCAGCCTTGGAGGGCCAGCCAGAAGGCCCTCAGCCCCCAACAGCATAATCTTGTGCTCTGTGGATATGCAAAATATTTTATTGAGAGGCAGGCTGCAGTGTGGGCTGTAGGAAACAGGAGCTCACGGATCAGTGCCCAGCGCGGTCTTCTGCATGTGCACAGAGAAGGACTGGCTGCGGATGCGGGAGGCCACCTCCTGGGCACGGAAGGTCAGGCCAAAGAGGTCCTCGTGGTAGTGATTCTGGTCCTAGGACAGAGGGGGCAAAGGGGACAGTCTGGCTTCCCCCTGACAGCCTCTTAGCGCAGCTGGCCCAGGGGGAGAGAAGCCTCTTGCCCTGCGACGGAGGAGAAATTGGGTGGGAGACCTGCACCCTCCCCCCACCAAGTGGGCTTTCCTTCACATGAAGGAAGAGAACCCCTCCCCTTCTCCCGGAAGCCCGCAAAGCTGGCTGGCAGCCCCCGACTACCTACCCGTGCTGGCAGCCCTGATGCCCTTCCTCCCCCCCTCGTGGCCAGACTGTGCCATCTGTCAGCCCCTCCTGCCAGGACTTCTTCTCCCACTCTGGGCAATGCGGGTCCTCCCCACCTGCTCTGATCTGGGCTGCGGGGGCCGCTTACCCGAAGCTGGCTGAGGAGGTCTCCAGCCTCTGTCAGTGACATGTTCCCTTCCGTGGCCAAGATCTGCTGGACCGTCTGCAGGACCCCCGTGGCCATGGTGACATCACCACAAATGTACATGTGGCCGCCTCGCCGGCACAGCACCTCCCAGACGCGGCCTGCCAGCTGCATCCTCAGCAAGTCCTGCACGTAGGTCTGGGGGTGGGGGAGAAGAGGAGCAGGTGCTGGTCTACCCCACAATCTGTCCGGAGCTGAACGTGCGCAGAGTGCCTCTTACTGGGCGACTGTCACCTGTCCACACCCACCCGGGGGTAGGGGAGGGAGCACTTGCCTCTGCCTGCCAGTTAGGGAGTTTGCAGGAGAGACGTTCACACGGGGATCGTGAAGGACCAGGAAGACAGCAGGCCATGCAGCGTGGGGAAGGGGAGGGGCTATGAGGACTCAGAGGGACCCCCCCCCCTTTGCCAGCACTGTGAGAGGCCTAACTGGGAACACCAGTGTCCTAGATCTATGCTGGACTTCCTCCACTCCACCCCCCGTAAATTGCTAGAATGTCCAGAGAAGGGGGCTGTCTTCAGAATTGAGGGATACCCTGGATTTGCAGAGAAATGTGGGAAATCCTCCAAATTGAATTTGGCGGGGGTGGTGGTGGTGGTCAACCCCCCCCCCCCCCAAACCCCAGTGCATTGTCTGCAGTTGCTCAGGTGCCGCAAGCATGCTGTAGAAGGGGAGGAAGCAGCCAGAGGGAGCTGGGGGTGGGGAGTGGAGGAGTGAGAGCTACTGGTGCCCCCTGGGAGCTGCCCCCACCCCCCTCTTGGTAGTGCTGGCTGGCCAGCTGTGTTCTGACCCTCTCCCTGCTTGGACAGCCTGTGGCCCTCCAGCCAGGTGGATGAAGCTGCAGGTGGCCAATGGAGCACCCCGGTTGTGCAGACCCTGCTCCTGGCCTCCCCCCCAAAGCTGAGGGTCCAGGCCCCCAGCGAGAGCGCAAAGGCTCCTTCCGCCCCACCTTGGGATGTTCTGGATCCCGGGAGAAGGCTGTGAGCACCTGGCTGATGGCCCCCCTCCGCTGGGCCTCCTGGATCTCCTCCTCGTAGAGCTGGTCGAAGCGGGAGCAGCGGCAGCCAAAGACCAGGGTCATCTCGCTCAGGAGGAGGCCTGCAAGGACAACGGGGCTTAGCAGCTCCTGGCCCACAGCGCCTGCCTCCCCCCGCCAGGTCTCTGTCCTACCTTGAGACTCCAGGATGTGCAGCCGGTGGTGCCAGAAGCTGCGGAAGGGGGCAATGCCAGTTCCGGGCCCCACTAATATGCAGTGGGCTGAGGGGTCTTCTGGCAAGTGGAAGTTGGGGGCCCTGGGGGTGGGGCAAACAGAGAGGCTCACTGGTCAAAGATCAGCTGGGCATTTCCCCTGCAGGTGCCCCCCAATCTGGCATTGTCCAAAGAACTTTGCTTTCCCCCTCCCAAGCCCAGCTAGGCCAGTCCCCTGGACAGCAGACCCCCATCTCCCACCTGGCTGCCAGCCCTCGTCCCCAGCGCAAAACCCACATCTCTTTGGAGAAAGGCCTGGCCTCACAGCCCATGCGGGGGGGGGGGGTCGTGTAAGGACTGTCAGTGGGGCCCAGGGTGGTCGAATGTTGCTGTTAATAGAAGCCCCCTACAACAGCACCTTCATGGGGGGGGGGGCGGATTGCTGAACTTTGGCGCTCCTTTTACAAGGGAGATCCAAGAAGGGAAGAAAAGGGGGTGCTGGCTGCAAGGTGTCCCAAGCTCTTTGGAGGCTTTTCAACCAACGCTAAGGGAGGAAAAGGAGCACAGAAGTTCGGCCCCCAAGGTGCAAAAGGCAAACCCTCCAGTCCAGCGAGGCTGAGGTCTCAGGAGCATTGCTGAAGGTTGTGGGGGGGGGCAGCCTTGGGGCTCAGAAGCAACCAGCACCAGTGCCCATGCCTACTGCCTGGGCTCCCAGCAACAAGAGATGGGGTGGAGGCTGCCTCAAGGGCACTGGAGGAGGCCCCTGGCCTGGCGTTATGCCTCCAGACAGAGCTTGAATGAGGCTGCTCCGGCTCACCCGACCAAAATAAAACCCACTCTGTTTCACGAATGCTGCACAAAAAAGGCCCCCCATTCACCCCAGTAGTTCTGTCAACGGGGCCCCCCTGCAAGCTCCTAGTTGGCAACAGGAGATGGGCGGGTTCTCTCCCAAGTTATGCAAACAGCCTTGGCCAGAGCGGAACAAAAGCTCCCCCCTCTAACATCTCAGCTGCACCCTCAAAGGCTGGGAAAGGCAAAAACAGCTGCAGAATATTCTTCCTCTTGATGCAGGGAAATCAGGGCTGACCCAGAGCGGGCCGGACTCTCTGAGGGGGAATTCTAAATTCCGAGGCCACAAGGAAGGCGGCTTTAGCCATGGAAGTCAAAACCTTCACATCAGGACTCCATCTTGGCCACATGCCAGGGAACAGTGGGGAGAAGTCCCCGGTCTGAAAAGTGAAGGAACAGAAATCTCGGTGCTGCAAGCTCAGGATTTCCTAGCAACTAACGTCAAGATCCTCCACCAGGGGTAGGGAACAGTGGCTCCCCAGATGTGTTTTGCCTACAACTCCCATCAGCCCCAGCCAGCATGGCCAATGGCTAGGGCTGATGGGAGTTGTAGGCAAAAAGCGTCTGGAGAGCCACTGATCCCTACCCCTGCTAGCCTGTTCTCCTTGTTAAGAGTTTGAATTCCTGCAGCCTGATTATAAGAACATCAGAGAAGCCATGTTGGATCAGGCCAATGACCCATCCAAGTCCAACACTGTCACACAGGGGCCAAAACCCCCAAATCTCGGCAGCTAGGCCCGGTGGGTACTTGGGTCACTGCAAGGCACACTGCACCGCTGCAGTCTTACTATCCAAAGAGTGGCAAACAGGGTGGGCAGTGGGTCATCCCGTGCGTGCGAGAGCTTAACAATGCAAAAGTGCCATCAATTGTCCCAGCAGTAACTAGTATAAGCCAAGTGGGAGAGACAGCAACTGGGCGGAGCCTTTCAGTGGCAAGCAGATCCCGAGAACTGCCTGGCAGGAGACCCGCCTTCAGGTTTGTGGGGGGCAGCCGTGACTACGGAGAGAGGAGGTTTGCTCCAGGAGTGAAGGCAATGGGCAGCGCAGCTTGGGAGGGAGTCTGTTCCTTTGTGGGGGGGGGGAGGGCATTGTGTGCCCTGGAGGGAAGGGGAGGGGGCCTGCTGTACTCGGAGGGGAGACCACCCAGGGAGACTGCAGAGGAAGGCCAGGGCAGACAACCTCAGCTTCTCACCGGACGGGGCCTTGTGCAGTGTGCCCGTTCTTGCTGCCCAGCCAGCTGGCTCGGAAGAGCAAAGCAGGAGACCCGAACCAGGGGGCACAGGCAGTAGCACCCTGCTGCCATGTTGATAGGCTTGCCAACTCCAGGTTGGGAAATTCCTGGAGACTTGGTGGGGTTTGTGGACGGGAAGGCCCTCAGTGTGGCATAATGCCAGAGCGCCCACCCTTTACTTCAGAGGAGCTGATCCCTCTAATATGAAGATCAACTGAAGTTCAGTGAGATCTCCAAGCCCTGCCCAGAGGTTGGCACTTCCCCTGCTGTGACTACGCTTCCCAGAAAGCAGCGCTTCCCTTCTAGAGATGACAGAGCTCATGGTGCAGTGCTCATTGCAGCCCCGTTCCTCCCACTGTTTTCGCACCACCCGTGACCCACATTCCAGCTCCTTGGAGACATCTTCACGGCAACTGTTTTCCTCACTGCCCAGCTAAGCAACAAGCCATAAATGCAGCATGCCAAGCCAGAATCTATCCTGGCAACACCGGAGTCAAAGAAGCCCCACCTGCCGCCTGGGGATGCCCTGGAGTGAGTCTGGCCAGCCACTCAGCAGAGGCCTGCCTGGTCTATCAGTCATTTTGTTTGCAGGAGGCTTGTTTGGGTTTGGTAGGGCTGAGAGAGCTCTCCCAGCAGCTGCCCTTTCAAGGACAACTCCTATGAGAGCTCTGGCTGAGCCAAGGCCATTCCAGCAGCTGCAAGTGGAAGAGTGGGAAGTTTAGGGGTCAAAGCCTCACCTGCATGTTCCCCCTCTGTGGAAAACACCCCTCCCTTGTACACGTGACCGGCCCATTCACACCCCTCAGGTCATTCCAGAGCCGCTGGTTTCAGCTACAATGGAAGGTGTTTTCCAGGTGGGGTCCAAGCCCTCCTCATTGTGGTTCCCTTGGGCATCTGTCTGTGTGGGTGGCTGCTGGGGCTTTATGGGGGAGAAGACTTGCTCCTCTCCCTCCCCCTGCAGACCACCCCAGCTGCTGCTTGGGCCTGGGCCTCTATCCCCCGCCTCAGTTCCCGGAGCCAGCTCAGGCCAGCAGGCAGCGCCTCTCTCGCTTTCACTTGCAGGGCAGCTGGGTCAGGCTGGCACTGGGGGGGGCCTGGGGATCCGGTGGCTTGCCTCTACCCTCCCCCCTCATCTGTCCTGCTGGTCTGTCAGCAGGTGCATTTGCCTCTCTGGCAGGCCGGCAGGCTCGGGGGACACCTTGTGTGTGAGCAAAGGCTGCCAACTCTAGCAGGGGGATTCCTGTGGATTCGGGAGTGGGGCCTGCAGAAGGCAGTCTGGGGAGGGAACATCACTGCGGCACTAAAAGTGCCAGGAAGTTAATGCCAGTGGGACTGTACCCGCTGTGGCACAGAAGCATGCTGGTAATTGTAGTTTCCAGGATGAGAACAGTGCATGCTGGGAGCTGAAGTCTCTCCTAGACAGCCAATTCCTGCTGGGATCATAGAATCCTAGAGTTGGAAGGGACACCCCGGGTTCATCTAGTCCAACCCCCTGTGCAATGCAGGAAATTCACAGGTCCCTCCCCTTCAGTTCACATCTCTCCCCCCCCGCCCCAGCTGCTGCCTGATTGCAGAGACTGAGGGCTCCCTGCCCCTCTTCCCTTGGTGGCAGCCCAGCCTCCAATTCACAGGGTCCTTACCCTCGGACAAAAACGGGCACCATCTCCCCCGGTGCCAGCTGGGAAAGCCACGTCGAGCAGACACCATGGTGCAGGGGGCCCTTCCCGTCTGTGGGAGAGAGGGGGGACAAGCGAGGTGAGAAGACAGGGCGGGGGGGGGCTCTGCCGAGGGCCTTGCCAGGTCTGCCTCCTGCCCTTCCCTTCCCCGCCCTGCCACAATTTTTCTGCAAGCCTGCCTGTGCCCGACAGCCCCTTCCCCCGCCCCGCCCTGCCCGCCACCTTGGCTGCGGTAGCTGAGCACTGCGACGGTGAGGTGGAGCTGCCCAGGGTGGGCCCCTGGCGAGGAGCTGATGGAGTAGTAGCGCGGCTGCAGCAGGGGCAGCTGGGTGAGGAGCAGCGAGGCTGGCAGGGTGACTGAGGGGAAGGCCTCCAGGAGCTCCACCATCGTGGGACACTGGAACCACTTCCACTCCTCGTATAGCTGAGAATCCTGCAGGGGGGGGGGGAGCGCGTCACTGGATGGTGCACCCGGAGGGCCACGGCTTCATTCTTGTGCAGTGTTGCTTTTCTGCCTCTCCCTGGGGCCTCTGAGGTGATGGACAATAAAGCCAAGCAGTCCAGCACCTTCCCTGAATCCACACCCGCCACCCAAAGAGCCAGCAGACCACAGGCCTGTCCCAAGGGGAGCGGAGAGGCTCCACTGAGCCCGGTCCAAGGGGAGGAGGACGGTCCCAGAGATGGGGCATCAGTGCAGAATCTCTCTCTCACTCTCTTGGTTTCTGACATGATTTCTCTCCAGTGGGGGCCCAGAGTGGCTGTCCTCCTCCTCCTCTCCTCCATGCTCTTTCTGGGGAGACAACTGCAGCTCCCCCACCCCCACCCCCTTCGTGGGAAGAAGAGACACAGCACAGAGCCCAGGGGGGCTGGAGGGTCTCTCTGGCCAGCTGTCTGGTCCTCCATTCACACCCAGAGCCACGGGGGGGGGGGTGCACTGGGGACAATGCCCCCCCCCAACAGATGAGTGCCACTCCCTGCAGAAAAATTCAAACACAATATTTTTTAAATGGAAGATGCACGCAGGGTTTCCAAAATGACCCCAGACAAAGTCAAGAGAAACTTCAGTCTCATCTTTTTTTCCAGGCCAAAAAATAAACAGGTTTTTAAAAACGGAGAATAAGACAAAATTGCAAAATCTAAAAGAGCGAGAGAGCCAGAGCCAGACATCCCCTCCTTCCCCAACTGCTGTAGCTAAGGAAGCCAGTAGAACCATGGGGGGGGGGGGCGGGTGGAGCAGTCGGCAGCCTTCCGCCCCCAACGATGTGTCCTCTTTCTCTTCTGCTGGCTGCAGGTGGGGGAGCCCTTCTCTTGGCAGCATCCAAATCTCTTATTTCTCCCACCCCCCCTTTCCCCTGGCTCCCTGCCCCACAGGATTTCCCAGTGCCCCCCCCCCCTCAAAATGGGCTGGCTACACCCCTGCCTCCACTTCATCAGCTCTCAGCCCCCTTCAACATCTCCCCCCAGGACCCTCCTCCCAGGCCCAGGCCCTCCCTGCCCCTACCTGGCTGAGCTGCTGCAGCTGCCTCTGGTGGGCGGGGTCTTCGGCCAGGGTGGCCAGGAGCTGGAGCAGCTGGGGGCTGGGCGGGGTGCTGATGTCCAGGAAGAAGGTGAGGGCCTGCTGCAGCGTGCAGGGGGGCAGGCGGCCCTCGGGGACCCACAAGTGCCTGGGGCCTGGAGAGAGGAGGAGCAGAGGGACTTCAGTGTTGGTCGGCCAGGAGACAGGGGGGCTGGGGGGAAGGGGATTGCCCAGGTCCCTCTGCAGGACTCACCTCCGACGGATGCCCTGCCCGGGCTCCATTTGCTTCTGGCAGATCTGCCCCCTCTGGCTGCACAGTGGGGTGTCCCCTGCTGTGCTGGAGTGCCCAGACAGAACCCCACCCCCCTGCCTGCTTGAACCCCGAGACCAACTTCTTCCCAGCTTGCCCAGTCATCGAGGGCTCTTTTGCTCAGCAGCCCCAGCCTGGAATGGAAATTTCCACTTGCCCTTCCCCCCAGCCCCAGCTCCCAGGGCTCCCCCGTGCTGTGCTCTCCTCCGCAGGCACCTGCTGAAGCCACCTTGAGGCCATTCCAAAGAATCCTAGAGTTGGAAGGGACCTCTAGGGTCATCTAGTCCAGCCCCCTGCACAAGGCAGGAAACTCACAAACACTTCGCTGCTGCTGAATCCTCCGCTCAAGGGGAACACCCCCACCCCCGCTCACACACACACCAGGAGGGACACAAACTCTCTGGCTCCCTTGGCCCGAGCCCAGCCCCTCTAGGCATCAGCAGCCCCCCTCCCGCATCTCTCTCCATCCCGTGGGGCAAGCAGAGTGCCAGGAAAGGAGGGGGGGTAGGCCTGGGGAGCCCAGGGGCTCAGAATGCTTCCACTCTGCGGAGGATGGCCCTCCCTCAACCAGAGCAGCAGGTCCCCTCCGTCCCAGCACCCACCATTGGCTTCCCTCTCCAAGGTCTCCACGGCGACCGTCTCATTGGCAGGGGGCGGGTCCTCCACGCGCTCCAGGAGCCCTTCCACCAACATGGGACAGTTGGCAGGGAAGATGCCCACATGGTCGCCCGGCTGGTACTGCAGCTCCGGCTGGTCTCCTGTGAGCAACTTGACAAGGATGGTGCAGCGGCTATTTGGGGAGCAGGAGAGCTGTCAGGGGCAAGACGGAACTCACCCCCCCTGCCCCACATCCACGCACCAGCGCCCCCTTTTGTCCTGGCCTGCAAAGCTCCGCTTACTTCTCCCAGGAGGAGAAGGGGGCCAAGCTACACAGGCCAGGCCAGCCCCACACCCCACCCAGGGGAGGAAGCCCCACAGTTGCCTCCCTGGCTCTAGAAGAAGCCATGATCTCCAGATTCATGAGCAGTGGGGGAGACCTCACTTCCGCAGACCCCCTCGGGCTTCTCCCGCAGCCCCCCACTGCGACCCCTGCCCGTGTGCATCTTTCATCCCACATGCCCTCCCACCTCCTCTTCTCTCGCCAGCTCAGCCACGCCCACCTCAACGAACTCCCCAAAGAGCTAGGAGGGTTTTAGAGAAGTCAGCTTGTGTGTGTGTGGTGGGGGGGGAGGTCCTTCTCTTTCTGCATCCCCGCTGCAAAAGGACCACCATCCACTTCTGGAGCCCCAGTCTTACACCTGGGCATTCCACCTCTCTCTCTCTTTGGGGCCTCTACGCCGCCACACTTGGCTCTGGGTCTGGCTGCCCCTCTCCTCCGTGCCCAGCTCCTGGGTCCTGCCCTGAAAGCCTGAGGGACAGAGGGCAGCAGGCCAAGCACCCCCCCCCCCACCAACCTGGCACTCAGCTGGGGCTTCACCTGGCAGCAAGGCCCAGCAAGCTGAAGGCCTCTCACTCTGCCCTTTCCTCAGTCGGTGGGAGGGAGGAGGGCCCCACGCCCCCTGACTGGGGGGGAAGCCAGAGCATCTTGGCACCTGAGGGCTGGGGCCCTCCAGCCTATCGAGGGCAGGCTCAGCTCAAGACCCCCACGGCTGCCGGGCCAAGAGCGGAGCAAGGGCCAGACTCCTCCGCTGCTCTGGTCTGCAGGGAGGCCAGGGCTTCCTCAAGGGCTCTCACCTGGATTCCGGGCTCTGCAGGTTCTGGACAGAGAGGACGCGGCAGGGCACCACCTTGCGCTTGTGGATGTGTGACAGACCTGCAGGGAGGGGTCCAGAGAGCCTGTTCAGAGGGGCCTCTCAGATTCTGCGTTCCTCGCCGCAATGGGGGAAGAGATCCATGGGCAGAGAAGGGCAGGCCCCTGGCGCCACAGCTCACCAACAGGCCTTTTCTCCGTGCACAGAGCGACCCACATTGGAAACCAGGGCTTTCAAGGGAGTTCACCTGCCTCCCCACTCACGGTCTCCGGCTGAGAAGGCCTCCTGGAGGCAGCAGCTTGCAGCCGCTGAGCAGGGTCCCAGGTGCCAGGTGAGGCCAGTGGCCCCCACAGCAGAAGGCCACTCCTGCACATACCTGCCAGCAGGTCCGGGGGGCTTTCGTGGACAGACAAGCGGTATCGGTGGTGCTTCCAGCTGCAGCGGGTGGTGAAGACCTCCTTGGCGGCTGCCTCCACATTGTCCCCCACGCAAAAGGTGTTGCATGCAGCCTGCAGGGAAAGGAATCAGGCAGAAGGTGGGGGGGGAGCAGGGGGACCAGCACGCCTGAAGAGGGGCAGGAAGCCCTGGTGGAAGGGCCAGCTCTCTCACTAGGCAACTGCCTAGGGCGCTGGCCTTCTGGGGGTGCCAAACGGCACCCCCATGTGACTTGGTGACAGCATCAGTGTGGGGGGTGGGGGGGGTGCGTGCCAGAAGTCAGGCTTGCCTCGGGCCAGCCCTGCCTGTGATATGTTCAGGCTCTGGGGAGGGGGGGTGCGAAAGCCCCCTCACTTCTAGCCTCATTCTCAGTGTGAGAGACCGCGGGACTGGGGCAGTCCCCCCCACTTCCTCCTTAGCAAGCAATGTGAACCTTTGGCCACCAGGTGGCAGCAGCCCCCCACACTGGCTCCAAGATGTCCGTTCGACCTGCAGCCCCCTCAGGCCGCTGCCAGATGCCCAGCTAGGCAAGGGAAGGTGCCACCTGCACCCCCCCCCCCCCCGCCCCTGCTGCCGCTCTGGCAGATGCCCACGGGGGCTCAGGGCAGCCACAGGCCCCAAGAGAGCACTGCTTGCCAGCCATACCGTGCTGGGGGTGGGGGGCACCCCAGGGCAGAATCGGGGGGGGGGGGAGAAGCCACCAGGGGGCAGAGACAGCACCCCCCCTGGCAAAGCTGTTGCCCCCCCCCCCCCGGATGGCCCAGTTGGGACCCCCAGTCAAGACTCAAGGAGGGAAGAGGGGCTGGGGAGGTTGCCAGGGCAGCCCTGGACCTCCGGGGTGGGGAGACACTCTTCACCAAGTACCGACCCTGCTTGGTTGCCAACCTCTGATGAGCTCAGGTTAAGGCTGGGCAGGAGGGCTGTTCTCCAGGGGAGCATCGAAGGCTCTGAGGCCAGCCCCTGAGGAGGAAACCCCCCCCCCCCATAGCTTCTGACCCATGGATGTCCTTCGGGGGTCTTTCAAACCCAACAGAGGGGAAGCTGCCTTCTCCTCCATCAGACCGGTGGGTCAACTGAGGCTAGCAGCTCAAGTGAAAGTCTTTTGTAAATGACGGGGATTGAACCAGGGACCTTCTGGGTGCCCAGCAAGTGCTCTGCCGCTGAGCCAGGGCCCCACCCACCAAGAAAACATGCTGCTACGCAGGGCTGGTTTGTGGTCCCTTCATCCGATGGGGCCCCTGAGACAGGCCAGCCCTCGCTGCAGAGGGCTACCCCCCCCCGGTCCCCCACCTTGAAGACGCTTTTGGCCCAGGTGCGGAAGGACTCCTCTTGGGCACACAGCTCATCCCCCTCGCCCATGGGCAGGATCCGCTCGCCTCCCAGCTCCTCCAGGCGCGTGTCCACTGCGTGGGCGAAGGCACAGAAGTGCGGGTAGGCCCGGGAGCCCAGTCCAAAGACAGAGAACCTGGAAAGGCAGGCAAGGGAAGTGGGGGGCGGCTCCTGTGGGTCTGTGCTGGCTGGCTGGGGGGGGGGGGGGCTCACCGCAGAGCCAGATCTGGGCACCCCCTCCCCCGCTGCCACGGAACTCCCTGGGGCACCAGCCCCTCCTTGCTGTCAGCCCCACCTACCTCCCAAGAGCAAAGGCTGAGTCTTTTGTGTGAGACCCTGAATGAAACTTGGTTGGTCTTCAAGGTGCCTCCCCCCCACCCCCACCCCAGACTCCAGCTTTGTTCTGCTGCTTCAGACCAACCCCCACCCAGATCTACCTCGCAAGGACGTTGTGCGGATAAAAGGGAGGGAGACTCACGTATGCTGGGATCAGAGTCTGCTCTGGCTGGCTCACACATGAATATTGAGGAGGTCTCTTCTTTAATGTGAGGCCAGCTCATTTCTTGGTCTTTTCAAAGGTGCTCTTGCCAGGAAACAACCCCAAAAGACAACTGCAACCCCCACTAAAATGCAGCAACTCCTGGCCCAGACTGAATCTCCACAGGCCTCCCCCCACTCAGTGGGCCCTTCCCCTTCCTTTTCCACACCTGCCCTCCCCCGCCTGCAGCTCCTGCTTGCCGCCACCTCTGGGAGAAGCACAACAGGCTCTGCTCCACCTGGGGAGGGAGGGGGGCACCTCTCCAGAGCGCCTGTCTGGGCAGCACCGCTATATTTAGCTGCAACGTCTCTCTCCTCTCCGGCTAACTCTGGGATGAAGCCCCTTGATAAAGACAAATGGAGCGCGCCTGTCTGGAGAGCGCAGTAGTGCCAGATGGCTTCTTTCCCCACCATTCAGGGCTGGAGGCTTCCAGGAGGCAGCAGGAGAAGACAAGCCGGGCGGGAGGGCAGAGAGGCCGGGTGCCAAGGCCAGCAGCAGCAGGTGCCCTTTGGGGAGACCCAGGTGAGACACTGCCCTGGAAGGCTGCTGGCACCGCAGAGGGCCCAGTGGGGCCTGGGTTCAACCAGGGAGAGCCCACCTTGTCCAGCAGCCTGTCTCACACGTGGGGGGCAGCCAGTCTCCCCCCCGCCCCACCAAGGGCCAACCAGCAAGGCACTTCTGACTCTTCCCAGACAGCAGGCCCTGGATCGGAAGCCAAGGCGGTCACTTCTGGACCAGGCAGGGTTTAATTGCAATGGAAGAGCCTGCCGAGCCAGAAGAGGCCTGGCTGGAAGCCCGCCCCCCTCCGCCACAGGAGATCCCTTCCCTGACACCTCCCCCCCCCCCCCCCCGCTCCCGCTCTGCACACCAAGGGGCTGGCTCTCTCCCACCTCCCCATCTTCCACACTCCACTGTTGGTCTTTTGCCACTAGATAAACGCCTGGGGAGGGGCTGTGGCTGGGAGGGGGGCAGGCAGGAGGGAGGGAGCTCCATGCTGATGGCTGGGGTGGGGCTGGGGACTTCAGAAGGGAGGGCAGGAAAGCAACTCTGGGCTGAGACCCCCCCACACAGGACCCACATAATCTTGGGAGGGGTTTCCCTGCTTTCCTTGTCCCCCACCCTCCAGAGGTCACTTGGGGGCAGCTGGCAGGGAACGCCCTATGGGGGGGGCAGGGTCAAGCAGAAGCTCTTTCTATGGCCAGTTTTCAAGAAGAGAGGAGAGCCATGTCTTCCATTCTATGCTGTTCAGCTACAACACAGTCATTGCTAAGGCACCGCCTCCCCCGGACCTGTGGTGGATCAGGGCCTGTTTTGTAGCCTCTGCAAGGCAGAGATCCTCTGTGCATGACCAGAGGCACTCTGGTCCCCATGCACCATGTGAAGACAACAGTTTGCCCCCCCCCCCAGCTGCCCTACCGAAGGGTGCCCAGGGCCCCTGCGCTCTCCGTGTTGCTGGACTTCTTGCGCTTTCTCCTCCAGGCGGTCACCAGCTGGTCTGAGTGGGAGACGCTGTTGAAGCGCATCTTGTAGCTCCTGGGGGGGGGGGAGAGAGAGAGAGATGGGGCTGCCTCCCCAGGCCAGGAAAGCCCAGGCTGCTCCCCAGACAGGCCCTTCTCCTAATCTTTGGTGGGGTTCTGAACAATCCAGCCGGCATGCCTGGTCACACTCCCTGGGGTTTCACTTTCATCCCAAGATGTCTGGTTTCTCTGGGGATCCCTTCTTCTTCTTCATCACCACCTCCCGAGTCCTTCCTGCTTTCTGCCCCCTCCTTCACACTGCCCCTCCCCCCCAGAAATGACTGGTAAGCAGAGCCATCCCAAGCACATTTACACCCTTTTAGTCCCACTGGCACCAGTGAGCTCAGAAGGCTGCAGCTCCACTTAGGACAACATGGCAGGTCAAGTCCAGATCCTCTGGATATCGGGGGTGGGTGGGGGGGAGCTCTAGTTCCCCAATATTGATCTCAGTTCTTTCTTTATATCCTTATAGCCTTTGTAGATTTCACTCTCAAATATTTCTACCTCTTTTCTCCAGAGACACTTAAATTTCCTGCAGTCAGGTTCATTTCACCAATTTCTCCACTCTGGCTCCCCCCCCCCCTTTCTTTGGTCTCTCTCTCTTGGCCACCGAATGTCCTCGAAATAAGCATCTTATCTATACCCCCATTTGGCATGAAACAGAAAGGCGTGCAATATCAAGCACAGCAAAATGTCTGTCAGACGCAACTCTTTTGAATGATTTCTTTAATTCTCTACATGTTCAGCAAATGAAATCGATTTTTCAATTCAACTTCTAAACAGGACACATTGTCCATAAACATTAGGTCAGGTAAACTCTGCCCATTTCCCCTGCCATAAAGTGAAGTCCCTTTGCAGACCCACAGCCCTTCTCCAGGCCCCGATTCCAGGCAGCCAGCAGGAGGGAAACTCTGCCCATTTCCCCCTTTGCAGACCCCCAGCCCCTCTCCAGGCCCCGATTCCAGGCAGCCAGCAGGAGGGACATGGCGGCAGCCAGAGGACTGGAGGGACTTGCTAATGGGGCAGATTTCTTCAGTGATGACTGATGTGCACAGAAACACCAGCCAACAACCCAGGGAGGCTCAGAGGGCCAGGGCCCAGGGCAGGGGGACTGTCAAAAGGGAGCAGCCAAAACAGCTTCAGGAGCGCTCCTGCCAAAAGCCCCCTTTGCAGCCACACAGGACTCTCTGGGCATCTTCTTACCCCACTGCCCCTCCCCCCCCAAGCTGGAGCCAAGGGAGTTTGGAAGCCGCTGCACGGGAGGGCTGAGCCCAGGAGAGCAGCGGGGCTCTGGGCTTCTTGGCCCCTGAGGTCTCCTCCCACTGGGCTTGGGGGGGGGGGAGGGGGGTCCTGCTACTCCACCCCCACCTGCCTCCCGGCAAGTGCCAAACCCAGAGATTTGAGCAGGTGGCAGAAAACGCCAGCAGCACTTTCTCCACCCCCCCCAAGAACCAGCAGGTGAGGAAGGAAGCAGAGAAGCCCACCGGGAGGGGGGGGGAGGGGGGGCACTCACTTGCACTGCTCGGGCTGCGGGCTGCCCAGGAGAGGACAGGACATCTCCATCAAGGCCTTGGCAAAATTCTGGGAAGAAAGGCAAGTAGGTGGGGTGAGGAGCAGAGGCAGAAGAAGACCCCAGGTTTATACCCACCCACCTCTCTGAATCAGAGTCTCAGAGCGGCCCAAATCTCCCTTCCCTTCCTCCCCCACAACAGACACCCAGTGAGGTGGGTGGGGCCAAGAGGGCTCTCACAGCAGCTGCCCTTTCAAGGACAACTCCTACGAGAGCTATGGCTGACCCAAGGCCATTCCAGCAGGTGCAAGTGGAGGAGCGGGGAATCAAACCCAGTTCTCCCAGATAAGAGTCCGCACACTTAACCACAACACCCAACTGGCTCTCTATTAGAGCTATGGCTGACGCAAGGCCATTCCAGCAGGTGCAAGTGGAGGAGTGGGGAATCAAACCCAGTTCTCCCAGATAAGAGTCCACACACTTAACCACTACACCCAACTGTCTCTCTATTAGAGCTATGGCTGACCCAAGGCCATTCCAGCAGGTGCAAGTGGAGGAGTGGGGAATCAAACCCAGTTCCCCCGGATAAGAGTCCACACACTTAACCACTACACCCAACTGGCTCTCTATTAGAGCTATGGCTGACGCAAGGCCATTCCAGCTGCTGCAAGTGGAGGAGTGGGGAATCAAACCCGGTTCTCCCAGATAAGAGTCCGCACACTTAACCACTACACCAAACTGGCTCTCTATTAGAGCTATGGCTGACCCAAGGGATTCCAGCAGCTGCAAGTGGAGGAGGAGTGGGGGATCGAACACGGTTCTCCCAGATAAGAGTCCACGCACTTCACCACGACACCAAACTGGCTCTCAAGCTGGAAGCCCCGCCCCCGGTCCCCTCCATAGGGCTGCTTTGTGGGCGCGGGGGGTGGTGGGAAACAGGCTGTGTTGCTCTTGCTGCAGGGCTCCTGTGCACAGAAGAGGCTTCAAACAGCTCCAGGGGGCTGCCAGCCTCGCCCCCCCCCCACAATGTGGCACCTGAGCCCAGGCTCCCAGTCCCACCCCCGCAGAGAGAGACGCAGACCCTCACCTCTCCGTTCTCAGGGGGGTCCCCACTCCCAAAGGTGCTGGTCACCACCAGGACAAGCGTCTCGTGCTCCAGGGAAACCACATCGTATTCATCCATGCACAGCACCTGGGGGGAGGGGGGAGCAGGGTCCCTTGTTGTAGGCAAAGAAAAGCTCAAGTCCCTGGGAGTCCCACAGGCCACTGCTGCAGGCCAGGCAAGGGAACTCAGGGCCACAAATGCGCGGGCCAGAGAGACAGGCCAGGCCAGGCTCCCAGGAGAACCCTGTGGGTACCCCAGACCATCCTCTCCCCCCTCGGGCCCCACCTTGGGATCAAAGGCAAACTTGAAGAGCTGCTCCAGGCTCTCGGCGTACGCACGAGATTTGCCCGTCTCCGTGGCATACAGGATGGTGGCCTTGACACGCCGCGCCATCACGTGCCCCATCAGCTTTGCAGTGATCTTGACCGCACTGTGGGAGAAGGGGGAGAGAAACGGAGAAGCACACCCACCCTTTGCCCCCTTCTCCTGACCTGGGCCTCCCCTTGAGGGACCTGCCCTGCCCCGGAGCCCTGTGACCTCCTCACCCCCTCGCTGGAAGGAGAGAGGAAACCTCCCCTGCAGTCTCCTGGGCCCCTCCTGGCCAGGGTGGTGCCCACAAGCATTTGGCCCCATAAGCCCTAGTGTGTGGGGTGGGATATGGAAGCAGTCCACAGCAAGGCCTCTTACAGCAGAGGAGAGCTTGGTGCTGCGCGGACCCAAGAATGCCTCCTGCAAGGAAGGAGGCCATACAGAGACTGGGTTGCCCCGGCCCCTCCCCAAAGCTCAGAAGCTGGCACCAAGAGCAGCATAAGAACAGAAAAGAAGCCCTGTTGGATCAGGCCAATGGCCTATCCAGTCCAACACTCTGTGTCACATAAGAACATAAGAGAAGCCATGCTGGATCAGGCCAATGGCCCATCCAGTCCAACACTTTGTGTCACATAAGAACATAAGAGAAGCCACGTTGGATCAGGCCAGTGGCCCCTCCAGTCGAACACTCTGTGTCACACAGTGGCCAAAAAACCCAGGTGCCATCAGGAGGTCCATCAGTGGGACCAGGACACGAGAAGCCCTCCTACGGTGCCCCCCCCCCAAACACCAAGAAGACAGAGCATCACTGCCTCAGACATAAGAACATAAGAGAAGCCCTGTTGGATCAGGCCAATGGCCCATCCAGTCCAGCACTCTGTGTCACACAGTGGCCAAAACCCAGAGGCCACCAGGGGGTCCATCAGTGGGGCCAGGACACTAGAAGTGCTCCCACTGTGCCCCCCCAAGCACCAAGAATACAGAGCATCACTGCCTCAGACATAAGAACATAAGAGAAGCCCTGTTGGATCAGGCCAATAGCCCATCCAGTCCAACACTCTGTGTCACACAGTTGCCAAAAAAACCCCAGGTGCCATCAGGAGGTCTGTTAGTGGGGCTGGAACCCCTCCCACTGTGCCCCCCCAAGCACCAAGAATGCAGAGCATCACTGCCCCAGACAGAGAGTTCCAACAATATGCTGTGGCTAATAGCCACTGATGGACCTCTGTTCCATGTTTTATCTAATCCTCTTGAAGCTGTCTATGATTGTAGCCGCCACCACCTCCTGTGGCAGTGATTTCCAGGTGTTAATCACCTTTGGGTGAAGAAGGACTTCTTTTTATCAGCAACCTCCCCCCACCCCACCCCCATGACTGCCTTGCCTGTCCCCGGAAACACCTACTTGGCAATCTCCTTGAAGGTCTTCTTGCGGGTGACGGTGGTTCCTTTGGGGGTGTAGACCTTCCAGGCGTCAGGCTGCAGAAACAGGAGACATGTTGGGGGTAGGACGGGGGGGGGGCAGGCTCCACTGAGCTCCAGCATTCTCATGCATTGGACTTGTCACAATGGCTCACGAGCAGAGTCACGCCGTTCTTTAATGCGGGGTCCCCAATCTTTTTGAGTCTGGAATTCTGATACAGTACGGTGCATGAACCACAAAAGGGAGGCAGAGCTGGCCACAAAACGGTGGCCGAAGAGCCTTGTGTTGTGGCGGTCAAAACTACTTTTTAGGAATCTGCAGAGCCCATCCTCCAGTGGCCAATCAGAAGCATGGTGCTCACAGGCTTCAATGCAATGCCAAATGCATTAAAGATGGCACAGAGTGCCCACCTGCCACCTGGGGTTGTGCCCATCGCTGCAGCAAATGCAGGGTGGGCAGGGAGACTCTGCAGAGGTGGGGGATTCTCTCACGTTTGCCCTCCATTTCCGCCCCCCGCCCCCCAGCATTGCTCTGCTCTTGGGCAGATTCCATGAATAGGGAGGGGGGACTCAGGGGAGACCCCCGAGGGCAGGATCTTCTCCACCCTTTGGGGAGTTGCAGCCCCCTCCTGTTAGATTCGGGTGGGCAGCCATGTTGGAGCTGAAGAAATAGGGCAAAGAGCGCGTTGAAGCTGATGCCCAGAATTGAGCCTTGTTGGACTCAGGCCTTCTTCTGACACCCTGCTGTGCTTTGGTTTCATTGGCATAAATACTCCCTCAGATGGAATGAAGACATTTGAATTTGCATTTGGTCTAAAACAGAAACCATATTTAATTCCATTAAGAAAAGTGCTGTTCACCTGGCATTCGCAAGAGCGAAGAATGAAATGTGTTTTGCTCTGAGGATTCTGTGACGCTCTTGAGATCGAAGGGTCCATCAGCTCTCCCCCCGCCCCCACCCCACCCCGCCGCTGGCAGTCTTGAAGACACGCACTGGGCAGGGATGCTCTTCAAGATGGACCCTGCCTTGAGCAGGGGCGGGGGGGGGGGAGATGGCCCGCCCATTTCTGGGGGTCTATAACCCTCTGAGCCTCAGCGGCCGCCAGGGAGGCTGCAGATCCCAGGCAGTGAATCCCACTCTCAAAACTCGCTCTTGGATCATGGCCGCTTGCCGTTCATTGTGGGGCCTTTGAACTTCTTTCCGGGACCCCGGCAATAGCCCCGTCCTCCCACCAGGCCCTGTGCAGGGGAGGGGGGTATACCTGGTACCAGAAGCCAGGGGAGAGGTGGTAGTTCACCATCTCTTGGTGGAAGACGGGAGTGAGGCTGCCCGAGATGGGGGGCACCAGCCAGACCCAGTCAGCCGGGCAGCCCCCCCGCATCCGCTGCTCATTCTCCAGGTGCTTCATGAAAGACTCGGTAGCTGCGTGGTGGTCCACAATCGTCACCTTGGCCAGCTGGGGGGGGGGGGGACATCCAAGCAACCATCAGCCAGAAACATCTGCAGCGGCTGCTGCCCCCGCCCTAGCCCCGGGGCCCCTGGACCAGCCGAGGGAGGGAGGGATGCCCTTGAAGGCCACCGGCTCCCGAGGGCATCACAGGGCAGGGGGCCTGGTGAGCCAAGTCCAGCTGGGAGCCACCAAAGTGCCAACCAGCCTGCGGGGAGACAGCCTGGCATGGCCCGTGCTCTGGAAGAAGAAGACCCCATGCCAGCAATCCTGCCCAGACCCCAAAGCCCCCCCCCCTAGGTGTCTTCTGAAGGGGGGGTGGACAAGATCTTTTCGGTGTCCCACCGAGCAGTAGTTCCCATAGCTACCTCCCACCCCTCACCTGGAAACTGTGCAGCACAGCCAGATTTATCTCCACAGCAGCCTTGTCCTTCCAGAGGGATAAGGTAGTCCGTGTGTCCAGCCCCATGCGCTCAGCCACCTCCTGCCACACACACACGGGGGGGGGGTGTTATAAAACCCCTCCTCTGCTTGCACAGGAAAGCACGGAGGATGGAAGCAGGGCAGACACCAGCATGCCCTCAGGCAAGGGAGCCGCGGGGGGGCCCTGGGGGCTTCTGGCAGGACTCACTGCTGCTGACCTCCCCCCCACCTGCCCACTCACACAGGCCATGTGCCACCCGTGCTCCCAGCTGCACACCCTGCCCAGGGCCTCAGGGAAAGGGCTGCGGGCAGCGCAGGTGGCTGGGAGGGTGGCCAGTGGGCGAGCAGGGCAGGGGAAGGATGCACGGACAGGCAGTGAGACACAGGGGCGAGTGGCACGAAGGGAGCTCTCTGCCTGGGACCCCCAACCTCTGGCCCTGGCCCTGCGTGGGGGAGCTGGAGGCGAGAGTAATCAGCCCTCCGCCTTGAGTAAGGCAGAAGCCCTCTGCACATGGCCGAAGGCCCTCTCTCCTTTCTTCCTCCTTCCAGGAAGCTAGAAAGAGGTTCCAGATGTAAGCCCTGCCACAAATCAGGTCAGGCGACTCTGGCTGTCTCTGCCAGGGGGAAAAGGCAGTCCCGGACTTTGCTCCTTGGCCCGCATTAATCTGCTTAATTGGGTGTGAATCGCTCCTGGCTTCTCCCCCCTGAGCAGCTGGAAGCGGGTCCCCCAGGGGAAGTACCGGCAAGATGTTGTAGCGGTGGGCGTCACAGAGGTTCCGCATGCCGATCTCGCTGCTCATGTACCAGCCGCTGAAGGGGGCTGCCGGGAACTGCAGCCCCCCAATCTCCAGCAGCAGGTTGGAGACGGCAGGCAGGGCGTACCAGCGCTGGCCCAGCTCCTGGAACCAGTCCAGCCTGAGGCCCAAAGCGGAGAGAGAGAGAGAGGGAGAGGGCTGGTCCACCAGGCTCAGCAGTGAGGCTCCCCCATCCTGAGAGCTGCTGCTGCTGCCACCTGGGGAGGGGTGCAGAGGTCGCCCTGAGGCTGCCCACCTCGCCTCAAGGCCAGGGTTCATCTCCAGCTCCCACTGTGGGCGGGGCAGGGCCATTCAGGCAGCCACAAACCCCACACAGCCTGGCCAATCCACCCCCTCTCCTGCTTGCCAGCACCTGGGCTTCCTCTGCTGGACCCAGGAAGGGGATTTTGCTGGAGATGAAACCTGCTGGATCAGAAGGATGGTCCACCAGATGCCCCCGGGGAAAGGATCAGGGGGGAGCCCAAATGAATGCAATGCCCCCCCCGCCCCAGCTCTGACACCTGCAGGGCCCCCCAGGCCAGCATCTCCTTTCCCACATGCTGCGCAGGGGAACAGGGTGTCCAGGAGAGAGAGTGGGCAGGCAAGGCCCCCAGCCTGCTATGTCTCCGCTGGGCCTGAGGTGAGCCTGGCTGGCACCCGCCCCCGGGCACTCGAGGGAGCCCCCTTCCCTCCTGGTACGCACGAGGGGTGGCTGATGGGCACCTCCAGGACCAGTTCCGGAGGCAGAGGGAAAAGCTCGGGGTCTTCATCCGGGAACTGCAGCAGCAGGGGGAGGACGTCAAAGCGGGTGTAAGGGGGGCTCCAGCCATACTGAATGCAGAGCTGGGGAAGAAGGAAGTGGAGGATCAGGGTGGGGGAGAGGTGGGGGAAAGGGATCAAGGGGGCCATTTGGGGTGAGGGGAGGGCAGCAGAGAGCCCCCAGTGGCCCCGCAGAAGGCTCCTCAGCCCCTCTCCCTCACCTCGGTGATCTCCACGTTGGCCGGGTCACCCAGCACAGTGCCGTCTGGCTGCTGGTAGCCGGCGTAGCGGATCAGCTGGCTGTTCCAGATCCGGAAGTCCCCACGGCCAGCGGCCCGCTGGGGGAAGATGGTGATGGCCGACCTGGCGGGACAGAGCAGGTGGGTGTGTCAAGGGTGCCCTTGCCCCCCCTCTGCACTGGTCCGAAGGACTGCCACCCTTTGCCATCCCAGCAAGAAGGCATGGAACAGAAGGGGTGCTGCAGGGCGGGGGGTGCCGCTCACCGGAGGTTGCCGCGGTTGGTTGCATAGTGGATGTGAGTGCACAAAGACGTGAACATCTCCTGGACGCTTGTGCAATCTCGCGCGTCAAACACCTGCGGGGGCAAGAGCAGGAGAGGGCAGGATTCAAGCCCTTCTACGAGTCATAAGAGAGAAGCAACGTTGGGTCAGGCCAGTGGCCCATTCAGTCCAACTCTCTGCGTCACACAGGGTCCCACCGGATCAGGCAACCGGTCCACGGGTGGCCAGGGGAACAGCCCACAGCCCCCCCCTCCATTGGCTGACCCTGGTGGCTCCATTTGGCCCTCCTGGCTGACAGCCAACAACAAACCGCTTCTTACTAAGTTTGCTCATCCCCTTTTCAGGCCATCTAGGCCAACGGCCATCATCCCTGTGCTTTGTGGCAGTGAGTTCCACAAGCCCCCGGTGTGCAACATGTTGGAAGAGAGGGGTGTGGGGCTGCCCTTTTGCCGCAGTCTCCAGAGGGGGTCACAAGAGAGTCAGGCAGGCAAACTATTTCCTCTCCTGCTTCTCTCCCTTGGATGTGCAGACAGATACAACCTTGGGGGCAATTCCCTCTCTTCCGACCGACCTCGCCCTCTCACACACACAGAAGGCGGCGCATGTTGCTCTCTGTCTCTGAACACCTCCCTGCATCCCCACCCAGCCTAGGGAGTTAGAACAGATCCTCTCTCCATCTCTCCTCTGTACTGTCTAGAATGCAGCTCCACGTAACAAAGAACTCTTCTGAGTTCTATACCTGACCGCTGGCTCTGTGTCACTGGGCGAGTCTGCCAGCCCACTCAGGACCAAGGTTCTGCTGCGTGGTTCGCCTAGCCAGCTACACTGACAGAGAGGCCTGGCTGCACAAAACCGGAGAATCGAACAGGACAGAACTTCCTTCAGTCTTGAATCTACTGCCAAAGAATGCCATCATTCTAGAATTACTGCAGAAGGACCCTCTGCAGTGTTTTGAGCCCCTCTGTCTCTCCGGTCGCCAGCCCCAGAGGTTGCAGCGGGGCCCTGCAGGGCAGGTGTGGCAACCCTGGGATCCCCATCCCCAGCTCTCATCTCCTTTTCGAGATGCGGCGACCAGGACTGGATGCAGAGGTCCAAACGGGGCTGCCTCTGTGGGGGTCTGTGTTGATGGGCAGCTTCATTCTCAGTGAACCCGGCCAGGCAATGGCCTTGCCTGATGCGCACAGGGGGCTTTCTCTTGGTCTGTTTCCAGCATTTTGGCTCCCTCGGATTTCGACTGTCATTCTGCTCGCCCCTCCCCAAGCAGGGAATGGTGGAGCCTTGGGGAGCCCCTCCCAATCCCATCTGGATCCTGAACACTGCAATATATATATATATACTGGAAAATTGAGGGGGGAAATGGTTTTCCAACAGAAAAACTGGAAATTTGGGGAAGTACTGAAATAACCTCTCACTATGCAATATTTTCTCTTTTAGAATGAGTGGGCAGCTTTTTTGATGACAAGCCGGGCATGTTGTAGCCACAGCCAGCATTTCTGCCCCAGAAGGATGCCTGGTCCTTCCTTCTAGGGCAGCAGGCAGGGTGCTGACCGCTTTGCTGGCCTTCCAGAGCCCTTCTGACCAGGCTTGGGCTGGACCTTGTGGCTGAGCTTTTGGCCCCTCCCCACAACAAAGTGCCTGCCCTGGGTAGCTAGCCACACCTCCCTTTACAAGCAGCTCAATGCCCTATTTTGCTGGGGGGAGGAAGAGGGGGCAGAAGCGATAGGGCAGACACAGCACTAAACCATCAGAGGGAAACTCTGGAAGCTTTATTGAGGACTGAGCTCTCTCCAACCAGGTAGCAAAAATTAAGGTTCATGTGCTAAGGCAGCACAGGGTGTGTCCGCCTGCAGTTTCCTCTCAAATACTGGGTATATTTACATTGTTGGTTATACAAAAATAAGTCATTTATTACTTTTAAATTCCATAAATATGTCAAATATTGCAATTTTATATACTAAGTAAATTATAAATGATACATTTTATGCTGTTAAAGCAGTGAAATTAGCTTCAGTTTGATAGTATAGTTTCTGCATATAGTTTGGCCACTGTGTGACACAGAGTGTTGGACTGGATGGGCCATTGGCCTGATCCAACATGGCTCCTCTTATGTTCTTATGTTCTTATGCATATATTTCAGTTTTCCAGAAAATTCATGGTTGGGGTTTTTTTTTGCTTGTTTAAGGTTGGGTGAGTGGGCGTCAACATGGCAGATGCGGTTCAATGTGGCCAAGTGCAAAGTAATGCACATTGGGGCCAAGAATCCCAGCTACAAATACAAGTTGATGGGATGTGAACTGGCAGAGACTGACCAAGAGACAGATCTTGGGGTCGTGGTAGATAACTCACTGAAAATGTCAAGACAGTGTGCGTTTGCAATAAAAAAGGCCAACGCCATGCTGGGCATTATTAGGAAGGGAATTGAAAACAAATCAGCCAGTATCATAATGCCCCTGTATAAATCGATGGTGCGGTCTCATTTGGAGTACTGTGTGCAGTTCTGGTCACCGCACCTCAAAAAGGATATTATAGCATTGGAGAAAGTCCAGAGAAGGGCAACTAGAATGATTAAAGGGCTGGAGCACTTTCCCTATGAAGAAAGGTTGAAACGCTTGGGACTCTTTAGCTTGGAGAAACGTCGACTGCGGGGTGACATGATAGAGGTTTACAAGATTATGCATGGGATGGAGAAAGTAGAGAAAGAGGTACTTTTCTCCCTTTCTCACAATACAAGAACTCATGGGCATTCGATGAAATTGCTGAGCAGACAGGTTAAAATGGATAAAAGGAAGTACTTCTCCACCCAAAGGGTGATTAACATGTGGAATTCACTGCCACAGGAGGTGGTGGCAGCCACAAGTATAGCCACCTTCAAGAGGGGTTTAGATAAAAATATGGAGCACAGGTCCATCAGTGGCTATTAGCCACAGTGTGTGTGTATATATAAAATTTTTTGCCACTGTGTGACACAGTGTTGGACTGGATGGGCCGTTGGCCTGATCCAACATGGCTTCTCTTATGTTCTTATGAAACCCCTTTTTTTCTCCTGTGGCTTCAAAATGTCTGAATATTTTATATCTCTAGTCCTGAGTGATGCTCAGAACTTCCGTGTTGCTGCAAGAGAGGTGGGGCGAAGGAGCTCAGCATTTGCATGCACGGAAGACAGCTGCTGAAGAAAAATGATGGAAAGGGGGGGGGGGGGAGAAAGGATTGCTAAAGGATTGCAGGCCTGCAGATAGCAGAGAAGCAGAGCCTTTCTTTCCCCCTTGGTTCTTCATTGGGAAAATGTTGGGCAGTTGGTTGCTCACGCCAAAGTTGCTGTTTTCTTGAAAGGTGCTGGAAAACCAGGCTCCGATGGAGGCGACAGGAGGTCATGCAAATGAAGCACTAGCAAGACGCTGAGTCCAGATGGCCCAGACCCGCGGATTACTCTTAAGGAAACTAAATTTGGCAATATTCCTGGTCTTCTGCCAAAATCTGCAACTGGCTGTTGAGACCAGCTGCCCCCCCCCAGACAGCAGCGTCTCATGCTGCCCAAAGAGAAAAGATCATCACAGACGAGGAATGACACAGCTTCCATAAAAATTTAGTCTGCCTTTCTAATCAGCCTCTTAGAATTCTCTGAAGGGTTAACAAATCTGTGGGCAAAAGCATCACGTGTTTGGATGTTCATTTTTTGAAAAGATAAGACGCCTCCCGCAGGCTCCTGAGTCAATCTAAGCGCCCCAGGAGAGGGAGGGAGGAGAGGAAGGGGGTCCTCCTGCAGAGGAGCTAATTAAACAACAGGAAGCCGCACCTTGGAGCTTCTTGCAAGGGAAGGGCGGAAGCCACAGGGTCCCCCAGGAATCAGTGTTACAACCAGGGCTGCTTCATTCTTTCCTTAATGAGCCAGGATTGGGAGTAAACGGTGGGGTAGCTGAGTCTGCAGCTCCTGAATTATTCAGGGCAGTTAAGTGCTCCAGGAGGAGGCGCGGCTGACCACAGGCCACAGGAGACTCAAAGCCAGTGCACACTGGGGTGCCTTGGGGCAACACATCCTCCCTTGGAAGATGCACTTATGGGGTCTAAACCGGGGGTGGGGTGGGGTGTGGCAGGACAGGAAAGAGGCCTTGCAGCTGTGAGAGGAAAAATCAGTTAAGATCTCAACTTCTGCAGTGGCGGAAGACACAAATGCTGCGATAAGGACTATTAGACAAGAGGCTGAAAGTAAAATTTATGGAAAGCAGTTCTCACAATGCCCTTCCAATAAACATGTCCAATTGTCATGAGGATGGAACAAAGGAGAGAACACACACACACCCCGAAGACCAGAGAGCAATGGGACAGCCAAGCCAGCCAGCCACACTTCTCCCCTCCCCGCCCTGCATCTTCTAAAGGATTCTGCGGTGCCACAGATGGGCATCCAAATGGAGGAACCAGCTGCAAGAGGAAAGGCTGAGACGCTCAGGACTGTTCTGCTTGGATCAGGGATCATTCTGAAATTCTGCCTCAGGTGAACAGAAAGAACTTCTTTCCCCTTCAGCAGGGAAAGTGCTGAGCGATGCCTTGCAGAGAGGCCCGGGCAGCCCCCATGATTCACTGGCAGACCTTTCTGCGGGGGGTGGGGGGTGATGGGGTTGAAGAGGGCTTCACAGGATGACTCGCTGGTGGGGCAGCGATGGGGGCAGCCTCAGCCCCTCGACCCCCAGAGCAGTGGGCCTTCTGCAGCATCTGCTCAGCCCCTGAGGGCAAGAGGGCGCTGGGCTCATGCAGGACCTTCCTTGGCCTGATGCAGAGAGCCTCCCCCTCACCGTGCACAGAGCTGCCCTTCTCCCCACCAAGCTGACCCCCCACTCCCCCCACCCCAGGAAGGCAAGGGAGCCCTCCCCAGTTGGGCTGGCAAAGGAGAAGCGCCTCAGGAAGCAGAAGAGGCGGGGAGGGAAGAGCAGAGGCGGAAGGAAGGAAGACGGGAGTCAGGACCAGCCCAGCTTGGAGATGGCCAGTGGGCGAGGGGAAAGAAAGTGGGGTGGGGGTGGGGGGAGGGGGGATTCCTGGCAGAGAAGCAGGCCGCAGGCTCTGAGTTGGCAGAGAGAGGGAGGGTTCAGATAACAGGACTCTGCGGCAGCCCATCCGAGAAGGAAAGCGGAGGCGGGGGGGAGGTCACGCCAGGGGCTGGGCAGGGAAGTCTGAGGGTCAGCCGGCTCTTCCTCTGTGCTGCTGGGCCTCAGTCTCCCCCCTCCTGCCTGCCGCCCCTCCGGGTGTCGCTCGCTCCCCATTGCTCCTTCCAGAGACTGTGGCTGGGCCAGAAGTGCTTTGCGGGGCTTTCAAGCAAGGGATTCTGGGGCTGCCCCCTTCACGCACCTGCAGCTTGCTCCACTGGATCCGGCCCACGCAGCGGGCTGCATTGCGCCAGGCATGCTTGGCCCCGAAAACGAGCTCTGCCTCTAGCAGCTGGTAGGTGCCCGTCTCCAAGATGGCCTGCTCCACCTCCTGGAGGCGCTGGACGTGGGCCTTGGAGTCCAAGCTGGGGAGAGAGGGCTTGGTCAGCCAGGGCAAGGCGGCTCCTCCTTTCCCGCAGCCCCTCCGGCCCTCTCATGGGGAGGTGCCACCACCCCCCAGCATGCACATGGCCCCGCCCTCAGCCACTGAGTGTGCCCCAGGGCCTCTCCCCGCCCAGCAGCTGGTTCAGGCCCTGCTGGCCTTGGGGTCCTCATCAGGTTATTTGTCGCCCGCCTCTCTCACGGAGGCCCCAAGGCAGGTGGGTCGGACCATGACAGGACAGGACAGGAGGAGCGGGACTACGGGGGGGGGGGAGCTCCAAGCAGAGGCTTCTCAGTGGGGCAGAAGTGCCTACAAGTCCCAGCCCCTCTTCCTCTGCCCCAGTCCTGTGAACCTGCTTCAACCCAGCTGATGTCCCCCCCCCTTTAACAATGAGAAGGAGAGAAGGTGGGAGGGGGCTCAGCCGGCGCTCGATCAGGGAGGGGCTGCCCTGGCAAATAAAAATGACGAGGGGGAGGTACCGATACCCCCCTTCTGCTCCATACTGGGAAATATGCAAGAAGAGAAAGCGGCCAGACTGCTCCTGCATGGGTCAAGGGGGGGAGGGGGCATGACATCAGAGGCCTCTGAGGAGACCGGAAGACAAGGCTCAGAGAGGAAAGGCCCTTTGATAAGGCACACCCCCAGAGCCAGGGAGAGAACAAAGGGATTTGGGACAGAAACAGCCCCCCCCCTCGGGTCTGGGCATTGGTTCTAAGCCAGAATCTGCCTCAAACAGCAGCAGGGGGGGCACAGAAAGGGTGGCTGACTGGGAGACGGATCCAACCCCCCCCTCCAGGGACCCAGAAGAGGGGAAAGGAGATCGGGCCCAGCCTCCACTTCCTGGAAGATTGTCCAGCAGGGGGAGGGATCATCCTCGGCCTGGCAAGCTGGAGACTACTCAAGAGGAGATGGCATGAAAGGCAGTCTGCACCTGTGGCTTGGTCACACCTGTGTGGAAGGCAGACGGGGGCTGGAAGGGCCGTGCCAGGACACCCCCAGGCGCCCATGGAGCGCCACGCCTGGACCAGGACTCCTGCCTGACTCCCAGGGCTTTAAGCTGCGATAAGCAAGCCTGGAAAAAGAGCCTGCCTCTTATCTCTGCAGCCTGGAAGAGAAGCGTCACAGTGTCCGGCCAGCCTGTGGCTCTGGGTGGAGAGGAAGGGCCGTAATCCTGGGGCTGTGACCTCAGCAGGTCCACCCAATCCTAAGTGCCCCACTTGGCTACTGCCCTAGGAAACGGGACCCCCGGGTGGGAAGGCTCACTGCCCAAACAGGGGGAAGGTGGAGGGCCAAGGGCTTGGCAGGGGGCAGGCAGAATCCCCACTCCTCCATGGCCCTCAGCCCCAGATGCCAGCCCCTGTTCTTTGCAGGGAGGCAACGGCCGGATCCGATGGAGCTCAGCTGCAGTGTGGGTGGGGGAAATGGGGGCAGGCGCACCCACCGCCTGATGGAGCTGTAATACTGGTTGATGAAGTCCCGGGCCAGCGGCAGCAGCTCTTCCTTGGGCCGGGGGCCCTCTGTGGCCCCCCCGCAGGTCATCTCCTTGGGGAACATGAGGCAGCCGAGGCAGCGCTTCTCATTGCAGGGGGTCACCTGCAGGCAGAGGGGGAGAAAGGAGGCAAAGGACTGGGGCAGCTTCTGCTCTTGCCCCACCTCCCACCCTCTTGCTGTCAAGTTGAAACCTCATGGGGGGATGCTTAAAATGGGGTCTGCAGGCTTCAGACCCCCCAGGAGGTCAGCACGGAGCTCTCCCCCCAAAGGGCACCTTCAGGGCACGGCTTGCCTTTGAATCCTGCCCACTGCCAGGCCATGGAAAGTTCTCCCGAGTGGCTGGAGAGGTGATCCTGAAGCCACACCCACAGGGAAAGGCCCCCCACACCTTGGGGGACTCCTAAAGACTGGGGGGGGTGCGTGTGTGTCCCCAAGTGGAGGGGAAACTGGCAAGACCCCCTTGCTCCCACGCTCTCCCTACCTGCTTGCTTTGAGCGCTGAGGGTGTCGTAGGTGACGCAGCCTGTCTGCCAGTTCTTGACCCGAGAGTATTTGGGGGGCTCAATGGGGCAGGCATCTGTGGCGCTGGGGGGGGGGAGGGGGGAGGAGAACAGACCAAGAAGCATCCATTAGTCTTGCTCTGGATTTATAAGTTCATAGCATTGTTTTTGCTTGGTGGGCTGCATACAAATTTCTGACATACTTGCATCACATGAAATGTATGTGGTTAGATCACGAAGATGGAAAAGCCTCATGCACCCCCTTTGCTGCCTCCAGAACAGGCTCCTTCAAAAGTATAGCAGTGACACAAGCCCCAGGAGCTGGAGGCCACCAGCACCTTCAAGACAGACACAACTTGTGGCAGGGAGGAGCTTTTGTGAGTCAGGGCTCACTTCTCCACGAGAGAGCATCACCCAAAGGTGTGGGGCCCCTAAGCGAGACAGGAGCAGAGAGACACATCAGGGAGAAGGCATGTGGGGGGGAGGCAACATGGGAGGAGTGGATGGAGATCGAGGGGCGACCGTGAGGCAGATGAAACCTTGGACGGGAATAGTCACCAGCGTCCCTGAAGGGCAAGAGAAAGGAGAGAGAACACAAGGACATCAGAAGAGCCCTGCTGGATAAGACCAGTGAGGGTCCATGTAGTCAGTGGATCAGGTCAGTGAAGGTCCACCTAGTCCAGCCCCCTGTCTCAAACAGTGGCCAACCAGTTCCTCTGGAGGGCCAACAACAGGGCAGAGAGGCTGAGGCCTTCCCCTGAGAAGAACATTAGAAGAGCCCTGCTGGGTCAGACCAGTGAGGGTCCCTCTAGTCCAGCCTCCTGTCTCACACAAGGGCCAGCCAGTTCCTCTGGAGGGCCAACAGCAGGGCAGAGAGGCCGAGGCCTTCCCCTGAGAAGAACCTCAGAAGAGCCCTGATGGATCAGACCAGTGAGGGTCCATATAGTCCAGCCTCCTGTCTCTCACAGTGGCCAACCAGTTCCTCTGGAGGGCCAACAACAGGGCAGAGAGGCCGAAGGGGAAAGGTCTTTTTAGATTTATTGATCTTTGTACCAATAGTTGTATGCATTCATTGAAGCATCTTCAAAGACATCACAATTTTAAAATATCATGGTTTCACTACCCCCAATTCCTCATCTTTTACACTCAAATAATCTCCATTTGCATATCTATAGACCACTTAGGACCTTTGAGGAACTTATTTTAAAAGGACTTCTATTTCATTAAGAGCTTCTCTTTACAAAGCTCTTAATGAACTGATTTGAAAACATGAAACCTTACAACAAAGAACATGGAATAAAGACTGCTCTGTAAACCTTACTGATTTTCACTGGCGAAATCTGGGCCTCAACTGTCTATCGCTCTCTGGCTCTACATGTAAAATGACAGAATTTCAAATTATGTTCAAAGTGGTATTTGATGCCTTCATGTCATTCCAGACTAAAAGCAGTTTCAACTTGTTGGAAGGATGCTTTGGTGAAAGAACATTTCTTCATTGCTGGTGGAATTGGTGTTTAATTTCAGCCTTTTGGAAAACTATTTTAACTACAATAGAGAAAATCATGCCACATCAAATAACAGCAACTCCAGAATTTGTACTGCTAAACTTTTGGCCATCCCAAGAGCTCCCTTCCAATAAAATGGGGCTAGTTTCCCTGTTATTGTTGGCAGTTAAATTCCTTATTGCAAGAAACTGGAAAACTACTACAGTGTTTTCGTTATCTCAGTAGTTTGCTAATGCATGGGGTGTAGCTATTTTGGATAAACTAGCTAAACAAATAGTACAGCTGGGAATCCCTATAAAAAAAAACAACTTTACAGAAATCTGGTTTCCTTTGAGAATATACAAAATATTGATTGTTTACTTTAAATAACCCCCCAAAAATATACTGACTATGTTGTATTGATAACTTACTATCTTCTTACACTGATGTAAATCCAATGCTGTAGTTTGTTTAAATTTTTAGATTGTTTTGTTTTATGGAGTTTGCTTTGCTTGTATGTTAGTACTGTTGTTTTAAAAAAGTGTTTATACCTAAAAAAGACAAAAGCAAAAGAGCAGGGCTTCTGTTCTGGAGACCTGTTTGATTCCCCCCCCCTCCTCCTCCACATGCAGCTGCTGGGTGACCTTGGGCCACTCTCAGTCCTCACAGAGCAGTTTTCTCAAGAACAGTTCTGGCAGAGCTCTCTCAGCCCCACTTACCTCACAGGGTGCCTCTAGTGAGGAGAGGAAGAGAAAGGCAATTCATTGTAAGCCACTTTGACATCCCTCCCTCGGGGTGTAAAAACCTTCTTCGTCCTCCTCCTCTCCCACATCTAATTCCACACTAGGGGTGTCACTATCTCTATTGCTGCTGAATTCCACAAGCTTTCCCTCTTGTGCCTATTTCCAAATAAAGGTCGAGTCCCGGCACCTTCATTCACAGTATAAGGTCGCGCGTGCAAGCAGACTTCGCCAGAGAGGCCCCGGTCACAGGAAAGCTATCCCCAGAAGGAGCTTTGTGGGTCTTCTAAGGCTGCCCGCCCCCCCCCCCCGCACGCTGCCTTCCCGAGGAGTCTGTCGCGGGGCAGGAACGGAGGGGGGGGAGAGGGGGCTGAGGGTGGGCTGGGGCGGGGGAGGAAAGGCGGGGAGGGGACCCCTCCTCCACACACCTCGGCCTGGGGCGGGTGCGAGGGCGCTGGTCAGTTGTTCAGGAAAGCCAGAGACCCGCCGGAGCTCTGCTGCGAGGTCGAGGGGCAGCCGGGCGGGGGCTGCGTGGATGCCGTTGCCCTTCCCCGACTCGGCCCAGCTCGGGCCCCAGCGGCCAGCCTCCCCACCCCGGCGCAGCCCAGCAGGATGCCGGGCCCAGTGGCAGGGCCTTCGCCGTGGCGGCCCCGCTCGGGAGAAGGCGGCGGGCGGACTATGGCGCTGGGCGGGCCGCGGGGGCGAGCAGAGAGGCAGCCAAGGACTGCGGCGAGCCTCTCCTCCCCCCACCTCCGCCCCCGACGGTGGAGCTCCTACCTGGCAGCTGGGGCGCTCTCGTCCGGGCCGGAGTCCCGTGAGCAGAGGCGCAGGGCGCCGGGCGCGTTCCCCATGGCGGGCGGGCAGGCGGTTGGGGCCGGGGCGCTGGGCTGCCTCGCCTGGCCGCCTCCCTGGCCAGCAGTGCGGGGGAAACGGCGGCGGCCCCGCGTCCCGTCCGGGGAAGGCGCCGCCCGCGGAAAAGGGAGGAGGAGGAGGAGAGGGCCGCCCCGCCGGGCCCCTGGGCTGGTCGCCTCGCTCGCTGCATGCCTCGCAGGGGCCCCGTCCGCCTGCCCACCGCCGTCGCGGGCCTCCCCTCGGGCGCCACCGCCGTCGGATCTCTAGCCGGGCCCCCAGGCCGAGAGGAGGACGAGGGTCCGGCCAGGCCAGCAGGCGCCGAGGCCGGAGATGGCCCCCCGCGCTGCGCCCACCTCCCCCTTTGGATGAGAACGACTCCCCCCCCCCCTTCTGCAGCAGTGGGGCTGGCAGGAGGAAGGGCTGGCGGGGCGGGGGGAGAGAGATTTAGAAAAGGGGGGGGGGGAGCTGGCGAGAGAGGTTTGGCACATGGCGCTTGGGGGGGGGGGGGAAATCTTCCTCCTCTCCCCAAAGAACCCCCCTGAAGCTGATGGGCAGGAGGCTCAGAAGGGACAAAAGGAGGAGATCTTCCTTTAGCCAGAGAGGGATTCAAAGGGGAAATGCCTCCAGGAGCTCTCCTGGAACTTCATCTCTCCTGGGACTTTATCAGTCACTGGCAGGAAGGAATAGAGGGAATGCTCATTAAATCTGCAGATGATACTAAACTGGGAGGGGTCACAAATGCAGACGACAGAAACAGGACGCAGGGTGATCTTGACAGGCTGGAAAACCAATAATGGACCCTCCTTGGTCAAACCCAGCAGGGCTCTTCTGAAGTTCTTCTCAGGGGAAGGCCTCTCTGCCCTGTTGCTGGCCCTCCAGAGGAACTGGCTGGCCATTGGGTGAGACAGCAGGCTGGACTGGATGGACCCCCACTGGTCTGATCCAGCAGGGCTCTTCTGATGTTCTACTCAGGGGAAGGCCTCAGCCTCTCTGCCCTGTTGTTGGCCCCCCAGAGGAACTGATTTGCCTCTGTGTGAGACAGGATGCCAAACTAGATGGACCCTTCCTGGTCTGACCCAGCAGGGCTCTTCTGACGTATTTATGAAGACCTCAGCCTGTCTGCCCTCTTGCTGGCCCTTCAGAGGAACTGGCTGGCCACTGTGTGGGGCAGGAGGCTGGACTACATGGACCCTCCCTGGTCTGATCCAGCAAGGCTCTTCTGATGTCCTTCTCAGGGGAAGGTCTCAGCCTCTTCTCCCTGGGACTCCAGGCGTGGGAGGCCATGGAGTGACTCAGGACTTCCCATTGGACGAAACCCCCAAAGGACAATGCAGGAAGATTTGAAGGCTGGAAATCTGGAACCAGCCAGAAACCTGAAAGCAAAACTGAAGTATTGTGTGAGGATTAACGTGGTGCAAAAATCCCCTTGCAGGATCCTGCTTGTGCCATATAGTCTACAGTCCCCAATCATCCATGCAAGGAGCTGTGTGGACTGTTCTGTGCAGTCAAATGCTGGGCTAAAACTCCATGAATCACCAGGGCAAAGAAGGGGGTTTGGATCTGGTGCTTGGATTCCACCAGATTAGGGGCCAGCCAAGCTTTGTGGGGGAGGGGGGAGTGTTCCCCCCCAACAGGGTGCCAACACGGAGAAAGCCCTGTCTTCTGCCCAGGCAAAGAGGCGTGAAAGACCTCAGCTTGAGACCCTGGAGAGCTGCTGCCAGTCTGAGTAGACAAGACTGACTATGATGGACCCAGGGTCTGATTGAGTATAAGGCAGCTTCATATGCCCACCTCTGTGGGCACAACGAGCAGAGCTGGAGACGCGGACCTTCACTGGGGAGCAGGGTGCTGCAGGAGGAGGGGCTGAGGTCTTCTCTGTTCCATCTCTGCAGAAGTGGGCAAGAACACCCCCCCCCCACAATAACCACCTCACCAGACAAGTCAGTGTTGCTCAAGGTGCTTGAACAGCAGCCGGTCTGTTGCAAGTATAACCAGGTCTGCTGTGAGGTCAGACATGAGGAATCATTTAAGAGAGGAAACTGTGGCGCTCCCTTGAGTAACACCCTGCAATCCTGAGAACCTTTTCCTGGGGGGGGGGGGGGCTCCACTGACTAGGCCTGAGCAGAGTTCTGCTGTGGCTTGCTGAGAACCAGCCTGGCATTTGCTTTAGAAGCCAAGGTTGCAGAGAAGATGATTTCTGCAAGCGAAGGCAAATGGAAGGGGTGCACCTGGCACTCCCCAGGCCCCATCTTCAGTGGCCAAATGGTCTTCCTTCCCCTCCCCAGACCACAGCATGCAGATGGCTCTCCCCACAGCAGCAAATGAGATGCCCAGGACTCTGGTTGCTTGGTTTGTTGCCACAGACTCACCAAGCAGACCTGGCACAAAGTCTGGGGCCACGTAGGCACCTTGAAGACCAGCAAAGTTTCATGCAAGGTGTGAGCTTTCATGCGCACGCACACTGCCTCAGGCACATGGGAAGGGGAAGCGAATGTTACATGTTTGTAGGCGGATGCCTCTACAGAGGTGCGCAGCTAATTAGCCTACAGTTTCATGAAGATGTTTTGACATAAGCAAAGGCCGAACAGCCACAACAATCCGAGTTGATAGGGCTGCCATTTGTTGGGATTTAATTGGAGGAGGGGGGGAGAAACAGGAAATCAATAAATATGCCAAAATAGGAGACGGATGTGTGGATGCCCCCTTCTTAGCTGTTACGCTCCTTAATCTCCTCTCAAGCATGGCGTTAATTAACAGCATCTTTTTCTTTGGGGTCAAGGAATAATCCAGGCTCACGCCTTGAATTGAAAGTCTGGTGGTCTTCAGGGAGCCTGACCGGACTCAAAAGTTTGCTTCAGCCCAACCGGGCCACCCGCTCCCTCCTAACAGCACAGTCCTCAGCAGAGCCCCCTGGAGTCAGTGGGCAGGGGGGGGGGGGCCTCACTCGGCTTCCCAGGCTCCAAGACAGCCTCTGCTCTGAAACTGGAGGCTATTTCATTTAGAGATACACATGGTGGAGAGCTCTACCAACAAGAAGACTGCTGGTTTATATCCCACCCTCCACTCCACTCAGTCTCAGAGCAGCTCACAATCTCCTTTCCCTTCCTCCCCCACAACACACACCCTGTGAGGTGGGTGGGTCTGAGAGCGCTCTCACAGCAGCTGTCCTTTCAAGGACAACCTCTGTCAGAGCTCTGGCTGACCCAAGGCCATTCCGGCAGGTGCAAGTGGAGGAGTGGGGAATCAAACCCGGTTCTCCCAGATAAGAGTCCGCACACTTAACCACTACACCCAACTGGCTCTCTATCAGAGCTCTGGCTGACCAAAGGCCATTCCAGCAGCTGCAAGTGGAGGAGTGGGGAATCAAACCCGGTTCTCCCAGATAAGGGTTCGCACACTTAACCACTAGAAGAAGACGACTGCAGATTTATACCCTGCCCTTCTCTCTGAATCAGAGACTCAGAGTGGCTCACAAACTCCTATATCTTCTCCCCCCACAACAGACACCCTGTGAGGTGGGTGGGGCTGAGAGGGCTCTCACAGCAGCTGCCCTTTCAAGGACAACCTCTGCCAGAGCTATGGCTGACAAAGGCCATTCCAGCAGGTGCAAGTAGAGGAGTGGGGAATCAAACCTGGTTCTCCCAGATAAGAGTCCTGCACTTAACCACTACACCAAACTGGCTCTCTATTAGAGCTATGGCTGATCCAAGGCCATTCCAACAGGTGCAAGTGGAGGAGTGGGGAACTGGGTTCTCCCAGTCCGCGCACTTAACCACGACACCAAACTGGCTCTCAAATGCAAGGTGGCAACTGTAGGTTTATTGCTTGTCTGAAACTGTTTCTACAGCTGCTGGTGAGAAATATTGAGGTGATTTTGAAAGTATTTCATGATATAGAAAAGATAGCTTAAAAAAAAAAAAAACCTGGACTCCTACTTCCATTTGTCCTGATTTAAAAACCCCCAAACTCAGCCATCTCCCCCAAAGGTTTCCAAGCTTTCCTCTTTAGGCAGAACCTCAACCCGAAGGCAGGGGGCCAATGTGGCGTCCTTTCTGCGCTGCCACCCTCTCCCCCTCAGGGGCCTGCCCTGCACCCCAGAGCCTCCTCCTCAGAGCCAGTTTGGTGTCGTGGTTAAGAGCAGTGGACCAAGGTTGATTCCCCCCTCCTCCTCCTCCACAGGCAGCTGCTGGTGTGACCTTGGTCAGTCCCAGATCTCTCAAAGTTGTTCTCTCAAGAGCAGTTCTGAAAAGAGTTCTCTCAGCCCCACCTACCTCACCGGGTGTGGGGAGGAGAAGGGAAAGGAAAGGAGATTGCAAGCTATTCTGAGACTCTGAGTGAAAGTTGGGGTATAAATTCAATCTCCTCCTGCTTTTCTTCTTCTTCTTCTTCCCCACTTGGATCTCACGCTTCCTTCTGAGGCTTCAGCTTTCTCCCCCTCACAGGTCCTGGTGGTCGCAGGGTGCCTGCCTCCTTTGGCCTGGGCAAAGACAGACCTGCATTCATTTATTTAGAGGTCAAGGTGACTCCAAAAAAACAACAGCCAGCCGGCCAGCCTAGAACACCCAGAGAGCAATGCAATAGCACAACACTAGAAAACCAAGCAAATGAATGAAAAACTGCCTGAAGCGTGATATACTTGAGGTGATGGGGAAAGGAACTGCCGAGGCAGAGGATGTTGCTGGAGCCAGAGAGGCGAGAGGCCCATCAATCTTGCAGCGGCTGGCAGTCCTCTCGCTTCCAGGAGCCGCCTCCTCCCGAGTCCTTCCATTTTGGCAGGGCGGGAAAAAGGAAATTCTTCCTTTCCTTACACAGCAAGTGACTCAAAAGTGGCATTCGCTGCCAAAGGATGTTGTGAGGGCCACAGGCATCCACAGCTTTAACAAGGGATTAGACAGATTTATGGAGCATTAATCTCGCAGTGGCTGCTAGCCATGGGAACTGACGGAAACCTCTGAATCCCAGAGCCAGGCAACAACCTCAGGCAAAGGCCTCGGCCTCTCTGCCCTCTTGTTGTGGGCCCTTCAGAGGAACTGGCTGGCCACTATGTGAGACAGGAGGCTGGACTAGATGGACTCTCCCTGGTCTGATCCAGCAGGGCTCTTCTGATGTTCTTCTCAGGGGAAGGCCTCAGCCTCTCTACTCTGTTGTTGGCCCTCCAGAGGAACTGGCTGGCCCCTGTGTGAGACAGGAGGCTGGGCTAGATGGACCCTCCCTGGTCTGACCCAGCAGGGCTCTTCTGAGGTTCTTCTCAGGGGAAGGCCTCGGCCTCTCTGTCCTGTTGTTGGCCCTCCAGAGGAACTGGCTGGCCACTGTGTGAGACAGGAGGCTGGACTAGATGGACCCTCCCCTGTCTGATCCAGCAGGACTCTTCTGATGTTCTTCTCAGGGGAAGGCCTCAGCCTCTCTGCCCTGTTGTTGGCCCTCCAGAGGAACTGGCTGGCCACTATGTGAGACAGGAGGCTGGACTAGATGGACCCTCCCCTGTCTGATCCAGCAGGACTCTTCTGATGTTCTTCTCAGGGGAATGCCTCAGCCTCTCTGCCCTGTTGTTGGCCCTCCAGAGGAACTGGCTGGCCACTATGTGAGACAGGAGGCTGGACTAGATGGCCCCTCCCTGGTCTGACCCAGCAGGGCTCTTCTGAGGTTCTTCTCAGGGGAAGGCCTCGGCCTCTCTGTCCTGTTGTTGGCCCTCCAGAGGAACTGGCTGGCCACTGTGTGAGACAGGAGGCTGGACTAGATGGACCCTCACTGGTCTGACCCAGCAGGGCTGTTCTGATATTCTACTCAGGAGAAGGCCTCTGCCTCTCTGCGCTGTTGTTGGCCCTCCAGGGGAACTGGTTGGCCACTGGGTGAGGCAGGATGCTGGACTAGAAGGACCCTCCCTGGTCTGATCCACAGGGCTCTTCTGAGGTTCTTCTCAGGGGAAGGCCTCGGCCTCTCTGTCCTGTTGTTGACCCTCCAGAGGAACTGGTTGGCCACTATGTGAGACAGGAGGCTGGACTAGCTGGACCCTCCCTTGTCTGATCCAGCAGGGCTCTTTTGATGCTCTTGTGAGGGGAAGGCCTCGGCCTCTCTGCCGTGTTGTTGGCCCTCCAGAGGAACTGGCTGGCCCCTCTGTGTGAACCTTGCTGGTCTGATCCTGCAGGGCTCCTCTGGTTATATTACAGTTCTAACAACTTCAAAAAACATTCTTCCTGGCATTTCTTTTTTAGGAGTCTGGGGGCCTTCCTGCCCGCCTCAGGCAGGGCATTCCAGAAGGTGGGCACCTGGAGAGGCAGTGGCTGATCTTGCCACCCGCACTAGCCCTGCCACTAGGCAAACTAGGCAAGTTAGCAAAAATGTACCAAAATATGTCAAATAAGTGTTGGAAATGTAAGAATACAACTGGAACTTTCCATCATGTGTGCTGGTTATGTGACAGAACCCAATCTTATTGGAAGGTGGTACAGAATCTACTGCAAAAGATCCTGAAAATACAAATTAGATTTCAACCAGTTTTTCTTATTAAACATACTACCAGAAGATCATTGCAGACAGTGATCTTAATGCACGCAGTGACTGCAGGCAGAATAATTCTTGCAAAATACTGGAAACTAAACGAAATACCAAGAAAAGAGGAGTTACTATTTAAGCTTTTAGACTTCACAGAAACAGATATACTATCAGCCAGATTGAGAGATGCCAATCTCTGTGAAACTAAGAAAATATGGGAACCATTATGTAACTGGTTACGTTATAATATATGAACTTCCAAAATAAGATAATAATGTAATTTATGATAACTATTGTCATGTAAAAATATATTCTTGTCTTAGTAGGAGTTTTAAGTGATATTAATGGTTATTGAATTACTGAATTATAAGATGTACTTGCAGAGATAAGATGACTGATATTGATGACGATACAAAATGAACAATGTACAAGTAGAAATATTACAAAATGTTAATTCATGTACCCTACCCTTTTCCCTTCCCTTCTATTTCCCTTTCCCATCCCTTTTCACCTGGGAATCTTATAAATCTATATAAACTTGGAAATAGCCTGGGGCGCTGGTCCTCCTGGGGGCGATGAATCAGCCCCCCCCCCGTGACTCCATGAGGTTGTCAGTGTGGGGGTGGGGGGTGCCAGAGTCTCAGACAGTCCAGAGCCAGCCTGCCCCTGCAGAAGGCTTTGCTCAGCAGAAGGGGGTGGGGCAGGAGCCCAGGCCATCGGGGGCTTTTTGGGGAGAACCAGAACCTTGCATTGAAGTCGGGAGCTGATCCTGACCACTCGAGTGCCTGCAGGCTGGCTTTTTTGGGGAGGGGGACACAGATTCCTGAGGGGCTCCTGTCCCTGCCTCCAGCTGCATTGGCCATGGCCCACCAAGAACTCCTGACTAGAGGGGGGCATTTTGGTCCAGCCTCTACCCCTTCCCGCGTCTTCTCATGTGGTGCTGCAGACTCTTCCTCAGGGGTATGAGAGAGGCATTCTGCACATGCTCTGAAGTTGGGCTGTCCAGATCTCTGCAAGCAGAGCCCTGTGACCCAGCTGCCTGGGGGGAAGCCCCCCACCCCGTCTGCCATTTTGGAAGATGGTGATAGGATCCCCATCTTCAAGGACTTGAAGGGCTGTTCTAGAGAGGATGGGGTGGAATTGTTTTCTGTGGCCCCAGTAGCTAGGACCAGAACCAACAGGTTGAAATTAAAAGAGTTTCTGGCTCAACATTAGGAAGAACTTCCTGACCGTTTGAGCGATTCCTCAGTGGAACAGGCTTCCTCCTCGGGAGGTGGTGGCCTCTCCTTCCTTGGGGGTTTTTAAACAGAGGCTAGATGGCCCTCTGACAGCAATGAAGATCCTGTGAATTTAGGGGGAGGTGTTTGTGAGTTTCTTGCATTGTGCAGGGGTTGGACTAGATGACCCTGGAGGTCCCTTCCAACTCTAGGATTCTATGAAGAAAAGCCAGCTGCGAATGAATCCAAGGAATACCTGCTGCTCAGCCCCCCACAACAAATGGCTGCAGCTCAGCACTCCCCTCCATCAGGGTGGCTAAAGGAGGCCTGGGTGTCTTGGGGGGGGGGTGTCTTTCAAATCCCTTCAAATAGAGGCACATAGGAGGTGCAGGGCTTCTGCCAGGTTAGCAGTTGTGGATGCAGACCTGGGGAGGGAGGGGTGCCCCTGGTAGCCTGTGGGATCTTAGAAGTCCCCCCCCCTCCAATTAATTTTCTCTGACCGGATCAGCGGCCTGCTGTTCTCAGAGCACAGCGTGTTGGAGACAGGAAACCACACCTCATCTTGTGCGGCTGTTTCCTTCCTCGGCCTTGGGAGGAACCCGCCAAGTGATGCCAGAGGGAGGGAGGGAGGGAGGAGGTGCCCCAGGAATTGCGGAGGGGGGGGGTTGAAGGGGTGAGTTGGACTGACTGGCTGAGAGGCAAGTGGAACTTCAGGGAGGAGCAGGAAAGGCAAGGTGTGTGGGAGTGCCAAGGGGATTGGGACCCCCCTCTGCTCAGCAGGCACCCCCCCCTCCTGCACTGACCTGCCATGTAAGGGGCTCCTTTGTGGCCGGCCGGCCTGGGGCTTGCTGCTCCCCAGAAGCACAAAGGCAGCAGGTCTGTTTCCCGTGGGGCATTCCAGATGTTCTTGCGCGCACTGGGGGTGATGTGACCAGCATGGCACCCCAGGCAAGGCTAACTTCTGGACCACCCCCCCCCCCGCACTGATAACATCACGGAGTCACATGGAGGGCGTCCAGTTTGGCATCCCCAGGAGGCCAGTGCCCGAGGCAAGTGCCTGTTTGCAGCATGGCAGGGCCAGGCCTGCGGGTGGCACAATGAGCAACTCAGCTCTGCATGCAAATTCCACCCCCCCCCCCATGGCAGGGTTGGAGAGCGATGGTGTGTGTGTGTGTGGGGGGGGGGTTGCATGGGAACCCTGAGCCAAAATGCCTTTTCCCAGCAGCTCTGCTGTCCTGTCCTGGCTCTCCAAGCCGAGAAGGGGGGCGGGCTGGAGAGATGAAGGCTGGAAAGTCTCCAGGAAGGGAAATTCTAGAGGGCTCCAGGAGAAGCCTGCCTGGGTAGTGGGAGGGGAAAGAGACAGGATCAGGCCGTCCGCAACAGGGAAGAGGCCTCTTTTCCTTGGGTGTTGAGCCCTTGACCACCTGCTGGCCTCCAAGCTTCTTGTGTCAGGCCCTTCTCACGTGGGGGCAAGCCAGGGAACCCCTCCCTCTCCCTCTATTTCTTCTGGTGCCCACTCCTCTGTTGGTATTTCAGGACTGTGCCAGGAAGGAAGGAAGGAAGGAAGGAAGGGAGGAAGGAAGGAAGGAAACTCGCAAGGTGTGCTCTGCCAGAATGGAAAGTCAGGTGTGTTTGGGGGGAGGGGGGTCAAGGCTGTCCCTCCTTTTGCTTATGCCAAAGAGCAGCTAAGTGTGCTTAGTGGGGGGGGGGGGCTGTCCCTTCCTCACAGTGTGGCAAAGGCTCTTGACGGGGGGCCACAGAGGGAAGGGGCAAGCGCCCCCCACCAATGGATGGATCTCCCCTTGGCCTCCTCCTCCACCCGCCCCCCCCTTCAGAGACGCTGCAGGGCCCCCGGGAGGGCTCAGGGGAAGGGGAATGCCAGAGCCTGCTCCGCGCAATGGGCTTCCAGTCCCTCTGGCTGCTTCGCTGTCTGAGGATGCTGAGAGGGCGACCCCCTTCGCTTGCAGCCTGGAACTGCTGCCTGTCAGGTGGGGGCTTGTAGGAGCTTCATGGCGGAGGCGAGAGAGGAGTCAGGGGGGCGGGGGCCCTGCTGGGGCTAGCCGGTGCCTGCCTGCCTTGGGGGGGCTCCAGAAGTGGGAAGCAGCAGCAGCGGCATGTGGCGAGGAGAGAGCCAGCCAGGCCCCCTCCGGAAGACAAGGCAGCTGCTGCCACCAGCGCTCACACAGCCCCCCCTCCCAGCTCTGGCCAGCCCACCCCAAACTCCCACTGCCCTAATTCCTGCTTGGGCAGCTGCTCCCATAGCTGCCGCTGCCATCAAGCGCTGCTGCTAATCCCCTCTGCCCGTGCCAAGCCCAGCCTGGGCCGCATGGAGACCAATTACGGAGGCAGCTGCCAAAGGCGGAGCGGGGCACCCAGGGCCAGCCACAGCAGCTGGTGGCCGCTCCACTGGGAATTACTACAGCTGAGCATGTGGAGCTCAGGGAAGCGAAGACACCACCTCTCTCTCTCACACACACAGAGCCCAAGGATGCACAGATCATGTGCATATGCCTACACTGTTGATGCACACTCATGCAGACACACACAGCACGCGCACACGGAAGGCCAGGCTTTCCTCTACTCTGTGTGCTCTGAATGAAAGGCAAAAGTAGAGTAAATTATGCAGAGTCAGAACACGTCTGCATAATCGCATCCTTGTGCGAAGGTCCTGGGATTCGGCCCATGTGAGGCCTGCCACTCTGCTCCCTGGCCTTGGAGTGGGTCCCTCTTGGTCTAAAGCCAAGGGATTCTCCACCGCCCTCCCCCACCCCCTTGCCTGCCTGATGTGCTTTTGGAGAGGCTGCTGGGACTGCGTGCATGTGCGCCGCTTTCTCCCGCTAGCCAGACAGACAGACAGAGAGAGAGCGGCCTCTTGGGCCAGTCCTGGGAGGGTGTGGAGGCCGGAGCCGCCCAGGGGAGAGCAGCGCTTGAGCCCCAGTGGCAGCCAGCAGGCCTCCTCTCCTCCCTCCATGCAGGGCCCAGCTGGTCCCCGAAGGAGGCCAGGCCAGCTCCTTCCTGAGGGTGTTGCTTTCCTTCTGCCTCATGAACTGAACCCTCCCCCACTCCCCCAAAACGCGCCCTGCCTGTGGCTTTATGCAGTTGCCTCCTGTGTCTTGTGAAATAGAATTCCTGGCTGCGTCTTCCGAAGAAGAAGGAGACCACTTGCTCAGCTGCCTTGCCCTGCACGGTGGCGGTGGTGGGGGAGACTCTGCAAGCCTTGAGGGGCTCGAACTCCCCCAGTGCTCTCTGTCCACTCTGAGGAGCAAGAACTGGGGCACAGCACGGCGGCGGTTCAGAGCAAGCGTCCAAAGGCAGGGATAGAAACGGCGTCTGGGTCTGCAGTTGCCAGCGCTGCTCCAGTTCCCGCATCTCCTGTGGGGCAAGGAAGCTGGCCTGACCTCCCCGTGGCGCCCACAACTCCCTCCTCTGAGAGCCTCCGCTCCTTCCTCACCCTCGGGCACGTGGGAAATGGGCGGGGATGTTCTGCGAGGTTCCTTTTTGCTTGCAGTGAGCAGCCCTCCTCCTCCGCGGGATGCGGCATGTGAGAGCCTGTGGCTGTGAGCCATCAAGGCCAGGATCTCAGGTTGTCAACCTCCAGGTGGGGCCTGGAGATCTTCAGCAGCTCAGTTCCCCTGGATGAAACGGCTGCCTTGGCATGATTAGACCCCACTGAGGCCCCTCCCCAAATCCTGCCTGCCCCCCCCCCCGCCCAAACATCTTCAGGAATATCCAAACCCAGAGCCGGCCCCTCCCACAACCAGACTTCTGGGCACGGTGGCCTCTGAGGAAAGTGGGGCTGCTGCAAAGGGGCAGGAAGGGGGAAGGGCGGCCTAGCAAACACTTGCTGCTCCTTTGGAGACTTTGCCAGGCCAAGCGGGCAGAGAAGCCACGCAGGAGCGGAGTCCCGCTGCTGCCACCTAGTGCTAGCTCAAAGTATGCCACCCCAGCCAAGGAGGTCCAAGACTTCTTCCGTGGTACGATCTGAAGGCCAAGAAGGAGACCACGTGCTCAGCTGTCTTGTCCTGCACGGTGGCAGTGGTGGGGGAGACTCCAAAGGGATCTGTTGAGGCTGGGTGAGTGGGCTTCAACGTGGCAGATGAGGTTCAATGTGGCCAAGTGCAAAAAGCCCTGTTGGATCAGGCCAATGGCCCCTCCAGTCCAACACTCTGTGTCACATAAGAACATAAGAGAAACCCTGTTGGATCAGGCCAATGGCCCATCCAGTCCAACACTCTGTGTCACATAAGAACATAAGAGAAGCCATGTTGGATCATGCCAATGGCCCATCCAATCCAACACTCTGTGTCACATAAGAACATTGGAGAAGCCATGTTGGATCAGGCCAATGGCCCATCCAGTCCAACACTCTGTGTCACATAAGAGAAGCCATGTTGGATCAGGCCAATGGCCCATCCAGTCCAACACTCTGTGTCACATAAGAACATAGGAGAAGCCATGTTGTATCAGGCCAATGGCCCATCCAGTCCAACACTCTGTGTCACATAAGAACATAAGAGAAGCCCTGTTGTATCAGGCCAATGGCCCATCCAGTCCAACACTCTGTGTCACATAAGAACATTGGAGAAGCCATGTTGGATCAGGCCAATGGCCCATCCAGTCCAACACCCTGTGTCACACAGTGGCAAAAAAACCAGGCACCATCAGGAGGTCCACCAGTGGGGCCAGGACACTAGAATTCCTCACACTGTTGCCCCTCCCAAGCACCAAGAATTCAGAGCATAACTTTCCCCAGACAGAGAGTTTCAATAATACTCTTGGCTAAGAGCCACTGATGGACCACTACTCCAGATGTTGATCCAATCCCCCTCTTGAAGCTGGCAATGCTGACAGCCATCACCACCTCCTGTGGCAGTGAATTCCATTTTTAAATCACCCTTTGGGTGAAGTATTTCTTTTTATCAGTTCTAACCTGACTGCTCTGCAATTTCATTGAATGTCCACACATTCTCATATTGTGAGAAAGGGAGGAAAGTACTTCTTTCTCTACCTTCTCTATCCCATGCATAGTGTTGCAAACCTCTATCATGTCACCCCGCAGTCAACATTTCTCCAAACTAAAAAGCCCCAAGCATTTTAACCTTTCTTCATAGGGAAAGTGTTCCAACCCTTTAATCATTCTAGTTGCCCTTTTTTGGACTTTTCCCAATGCTATAATATCTTTTTTGGGGTGTGGTGATCAGAATTGCACACAGTATTCCAAATGAGACCGCACCATCGATTTATACAGGGGCATTATGATAGTGGCTGATTTGTTTTCAATTCCCTTCCTAATAATTCCCAGCATGGTGTTGGCCTTTTTTATTGCAATCGCACACTGTCTTGACATTTTCAGTGAGTTATCTACCACAACCCCAAGAACTCTCTCTTGGTCAGTCTCTGCCAGTTCACACCCCATCAACTTGTATTTGTAGCTGGGATTCTTGGCCCCAATGTGCATTACTTTTCACTTGGCCACATTGAACTGCATCTGCCACGTTGACGCCCACTCACCCAGCCTCAACAGGTCCCTTTGGAGTGCCTCACAATCCTCTCTGGTTCTCACCACCCTGAACAATTTAGTGTCATCTGCAGATTTGGCCACTTCACTGCTCACTCCCAACTCTAAATCATTTATGAACAAGTTTTTTTTTTTAAAAAAAAGCAGCTTTCAACAGCAGCCAGATGCAAGCATGTGCTCCATGCAGAAGGGGTGGGGAGTTGAAGAGATGCTTTTACTACCTCAAGGAACTGCCAGCATGGCACCACACCAGCGTAAGCCCCCTGCCACACCAGTGCTGCTGCTGACCAAATAGCCATGCTGTCTGTCACCTGACAGGATCAGAGGCCAGGAGGCCCCCACTGTGCTGCTGCGGCCCTGCTACTGCCGCCCAACAGAGACAGGTGAGTGTCGGTCCTGTGGGGGTTACAGGCTGCAGCCCAACAGGGAACCCCTAGAGGCAGAGGAGCCCACTCAGTCTCTGCTGCCCCCGTTGAACCTTCCTCATGCCTGGCCTCAAGTGTCTCTTTGGTCTCTCGCCAGGCAGCTGCCCAACAGGGGGTGGGCCCAGAAGGACCCTCCTCCCGGGAGTCTGCCAGCCGGCCGTCTGCTGAAGCTGCCGCTTGGCTGAGAGAATGTGGGGGCAGCCAGGCCAGGGGGCATTGAGCTGCCCTGCTGGGGGGTAGCTGGCTCTCTTGGTTCAGTGGGGCTCCTGCAGGCCCAGCCACAGGCTGCCTGCCCCCTAGGCAAGCCTAACGTCTGTCCCTCCCAACACTGATAACATCACCGAGCCACATGGAGGTGCCCAATCTGGCACCCTCTGAAGGCTGGCGCCCTAGGCAGTCACCTCATTTGCCCAGTGGCAGGGCTGCCCCTGGGCTCCTGCAGCTGCGTGAGCTACTTAACAGAGAGCAGGGGGCTGGCCCTGGGGCCCCTCCCTCTTGTGGGCATGCAGTGGTCTGTCGGGAGAGCTTCGCCTGTGATGCTGCCGTCTGCAAGGAGTGAGAGAGTCTTGGTGACCCCCCCTTCCTGTGTTTGTACTGCAGCCCTGTTTGGGTGGGGCTGGACAGAGGAGAGCCTGGCCTCATGCCCCCCTTCCTAAGTGCCCCATGCCCTTTGCACTAGTGGCAGAGGCGAGGAGGGTGCTCTGATGCAGGGGCAGGCATGCTCTTGCAAGGGCTGGGGGCAGGAGGGACCCTGCGCCTGAACGGCCAGGCTGCTTGAGGGGGGGGCTGGGGGCATGAGAGCCCCCAGGTGCAGCCGCCAGGGGAAGGGGTCTTGAAAGCGGCTGGCCAGCCTGAGAGGGGCCTCCCGGGTGATTCTGCCAGGGTCTCTGCCCCTGGCCCTGCTGCCCTCCTCCTCTGTCCTGCCTGGCAGGTGTGATCAGCAGCGCTCCCGCCACTGTGGCTTGTTCCCGTGTGGCTGGCGTTGAGGCCAGGCACGAGGAAGGTTCCCCCCTGGCGTGGCTGGGCAGGTGAGTCGGGGCTTCCAGTGCACCTTGGCTGCCCTTTGGCCTCTTGTGGTGCAGGAGGACGAGAGCTTTGCTCCTTGGCCTCACCCCTCCCTGCAGCAGGGATCCCAGCCCAAGCGGGGGGTGGAAGGGTAGGAGGGCAGGACAGCTTCTCTTGGCCTGAGCCCCCTCCGCCCTCTTGGGCCCTGCCAGGCAGACCTTTGGACCTTCTCCATCTCTCTGGGGCTGCCTCTGCTGAGTGAGTCAGGCTGGAGGGGCCCTGCTTCCTTCCCTGCGTGCGTGAGCCTGAGAGCAACGTCTGTAGAGCTGCGGGGAGGAGGACATTTTCTCCTAGGCCCGGGGGGGGGGGTCACACCAAAGAACGCCTTCCGGGGGGCTGCTGGGGAGGGACCTCCCACTCTCGCCCTTGGTGGAGTCGAGTGGCTGACCTCCAGGGGTGGGGGTGGGGCATGAGCGGTCGCAGCCTTGGTGCCCGGTCACTCCACGACAGGCAGTCTGGATCAGAATTGCAAGGGGTGCTCCCCACACCTTGTTGAGGGGGTGTTTCCCTTCTGCAGAGTGTTGGTCATGGCATTACTGCCACACCAACATCGTTCATGCCCTGGCCTCTGAGTCTCTGGACTGGATTGCCTGAGAATGAAGCAATAAGACCCCCACGCCAGAAGATGGCAACAACCCCCCTCCGGGACCCCTGGGGCCAAACCGGCCTGGAGAAAAATGACTGCTTGACTCCAAAGCGGCAATCAGCATTTCCCTGGACGTGTAAGAAAGGGCCACAAGAACCAGGGCTTTTCTTGTAGCAGGAACTCCTTTGCATGTTAGGCTCCACTCCCCAGATGTAGCCAATCTACCAAGAACTTACAGATCTCTTCTTACAGGGCCCACTGTAAGCTTTTGGAGGACTGGCTACATCAGGGGGTGTGGCCTAATATGCAAAGGAGTTCCTGCTACAAGAAAAGCCCTGACTAAGCACTGGTGCAGCCCTTCCTGCCCTCCTTCTCAGGATCCCCCTAAATTCACAGGATCCTCATTGCTGCCAGATGGCCACCTAGCCTCTGCTTCAAAAACCTCCAAGGAAGGAGAGCCCACCACCTCCCGAGGAGGAAGCCTGTTCCACTGAGGAACCGCTCTAACGGGCAGGAAGTTCTTCCTAATGTTGAGCCGGAAACTCTTTTGATTTCAACCCGCTGGCTGTGGTCCTGCCTTCCGGGGCCACAGGAAACAGGGTTGGGGGAATCCCTGCAGCTAGGGGTGTGGCACAGGAGAGAGGGCCTTTCCAGCCCCCCCCTTCAATCTTTTGGAGGCAGCTGATGATTTTTAAAACTGTTTGTTTGTCTGTTTGTTTCTTGTCCACCTTCCTGCCTGGGAGGGGGCAGAGGGAGTCCATACAAGCCCTACCCCAGAAGAGAGAGTCAACACAGTCAAGGAAGGAGGTGTATTGGATGAGCCACACTGTGCTGACTGAGCACAGGGGCGGGGGGGGAGGGGGAGGAATGGGTTATATGGAAAGAGAATATCAATTGCCTTGGAAGCACAGAAGCCAGACACAGGATCCACAATCCTCCACATCGTTTCCCAGTTAAAGGGAAAATGCTGTTCGAACAAATTACAAAGATGATCTGACTCCAGTATTAACAAGAGAAAGAAATTTTATTTACAAAATAGAAGAGCATCTTATGTGAGTATTCACATAGGTACATTCCACTTCTTGTGAGCAGATTAGCTTCCCAAAAGGTTAACCTGCTACAGCTCCAAGCCCAGGCAAGAGAGAGAGAGGAGGAGGAGGAGGAGAGAAGTCCTAGAGGCCAGCAAGGACCCCCAAGGCTCAGCATCTAATAGATGGAGGGGGGGGGGTGACTGCTCAGGGATCCCCAGTGAGAGAATTCTCTTAACCTTACATATACTTTACCCATTTTCACTATATTTTATTGTATTCCTTTTTCCTATGGCAAACTAGAATGATGTTTGCATGTTAAAAAGTAGATTAGGTGGACAAGAACATCACTATCTGATGTATTTCTCTTGGAGAGCCAGTTTGGTGTAGTGGTTAAGTGCACAGACTCTTATCTGGAAGAACCGGGTTTGATTCCCCACTCCTCCACTTGCAGCTGCTAGCATGGCCTTGGGTCAGCCAGAGCTCTAATAGAGAGCCAGTTTGGTGTAGTGGTTAAGTGCACGGACTCTTATCTGGGAGAACCGGGTTTGATTCCCCACTCCTCCACTTGCACCTCCTGGAATGGCCTTGGGTCAGCCATAGCTCTGGCAGAGGTTGTCCTTGAATGGGCAGCTGGTGTGAGAGCCCTCTCCAGCCCCACCCATCTCACAGGGTGTCTTTTGTGGGGGAGGAAGGTAAAGGAGATTGTGAGCCGCTCTGAGACTCTTCGGAGTGGAGGGCGGAATATAAATCCAATATCTTCTTCTTCTTCTTTTAGCTGTATTGACACACTCAAACAGGGACTTTGGTTGCTTATCCCATTACATATATTGAACCCATCTCCCATTGCCATTGACAGACAATCTCACATTTTGACATACTAGTTTTGTTGCTATCGCATGCTCCTGCTACTCCGATCAAAGGTTTGCTCAATTGGTTAATTTTACTATCCTGCCATTGTGCCCTTTTGCATTCTCAACCCCTGCCTACCAGATCATTGCACTTCACTGTCATTGGTTCTGAAATCTGTACCATGCTGCATTCTGGGCCACTGCCTACCATCTCTGAATGGCTCTGCTCAGCTCTGTATGGCTTTGCTCCCTGTGCCGGATTCCTCGTCTGATGAAGTGGGCTTAAGAGCACACAAAAGCTGCCGTTCTCATCTCAATAAAAATGGGTCGGTCTGAAAGGTGCCTCTGAACTCCTCTCCCACCCCGATCCTCTTGCCTGCAGAGTTCCAATATCCGGCAGATGGGGCTGCATTTGGTTGAGTTCACGACCAGTCCTGAGCGGTGCTTTCAAATGCTGGTTTCTTGTGTCTTCAGCGTATTTTATTCGATGAGTCCCACCCACGGAGGGGGGTGGGGGCGGAAGGGGTGCCGGCTGCAGGTTGGGAAACTCCGGGGGGTGGAGCCTGGGGAGGGCCAGGACCTCCGTGGGGGCACAGGGCCACAGAGCACCCCCCCACACACGAGCACCCCTTTTCTCCGGGGGGACGGGAGGGGGGGGCCTTGGCCGGCCCTCCTTCTGCCTGGCCCCGACGGCCCCGACGGCCCCGGCTAGCCCCTCCCCTCCCCACCCCGGAAAGCGGCGAGCAGCAGGCCTAGGGACCCCCCCCCCCAAACCCATCCGTGCGGCCGCCCCACTTCTCCCCCAAAAGGCCGCCCGCCCTCCCGCTCCTCGAGGAGGAGGAGCTGGGGGAGTTGCCTGTGGGGCAGGGCGGCTCCTGGACCCCTTCCTCCGCCGCGGCTTGGCCTTGGGGGGGGGCGGGGTGAGGAGGTACAGGCGCCCGGCGCCCAGCTGGCTGGGGTGGGGTGGGGTGGGGTGTGCCGAGCCGGAGCCTGAAGCCGCCTTTGCTGCTGCGCCGCCCCCGGGGGCAGGACGCGTTGAGGGGGGAGGGCTGCCGGCCGAGTCGCCTGGCCCTTGACCTCCCCCCCCCGGAGCTTTGCCCTCCCTCTGTGGAGCGGAAGGGGCTGCTGTCGAAGCCCCCCCCCCAACACACTGAGGCAGGGGCGGGAGGTCCGGAGGGCGGCAGGCAAGCAGCGCCTGGGCTGGGGGGGGCTGCGGAGACTCGACGGCTATGGCTTCTGGCTCGGTCTCGGCTTGCCTGGATGCGCCCCGGGGCAGAGATTTCCGTCCAGGGCGTTCCTGCGCTCTCTTCGGGGCCTTCCTCTCCCCAGCCCCGGCAGCCGCCTCCTCCCGGCGCTTCAGCACCTTGGACAGGGCAGGCTGGCCGGGCGGACCCAGGCGGCAGCCGAGAGAAGAGCGCGGACGGGGAGGCTCTCTGCGCACGCCCAGAGGCCATAGCGGAAGCTGGAGGGCTTGGGGTAGAATCATGGCGTTGGAAGGACCTCCAAGGCCATCTAGTGCGCGCCCCTGACAAATCTAATCTCTCGAAGAATCTGATACATCTAATAAACAACAATCGCAACAAGAATAATGCAAGGAAGTCCCAACTATCCCCCCCCCCTCACTCCCAGCAGCACCTGCTCCATGCCCAGAAGATGGCAAAACTGCCAGGATCCCTGGGCCAAACCGGCCTGGAGAAAAACGGCTGCAAGACCCCGAAGGGGCGGCCAGCATTTCCCGGGGGGGGGGGCGGGGGGTGAGGAAGCGCCGCGAGGACGAAGCCCTGGTGCAGCCCTTCCCGCCCTCCTCCGCAGTCTGCCCAAGTGCCCAGAACCCAGGCCGCGCAGCCTCTGCTTCAAAAGCTGCAGGGAAGGAGAGCCCGCCCGCCCGCGCGCCCGCCCCCGCCCCTCTCAAGGAGGAAGCCTCCTCCACGGAGGAACCGCTCCAACCGGCAGGAAGTTCTGCCTCATGTCGAGCCAAGACCTCTTTTGAATTAACTGCAACCTCTTGGTTCTGGTGCGCCCTTCTGGGGCCACAGGAGGCGGGGCTGGGGAGGGAGTCCCTGCTGCTCAGGCTGGCAAGAGGTGCCTGAAGAGACCGGGGGCGGGGCGGGGCGGGGCGGGGCGATCTAGCCAAAGAAATCCACTCACAGCCCCTCCAAGCGTCTGAGCCCAGGTGAAGGAGGACCGGAAGGCCTCCGCTCCGGCCCGCCCAGGTGCAGCATCTGCCGTGCAGGCAGAAGGTCCGGCCTTCAGTGCTCCACATCTTCGGGTAAAAGGCGCACTGAAGGGCCCGGTGCCTGCATCACAGCCCGGAAATCCGCCCTAGTGCAGCCTCCCGCCTCCCACAGGGGCCAGCCAGGCAGTTCCTTTGGGGCTTCAGCTGCAGGGCGTTGAGGCCGAGGCCTCCTCCGGATCTTGCCTCCCAGGACTGCGGTTCAGCGGCCTGCTGCCTCTGGACATGGAGGTTCCCTTGTGGCCCGGAGAAGCCTCCTCCACGAAGACAGAGCCCAGCGGGCGGCCTGAAGCAGCAGAACAAAGCAGGGGGCAAGTGGCGCCTTTAAGACCAACTAAGTTTTATTCAGAATGGAAGCCTTCCTGTGTGCTCTAAGCAGACTTCCTGTCTGATGAAGTCTGCTTAGAGTGCACGAAAGCTTACATTCGGAATAAAACTTAGTTGGTCTTAAAGGTGCCACTTGACTCCTGTTTTGTTCTCTCCTCCGGGCGTCTGCGTAGCCCCCTGTAAAACCACCCGCCTTCGGGAGCAGCGCCGGCGCGCATTCCATCACTCACACGCTCGCTGGATCAAGGACTGTTCCTTTGTCTGCCCTGAATCGCTGGCCTATTAGCAGCTTCACTGGGTGCTGCCAAATTCTAGCGCGGAAGGAGAAGAAACTCTTTATGGGCACTCTCTGCTTCGTGCATAATTGTCTCAACCTCGTTCTGTTCCCCCTGACAGAAGCGTTCCAGGCTCTTCTGGCAAGGAAGGTGCTCCCGCCCCTTCATTATTTTCGTTGCCCTCTTTGAACTTTTCTCAGCTCTGCAGCCTCCTTTTCAAGATACAGCGAGCAAAGCGGCCGTCAGTCTTCCAAATGAGGCCACGCTGTGTCTCTGTGCAGAGCCCTTACGGCAGCGGCTGCTTCATTCTCCGTCCCTTTGTTCACAAGCCCCAGCATGGAGTTTGCCTCTTTCAGGGCTGCTGCACTCTCAGCAAGCTCCCCACAACAACCCCCCCTCCCCCCCCCCCAAGATCTCTTTCAGCCTCAACTACTTCAGACGGATGTGAGCAGAAATTCTACTTTATGAGCCGCTAGCATTAAACTTGTGAGCTTCTGCATTCATGAGTTAGCTCTGGGGCCATTTCTCCTGAGCTAAGACAAAAATGTGTGAGCTGGAGGCTAAAAAACTGTGAGCTAGCTCACACTATCTCAGCTTAGAGGCAACACTGGGCCAGACTCCATTAGCATATATGCAGAGTTGGGAGGGGGGGCTGTTCCCTGAGGGTGTAGCCCAGTCTCCTTCAGCAGCTTCAACAGGGCAGGCCCTTGGCTGGGGGACCACCAAGGAAGACTCTGCGGAGGAAGGCCCTGGCCACCCGCCTCTGCTTCTCACCTGCCCAGCAGGGCCAGGTTAAACCCTGTGGAGGCCTGTAGGCAGTTGAAATCTGGGGGGCCCCCTCGCAAATGATCTCAGAGTCTGAGCACCCACCCCACTGCAGCCCACAGGCTGAGTTAAAAGCCCCTCTGACAAAGCTGCAGGGGAGAGGCAGAGAGAGGCAAACCTGGCAACAAGGCCAGCAGCAGCCGCACCAGGCAAGCCGGGCAAAGAGAAGCTCAGCTGCTGGCTGGGAGGGCTGCAAGCAGGGGGGGAACGGGATGGGGGGAGCCCTAAAGGTGTGGGGCCCATAGGCCAGTGCCTAATTGTTCCTTCCTTGCAGGGGTCACCATCCGTCTCTGGCCACCTGATGGCCCTTGCATGCACACGCTGATGAACAAACTCCATAGCCCTGGACCAGCACTGACCCCTGCAGGACCTCCTCGTGGCTCCCTTCCCGTCATCGGCCCAAAGGCCCTTCGTTCCCATTCTCTGCCCTCCAGGCTAATTTCCAGTCTGCACGAGGTCCTGCCTTTACCTGAGCTCCCAAAGAGCTGCTGCCGGTAGAGCGGGCAATGGGGAGACCCGCGGGCTGGCTGAGCAGAGGGCAGCTGCAGGCATCCACGTCATGCATTATGTGAGGCAGAAAGTGGTCTAGCACAGGGGTGGCCAAACTGTGGCTCTTTCACACGTATTGTGTGGCTCGCAAAGCCCCACTGCCTCATTGGCCGGCTCGGAGAAGGCATTTGTCTCATTCAATCACTTCTTCAAGCCAAGCCAGCCGGCGGTTTGGAGAATGCATTTAAAGTTAAAGTTTCTTTCTTTCCACCTCCCTCCCCCCTCATTTGCCTTCCTTCCTTCCAGCTCTCAAACATCAGATGTTCCTGTCTTGCGGCTCTCACAAATAGCTGACATTTATTCTATGTGGCTCTTACGTTAAGCAAGCTTGGCCGCCCCTGGTCTAGTGTGTGCATTGACCTTCTGGTCCCTGCAGTTATGGCCGGTCAGGTGCTGGTCTGGACTTCTGGGGGGCTCAGCCCTCTGCTCTGCTGCGCTTCTGGGCTGGCCACTCGGAAGCTCTGTGGCCTCTGCCCTGAAGGTTCCTGGAGCTGGAGGGCTCTTCGGAATGTCCAGCCAGCCAGGTGGGTGCTGCTGTCACTGACCACTGACCGGGGCTGGATGGTGCTAGAGCAGCTCCTCCCCTCCCCCAGAGCCCAGATGCTCCTTGCTGTATGGAGGCTCTTGGGAGGATGAGAGAGGGGGACAGATGGCAGGAGCACAAGCAGAGGAAAATACACAGTGGATGTGGCCAAACATGGGGGAGGGAGAGCACACTGTTGTGCAGGCGCTCTGGTGGTGATGGCAGCGGAACAGAACCATTTCCCAGTCTCCCTCCTGCCCACCCAGCACTGCCTGGCAGAGAGAGCTCCTCCCCCACTGGCAAGGGGACATTCCTCCCCCTTGCCAGACTCTGGGGATTGCATCGGGGGCCTCCTGGGGTGGGGGGGAGAACACTGGGTCTTAGACTCATGAATTTAGCCACTGGGAACAACATTATATTATGAGAAGTTGTAGTAAGTTTTGTGATTGGGTGTTTGGTGTTTGTTTCTTGCAGTTTTTATGCCACTGGCTACTTACGCTAGGGTTCTGTTTCATAGATGGTCATTTTATTTTTTGTAAGTCACTTGTCTTGATGTTGTGAGCTGCCCTGAGGCCTGTGGCCCAGGGGAGGGGGCGAGGTGTAAGGCTGGGCTTAAACCCACGAGTCACCTGCTTGGAGAAAAACCCCTCAGCCCAGGCAAGACGGGGGAGGATGGTCAGTGGAGAAAGGCAGCCTGTCCCAGAGGGATGGCACCCCTGCCCTGAAGGAGTGGGCTGGCATTCGGGGCACACAGCAGCACCCGTGATCAGCAGTGGCTGGCCTGCCAACTCTGGCTGCCTTTGAAAGTGGTCCAGGAACTGCATCTGGCCCCAAATGCATCAGCCAGGCTGTTGCGGGGAGGGGAGGGGAGGTTAACACTCCCATTGCTGGGAGATCTGCACTGGTTGCCCTTCTGTTTCCAGAGACAACTGAAAGGGCTGCTGCTTCTAACCAGTAAGGTCCTAAACGTCCCGGGAGCCCAGCGGCACCTCCTCCCAGGCTGTCCGTGGTGGCCCCTCCCTCCCCACTTGTGCTCCCCGGGGCCCCCCCCCCCGACATGACTCTTTGGTGCCTCCCAGGCATTGAAAGAAGGACTTTACCTTGCTAGGGATTGTGATGTGCTTTGGGGGCTGAGCTCTGGTTTAGAGAGAAGAAGATGATGATGGTGATATTGGATTTATATCCTGCCCTCTACTCCGAATCAGAGTGGCTTGTTGTTGTTCAGTTGCACAGTTTCAAGCCGACTCTTTGTGACCCTATGGACCAAGTCACGCTGGGCCCTCCTGTCTTCCACCATCCTCCAAAGTGCTCAAATTCATGTTTGTTATATCAGTAACACTGTCCAGCCATCTCATCTTTTGCCTCCCCCTTCTTCTTTTGCCTTCTGTCTTTCCCAGCATCAGGGTCTTCTCCAGGGAGGGCTTCCTCCTCATTGGGTGGCCAAAGTATTTGAGCTTCAGCTTCAGCATCTGACCTTCCAGGGAACAGTCTGGGTTGATTTCCCTTAGGACTGACTGATTTGATCTTCTTGCAGTCCAAGGGACTCTCAAGATTCTTCTCCAGCACCACAGCTCAAAAGCATCTATGAACATATGAAGCTGCCTTATACTGAATCAGACCTTTGGTCCATCAAAGTCAGTATTGTCTGCTCAGACTGGCAGCGGCTCTCCAGGGTCTCAAGCTGAGGTTTTTCACACCTATTTGCCTGGACCCTTTTTTGGAGATACCAGGGATTGAACCTGGGACGTTCTGCTTCCCAAGCAGATGCTCTACCACTGAGCCACCGTCCCTCCTCTATTTATTATTATTTATTATTATTTATTTATTACATTTGATTTATATCCCGCCCTCTCCGCAAGCGGACTCAGGGTGGCTCACAGTATCTTCTGCACTCGGCCTTCCTTATGGTCCAGCTCTCACAGCCATACATTACCACTGGGAATCCCATTGCTTTGACTATACGGACTTTTGTTGGCAGGGTGATGTCTCTGCTTTTTATTATACTGCCCAGGTTTGCCGTAGCTGTCCTCCCTGTGATGTTGGTGGGGCTGGAGAGGGCTGTCATAGCAGCTGCCCTTTCAAGGACAACTCCTGTGAGAACTCTGGCTGACCCAAGGCCATTCCAGTAGCTACAAGTGGAGGAGTGGGGAATCCAACCTGGTTCTCCCAGAGAAGAGTCCACGCACTTAACCCCTACACCAAACTGGCTTTTAGTTTAGGGTGTTTGTTTTATGCAGTTTTTATGCCACTGGCTTATTTTTAATAGCGTGTTTTGTTTTTATATTGACATCTTGTGATGTTTCATGATTTTATGGAGTCCTTTGCCTTTTTTGAGCAGGATGCTGGAGAGGGAGCATCTCAGTTCCCCAATTCAATAAAGGTTGTGTTGGCCTCACAAAGGAGATAAATGGACAAAAGAACCCAGAAGGGTGTGCCAGTGCAGGACAGAGAGAGGATGTTTGCACAGAAGTCTCCAGCACAAAGCCACAGCATCTCCCTCCCCACCCCTCCCGCAGCACCCAACCGGCCCTTTCTGCTCCCTGCTCCTCCACCCAATTCTCCGCTCCAGCCAGCCCTGTCGGCCCCTCCTCTGCAAGGCCTCCCCCGCCCTCCGCCCCACAAACGGCTTCCATCAGAGATCACTGATCCATCCCAGCAGGGCAGCCACAGTTTTCTCCAATGCCTTTCAAATGAAAAACTCACAGATGAGTCAGCAACACCCCCTCCCGCTCTAGAAAGCACACAGGAGGCAAGCAGCTGGGGGGGAGGTGCTCAGGTGAGCTTGGGGGGTGAGGCAACAGTGCCTGCCCATGGATGGGGTGGGGCAGACCATAGTGCCCCATGGGCCCAGCCTCTTTGAGGATTTTACAGGCCCCCTCCCCAAGCCTTGGCTCGCCCCCCCCACCCCTCCCGCCAATCGCCTCAGCACATGAAGCAGGTGGCAAGCCCTCCCCTGAAGCACACTGAGCAGAGTTGGGTGGGCAGATCCCAAAAACTGGGTGGGGCAGCCAGTCCCACCCCCTGCTCCCAGCAGCCCTTAGTTCCCAGCAGGTCCTGCCCCAAGAAGAGCTGGAGGCTCCATGGGTTGCCTTGTTTTCCACCCCCATGAGCCTGAATGGTCAGTTCTTGGGTGGGTGGGAGGAAGGAGAGGCCCCGAGATTGCACAGGCTGCAAGGGCAGCTGGAGTCCTTTTTTTGGGGGGGGCAGCCACAGCCAGGATATGTCTCCCCCAGCCAGCCTGTACAAGTGCGTGCCTTCTGGTTGGAGAAGGACGCAGGAAAGCAGGGAAATGGGGAGGGAGCGCACAGATACAAATCAGCCTTCTTTTGAATTTCGGAATTAGAGGTTGATCGCTGCAGGCTGAACTCCAGGAAAGGTAGAAGGGGAATTGGAGCTTCCATGCAATTTAAATCACACTGGAGGGGGAGGGAGAGACGTGGCCCCCACCCTCTCCAGAGTCTTGCTCTCATCCCCACGGCTCCCCTCTGTCCCCCTCCCTCTTTGATTCTTACCTACAGGGCTGGGGTGAGGAGGCAGGTTCCCCTCACCTGGAGAGCAAAGAGGACTAAAAGAAGGGGTCAAACCAGCCCCCTTTGCCCTTCCTGCTGCTGCAGGGGGTGCTCGCTCCTTCGCTCAGCAGTGCTGTGAGGGGTCCTGGGGAGACAGGTGGCTGCTTCCTTCGCACCTCTGAGATCTGCTATGGCCAGGGACCACTTTGCTTTCTGGGGCAGTGGGGGGGGGGGGGCTTTGCCACCCCACGAAGGAGCCAGGAGCCCACAGGTCACCCTCTCCCACCCCACCCTCCCCTCCCTCTGCCCTCCCCATCAAAGCACCATCTCTCAGCCCCTGAGGCTGCTCTAGGAGCCCTGCCTCTTAAGCAGGGGGCGTTTTGTAGAAAAATAGGTAGTGGAGCTCATCCAGGGATTGTTATGCAGCTGCACCTACTATTCAATGGACAAGGTGGGATGGAGGGGGGGGATTGTCAGAAAGGTTCAGGAGCTGTGCTGCTGTGAGCTCCTGCTGAATTCAAGGCCTGCTCTTGAGAATCATAGAAGAGTTGGAAGGGACCTCCAGGGTCATCAACCCCCTGCACAATGCAGGAAACTCACAAACCCCTCCCCCTAAATTCACAGGATCCTCAATGCTGTCAGAGGGCCATCTAGCCTCTGCTGGAAAACCTCCAAGGAAGGAGAGCCCACCACCTCCCGAGGAGGAAGCCTGTTCCACTGAGAAATCACTCTAACGATCAGATACTCTTTTGATTTAATTTCAACCCATTGATTCTGGTCCTATCTTCCGGGGCCACAGAAAACAATTCTACACCATCCTCTAGATGACAGCCCTTCAAGTACTTGAAAATGGTGATCCTATCACCTCTCAGCCGCCTCCTCTCCAGGCTAAACATCCCCAGCTCCTTCAACCTTTCCTCATAGGACTTTGTCTCCAGACCCCTCACCATCTTTGTAGCCCTCCTCTGGACCTGTTCCAGCTTGCCCAAAACTGAACACAATACTCCAGATGAGGTCTTACCAGAGCAGAGTAAAGCGATACCATCACATCACGTGATCTGGACACTATACTTCTGTTGATACAGCCCAAAATTGCATTTGCCTTTCTAGCCACCGCATCACACTGTTGACTCATGTTCAGCGTTTGATCCACTAAGACCTCTAGATCCTTTTCGCACATACTACTGCTAAGCCTAGTTTTCCAGCCTGTCAAGGTCATCCTGTATTCTGTTTCTGTCTTCTTCTGTGTTTGCAACCCCTCCCAATTTGGTATCATCTGTAAATTTAATAAGCATTCCCTCTATTCCTTCATTCAAATCATTGATAAAGATGTTGAACAAAACAGGTCCCAGGACAGATCTTTGAAGCACTCCATTTGTCCCTCCTCTCCAAGAGGATGAGGAACCATTCACAAGCACTCTGGGTGTGATCTGTCAACCAGTTACAGATCCACCTAATGGTAACAGGATCCAAACCACATTTTACCAACTTGTCAACAAGAATAGTATGTGGATACAGCCCAGAGATGCCTCCTGGTTCTCCTTGGAAAGAGGTGGCAGAGAGGACATAAGAACATAAGAGAAGCCATGTTGGATCAGGCCAATGGCCCATCCAGTCCAACACTCTGGGTCACACAGTGGCCAATATATGTGTGTGTGTGTATATATATATACATATACATACATACACATACACACACACACACACACTCATATATATACTGTGGCTAATAGTCACTGATGGACCTCTGCTCCACATTTTTATCCAATCCCCTCTTGAAGCTGGCTATGCTTGTGGCCGCCGCCACCTCCTGTGGCAGTGCATTCCATGTGTTAATCACCCTTTGGGTGAAGAAGTACTTCCTTTTATCAGTTCTAACCTGACTGCTCAGCAATTTCATCGAATGCCCACGAGTTCTTGTATTGTGAGAAAGGGAGAAAAGTCCTTCTTTCTCTACTTTCTCCATCCCATGCATCATCTTGTAAACCTCTTTCATGTCACCCTGCAGTCCACGTTTCTCCAAGCTAAAGAGCCCCAAGCGGTTTAACCTTTCTTCATAGGGAAAGTGTTTCATTTATAGGAGGCTCCACAAGGAGGAATCACCGGGGGCCTTCCCCACTGCCCTCTCACCTGGGCCTGCCTCCTGCCCTCTGATGCCACCCCTGCCCTGCGGGACCTCATGCCTTTCTGCAGCGCCTGGAAGGCAGAGCTCTTCTGCCAAGCTGAAGGCTGAGGACTCCCTGCAGCAGTTTCTCCTTCTGAGCCTGGTCTCGTCCAGCCTTTCTCCCCCCCCCCCCGGGGGGGAAGGACATAAACCAGGCTGTGAAGGGCCATTTAAGAGTCTGAAATAGTCCTAGATTTGTTATTCTTGTGACTGTTTTAATTGACTGCAAGTGTATTGATTGAAGTGTGGGTTGTTGAATGCAGGGGTGGTTTTGTAGAAAAACAGGCGGTGGAGCTCATCCAGGAATTGTTATACAGCTGCACCTACTATTCAATAGACAAGGTAGATAGGTGGGGAGGAGGAGGGGAGGACCTCAGAAAGGTTCAGGAGCTCTGCTCCTGTGAGGTCCTGCTGAATTCAAGGCGTGGTTGAATGTATTGTTGAAATGCTGTCCTGAGCCCCAGGCATAGGGGAGGAGGGTCTCTAAGTGAAACCAAACCAATGCAATTTGCTTTCTGCCTGGGGAGAGGCCTGTGGGGGCAGCTCATTCACCCCTCTTGCAGCCTCCATAGGCTGCAAGAGGGGAGAGGCGGGCACCAGTGGCAAGTCCTGTGACCTGGGACAGCTGACGTCTGCTTGGAGGAGGCTCATGGGTGGCACGCCAGGTTCTCCTCCGCAGGGAGTGACTTTGGCAGATGGGCCTTCATCCACTGCAGAAGAACCCCACAAAGAGACACAGGCTTCCATGGTCGCAGCCCTTTCTGGCCTGGGGCAGAGGAAGACGCAGGGGAGGAGGCCATGCTGGAGACTGGCGCTTGGCCACACAAGCAGCCCATTTGGGTTTTTGGAGGCATCAGCTTGGCTCCTCCTGTAATGGATTGTGGTCCATTCAACGCTAATCAGGTTGGATCCTGCCTGCACTGAAGAGGCCTGGGAGAGCCCCAATGGATGGGAAGGAGGTGGCAGCTCTGCAAAGCAGAGAAGAGGGGAGCTGGAGCCCAGAGACATGGCTGTGGGCAGAGTACCCACCTTGTGCCAGTTCCCAGCAACCAGTAGACCAGTTTCCATATGGAAAAACCTTAATTTCCACCAGTGGAGGGGCACCTTCCCACTGAACAGCCCAAGGAACTGCAAGGAAGAAGATTTCAGCTTCTTGTTTACCTATTTTTTCTCAGAAGAAGAGAACAGGTTCATCTAGAGATGGTAGTAGGCAAGGCACGGCATCCGGGCTGCTGGTTGGCTTGGACAAAGAGGTAGTTGAGAATCACCTGGCTGCACTGAATGAGTACAAATCCCCTGGGCCAGATGGGATGCACCCAGAGTGCTCAAACAACTTTCCAGAGAGTTTGTAGAGCCTTTGTCCATCATCTCCCAGACCTCTTGGAGGACAGGAGAGCTGCCACAAGACTGGAGGAGGACGAACCTCATCCCAATCTTCAAAAAATGGAGGAGGGATGATCCAGGAAACGACAGGCCCATCAGTCTGATCTCTGTCCCAGGGAAGATCCTGGAGCAGATTTTACAGGGATCGATCTGTGAGCACCTAATGGACAACTTGGTGATTGGGGGAAGAGGGGGGGGAGGCAGCACGGATTTTTTCCCAACAGGTCCTGCCAGACCGAGCTCATTTCTTTATTTGATCAAGTGATGAGCTTACTGGATCAATGGAATGCTGTCGATGTTGTTTACCTGGATTTCAGGAAAGCTTTGGACAGGGTTCCCCAGGATGTTCTGATGGGTAAATTAGACTCGGATAGTTTGGTGGATAGGGAACCAGTTGGAAAACTGCGCGCGAAGAGTAGTTGCCAGTGGCATTTCATCTGAATGGATGCAGAACTTTATATTTATCCCTGTTAAAATTCCTTTCTGTTTTTTTTGCAGTTTTAGCACAGTTTTCCAGCCTGTCAAGATCATTTATTTATTTTTATTTATTTATTTGAGCCACTTGTTGGGAAGGGCGGGATAGAAGTCATTAAATAAATAAATAAATAAATAAATACATTTATATCCCACCCTCCCCGCCGAAGCAGGCTCAGGGCGGCTCACAACATAAAATCATCCTGTATCCTGTTCCTGTCTTCTACCATATTTGCAACCTCTCCCAATCTCATATCTTTTTTTCCCTCATATCATCTGCAAATTCAATAAGCATTCCTGCTATTCCTTCATCCAAATCATTGATAACGATGTTGAACAAAACAGGTCCCAGGACAGATCCTGGAGGCACTCCACTTGTCCCTCCTCTCCAAGAGGATGAGGAACCATTCAGAAGCACTCTTTGGGTGCGATCTGTCAGCCAGTTACAGACTCACCTAGCGGTAACAGGATCCAAACCACATTTTACCAACTTGTCAACAAGGATAGTATGCGGAACCTTATCAAAAGCCTTACTGAATTCAAGATAAACGATGTCTACTGCATTCCCCTGATACAGCAAGGTAGTCTCTTTCTCAAGGAAAGAGATCAGGTTAGTCTGACATGACTTCTCCTCCTCCTCTTCCTGGCTGAAGAAATTTGCTAATCTTGTTCTGGTTCTATAAGCCTGTTGTTTTTGGCTGCCTGCAGACCTGTCATGGTGACTGTTCTCCAATAAATTGTCTTGTGGAAGGAAAGAAACTCTCCATGCGATCAGAGTAATTCCATGGTTTTCCGGTATAGTAGGTCTGAAGGCTGAAGCCTGGTCTCCCAGAATTTACCTATATGCCACAGTGGTATTTTACACTGTCTCATTATTGGTGTGTCTGGGAAGTTCCTGTCCCACTTGCTTCAATGTTGATTGGTACACTTGTCAGGGATGTTCTATCTAGGCTGATCCTGCATTGAGCAGGGGGTTGGACTAGATGGCCTCTGTGTCCCCTTCCAACTCCATGGTTCCATTATTCTCTGTGGTTGCATTTGCTGGGCATCTCCTCCTCCTCCAGGGAGGCCCAGTGCTTCCACTTGCACAGACACCCAGCCCAGCCTGTCCCACCAGCCAACTGTGCAGCAAACTAAGTCATCTGTGTCGCCCCCAAGTATAGTATTTATGAGCAGCCACTGTTCTTTCTCATCTTCTGTACTTCTGAATTTTTCATAGAGATGTTATTGATTACCCTCTTCCATTTCAGGGCCTTTAAAATCTCACGGATCACGAGCTCCCGCCATGCACCTCCCATCTCTACTGAGGTTTTACATCAAGAATTTGATGAGGCAGGTTTTGGCCACTATGGCTTCTGCTGCAGGGACTCCGACTTGCCTTTCAGGTGCCTCAAGAGCCCATGTTTACTTTTGCTGGCCCAGACGAACGTGGCTACCTTGATATGAGCCAGACCCCAGACGTCAGCCAGACCCCAGCTTCAAGGCCTGGTACTTCCAGGGGCATTGGGGCAGCAGAGCAAAGGAAGGCCTTTCCCAGCTGGGTAGAATCTCTGCTTTGTCCTCTCTGTCCTCTGTTCCCCTCCAAAGCTCAGTTGTCAGCACTCTTCCTGGGCCAGAAGCCCATCCCAAACGTGGCAGTGCTGAGGCTGGCCAAACTGTCCTGTGGCTCTCCAAGCCTTGGAGAAGATGTGCTTGGCTGGCGCACCCTTAATGGGCACCCCTGGGTGATTCTGAGGAGCCACAAGAGACTTCCCAAATGGCCTCTGAAGAGCTGTGTCTTGGGTCCAGGCAGACACCGCCAGGGAAGAGGGAGCTTCTCTCAACCTCCTCTCCTACCTGTCCAGGTCCAACAGGTGAAGAAGCATCCCATGTATCCCAAGGGCCTGACAGCAAGAGCTTCTGGTGGCAAAAAGCCAAGATTTATTCCTGGGCTGCGGCGGGGGGGGGCGTTATTTGGCCGAGGGAGAGAGAGATCCTGAGAGCAGCAGAGATCCAGAGGACGGAGCTGCCCACCAAAGTGAGCCAGACACGAATTGCTCCACGTCCCCATCTGGGCCAAAGCCCTGGGCAGGCGAGAGGGGCTGCAAAGGAGACCAACGGCAGAAGGCCCTTTCGGCTGTGATTCAACAAAAGCAAAAGGAATTGCACCGGCCATCTTTATTTCGGGGGGTGCTGCCAAGGTGGAGTGAGATCAGAAGAAGGAAGGGGGAGGGGCAGGGGGGAGGAAGCAGGTGGGGCAGGGGCCCATTCCTGGCCTGGGGGAAAGGCGCCCCCGAGAGGCCTAGAGGGGGGACCTGCCCAAAGTGTGATGCCAGGGCACCATCTCCTGTGGGGCCAAGGCTGGCCCAGGCGCCCGTGGTGGACAAGAGCAGCAGGGACAGATGCCCGGGCTTGCCAGCCACAGCTCCTGCCAGCCCAGCAGAGAATCTGGCCCCTTCCTCTGGCAGGGATTTGTGAGCCATCAGCCTCCCAGAGAATCATCTGCTTCTTGACTGAAGTTGGATCAGTCTGGCACAGCAGCCAGAGGGCCAAACGAGGAGGACCTGAATGACCCGGGTTCAAATCCCCATCCTGCCATGAAAGTTTGTCTGCAGCCAGCTGCTTCTGGGGGAAGGAGTGCCTTTCTCCACTGCAGCTGGTGAGCCTGCTGTAGCCCTTCCTGAGCAGCAAAGATCTGGCAACTGGTGGATGCCTTGGTAGCGTCTAGTTAGAGTACTGCCATGCACCTTGTGTGGGACTGCCCTTGAAGACTGTCCAGAAAGAAGCTCCAGCTGGTAAAGAATGCTGGGCCGGAGTGCTGACTGGAGGCCAGAGGGACCAGACGGCTCCTGTGTCTTCTTCCATCCACACCGGCTTCTGATTGGGGAGCCACAGGCCTCAAGGACGGGCTTCGCGGTTGTCTCCCAAGGCCCCGCTTCAGTGCTGCTCCCCCCACCCCCAGCTGAGGATGGATGGGGGGCTCTTGCTCTGGCACCAACACTGCAGAACTCCTTAGGGGGCTCTCCTCAGCCCCCCCCTGCTGGACGCCCCTCCTCCGTGGCTCTGCTGCTCTTTGTATCATTCTAAATGCTGTTTGTAATGGGGGAGACTTTGGGGGGGGGGGGCTGCCTCGAAGACCCAGGCCAGCACAAACCGGACTGGAGAAGCAAAGGGAAGTCAGGTCTGGGAAGAGCGCCTGCCCCACGGGTTATGCCAGGCCCTTCCTGCCTGGGGCCTACTGGGCTCCCCCCAGCCCCACCTCCAATCAGGCGGCTGCCCTCAGGGGGCCCCGCCTCCTCCTTTGGGGATTGGTCGGCTTCGCCTTTCAGCCACCAGGCGGGGGCTAAGGTTGCCAGCCTCCAGGTGGGGCCTGGAGATCTCCCGCTTTCACCACTGCTCTCCAGCCAACAGAGATCAGCTCCCCTGGAGAAAAGGGCTGCTTTGAAGGGCTGGGGGGGTGGGGGGGCTGCCGAGGCCCCTCCCCTCTCCCGGATCCACCCCCAAAGTCTCCAGGCGGCAACCTTGGCGGGGTGGGGGCGGGCCAGGAGCAGGGCCTTCTGCACACGCTCAGAGGCGCGCTCCACCGGCCCGGGGTCCCCCCTCCTCCGGCAGGGCGCCGAGCGCCCCCATTGGCTGCGCGGCTCGCTGGGCTCCGCCCGCCCGGGCTGTCTCTGGTCGCCGCAGCCGCCCGCCCTGCCTTCTTCTCCCCGGCCCGCCACCCGCCCGCCCGGTGCACCGCCTGAGCCGCGAGGAGGAGGAGGAGGAGGAGGGAGGGCAGGCAGGCAGGCAGGCAGGCGGCGGGGCCAGCCCGGGAGTGGAAGCGGCTCCCCCCCCCCCGCCCGCTCGCTCCTCGCCCTGCGCCGCCGCCTTTGCCTAAATAAGGCCGATGCTGCTGCTGCCGCCGCCGCCGCCCCGCGGCTGAAGGGAGCCGGGCCGGGCCCGAGCCGTCGAGGCGGCGGCGGTGGGCCGGCGGGCGCTGCTGCTGCTGCTGCGAGGGGCGCGGGAGCTGGGCCGCCCGCTGGTGTGGGGCGCAGGAGGCGGCGGCGGACGGGCGCTGGGGCGGGCCCCGCTCGGCGCTCCCAGATGGGCTGACAGCATGCCGGTCCGGCGCGGCCACGTCGCCCCCCAGAACACCTTCCTGGACACCATCATCCGCAAGTTCGAGGGCCAGAGTGAGTGGGGCGGGCGGGCGGGCGTCCAGCGGTTGCAGCCTCCCCGGCGCGGGAGGGGCCGGCTCCCCGGGGTCTTGGGCACGTGCCTGGAGGGGGGGGCGGCCTTGCCTTGCGCGCTCCGGGACTCCCCTGCCCCGACCCCCCCCCCGCGGCAGATGCTGGCCCCGCCCCGCTGCCGCCGCCCGGAACCCCCGGGGTGGGAAGTGTCGGGGGCGGGGGCTTCCCCGGGCAATCCGTGCCAGGGCTGGGCTGGGCTGGGCGTCGGGCTGGTGTCTCCCCCGCGGCGAGGCGAGGCTAGGCCGCTGCGTTGCCAGGCCGAGGTGGAGGCCGGGCTCGGCGCTTGGATTCGGGGACGCTCGCTGCAGGCTCCTTCTTTGGCCCCGGGGGGGGGGGGAGCGGGCGGGCGGCTCTCCTGCTGCCGCCGCTGGCTGCACGTGGAGGGAGGGAGCCGGGCCTGCCTGGGCGGGCGGGGGGGCCTCCGGGGCTCTGGCTGGGGCTCCCGGCGGGGTCTGAGCGGGCTGGCTCAGGCAGGGACTCTCCTGGGTGGCCCCTCCGGGAGCGCTGCTGCCTTGGCGTCTGCCCCCTCCTCCTGCCCCGCTTGCCCCCCAGCCGGTGGTTCTGCCGCATGAAGGCCCCTCCCTCCTCCAGTTGCCCCCCGGGGGGAGAGAGAGGGGCTGGCTGATGCCACAGTCGGGGTGGGGGGCGCTGCTCCTGGCCTGGGGTTGGGCGTGGGTGGTGCCGAGGCTGCTTTCTCCTTCTGAGCCGGGGCGGCTTTCCGGCCCTTTCCTCTGGTTCTCAGTCTTGCCGCAGCTGCCGCCGGGGCTTTTGACCTTGAGGTGTGTCAAAGAGCAGGAGGGGGCTGGCTGGGGAGATCCGACTCCTTCCTGCCCAGGGGGTGGGCCCAGGGAGGGTGTGGAGGAGCCCCCCTACCCAGCGTAAGAGCTCTAAGCCCATCTCTTCCTTACATCCAGCTTGCCTCTTCCTTCAGCAGCTGCTCTGGCCTGGACTTTGCCTGGATGCCCTCCTGTTTCCTGTCTCTCTCCCTCCCCCCCCCACCTTGGGGACAGCCAGCATCCCTCCAAGGGCCTAGCGGCAAGCAAGTGGTGCGGGGGGGGCAGGGGGGGTTACGTCCCAGTTCTTACGGAGCCAGTTGGGGCTTCCTTTCTCAGCTGGGAGAGACTGGGGTTCTCAGAGTGGCTCTAAAGGCCCCGGGGCCATAAAACGCAACCGCCACCTTTCCTTTGCATCCACTTCCTAACTCTTGGGCTGGAGCAAGGCAAGCGGCCTGGAGGCTGCTTTGGCACCTCGGAAGATTATGCTGGAATCTGAACTATTTCCCGGCCTTCCTTCTTTCCCAGCAGCCTGTCCTTGGCCGGTCCTCTTCCACAACCCTTGCTCTGGCCAGGCATTTCAGCGCCTCCAGCCTCTGTGGGCACCTCTGTCCTCCCTGGGCAGCAGGGCGACAAGCCGGCCACTTCCCCTCGCCAACAGCGCCAGGCAGGAAGGCATGGGGTCTTCCCAGCCGAGTGAGTGTGAGCTAGCTCACAGAACTTCAGCCTCCAGCTCACACATTTTGGTCTCAGTGCAGGAACGATGGCTCCAGAGCGAAGTAATTCCTGCAGGAGCTCACCACTTTAATGCCAGGAGCTCACAAAGCAGAGTTTTTGCTCACAAGACTCTGCAGCTGAGAGGGAGCCTTAGTCTTCTCTGCCCCAGGACATCTCCTGTTCTTGGGACTCCTCTTTTTGTGCCAGCTGGGAAGGGAGGAGCATAATGCCCACACAGGGTGGCATGCCAAGAAGTGACACTCTTCCTTGAGAGCCAGTTGGGTATAGTGGTGAAGTGCACGGATTCTTATCTGGGAGAACTGGGTTTGATTCCCCACTCCTCCACTTGCACCTGCTGGAATGGCCTTGGGTCAGCGATAGCTCTAATAGAGAGCCAGTTGGGTGTAGCGGTGAAGTGCGCAGATTCTTATCTGGGAGAATTGGATTTGATTCCCTGCTCCTCCACTTGCACCTGCTGGAATGGCCTTGGGTCAGCCATAGCTCTAATAGGGAGCCAGTTTGGTGTAGTGGTTAAGTGAATGGGCTCTTATCTGGGAGAACAGGGTTTGATTCCCCACTCCTCCACTTGCACCTGCTGGAATGGCCTTGTCAGCCATAGCTCTATTAGGGAGCCAGTTTGGTGTAGTGGTTAAGTGCGCAGACTCTTATCTGGGAGAACCGGGTTTGATCCCCCACTCCTCCACTTGCAGCTGCTGGAATGGCCTTGGGTCAGCCGTAGCTCTAATAGAGAGCCAGTTGGGTGTAGTGGTTAAGTGCGCGGACTCTTATCTGGGAGAACCGGGTTTGATCCCCCACTCCTCCACTTGCACCTGCTGGAATGGCCTTGGGTCAGCCATAGCTCTAATAGGGAGCCAGTTTGGTGTAGTGGTTAAGTGCATGGGCTCTTATCTGGGAGAACAGGGTTTGATTCCCCACTCCTCCACTTGCACCTGCTGGAATGGCCTTGTCAGCCATAGCTCTATTAGGGAGCCAGTTTGGTGTAGTGGTTAAGTGCGCGGACTCTTATCTGGGAGAACCGGGTTTGATCCCCCACTCCTCCACTTGCAGCTGCTGGAATGGCCTTGGGTCAGCCGTAGCTCTAATAGAGAGCCAGTTGGGTGTAGTGGTGAAGTGTGCGGACTCTTATCTGGGAGAACCGGGTTTGATTCCCCACTCCTCCACTTGCAGCTGCTGGAATGGCCTTGGGTCAGCCATAGCTCTAATAGAGAGCCAGTTTGGTGCAGTGGTTAAGTGCGTGGACTCTTATCTGGGAGAACCGGGTTTGATTCCCCACTCCTCCACTTGCACCTGCTGGATTGGCCTTGGGTTAGCCATAGCTCTATTAGGGAGCCAGTTTGGTGTAGTGGTTAAGTGCGCGGACTCTTATCTGGGAGAACCGGGTTTGATCCCCCACTCCTCCACTTGCACCTGCTGGAATGGCCTTGGGTCAGCCGTAGCTCTAATAGAGAGCCAGTTGGGTGTAGTGGTTAAGTGTGCGGACTCTTATCTGGGAGAACCAGGTTTGATTCCCCACTCCTCCACTTGCAGCTGCTGGAATGGCCTTGGGTCAGCCATAGCTCTAATAGAGAGCCAGTTGGGTGTAGTGGTTAAGTGCATGGACTCTTATCTGGGGGAACCGGGTTTGATTCCCCACACCTCCACTTGCAGCTGCTGGAATGGCCTTGGGTCAGCCATAGCTCTAATAGAGAGCCAGTTTGGTGCAGTGGTTAAGTGCGCGGACTCTTATCTGGGAGAACCGGGTTTGATCCCCCACTCCTCCACTTGCAGCTGCTGGAATGGCCTTGGGTCAGCCATAGCTCTAATAGAGAGCCAGTTTGGTGCAGTGGTTAAGTGCGCGGACTCTTATCTGGGAGAACCGGGTTTGATCCCCCACTCCTCCACTTGCAGCTGCTGGAATGGCCTTGGGTCAGCCAGAGCTCTAATAGAGAGCCAGTTTGGTGTAGTGATGAAGTGTGCGGACTCTTATCTGGGAGAACCGGGTTTGATTCCCCACTCCTCCACTTGCAGCTGCTGGAATGGCCTTGGGTCAGCCATAGCTCTAATAGAGAGCCAGTTTGGTGTAGTGATGAAGTGTGCGGACTCTTATCTGGGAGAACCGGGTTCGATTCCCCACCCCGCGACTAGCAGCAGCTGGAATGGCCTTGGGTCAGCCAGAGCTCTAATAGAGAGCCAGTTGGGTGTAGTGGTTAAGTGCGCGGACTCTTATCTGGAAGAACTGGGTTTGATTCCCCACTGGCAGAGCTCTGGCAGAGTTGTCCTTGAGAGGGCAGCTTCTGAGAGAGCTCTCTCAGCCCCACCCACCTCACAGGGTGTCTGTTATGGTGGTGGGGAGGGAAAGGAGATTTTAGGCTGCTCTGAGATTCAGAGTATAGGGCAGGATATAAATCCAATATCATCTTCTTCTTGTGGCTCCCCTGATCCAAGGTGGCAAGAGGAGGCTGGGTTCTGGGTTTGGATCACTTATGTCAGCAGGTGCTCCCTGAGGCCCCTTTCCGTCCTGCAGACCAGAGACCAAGGCTTGGGGAATGGCAGCCGTGAAGAAGCCCCTCCCCTCCGCTGCCCCCATGGGCGACACCTGTGGAGCAGGCCTCCTGTGCGCACGCATTCAGGGGTGCAGAGGCAGTGGGAACAGGCCTGCCTCTCGCCCTGAGGGGGGCGTCTGCAGCCTTCAGGCCTTGGAGCTGACTGTGTTTCAGAAAAGGCAGCCCCCTGCTCCCCAGTCTCTATATAGTGGAAGGTCAGCCGGTGGGTGGGTGAGTGCGTGAGTGTGCAAGGGGCACTGTTGCAGCCACAGCAGTGGTGGTGAGGCGGCCAGCTAGAAGGATTGGGGGTGTTGGGGGAGGCATTGTTCTGTGCAGTGGGGAGTGGGGGAGGCTGCCAGTCCAGCTTAGCATATGTATTTAATGCCGCTCTGTCCCCTGCCCAGAGTGGCTTAGATGGCTCTCCTCTCCCCCATTTCACCCTCAGCACAACCCTGTGTGGTAGGCTAGGCTGAGAGCGTGTGACTAACCCAAGGTCTGAATTCTCTACTCATGACCGGAGTTCGATTCCAGCGGAAGCTGGATTCAGGTAGCCGGCTCGAGGTTGACTCAGCCTCCCATCCTTCCGAGGTCGGTCAAAGGAGGACCCAGCTTGCTGGGGGGAAAGTTTAGAGGACTGGGGAAGGCAAGGGCAAACCACCCTGTAAAAAAAACGCCTGCTGTGAAAACATTGTGATGTGACGTCACCAGAGTTGGAAACGGCTGGGGCTTGCCCGGGGGACCTTTCCTTTCCCTCCCAGGCCCTCATCGGACACTCCGAACCGCTACACCTTGGTGCCTTGCTAGTCTCAGAGGACACGATTGTGCGTGTGGCACCTGCACCCATTTGCTCTGACTGGTTCTGCTTTGCCCTCCCCCTTCCTCCACTTGCTGAAGAGGATCGGGGCCAGAGCCAGAGGGCTTCTCTGGATGCCAGACTTGCAGCGGGAGGGAGGCTGGTGTGGCTGAAGGGCTCCGTCCTGGAACACGCTGCCAAGAACCCTCAACTTCTTCATGCAGGATGAGCTGTGGGTGGGGGTTCCGGGGCTGCTGAAAGCCCTGCCTTGCCTTGGCCACTGATGCAGAGTGGTGCCCTGGCCTGTCCAGGCTGGCCTTGTGCCGGAGGGCAGGTGGGCCGTCGTGGCCACTGGGGTGTGTGGTGAGCTGCCCCCACGTCTGTGCTGGGCCAGTCAAGTGGTGAGAAGGGCACTGCTTGGCTCACCAGAGCCATGTGTCAGGAAGCAGCACCCAGCCTGCCCAAGCCACGCAGAGGAAGGTGGCGCACCCAGAGAAGGAGGTGCCTGGGCCAGCCAAGCCAGAGGTGGTGCCCAGCCCCCCGGAGCTGCAGGAGAAGGGGAGGTACCCAGTCCGTGCATGGCACAGGGAAGGCGCTGCTCAGCCCCCCTGAATGGTGGTGAATGGGCACTGGCTGGGCCAGCAGGGGGGGGCACCTCACTTAGGAGCTCTTTTCCCTTTCCCTCTGGGGCGGGGGCAAGCCAGGGGTGGGCTGCGGAGGAGGGCCTCCCAGGACTGTCTCCTCTGGCTGGAGGGGCCGTTCTCATCACCCTCAGCTCCCTGGATCTTTCTTTAGCGCCCCCCCTCAAGATGCTGCCTGGGATTGGAACCCCCCCCCGCCGCCATGTCCTCGTGCCCTCAAGGTGTGGTTGCCGCTCTCACCCTCTCAGTCTCTTTCCTCCCCCGGAGTCTGCAGGGGAGCCGGGGTGGGGGCGGGCAGGCCACAGGGCGCAGCTTTGCCAGGGTCCTGGGTGGAGGGGCCGATCTCACCCACCCTCTCTCTGTCCCCTCCCCAGGCCGCAAGTTCATCATTGCCAACGCGCGAGTGGAGAACTGTGCCATCATCTACTGCAACGATGGCTTCTGTGAGCTGTGCGGCTACACGCGGGCGGAGGTCATGCAGAAGCCGTGCACCTGCGACTTCCTCTACGGGCCACGCACCCAGAAGAGCTCCGTGGCACAAATCGCCCAGGCCCTGCTGGGCTCTGAGGAGCGCAAGGTGGAGATCTGCTTCTACCGGAAAGATGGTGAGCAGGAGCCCAGGCTGGGCGGAGGGGGGTGGGGGGGAATGGACGGGGCCCCTTCCTAACCTCCCTGTTGTTATGGCTGGGGAACTCTTGTTAGTCCTGCAAAGAGGTCCTGCCCAGCTGATGCCTGCTGTGCCCAGGGGCTGTGGAGGGGCAGCTTGCTCCCTGCCGTGGGCTCCTGGGTGCTGCCGACAGACGGCCTCTGGGACTGGAAACGGGGCAGTGGGACTGGCCAGCCAGCCGCACTGTGCCTTGGTGAGAGATTCTGCCCCTGCTGGGGCTGTTGCAGGAACTAGACTGCTTCGCCGTCCTTCTTCCTCGCTCTGGTTTGTGGCATGGGCCAAACCCAGACTTCATGCTGGTTGTCTTCCTGTGGCTGGTTCAGAAGAGCCCCCTGCCTAGCCTGGAGCGGGTTGGCTGGAGCCGTGTCGGGGCTGTTGGTGACTCTGCCCAAAGGCTTGCTTGGGAGGGGGCCAGCTGGGACCCAGAGGAGGCAGCCGTCTCCCATCTCCAGTGGGGCTCAGACCTGAGGGGGCCTGGCCTCTTGGAGCCCCCTCTGCATGAACCGCCATTGCAGTCTGGGCAGTGGCCATAACACGGGGGTCCTCTCTGCGGGGGCTCAGAGCAAGGAAAGGAGCAGCCCCCATTCCTCTCAGGCCGGGCATCGTCCTTCAATGTGTTCAGTGCCATTCTGGGCTGGGAGGGGGCAGCTGGGCGTGGGGGGGAGGAGGGTTTGAGGCAGCAGTTGAGGGTCTCTCCCCCCCCCACTGTGTCTGGGGCTGCCAACTGTGGGTGGGGAAATGGCTGGAGATTTGGGGGTGGAGCCAGAGGAGGGAAAGCTGGAGAGGCAGACAGCAGTGCCCTAGAGCCTCCCCCCCCCCACAAGGCAGCCACTTTCTCCAGCGGGGGAACTGATCCCTGGAGATGGGTGGTGCTCTGGCATTGGAAGCTGTGGGGCTTTCTGCTTTCCATCGGCAGTGGGGAGGCAGGGGCCTGTCCTCGCTGTCTGTGAGTCCCCCTCCCCTCCCCTCCCCCAGAGGTGGTCTTGGCTCACTCCAGGGAGGGGCGAGTGCATCTTCGGCAAAAGCCCTTCTTGGGTGCGGCCAAAGGCCTCTCCTTTGCCGGGGAGAGGGGGAAGCTGCCGTTACCTGGCCCCTGTTGCTAGGTAGGGGGGGGAGCTGCCGCAGAACCTTTGAAGATGAGCAGTTAGAGCACAGCAGGAGGGCCTGCAGAGAGTGCGCTCACAGCTGCCTTGTCTTATTAAGAAATGCTGGTCCGGGTGGCATACATCCGAGAGTTCTGAAAAAACTCAAAGTTGAACTTGTGGATCTTCTGACAAAAATATGTAATCTTTCATTGAAATTTGCCTCCGTTCCTGAGGACTGGAAGGTAGCAAATGTCACCCCCATCTTTAGAAAGGGTTCCAGGGGAGATCCGGGAAATTACAGGCCAGTCAGTCTGACTTCAATACCGGGAAAGTTGGTGGAAACCATTATCAAGGACAGAATGAGTAGGCACATTGATGAACACGGGTTATTGAGGAAGACTCAGCATGGGTTCTGCAAGGGAAGATCTTGCCTCACTAACCTGTTGCATTTCTTTGAGGGGGTGAACAAACATGTGGACAAAGGAGACCCAATAGATGTTGTTTACCTTGACTTCCAGAAAGCTTTTGATAAAGTTCCTCATCAAAGGCTCCTTAGAAAGCTCGAGAGTCATGGAGTAAAAGGACAGGTCCTCTTGTAGATCAAAAACTGGCTAATAGGAAGCAGAGAGTGAGTATAAATGGGCAGTCTTCACAGTGGAGGACGGTAAGCCGTGGGGTGCCGCAGGGCTCAGTACTGGGTCCCATGCTCTTTAACTTGTTCATAAATGATTTAGAGTTGGGAGTGAGCAGTGAAGTGGCCAAGTTTGCGGATGACACTAAATTGTTCAGGGTGGTGAGAACCAGAGAGGATTGTGAGGCACTCCAAAGGGATCTGTTGAGGCTGGGTGAGTGGGCGTCAACATGGCAGATGCAGATCAATGTGGCCAAGTGCAAAGTAATGCACATTGGGGCCAAGAATACCAGCTACAAATACAAGTTGATGGGGTGTGAACTGGCATTGACTGACCAAGAGAGAGATCTTGGGGTCGTGGTAGATAACTCCCTGAAAATGTCAAGACGGTTTGCAATTGCAATAAAAAAGGCCAACGCCATGCTGGGAATTATTAAGAAGGGAATTGATAACAAATCAGCCAGTATCATAATACCCCTGTATAAATCGATGGTGCGTTCTCATTTGGAGTACTGTGTGCAGTTCTGGTTGCCACACCTCAAAAAGGATATTATAGTATTGGAGAAAGTGCAGAAAAGGACAACTAGAATGATTAAAGGTTTGGAACACTTTCCCTATGAAGAAAGGTTAAAACACTTGGGGCTCTTTAGCTTGGAGAAACATTGACTGTGGGGTGACATGATAGAGATTTACAAGATAATGCATGGGATGGAGAAAGTAGAGAAAGAAGTACTTTTCTCCCTTTCTCACAATACAAGAACTCGTGGGCATTCGATGAAATTGCTGAGCAGTCAGGTTAGAACACATAAAAGGAAGTCCTTCTTCACCCAAAGGGTGATTAACATGTGGAATTCACTGCCACAGGAGGTGGCGGCGGCTACAACCATAGCCAGCTTCAAGTGGGGTTGGATAAAAATATGGAGCAGAGGTCTATCAGTGGCTATTAGTCACAGTGTGTGTGTGTGTGTGTGTATATATATATAAAAAAATTGTTTTGCCACTGTGTGACCCAGAGTGTTGGACTGGATGGGCCATTGGCCTGATCCAACATGGCTTCTCTTATGTCCTTATGTGACACAGAGTGTTGGACTGGATGGGCCATTGGCCTGATCCAACATGGCTTCTCTTATGTCCTTATGTTCTCTTATGCTACTAATAAGCGCATTGTCTGGTTGGTGTTGTTTTGCCTCTTCTTGTGAGCCATGTTGTCAGGGCTGGGAATCCCTGGAGAGTTCTCTCTTGACCTCCTCCCCCTCCTCCTCCTCTTGCCTGCCCTCCTCCGACAGCCCTTGCAGAGACTGGTGTGGCTGGCTGGGGCTGGGGGTCCTTCCTCATGGGCAAACTTCCAGCCTCTTTGGCTTGATCCCAACACACAGAGCCTCTTGCATTTCTGTCCAGGGTCTGGCCGTGTTGTGGAGCATTGGGTGAATGGGACGGGCATGACACACATCCCGGAGGCCAAAGGAGCCCAGATCTGTCTGGTGGGTTTTGGCCTCAGGGGGAAGGGAGGTGGGGCAGGGAGCCTCCAGGCCGGGGGGGGGGGCACACTGCATGTGCCCTCAGGGCCAGAGGAGGGCAGCGCTCAGGGTCTCGGACGTGGGGCCTCTGGCAGCTGCTGCTCAGGGCCCCGCCTGTGATTGTGGCCCACCCAGAAGTCCACAGAGCTGCTCCATTTCACAAGGCCCGGCGTGCCATGAACAGAGAGCTGCTGGTGAAGAGAGCAGCTTCATTGGACTGCTGCAAGTGAGCCCAGTTGGCCTGCGGGGGAAGGTCAAACCCCCTGGGGACATCCTCGCCAGCCCTCTTTAGAGCATGGAGGCGGAGCCCGTCCCACCTCTCAGCCTGTCCTTTCCCTGGTAGGAAGGTGGAAGCCCTGGGCAGGCCCAGCTCCCTTCATTCCCTGCCTGAGCAGAGAGCGCTTGTGTGTGTGATTTTGTTCCCTCCCCTTTGCCCTGCTCCCCAGAGTGACTTTTCTACCATTGCAGCAGTCCCCCTGGAGACAGACACTGCGTGCTGCTTGCCCGGCCTGGGCTGCATGGAGATTTACGGCTGTTTGTGCCTGTCTGAAAGGAGGCATCTGTCAGGCGCAGGGAGGCCCTTGGCTGAAGAGGCCTGGAGGAAGGCAGGCAGGCGGGTTGCTCTGGGAAGTCCATGCCACCCAGGAGTCCTCGGGCAGGGCGGGGCAGAGCAGCCTGTAGAGCCAGGAGAGCCAGTTTGGTGTAGTGGTTAAGTGTGTGGAGTCTTATCTGGGAGAACCGGGTTTGATTCCCCACTCCTCCACTTGCACCTGCTGAGATGGCCTTGGGTCAGCCATAGCTCTAATCGAGAGCCTGTTGGGTGTAGTGGTGAAGTGTGCGGACTCTTATCTGGGAGAACCGGGTTTGATTCCCCACTCCTCCACTTGCACCTGCTGGAATGGCCTTGGGTCAGCCTTAGCTCTCGCAGTTGTCCTTGAAAGGGCAGCTTCTGGGAGAGCTCTCTCAGTCCCACCCACCTCACAGGGTGTCTGTAGTGGGGAAGGAAGAGTGGTCAAATGCGCGGACTCTTATCTGGGAGAACCGGGTTTGACTCCCCACTCCTCCACTTGCACCTGCTGGAATGGCCTTGGGTCAACCATAGCTCTGGCAGAGGTTGTCCTTGAAAGGGCAGCTGCTTTGAGAGCCCTCTCCAGCCCCACCCACCTCACAGGTTGTCTGTTGTGGGGGAGGAAGGTAAAGGAGATTGTGAGCCGCTCTGAGACTCTTTGGAGTGGAGGGCGGGATATAAATCCAATATCATCTTCTTCTTCTTCTCTCCCTGGGGGCTGCCCGTCCCTTGCTGGCTCCCTCCCTCATTGTGGATCTGCTCTTGACAGACAGGGTGGCCATCTGGAATGTGCAAGGGCTTCTTTGTCGTCATCTCCAACTGCTGGGGATTTGTTCACGCATTAGGAGTCAGAGGACCAACATTGTGTAGATGCTTCTGCAACTAGAATGGGAGTTCATCTGTCCTATATTGAAATAATAAATAAATAGGAGAGTGGAGTGATTTCAGATGCCCAATGACAATAGCAGGTGTGATTGGATTAGGTGTGATATGCAGGGAGGGGGGGAGGTGTAGAGAAATCAGCACTGGCAATGAGACAGGAAACCTAGGTCTTAATTCAGTCCTGGGGGATGCCTTGTCTTGGGCTTCATTATCAGTTGCAATTCAGCAGTCTCTCTCTCTAATTTCCCTTTGAAATTCTTTTGTAAGAGAACTGCTACTTTCAGCACTGAATGTCCCCAAAGGTCAAAATGTTCCTCCGCTGTTTTGTGAAAGTTGTGGTTGTTCAGTTTGTTCTGTGAATCCAGTTGCTGGCTTTTAGGTGGGGACGACACTTAGGAAGGTCAGTTTTGCCCAAGGAGAGATGCAGGCTGCGTGACTTTCCTGTTGAAACCCTCCTTGGCAGGCAGTTTATATGAGCAGCCAAAGCTTGGGGGTTTCCCTTGGAGCTGGCTGAGGCTGCTGCTGGGCCGTGCAGGGGGCATCCTGCGTCTGGTCCTTGCTGAAGGGACTCTGTGCTGGGGGGCCCAGTGGGAAAGGGGGCTTGAGGGCCTGCGTTGGGTGCAAAGGCTTAGATGGCTCTGTGGGGCCAGAAGGGAGAGTTCTCAGGGCCTGGCCGCTGCACTCCCTTCCCTTCCCCTCTCGGCCCCAGTGGGCCTCCCACACCAGGTGTCTCTCCTCTCTCTCTTGTGAGGCGTCTGCTGCTCCGGCTCACGTCAGCCTCTGCCAGGCCAGTTCCGGCAAGCCGGGTAAACAAAGCCGGCTCCCAGCTGCAGCCAGCAGCAGCCCTGCTGCAGCAAGACCCCCCCCCCAGGGCCTCCTCTCTCCGAGGAGCAGAGGCTGCTTCACCCCCACCCCACTCCTCTAGCACCAGCTCCCCTTTGCGGGGGGGGGGGGCTGAATGGGGGGGCCTCTCCAGCTAGAAGGCAGGGGGGGGAGGCAGAAACAAGGTCAGGCTGGCAGAGAGGGGAGCAGCCTCATGGCCCCTCCCCAGCAGGATGAGGAGGAGGTAAGTTTTTGGAAATGGGGAGGAAAATCAGATGGGGTTTCCCCCCTGGAAAGGAACCCCCCATGGGCCCTAGAAGAGGCTTCATCTCCCGGCCAGAGCCTGGCCCTGTTCTCTCCTGCTGGGGGGCTCCCCCTTTGTATGGCCAGAGGCTGCCTGGCCCCTCCTCCCCCTTGGCCCCAAGAGGCCCCACTTTCCCTCTGGCCAGCTTGACTGGGGAGGGGCCTCTCCCCCCCCCCTCGGATCCTCACTGCCTTCTTCAGGGCATCCAAAAATGGCAGGCTTGTCTTGGGGCAGCCTGCAGTCTTGGTCTGGTTCCTCGGGGGAGGGGGGTGCTCAGGCCTTTCTAAGGATGCCCCCAGCTAGAGACTTCGGACAGCTGCAATCAGACAGGCAGCAATCGAACAGGGGCAGCTTTTCTGGAGTGGCTTCATCTGCTGGATGTTTGCCTGCCACTCCGCTTTGGAAGGCCTGCCAGGAGGGCAAAGGTTCCTGAGTCTGGCCCTTTGTCCCAAGAGGGGGGCGGGGGAGTTGGCTTGCCCGAGGGGGGCCTCCTGCTTCCTCTCCCGCTCAGCCTCTGGCCAGGAGTGGGGCCCTCTGGGCTCTCCCTTCTGCAGCGCATGGAGTGGCTCTTGATGTGGGTGAGGCTTCCTGGGAGGGCTGACAGGAGCCTCATTTGCCCCTTCCTTATGGGGGGGGCAGTCAGTCATCTCCTGCGGGGCAAGTTTTGCTGCCTGCCCAACAAGGGATTCTGCTGACCAGGGAGAGCCCTGCAGGCCCTTGGGGGAAACTCCTCCTGTAGCTTGCTAGAAGCATTGGGACATCTAAAAATTCCCTTGACCCCCAGGGCCCCCCACCAGTCATTGACACTGCTGGGGCAGACGCAGGGCCCTTCTCCCCCCTCGCCCACCAGTCGCCAAGGCTTTGAGGGGCTCCTGTGATTTTGCTCCTTGAGGAATTGTTGCCAAAATTGCGAGTGCCTCAGATCAGGCTGCCTCTGAAGGGGACCGTCAGGGGCTCTCTGGGGTCTCAGGCTGAGGCCTGTTTGAGAGCCAGTTTGGTGTAGTGGTTAAGTGCATGGATTCTTATGTGGGAGAACCGGGTTTGATCCCCCACTCCTCCACTTGCAGCTGCTGGAATGGCCTTGGGTCAGCCACAGCTCTAATAGAGAGCCAGTTTGGTGTAGTGGTTAAGTGCATGGATTCTTATGTGGGAGAACCGGGTTTGATCCCCCACTCCTCCACTTGCACCTGCTGGAATGGCCTTGGGTCAGCCAGAGCTCTAATAGGGAGCCAGTTTGGCATAGTGGTTAAGTGTTTGGACTCTTATCTGGGAGAATCGCATTTGATTCCTCACTCCTCCACTTGCACCTGCTGGAATGGCCTTGGGTCAGCCAGAGCTCTAATAAAGAGCCAGTTGGGTGTAGTGGTTAAGTGTTTGGACTCTTATCTGGGAGAACTGGGTTTGATTCCCCACTCCTCCATTTGCACCTGCTGGAATGGCCTTGGGTCAGCCAGAGCTCTCGCAGGAGTTGTCCTTGAAAGGGCAGCTTCTGGGAGAGCTCTCTCAGCCCCACCCACTTCACAGGGTGTTTGTTGTGGGGGAGGAAGGTAAAGGAGATTGTGAGCCTCTGAGTCTTTTTCAGAGAGATGGGTGGGGTATAAATCTGCAGTCGTCATCTGGCAGCTCCCTTTCGTATGTGGAGATATTGCTGGGGATGGAATTGGGGCCTTCTGCAGGCCAGGCGGATGTCCTTCCACTGAGCTGCCAGCACCCCTCTCCTGATGCCACTCGAACACTTGTTGGTCCAGCAGCTATGTACACTAGACTTCTTCCCAGGCAGTCAGGCAGTCGTACAGCGCAGTCCGCAACCTCTGCGCTTGAAGATCCAGTCCGATATCCCTGTGAGGAAACCAGAATCAGCCTGGCTGGGAAAGGAATGCGGGTTCCCCTTCTCCAAGGCCAGAGAGGTGGGAAAAGAAGCGTTGCTTCCAAAATAGAGCACATGGCAGCATCTCCTACATGGCTGAGTGGCTCACAGGGGGGCTAATTAGGAGTTAATGAAGGCATGTCCCCCTAGAGTCTGACTGCAGCTGCAGGAGGAGGGGGGGGAGAGAAGGAGACTGGGCCAAGCTCACCCTGCGCTGCAGCCCTCTTGGCTGGGGGGGGGGAGGCCATTTTGGCTTCATCCCTCTTGTTGTAAACAGGAGACATCACCGCTCCATACGGAAGCGTTCCCACACCAGTCACGATGTGTCCTGCCTCACACCCAGGAAAAAGAAATCTTGCTTATTCTAGAACAGCGATGTTGGCGCCTGGCCATTTTTGGACGCTTGCCACAGTGAAGAAAAGTATTTTATCAGCCGGCTATTTATGGCTGCAGATAGCAGGGGTCAGAGGTTGCCCGGCCAGTGCTGGAGAAAGAGGTGTTGGTGTCCTGGCTTGTTCCCTGGGCAGAGATGCTGAGGCTCCCCTGGCGTAGGTGGGCACTGGGGGGAGCATACCCCAGGCAGAGGCCGGGGAGGCCGCTGGCCTCCTGAGGGCTGGCAGCTGCGGCCTGGTTGGGGGGTGCGGAGAGGAGAGAGTGGCAGGATCCCCAGAGCATCTGGCCTCTTTCCTGAGGGTCGGCCCTTCTGTGCTGGACAGCAGAGCTGGGTGGCTGTTCCCCTTGGAGGAGGAGGAGGAGGCCTGCCTGTCTTCTGGCCTCTTTTGCAGGCCTTTTTGGCAGGCAGGCAGCCCTGCTGACAGCTGTGTGTTCTCCGTGTCTCCAGCCGTGGGGCCTGCAGGGCGATAAATGCGGCTCTCGGATTGGGCCAAGGAGCAGAGGGCTCTTGGAGCCTGGCCTGGCGAGCGCTTGCCTGTTGCCTGTTGCCGTGGAAACCCTTCTGCGTAGGGGTGTGGGGACCCTGCCTGTGCCCCTCAGTCCCCAGGACGGAGGGGAGGGGAGGGGAGGAGCCCGAGGGACAGGCCAAGCAGCCCCGGGTGACCAGCAGAGGCTCAGCAGAAGGCAGCTCTGTTGGTGCCTGCCTCAGTTTCCCTGTTGGTCCTTGTCGAGGCCCGGGGGACACCTGCACAGGGGAGCCACAGGGTGTGGCAGGCCAGACATTGCGCTTCCCTCTCCCGGTCATCTTGCAAGGTGAAAAACCGCTTACGGTCCATGTTATGTCAAGCTTCATAAGTGAGGGAGGGAGGGGTTCACTGCCTGTCCAGTTCCCATGGCAGAGGCGGGACTCATCCTGCTCCCGGACTTGGAAACCAGCCTTCCTCTGCCTGCTGGAGCTCCTCATGACCAAGGAAACCCTGCTGAGATCCAGCGTCATCCAGGTTTGCAGTGCTGGACTTGGAGCACCCCTGGGAGGAGGCAGGGCTGGCCATCTTCACCCCCCCACCCCCCGCTTTGACCTTTGGTTTCTCTCCTGACCTCTTGATCCCGGCACTGCGGCCTGGGAAGCTGTCGTGGCACTGGGGAGAAGGTGGGCTTCATGCTGTTGTGACCTTGAAAACACCTGGGAGAGCCCCCCTCCCCAGAGGCTGCAGCCCAAGCAGACACGTGTCAAGAGTGCCTCTGAGCACGCTGCGCTCCCAGGCCAGTGGGCGGTTTCTGACCCAGCTGAGCCTTAGGCCTAGCTCTTGTCTCTGAGGTTGGATCGGATCACCACCCTCAAGGACCTTGAAGGGCTGTCATAGAGGGGACGGTGAAGAATCTTTTCTGTGGCGTCAGAAGGCAGGACCAGAACCAGCGGGTTGAAATTAAATCAAGTTTCCGGCTCAACATCAGGAAGAACTTCCTGACGGTTAGAGTGATTCCTCAGTGGAACAGGCTTCCTTGGGAGGTGGTGGGCTCTCCTTCCTTGGAGGGTTTAAGCAGAGGCTAGATGGCCATCTGACAGCAATGAAGATCCTGTGAATTTAGGGGGAGGGGTTTGTGAGTTTCCTGCATTGTGCAGGGGGTTGGACTAGATGACCCTGGAGGTCCCTTCCCACTCTAGGATTCTTCGGGACATTGTGGGCTCTCCTTCCTTGGAGGTTTTGAAACAGAGGCTAGATGGCCATCTGACAGCAATGAGGATCCTGTGAGTTTAGGGGGAGGTGTTTGTGAGTTTCCTGCATTGTGCAGGGGGCTGGACTAGATGACCCCGGAGGTCCCTTCGAACTCTAGGGTTCTATGATTCTCCTTCTTTGGAGGTTTTCCAGCAGAGGCTAGATGGCCATCTGACAGTGATGAAGATCCTGTGAATTTAGGGGGAGGTGTTTGTGAGTTTAGAGTGGTTCCTCAGCGGAACAGGCTTCCTCCTTGGGAGGTGGTGGGCTCTCCTTCCTTGGAGGTTTTTAAACAGAGGCTAGATGGCCATCTGACAGCAATGAAGATCCTGTGAATGTAGGGGGAGGTGTTTGTGAGTTTCCTCCATTGTGCAGGGGGTTGGACTTGATGACCCTGGAGGTCCCTTCCAACTCTATGATTCTATAAAAAGAGCTGGCTTGACTCGCAGCTGGGGCAAGAGGATATCTTCTCCTCCCCTTTCTCTCTGGGAGAGGCCAGGGATGGGAGTGGAGCCCCACGAGCACTGCTCTCGGGAGTCACGCTGTTGGCCCAGGGCTTGAGTCACTGGAGCTCTCCTCTCCATCCTCCTTTGCCACCACCCCCCAGCAGGAGCAGGCAGAGGGCTTTGCTGAACAGGCCTCTTGGCCAACCAGCTCTCAGGCCAGGAGCAGCTTTTGTTGCCTCCTTTGCCAGGTGGGGCCTGCTGTGGACCCCGCCTCTCTCTGTGAGTTGTGATGGGGAAATGCTATTGTGGTGGAACATGGAGCCAGTTTGGTATAGTGGTTAAGTGTGTGAACTCCTCTCTGGGAGAACCGGGTTTGATTCCCCATTCCTCCACTTGCAGCTGCTGAAATGGCCTTGGGTCAGCCAGAGCTCTAATAGAGAGCCAGTCTGGAGTAGTGGTTAAGTGCGCGGACATTTATCAGGGAGAACCGGGTTTGATTCCCAACTCCTCCAATTCCACCTGCTGAGATTGCCTTGGGTCAGCCAGAGCTCTAATAGAGAGCCAGTTTGGTGTAGTGGTTAAGTGCGTGGACTCTTATCTGGGAGAACCGGGTTTGATTCCCCACTCCTCCACTTGCACCTTTTGGAATGGCCTTGAGTCAGCCATAGCTCTAATAGAGAGCCAGTTGAGTGCAGTGGTTAAGTCCATGGACTCTTATCTGGGAGAACCAGGTTTGATTCCCCACTCCTCCACTTGCACCTGTTGGAACGGCCTTGAGTCAGCCATAGCTCTAATAGAGAGCCAGTTGGGTGTAGTGGTTAAGTGCATGGACTCTTATCTGCGAGAACTGGCTTCGATTCCCCACTCCTCCACTTGCAGCTGCTGGAATGGTCTTGGGTCAGCCAGAGCTCTAATAGAGAGCCAGTTTGGTGTAGTGGTTAAGTGTGCAGACTCTTATCTGGGAGAACCGGGTTTGATTCCCCACTCCTCCCATTGCACCTGCTGGAATGGCCTTGGGTCAGCCATAGCTCTAATAGAGAGTTGGTTTGGTGTAGTGATTAAGTGTGTGGACTCTTATCTGGAGGAACCGGGTTTGATTCCCCACTCCTCCGCTTGCACCTGCTGAGATGGCCTTGGGTCAGCCATAGCTCTAATAGAGAGCCAGTTAGGTGTAGTGGTTAAGTGCGCGGACTCTTATCTGGGAGAACTGGGTTCGATTCCCCACTGACAATGGCGCACAGGGTCAAGAGCTTGGGGGTACTACTTGAGCCTGCCTTAACTATGGAGGCCCAGATAGCAGCCACTGCTAAGTCCGCATTTTTTCATCTTAGGCGGGTGAGGCAGTTGGCTCCTTTCCTGGAGCAGGACGATCTGGCAACAGTGATCCATGCAACGGTCACCTCAAGGTTGGCTTACTGTAATGCCCTCTACATGGGGCTGCCCCTGTGCCGAACCCAGAAGTTGCAGCTAGTGCAGAACTCTACCGCTCGGCTGTTATTAGGGCTCCCTAGACGGGAGCACATTCAGCCGGGCCTCCGGGGACTGCACTGGCTGCCAATAATATACCGAGTCCGGTACAAGGTGCTGGTTATTACCTTTAAAGCCTTATATGGCCTAGGACCTGCCTACCTTAGGGACCGTCTCTTGCCATATGCCCCCCAGAGAGTGCTGCGATCTGGCTCTCGAAATCTGCTTGTAATCCCCGGGCCAAAGGAGGCCCGGTTGAAGTCAACTAGGGACAGGGCCTTCTCGATCACAGCCCCTTGCTGGTGGAACCAGTTACCGGAAGAGGTCAGGGCCCTGCGGGACATTGGACAGTTTTGCAGGGCCTGTAAGACAGTCCTCTTCCAGTTGGCTTATAACTGACCGGCATTGAAATACTCTGAAGGAAGTCTATAAGATAGCACACTGACATTGATTGATGTATCGACATATTAGTTGTTTTAATTATGTAAATTATTGTATTTTAATTCTGAATTTTATTTTTAGAACTTTTATGCTGTGAGCCGCCCTGAGCCTGCTTCGGTGGTGTAGGGCGGGATATAAATCAAATCAAATCAAATAAATTTAAAATGTAGTGGTGGGCACCCTGGGTGGTCATTTTGGAATTTACAGTCTTGGGGAAGGGAAAAGCTGTACCCAGTCAGACATACAGGTTGGACTTCAAACTTGACTCCTGTGGCCAGGAATACTTCAGGAGAAGGGAGTTCAAGAGGGGTGGGGATTTCCTAAAAGCAAAATATTGCAGGCCCAGTCACAAAGGATTCCTGTGAGAAGCGAAAATGGGAGGAGCCTAAAGAAGACAAGGTGGCTCCATAGACAACTCTCTAAAGACGTGAGGAATTAAAAAGACTCATTTAGGAAATGGAAGGTATTATAACCAGGGATGAATTTAAACAAATAACCAGTGCACATAGAGAAAGACCGATTTCTCACTAGTGTTGCTCTATCCTCTGGCTTCTGTTTTCTTTCGTGCAAGTGAGCGGTTTCCCACTAGTTGCTCTGCAGACACATTGTGACGTGCAGCTCCTTCCAGTTCCCCTTGCGGCTATGTGATGCTGTCTTTTAAGGAATAAGAAACCGCGAGGAGAATTGGAGGGAGCCGCACATCAAAATGCACCCATGGAGCAACTGGTGGGAAATCGATTGCTTGTGCTGGGGGAAAACAGAAGCCTGATTCTATGTCCTACACTAGTGAGACATTGGTAAAAGCATTAGAAATGCTAAAGCTTGGTATGAGCTTCGGCTAGAAAGAGATGCTAAAAACAACAAAAGGTTCTTATGTACAAAGTAAGAAAAAGAGCAGGGACACGGTAGGCCCATTGTGAGGGCAGGAAAGTGAAATTGCAACAGGTGAAGAAGAGAAGGCAGAAAGGCTTGATTCTTACTTTTCCTCAGTCTTCTCTTGTGAGGGAAATGGGACTCAACCTGGCAAAAACAGAACGCATGATGAGAGAAGGGAGTTGTAGCCTAGGATCGGTAGAACATAAACACCTAGTTTCTTGGAATGGAACGAAGCCCTCGGGGCCAGATGAACTGCATCCAAGGGCACTAAAAGAACTTGCAGATGTAATTTCTGAGCCTCTGGCCATTATTTTTGAGGATTTTTGGAGAACAGGTGAGGTGCCAGAAGACTGGGGGTGGGCAAATGTTGTCCCCATCTTCAATGGAAAAAAGAGGATCTAGGTAACTATTGACCTGTCAGCTTACCATGCATACCTGGAAAAGTTGTAGAACAAATAGTCAGTCAGTCAGTCCTAGAAAATTGTAGCCTAAGATCGGTAGAACATAAACACCTAGCTTATTTAAATGGGGTCGTTTTATAGAAAAATAGGTGGTGGAGCTCATCCAGGGATTGTTATGCAGCTGCACCTACTTTTCAATGGACAGGAGGTGGAACTCTCAGGAAAGGAGGGAAGGAGGAGGTGGAACTCTCAGAAAGCTTCAGGAGCTGTGCTCCTGTGAGCTCCTGCTGAATCCAAGGCCAGCATAGGACAGCTGTGATCACTAAGAGCAGCATGGGTTTCTCAAGAACAAGTCCTGCCAGACTAATTTTATCTCTTAAAGAAAAAGTTACTACCTTGCTGGGTCAGGGAAATGCTGTAGATGTCGTTTATCTTGACTTCAGTAAGTTTCTAATAAGGTTCCACGTACTATTCTTGTTGACAAGTTGGTAAAATGTGGTTTGGATCCTGTTACCATTAGGTGGATCTGTAACTGGTTGACAGATCGCACCCAAAGAGTGCTCATGAATGGTTTCTTATCCTCTTGGAGAGGAGTGACAAGTGGAGTGCCTCAAGGATCTGTCCTGGGCCCTGTTTTGTTCAATATCTTTATAAATGATTTGGATGAAGGAATAGAGGGAATGCGTATTAAATGTGCAGATGATACTAAATAGGGAGAGGTCACAAATACAGTAGAAGACAGACACAGGATACAGAATAATCTTGTCTAATTGGAAAACTGGGCTAAAATAAAATTGAGTTTTAACAGGGATAAATGTAAAGTTCTGCATTTAGGTAGTAAAAATCCAATGCATAGTTATAGGATGAAGGAGACTTGTCTTGGCACTAATATCTGTGAAAAGGATTTAGGGGGTTTAGTGGATCATACACTGAACATAAGTCAGCAGTGTGATGCAGTTACTAAAAAGGCAAATGCAATTTTGGGCTGTATCAAAGTGTAGTGTCCAGATCATGTGATGTGATGATATCATTTTACTCTGCTCTGGTAAGACCTCACCTAGTTTTGGGCACCACATTCAGTTCCGTTTTGGGCACCACATTCTAAGAAGGATATAGAAAAGCTGGAACAGGTCCAGAGGAGGGCGATGAAGATGGTGAGGGGTCTGGAGACCAAGTCCTATGAGGAAAGGTTGAAGGAGCTGGGGATGTTTAGCCTGGAGAGGAGGCGGCTGAGAGGTGAAATGATCATCATCTTCAAGGACTTGAAGGGCTGTCATAGAGAGGATGGTGCAGAATTGTTTTCTATGGCCCCAGGAGAAGAACCAATCGGTTGACAATAAATCAGAAATGTTGTCAACTCAGCATTAGGAAGAACTTCCTGACTGTTAGAGCGGTTCCTCAGTGGAATAGGCTTCCTCGGGAGGTGGTGGGCTCTCCTTCCTTGGAGGTTTTTAAACAGAGGCCGAATTCCAAATACCGTTATTGGCATAGAAATAAAAAGTACAGCATAGCAAATTTACATGGAGTTTCAGCTATAAAAACCAGTCAAACTTCAAGAAGGGGAGCTAGTCTTTTGCTCCCTGGTTGTTATGGCAGCCAAAGGTACTTTGCAACTAGGCTTGTGAGATGGGAACATTGGTAAGATAATAGGAAAAAAACTAACTTCACTTCAGGTAATCCATAAAAATTAGACAGAATAGGTTTGATTATGCAGTCCCGCACTTCCCCATAAAAATCACAATGAAGTAAGCCATAGGCAACCGTTTCAAGGTGCCTTCCATTACATGGGCAGACTCTATCCTGATAAGGGCTGTTGGCAAACCTCCCAGACAGTACCGCTGAGGGTAGAACATTGAGTCTTGCTAACATAAGAGAGCGGCGTAACTGGGGTGGAGTAGTCTGGGGAAGGGAGGCAGCAGGCAGCCCACAATCTGGGAAGATACCAAATGCTAAAGGGGAACAAGTGTTATGTCCAGAATGACAAAGGGACTGTTTCTCAATATCTAAGATCCTGTTAAACAGCGGCTAGATAGCCATCTGACAGCAATGAAGATCCTGTGAATTTAGGGGGACACAGGCCTCAGATTCAGTGGGAGTTCACAGGAGCACAGCTCCTGAACCTTTCTGAGAGTTCCACCTCCTCCTTCAGAGTTCTACCTACTTGTTCATTGAATAGTATGTGCAGCTGCATAACAATCCCCAGATGAGCTCCACCACCTATTTTTCTACAAAACGACCCCTGGGGGGAGGTATTTGGGAGTTTCCTGCATTGTGTAGGGGGTTGGACTAGATGACCCTGGAAGTCCCTCCCAACTCTATGGTTCTATAGGGTGTCAAGCATGCAGGTTCAATGATGAGTCGAAGTTGATACAAAGACTATGTTTATTGATAGACCGATACTTTGGCTACAGCTGTTGCTTGAGAAGAATGAAACTGATACATTGATACACAACTTTTAAGATACACTTCAAAGGGATTCCGAGGGGGAAGCAGGGGAGCTTTCACACATAGAATATCAAAACTACATACATTCCCAGGGCGTTATCAGGCATTCGGCCTTGCAGTGCCCAGATGGCTCATCCTCCCGAAGGAGAATTCATGGGAAGGTGCTGATTGCTTTGTTCCCTGTAATTAAGCAGCCATAAAGCGGGAAGAGGGCCAGGAAAGAATAATAAACTAACAACATTTGGTTCTCTGGGATCTTTACCTGGTCTGCTTTTAGTCAGGCCCTAAACCCATTAGTTATTGATTAGAATTAGCCATGCTTGAGATAGGGTTGGCCTTTGTAAGTACTTGTGTGTGGGAGAACCAAGGAAGCCCAGGGTCATGGTCAAAGGCAGGCCATGGCAAATCTCCTCAGAATGTTCCTGGCCTTCAAACCCCTCAGTTGTGACTTGACGGCATGTTCTGCCACCCCCATGGATCTTGCCCTTCCCTTGGGCATTGAAGGAGAAGAGGCCCTGCTGATTTGAGGGTGCAAGGCCATTGTGTGTGTGTGTGTGGGGGGGGGGGGATAACCAGAGCCTTGACTTCAGTGAAGTAAAGGAGACACAGCTGATAGAATGATTGCAGGAGGGGTCTGAGACGCAAACTCTGCCTCCCTCCAGATAGAACCGATTCCAGGAGGAATCTTCAAGACTAACAGAATGTGTGGCTACAGGGAGGAGCTTTCTTTGAGAGGCAGTGCTGAGCAGTGACTCACACAAGCACCTTCCCTGCCGCACATTTTGTAATCTTTCAGGCGCTCCTGGGCTCAGGCTCTTTTCTGCTGCTACAGACGGATTATCACAGCTGTCCCTCTTCTTGATCTCCCTCCAGATAGTAACTGACCCAGACTGTTCTCTGCCGAGTGGAGCTTCTGAGCAGACCCATGCAGAGTGCTTTATAGTAGTCTAGTCACATGTTGTACAAGGGACCCATGGCGCAGAGTGGCAAAGCTGCAGTACTGCAGTCTTAAGCTCTGCTCATGACCTGAGTTTGATCCTGGCAGAAGCTGGGTTCAGGTAGCCGGCTCAAGGTTGACTCAACCTTCCATCCTTCCAAGGTTGGTAAAAGGTGTACCCAGCTTGCTGGGGGAGGGGGAGTGTAGATGACTGGGGAAGGGAATGGCAGATCACCCCATAAAAAGTCTGCCATGAAAACGTCATGATGCGACGTCACCCGAGTCGGAAACGACTGGTGCTTGCACAGGGGACTCCCTTTACCGTTTTAGTCACAAGTTGTAGGAAGGGGAATACGATTGGAGCAGAAAATAATGGAGGTGAACCACTGGCTGCATTGGTGGTGGCAGCAGGAGCGATTTGGATCTGGGACCACAGGCTGGGCTTTCTGGACAATAATCCACTAGCACGGGATGGACTTCGCCTGCCAAGGTCAAGGAAGAAGGTGTTTGGAGAGGTTAATCAAGAGGGCTTTGAACAGACAGCTCAAGGGGAAGGAGATGAGCCATGTCGGGATTTCAGTGAAGGAGAGCAGGCAACAGAGGTCTGCCTGGGAGGGCTGGAGGGTCTAATGGAGCCAAAGGCTTCAGGTGTCCATGTGCTTGGACCGTAAGAAGGAAGAGCTGGAGCTTCTAATGCAGAAGGAGGGATATGATTTAGTGGGCATTACAGAGACTTGGTGGGATGATTCCCATGACTGGCGACAGTGCAGTGGAAAGCATCTGCGTGAGGATAAGGGGCGGAAGGACGAACAGCCCTGTGGCTGGATGCTGCTCTCCTGCAACAACACGGCCTGGTAGTTATGGGTGTCTTCAGCTTCCCGGATGTGTGCTGGGAGACAAACTCTCCAAAGCCTCCACAGTCACACACATGCCTGACTGTCAGAACTGGCAGAACTTCAAGTAAAGCCCAAGACTTAGTTGCAAGTATAGGCATTTACTGAGAACTTCAGAGCTGGAGGTACGGAATAACACTGATAACGAAAGCTAGCATTTGGATACACTTTATGTGATTCTGTTGACAACAATAAAACGATCGTTCACACGGGTGGAGACAACAGTCTGTTTCTCAGGGTTTGTTATCAGGCAGGGAGGATGGAATCCTGCTGGGAAAGTGCTGGCCGGCCTGGCTTCAAAGGCCATCTGCAGATGTTGACCCTGGGCTATCTGTCCCCCTTCAGTGATCACAGTTTGTTTGAAATGCACAGGCATACACAACATGTAGGCTGGTTAGGTACTTGGGCAAAGCTGCCTGGGTTAGTGTTTGATTTCAATATGGAGTCGCTTAAGCTAATAGCTTACAGGAAAGTTACAAGTTCTGACATACTGCCCCCCCTAAGCTTTCGCCCTGGGCTTGTGTGGGTACAGTAGGTGGAATTTCTTAAGCAGTTGCGGGGCAGATACATCGCTAGCCTTGACCCATTAGTCACAGCTCGGGGGGAAGTATTTCCAGTGAATCAGATAGTACAGAACCCCCCACTGAACCCTGGAGTCCAGGGTCTCCTGGACCTCATGGTGGCTCTGGCCCTTCACTCGTGTAGGAGGTGGCTCGGGAGGGCGAGGGTGCCAGGATGTAGCCCCAGGATCTTTGCGAAGAAGGCTGCAATGAAAAACAGGGTGGATCTTACTTAACAGTTTTGGCAGTTCCAGTTCCACCGTCACACTGTTGATTACCCTTTTTATGGTGAAGGGACCCAAATACTTGTAGGCCAATTTGCGGCAAGCCTGCGGTAGGGGGAGGTTCTTGGTTGACAGGAAGACCCTCTCCCCAACCTTAAATTCCCACTGGGGGGAGTGCTTTTTGTCGAACTGTCGCTTGTATTCCTCCTTGGTCTTTTCCAGGTTTTCTTGTATTACTTCCCATCCCCGCCGGACTCCCTCCCACCATTGTTGACAGGAGGTTGGCTTGGGCTCCCCTGCCGGTAGAGGGAGGTGGGGAAAGGGCTTGCCTTCATATCCGTTTACTATTTGGAAGGGAGAGGTTTTTGTGGAACTGTGCAGACTGTTGTTATAGCCATACTCTGCAAATGCTAACAGTTCCACCCAGTTTGATTGCTGGAAGTTGATGTAGCCCCTAAGGTATTGCTCGAGGAGCTCGTTCACCCTCTCCGTCTGTCCATCCATCTGCGGGTGGTAGGCGGAGCTGAGTCCCTGTTCTATCCCTGCAATTTTGCAAAACTCCCGACAGAAGTTGGCAACGAACTGTGGCCCGCAGTCGCTAATGACCTTACTTGGGAATGAGTGGAGGCGTACCACGTGATTGAAGAAGAAGTGCGCCAGTTTCTTGGCGGTGGGGAGTTGTTTGCATGGGATGAAGTGGGCCTGTTTGGAAAAAGTGTCGACCACCACCAGTATCACCGTTTTCCCCTGCGAGGGGGGTAGCTCGACTATAAAGTCCATCGAGACCACCGCCCATGGCCGGGTCGCCGTTGGCAAGGGAATTAGGTGACCCGGTGGTTTTCCCCCCCTTCGTTTGGCCATGATGCATGTTGGGCATGAGCTTACAAATTCTGACACATCCCTTTTCATTTGGGGCCACCAGAATTGTCTGGCGATTAGGTTCAGGGTTTTCACATAGCCAAAGTGCCCCGCTAGCCGCCCTGAGTGGCAGTTTTCCAGCACCTCTTTGCGTAGGGCTTTGGGCACATAGATCTTTCCGTTGTGATACCAGAGCCCCCCTTCCCCCTTCTCTACTCCTTCGGGCCGATCCCCTCCTTCCGCTTCCGTCTCAGCCATGAAGTGCTCCTTTCCTTTCAGCTCCGGGGCCCCAGTGGTTTTCCCCGATCTGGTGGTGACCCCCCCCCCCCGCTACCTGGGTGGGTGGAATCAGGGAGTCTATCACCTCTTCTCTTTGGCTATCATGTTGGGGCATGCGTGAGAGTGCATCTGCGAGAAAGTTCTTGGTGCCGGGGATGTGCTTCAGCACAAAGTCAAACTTTGCAAAGAACCCGGCCCACCTAATTTGCTTGGCTGTTAGTTTGCGGCGGCCGGTTAGCGCTTCCAAGTTTTTGTGATCCGTCCAGATCTCGAATGGGACTCGGGCCCCCTCTAGCCATGACCGCCAGGTTTTTAGGGCGAACGTGACCGCAAAAGCCTCTTTGTCCCACACCGACCAATTTCTCTGCTCGTTTGAGAATTTGTGGGAGATGTAGGCGCATGGCCGGAGCTCCCCCCCCTCGTCTCTTTGCATTAATATTGCCCCCACCGCGACGTCGGAAGCGTCTCATTGCACCACGAATGGTTTTAACTCGTTGGGGTGGGCCAACACTGGTTCGCTCGTGAACAATCTTTTCAGTTTGTCGAAGGCGCGCTGGCACTCGGGCGACCAGGCGAGGCGCGCCCTGGGCTTTTTTGCTTCTTCCCCTTTCCCCTTGGTCTTGAGGAGCTCAGTGAAGGGTAACATGACTTGTGCGAACCCCTTGATGAACCCGCGGTAGAAATTTGCGAACCCGAGGAAAGATTGTAGCTGCCGTCGGGTTCGGGGCGGTTCCCAATCTAGCACCGCTTGTATTTTCGCAGGGTCCATCGCTAGTCTCTCCCCCGACACCCTGAACCCCAGATAGTCTAGTTCCGTCTTATGGAATTCACACTTTGACAGTTTGGCATACAATTTGTTCTGATACAGGGTGGACAAAACTTTCCTAACCAAGGGTACATAGGACTCTAGGTCCTTCGAGTAAATAATGATGTCATCCAGGTACACCACCACCCCCTTGTACAAGTATTCACGGAGGACCTCATTAATAAAGTTCATGAACACTCCCGGCGCCCCTTGCAGCCCGAACGGCATAACCAAATATTCGAATTGTCCCATCGGCGTGTTAAACGCCGTCTTCCACTCGTCCCCCTCTTTTATTCGGACACGGAAGTACGCGTCGCGCAAATCAAGCTTCGTAAACACCTTGCCCTCTGCCACCGTGCTTAATAAGTCTTTTATCAGCGGGATCGGGTTGGCATTGGACATTGAAATCCCGTTTATCCCGCGAAAATCTGTGCAAAGTCTCAAACTTCCATCCTTCTTCTTTCGAAACAACATGGGGGCTGCGTGGGGGGCTTTGGCGGGCCGGATGAAACCCCGCTTTAAGTTTTTGTCTATGAACTTTTTTAGTTTTGCCTTCTCCGCCCAACCCATCGAGTACAGTTTAGCTTTTGGCAGTTCCTGCCCCGGTATTAGTTCGATGGCACAATCGGTGGGGCGGTGGGGGGGAGAGCTCGTCCGCTTCCCGCTCACTAAAAGCCCCTTTCAGGTCCCGGTATTCCCTGGGGATCGATTTCACTTCTTCTATGGTCAGGCACAGCCGCTCATTTTGCGGTGGGGCTTTGGGCCCCCACTCCCCCCTCCAGTGGTGATGCTCACACCGCCAGTCTGGGAAGCGTACAATCTGGGCCTCCCATTGTATGTCTGGTTGGTGTCTTGCTAGCCAGCCCGCCCCCACTACCAGATCGAATGAGGATGAGGGGGCGACCACAAACACCTCTATCCCCCAATGGTCTTCGGTCCCCATGGGCACCGCTTGGGTCTCCTCGGTGCAGGGTTCGCCTTTCATCACTGACCCGTCCATCTGTTCAAACTGGATGGGGCGGGGCAGGGGGGATTTGGTTAATCCCAAGGCCTCTACCAGGCGGGGGGACATGTTGTCTCTAGTGCACCCCGAGTCAATTAGAGCGCGGGTGTGCATGAAGCGTTTTAGGTGGGGGTTTAGTAGGGTTACTGCCATAAACAAAAGTTCCCCGGTAATTCTCACCGTCATCGGTGCCGGCGTCTCTCGGACCTGCTTTGCGGCACCTATTAAAGCAGGTCGCTGTCGTTTCCCGTCGACTCGGGTTCCCACGACTCCTCGCTTGACTCGCCAATAGTTATAGTTTCCTCATCAATCGCCATGGATGTGGCGACGGCGCCCCGACTGGGCTCCTTGGCGCGGCCCCCTCCCTTCTTTGGTGTGCTCGCGGACTGCTTGGGTGTCGGAGTGGTCGCCGGTGCTCTCGCGGGGCAGTTGGCGGCGAGGTGCCCTGGGTCCCCGCATCTGAAGCATCTCCGGCCGCCCCCGGTTGGTGTGGAGGTCGCCAGTGGCTTCTTCGCCTCAGTTTTCGGCGCGGTCGGGGTTGCCTTTCCCCCTCTCTTCCCCAGCTGCTGTTGCCGGCGCATTCCGACATGCTGCAGATTCGTTTCCACCTCGCCCGCCAGTTGAATCCACCCCACTAGGGTGTCGGGCCTCCCTTGGTGGTAGCACCGGTCGAGTATGTTCGCGTTCAGCCCGTTCTTGAACGCCGAGCACTTCATTAGCTCGCTCCAGCCTCTCACCGCGGTGCAGTGGGCCATGAACTCGGTGGCGTATTTGCGGGTCATGTATCCAAATGCTAGCTTTCGTTATCAGTGTTATAATGTCAGAACTGGCAGAACTTCAAGTAAAGCCCAAGACTTAGTTGCAAGTATAGGCATTTACTGAGAACTTCAGAGCTGGAGGTACGGAATAACACTGATAACGAAAGCTAGCATTTGGATACACTTTATGTGATTCTGTTGACAACAATAAAACGATCGTTCACACGGGTGGAGACAACAGTCTGTTTCTCAGGGTTTGTTATCAGGCAGGGAGGATGGAATCCTGCTGGGAAAGTGCTGGCCGGCCTGGCTTCAAAGGCCATCTGCAGATGTTGACCCTGGGCTATCTGTCCCCCTTCAGTGATCACAGTTTGTTTGAAATGCACAGGCATACACAACATGTAGGCTGGTTAGGTACTTGGGCAAAGCTGCCTGGGTTAGTGTTCGATTTCAATATGGAGTCGCTTAAGCTAATAGCCTACAGGAAAGTTACAAGTTCTGACACTGACCTGTTTGGCCACAGCGTCCTTCATCAAATGGTGGAGGAAGCTACGAGGGGTTCGGCCACACTGACCCACGGGCAGAAGAGGGCAGATGGGGTGACGGGGGGCGGGACCATGTCCTGCTAGAATTCCTTTTGCTTTGGGGGGCCAAGGAAGTTCGTAGCCACACGTGTCTGTTAGACGTCAGGAGGGCAGACTTGAATAAATTCAGAGGCATGATGAGATTCATTCCATGGGCAGGACTGCTGGAAGGGAAAGGAGCAAGTGAGGGGTGGGCTGTCCTGAAACAAGAGCTCTTGCAAGCTCCAGCCATCACAATCCCAACAAAAAATGTTCTTATGTCCTCTCTGCCACCTCTTTCCAAGGAGAACCAGGAGGCATCTCTGGGCCTTATCCACATACTATTCTTGTTGACAAGTTAGTAAAATGTGGTTTGGATCCTGTTACCATTAGGTGGATCTGAAACTGGTTGACAGATCACACCCAGAGTGCTTGTGAATGGTTCCTCTTGGAGAGGAGTGACAAGTGGAGTGCCTCAAAGATCTGTCCTGGGACCTGTTTTGTTCAACATCTTTATCAATGATTTGGATGAAGGAATAGAGGGGATGCTTATTAAATTTGCGGATGATACCAAATTGGGAGGGGTTGCAAACACAGAAGAAGACAGAAACAGGATACAGGATGACCTTGACAGGCTGGAAAACTGGGCTAAAATCAATAAAATGAATTTTAACAGGGATAAATGTAAAGTTCTGCATTTAGGTAGGAAAAATCCAATGCATGGTTATAGGATGGGGGAGACTTGTCTTAGCAGTAGTATGTGCGAAAAGGATCTAGGGGTCTTAGTGGATCATATGCTGAACATGAGTCAACAGTGTGATGCAGTGGCTAGAAAGGCAAATGCAATTTTGGGCTGTATCAACAGAAGTATAGTGTCCAGATCACGTGATGTGATGGTATCGCTTTACTCTGCTCTGGTAAGACCTCACCTGGAGTATTGTGTTCAGTTTTGGGCACCACATTTTAAGAAGGATCTAGACAAGCTGGAACAGGTCCAGAGGAGGGCGACAAAGATGGTGAGGGGTCTGGAGACCAAGTCCTATGAGGAAAGGTTGAAGGAGCTGGGGATATTTAGCCTGGAGAGGAGGCGGCTGAGAGGTGACATATATAGAGGATGGTGTGGAATTGTTTTCTGTTGCCCCAGAAGGTAGGACCAAAACCAATGGGTTGAAATTAAATCAAAAGAGTTTCCGTCTCAACATTAGGAAGAACTTCCTGACTGTTAGAGCGGTTCCTCAGTGGAACAGGCTTCCTCAGGAGGTGGTGGGTTCTCCTTCCTTGGAGGTTTTTCAACAGAGGCTAGATGGTCATCTGACAGTGGTGAAGATCCTGTGGATTTGGGGTAGGTATTTGTGGGTTTCCTGCATTGTGCAGGGGTTTGGACTAGATGACCCTGGAGGGCCCTTCCAACTCTATGATTCTATGATTCTCTCTGACTCAGAGTCTCAGAGTGGCTTACAATCGCCTTTATCTTCTTCCCCCACAAGCTGTGAGGTGGGTGCGGCAGAGAGAGCTCTTTCAGCAGCTGCCCTTTCAAGGACAACTCTGCAAGAGCTATGGCTGACCAAAGGCCATCCCAGCAGCTGCAAGTGGAGGAGTGGGGAATCAAACCTGGTTGTCCCGGATAAGAGTCCACGCACTTAACCACAACACCAAACTGGCTTTCATAATAATGGGTTTAACTTAAGGATGGGAAGGTATCAACTGGATATTAGGAAAAACATATTTACAGTCAGAGTTGTTCAGCAGAGGGGAATCAGCTACCGGGGGAGGTGGTGAGCGCCCCCTCCCTGGCAGGCTTGAAACAGCGGCTGGACGAACCCTTGTCAGGGGTGCTCTAGTCTAGGCTGATCCTGCATTGAGCAGGGGGTTGGACTAGATGGCCTCTAGGGCCCCTTCCACGTCTAATGATTGTATGGTATGGATCTGTGGGGCCAGACTGGTGAAGACTAGGTAGGGAGTCATCTTTGGGGTGAAATGAAGTTGGAAGAAGGCCTTTGGGTCGCTGTATTAACTTTCTCCTCAGACAGGGAAGCGGAATATAGTGTAGCCTCTCTTATCAGGGCTAGTGGTGGTGTTGTCTTCGGTTCTAGTCTGCCTTCCCCCCTGAGACTCCAGGTGGATGACAAAATCTGAGAAGCCAGGCAGCCAGGCAGCGGCCAAGAGACAAAGGGGGAGGCCTAGGGTTACAGGAAGGAGAACAATGCAAAGGAAAACCTCGAAGGCATCCTGGCACTGGGTAAGACAAAGGGGGGAGTTGTAGAGGGAGAAGACATGGTGGCCGCCAGGGAGGGAGAGGAACCGTGCAATAGAGATGGCGATAGACTACGATGCTGCAGAGCCAGTTTGGGGTAGTGGTGAAGTGTGCAGACTCCTATCTGGAAGAACTGGGTTTGATTCCCCACTCCTTCAATCGCAGCTGCTGGAATGGCCTTGGGTCAGCCAGAGCTCTAATAGAGAGCCAGTTTGGTGTAGTGGTGAAGTGTGCGGACTCTTATCTGGGAGAACCAGGTTTGATTCCCCACTCCTCCACTTGCAGCTGCTGGAATGGCCTTGGGTCAGCCACAGCTATCGCAGGAGTTGTCCTTGAAAGGGCAGCTGCTGTGAGAGCTCTCACAGGGTTTCTCTTGTGGGGGGGAAGGGAAAGGAGATTGTAGGCTGCTCTGGGACTCTGATTCAGAGAGAAGGGCAGGATATAAATCCAATATAATCATCTTCTTCTTCTTATAGACTACTCTTCTCAGTTGTTCCATTATATTACAATTTGAGTGCCTTGAAAAAATATTCTCCCAAGCATTTCTGTTTTAGAAGACCAGAATCTGAGTCTGTTTTAGAAGAGGGCATTTGAGATGAGGCAGGAAGGAGCCCTTGCAGAGAGTCCTGGGGGGACAGACAGCCGCTGGTCTTGCCCATTTGCGGAGGGGGGCTGTGTTTGTGGCCCCTGCAGGAGGAGGCTCTGCTTAGCTGAGGGAAGCTGTCACAGGGGGGCGTGGCAGGAGGGAGGGGCCTGCAGGCATGTGGGTCCAAGGCTGCGATTAGCTGAAGCCTGGCCATTGAGTGGTGACCGGCAGAGTGCAACAAAGAGATTGTGCTTAGCCCCCAACAATGGCTGAGCTGTCTCGTTCATAAGGATGTCAGAAGAGTCTGCCAGTTCAGACCAGTGAGGGTCCACCTAGTCCAGCCTCCTGTCTCACACAAGGGCCAGCCAGTTCCTCTGGAGGGCCAACAACAGGGCGGAGAGGCCGAGGCCTTCCCCTGAGAAGAACCTCAGAAGAGCCCTGCTGAATCAGACAAGTGAGGGTCCCTCTAGTCCAGCCTCCTGTCTCACACAGAGGCCAGCCAGTTCCTCTGAAGGGCCAACAACAGGGCAGAGAGGCTGAGACCTTCCCCTGAGAAGACCATCAGAAGAGCCCTGCTGGATCAGACCAGGGAGGGTCCATCTAGTCCAGCCTCCTGTCTCACGCAGTGACCAGTCAGTTCTTATGGAGGGCCAACAATGTGGCATAGAGGTTTATGCCTTCTCCTCATGTTTGCTCCTGGCTCTGGGATTGGAGGATTAGTTCCTCTGAGTGTGGAGGTTCCCCTCTATCACCATGGCTAATAGCCAATAGATAGACCTATCCTCCATGAATCTCTCCATGCCACCTGGAGTTTCCAAGATGTCTTTGAGGGCAGGCCCATGTGTAATGCGTTACAGTAGTCTAGACTCAAGGCAACCATTGTGTGGGTTCCTGTGATCAGATCAGTGACACGGTACGATGCCATCTTCTGGGCTAAATGAAACTTCTTGGGCAGCAATGAAGCTGGGTCCAGTTTTAATCGTGAGGCTCTTGGCTGCATCTTTGTCATCTGGTGGTGGGAAGCGCCTTGTCCTTGGAGAGCACGTGGTGTTCCCTACCACCCTCCCCTTTTCCTTGTGGTGTGTCCCCCCTCAGCTGTTGAGCCAGAGCCTTCAGGCAGCCCCAGGGAACTTGGAGACAGAGAGATGGAGCTGGGCGTCCTCAGCATCCTGAGGACAAACTAGTAGAAAAGGGCAAATGATTTCTCCTCAGGGATTGACTAGCAGGTGTATTGGGGGGGGGGGTCCCCACACTGAGGACAACTGACCACCCCCCCCAGCAACCCTCTGAGTCCTGCCCTTCAGGAAGAAGTGGAATTGACCCAAAGCGTGCCCCATAATCCCTGCTTCTGCCTTCAACGTCCCAGCAGGTGACCTGATCCCCCACCAGATGTTGCCAAGGAGCCTGGTGAAAGGGGTAGAGAGGGGCCGTCCCCTGAACCCAGCATGGCTCTCGGGGTCCGTGAGGCCAGCGAGGCCAGGCTGAAAGGGGTCCAGAGCAGAGGAGTCATCCCAGCAGACTGGGAGTTGGTCGCCCACCCAGCAGTTTCTGTCGCCTTGTCCAGGAAAGGCAAAGGAGAGAGCCAGTGGACACATCATCCTATTCTGCCGATTTGGTGGAGTAGCAGGCAGATGAAGGTGCCCTGAGCCAGTGGTTCATGGTAATCAGCCTGAGGCACTGACTGGTGGGACCCTTCCCTGTTCCCAGTGGCCAGAACCGGCAGGGACCCCAGTGCAGACTGCAGGCAGGATCTTGTCGACATCTATCGCAGCAAACTGCCAAAGTGATCTGCGCACAGATGGCCTTTCTAGGAACTCAGCTAAGCCTCAAGCGCAGTTTGTATGCGAGAGATTTTCTCAGGAAAAGACCTCGCAAAAGCATCACGACTGCTCAGCAGTTCCTGGGGATTTGAAGGCTTGGGAGGCCAGAAGTGATCAAATGCTTTAAAGGACTGAGCTGGCCAGGAACTGGCCGAGGCCACGGAGGCAGGAGAGCGGGGCCTCTTTGCTGCTGCCACCACCTCTGCCAGGTTCAGTTCACGTTTCCCACCAGTGCTGTTATAGAAATCATCCAGTATGGGCAAGATGCATGGAGGAGACGGGGCCAGGAGCTCCGGGGAACCTCTCCTTCCAGGCTCGCACCATGGCAGACTTCACAGAGAAGAAGAAGAAGATCTTGGATTTATATCCCGCCCTCCACTCCAAAGAGTCTCAGGGGGGCTCACAATCTCCTTTACCTTCCTCCCCCACAACAGACACCCTGTGAGGTAGATGAAGATATTGGATTTATATCCCACCCTCCACTCCGAAGAGTCTCAGAGCGGCTCACAATCTCCTCTCCCTTCCTCCCCCCCACAACAGACACCCTGTGAGGTAGATGAAGATATTGGATTTATATCCCACCCTCCACTCCGAAGAGTCTCAGAGCGGCTCACAATCTCCTTTCCCTTCCTCCCCCACAACAGACACTTTGTGAGGTAGATGAAGATCTTGGATTTATATCCCGCCCTCCACTCCGAAGAGTCTCAGAGCGGCTCACAATCTCCTTTCCCTTCCTCCCCCACAACAGACACCCTGTGAGATAGGGGGGGCTGGAGAGGGCTCTCCCAGAAGCTGCCCTTTCTTTTTCTTTTTTCTTTTTTTCACTTAAAATATGCTTTTATTGCGTAACACATATATACAAACAAAAAAGAAAATATGAACTGTCAACAATCGTTACAATCAAGATCTTTCACCCATCCCCCTGAGCTGGAGGGGTAAATTTACAACTCCATTTCAGATTACTCGTGTCAATTCCCAAACTATTAATCCATGAATACAGTGGATCCCAGATCTTTTGACGATCCTGAAGGTTTTCCCCCCCTTAATCTCATGGTTAACATATCTAACTCTGCAGCTTCTAAAACCTTAAGTAGAAATTCATTTTTGTAAGGTATTTTGGGGACCTTCCAATATTGTGCATATAATAATCTAGCTGCTGTGATTATATGTAACAACAATTGCTTGGATGTCTTAGACATTTTCCCTTTAACAATGCTCAGTAGATATAATTCGGGGGTATGAGGGAGGCTAGATTTGAGAATTTTCTGACACCTATCATGTATTTGGGCCCAAAATTTTTTTGCGTAGCTACACTGCCACCATATGTGGTAAAGGGTGCCTAGAAGCTGCCCTTTCTAGGACAGCCTCTGCCAGGGCTCTGGCTGACCCAAGGCCATGCTAGCAGATGCAAGTGGGGGAGTGGGGAATCAAACCCGGTTCTCCCAGATAAGAGTCCACACACTTAACCACTACACCAAACTGGTGCTCTATTAGAGCTCTGGCTGACCCAAGGCCATTCCAGCAAGTGCAAGTGGAGGAGTGGGGAATCAAACCCGGTTCTCCCAGATAAGAGTCCGCACACTTAACCACTACACCAAACTGGCTCTCTATTAGCGCTATGGCTGACCCAAAGCCATTCCAGCACCTGCAAGTGGAGGAGTGGGGAATCAAACCCGGTTCTCCCAGATAAGAGTCCGCACACTTAACCACTACACCAAACTGGCTCTAAGAGCCCTCCAGCGGGCTCTTAGAATTGCCCTCAGGGCCTTCCTCTCCACAGGTGGGCTGTTGCAACCAACTCCCAGGAGGAGGAGGCCTCTGAGCGGAGTCTGCCAGGGTCAGCTGAACCGCCCCGCCCCCCCTGCTCCGCCATGTGGGAGCCCTTCGAGATCTCGGCCTTCCTGAAGGGGCGAAACCTCCTGGGTTCCAGTCCTGCAGTTTCCTGTTGGATTCTCTGGCTGCTTTGTTGTTGTTTGTTTGTTTGTTTGGCAAAAGACCCTTTTACATCAACAAGAGAACATTCTGTAACAAGCTGAGCGCACCAAGCAGAGGGGCACAGATGAAGTCCACGAGGACTAAAATAAAGGTGTTTTCATTGCTGGAGGAAAGTGCTGGGAGGGCAGCCCCAAGAGTTTTCAAGGCGAGAGACATCCAGAGGTGGTTTGCCAGTGCCCTTTGACCCTTAGGCCAGGATGGTGGCGACGGTGTGGCTGGGCTTACTTCCTTGAGCCACCTGGCTGCCTTTGGTGCGCAGGGGCATCTGGCGCTGCCCTGGGTGCCTAGTTCCCAGTTCAAGGTCTTGGTGTGAACTTTCCAAGCCTTTTATGGGCTGGGAGCCCCCTGTCTCTGGGGCTGCTGCCCCTCCAGGCAAAAGCTCCCTCCGGCCAGCCATCCCCTGGGGGCCTCTGGCAGACTCCTGGCCCCACGATGGTTTGGTGTGTTTGATCTGTGTTGCTTTCCCCCTTGTTGATGATAGTGCTGCTGAAGGGTTGTAGGGGCCGCTGGGAGGGGAGGTGTGACACGAAGTAAATGGCTTGATCTGGGGGGAGGGGGGAGCCCTGGACAAGCCCAGCATCACATGCAGGGGGGGGGGAGTTCTGGTGATTTTGTGGCTTCTGTTGCCCTCTAACCAGGGGGGGGGGGGCTGTGGCTGAGAGCAGGGCTTGGCATGTGCAGAAGGGCTTCTGTGCTGGGCTGTGGCCTCCTGGTGCGGGAAGGCGGTTCTGGGTTCACTGGATGAAATAGGCCCTGGGGTGGGGGGAGGGAAGGAAAGGGCTTATAAATCCCCCCCCCCCTCTGGGCTTCTTGCCAGTCCTGCTGGTGGAGGGGAGAAGCAGAAGTGCCAGGCGAGAGAGCAGAACACCTGCCAGGGCGAGGGTGCCAGGCAGCAGCCTCTGCCAGCCAGCCCTTGACAGCACCTGCCCTCCCAGCTTCCTCCTGCACCTGCCAGCCCCCCTCCCTCCCTCCCTCCCCACCTTTGGGTGCAGCTGGCTCCCTCCCCTCCCCCTGGGATCTGGAGAGCAGTCAGGGGAGAGAGAGGCTGCCTGTGGAAAGGGGGGCAGCAGCAGAGCCCCCTGGGGGGCCAGGCCCTCTTGCCACTTGTGCCAGGGAACTCAGGCAAGATTGTCTGCTCAGAATGGCAGCAGCTCTCCAGGGTCTCTGGTCCCCCCCCATCCTCTGCCTGGTCGTCTTCCCTGGAGGTGCTGTGGGGAGCTGCTCTCCCCCTCCCCCAGCAACAGCCCTTCTTCCCTGTGCCTTGCGGGGGGGGGGGAGGCTGCCCATGGTGCCTCCCCCCTTGCTGAGCCCCTCAGACTTCTGGGGAGGGGCATGCTGGTCCTTCCGTGGGGGGAGGAGGGGGGCAGCAGAGGGCCCGGCTGAAGCCTGCTCAGAGGTGTTGGGAGTGGATTCTGCTGGGGAGAGGAGAGAACTCTGCCCATGTTCAGAGGCCACCTTTGTTCTTGCCAGATGGGGCTCATGCAACTGGTGGGGCCTAGAGGCAGCACAACCTTGCCCCAGGGAGGGGGGGCTTGTGCAGCAACTACGGCTCCTTCCTCTGGCCCCAGCTCTGGGAGCCTTTGGGGCTGCTTGCCTGGCGTCGGGAGCCCTGGATTTGAATGACCTGTCACTGGGCTGGACATGATGCCCGGGTGTGGTTCCAGGCCTTCAGAGGCAGCCCTGGGCTGTGCCCAGCTCAGCAGTGTTTGCCGTTTCTCCAGGCCAGGGGAGGTCTTGGCCGCCTCCAGCGTCCCTCAGTGCGGAAGGGAAGTTACTCCGCATCCCCTCCGTCTTTCTTTTCTTCCTTGGGCAGGGCGGGGCGAGAGCTTTGCTTTGGAAGAGGGAAAGAGCCTTGGCTGGCTGGAACTCTGGGCATGGGGGGGTGGGGCAGGGGGGCCAGGGCCAGGCTAGGGAACCTCTGGAGCCTGGACGGGCAGGGACCTCAGAGGGGGGAAGTGCCCTGGAGCCCCCCCTCCAAGGCAGCTGTGAGAACTGTCCCCAGGCCCCCCTGGAAGCTAGCCTGCCTAGGGCTCGGTGCCAGGAGGCTGTGGGGGGTGGGGTGGGGTGGGAGGCCCCTTCCAGGCAGGCCCCTCTTCCAGCACCCCCTCCAGAGGTGTCCGTGGTGCTTTCTGGGCCAGCTGCCAGGGTGCCTTTAGCCGCAGCCCGCCTGGCAGAAATGGAGCAGCTGCCAAAGGCCCCGGAAGCGAAAGAGCTGTCTCTGGCTGGAAGCTCCCCCCTTCCTCGGAACTGGGGTGGGGGGGGAGGGGGCTGCTGCTGCTCAGACTCTGTCTGCCAGTCACAAAGACCCCTCCTCCCTGGCGAAGGGACAGCCACTGGCAAGTGTAAGGCAACAGTGCCACCTGCTGACCAAATTGCAGACGTGCTCTCAAAACACCCCCACCCCCAGGGACCCCAAGCGCTCCAGGAGGAGGAGGAGCCCCCCACCAGAAAGCCCTTGGAGGAGCACAGCCCCCCCACATTCCCCTGTCGCCTCAGTAGTGGAGCCGGTAATCACAACAGAAGAGTGTACCTGAGCATGTGCAAAGTGTCCCTCATGAAAGACCAGGCGCTGCCTCACCACATGCTCAGGGAAGTAATGGGGAGGGGGTCTTGTGGGAATTCTGACTGGTGTGACTAGCAGCTCCCTGGGACGTTTCCAAGCCTGTGAGAGGCCTGGTGGGTGGGGTGCCCCATTTTTACGGAGAGCTATTTCCCCCCCTCTGGCTTGAGAGGCAGGGATGAAGCCCCCAAATCTTGGCTTGGCCCGCTGCAGGAGATGGGGCTGGGAGTCAGCATGGACCCTGCTCCCCCCTCCCCGTCTCTCTCTGGCTGACCTCATCTCCTTCTCCTTCCTCCAAAGTGCTCAGGGTAATGACCACCCCCCCGCAGCTGCTCCTTCAGTTTGTCTTCCCAAGTCCCTTGGCTGAGAAAGGTGGCAGAATTTGAACCCAGGGTCGCTCCAAGCACCCTCTGACTCGTCCCGTGAGCTTTATCGGAAGCCTCACGTGAAGTCTGGTGAGCAGGAGGGCTTAGCTGCTCGGGGCTGGGAACAGGAGCCGGGGCTTGGTGCGCTCTTGGAACTTGCTGTGCCCAGAGAGGGAGGCACGGAGTGGCTGCGGAGCCCGTGGCTGACTCGAGGGCCCCGGGAGGAGGAGGAGCAGGGGCCTGGCCTCTTCCTCATCCCTCCCTCCCTCCCTCCTGGGGGTCAGGCTGCCTTCTTCCCACAGGAGCACGTTGCTATGGCGTTTCTCCTGGCCACAGCCATATTTAGGCATAAAACCGCCTCTGGCTTCCCTGCCTGTTTCCGGGGTTGCGGCTTCCTGTCTCCCGGGCTGGGGGGGCCGGCAGGGGGAGAGGCTGCCGAACTCTGCCTGCACTCAGCCGGCTGCAAACGGGCAAGGGACCCTGCTTGGAGAGCGCCCCTTGTGCCTGCCTGGCGCCTGTGCGGTGAGTCCCCTCGGTGTGGCTGGCAGGCCAGGTGAGCACCCCTGTCCCAGGCCCCTTTCTGGTCAGCTGGCCCTGTCCGAGCTGGGAGGTGCTTTGGGCATCGCTGAAGACAGGCAGGGCTTGCACTGCCAGTGGCCAGTCTGTGGTGTGGAAGGGCACTTTGCACATGCCCAGAAGCTCTCGCTATGCTGCTCTTTCCTGCCTAGGCCTAAGGAATGCAGCAGGAGAGCTCCAGGCCAGCGTCTCAAGAGAGGGCAGAAGAGCGGAGCTGGGAGGCAGGCAGAGGCCCCCCAAGACCCAGCAAGGGTGGGCAGAGAGGGGCCAGAGAGGATTTGCTTTGGCTGGTTGGGCTGGGGAGGGAGGGGAGGGCTTCAGGGGCCCCCCAGGCCTGAGGGCTGCTGCTGGAGACTCCTGTGGTCTCTCCTGCTTCCCCTCCCTCTCCTGCAACACCCCGACTTGGGGGGCATCGCTGGGCAAGAGACTCAGGACAGACCAAGCAGGATGTTGTGTGCTCAGCCGGCTGCTCTGAAAGAAGTTTGGCCTGTGGAGGAAAGGCCCAGCAAGGGCTGCGAGCTGGGGTTAGGGCAGGCAGGCAACCTCCGGATTCGGGGTGGGGGGTGGGAGGCAGCGTAGAGGAGGGCCTCTGAGCCCTGCCTGTTGGCCCTCCCTCCGGGGCAGAGGAGAGGAGGCTGGACCCTCCCTGGTGGTCCTTCAGCAACAGGAGAGGGGGGGGCGGCTGAATGGGTCAGATGGCTTCTCTCTGTGCCCCTCCCCCCCAGCCCAGGCCAGGCCTCTTGGGAGCAAAGCACTCGCAGTGCCCATCTCATTTGAGGGGACTCAGAGTTAACCTCCCCCAGGTGATGTGGTGTTAGGCCACCAGAGAGGCCGTGGGAGCGGAGTCTCTCCCCTCCCCTCCCCTCCCCTCCCCTCCAGAGGCAGCCCGTCCAGAACTTTTGCAAATGGCTGCCTGCCCCTTTGGGGGTGGCCTGAGAGGAAAGGCCCTCTGCACACGCTCAGTGGTTGGCTGTGCTTGGCCTGTTCCAAGGCTGAGCCCTGTTGCCAGAGAGGGCCCTGGAGGGTTTTGATCCCTCCCCAGCTCTGTGTGTGTGTGTGCAGGGAAGGGGGTCTGCTCTTTCAGCGTCATGGGACCTGGCAGGAGAGAGTGGCATAGTGGTTAGAGTCTTGGACGAGTACTGGGGGAGGCCCGGTTCACTCTCTTTTAGCCTGCCCTACCTTGCAGGGGTGTTGTGTTGATAAAGTGGAGGATGTCCTGGAGGAGACTGGAGCTGAGCTCCTGAGGCCAAGAGCATTTTGGTGCAGGTGCAGAGTGCCTTTTCTGGGAGGTGGGACAGGACCCCTGGAGGGCTTTGCCGCAGCCAAAGCAGCCATGTGTGTGGGGCGGGTGGGGGGAGAGATCTGGCCAGCCTGGCCTGGGACGGCCTCTCTTCTCCTTTGGGGTGGGAGGGGGGGATGGCGTGTCCTTAAGCAGATTGGAGGAAGATTGTGCCGTCTGCCTCCAATCCCTTTGGCTTCCTTGAGAAATGAGGTCAGGGTGGTGGTTCTGCTGGCAGCTCTGCCCTGCACTTGGGGGCATGGAAGTGGGCTCTCCTGGCACCTCGCAGGGCAGCAGGCGCTGGGCTGGGGGGAAGCCAAACTACAGCCTCCCCCCCCCCCGCTCCCTGATGACTGGCAGAGATAATCCCGCTGGGGGGGGGGGTGTCTTCACAGCTGCTGGGGCCAGAGGGAGCAGGCAGGATTAGTGCCTGGCCCTGAAAGCATTCTCTCTGCCCCCCCTTCTGTATGCCCCCCCCCGGCATGCAAGGGGTTGTTCAATCAGGGGCTGAGGGGAGGTTGTGCAGGGGGTGGAGAGCTGCCCTTTGGGAGCTTGCTGGATTGGGCAGCCCAGGAGGGGGGGCAGGCGGGATCCAGGCTGTGGCTGCGAGGGGGGCGGGAGGGAGGGACCCTTGGCCATGCTCCCCGCAGGGATCAGAGCAGTCCTGCCTTGCCCCCCCCCATGACAGCCCACCAGTTTTATCCCCCATTCCCGTTCCCATTTGGCAGACGAGCCACTGAGGCTGGCTTGAGCCCTGGTCTCCTTGCCCCCCCCCCCCGCAGGGGGGCGCTTCAGCCCCTCTCCCCTTGGCATGTCCCAGGAGGGCCCTGGCAGGAAGGCTGCCCTCCGGCACCAGCCACGGAACCCAGCTCCCATTCGCAGCAGCCGGCCTGCCTGCCGAGGAGGTAAGTGGGCATCCTGCCCAAAGGCAGGTGGAGTCAAAGCCGGCCTGCTGCAAGCCCCTGGTTTGTCTCGCATGACCCCGGCTGGCCATTCTGCTTGTCTTCCTGCGGAGGAAGAGCCCAAGGAATGTGGAGAGCCTGCCGGGTGTCCCAGACAAGAGACCTGCACGGGTGGATGGCCACGGCCTCCCTCTGCACAGCGACTGACTGCCTTGCTTGCTTGCCCTCCAAGGAACATGCAGGCTGGGCCGGGCACAGATGCAGAGGCCCCAATCTGCCCAGCCGCTGCCTCGCCTCAGGCAGAGCCTGGTGTTGGAGGGCTCTGTCTGTTTGCTGGAGGCGCCAGGAGGCTGCCAGGTGAGGGCAGAGCGGCCCAGCAGCCCCCTCAAGCGTCTGGTTCAGCCTTCTCAGCAGAGCTCGTTCTGCCCCCTACGGGCTTGGGGCGGGTGCTGCAAGAGAGCCCTCCTGGCTGGGGGGAGAGGGGGCGGGGCCAGTGTGTCCCCTTCGGGGGGCCTTCCCCCCCTTCTGCTCTGAGCCCCTCCTCTCCTCCTTCCCTGCAGGCAGCTGCTTCCTGTGCCTGGTGGACGTGGTGCCCGTGAAGAATGAGAATGGGGCCGTCATCATGTTCATCCTCAACTTCGAGGTGGTGATGGAGCGGGACCTGCTGACCAGCCCCGTCAAGAACACCAACCACTGGGTCTCCCCGGCAGCCTGGCTCCCCACAGGTGGGGCCTCTTGCTACCACAGGCACATCCCTCGCAAGCTGTGCCCCTGTCAGCCTCACGTCCCAGTTTCCACTTTCTCCTCCGCGTGGCCAGCTCCCTTGGGCCCCTCCCCCTCCTCTGCCCGGGAAGCTGCTGGAGCACGTGAGCAGAGGCCCGCCTCCTCCGGGGGGCCTTGGACGAGGCTGCAGGCAGCAGGGGTCAGTGGCTGTGCTGAAGAAGGGGCTCAAGCCAGGCCTTTGCTGGTGTCTTTGCCATGGGCCTCTTCCCTCAACCAAGGGGGCCTTCCACATTACTTCTCTCCTGCTCTTCCGCTCTGTTTCTGTTGAAGTGTGGGAGGGGGGACGCCCCATGCCCTTCATCCAAGCCGTGAGTGCACTTGCTGCTCTCGGGGAGGACCCCTTCCCCTTCCCCACGGCTCCTTCCCTTCCTGGGCGCTAGGGAGCCTCTGCTTCAGCAACTGCTTCCCTCTCACGGGGGGGGGGGGGGCGTGGCTGCAGCAGGGCTGTCTGAGGGCAGGGAAGAAGAATTGCAGATTTATACATCACCCTTCTCTCTGAATCAGAGACTCAGAGTAGCTCACAATCTCCTATGTCTTCTCCCCTCACAACAGACACCCTGTGAGGTGGGTGGGGCTGAGAGGACTCTCACAGCAGCTGCCCTTTCAAGGACAACCTCTGCCAGAGCTATGGCTGACCCAAGGCCATCCCAGCAGCTGCAAGTGGAGGAGTGGGGAATCAAACCCGGTTCTCCCAGATAAGATTCTGCACACTTAACCACTACACCAAACTGGCTCTCTATTAGAGCTATGGCTGACCCAAGGCCATCTCAGCAGGTGCAAGTGGAGGAGTGGGGAATCAAACCCAGTTCTCCCAGATAAGAGAGCTCTGGCTGACGCAAGGCCATTCCAGCAGCTACAAGTGGAGGAGTGGGGAATCAAACCCGGTTCCCCCAGATAAGAGTCCGTGCACTTAACCACTACACCAAACTGGCTCTCTATTAGAGCTCTGGCTGACCCAAGGCTATCTCAGCAGGTGCAAGTGGAGGAGTGGGGAATCAAACCCGGTTCTCCCAGATAAGAGAGCTCTGGCTGACGCAAGGCCATTCCAGCAGCTACAAGTGGAGGAGTGGGGAATCAAACCCTGTTCTCCCAGATAAGAGTCTGCACACTTAACCACTACACCCAACTGGCTCTCTATTAGAGCTCTGGCTGACCCAAGGCCATTCCAGCAGGTGCAAGTGGAGGAGTGGGGAATCAAACCTGGTTCTCCCAGATAAGAGTCCGCACACTTAACCACTACACCCAACTGGCTCCCTATTAGAGCTCTGGCTGACCCAAGGCCATTCCAGCAGCTGCAAGTGGAGGAGTGGGGAATCAAACCCGGTCCTCCCAGATAAGAGTCCGCACACTTAACCACTACACCCAACTGGCTCTCTATTAGAGCTATGGCTGACCCAAGGCCATTCCAGCAGCTGCAAGTGGAGGAGTGGGGAATCAAACCCGGTTCTCCCAGATAAGAGTCCGCACACTTAACCACTACACCCAGCTGGCTCTCTATTAGAGCTATGGCTGACCCAAGGCCATTCCAGCAGCTGCAAGTGGAGGAGTGGGGAATCAAACCCGGTTCTCCCAGATAAGAGTCCACACACTTAACCACTACACCAAACTGGCTCTCTATTAGAGCTCTGGCTGACCCAAGACCATTCCAGCAGGTGCAAGTGGAGGAGTGGAGAATCAAACCCGGTTCTCCCAGATAAGAGTCCGTGCACTTAACCACTACACCCAACTGACTCTCTATTAGAGCTATGGCTGATCCAAGGCCATTCCAGCAGGTGCAAGTGGAGGAGGGGGGAATCAAACCCGGTTCTCCCAGATAAGAGTCCGTGCACTTAACCACTACACCCAACTGACTCTCTATTAGAGCTATGGCTGATCCAAGGCCATTCCAGCAGCTGCAAGTGGAGGAGTGGGGAATCAAACCCGGTTCTCCCAGATAAGAGTCCGCACACTTAACCACTACACCCAGCTGGCTCTCTATTAGAGTTACGGCTGACCCAAGGCCATTCCAGCAGCTGCAAGTGGAGGAGTGGGGAATCAAACCCGGTTCTCCCAGATAAGAGTCCGCACACTTAACCACTACACCCAGCTGGCTCTCTATTAGAGCTATGGCTGACCCAAGGCCATTCCAGCAGCTGCAAGTGTAGGAGTGGGGAATCAAACCCGGTTCTCCCAGATAAGAGTCCACACACTTAACCACTACACCAAACTGGCTCTCTATTAGAGCTCTGGCTGACCCAAGGCCATTCCAGCAGGTGCAAGTGGAGGAGTGGGGAATCAAACCCGGTTCTCCCAGATAAGAGTCCGCACACTCAACCACTACACCAAACTGGCTCTCTATTAGAGCTCTGGCTGACCCAAGGCCATTCCAGCAGCTGCAAGTGGAGGAGTGGGGAATCAAACCCGGTTCGCCCAGATAAGAGTCCGCACACTTAACCACTACACCCAACTGGCTCTCTATTAGAGCTCTGGCTGACCCAAGGCCATTCCAGCAGCTGCAAGTGGAGGAGTGGGGAATCAAACCCGGTTCGCCCAGATAAGAGTCCGCACACTTAACCACTACACCCAACTGGCTCTCTATTAGAGCTATGGCTGACCCAAGGCCATTCCAGCAGGTGCAAGTGGAGGAGTGGGGAATCAAACCCGGTTCTCCCAGATAAGAGTCCGCACACTTCACCACTACACCAAACTGGCTCTCTTCCTGCGGAAGGGCTCCGTGCTGCTTCTCTCTTGCAGCCAAAGCCAGGACTCCTTTTGCTTATTACCCTAACGGCACAGTTGCAACAGCAGCAGAAGGAGGTCTCAAGAGCCAGTGGCTTCCTTTAGCTGCAGATGAGATGCCAGACGGACTGGCAACCCCTGCTGAGGAGAGCAGCTTGCAGGGAACTTCCCACACGAAGGCCAGGTGTCAGGCAAGCCTCTCTGGGCTGCTCCAAGGGCTTCGTTGTCTCTCATACTTCGGAGCTGTAAGTGGCCCTCCCTCCCTCCGCAGAACTCAGAGCAGGGCCAGGCAAGCAGGGCCATTTCCAGCCTCCCCACTGCCCAGTAGGCGAGTCCAAAGGAGACAGCCGGGAGCTTCTCTGTGGGAAAGAGGCCTTCTTCTGTTCCTCCTTGCCTGCAGGGCTCTCCAGACCTCTCTGCTTTCCAGCCCCCCTTCCCTGCTTGCAGGGCTCCACCTTACTCCCCCACCCCACCCCCGGGCTGGGATAAGTGAAGGCAGAGGTGGGCTACATCCCAGAAGCCCCTTCTGCCCAGCTGTGTTCAGGTGAGGGTGGCGTGGAGTTCTAGCGGGGCTCCTCTCTCCCCCGCAGGTCGGGGCAAGTCATTCCGGCTGAAGCTGCCGGCTTTGCTGGCCTTGGCCGGGAGCAAGCAGTCGCTGCCGCAGGATGACCCGGACGAGGCCGTGGTGGTGGACTTCTGCAAGCACAGCAGCGAGTCGGTGGCCCTGGACGAGGTCCCCTCCTCGCTGGACAACGACTGCCTGGGCTGCGGGGAGCCTGAAGACCGACTGGCCTTGATGGAGCAGGAGGGGGGCAGGGAGACGGAGCTGCCCGTTGTCACCCACTCCTCCCCACGGACCGACAAGGCCCGCCTCAACCTGGACGCCTCCTTCTCCAACTGCAGCCTGGCCCGCAGCCGCTCCCGGGAGAGCTTCTACAGCGTGCGCCGAGCCTCCTCCGTGGACGACATCGAGGCCATGAGGGGCGATGGGGACAAGGGCCGAGGCCACAGCCGCCACGCCAGCACAGGTACCACGGCGGGATTGAGCAAAAGTCAGAGGCATAGAAAGCAGGAAGCCAAACAGGCTGTAAAAAACCTGTAAGCACTTGGGAGAGAACAGAGCTAAGCGTACTTGTGGTGAGATTCATCCATTCAAAGTAAAAAAAAAGGTAAAGCTGAAGCACACAGCCGAAAGAGACTGCTCATTAGCTACTCTCTGGAACCCAGATGGGTTTGTAAAATTCGGTATTATTCCAGCCTTAGAATAGAAGGTATCCTCTTCACATAAACACAGAAGTGATTGGCTCACATTCTGGAAGACTTTTGCCTGTTGGCTTTTTGTACCCTTGGATTACCTGCTCCAAGCTGGACTTCTTCCATGTTTTATAGAAAGATGCTTGACTTTGACTTGCTGAATAGTAACCTTGAGACTGCATTGTTGTTGAGACCTTGTTGTGAGGGGGCAGTGGGGCAGCCAGGGAGTCCACAAGGGGAGTCCCCTCTGGGGGGGCTGCAGGCCATCCTGCTTGGTGGCCCAGGGCTCTCGGCACTCTGCACTGCCTTGAGTTCTGCAAGCTGAGCCCCCTTCGCCTGGGCAGTTGAAGCAGTTCCGCTCCCCCCACCCCTTGCCTCTGTGCCCCTTTTGCGGCAGAGAGCCCAGCAGCAAGGCTGCTCCTTGTTCAGAGTGGCGGTGGGCAAAGGGGACAGACTGGAGGGGCCATGCAGTTGGAAGGGGGGGTGAAGGGATGGGCTTGACCCCCCCCCCCCGGACCCCTCTGTAGCTGCGGGCCTGTCTCTCCCCAGCAGGGCCTGAGCCAAGGCAGGATGAACCGGACAGGCTTCTCTGGAGGAGGAGGCAGCAGCGCCTTTGGGGGCCCGGCCGGCTGGGAAAAGGCTTTGACCTGGGGCTGTCACCAGGTGGCGCCACACGCCCAAATGCTTTTGTGGCCAGGATCTCACCAGGGACCAGTGTCTCCTCTAAGAAAAAGAAGAATTGCAGATTTATCCCCTGCCCTTCTCTCTGAATCAGAGACTCAGAGCGGCTTACAAGCTCCTATGTCTTCCTCCCCCACAACAGACACCCTGTGAGGTGGGTGGGGCTGAGAGGGCTCTCACAGCAGCTGCCCTGTCGAGGACAACTCCTGTGATAGCTATGGCTATAGCTATGGGAGTTGTAGGCAAAAAACATCTGGAGAGCAAACATTCCCTACCCCTGGGCTAACCCAAGGCCATTCCAGCAGGTGCAAGTGGAGGAGTGGGGAATCAAACCCGGTTCTCCCAGATAAGAGTCCTCTCACTTAACCACTACACCCAACTGGCTCTCTATTAGAGCTATGGCTGACCTCAGACCATTCCAGCAGCTGCAAGTGGAGGAGTGGGGGAATCAAACCCGGTTCTCCCAGATAAGAGTCCACACACTTCACCACTACACCAAACTGGCTCTCTATTACAGCTCTGGCTGACGCAAGGCCATTCCAGCAGCTGCAAGTGGAGGAGTGGGGAATCAAATCCGGTTGGCCCAGATAAGAGTCCACACACTTAACCACTACACCAAACTGGCTCTCTATTAGAGCTCTGGCTGACCCAAGGCCATTCCAGCAGCTGCAAGTGGAGGAGTGGGGAATCAAACCTGGTTCTCCCAGATAAGAGTCCGCACACTTAACCACTACACCCAATTGGCTTTCTATTAGAGCTCTGGCTGACCCAAGGCCATTCCAGCAGCTGCAAGTGGAGGAGTGGGGAATCAAACCCGGTTCTCCCAGATAAGAGTCTGCACACTTAACCACTACACCCAATTGGCTCTCTATTAGAGCTCTGGCTGACCCAAGGCCATTCCAGCAGCTGCAAGTGGAGGAGTGGGGAATCAAACCCGGTTCTCCCAGATAAGAGTCCGCATACTTAACCACTACACCAAACTGGCTCTCTATTAGAGCTCTGGCTGACCCAAGGCCATTCCAGCAGGTACAAGTGGAGGAGTGGGGAATCAAACCCGGTTCTCCCAGATAAGAGTCCGCACACTTAACCACTACACCAAACTGGCTCTCTATTAGAGCTCTGGCTGCCCCAAGTCCATTCCAGCAGCTGCAAGGGGAGGAGTGGGAATCAAACCCGGTTCTCCCAGATAAGAGTCCGCACACTTAACCACTACACCAAACTGGCTCTCTATTAGAGCTATGGCTGACCCAAGGCCATTCCAGCAGGTGCAAGTGGAGGAGTGGGGAATCAAACCCAGTTCTCCCAGATAAGAGTCCATGCACTTAACCACTACACCCAACTAGCTCTCTATTAGAGCTCTGGCTGACCTCAGACCATTCCAGCAGCTGCAAGTGGAGGAGTGGGGGAATCAAACCTGGTTCTCCCAGATAGTGGTGAAGTTCTCACACTTCACCACTACACCAAACTGGCTCTCTATTAGAGCTCTGGCTGACACAAGGCCATTCCAGCAGGTGCAAGTGGAGGAGTGGGGAATCAAACCCAGTTCTCCCAGATAAGAGTCCATGCACTTAACCACTACACCCAACTAGCTCTCTATTAGAGCTCTGGCTGACCTCAGACCATTCCAGCAGCTGCAAGTGGAGGAGTGGGGGAATCAAACCTGGTTCTCCCAGATAGTGGTGAAGTTCTCACACTTCACCACTACACCAAACTGGCTCTCTATTAGAGCTCTGGCTGACACAAGGCCATTCCAGCAGCTGAATGTGGAGGAGTGGGGAATCAAGCCCGGTTCTCCCAGATAAGAGTCACCTCAACCTCTACACCAAACTGGCTCTCACAGTGTCGTGCGTGAAGAAAGCTAGTAGCATTAAAGTTGTGAGCAAGTCTACATCTGACTATCACATACATTAGTTTTTTAGATGGTTACTTCCATAACCTTGTAAAAATCTCAGAATAAATTCTTTTAAATTATATTTAAAATATATTTTAAGCATAAGTGCCTGCGACTCCTTTGGGTGGTGAAATGCAGGGTATAAAAGCCGACTCTCTTTCTTCTTCCTCTTCTTCCTCTTCCGGCTGGTGGCCTCTCTCTGCTTCTGGGCAGGTGGCGTGAACCAGGCCCGCAGCCACCTGCTGAACTCCACCTCCGACTCGGACCTCATGCGCTACCGGGCCATCAGCAAGATCCCCCAGATTACCCTCAACTTTGTGGACTTCAAGGCGGAGGCCTTCCTCAGCGCCCAGCCCAGCGAGAAGGAGATCATCGCCCCCAGCAAGATCAAGGACCGCACCCACCACGTCACCGAGAAGGTCACGCAGGTGGGAGCCGGCAGAAGCTGGGGGCGGGCGGGAGAATGGAGGGTCTGAGCAAGAGAGGGGGTTGGAGGCAGGGGCTGAATGCAGCATCTCTTGAGGTGGCTGGAGGGGAGAAGAAGTGGGGAGGCTCCCTTTCATGCTCTGGGGCAACTGTGGGCCAGGAGATTCCTGGAGACTTGTGGGGGGGAGGGGGGAGAAGGTGCCAGAGAGTCCACCCTGCAAAGCAGCCACGTAATCCCTGTCTGGAGATTCACCACCGGGGATCACAGTTCCTGGTGGAGGAAATCCAGACCAACAAGCGCTGTGATATGCTGGCTCATGCACTGAGTCAGAAAATGTCAAGGACCATACAGTTCTGTTGTCACATTATAAAGAAGTGCAGCCTTACAATACTACAAAGCAAAATCCATCCGAACACTTGGACATGGGCTCCTTCCGTCCAAAGTCTTCCCCAGGAGTATTCCGATTTCTCAGCCTCTCGTTGTTGCAATTCCATGTTGATGCTGGGAGTCAGTCAGCCAGGCCTCCTCTAGCCAGAGGCAGAAGGCTTCGGAGGTCGGCTTGCAAAATGCTCTTGGCAACCTCTGCATTTCCTTTGAAACTATCATCCTGGAATAAACCATGGTAATTATAATGAGACACAACACAAAGCTGAATGGAGGTGGGGAATTTACTATTATTGTTATTATTAAACCATTCAGTTTTATTAGGAACCCATCTCTCAGTGCCACTTAAAGGTTTATATTCGTGTGAGGACCCAGCCAGAGGCCTGAGTTTCTCTCTAGCCAGATGCAAAAACCTTCCGAAGTTGGCTGGCATGTTGTTCACTACAAAAAGCTGGAAAACTGACTGCTTAAAGAAAGCCATTCTCGGTCACTCACATAGTGAGAGCTATGGCTGCCCCAAGGTCATTCCAGCAGTTGCAAGTGGAGGAGTGGGGAATCAAACCTGGTTCTCCCAAATAAGAGTCTGCGCACTTAACCACTACACCAAACTGGCTATCTATTAGAGCTATGGCTGACCCAAGGCCATTCCAGCAGCTGCAAGTGGAGGAGTGGGGAATCAAACCCGGTCCTCCCAAATAAGAGTCCGTGGACTTAACCACTACACCCAACTAGCTCTCTTCCTCCTCTACTACAGACATCTTGTGAGGTGGGTGGGGCTGAGAGGGCTCTCCCAGAAGCTGCCCTTTCAAGGACAACCTCTGCCAGAGCTATGGCAGAACCAAGGCCATTCCAGCAGGTGCAAGTGGAGGAGTGGGGAATCAAACCCCATTCTCCCAGATAAGAGTCCACACACTTAACCACTACACCCAACTGGCTCTCTATTAGAGCTCTGGCTGACCCAAGGCCATTCCAAAAGCTGCAAGTGGAGGAGTGGGGAATCAAACCCGGTTCTCCCAGATAAGAGTCCGCGCACTTAACCACTACACCCAACTGGCTCTCTATTAGAGCTAAGGCTGACCCAAGGCAATTCCAAAAGCTGCAAGTGGAGGAGTGGGGAATCAAACACAGTTCTCCCAGATAAGAGTCCGCGCACTTAAGCACTACACCCAACTGGCTCTCTATTAGAACTCTGGCTAACCCAAGGCCATTCCAGCAGGTGCAAGTGGAGGAGTGGGGAATCAAACCCCATTCTCCCAGATAAGAGTCCGCGCACTTAACCACAACACCCAACTGGCTCTCTATTAGAGCTCTGGCTGACCCAAGGCCATTCCAGCAGATGCAAGTGGAGGAGTGGGGAATCAAACCCAGTTCTCCCAGATAAGAGTCCGCACACTTAACCACTACACCAAACTGGCTCTCTATTAGAGCTATGGCTGACCCAAGACCTTTCCAGCAAGTGCAAGGGGAGGAGTGGGGAATCAAACCCGGTCCTCCCAGATAAGAGTCCGCACACTTAACCACTACACCAAACTGGCTCTCTATTAGAGCTATGGCTGACCCAAGACCTTTCCAGCAGGTGCAAGTGGAGGAGTGGGGAATCAAACCCGATTCTCCCAGATAAGAGTCCGCACACTTAACCACTACACCACTTGGGTGCATTTTCCAGAGACAAACTAGGCTCTGTTTCTTGCATACTGCTAAATAACTGCAGAACCAGCCCGCTGAATGAAATATGAATGTAGCACTTAGAATATTTTGAAATCAGGCCAGAAGCGTATTCCTTCCCAGAGGATCTCCTGGAACCCCAGTTTGGACTTCTTTATAATGTGTCAAAGGATTTGTGTGATTCCTGAATGTCGCCCCCTGGTGTGTCAGGCAGCATATTGCAGGGCCTGTCGGTCTGGCTTGCCCAGAGGGGGGATTCAGAGGGAGACAACCCAGGCTGATCGGGGAGGGGGGGCGGGGGGGAAGCAATTTGCCTTTGTAAAGGCAGCACAGGAGGCACTGCTGGGGGGGAGCAGTTGGGGGCAGGGCCGGACCTAGGGAGAGCAGAGGGGGGCGCTTCCCCGGCACCAACGGAGGGGGGCGCCAAATTGGGTATGGAGTCCATTGCATTCTATGGGACTATAAGATAGAATGGCTCATAAGGGGGCATCATTTTTTAATTTTGCCCCTCTTCAAAAACCTTTTCGTTCCGGTCCTGGTGGGGGGGCTTGTTTCCTGGGGCCCCTCCCCTTCATTCACTGCTGCCTCCCCCCCTCTTCCCTCCCTCCCTCTGGGGTTTGGCAGCTTCTTTGTTACTCCCATTACCAGAACCCTCCAGGAAGAAATGTGGGGCTGCCCTCACTCTTCCTGGCTGGTTCCTCTCTTTTGGGTCACAAAGGGTGGTATTTGGGCCTTAGGAGGGATTCCCTTCCCGCCTTCCCTCCGGGGTACAGCTTGGCTCACTCACTTGAAGCCAGACATTGGAGCCCCTGCTGCCCTGGCGTGAGGGAGAAGGGCAGACCACCACCTTCTCTGCTCCTGGCTCTGGATGGGGCTGGGGGCCCCACCTAGCCCAGGGGTGCCTCTGGGCCCTGCCTCTCCCAGTCCCAAGAAGCACAACTCCAAGGCACTCCCTGGGTGGCTGAGGGTCTCTGCCCTGGAGCTCCCTCCCAGCAGCCCTCTGGGGATGGGGATGGGAAGGTCATCTGCAGGCCCTGGGGGGGGGGGAGATGCTGCTGTGGGGCGGCCCCCTCCGGTGGTCCTGCTACAGTCCTGGGTAGGGAGCATTGCCCAGAGTGGGGGATGCAGAGAAGGGGTCTCGAGAGGCGGCAGGTCCTGGCCTGACTGAGGAGGGGGCACGAAAGAAATGCAGAAGTGCATGGTGAGTGGGGGGGGGGGGCTCCGCGCTCTTGCTGTGCATGAGCTGGCAGCAGCAGGGTGGGGGTGGGGGTGGGCTGTCCTTGGGACAGTGGCGGAGGCGGCTTGATGGGCCCATAACTCAAGGCTGGCTGGGGGGCAGGGCTCTGTCTGGAGGCATCCGCACAGCGACAGTCTCCAAACACACGCAGCCCCTCCCCCGTCATGCGCAGGCCCAGGGAGACCGCGCTGCAGTGGGGGGGGGCAGTCCAGCTAGGGATGGGGCACAAGGCAGGTTGTGTGTGGATCAGGCAGCCTCTCTGGAAAGACTGGGAGAGAAGAGGTGCACTGCAGTGTGTGGGGGGGGCTGCACCTGAGCCATGGCCCCTTCCTCTGCTGCAGGCGCCTGTTGCTTGAGCACCTGAGGCAGGACCCCCACCTCCTCCCTGGGGGGGGGGCATTGCTGGCCAGGGCAGGGGGGGAGGGGCGGGGCTGTCCCTGAGTAGCTTCCACTGCCGCCTCCTCTCTCCATGTGCGCCAGCCAGGCTCAGCCCCCCAGAGCCTCCCCCCGCCGGGCATCAGCATGCCTTGAGAGAGCCCCTGCCCTGGTGCCCACGCCCAGCATGTCCCAGGGCAGGAAGGACAGCCGCTGCGGGCAGCAGGAGGGGGCAGGCACTCGGGTGCGCTGTGCCATCCGCCTCTCCAGCCTGGTGGCCCAAGAGGTAGGGGGGCTGCTGTGGGGGTGGAGCTGGGCGGGCTCTGGGGCTCCACATGGGACCTGGACCCCTGAGAGGCATGGGGGACAGTGAGGGTGCTTTGTACATGCCCAGAGGCATCCCTTTTTGTGATCACTGTGTGTGTTGCTGGGCTGGACCACAGCAGGGGAAACTGTTTCTGAGCTTTAGTGAGACACGGAGGTTTCAGAGTCCTCTCAGACTTCGTGATGTGGCCCACAAAGGGACGTCCATCACAGAATGCCAGTTCTGTGTGCAGGGGGGGTCCTGACTCCCCCCCCTTCCCGCAGCATCTCCATTTGAATGACCCAGGCAGGAGGTGGTGGGGAAGACCACATCCTGAGCCCTGGGAGAGCGGCTGCCAGTCTGAGTGGACAAGGCTGACCACACGCCTGACTCTAGAGGAAGCAGATGCCCCCCTCCCCCCCATGGGAAATAATCTTGGTGCATCCAGCTCAGTAGATGGGGGGGGGGAGAGAATTCCTGGTGCTTTGGAGGCAGCCGGGGCAGTTGGCAGCCGGGTCTCTGCGCTCAGCCGCTCCAGCCGGGGGTGGGGGGGCAATTCCTCTGAGTGCTGCTCCTAAGTGGTGCCCTGGAGCCAGCGGGGGTGGGGGGACAATCCTGGGCAGAGAACTCCAAGGGCTGATTCTGCTTCTTCTCTCCTGGGGGGAGGGGGCTTGAATTTTCACTGGGGGGAGGGGGTATTTTTACATCATGTCCCTGTAACCAGTGACCAGGCAATGCATGAGGTGTTTTGGGGAGCAACTGGATGGGTTGACTGCCCCATTCTGCAACTGCTGGTGGTTCTGTTCAGATTTCTTCTGTCTTTAGAGTCCGGAGCAGGCAAAGCTTCCCCCCCCCCCCACGGCCTGCGGGTGGGTGGGGGCTGCCCAGGGCCAAATGCAGGCAGGTCTCTTCCGGGCTCCGGGGGGGGGGGGGGCTGAGGAACTGGCTCTGGTGTCCTCTGGGCTGCCCCCTGGCTTGGACTGCAGGCTCCAGGACAGAACAAATGTGTTTTCAGCCTATGAACCCTCCCCCCCATTCCAAGCATTGTGACTGTGTGCAGCTGCAAAGTTGGCCCAGGTAGGAAGGGAGGGCTCTGTAAGCGCAGAATATTTAAGGCCAAAGTAGGGCAGTGGTTGACCATCTCACAGCTCTGCTAGAATACCCCACCTGAAGGGACCGAGAGTGGGGCAGCCGCATGGGCAGCACTTCCTCTTGAGGTGGGGAGGACTGAGTGCCCCTGGGGAGGGAGCAGAGATTCTCTGGAACAAAGTCGGAGTCCAACCAACCAAAGGCACCTTTGAGACCAACCAAGTTGCATTCAGGGTGTGAGCTCTTGTGTGCAGCCACACCTCATCAGATACATGGAAGCAGCCAGGAATTGTCTCCTGGGGGAGCAGGGGCAGTTCAGTGCAGTGGAGCTTACTCCCGAGGAAACCTGCTAAGCAGATCAGGCTGTGGGAAGGGATGGAGAAGCTGCTCTTGTCTGGTTTTAATGGAGCAGACAGACATACTGTATGTCTCTTCCAGCACAGGGCTTCCAAACACACCTTCAACTTCACTTGGATTGTTCACAACTGTCACCTTCATTTAAATAATAAGACAGGCTTTTCTCCTCCTCTGCAGCCTCCCCAGGCAGCCCTTTAGAAACGCTAAGGGGCCGGTCATCCCCCAGGTAGTGCAGTTCCAGCCCAGCAACATTGCAGAAATGCTGGTGACCTCCCTGGCCGGACAGTGATGGTCAGTTCACAACACCCCCCCCCCTCTGTCTCTCCTGCTGCAGGCCAGCAGCTATGCGGTCAACAACAAAATCTCTGTGATATGAATAAGCTACCAATTTTTTTAATACTTTTAAAATATGTTTATATACTTTTGAAATATAAAACTGCTTCATACTTAATACGTCTAACACAAAAGTTCACACTGACAACCATAAAAAACAATTAAATCCTTATCAACAGAGCCCATAGTGATTAACTGATGCAGCAGACAAATAACTAGTTAATAATATAATAGACGCGTTTTGTGTTTCCCACTTCATCAGTATTACGATCTCTTCCACTTGTGCTGTATATTACAAGGGAGTCAGCCAGTCCTTTCATTAGAAGCATAGCAAAGCCTCCAGCTCCATCGCTGGCCACAAAACTCTTCATGCAAATTGGATACAAACCCTGAGGCTTCATAACATAAGAACATAAGAACATAAGAGAAGCCATGTTAGATCAGGCCAATGGCCCATCCAGTCCAACATTCTGTGTCACACAGCGGCCAAATATATAACAGGCCAGCCTGTTGGCAGAGAGAGGGAAGGGGGGGGGCGGGGGGGTTAGCTGCCAGGAAGCGCCAGCTGGGGTCAAGATGCCAAAGGAACTGGGCGATAAGCATAGCTGAGATTGGATTACAGCTGTTGGTAAGACTGTTAATAGCAGGGAATTACTGTTAACAAACAGGTGGGAGAACTAAGTTTGGGTCCAGTGGCACCAAGACCAAGCAAAGTTCAGTTCTGGGTATAAGTGAGAACTAAGAGACTTTGCATTTGTGTTGATGCACACTTCCACAGATATGAACATCTGAAGCTGCCTTCTACTGAATCAGACCCCCCTCGGTCCATCAAAGTCAGTCTTGTCTACTCAGACTGGCAGTGGCTCTCCAGGGTCTCAAGCTGAGGTTTTCCACGCCTACTTGCCTGGGCCCTTTTTAGTTGGAGATGCCGGGGATTGAACCTGGGACCTTCTGCTTCCCAAGCAGATGCTCGACCACTGATCTCCTAAAGCATTTCACATAGGTAGAGGGGAGGGGTTTATTTGCCAGGAACGACTATTTAGAGTCAAGAAGCAGAAATACAGCTGAGATTGGAATATTGCGGTTGGTAGGATCTATGAATAGCAGCAAATGAGCATACAGATAGAAAAAGAGTTAACAACAGATGTTAGTTTGAGTCCAGTGGCACCTTTAAAATTAACAAAGTTTAATTATGAGTACAAGAGAGAAGTGAGAGACTTAGCATGCATAGTGGGATAAGAACCCGGTATCTTTGTTAAGCCCTGGGGGTTCCATTGTCCTGAGTGTTGTAATAACTTGTAATTCAGCAATCTCCCATTCCAGTCTGTTTCTGAAATTCCTTTGTAGTAAAAAACGGTTGCTTAGAGCCCCATTGAGTGCCCTGTGAGGCTGAAATGTCCTCCTACAGGATTTTCGGTTTTGTGATTCTTGATGTCAGATTTGTGTCCATTTTTCCTTTGGTGTAGGGTTTGCTATGTGTAGATTGACAGCTGGGAATGGAAATGCTGGGCTAGGTCTCCCCACCCCCCGTGGGAGGCAAGGCAACTGGGCAGAGCCTCTCAGGGGCTTTGAACCTGGTGGACATTCTAGGCACTGCCTCTCACTGCTCTGTTTGCTTCTCACCTGTTGTGGGTGGGAGGCAGCTTGAGGGGGGCAACTGGGAGGATGGGGTGGGGGGTCAGCAGAGGCCTTGAGAGGAGGGGGATGGAGGTGGAGAACTTGGGAGGCTGGAGTGCCGAGCGCAGCTGGCCAGGCCAGGCCAAGGAGGGGCTGCCCGCCCCACCGTCCCCTCTGGTCAAATGGGGGGTGGGATTGGTGGGCCCACTTGGCCAGGCCTCTGGAACGCTCCTGCTGAAGCCTGGGTCTGTGTGGTGAGAGGGCACAGAAGGGGCACCACCAAGGAGGGCCCATGCCTAGGAGGCCTGGGGTGGGAGCTGAGGGGCCACCCTTCGAAGCCGTCACTCCCTCGGGGGGGGGGGGATGACAGTTCTGTTGTCTGAAGCTCAGCTGTGATTCTGAGAGCTCTCCAGGCCCCGCCTGGAGGTTGGCAACCCTGCATGCCAGCTCCCTCCCAAGGCAGCCTGTGTGTGGTTCCCCTGGGAAGAAGAGCCGCTCCCTCCCCCCTGCACTCCCACCCCCCTGCCAGACTTTCCCAAGTGCCAGCCCACTCCGGACCCCCCCACTTTCCAGCGAAGGCAGTGCTTTTGTCCCAGGCTGGCTAATTTTAGCCCTGGACCCGGCTGGGGTGTTCAGCTCCTTGGTAACCAGCCTGGCCCCTCCCTTGCACTAAACCTCCCCCCCCCCCACTGAAAATGGAAGGAGAGGGTAGAGAAGGTGTTGCCAATTCTTAAAGGGGCAGCCCAGTCTTGTGCGAAGACCCCCATCCGCCCCGGTGCATCAGCCTAGCCCAGCCAAAAGGGGGGGGGCAATGGGGCTGGCGTTTCCTGAGGGTCTCAGACCCCTTCCAGGCCAGGAAGAAGGAGCAAGAGGCCCGTGTTGCAGCTCGGCTCGCGCTGCGGTTTGTTGAATGGAGAGCACTTGTTGTCTGCATGGCTGTGAAACGTCCTGCACAATTCCTCTTTGCCGCAACAAGGGGTGGCTGGCTCTGGGTCCCGCTTTGTTGCTGGAGCTGATGCTGGGAGAGAGGAGATTGCCCAAAGCCTGTGGCAGAGGCTGACCTTGAAATCCATGGCCTCCCCACCAACGCTCTGGAGTAAATTGGCTTCTTGGGCCCGTGTGGCTTAGGGGCTGGGCTAGGCTCAGAACCAACTAATCTGGTCAAGTGGCGTGTGGATGGAGTGTCCAGGGATTTCCCCCAACTGGCCAGTGGCCTTTGTTCCTTGGCCGGAGTCCTTCAGAGCTGGGTGCTCCCCTGGTCCGTCTGTGGCAGGGGCACTGAGCGGGGCTGGACTAGATGGCCTCTGAGCCTCATGAGCTCTGCCCAGATGTGGCCTCCCCCTCTCACGCCGGCTGGCCTGCATGACCAGAATAGTGAGGACGGAGCAGTGAGAGAGTGTGCCCTGCCCTTTGGCAGCGTCTCGTATGTTGGCAAGGCTGCCTGGGAGGGTGGGTGCCCCTTGCATGCCCAGGCTGCTCTGGGCCAGGTGGCAGGCGAAAGGGTTAACGGGGGGGGGGGGAGGCTGGCCCTGCAGGCTCCTTTTGTGGCTGCTCTGAGAGCAGGGCAGGCTGGGTAAAATTTCCGCCCCAATAACTCTCCCGCCTGCCTGCTTGGCTCGCCTGCCTCCCCCTTCCTCTTTCAGTCGCTGCCACTCTCGTCGCCGTTCTGCTGCCCGGGCGCTCTCCCTTGCCCCCCTCCAGCAGGGGGTGCTCTGCTTGGGGACCAGCCGGAGCATGGCCGGAGCACTGAGCAGCACGGACCGCCTGGCCCCCTGCCCGCCAGATGCCCCCAGGGCCTGTCCCCGCGGGTGAGGGCTGTGTGCGTGGAGGATGCTGGCCTCCCTCCTGCAGCTGCTTCAGGACTTCTCCAGGCCCCCGGCAGCTGCACCCCAGCCCAGAGCGCTCCCCATGCCTGGCGTCTCCCTGCGGGGTGCCTGCTTGTGCCTGGAGAACGATGCCCGCGGCAGGAGCCGGGCCAGGACGCGGCACAGCAAGGAAGAGAAGGTACCTGCCCAGGGGGTGGGGGCTGTGGGGCTCGGCTCTCCTGCACTCCCTCTTCCTGGGCCTGAGGGGGGCCTGGGATGCTCGGCCTTCGGGGCTGTCTGTGGGGCAGAGGGACGTGTCTACTTGTTACTGCACTGGGGGAGGGCGGCTGGGGCTTAACCCTGGAGGCAGGTTCTGGGGTGCCCCCCCCCCCAGTCCTGGCTCTGTGCTGCACTCTGGGGGTTTTGGTGAGTGGCTGCTCTCTTGTGCAGTGGGGGGGGGGCTGAAGGCAACAGCTCTCAGCCCTCCATGTGGGTGGGTGCTGGAAAGGAAAAGGGGATCGGGGTGCAAGACCAGACTGAGCGCCCCTGAGTCCTGTGGGGGTAGGGGGCAAACATGCCCCTTCCTCAGCTGTTCTGGAGTCCTTTCCTGCCAGGCCCAATCCTGGTGCCTAATAGGGGACCAGCCCCTTCAGGGGGGTGGGGTGGGGGCCCCCCGTCTGTCTGGAGGTCTTGCCTGCCAGTCTGCAGCTTCCTAGTGACGTGGCAAAGGCACTCTGCTTATGCTCAGAAGCCCCCCCCCACGTGATGATGTTGTGGCACCTCCTGGTTGGCTGGGCTGTGCTTGGGTGGGTGGGAGGGAGGGGGTCACGCTCCCGCTGGGCACTGCATGCGTCAGCCGTGTGGGCTCTGTGCCCGATCGATCCAGCAGCATGGGGCTGGCAGGGCAGGCTCCACTGTGGCCTGGCGTCATGGCAGGAGGATGAAGAAGGGCCCAGGCTGCTAATCCAGGAGGGGGAGGATGGCTGAGGAATGTGCTAGTGGGATTGCACTCTGTGTGTGCTCACAGGCACGCTGGTTGGTGTGGTTGACTGCGATGGGGCCTCAGAGGCAGACTTTTTGGAAGGTCTTCCACGGCAGAGAGCTTGCTGGGTGGGCTGCACCTGCCTCAAAACCAGCCTGTTTTTGCCCCCCCCCCCCGGGGAACTTTCAGGGTGGAGGGAAAGGCCCAGAAGGGAGCTCCGGTTTCAGCCTCCGTCCCCTTGCATGGGGGTCCTCGTCTGCCCAAGGCCTGTGATTACTGCTGCGAGGGCCATTCCCAGAACTCCCCCTGCTGGTGGTGGGCTCAAGGGGCTGGGGGCGCTCAGCTTCCTTCCGCAGCCAGAAGACTCCAGCAGAGCTAGAGGCTGTGAGGCACAGGCCGGGACTTTGGGCGCCTGCTCTGTGGCTGGGGGGGAGCAGTTCTGCCATGGGGCCCGTGACCTCCTGGACCTCGTGGCCAGCCAGGCAGGCTATGCCTCAGAGGGGGGAGGCCTTTTAGCCTGGGGGTGGGGGGTTATGGTCAGTGTCCCCCTCAGCTGAGTGAGTGTGAGCTAGCTGACAGATTTTTAGCCTCCAGCTCACACATTTTGTCTTAGCTCGGGAAGGAGGACCCCAGAGCACAATAATTCATGCTGGAGCTCACAGCTGTAGTGCCAGTAGAATTTTTGCTCACCAGACTCTACAGCTGAGAGGGAAGATTGGTGGTGATGTCAGGGGGCCTCTGGTGGTATATTCCTGGGCCCTGACCTGTGGGACTCCCTGCAGAAGTGAGTCAGTCTCTGCTGTGGTGGGCACAGCCTCCTCCCCACGTCAGGGGCTGGCAGCAGCCGTGCCCCCTGCCTTGGAGCCCCTGGGGGGAGATGGGCCCTTGCAGCACCCCTCTCCCCCTTCTGGGGGGGGGGGGGTTGTCGGGATTGTGAGCATCGAGCAGCCTGGCTGTGTTGCATTTGCTGGGAGGGGCAGGAGACAGGGCCAGGCCGCATGGAGCCTTTGCTCTGCCCTGGTTTTCTGCCCCTGCCTTGCGGCGCATGAGCGACAGGCCTGCAGGATTGCGGCCCTGCTGGGGTTGGAGGCGCTGACATGTGAGGGGTGGCCTCTCTTCGGGGGTGGCTGAGCAGGGCACAATGGCACCCCGGCCAGCTGCCACGAGTCATTCCCTGTGCTGGGGCAGGCACAGCGGCCCTTGTTGCCTGCCCCACCCTCCGCCCCCTCTTCTATTTATAACCCTCTGCCCATCCAGCGTGCAGAACATCTAATTCCTCCTGGCGCTGCAAGAGGTGGCAGCTGTGGGGAGAGGGGGGTGCCATGGGGGGATCTCTGCAGAGCCCGAGAGAGAGAGAGAGAGAGAGAGAGAGAGAGAGAGCGTGTGTGTTCTGGGCAGAGCTGCTCCCTGGGGAGAGGCTTCATTTCAGGGGCCCCACTGCTCTGAAGAGGGGGAAGGCAGGTCTTGCCTGGCAGGGAGGGGCGGGGGATGTCTCCAGAATCTGGTGTGGTTATTAAGAGCATTTCCCCAGACAGCCTGGATCTCTTCAGACACACCAGGCAGGGAAGGAAGGCATTCCCGGAATCCGGGTTGGCTACTTGCATCGTGGCTGACTTGGCCCCAGCGGGAGCTGGTCCTTCTGGGGGTCGCAACTAGGATGAGCAGCCTCTGGAAGGCCTCCCAAAGTTACAGCTGCTCTCAGGCGAGAGAGGTCAGCCCTGTGGGAGGAATCAGCTGCCGGGAAGGCCGGACTCTCCCACCCCTCCCCACCCCTCCCCTCCCCCCTCCCCTGAACCACCGGTTCTGCTGTCCCCAGGCCCAGCTGTAGGGGCCCAAATCAAGCCTCATAACATCATCAAGAAGCGACGTGCACAAAAAAGAACCATCTATGATGTCAGGGCTGGAAGAGCCAGAGAGAGAGACAGAGAGGTGTCGGAGAGAGAGAGAGACAGAGAGAGGTGTGTGGGGTGGGGGAGAGAGAGAGAGGTGTCAGAGAGAGGGAGAGAGAGAGAGATAGAAGTGTCAGAGAGACAGAGAGAGAGGTGTCAGAGAGACAGAGATAGAGGTGTCGGAGAGAGAGAGACAGAGAGAGAGGTGTCGAGGGGAGAGAGAGACAGAGAGAGAGGTGACAGAGAGACAGGGAGAGGTGTGGGGTGGGGGAGAGAGACAGAGGTGTCAGAGAGAGAGGTGTCGGAGAGACAGAGATGGAGATGATAGAGAGACAGAGAGAGAGGAGCCGGAGAGACAGAGATAGAGGTGTCGGAGAGAGAGACAGAGAGAGAGGTGTCGGAGAGACAGAGAGGTGTCAAAGAGACAGAGATAGAAGTGTCAGAGAGAGACAGAGATAGAGGTGTCAGAGAGAGATACACAGAGAGAGGTGTCGGAGAGAGAGAGAAAGAGAGAGAGGTGTCGAAGACAGAGACAGGGAGAGGTGTGTGGGGTGGGGGAGAGAGACAGAGGTGTCAGAGAGAGAGAGATAGAGAGAGAGGTGTCGGAGAGAGAGAGACGGAGATGGAGGTGTCAGAGAGAGAGAGAGAGAGAGAGTTGGGTGGGGTGGGGGAGAGAGACAGTGTCAGGGAGAGATAAACAGGGAGAGAGGTGTCGGAGAGGGAGACAGAGATAGAGGTGTCAGAGAGATAGAGATAGAGGTGTCAGAGAGAGACAGACACAGAGAGAGGTGTCGGAGAGAGAGAGACAGAGAGAGAGGTGTCGGAGACAGAGACAGGGAGAGGTGTGTGGGGTGGGGGAGAGAGACAGAGGTGTCAGAGAGAGAGAGATAGAGAGAGAGGTGTCGGAGAGAGAGAGAGACGGAGATGGAGGTGTCACAGAGAGAGAGACAGAGAGGTGGGTGGGGTGGGGGAGAGAGACAGTGTCAGGGAGAGATAAACAGGGAGAGAGGTGTCGGAGAGGGAGACAGAGATAGAGGTGTCAGAGAGATAGAGATAGAGGTGTCAGAGAGAGACAGACACAGAGAGAGGTGTTGGAGAGAGAGAGACAGAGAGAGGTGTCATCAGGTCATAGATGGTTCTGTTTTGAGTATTTGTTACTTTGATGATTTTAGGAGGCTTCGTGGGCCCCTACAAGGTTCCTCACCCGCCAGCTTCTGCTGGAATGGATTGCGTTGTTCCTTCTGGTGCGGAGGGGGGGGGGACTTCCTCTTTTCTTCCCCTTCTAGCTGAGCCCTGCCGTACAAAACAGGGGCTGGGGCCACTCGGTGCCCATCTTGGGGCAAGCAGCCTGGGGAGGTTGAGGTGACCCTCCTTGGCCTCTGTGTCCCCTGGCCTGGCAGTTGGGGCTGGTCTTGGGAGCGTGAGCTGAAGCCCGGCTCAGCTGGTCTGCCGGTTGGAGGAAGGGGTGGGAGCAGCTGATGCCCACGGCGGTGTCGTCCTCATGCTCATGCTCGGCCACACAGCTGCTGCTCTGAGGATTGCTTTCCTGCTGGGCTGGGCATGCATTGCACAGCTGCCTGGGCAGGGGGGTGGGGCTGGGCAGCAGCGCCTGCTGAATGGCATCTCTCTCAGCTTGGAGTGGTGGTTATTGTGGAGGACTCTCATCTGGTTCCCCACTCCTCTTCCTCCACATGCAGCCAGCTGGGTGATCTTGGGCCATCACGGTTCTCACAGAGCTCTCTCAGCCCCACCTCCCTCACAGGTGTGGAGAGAGAAAGGGAAGGGGATGGAAGCAGGGTATAAAAACCCACCCCTTCCTTCTTCCCTGCCCCCCCCCCCCAGGAGCATGGGCCCAGCCTGCAAGCCCTTGTCTGGATCTTCCTGGGCCCCCTTCTCTTTCCCCCTGGAAATTCATCCCGAGGAATCTCCCCTACCCCCCTGCTTGCCTTCGACACCTGCCTTTGCCTGTGGGGGGGGGGGCAGGCCGAGGGAGGGAAGTCCGTTCTCAAGGGGCAGGGCGGGGGTGTCCTGAGGGTTTGCTTGCAGAAGGGCCTCTGGGGGGCTCGGATCTGTGGGGCATTTAATACCCACGGTGGAGAAAGGGGGGGAGGGTGCTCGGTCACTGCCCTGGGGCTCTCCGTTGGTGGGGCTGGGGAGATGGGTCGCACTGGGGCAGGCCCAGGGGCTGGAAGGGAGCAGGGCTTGGGGGGTGGGGAGGGGACAGGCCTGTCTCTGACTCTCAACATGGCCCCACCCTTGCTTCCGTCCATCCAGAGGCTGGGGGGGGGACTGGCCAGGCAGCTCCTTCCACAAACCTGAGCAGAGCCCAGGGAAATCCTCAACCCCCCCCCCCTCGGGAAGAACCGCGGGCAGCTTTGCTGGGCATTATGGGGGGGGGCAGGATGTACACAGTTTGTGCCCCATGTGGTTGCTCCAGAGGGGCAGATGAGCCATCAGGCCGCTGGGAAAGTCCTGAGGGGCCAGTGGCCACAGGCCCTGTCTGTGTGTGTGTGTGAGAGAGAGAGTTTTTGCCTCCCCGTTCACTCCAGCTGCAAGCCAGTCTCTTCCAATCTGCAGAGTCCCCTGATTTCCACCATGTGGATTCTTCCTGGGACGGCCCAGAAGTGGGGGAGAGAAGGCTGCCAGGGGGCCACGACCTCCTCCAGCAGAGCCAGGGGGACTCTGCAGGTTCCCTTTTCAGAGCAAATCTCAGTGAAGCCCTTCTGTGTCTCCGGCATCAGAAGAGCTCGGGAGGGGCCGAACCAGGCTGTCCTGCCCTGAGTTGTGAGGAGGCGTCTCCGAGGGCCGAGTGTGGCTCTGCCACGCCCCCCCCCCCCGCACCACCCGGGGCTGATGGTTGCGGACGCCTCCTCTCCTTGCCGGCAGGTGCTGTCTCTGGGCGCCGACGTCCTCCCGGAATACAAGCTGCAGGCCCCCCGCATCCACCGATGGACGATTCTCCATTACAGCCCCTTCAAGGCGGTGTGGGACTGGCTGATCCTGCTGCTGGTGATCTACACGGCCATCTTCACCCCCTACTCGGCCGCCTTCCTGCTCAACGACGGGGACGAGGTCCAGCGGAGGGCCTGTGGCTACTCCTGCAGCCCCCTCAACGTGGTGGACCTCATTGTGGACATCATGTTCATCATCGACATCCTCATCAACTTCCGGACCACCTACGTCAACTCCAACGAGGAAGTGGTCAGCCACCCGGCCAAGATCGCCATCCACTACTTCAAGGGCTGGTTCCTCATCGACATGGTGGCCGCCATCCCCTTTGACCTGCTGATTTTTGGCTCTGGATCGGAGGAGGTAGGCCCCCCCTGCCATTCCCCCCCAGCCCAGCTGCTTCTGGCCGCAGGAGGTGAGGGCACTGGAGGCCCAGTTTCTGGCCCCCCTTTTGACCCCAGACAGAGGCCTGCAGGTGGCCTTTCACCTCCTCTTCCTGGGGCTGGCAGCATGTGGCCCCCTTGGGCAAGGCGAGCAGCCTTCTGGTGGGGGGAGGGAGGCTGGGGTCTTTGTGCCCCCAAGGAGTGGGGACAGGCTTCCTTCCTGACTGGGCCTGTGCAACGCTGTCCAGAAGAGCCCGGTGTTACTCAGGGTGCCTGAGGGGAGTGGAAGCAGCCTGTGTCCCAGGGGCTCTTCCTGACTCCAGAGGGAGAAAGGGGCCAGCAAGGCAGACCTCACCTCAGACTGGGATGGTGTCCTTGGGATGGAGACGGGGGTCCTCTGAGTGGTGCCCACGTGGGCCATGGGGCCTGCCAGCATCTTCCCCAATGCCTGGCAAGTGCTTTCAGAAACTGGGTGGGGCCAGGTGGGGCTTGTCTCAGCCAGGCTTCCTATTGGCCATGCAGATTTCTTAAAATACTGCTTAGGCAGCAGCTGCCACCCCAACATGAGGATCTTTGCTGTGTAATGGAAGATCAGCTGCAGCAGCCATTTTGTGGCTGGCTCCGCCTCTTGTGGCAGCCATTTTGTGGCTGGCTCCGCCTCTTGTGGCAGTGCCCACCCCCCTGGGCCACGATTCCAGTAGCGCTGGCAGGCTCAAAAGGGGCTGGGGAGTCTCACCAGCCTGCCCCCACTCCGCTCTCCACAGACCACCACTCTGATCGGACTGCTGAAGACGGCGCGGCTGCTGAGACTGGTGCGCGTGGCCCGCAAGCTGGACCGCTACTCGGAGTACGGGGCGGCCGTCCTCTTCCTGCTGATGTGCACCTTTGCCCTGATCGCCCACTGGCTGGCCTGCATCTGGTACGCCATCGGGAACGTGGAGGGGGATACCATCGGCTGGCTCCACTCCCTGGGCGACCAGATCGGCAAGCCCTTCAACGACACCAACCCCCACCACGGGCCCTCCATCAAGGACAAGTACGTCACCGCCCTCTACTTCACCTTCAGCAGCCTCACCAGCGTTGGCTTCGGGAACGTCTCCCCCAACACCAACCCGGAGAAGATCTTCTCCATCTGCGTCATGCTCATTGGCTGTGAGTGTGTGGGGCTGGGGGCTGGGCCTACCTGGAGACTTGTCCCCCCACCAGTCTCCCACACACTGGAGTGGGCGGGGCAGAGGGGGCATGGCTTTGGGTGGAGGCGGATGTCCTTCAGGGTGAGGCTTCGAGCACAGAGCTACTATGCATGAAGAGCAGTCGTAGACACTGATCAGAGCCCAGGAGGCTGTCCCAAGTCTTTCTGCTGTGGTTAGGGTTTGTAGAATCTTTCGGGCTCAAGTGCCGTGTTCTACTGGAGAAAGTTTTTCTTCCAGACGTTTCGTTCTCGGCTGCAGAGAACATCCTCAGTGGCGTTGCAGCTGGAGCAGACGCTCTGACCTTCTTGGCTTCTGTGCATTGAGTGAGGCCAGGGCTGCTGGAGAACTGCTATTTCTAGGCTGGAGGGGGTGTGGTGAAAGGGCAATTGGTTTGTGGATGTGCCCATTTCTGCAGTGAGTTCTGCTTGCCCCGGAGTGAGCAGACAGCCTCTTCATCATCCTCCCCGCTCCCCACACAACCAGTAGGCTGATCTCTGGCAGGAGCGAGCATGCCACCATGCCTGTGCATGCCCCTTAACTGAGCTCCAATTTCCAGTGGGAAGGAGTTCCACTGGTGCTGCCCAGGCAGTGGCTCAGTGGTAGAGCATCTGCTTGGTAAGCAGGAGGTCCCAGGTTCAATCCCTGGCATCTCCAAATACAAAGGGTCCAGGGAAGGAGGCGTGAAAAACCTCAACTTGAGACCCTGGAGAGCCGCTGCCAGTCTGAGTAGACAAGATTGACTTTGATGGACCAAAGAGGGTCTGATTCAGTATAAAGCAGCTTCATATGTTCACATTTTGGGGAGGGATGGTGGCTCAGTGGCAGAGCATCTGCTTAGTAAGCAGAAGGTCCCAGGTTCAATCCCCGGCATCTCCAACTAAAAAGGGTTCAGACAAGTAGGCATGAAAAACCTCAGCTGGAGACCCTGGAGAGCCGCTGCCAGTCTGAGTAGACAAGACTGACTTTGATGGACTGAGGGGGGTTTGATTCAGCAGAAGGCAGCTTCATAGGTTCATATGTAGGCTTCTGCTGTTCCAGCCTTTCCATGTGCTGATCCTCAGGAAGAGCACTTTGGGTGGGTTGAAGCAGAGGAGCTGGGCAGGACACACAGAACCACCTGTCTGTCCACCCCAGGCTCCTTCTCCCCGCCCCCCTGGCCCCGGGAGCTTCTGCCGTCCCTGGTTGAGGCCATTTGGAAGTTAGGTAGGAAGGACAGGGCTGGCCCAAGACGGTCGGGCACCCTCGGCAAGTCTAACTTCTGGTCCCCACCCCCGCCAAGTCACAAGGACGGCACCCAGTTCAGCTCCCCCAGAAGGCTGGCGCCCCAGACAATCACTAGTTTGCAGAACTGACCCTCAGGAAGGATTATGATGTGCAGGAGATGAATGCAACAAGGAAATGATGTTGTAACGAGACACTAAACACTGTGCTTATAACTTGTTCTATTTAATTGAAATGTACAAAGTTCCCAATAATCACTATACAAAGAATTCACAATACTCACAGTACAAAAATGTAAACGAGTCATCAAAAGTCATAAACATCCAAGAAGAAATTCAAAGTCACAATTCATAAATCCAACGGAATCAACGTATAGTCTCTTATGCCATTACTGAAAGCTTGGATTAATTTGAGTTCTAAAATGTATAATGGAGCTCATGTGGAAATAATTGTTCTTGTGGGATATACGGACAGGCCTTGGGAAGTGTGTTATATAATATTCTGGAATAATCAACATGCTACTTGAAAAGTGGTTCACTGAAAAAGAGGCCTGAAACAAGACCGGCATTACCCGGATTTCTTGTGTGGCTGCCATTGACAGACATTCTGATGTGACATCCTAGAATCACAGAGTTGGAAGGGACCTTCAGGGTCATCTAGTCCTGCCCCCTGCACCAGACAGGGAATTCACAAGTACTCCCCCTACACACATACCCAGAGTCCCCTGCTCCAAGTCCAGAGTGGTGACCAGCATTTCCCTGGGGGTGTCAGAAAGGGCCACCCTTCCTGCCCCCACCTCTCAAGATCTGCCTTGCTCTTTATGATACGTTGAGGTCTCCTGAGGATAACTGATCCTGTTGGGCTTATGAATTGTGACTTTGAATTTCTTCTTGGACGCTGATGAAGTTTTGATGTCTTGTGAACATTTTTGTGACTATTGTGAATGATTTATAGCGCATTATTTGGAACTTTCACATGTCAGTTAATAGCACAGTTATAAGCATGGTCTTCAGCTTCCCATCACAAGCAGTGTTCTCTATAAGCTGAATGAGTGTGAGCTAGACAGTTTGGTGTAGTGGTAAAGTGCATGGACTCTTTTCTGGGAGAACCGGGTTTACTTCCCCCCTCCTCCACTTGCAGCTGCTGGCATGGTCTTGGGTCAGCCAGAGCTCTGGCAGAGGTTGTCCTTGAAAGGGCAGCTGCTGTGAGAGTCCTCTTGGCCCCACCCACCTCACAGGGTGTCTTTTGTGGGGGAGGAAGGGAAAGGAGACTGTGAGCCCCTCTGAGACTCTTTGGAGTGGAGGGCGGGATATAAATCCAGTATCTTCATCTACCTCACAGGGTGTCTGTTGTGGGGGAGGAAGGGAAAGGAGACTGTGAGCCACTCTGAGACTCTTCAGGGTGGAGGGCGGAATATAAATCCAATATCTTCTTCTTCATAGACATACATTGATTATGTTCTCTTTGTTTTTGAATGTACACAATTTACACAAAATCTCACAGGGCGTCTGTTGTAGGGGAGAAGGTATGGGAGATTGTGAGCTGCTCTGAGACCCTGTCCTTGAAAGGGCAGCTGCTGTGAGAGCCCCCTCGGCCCCACCCACCTCACAGGGTGTTTGTTGTGGGGGGAGAAGACACAGGAGATTGTAAGCCGCTCTGAGACCCTGTCCTTGAAAGGGCAGCTGCTGTGAGAGCCCCCTCAGCCCCACCCACCTCACAGGGTGTCTGTTGTGGGGGGAGAAGATATAGGAGATTGTAAGCCGCTCTGAGACCCTGTCCTTGAAAGGGCAGCTGCTGTGAGAGCCCCCTCGGCCCCACCCACCTCACAGGGTGTTTGTTGTGGGGGGAGAAGGTATGGGAGATTGTAAGCCGCTCTGAGACCCTGTCCTTGAAAGGGCAGCTGCTGTGAGAGTCCTCTCAGCCCCACCCACCTCACAGGGTCTCTGTTGTGGGGGGAGAAGACATAGGAGATTGTAAGCCGCTCTGAGACACTGATTCAGAGAGAAGGGCGGGGTATAAATCTGCAGTTCTTCTTCTTCTCACAGTTTTTTAGCCTCTGGCTCACACATTCTTGCCGTAGCTCAGGAAGAATGGCCGCAGAGTAAGTGAATTGATGCAGGAGCTCCCAGTATGAGTGGCTGTGGGATTTCTGCTGGCAAGACTCCGCAGCTGAGAGGGAGTGCCGTTCCCTGTTTGAGGCCAGTCTGGGCCTTTCTCCCCCACCCCGGCTGAGCACCCTTCCCCCTCTCTGCTCCAGCGCTGATGTACGCCAGCATCTTTGGGAACGTCTCGGCCATCATCCAGCGGCTATACTCGGGGACGGCCCGCTACCACACCCAGATGCTGCGAGTGCGAGAGTTCATCCGCTTCCACCAGATCCCCAACCCCCTACGGCAGCGCCTGGAGGAGTATTTCCAGCACGCCTGGTCCTACACCAACGGCATCGACATGAACGCTGTGAGCAGAAGGCGGGGCCCGGAGGCCCCCTGTGTCCCCCCCCTGCAGTGGGTCAGGCCTCTCTTTAGGGGTCCCTTGGGTGGCCTGGGAAGGGCCGGGGAGGCTTCCTGGGCCCTCCTCTGCCAGGCTGCTCAGGCCCTCCCTCCTCCCTCCTCCTCCGCCCAGGTGCTGAAGGGCTTCCCGGAGTGCCTGCAAGCCGACATCTGCCTGCACCTCAACCGCAGCCTGCTGCAGAACTGCAAGCCTTTCAAGGGGGCCACCAAGGGCTGCCTGCGGGCCCTGGCCATGAAGTTCAAGACCACCCACGCCCCCCCGGGGGACACCCTGGTGCACGCGGGCGACGTCCTCACCGCCCTCTACTTCATCTCCCGCGGCTCCATCGAGATCCTGCGCGGGGATGTGGTGGTGGCCATCCTCGGTAAGGGGGGGGGGGGACGCACCCAGGAGGCTCAGCCCTTCCTTCTTGCAGAGCAGTGGGGGCTTCTAGCATGCCGTGGGGCTGCACAGGCTCCCCCTTGGTCTGCTTGCGAGGGCCTTTGAGGCGTCTGGCAGGATGGGGGGCTGGGTGTGGGCCTGGGTTGCTGTCGATTTTAACTTCTCCTCCTCTTATTCTGTGCAGTCCACCCCCCCCCCCCCGGAGATATCAGAACTGTCTTGTGGGAGGGGGACAGCCTGGCTTCCCCTTGGGGCTCACCCCCAGCCCCCTCCCCTGCCAGGGCGAGACCTAGGATCACCCAGCCGTGAAGCTCACCCCCCTGCCTGCCCCATGGGGTTGGGAGGCCCTCGTGTGCCGCCTGAACTCCTGGAGGAAGGAGGGGCTGAGGACCCTAGATGGGGGGAACGGGGGTGGGGAGGTGGAACGTGACTGCATCAGCCAGTACGTGAGGGGGGGCTGCATTGAGCCCAGAAATGTGCCTTCTCTGCTTCTTCCAAGGCTGATCTGCCACCCTTCTCTGGGTGAGTGAGCCCTCCAGTGGGAAACTGTTCCCTCACCCTTTGTTTAACTGCCTCCTCTCTCCACGCCCCCCCCAGGGAAAAACGACATCTTTGGGGAGCCTCTCAACCTGTACGCGCGCCCTGGGAAGTCCAACGCAGATGTGCGAGCCCTGACCTACTGTGATCTGCACAAGATTCACCGGGAAGACCTGCTGGAGGTGCTGGACATGTACCCAGAGTTCTCCGACCACTTCTGGTCCAACTTGGAGATCACCTTCAATCTGCGAGATGTGAGTTCTGATCCACCCAGTGGCCTGCAGAGCAGCTCAGGAGAGAGGGGGTGGTTCCACGGGCCCTCAGAGCCTGTAGCTGGACTAGGGAGGGACTTGGGGAGGGACGGTGGCTCAGTGGTAGAGCATCTGCTTGGGAAGCAGAAGGTCCCAGGTTCAATCCCTGGCATCTCCAACTCGAAAGGGTCCAGGCAAATAGGCATGAAAAACCTCAGCTTGAGACCCTGGAGAGCCGTTGCCCGTCTGAGTAGACAGTTCTGGAGGGAGGGATGGTGGCTCAGTGGCAGAGTATCTGCTTGGGAAGCAGAAGGTCCCAGGTTCAATCCCTGGCATCTCCCCTAAAAAGGGTCCAGGCAAATAGGTGTGAAAAACCTCAGCTGGAGACCCTGAAGAGCCGCTGTCAGTCTGAGTAGACAACAATGACTTTGATGGACCGAGGGTCTGATTCAGTATAAGGCAGCCTCATAGGTCCATATAGGGGAAGGCCACACTTAGCCAGCCCCATGACCTTCCCAGATGCTGGTCCTTCTCCACTCCCTGCGACTTCAGCCCCAGCTCCACGAGCTTCTCTTGTGCTTGCAGACGAACATGATCCCAGGCTCCCCGGGCAGCGAGGAGATCAATGGAGGCTTCAACCGGCTGCGCCGACGCAAACTCTCCTTCCGCCGACGCACTGAGAAAGGTGAGGGGGGTGCAGGGCCTGGTCCAGGAGGAGTCGGGCTGTGCGTCACACGTCCTCTTGCCAGGCAGGGTGCTCCTCAGGCACATTCCTTTGAGTCTGCAGCTAGGTGAGCCCAACTGGGCCCAGGAGATGCCCCCAGTAAGAGCACCCTGCCTTTCTGTGTCCATTTAAGGACTTAACTAACTGGAGAGTGAGCACTCCTGTCTTTCCATCCCATGCAAATGGAGGCTGGTCGCAGGGCCAAAAGGGAAGGGCATCTGGGGGGGTGTGGGGGGTGTAAAGTGCCATCAGGCTACTTGCTGACCTAAGGGAACCCCATGAACAAATGACGGCCTCTCACTAACAGTCTTGCTCTGGTCTTGCGATCTGAGGGCCTTTGTGGCTTCCTCCATTGAGTCCATCCATCTCTGGTTGGAATCATAGCATACTAGAATTGGATGGGACCTCCTGGGTCATCTGGTCCAGCCCCCTGCACAATGCAGGAAACTCACAAACCCCTCCCCCTACATTCACAAGATCTCCATTGCTGTCAAATGGCCATCTAGCCTCCGGTTGGGTCTAACTCTTTTCCTGCTGCCTCCCACTTTTCCTAGCATGATTAGGTTCCACCCCCCCCCCCCGGTGACTCTTGTCTTCACACAATCTATGGCAGCCTTGGTGTACTCGTTTTAGCTTCTCTGGAGAGTTCAGGCCTTGATTCGAGCGAGGACACACTTCTTTGCAGTCCACAGAGTCTGTAAAACTCTCCCCCAACACATTTCCAAAAACCCGCTTTCTTCATTGTCCAGCTTCGACACCCATCGGTAGTTAATGGGGAATTCTGTGACATGAATGAGAGGCCTTCCTGGCCCTCCAGCACCCTCCTCTCTGGCTGCCCTGCCCAGCCTCCCTCTCCTGCTGCTTTCCTGGCTGATGACGGAGCCGGGGAGTGTGTGTGTGTGTGTGTGTGTGTGTGTGTGTGTGTGCGCACGCGCAGGGCCATCAGGTCGTTCCAACTTCTGTCCACCCAATGAATTAACGTTCTCTGAAACGTCCCGTCATTTACATGGAGGGCCATGATGGCCTGTTGATCTCCTCTGTTCCTGCTTCCTTCAATAGAAAATCTTTCACCATTTTGATTTCTTCATCGTCACTCTTGAAGCGGTGCCATTCTGCCGTAGTCTCCACTTTGGCCTTCCTCAGGAGTCTTTTCAAGGTCACCTGATGTTGCTGCTGCCAAGTTTCACTCCACCTTCATCTAAATCTCATCTCACTTTCCTTATGATGCGTTCTGCATGCAGAGACAGGGCGATAGAAGCCATCCTTGTGCGACCCCTTGGCCACCTGGGAACTGTTCGGTTTCTCCATATTCTGTCCTAACAGGGGCCGCCTGTCCCAGTACAGGTTGTGCATCCAAACCGTCAGGTGTTGTGGCACAATTTCCTTTAAAGCTTTTCATGATCCACACAGTCAACAACTTTGCTATAATCTGCAAAACACAAGCTGTTTTTTTCTGGAATTCTCTCGGATGCTCCATTAACCACCATAAATTTGTAACAGGATCTCTAGGGCCTCTTCCTTTTCTGAATCCAGCTTGAACATCTGGTGTTTCTTGTTCCATATATGTCAAGTCTTGTTGTAAGAGTTTGAGCATCCCTTGACTTGTGTGTGAAATTAATGCAATAGTTTCTGCAATCTCCTTTTTTGTTGCTGGAATGGAGACTGAGAGTTTCCAGCCTGTGGGAGGCCATTGTTTCGTATTCCGTATTCATTGGCACGTTTGTGTTATGATTTTGGTGGACTCTTTCTCTGTGACTTCAAATAGCTCTGTTGATATCCCCTTTGCTCTTGGTGGTTTGTTTCTCCCAATTGCTCTCAGCGTGGCTCTCACTTGGCTTTTTAAAACTACAGGCTCTTTCAAAAGTTTCTTCATGGAAGGATTCTGTCATCCTTTTATCTCTTTTGTATGGTTCTTCAGTGTGTTGCTCCCCTCTTATTTTGCCCTGTTCTTTATTTTAATCAAGCTGTAGGTGAGACCCGGGAGAGAGAGAGCTGCTCTCTGTCTAAGTCGACAGTGCTGATCTTGATGGATTTGTGGTCTGGCTCAGCAGAAGGCAGCTTCTGGTGTTCATGTGTGATGCAGTTGAAGAAATGCTTATTCTTTGTCTGAATGTTGTGGCTGTTTGCTCACCTTATTGTGAAGCTTGCATTTGTTTTGCCGGAAACGGTGCTCCCTTCCTGGAAATCTTCCACTTTTTTGGAAGAAGCCTTTTGTGGTCTCAGTGCAGGGATCCTTTCAGACTTGGCGGGACCATTCCTGATTTGAAGGATCCATCCTGCCTGGGCCTCAGATTGTGCAGTTCCAAATAGTTTCCTGGCATCCTTGAGCAATTTGACTCCCTTTCTTCCCCCTTTTAACTGCCTTCTGAATGGTGCCCAAATTCCGGCAGAGGCCCCTCTTTTGAAAGTAAAAGTGATTCCAGTGAAATTAAAGGTTTTAGACTTTGGGGCATCATTGGTGTAGTGAGCCAGTTTGGTGTAGTGGGAGAATCGGGTTTGATTCCCCACTCCTCCACTTACAGCTGCCGGAATGGCCTTGGGTCAGCCATAGCTCTAATAGAGAGCCAGTTGGGTGTAGTGGTTAAGTGCGCAGACTCTGATCTGGGAGAACCGGGTTTGATTCCCCACTTTTCCACTTGCAGCTGCTGGGATGGCCTTGAGTCAGCCATAGCTCTAATAGAGACCCAGTTGGGTGTAGTGGTTAAGTGCGCAGACTCTTGTCTGGGAGAACCGGGTTTGATTCCCCACTTTTCCACTTGCAGCTGCTGGAATGGCCTTGGGTCAGCCATAGCTCTAATAGAGACCCAGTTGGGTGTAGTGGTTAAGCATGCAGACTCTTATCTGGGAGAATCGGGTTTGATTTCCCACTCCTCCACTTGCACCTGCTGGAATGGCCTTGGGTCAGCCATAGCTCTAATAGAGAGCCAGTTGGGTGTAGTGGTTAAGTGCGCAGACTCTTATCTGGGAGAACCGGGTTTGATTGCCCACTTTTCCACTTGCAGCTGCTGGGATGGCCTTGGGTCAGCCATAGCTCTAATAGAGACCCAGTTGGGTGTAGTGGTTAAGTGCGCAGACTCTTGTCTGGGAGAACCGGGTTTGATTCCCCACTTTTCCACTTGCAGCTGCTGGAATGGCCTTGGGTCAGCCATAGCTCTAATAGAGACCCAGTTGGGTGTAGTGGTTAAGTGCGCAGACTCTTATCTGGGAGAACTGGGTTTGATTCCCCACTCCTCCACTTGCAGCTGCTGGAATGGCCTTGGGTCAGCCATAGCTCTAATAGAGACCCAGTTTGGTGTAGTGGTTAAGCATGCAGACTCTTATCTGGGAGAATCGGGTTTGATTTCCCACTCCTCCACTTGCACCTGCTGGAATGGCCTTGGGTCAGCCATAGCTCCAATAGAGAGCCAGTTGGGTGTAGTGGTTAAGTGCGCAGACTCTTATCTGGGAGAACCGGGTTTGATTCCCCACTTTTCCACTTGCAGCTGCTGGAATGGCCTTGGGTCAGCCATAGCTCTAATAGAGAGCCAGTTGGGTGTCGTGGTTAAGTGTGCAGACTCTTATCTGGGAGAACGGGGTTTGATTCCCCACTCCTCCACTTGCACCTGCTGGAATGACCTTGGGTCAGCCATAGAGAGCCAGTTGGGTGTAGTGGTTAAGTGTGCGGACTCTTATCTGGGAGAACCGGGTTTGATTCCCCACTCCTCCACTTGCACCTGCTGGAATGACCTTGGGTCAGCCATAGCTCTCATAGGAGTTGTCCTTGAAAGAGCAGCTTCTGGGAGAGGTCTCTCAGCCCCACCTGCCTCACAAGGTGTCTGTTGTGGTGGGAGAAGATGTAGGTGATTGTAAGCCGCTCTGAGACTCCAATTCAGAGAGAAGGGCAGGGTATAAATCTGCAGTCTTCTTCTTCTTGGAGCTTCAAGCTTAATTTGCACAGCCCTCCGGAGGCTACAGAAAGTCCTGGGAGTTGCTGTGTGTGCCTGGCCTTGGAAGTGCCACCCCCACCCTAAGAGCAAGAGAGAGGCAGGGCAAGCTGGAGGGCTCCCCACCCATTAAATGTTCCAGCCTCATTCAGCTCCTTCTTGGCCCCTGGATAAGAGATGCTGTGGGGACTCTCCTTGGTCCTTTCCGTGGGTGATCGGGGGGGGGGGGGGGCTTTCATTGACGAGTCCCCTGGGAGAAGAGCTTCCTCGGTTCAGTCCAGCGGTCACTAGCCCCCTCCTCCTTGTAGGTATTCAGAAAACCCAAAGGAGTTCCCTGCTGGCTCCTGCTGGTGGTTTCCCCCTTGGCCAGCCCACCCCACCCCACCCCACCCGGACATGCCCAGAGGACTCCTCTTGGGCCCCCCGACTCTCCTCCCTCCTTTCCCTTCTGCAGGGGAGCAGCCTCTTCTGGTGCCCCCGGGGGGGGGGAGGTTGGGCTGCAGTTATGCGGGGGAGGCTGCTCAGCTTGCAGCCACAGCCCCTGCCCTGGATTCAGCCTGCCGCTGTGTCTCTCCCGTGTGCTGCAGATGAGGCAAATGCTGGAGAGTTGAAAGGCCAGCAGAGGGCCCTGCCCGTGGGCCAGAACTGCCCAGACGCTGCCCGTGGCCAGCCCAGGTGGGGCCCCTGCCTCAGCAGCTCCGTGGCATCCAGCCCCCCGTCAAGCGATGAGGAGGAGACCCCCATCTCGGCCCCCCAGGCCACAGAGCTCTCGCCCTTCCGCCCCACTGGGGGCCCCCTGATGGAGGAGCAGAGAGGCAAGGAGACGTGCAACCCTCTGCCAGGTAGGCACCTCCCAGGGAGGGAGGCCCAGGGGATCCCCCAATCAGAGCTGAGGGGGCAGGACACAGGGGCGGGTCTTGCGGCACCCAGGGCTATTGCAGGGCAGGGGGGGGGGAGAGTCAGCAGCAGGGGAACTCAGCACCTTATATGATGGAAGAGAGGCCCAGGTGCTCAGAAGGCAGAGAAGGGGGTGGGAGGGCTAGAAGCTCGGAAGGCAGCTGGCCCCAGTTTGGGTGGGTCAGAGGTGGGAGGCAGGGGCAGGAGGCTGAGCCCCGAATGCCGCTTCTGGCTGGACTCCCTTGGAGAAGGCCTCCTTCTCACTGGGTGTTATTTGGGATTCTGCTCTTCCACCCACTCCACTGGCTCTTCAGTTTCTTGGCAGTCAGTCTCTCTGGGCTCAGCTCTTCTGCTGCTCTGCTCTACTTCTGTTTTGGCTCAGTGGTGGAGCTGGGTCACTTTTGCCCACACCGCCCTTCGGTAATGAGGCTTCTCGAGGGGGGGTATGTGTGCTGTCATCATTGGAGTCACAGCCCCCCCCCACATACACACACACCTTTTAATAAACAGCATTAAACTAGCAACAGATCTCTAGATCATTGAAACAATCGGCTTAGCAGGTTCTCTAAATTCCCTGCTTTCATTTTAAAAACAAACTTAAGTCTTCTCTGAATTCCCAGCTAGACTCCCCCCAAAAACAAACCTCTCCCTCACAGAGGTATAAGGTAAGAGGCATATCTTCACCAGGGAAGGGGGCTAGAGACTCACAGTTTTTTTTTGAAAGCTGGGAATTCAGAGAACCTGCTAAGCCTGTTGTTACAACATTCTAGTGATATATTGGTATTTTAAAACATTTTTAAAGAAGAAAACCAAACCACTCGTCTTCGAGTTGGGAAGGAAGAAAGGGAGGGGTTTGACCAGGGGAGGCCAACCAGTGCAAAGTGGGGTAGAGGTGGGTGAGACAAAGAAAACCAACCCTGCATGTCAGGAAGAAGCCAAAGGTCCTGGCCTGAGTAGCCCAGCTGCAAGGCCAGCCTTGGAAGCCAAACAGGGTCAAGCCTGATCCCATCTGGGAAGGGAGGAGAGACATGTGAAATAACGAATAAAGAGATCCTTGGATGGGAGGCCTCCAAAGGAACGCCAGCAGTTGGGAGGGCAGGGCAGGAGTCCTTCAGTCACTTCTCTGAATAAGCTCCATGCCCCCAGAGGTCACCATGACTTCCAGGTGTGCACACGCACACACACACAAACATTAAAAAATACAAAAAAAAACAAAGAAGGAGGACAGAAATGCAGAGTGAAAACTAAAAGCACAAAAAAACATGCAAAACTCAGGATGAACCTAAGTAGCAGGGAGCCAGAACTGAGGGGGAAGAACCCCATAGTTTGAAAGGTGCCTCGCCAGGCCAAGAGTTTGCTGCCTAGGACCATTACCGGCACAGGGGCCACCCCTAAACCTGGCTGTGCTCTGCTTCCTCCTGAGGCCCTTCCGGGCTTCTGCACCCCCCAGCAGCCCCCCTCCCTGCCTCTGGGGGCTCGACCTCATGCCCTTCTCTGACTGAGAAATAGGTGAGTCCTCTAAGTGCCTTATGGAGCCCTGTGGTGCAGAGTGGCAAGCTGCAGTACTGCTCACGACCTGAGTTCGATCCCGGCAGAAGCTGGTTCAGGTAGTTGGTTCCAGGTTGACTCAGCCTTCCACCCTTCCGAGGTCGGTCAAATGAGTCCCCAGCTTACTGGGGGAGAAGTGCAGATGACTGGGGAAGGCAATGGCAAACCACCCCGTAAAAAGCCTGCTGCAAAAATGTTGTGAAAGCAACATCACCCCAGAGTGGGAAACGACTGGAGCTTGCACAGGGGACCTTTCCTTGACCTTTTGATAAGTGCCTGACTCAAAAATAGGGAGCTTCACAAGGCAAGGCAGAAATTGAGGACCTCCGTTCCCTGCCTTCCAGAGCCCTCTCGAACAGTCACTCAATAGGATGCGCCTGGGTGGCTAATTAAATTGTCCTTCTTGGATTGGCTGTATTAGGTCACTAACTCAGACTCTCCAAAGCCAGGCTTACAAGTTTCTCATACATCTGATTAGCAAGGATGCCCATCGTTGAGCTGAGCTGCAGCCTCCTTTCTGTCCTGGGCTGGGCATCCTCTCCCCTCTCTGGCACCCTTCGCACCTGGGTCCCAAGGCACCCCTCCCACCTACTGATGGGAAGTAGACTATTTCTGATGGACGGGAGGCCCCGCCTCCTGCAGCTCCCTGTCCTTCTCCTGGGCTCTTCTGTGTCTGGCTTCCAGAGTGCCTGTCTGGGGCCCCCCCTGAGCTTGGAGGAGGGGTCCGGCCACCTCTGGGGGGTGGGGTGGGAGGCCTTCTGAGCCAAGCCTGGACGCTCTTTCCCCATCTTCCTGACTTTGTCTGTGGCCCCTTTTCCCAAGGCCTCTGGAGCTGGGAGCCCTGAGATCCTGCCCCCCCCCCCCCAGGACAGGACAGGGCAGATGCCTAGTGTGTGTGGGGGGGGACTGACTCCTTCTCCTCTGCCCTTTAGGGGCCTTCTCTGGCGTGTCCAACATCTTCAGCTTCTGGGGCGAAAGCCGAGAGCGCCAGGAGCTGCCCCGCTGCCCCGTTCCTGCCCACACAACCCTCAACATCCCCCTGGTCAGCAGCACTGGGGGGCACCGCCGCCGCTGCGACCTGGAGAACCGCCTGGACCTGCTGCAGAAACAGCTCAACAGGTACGGGGGGCAGCAGTGGGGGGGGGTGCTTGCGCCAACAAGGGCTGTGACAGTGGTGGTGGTCTTCAGGAGAGCATTTCATGGGTTCCATCCATGAAGTCGTCACCTTCCCTTATAAGTTGGAGCACGGAGCGTGCCTCTAGTCCCTGTATCTTCCCCTCCAGTAAGGCTCCCAACGTACATTTGCTACAAGTGTAATTGCTGTTACCCTCAGGTAAAAATATGAACATGCCACAGACTTTGCATGTTGCTGCCTCTTCTCCTTCACCGGCCATGCTGCTGCAACCCATTTCAAATTTCAAATCCAATCCAAATGAGTTCCACTGCCAAACTGCCTCTGAAGACTTCTTGTGAGGAACTGTTCACCTTCCTACAGGGCCCTCTGGCCAGAATCCCAGGTCCAGAGCCTCTGGTGTGGAGGGGCCTTGCAATTTAAAGCCCCCACCTCTGACTCAACAGCCACAGCAACAGCAGAGGGTGGGGCCGGCAACCACCTCCAGGCAAATAGGCCCTTCTCTCTCAGCAGCAAACGAGGCGAAAAACCACTGTGAAGCAATTAGAAGCCCCTCTCCAGTAGGCTTCAAGCACTCACACTGCAACCCTCACACACTTCTCTCACACAGCAACCTCAGTGAATGCTCCCCCATGAGTTTAGAAGAAGCAAAATCCACTCACCTCACCAGCAATCCTGTCCCAGCTCCTTCCCCCAGCATGGCTGAGTCACTTCTGCCTGATCTTTGTCACCTGGAAGTAGATCCAGTGATCTCTGTCCCTTGGAGATCTGTTGTAATAGCAGGAGATCTCCAGCCAGCACCTGGAGGCTGTCAACCCTGGGGGATCAGCTGGAAGGTTGTTTGGGGAACGACCCAAGAGGGTCCTCTGAGTCCTTGGAGGAGAAGTCCAGGACCGTTCCTGTTCCTAGAGGATTCTGCTGTGAAACGGAGGTCTTGTGGGATTGGACCCTGAGAAACAGGGTGCCCACCAGGAAGCAGTCACAGACAACCTCAGCCAATCAGCTGCCGGCATTAATGCTGGGTGTGGGTTTACCCTCCTGTTTTCTTGTGGATGTGTATTGTTTAAAATACTTGGCTCCAATTTGTGTCCACTTGGCATTTCTGCTGTTTGCAATTGGCTCCCTAAAGGGAAGTGCTCGCACACCCATCCAGAACCTCCCTCCGCGATCTTTCAGGGTGTGGGTGTGAGTGTGGGTGACAGAGACTGACTGACTGACCAGGAGAGAATAAGATCTCCTGCTTTTCAGCGTTGTGACTGGTGAGGGTGCTGCAGAAGTGGCCTGAGTGTCCAGAGATGGCTGGCTGGAACTTGGCTGGATGAGACCAGTCAGGGTCCATCTGTCCTCTCACCCAGCAGCCAGCCCCTGACTCCTCCAGAGGAGGGCAGGGAGGCTCAGCAAGGTGGTTGGGGATGAAGAGGGACTGGAGTCTCCCAGAGGCAGGTGCCCCGTGGGTGGGTGGGCGTCCATCAAGGGCCCCGGACAGCCTCTCTTCCTCCCCTTCTTTCCTGCAGGTTGGAGGCGCGGCTGACAGCAGACGTGGGAGCCGTCATGCAGCTGCTGCAGCGCCAGGCTGTCCTGGTCCCCCCAGCTTATAGCGCCGTCTCATCTCCGCTGCCGCCCCCTGGCCCGGAGCCTGTCCCAGGAGAGGGCCCCCTTCCTGCCACCCCCATTCAAAGCCAGGCGCTCCACCCCCCTGCTTGGGTAAGTCATAGAATAATAGAAATTAGAATCCCAGAGTTGGAAGGGCCCACAGAGGCCATCTAGTCCAGCCCCCTGCTCAATTCAGGATCCTCCTAGAAGAGCATCCCTGACAAGGATGCAGACAAGCTGGGAGGGGTCCAGAGGAGGGCGACGAAGATGGTGAGGGCTCTGGAGACCAAGTCCTATGAGGAAAGGTTGAAGGAGCTGGGCCTGTTTAGCCTGGAGATGAGATGACTGAGAGGTGATAGCATCCCCATCCAAGTACTTTAAGGGCTGCCATATAGAGGATGGGGTGGAATTGTTTTCTGTGGCCCCAGAAGGGAGGACCAGAACCAGTGGGTTGAAATTAAATAAAGAGTTTCTGGCTCAACATTAGGAAGAACTTCTTGACCGTTAGAGCAGTTCCTCAGTGGAAGAGGCTTCCTCCTTGGGAGATGGTGGGTTCTCCTTCCTTGGAGGTTTTTAAACAGAGGCTAGATGGCCCTCTGACAGCAATGAAGAGCCTGTGAATTTAGGGGGAGGTATTTGTGAATTTCCTGCATTGTGCAGGGGGTTGGACTAGATTAACCTGGAGGTCCCTTCCAACTCTTTGATTCTATAATTTTAAGTCTTTGTCCAGTCACTGCTTCAAGGCTGACAGGAAGGGGTGTGGTTTTACTGGCTCCACCCACACCAGCACCAGCCCTCCCCCTCCCCATGTGTCACCGGAGAGCTTTTTCAGGCAAATCAAAATAACAGTGAACCGGTAATTGCATGTATTTAAAAAGTGCCTGAAAATGCTGGGGCTGGGGGAGTTGGGGGGGCTTTAGGGGTGAGAGCTTTGCAGAGGGCCCTTGTCCTGTAGGGGAGCAGCCACGCTGCCTGAGCTCCCAGCATCCCCGTGGGACCGCTCCAAGCTGCAGGAGGGCAGAACTGTGGCTCAGAAGCTGAGTTCTCAGAAGGTCCCAGGTTCAGTCCCCCGCAGCATCTCCAGTTGAAGGGACCAGGCCGGGGATGGTGGGAAAGACTTTTGCTTGAAAGCCAAGAGAGCAGCTGCCAGTTTGAGTTGGCAACACAGACCGTGATGGAGCCTGGGGGGGGGGGGGTCTGAATCAGTAGAAGGCCACTCCATGTGTGCATCTCGTCCAGCATCCGGGTGGCCAGAGTGGCCGTCCAAACATCCCTGAGAGGGACCTCTTCTTAGCATCTGCAGCTCTTTGTAAAGATCTCCCCAGGATGCCCCACTGGTTCTCCACTTGCACTCTGTGGCTGAATAGCATATTCTTAGCGGAGCCTGAGCAGGCTGAGAGCAAGGCTCTCAGGAAAGGGAACTCTTGGGGCTGCCGTGGGCCACACAGCAGCAGCAGTGAAAAAACCAACCCCCCTCCTCTTGGGGAATATTAGGAAAGGGGCTGAAGCTAAAACTGGAAACACTGTGATGTCCTTGCCCACATCTATGGCAAGGACTCCTTTGGAGGACTGCATGAGTTCTGATAGCCATATCTCAAAAAAGATATAACAATAACAACTGCAGGCAAGACGACTGAGGAGTTAAAAGATCTGTCCTATGAGGAAAGGCTGAACATTTTCAGTCTACAAAGAGGAAGGTGAATGGAGGACGTGGTAGAGGCTTATAAGATTATGAGTGGGGTGGAGAAAGTGGACAGAGAGAACCTTCTTCTTCTCCCATATAACCCCAGAACTTGTGAGTGCCGAATGGTGTTGAGGGCCAGTAGGGACAGGACAGGGCAGGACAGGCAGAAGGAAGCGTGTCTTGCTCACCGAGTCATGGGACTGTTGGGGGTGGCCCTGGGAGGGAATTGGGTGGGGGTGCCGAGAAGAGAAGAGCATCGATGGCTGGTGGCTGGCTAAGGAGAGCCTCCAATCTCAGAAGGCCACGGCTGCTCTGTGCTGACCTCGTGCCTCCTTCCTCAGCAGGTTCCCGCCTTCCCGGTGCCCTCGGTGTCTCCCGCCCATCCCGGCGACGTGGTGCTGTTGGTGGAGCCGTCTCCGGGTCTGCCTCGCCGCCTTTCGCTCCCAGGACAGCTGGCCTCCTCAGCCTCTTCCACAGACTTGCAGAGACACACCTCTGACCCTGGCAGCTAATGGAGCTGTGAGCCAGGCCCGGTCCAAAGGCCTCTCTTCCGGGGAGGTGGAACTGGCCCTCCTGTTGTGGACAGAGGGTGCTTCAAGCCCAAGGATGCTCCGGGCGTGGCAGGAGCAGGGGAGGGCCCTCAGCCCCAGTGTGTTAGCTGGCCTAACCGGGGCGGGGCTAACCAGGAGGACCGCCGGCTGACTGGCTGCTGCTTGCAGGACTCATGAATAATGATGAGGAAGGGTTAGGACACCCCGCCCCCCGCCTGTGACCCCAAACATATCACTCACAGCTGAGGGGTCCCGCAGTCGCCCACGGGGGGAGAGGGGGAAGAGCACAGGCTTGCCCCCTTGAAGCTCCTGAGCGCTTGGGACATGGGGGGCCTGTCTGAGCTCCCAGACCCAACCCGGCTGCCCTCGAGGGTCGGTTGACTCACCCACTGGGAGCCTGTGCCCTTGCGGGGGGGAGGTCCATGCTCATGTAACCCCCCACCCACCCTGGCCTCAGACGTCCCTCCTCTCCACCTGTGGGGCTGGTCATCCTGGGGGGGATGAGGGGGGTGCAGCAACCCCTCCTGTGGGCACCAGCTTGCTTGGAGGTGTCTCCCCCCCAGGGTGTTTGGTGGGTCATGACGGCAGCCGGAGAACAGGTGCCCAGAAGGGGCAGGGCACTGACTGGCACGGGATGCTGAGGGCATCACCAGGGCTGGTGGCCAGCCCCCGCCCATGAGGAATAGGAAAGGGCACTTCTCCAGCCCTTTTGTGGGTGAGGGTCTCTTCCCAGTTCCGTTGTGTGTCTCTGTTGTGTCTCCCCATATCCTGTGGGTATTTGTGTGTGTGTGTGCCCCTCCCCCGTCAGCAGCATGAACTGTTTCTGGCCCCACAACCTCTGCCCTACAGGCTGCCAGGCGGGGGGCAGGGTGGAATGCTTGCCCCGCTCCCAAATAAGGGATGGGGAGGGAAGCTCTGTCCCCCCCTCCCCACAAGAGCTGAAGGACAGGCTCTTGCCTGGCTTCTTTCCGTGGTTCCTCATGGTGAAACTGGGGGAGGGTCTTTTTACCATCACAGGGGTCCTTAGAACCCCTGTTCCTTTGCACACCGGTGGGGGGGGGCTCCAGTGAGCATGGACTCTGCCGGCCCCCGAGGCCTGGATGTACATGACAAAACCCATCCTCCCCCCCCCCCCCGCATGCTGTACTCAGCATTAGCAACTTAGCCCAATAAACTTTTAAGTCAGATGGGGCCTGTGGCTGTGTTTGTATCTACATGGGGGGGGCTGGCCCCCGGCCTGTCTGGCCCAAAGGGAGGGCAGGGTGTGGCCTGGATCCGGGCCCTGTCCTGCCTGGGAAGCCAGCGAGGCACATCGGCCATTAGAGGGAGGATTCTGGCAACCTTCCTTCTGTGTCTCAGACCTTGAGGAAAGGGACTGAAAAGACAACAGGCCAGAGGGGAAGACCCCTGTATGGATCATTTGGAAGCCCCCAGACAGTTCTGGTCACCCCCTCTCAAGAAGCGCACTGCAGAGCTGGATGAAGTACCAAGGAGGTCATCTGTATGAGCGCAGCTTTCCCAGGAGGCCACAGGGCTGGGTGTCAGCAGGGCAGGTTGCAGAGAACAACAAAAGTCCAGTCCCAGCCTCAGGGACTCCAGAGAGCAGGCTTAACAAAGTCCAGTTGAGGGTCAAGAAGTTCCAGGCAGCAAGTCCGGCCCAGGGTCAGGGGTTCCGGGAAAGCTGGTTGTCAGGTCCCATTCAAGGTTGCAGAGGTCCAGCAGCAGCACGGCTGGGGGCTCAGGAGCCAAGTGTACTTGTTGCACCACAAACTGCTGCTTCTCTGGCTGAATTTACAGCCGCGTCTTAAGGAGCTAAACTCCCAGTCATCCTGAAACTACTCACTCATCTCCTCAACTGACAACTGCCAATGGGCCTTGAGTCTAGCACTTCTCCTCCTCTCTTGTAACTGTAAACGTCTCGCGTTGCAAGGATGAGGGTGATCCAGGTGGGCTGGGAGGAGCTTCTGCAGACTTGCTTCCTGCTTCAGCTGCTGATCAGCCAGTCACCTGCTCTCTTGTTCTCCTCCTTCTGGCTCAGTCAGCTGCAGCTGGAGGCTCCATTACTGGCTGAGAGCTGGCTGCAGGCAGCTCTTCCTCTGAGGAATCCAGGCTGTCCTTGAGCACAGACTGACTGAGGGCAGCAAGCAAGAGGATTCAGGGGTTGGGGCACCTGCCCTGCAAGGAAAGGCCAATACAACTGGACAAGGCAGGACGTTCTCTGCAAATGGTGTCCGTGTTTCCTCAACCTGACTCTGTTTTTCTCACTGACAGAGGACAGCTGCTGAATGCTGAGGAGGTGCTTCCACCTCGCCCTCCCCAGACTTTTTTCCTGACCCTGAAAAAGCCCCCAGGGGCTTCATTTGACCTTTTGGTGCCACCACCCCCCAAGGGGGCAAATGCTGCTGCTCTGGGCCATTTGGGGCCAGGGGGCGGGAGACTAAAGCTCCTTCTCTCCAAGCCATGATCCCCATCCAAACCAGGCCCAGCATGCTTGGGAAATGCCATTCCCAGCAGGGCTCCCCAACATGCCCCCCAACATGCCCCCCTTGGTGCCTGTGGGCAGGATGTGCTTCAGGGAAGGTGGGAGGCTCACTCTGAAGGCAGAGCCAATCTGCATGTTTTGCCTCCCCCCCCCCGTAGTCTTTCTGTGCAACTGTCTTTTATTTCTCTTCAGCCGCCTTCTCTCAGCTTGCATGGCCTCCTCACTCTTTGCATGTGTTTGTGTGTCTTATCTCCCCCCTTGGGAGTCTTGTGGGGGGTGTGTATCCTCCCTCCTCTTCTGTGAGCGTGTGTGCTAGCTGCCCTCTTTGGCCTTGTGTGTAATCCTCCCATCCCCTTCTTGGCCGTCTTCTCCTGCACCTGTGCTGTCCCTCCTCAGGCTTCTCTGTTCCCCTCTCTCCTTCTGCTTGTGAGTGTGCTTGGCTCGGCCTCCTGCAGCAGCCATTTTGTCCTGGCGCCCACCATCTGCCTTAAAATGCCCAAGGTGTCGCCAGCGGACTCAGGAGGCTGAGGGGCTGCTGGGCTTCCCGGAACAAGAGTTGTTCAGGGGACTGGACTCCCCGGAAAAGGCCATGCCTGGTTGGCCCCATCCCTGGGTGGGAGGGAGGAAAGCAGGCAGCTCTGAACAGCGGGATCCTCCGTAGAGTTGCTCAGCTCTGAGCGTTGCGGGTAGATGGGGGTGGGGGGAGGTCGCCCTCTTGATCTGAAGCAGCAAAACAAAGTCTGAGTCCCGGGACGCCTTGAAGGCCAGCGACGTTCCATTCTGGGCATAACCTCCGCTGTGCGCCCACAGTGAGCGCCTGTGCGCATGGAAGCTTATCCCCAGAAGGGCACTGTGCTGGTCTCCAAGGTGCCCCAGTGGGCTCTGCCTTCCTTGTGCAAGTGGTGGGCAGGGTCTGGGTGAGGCTTCCTGGGGCCCCAGGGAAGTCACCCACTAGCGCCCCCCCCCATTGTTAAAAAAATAGGGAAAATGAAGAGCCCCAAACTTGAAACTTTTCACATTTTTAGTTTACTGATTTTTAATTTTAATGTTTCAAAAAAATGTGATAAGTTATAAAAAAATTGTGAGAATCCGTGCTTGCTGGCCACACCAGGAAGGAGGGTGGCGGGACAGGGCAAGGCGGGAGGCCAAGTCATGCGTTGGGAAGAGGGAGGCGGCTTGGCTTGGCTGAGGGCAGCTTGGGGCAGGGGGAGAGGACGAGGCGACAGCGGTCAGGAGCCAGTCATGCGTTGAGTGCCTACTTTGCCTACACCCACGCACGGCCCTGGTGGTGAGGCCGGACTGGCCAAGACTCCAGCAGAGAGCCTGCAGAGATCTTTCCCATGGTCCCTGGTGCGGCAGAGTCCAGATCCCCCCTCCCCGCATGGGCCCCGTGTGGCCAGCTGTTTGGGTGCTGCTGGGGAGGGCTTTGCTGGGGCCCGGGAGAGAGTGGAGGTGTGGGGGGGGGACCCTCCCATAAAAGAAGAGGTTTCACATGGGGTGGGGGGCCAGAATGCCATGGGGGTGATAAGGAAAGCCCTTTGCGTCGGCTCACCCGTCTCCAGGAAGGCCCAGAATGGCAAAGCCAGGCTGGGGAAGGTTGGCTGGCTCGTCTGCTGTGTCCAGAGCGGGAGGGGGGCACCTGCTGCTGCAGGGGAAGGGGCCGGCCTCCCTGGGCAGGCATCTTTGGGAGTGGGGGGCCTGGGGAGATGTCTCTGTCTGGCAGCAAAGGCGTGTGGGCAGCTTGGCCAGAGGGGTGGATTACAGGGGAGGGGAGGGGAAGGGAAGGCACGGCGCCCTCAGCCGCAGCCGGATGAGGAGAGGAGAGGTCTTCCTTCCCACCTTCCTTCCAGAGGGACTGGGGCTCTTAGAATCATAAAATCCTAGAGTTGGAAGGGACCTCTAGGGCCATCTAGTCCATCCCCCTGCCCAATGCAGGAAACTCACAAACCCCTCCCCCTAAATCCACAGGATTTCCTTGCTGTCAGATGGCCATCTAGCCTCTGTTTCAAAACCTCCAAGAAAGCAGAGTCCACCACCTTCCGAGGAGGAAGCCTGTTCCACTGAGGAACTGCTCTAACTCATAGAATCATAGAGTTGGAAGGGACCTCCAGGGTCATCTAGTCCAACCCCCTGCACAATGCAGGGAACTCACAAACGCCTCCCCCTAAACTCATAAGATCCTCATTGCTGTCAGATGGCCATCTAGCCTCTGTTTAGAAACCACCTCCCGAGGAGGAAGCCTGTTCCGCTGAGGAACAGCTCTAACGGTCAGGAAGTTTTCCTAATGTTGAGCCGGAAACTCTTTTGATTTAATTTCAACCCGCTGGTTCTGGTCCTGCCTTCTGGGGCCACAAAAAAGAATTCCGCCCCATCCTCTCTAGGACAGCCGGTGATCCGATCACCTCTCAGCCGCCTCCTCTCCAGTCGTCTTGCTGAGGACCGAGGCGTGGTTTGCAGTCCCGAAGGCGTTCTGGCTGCATGGGGCTCAAAGGGCAGTCCTGAAGGGCCCCCGCTCTGTTTCTCAGCAGTGCCAATAGCGCCCCCCCCGGTCGCTGGCATGACGGGAGAAGGGGGGGGGGGTCCCCAGCTTGTCTGCGGCCGGATTCATGGCGAGGCGCAGGCAGCCGCGGGGGTGGGGGGAGTCTCAGCGGAGCGGCGTCCTTTGTGCCCCGGGAGGCTGGAGGGCGGGGTCTCGAGCAGGGCTTCGCTGCCAGGCTGCAAGAAGGGCTAACGAGAGGCAGGCGGTGGGCAAAGGCCAGCAGCGGTGCCGCGGAAGCAGGGTCTTCAGCTGCTCCCGCCCGCCCCCCAGCACGCCCGCGGCCAGGCTCCCAGGGGTCTCCAGGCAGGGTGGGGGCGCCCGGTGGGAAAGGGACATCGAGGGAGTCGGGCGGAGGCTCCCGCGGGGGCCACTTCAGGGCGCGGACCCCCCTCCCTCCGCCCCACAGTTCCGGGGCGAATGAGGCCGCCTCCCCCCAGACCTCGCCTCCTGGCGCGGAGAGCAGCGGCCCTTGTTGGGGCTGGGCTAGGCAGCTGCGGGAGGAGGGGGGATTGGGAAGGTCGCCCAGGCCCACCGACCCCTCCGGGCTTCTGGGGCCTCTTGAGAATGGGGGGAGGAGGCTGTGCTTCGCCACAAGGAGGGCCCTGGGGGGGGGGCACAGCCGGGGAAGGGGGAGCGTGTGAAGGGAAGACTCAAAAGCAAATGAAGGCATCTCTGGTTTTGCATTTCCCAGCCTGGCCCATAATTAAGGGCCGTCCATGGCCTGCCCATTTACCCACGACGTTTTTGTGCCGCAGGCAGCCCCCCCCCCTCTCTGCAGGACCCTCTTCTCCCCCCTCCCGAGCCCTTTTGGGACGTCGCGCGGGTGAGGGTCGCAGGCGAGGGGGGACTCCGGGCTGCCCCCCTCGGCTTGCTCTTCTTCTTCCTCCAGGCTTTGCGCATCACGGCTCCCAGCCCGCCCCCGCGGGTCCAGGAAGGCGGCCGGAGCGAGCGAGCCGCGCTGCCTCCCCGGTGACTGAGTCTCGGGGCCCTGGCTCGGCCTCTCCCTCTCCGCCTGTGTCCGCAGCGGCTTCAGGCACTACGACCCCTTTCTCTGCTCTGCGGCTGCAGCTGGGCGCGGCCGGCATCCAATCCCCCCCCCCTTCTAGCCCCGCACTCGAAACAAGCAGAGCGCACCCCAAAGGGCCTGAGAAGCCTCGGCCTAGATGCGCCCCCCCCCGGCTAAAGCCCACTTCTTGGGAAGCATTTCCTGAAGCCCCGCCCCGAGGAGCTTCCAGCAGCAGCAGCAGCAGCAGCAGCTCCTTCTCCCAGCCCCCCCCCGCTGCTCTTTCCGGAGGGGGTGGCTCGGCTCTGCTCCCCCCCCCTCGTTGACCCACCAGCCAGAAGTTGCATTTTGTTGTTCCTTGTTTTATTGCCCCCCCTCAAGTCCCTCCCTGCTGCTCCTCCCAGACCCCGCCCACTCTCAGGTGTGGTGACGCCCCCCAGCCCTGGGGGAAGGAAGGAAGGAAGGGTCCCATTTCACCGGGGCTGGGGGGGGGGGGCGGCTGAGGCTCATGCCCTGAGGAAACGCGGAGGGAGGGAGGGAGGGAGGAGCAACAGGGTGCAGGGCGGGGGTTCCCCTTCCCGGCCCCTTTGGAAGCTGCTCCCCCCGAGCCCCCCGGGAATTGGTCTGAGCGCTCCCCTGGACAGCCTGCCGCTGCTCCCCCCGTAGGCCAGGGTTGGGAGAGAGTTTCCTGAGGCCTGCCACAGCCTCCAGGGCTCGCTCGCGGGGTTCTTGGCCCAGGCGGAGGAGGTGGAGGGGCGGGGGTCAGCTGTGGTGGCTGGGCTGGGCCTGCCCCCAGAGGGGCTGCGGGGAAGCAGGCAGGGGGGCGCGGGGGGCTACACGGGGGCGTAGGTGCCGTTGTAGCTGAAGGGCCGGCGGGAAACGCAGCTGCCGGGGCTGTCGGGGGTCCAGCGCTGCACGGTCACTCCCCTCTCGGGCTCCTTGGCGGGGCGGACGATGACGGCGCGGCGGGAGGCCACGGAGGGGTCCTCGGGGAAGAAGTTGAAGGGGCGCAGGAGGAAGCCCACCGCGTTGCCCGGCGTGGCGGTGTTGGGGACGTCCTCGGTGTGGGGGATGTGGAGGAAGCCCACGGTCAGCCAGGCCACCAGGTCCTGCAGCGCGAAGGAGAGGAGGAGTCAGGGAGGGAGGGGGGGAGGCGGCCGCGCCTCGCCTGGAAGGAAGCCCCGGCAGGGGAAGGGCACCGGCCTGCCTCACCTGGTCCACCAAACTCTCGTCGTCGCGGAGGAAGTCCTCGAAGGCCACGGCGGGGTCCCACGGGTTGTTCTGGATGTAGATGCTGCTGCTGCTGTCTTCCTGCGGGTGGTGGCGCGTCACGGCCAGGTGGTACCTGCGGAGGGGAGGGGTGGGGAGGGAGGGAGGGAGGGGGACGCAGCCTCTCAGCCCCGAGGGAGGGCAGGGCGGGGCGGCCCCCTCGACCCCCCAGGTCAGCGCCTCCCACCGCCTGGGCACCCCCTCCCCCCAGCAGAGGTGCAATTCCCCCCTCCCCCTGGCCGCCCCGGGGGCAGGGCTGGTGTGCGGCGGGGCGCGGGCTGACCTGCTCCAGGAGACGGCGCGCTCCACCTTGCAGCCGCGGGGCAGGAGGCGGTGGCCGTGGGAGGCGAGCTGGAGGCGGTAGCTGCGCGGGTGGCCGGTGGGCCCGCGGCTGCGGCTGTTGGAAACGAGCAGGTAGCGCGGCAGCGGCTCGTCGAAGGGGAAGGCGGCCTGGCGCTCCCGCAGGCGCCGGCGCCGCTCCAGGCGAGGCTGCACCGTCCGCGCCCCCGCCTGCCAGGGCACCGCCTCGTCCTCCAGCGCCACCTCCAGCGTCTCGAAGCTGTTGGCCGCCCCTGCGCCGCGCCCGCGGGAGGGAGACGCGGGGGGGGGGGAGAGAGAGAGGCCCGGGAGGGTCAGACGGAGGGAGGGGGGCGCGTTTGCGCCCCTCTCCCTCCCCTCGGCGGCCTTGGCCCGGCTGCTCCCGGCCCACCCCGAGTCCCCCGGATTCTCCCGGCCCAGAGTTGGCACAGGAGGACCCTGGCCTGGGAAGGGAGGAGGGGAGCCCGGGCTGGGCGGGGGGGTGGCAGCGCCTGGCGAGGTCAGGTGGGGGCTCCAGGAGCCCCGGAGATTGGGGACCCCCATCCTCCCAGGGGCTTCAGCCGGCCCAGCCCCGCGGCCTCTCCCTCCATTGGGGGCCAGGCCTCAGGACGGGTGGGGCTGAGTTTGGGGAAGGGCGTGGCTTCGAGGCCCAGCTGGGCAGCAGCACAGAGCAGCCCAGCCCAGGGGTGCGGGAGGGCAGCAGGAGCAGGCCCCCCTGCCAGCCAGTGCCTGGAGCAGCCCACAGGGTCTGGAGATGCTGCAGACCAGGCAGCCCCTGGGGGCCAGGCAGGCGAGGCCCCCAGTTCTCCCCAGGCAAGTCTTACCTGCAACATCCAGGTCCACCTTGTAGTGGATCAGATGAGTGTGCACGTTGCCCAGCAGGTGGGTGTGGATGCGGTTGCCAAACTGGAGCCCCTCCGGCGTGTAGAAGGAGGCGTGGAGGTAGCCTGTGGCGTGGACCTTGGTCTCCAGCACTCCGTTGGGGAAGAGCATGAAGTCCCAGATGTAGTCGTAGTTGTACACGGTGGCGGTGGTGCGCAGGACGAGCGCGTGACCCTCCAGGCCTGCGTAGAAGTTGGAGCCGCCGTGGAAGTTGCTGTCAAAGTGGCGCCGCAAGGGCACCCCGGTGGGCAGCTCAAAGATGCAGATGGCGCGCGGGTAGCGGACCGGCCTGTCGGTATCGGCCATGTGGTAGGCATCCAGGAAGGTGGCCACCTCTGGGCAGTCGATGCCAGGTGCCAGCTCATGGGCGAGGGAGCCCATCAGGTAGCCCACGTCGATGTATTTCGTCTGCATGGTGGCGGGCGAGCTCCCTCCGTAGAAGGCCACCGCCTCCTGCACGCTCAGCTCGTAAGCGATGCGCTCGCCATTGAAGCGCACGTCGAAGAGCTGGAGGCCAGTGGAGGAGCGCAGGCGGAAAGCCAGGCTCCAGCCGCTGTACTCCAGCAGGTTGCCCCGCACGTAGTACTGGTGGCCGGCCGTTTCGCAGATCTTGGCGCCGTGCACATCTGTCGGGGGGCCTGCGGTGAAGTTTCCGCGGGGAACAAAAGTGGAGAAGAGGCTGTGCTCCGGCTGCTCAGCCAGGCGCACGATTTCCACCTGGCCTTGGGCGTGCTTCTCGGCCAGCTCCTCGGGGCTGTCATAATACTGCCCATTGTACCACAGTTTCTGCACCTTCCAGGCCTCTGGATCAAGAGGTCTGTGGTCAATCAGGAGCTCCAGACCGACCGGATGCAAGAAGGAGCCCTCCACAAACTTCTGCAGTATAATCCACGTCCGACGCTCGCCTGGCCCCAGACCTCGGGGGGCAATGTCTGTGAAGGTGAAGCACCGGTCCCCGCAGGGCTCGCGTCTGAAGTCGGAGATGGCCTGCAGAAACGCTTCTAAGGGGGCCAGGGCCTTCTGCAGGTGGCTGTACAGCAGGTGGTACTCCAGGTAGTTCATGGGCCTCGAAGTGTAGGCCACAGGTTGGCCACGAGGCCGGTAATACTTGGGGGTGGGCAGAGGCCCCACAATGTACTCGGTGATGTTGGGCTTGGCCTCAGCACCAAAGAGCACCACAGCTCTGGCCCGGCGTCTCGGACGGGGCCCACCTGAGTCCAGGTAGGTCAAGGCCTGGCTTTTCCTGGGGGCCAGGAGCTCCACCAGAAAGAGGCTGTTCTTCCGCAGGGTCCCCCCCTTGTTGGGCTGGAGTCCCAGCTCTGGGCGGCTCATCAGGAAGCGCCGGACGGCCTTCAGCTCCTCCGGGGTCAAATCGGAGAAGAGGGACGCTGCCTCCTGGGGCGGTGGGGGGGAGCCGGAGGCAGCTCCCACCAGCGGGCTCAGCAAGGCAACTACGATGACCACTGAGGTGGACCACATCTCAACTCTCGCCCCTGCTGGAGAAAGCGGGAGGGTGTCAAAGCAGGAGGGAGAGTACAGCACACAGGGGCCCCAGAAGAATGAAACCGGGGGGGGGGGGGACACTCTCTCTGCTAGGGTTTCCAGCCTCCAGGTGCGGCCTGGAGATCCCTTGGAAGGACAGTGATCGGTTCCCCTGGGGTGGGGGTGGAGTTCTTGAGCATTACGCCTTGCTGAACTCCTTCCCAGACTCAACCCCCAAGTCTCCAAGATGGTCTCCTTGTTGTATCTGCCCTGTGGAGTTTCCCCTGTCCTCCTGTATGTAGCTGGTTCTTTCTTTTTCTGACTGACTGTTGCTAGTTAGGGAAGAGTTGAGGCCCTCTTCAACAGTCCATGAACTCTGTTTGCTTGGAGACAGATGGGAGGGGGGGCGTGTTGGTCTGAAGCAGCAGGACAAAGTTCAGGTCCCTCTGCACTTTGAAGGCCATCCGAGTTTTATTCGGGGTATAAACACCCGAGGCTTCTATCTTGAATAAAGCTTCTTTAGTTCTAAAGGTGCCCGGCTGGACTCGGACTTTGTTCTGTTGCTTGAAATTACTTTAATCTTTGACAGTTAATTGAAACAGTAACAGAAAAGTTACACTCGTTCCTTTTTTATAGAAGGTAAGAGTTGAGTTTGGCCGCCTTATCTTTCTGCATCAAATGTAATTTGTAGGCACTTGCTGATTGGCTCTTTTGCACTTGTGCCAGTGCACCAACCGTTTATCTAGACAGCAATCTCACGGTCATGATACAGGAGGTTTTGAGGAAGGCAGGGTGGATATGTCTCTATAAATCCGCACCACCGTGATAAGCAGATCAGATTTCATTGGATGGCAGTCTCAGAGGATGATTAGGTGAGATTCCCAGGAAGGGTGTGTGCTTGTGATTTGGGCTTGTTGATAATCCCTAGAAGCAGCGAGATGAAAAACTGAAACCTGGTTTGCTTTTTAAAATATTACTCATGATAATATGATTAAGCAATATTAGGAACAGAGTTTTAACACTTGTCTTTCTGGCAATTGTGGGGTCAATTTTCATATGCCTTTTACTGCTTTGCATAATAAAGATAACTATTCCTTTTTTCAGTAAAAGTATTTGGAGGTTTTCAATCTGGTTTAAGAACATCAGTAGAGCCCTGCTGGATCACAGCAAGGTTCCATCTAGTCCAGCATTCTGCCTCACACAGTGGCCAACCATTTCTTCTGGAGGGCCAACAACAGGGCAGAGAGGCCAAGGCCTTCCCCTGAGAAGAACATCAGAAGAGCCCTGCTGGATCAGACCAGTGAGGGTCCATCTAGTCCAGCCTCCTGTCTCACACAGTGGCCAACCAGTTCCTCTGGAGGGTCAACAACAGGCCAGAGAGGCTGAGGCCTTCCCCTGAGGAGAACATCAGAAGAGCCCTGCTGGATCAGACCAGTGAGAGTCCGTCTATTCCAGCCTCCTGTCTCACACGGTGGCCAACCAGTTCCTCCAAAGGGCCAGCAACAGGGCAGAGAGGCCAAGGCCTTCCCCCAAGAAGAACCTCAGAAGAGCTCTGCTGGATCAGACCAGTGAGGGTCCATCTAGTCCAGCCTCCTGTCTCACACAGTGGCCAACCAGTTTCTCTGGAGGGTCAACAACAGGGCAGAGAGGCTGAGGCCTTCCCCCTGAGAAGAATATAAGAAGAGCCCTGCTGAGTCAGACCAATGAAGGTCCATCTAGTCCAGCCTTAGTTCTTCTGCAGGGCCAACAACAGGGCAGAGAGCTCAAGGCCTTCATAAGAACATCAGAAGAGCCCTGCTGAATCAGACCAGTGAGGGTCCATCTAGTCCAGCATCCTCTCTCACACAGTGGCCAGCCAGTTCCTCTGGAGGGCCAACAACAGGGCAGAGTGGCCAAGGCCTTCCCCTGAAAAGAACATCAGAAGAGCCCTGCTGGGGTTAGACCAGGGAGTGTCCATCTTGTCCAGCCTCCTGTCTCACATAGTGGCCAACCAATTCCTCTGGAGGGCCAACAACAGGGCAGAGAGATCAAGGCCTTCCTCTGATGAGAATATTAGAAGAGCCCTGCTGGATCAGACCAATGAAGGTACATCTTGTCCAGCCTCCTGTCTCACACAGTGGCCAACCAGTTCCTCTGGAGAGAGAGGCTGAGGCCTTCCCCCGAGAAGAACCTCAGAAGAGCCCTGCTGGATCAGACCACTGAAGGTCCATCTAGTCCAGCCTCTTGTCTCAAACCGAGGCCAACCAGTTCGTCTGGAGGGCCAACAACAGGGCAGAGAGCTCAAGGGCTTCATAAGAACATCAGAAGAGGCCTGCTGGATCAGACCAGTGAGTAGGGTGACCATAATGTCTGAAGGCCAGCCAGGGACACCTTTGGGGGGGGTGGAAGGTAGGGGTGCGCGCGCGCGCAGCGCGTGCATTGCCGGAAACAGGAAGTGACGTCATGCCACCGCCGGAAACAGGGAGTGACACCACTTCCTGTGACATCATTTCCCCCGCGTCACCTGCCGGAAACGGGAAGTGACATCACTTCCTGTGACATCACTTCCCCCAAATGACATCATTTCCCCCAAATGCCACTGCCGGAAACAGGAAGTGACTTCACAGCACTTCCTGTGACGTCCCCAAAAATCCCCCAAATATCACCGCCGGAAACAATTTTGTTCTCAAATCCTGTATATACTTCATCAGTATATGGGATAAGGCACTTTCTCAACTGTGCTGCATAATGCAGCCTATTTATTTTGTCCTGTTTGCTCTGTTGACTCTATCTGCGCCACCTTCATCACTTTCGGGGTGTGGATCCCCCAGTGGGGTGGTCTCGCGACTCCCTCCACCGGCTGTTTCTGATAGCCCTGCGCCCCCTCTTTCATTTGATATGTGTCCCGTGCGGGTGCCACCCTCCCGCCAGGAGATGCCGCAAAATGAGCCCCCTTGAGGCTTATGGCGGCAGGGCTCGGGGGAAGCGAGCTAGACTGCTGTTCTTTTGAGGGGTTATAGAGTGTTTCGAGCCCGTCCCTGTGACATCGGTCCCATCGTTGTGGGACCCAGGGGGCCGGCGCAGCAGCACGCCGAAGCAGCCTGTCACAGGTCGAGATGCAGGACAGGAACCCGGAAGTGACCGACAGGCTGCTTCAGCGTGCCGCTGCGCCGGCCCCCTGGGCCCCACAACGATGGGACCGATGCCACAGGGACGGGCTCGAAACACTCTATGACCCCTCAAAAGAACAGCAGTCTAGCTCGCTTCCCCCGAGCCCTGCCACCATAAGCCTCAAGGGGGCTCATTTTGCGGCATCTCCCGCTGTGCGCACGCGCAGGGACGCTGGCTGCCTCACTCCCCGCCTTCCCCGCCCGCGCGCGCGGCCCGCCGGCTCCCCGCTGGCTATACCAGGACTTTGTAATGGTCCCGGTATAGGCAGCCCGGGAGCCGGGATTGGGTGGCCAGAACCGGGAAAGTCCCGGGAGACCGGGACGGTCTGGCCACCCTACCAGTGAGGGTCCATCTAGTCCAGCATTCTCTCTCACACAGTGGCCAGCCAGTTCCTCTGGAGGGCCAACAACAGGGCAGAGAGGCTGAGGCTTTCCCCTGAGAAGAACATCAGAAGAGCCCTGCTGGGTTAGACCAGGGAGGGTCCATCTTGTCCAACCTCCTGTCTCACACAGTGGCCAACCAATTCCTTTGGAGGGCCAACAGCAGGGCAGAGAGAAGAAGAAGAAGAATTACAGATTTATACCCTGCCCTTCTCTCTGGATCAGAGACTCAGAGCGGCTTACAATCTCCTATATTTTCTCCCCCTACAACAGACCCCCCCTGTGAGGTGGGTGGGGCTGAGAGGGCTTTCACAGCAGCTGCCCTTTCAAGGACAACCTCTGCCAGAGCTATGGCTGACCCAAGGCCATTCCAGCAGCTGCAAGTGGAGGAGTGGGGAATCAAACCCGGTTCTCCCAGATGAGAGTTCACGTATTTAACCACTACACCAAACTGGCTGAGGCCTTCCCCTGAGAAGAACCTCAAAAGAGCCCTGCTGAATCAGACCAGTGAAGGTCCATTTAGTCCAGCCTCCTGTCTCACACAATGGCCAACCTGGAGAGCCAATGACAGGGCAGAGAAGCTGAGGCCTTCCCCTGATGTTGCCTCCTGGCTCTGGGATCTGTGGAGGCTTGCTGGTTCAAATAATGGAACTTACACCTTACTTGTTTGTATTGTCGAACTTAAAGGCTGATAAACAGCCTTTAATTGACAAATTAGGACCCAAAGCAATGGGCTCAAATTACAAGCAGAAAGGTGGATATTAGGGGGGGGAAATTACGTTCAGAGGTGGAGCCAGCTGCCTAGGAAGGTGGGGAGCTCCCTTCACTGACAGTCTTCAAAACGCGGCTGGATGATTATTTGTCGGAGATGCTTCAGGCTGATTCTGCATGAAGCAGGGGGTTGGACTAGATGGTATGTAGGGCCCCTTCCAACTCTAGGATTCTATGAAATTCTTGATAATTCTGCTGCTGAACAGTTTGGAAATTGTTGGGTCCAGGTTTTGTAATTGGAGAGCTGCCTGTGCCGCCTGGCTCTGGGCCCTTTCCAGGCAGGAAGCAGAGAAAGAATCTGCTGCAGAATAAAAGCAACAAGATTCCCATGTTTACTGTGGCCCAAGTGCTGGGGGGGGGGGGGGGGAGCCTGCGTCCTCCAGTGCCCCTCTCCCTTGCCTGCAGGCACCTGGGGGTTTCGATGGCAGTCGTCAGGCCTGGAGCCTTGGCTGCTTTCAAAGAGGCCATGTAGCTGCGGGGGTCATTCTTCGTGTGTCTGAAGAGGTGGGCTCTCGTCTTCCTTAGCAGCCTGGGTCACCATAAAGAGCCAGAAGACGCCTTCTGATTTGTACTGAGTTTATCTTTTTTGTTTTTAAACCTAAGTTTCTGGCCCATCAGTATTCAAGTCCTGAGCTGGTGAGCTTGAAGTTGAGGAGCAAGGAAGATTCTCCCCCCCCCCCCGCCGCCCTTTTTTTAGCCATCAAGGGGCAGCTGCCTTGTGGGCGGGGTGGGGGAGGTCAAGGCAAGAGATGCCCCCAGTGCTCCTGCCACTTGACTGCAAGAACTGAGCTGCTTGGCTAATGGGTTTGCAGACTCAGCTCTTAGACACCTTCTTTTAGCAAACACGACCAAGCTGCAGTTCCCCACGAGGCCTTCACCTCTATCGAGATGAGAGTGTTTTGCTGTCTCTACATTTCTGGATGGCTCAGAGCAGTGTTCCCTCAAAGCTGCAGAGTCTGGTGAGCAGGAATTCTACTGGCATGAGAGCTGTGAGCTGCTGCATCATGAGTGTGCTCTGAGGCCAGCCTTCCTGAGCAAAGACAAAATGTGTGAACTGGAGACTAAGAATCTGTGAGCCAGCTCAGGCTCATGCCGCTGAGAGGAAATCCTGATGCAGACCAAAGTCGCTGCTCATATTAAGGGGCAGCTTCCATGAAATCTGCCAGCCCTGCTCTTCCTCCGTGTGTCACTGCGATCCTCATGAGTTGGGGCCAGAAGGGGGCTGGGAAGACAGCTGGGGAACCACTTTGGAGCCAGATGCCCTTTGGAGGCCCCCCCAGGGCCAGCCCAGCAGGTGCCTCTCGGGGATGGAGGGCTGACAGCTCTGGCCTGAGAACCGCCTGGAGCCTTTGAGGGTGGAGCTGGGGGGGGGGGCTCAGCAGGGCACAGTGCCGTAGACCCTCCAAGGGGCCGTTTCCTCCGGGGAAGCTGGCCTCAGCCTCTGGGAATCAGCTGCAATGGCAGGAGGGAGATCTCCAGGTGCCGCCCGGAGGTTGGCAGCCCTATGGCCAGGCGAGAGGTGCATCCATGTCACCAAAACCCAGAAGAAAACCCAAACCGTTTCCTGAGACGGGGGGGGGGGGGCAGAAAGGGAGGTGCCCCCTCTGCTGCTGGGCTGACCCAACAAAGGCTGACCCCTCTGCACTGAGCTGTGGGGTGGCCAAGGTGTGGGGTTGGGGCCTGCCTGTCCTCTGCCCCACAATGTTCCCTCTCAGCTGCAGCGTCTGGTGAGCAAAAAATCTACTTTGTGAGCTGCTGGCCTGCATCCATGAGTGCTCTGGGGTCCTCCTTCCTGAGCTAAGACAAAAAGGTGTGAGCCGGAGGCTAAAAACTGTGAGCTGGCTCACGCTCACTCAGCTGAGAGGACACTGCTGCCCCCCCTGCCCTTTCTCCACTCAGAGACAAAACAACAAAGTTCAGAGCTGGGGGTTCAGGTTGTTCTGGGCGGAATCTGCCCCCCAACCGCATGCATTACTGCTCTCAACCCCCCCCCCCAGCATCCTGGACCCCCCCAAGGCAGAGGGGCCCCTTTGTTTGCCCACCAAGGCAGAAATCCTGGCCTGCCCCCCCCCCCCCCCCCAGAAGGTCAAGCTCTGCTCTGAGCAAGCAGCGATTCCCTCCTCCGGGAAGCACATGGGGGAGGAAAAGAGACACTTTGGGGGAAATCACCTGCCTGTGAATCAGCAGCAGTAGCTTTCCATTCCCCCCCCCCCTCACTGCACCACTGAGTTGCTGTCTGAGACAGGAACAGCAGGCTGCTCTGCCCCCCCCCCCCATTCCATTATTCATTAATCCACCTCTAGCCTTTCCCTTGTGGAGATCTGAACCCCCCTTCTGTCTGTCGCAGTTTACCTTGAGCCCATGGCATTCAGGAGCAGGGAAGGTCCACTGTGAGCAGTGTGGGGGGGGGGGGAGAACCGGCAGCCTCTTCTCCATGCAGAGCTGCTGCCTCCCCTCCAGACCCCTCCTGATCTGGGCACTTGAGACAGGCTGTCCTGTTGCCCTACACTCCCCCCTGCCAAGACATTGGAGGACCCAGACCCACGTGCCTCTAGTCCTCCCCACTCCTGCACACCCCCCCCCCCCCACAAATCCCCGGATCTCTGCAAGGAGGCTTCCCAAATGCCCCCTCCCCAGTCTGTGCCATCCACAGGTGCTCTCAGTGTCCCGCTGTGGAGGTGACCACATCTGGATGCAGCCCTCTAGCTGAGCCAGGCTCCTTGGAGCGGCCCACCCCCAACAGACCCCTCTGCCCTTGCAGGAGCTACTCACCAGGCTGGCAGGCTCCTGGGTGTCCTCTCTCTCCCTGGCCTGGGCCCCCAGCACTGAGGACTTCTCCTGCAGGCAGCCCTTATCATACCTGAGAAGGGAGGGAGGGGCTGATGGCTGGAAGGAGGTGATTGGCTGCAGCCAGGCAGGAGGTGGGGCTGAGAGGCAGGGGCCTGGCACAGCTTCTGGGCACCAGGAGGGCATGCTGCCCACCAGAGAGACGAGGGATGGACAGAACCAAAGCCATCCCCAGAGCCATGGTGGGCCTGGTCTCAGTTAAAAAAAAAGTCATACAGGTTTCCCTTGGAAAGCAAAGACAATGGGTGGGGGGCATCACAGGGGGAAGAAGTGTGCCCCAGTTCCACCCAGGACGGGGCAAGGAGCGAAAGGGGGAGTCAAATAGGCTGGCCTTTTCCATTCAGCCTTGGAACAAGCTGTGCAGGGCAGAATGCTAATTTTGGTTGACACGCTGGAAGCAACCATGTTGCACTCAGTCCCTCAGCCCTGCCTTTGGGGTGGAAGGAACTGGGGCAGACCTTGGCATGCAGAAGAGCCCTGCTGCCCTTCCCGCCTGGCATCTCCGAGGGGGAAAGACAACCTTGTGGCAGGGGGAGCTGGCCTAAGTCCCAAAGCACCTCCCCTGCTGCCCCCCCCCTTGTGTCAGTCTTCAATCTGGCTCTTTCCTGCTGCTGCAGAGACTGAGACTTTCTCCGAGGGAAAGGATGGTGAAGGAGCCTCCCCTTCTGTCGACATGCAGAGAAGAGGCCTGATGATGGGTGGGCCCCAGGAGAAGGTCCCATCGGTCAGGCAGTGGTCCGGCCCGAGCCCTGGCTTGGCCAGCAGAAGGTCCTGAGTCCCACCCCCAGCTGCTCCGGTCAGTGTGGCTGCTGCCCGTCCTGAAGCCTGCCTCTTTGTGAGTGGCCGGAGGGTCAGAGGCTGGTGCCAGTCAGAGGAGAGGGGTGATCAGAATGGGGCAGTGCCCCTCCCTCCCACAGGAAGCATGCTGGGCCTGGTATTTTGCACTGGTACATGTTGTTCCCACCTCACGCTGAGCAGCGGCAGCAGCACACTCTCCTCCACCCCTCACCCTGTTCTAGACTCCTGCCCTCCTGGTTTTATGGCCCAGCCAAGAGCAAACTCCAAGACTGCCAGGGCTGGGCGGGGATCTGATAACAATCTGGGGCTGGGCAGGGAGGGGAGGGGGATGCAAGGGATTCTCTGGGCAGAGACGCTCCCTTCTTCGAGAGGAGGCCCTGCTCCTGCAAATGAGCCCCAAGCCCCCATTTCCACCCCTCTGCCCTTCATAGGTTTGCCAGCTGCAACTCAGGAAATATGTGGGGATTTGGGGGGGGGGGGGGCAGGAGACTATGGGGGTGGAGCCAGGAAACATTGGAGGTGGAGTCAGGAGCAAGGTTATGACAAGCAGGATGGAACTCTGAAGGGAATTCTGGCATCACATTTAAAGGGACTGAAAGCCATCCTGAGTTCCTTTGTGAGCATCCAGCGTGTGGGCCTGCAAAAGAGATCGTATAGTCTATGTGTCACGTTATGGCCCTGGAGGGGCCAACTTCTGCTTGGTGAATATTGATACCTCTTGCTCAGGGGGAAAAAATCACAAGAGATTTTGTGTAAATTGTGTACATTCAAAAACAAAGAGAACATAATCAAGGTATGTCTATGAAGAAGATGACATTGGATTTACAATCCGCCCTCAACCCTGAAGAGTCTCAGAGCGGCTCACAATCTCCTTTCCCTTCCTCCCCCACAACAGACACCCTGTGAGGTAGATGAAGATATTGGATTTATATCCCGCCTGCCACTCCGAAGAGTCTCAGAGGAGCTCACAATCTCCTTTACCTTCCTCCCCCACAACAGACACCCTGTGAGGTGGGTGGGGCTGAGAGAGCTCTGACAGAAGCTGTCCTTTCAAGGACAGAGTCTCACAGTGGCTACACAATCCTTTTCCTTCCTCCCCCACAACAGACCCCCTGTGAGGTAGGTGAAGATATTGGATTTATATCCCGCCCTCCACTCCGAAGAGTCTCAGAGCGGCTCACAATCTCCTTTCCCTTCCTCCCCACAACAGACACCCTGTGAGGTAGATGAAGATATTGGATTTATATCCCGCCCTCCACTCCGAAGAGTCTCAGAGCAGCTCACAATCTACTTTCCCCCACAACAGACACCCTGTGAGGTAGATGAAGATATTGGATTTATATCCCGCCCTCCACTCTGAAGAGTCTCAGAGCGGCTCACAATCTCCTTTCCCTTCCTCCCCCACAACAGACACCCTCTGAGGTAGATGAAGATATTGGATTTATATCCTGCTCTCCACTCTGAAGAGTCTCAGAGCGGCTCACAATCTCCTTTCCCTTCCTCCCTCACAACAAACACCCTGTGAGGTAGATGAAGATATTGGATTTATATCCCGCCCTCCACTCCGAAGAGTCTCAGAGCGGCTCACAATCTCCTTTCCCTTCCTCCCCCACAACAAACACCCTGTGAGGTAGATGAAGATATTGGATTTATATCCTGCTCTCCACTCTGAAGAGTCTCAGAGCGGCTCACAATCTCCTTTCCCTTCCTCCCCCACAACAAACACCCTGTGAGGTAGATGAAGATATTGGATTTATATCCCGCCCTCCACTCCGAAGAGTCTTAAGAGCGGCTCACAATCTCCTTTCCCTTCCTCCCCCACAACAGACACCCTGTGAGGTAGATGAAGATATTGGATTTATATCCTGCTCTCCACTCTGAAGAGTCTCAGAGCGGCTCACGATCTCCTTTCCCTTCCTCCCCCACAACAAACACCCTGTGAGGTAGATGAAGATATTGGATTTATATCCCACCCTCCACTCCGAAGAGTCTCAGAGCGGCTCACAATCTCCTTTCCCTTCCTCCCCCACAACAGACACCCTGTGAGGTGGGTGGGGCTGGAGAGGGCTCTCACAGCAGCTGCCCTTTCAAGGACAACCTCTGCCAGAACTCTGGCTGACCCAAGGCCATGCTAGCAGGTGCAAGTGGAGGAGTGGGGAATCAAACCCGGTTCTCCCAGATAAGAGTCCGCACACTTAACCACTACACCAAACTGGCTCTGAAGGACCATTAGCAAAGACATGAGGATTAGAACTCACATCATTGTTAAACATTAGTTATAAAATCTTTGGTTATTCTTGCTGACAAGTTACCATGACCTGCTATGTCCTACTTGAATAGGTTCTGCAGAGACAACTGAAAAACGTGGCCAGAAAGATTGTTGATCTGTTTCTCAGGAATGCAGAAGACTCCCAGCAGGATGTTATCATTTGGCAGAATGCAGATGTGAGAACCGTCCAGGAGGGCGTCTGCACACAGGGAACAGTTCATACTTTGCAGATGCAGGAAAAGTCTTCGTTTGGGTTTATTTCTTTGAAAACCCTGAATGATTGATTGATATCAAAGGCAAACATTTTTAGAATGCCCGAATCTGCTGACACCACCACCCCCTTGTGCTAGAGTTGCTGTTAATGGGTGGATGTTAAAACAAATCTCCCTTTACCAGGGAATTAGATTCTGGCTCTTTGATATATATCAATCAATCAACCTTTAATGGCATGTAAAAACAGGTTAAAAGAACAATGGGTTGAAAAACAGAAAATAGCTTAAAATACTGGATATCAGGATTAAAGTACATTTACATAAGATCACAGTTAAATGGGACAACAAAACTGTTCCTTGTCTTGAGGAATCATTTTGGCCCAGTACAGAAATAAGGCAGTGTTTACAGTTATGTCAGGAGTAACATCCTTCAAAAGAAACTGGACCTTATCTGGATCAGCCAGACCCATCTTATTTAAAAGAATAGGATCCAAAAATCGACCACGAATACTTAGATAAAAGGGACAATACAGGAGAATATGTGAAATGGTTTCAATAGATCCAGACTTACATGTATATATTTGTTGAGGGAGGGAGGGAGGGAGGAAGGGAGGGAGGGAGGAAGGAAGGAAGGAAGGAAGGAAGGAAGGAAGGAAGGAAGGAAGGAAGGAAGGAAGGAAGGAAGGAAGGAAGGAAGGAAGGAAGGAAGGAAGGAAGGAAGGAAGGAAGGAAGGAAGGAAGGAAATCTGTGGTGAAGATGACAAAAACTCTACACAGGTTTATTTTTAATTTTTTACTTCTGGCCTTCCTGCAGGAAAAACTTTGCACTCTACAATCTTGTATGGATCAGCTCCTCCGTCACAACATCCTCTTTCACTGCAAAGCAGTTAGGGTGAGAAACAGCAATGCCTCTAGGGCGTGCTAAACACCCAGGGCTTGGCGGGACCGCAGTGTACAGGTGAGGGACATCTTGTGCTGCTGGGAAGTTCTTTGCCCTCTGTCAATGGCTCATAAAGGCTGTTGAGAATCATCTGTGGAACAAATGGGGTTGGCAGGTGGATTTCTCCCAGGCTAGCCCTGGTAACCTTCAGGTTGTCATTCCCATTCTATTTATTCTTTCAAGAGTAATACTTCAGCAGAACAGTGGGAAAGAAGCATGATTGTTCTGTCCTGGAGCCACTGAAAGAAACAGAGGCAAAGCCTGCGCATTTCTGAACTAGAACATTACATGCCAAGATTTCCTGAGCCTCCTGCAGCCGTCCTTTCACAAACCAAAATGCAGCATGGTCATATGCCCTACATTTGGCAACAAGGTACATTTTTATTTTGTCCCTGTGCTTTAATCCCATTGAATGTGCAGCTAGTCCCACGCTATGTAAAATCATTTCATTATGTGAAGGGAAACATTTGTTAAAACCAAACCACAAGCTACAGAAAATGATGAGTTCTTTCTGCCAGCAGGCAACCCTCTCCCCTCCCCAGCTATCAAACCTCAGAGCTAAAAGCCCAACCAAACATGGTGGGGCTTAACATGGTGGCAGTGGCCCTCTCCAAACTGGAAAGGCTGCAGCAACCCAAGCCCCCCCCCCACGCCAGTTCTGAGGGGAACAGGGTGCCTCTGAGTTTGTGCAGAGTGCCTTCCCCTAAGCAGACAGGATGTCTTTGCTTCCTTCTTCTTCTCCTATTTTCTCTGAAGTCCTGAGCATAAGAGAAGCCCTGTTGGATCAGGCCAATGGCCCCTCCAGTCCAACACTCTGTGTCATATAAGAGAAGCCCTGTTGGATCAGGCCAATGGCCCCTCCAGTCCAACACTCCGTGTCATATAAGAGAAGCCCTGTTGGATCAGGCCAGTGGCCCCTCCAGTCCAACACTCTGTGTCACATAAGAGAAGCCCTGTTGGATCAGGTCAGTGGCCCCTCCAGTCCAACACTCTGTGTCACATAAGAACAGAAGAGAAGCCCTGTTGGATCAGGCCAATGGCCCATCCAGACCAACACTCTGTGTCACATAAGAACAGAAGAAAAGCCCTGTTGGATCAGGCCAGTGGCCCCTCCAGTCCAACACTCTGTGTCACATAAGAACATAAGAGAAGCCCTGTTGGATCAGGCCAATGGCCCATCCAGTCCAACACTCTGGGTCACACAGTGGCCAAAATTTTATATATATATATATACACACACACACACACACACACACACACATATATATATATACACACTGTGGCTAATAGCCACTGATGGACCTATGCTCCATATTTTTATCTAACCCCCTTTTGAAGCTGGCTATGCTTGTAGCCGCCACCATCTCCTGTGGCAGTGAATTCCACATGTTAATCACCCTTTGGGTGAAGAAGGACTTCCTTTTATCCGTTTTAACTTGACTGCTCAGCAATTTCATTGAATGCCCACGAGTTCTTGTATTGTGAGAAAGGGAGAAAAGTACTTCTTCCTTTACTTTCTCCATCCCATGCATAATCTTGTAAACCTCTATCATGTCACCCCACAGTCGACGTTTCTCCAAGCTAAAGAGCCCCAAGCGTTTTAACCTTTCTTCACAGGGGAAGTGTTCCAACCCTTTAAACAGTCTAGTTGCCCTTTTCTGCACTTTTTCCAATGCTATAATATCCTTTTTGAGGTGCGGTGACCAGAATTGCACACAGTATTCCAAATGAGACCGCACCATCAATTTATACAGGGGCATTATGATACTGGCTGATTTGTTTTCAGTTCCCTTCCTAATAATTCCCAGCATGGCGTTGGCCTTCTTTATTGCAATCGCACACTGTCTTGACATTTTCAGTGAGTTATCTACCATGACCCCAAGATCTCTCTCTTGGTCAGTCTCTGCCAGTTCACACCCCATCAACTTGTATTTGTAGCTGGGATTCTTGGCCCCAATGTGCATTACTTTGCAGTTGGCCACATTGAACCGCATCTGCCACGTTGACGCCCACTCACCCAGCCTCAACAGATCCCTTTGGAGTTCCTCATAATCCTCTCTGGTTCTCACCACCCTGAACAATTTAGTGTCATCTGCAAACTTAATTAATAATAATAATACTTTTTTTAATATAATTTAAATTTTTATTGAAAAAGTTTAAACTACCTTGCAATAACCAACAACATGCCCCAACATGGGGTCTACAACATTGCCTTAAATATACCGTCACATTGGATATTGTCAGCAGATTTTAACAAGAAAGAAATTGTCTCTCAAGAGATACATACAAGTCGAGATTCCACAAGGCTATAGGTTACATCAAGTCAAAGCTAGTAAATCATAATATTCAGATATTTAGCAGGCATTTTCCCAAATATAGTGTCGGACCTGTTTACGTATTCCAGGAAGCCAAACCATTTCTTTAAGAACCAGTCTCCTGTTTTGATGTTATCCAGCATAGATATAACAGTAGTTAGCTTGTCCTGTATCAGGACGTCCCACACTTTCGTGCACCACTTCTGTAGTGGAGGGGTATCTGGGTGTTTCCAGTGTGATGCCAAGGTAATTTTAGCAGCAAGCAAAAGTAAAGTAACCAATTCCTGTTTCAATGTTGACAGCGATTGATCAGGCCATAGATTCAATAGGACCACCGCAGGGGTACAAGGAATTTCTACCCCTACTATTTTTGATATCATTTCTAGAATAGACTTCCAGAAGTCAGGTACTTTGGGACAATCCCACCAACAGTGGAAAAATGAACCTGGAAGCCCACACCCTTTCCAGCACCGGGGATCAGCCTTCGCCTTTGCCTTAAAGAGATTAAGAGGAGTCATATACCATCTTGCAAATAACTTATAATTTTGAAGACGAAAGTAAAGGGATTTGGATTTGAATAAAGGTGATGTCCAGAGCTGGCTCCATTGGTCTTCATTAATTGAGATTGCACAGTCTTTCAGCCAATTATTTAGATGAGTGGAGGGGCATTTCCATGTTTTTTGGTTTAAAAGAATATAAATCATAGAGATAACTCCTTTTATGGTGGAGTTACCTGTCTTAATTAATTTCTCGACCGGGTTTAGTGGCCTGTTATGCATTACAATGGGTATTATCTGCTGTAATGCATGATGTACTTGTAGATACTGGAACCATGGAATGGTGATTTTAAATTTACTTTCTAATTGAGTGTGTGAACACAATTTACCATTCAACGTAATATCAGTTAACTTAAAAATATTATTCTCCCTCCAGACTCTAAATTGAGTTTTGTCTCTTCCCGGGGGGAACCAAGATTGCCCCAGGAAGGCCATAACTGGAGAAGAAGCTGGTGCAATAGTGTTCCTCCATTGATCCCAGAGTTGAAGGGTAAATTTTAAGAATGGGTTTGAGGTTTTAAGTTCCTTTCTGTCTGCTCTCGAGGACCAAATATATTCGTGTAGGAGTACACTGGGCAAATCTGCCTTTTCAATTTGGACCCATGCAGGTAAGGCGTATGGTGATGCGTAATAAACTATGACTCTCAGTTGTGGCACTATAAAATATTTGTCCACTAATGGGGCAGCCAGGCCTCCCATATTACATGGTCTGGTTAGTAAGGAAAGGGCGATTCTAGGTTTGCGGTGGTTCCATAGAAAAGATGACCACAGTGACTGCCAACGAGCAAGCTCTTTTTTGGGGACATTGATTGGTAGATTTTGAAATAGAAAAAGTAGGCGTGGTAACAAGAAGGATTTGAGAAGGTCAATTTTTTCTAGTAGGGAGAAGTTAAGTTTGGACCAAGCCGATATAGAAGAAGTCATGGAGCTGGCCAAGGGACCGTAGTTGGCTTGGAATAAGTCCTCAAGTCTTAATGGAATCTGGATTCCAAGATGCCTCCATGATTTGGAAACCCACTTGAACGGTTGGGATGATTTTATAAGTAGCTGTAAGCTTTCTGGAATCTTGATAGGGTAAATTTCCGACTTAGTAAGGTTTATGGTGAAGCCAGAGTGTTTACCGAATTCTTCTAGGTTAGCTTTAAGATGGGTCAACGAAGAGAGGGGATTGGTTAGATAGAACACCATGTCATCTGTGAATAGGCTTATTTTATATTCCGACTCACCCACTTGGATGCCGGATATTCCAGGTGAGGATCTAGTAGAGTGTGCGAAAGGCTCTACTGAGAGAGCAAACAATAATGGGGAAAGGGGGCAGCCCTGTCTGGTACCTCTATGTAAATAGAGTTCCTCTGACCTAAAAGAGTTCGTGAGAATTTGGGTTGATGGGGCACTATATATCGCCGAAATGGCTTTACGAAAGTTTGGGCCAAAATTCATGAATTGGAGTAGGGTCTTTAGGTAGACAACCTCCACTTTGTCAAAGGCCTTCTCTGCGTCTAGTGATAGAATCAGAGAGGGGGCCGGAGACTTTTTTGCCATATGGATCAGATTTAACGATTTACGGATGTTATCCGTGATGGAACGGCCAGGCATGAAGCCTGCTTGGTCAGGATGGATATATCTAGTGATGATTTTTTTTAGCCTTTCCGCCAGCATAGTGGAAAAAATTTTAAAGTCGTGGTTCAACACCGATATAGGGCAATATGAAGCAGGATTACACTTGTCTTTGCCTAGTTTGGGAATTAATATTGTTCGTGACTCCCGCCAACTAGGGGGTAGTTGACCATCCTTAAGGACCGAATTGCAAGTCTCTAGAAGGGGAGTTAATAACGAAGTTTTATATAGTTTATAAAACTCCAAGGGGAATCTGTCCCTACCAGTAGCTTTGTTATTCTTGCTTTTGGAGAGAGCCGCAGTTAGCTCTGTCAAATCGAATGGTCTATCAAGAAAGTCTGCGTGTTCTATAGAGAGGGTTGCATCAAAATTAATTGATCTTAGATAGTTCTCAATGTTCTGACCATTGGGTTTCCCAGATTCATAGAGCGTCCTATAATATTCAAAGAAGACTCTTGATATTTCCTTAGAGGATGAATGTAAGGTTCCCCTAGAATCTCTTATAGCATGGATGGATTTAGTGGGATTTTGTTGGGCGATATGGAATTTCAAGTATCGAGTTGATTTTGAAGTTTTTGTTAAGTACCTATGTTTAAGGTACAGGGAAGACTTCTGTATGGAGGAAGATTCAAGTAATTCCAGTTGCTTCCTGGTTTGGTCTAATTTTCTTAGGGTTTTGTTTCCCCCATATTTTTGATGTCTATTTTGGAGTTCTGCAATGCGGGCAGTTAGATCTGTTATGGTTTTCCTACGAGCCTTATTACAAGCGGATGCGATAGAAATAAAATTTCCTCGCATGACTGCTTTAAAAGCATCCCAGATAATCGTTTGAGGGGCCCCGCAATCAGTGTTGAACTCAAAGTACGTCTGGATTTGTTGTTCTATCTTCAGACGTATGTCCTCCCTGGACAGCAAAAGCCTATTTAGAGACCAGTTAGGACCCTTTCCATCCGTGTCTTGAGCTGACCATTCACACTGCAATAGCGAGTGATCGGAAATGTTTCTAATGTCAAATTCAGCGTTTGATATACAATTAATTAGAGATTGGGAGACGAGTATATAGTCTATCCTTGAATAGGAATTATGCACAGGAGAAAAGAAAGAGTAATCTCTGATTTTGGGATGTAAATTTCGCCACGTGTCTATTAGGTTGAAGTTATTGAGAATCGTGCCCAAATTTGAAGGTGGAGAGGTCTGACTCCGTATATTTTTATGTTGGTTAGATTTGTCTAAAAGAGGTTCAACCACCTGATTAAGGTCTCCGCCAATTAATACATTGCCTTCCTGAAATGTATGCAGCTCAGAGAACGTTTTATTAAGGAAGTCATTCTGACCAGAATTAGGGGCATAGATTGAGGCTATTGTAGTAGGCTTCCCGTCCAGGGTGCCTTTGATAAAAATGAATCTGCCCTGGGGGTCAAGTTTTGTTTGAGAGCAAACGAAAGGAGTGTTTTTGGAAATTAAGATAGCTACCCCTCTTGCCTTGGAGGTACCAGGAGCCTGGAATGATTGGACAAACCACCGTGATTTGAGAACGTTGATGTGCTTCCCCTTGATGTGGGTTTCCTGCAAGCATACAATATTAAGTTTTTTCTTTTCCAAATAATTGGATATACGCTTGCGTTTTATGGGGTTATGAAATCCTCTACAATTCCAAGTAGCTATTTTGATGTGATCGGCCATGCACTTCTATTACGTTTCACAGGGAACAATTGCCCTGAACTTAAATAACAATTAATAAATAACTACAACTTTTAACTTAATCTACCTCCTCTCTCAACTCTGGGGGGGAGTATTGTATACCACAAATGAAAAGGTCTTTAGAAAAGTTCTCTCCCCCTTTACTGAGTTCCAACACTCTGACCCCTAAACTTAGGGTCAACCAACAAATAAATTAACTATTAGGGTCTCTGCCCAGCCTTTTTAACAAAATAATAATACTAACTAACTCAACTACCCCACTAGTGGGGAAGGGTTCCACCACCCCTTATACAAGGAGCACAAGGGAGAAATACACAAAGTACCCCCTCAAGGTGAAACTACTTAGCTTAACAAAGGGAGCAATAAGTATTATTGATGTAAAACACACAGGATGAGATGAAACACCGTCGCCGCCCCCCTGTGGTCACATATTAGAACATCAGTCCAGGCTTCTTCAGTTAACGAGTATGGTCAGGAACAGCAAACGTTATGACCTCACTACCATTTTAGATCTTTCAGAGAAATACATACACTCAAAACTCCTTTACCCTTTCATAAATGTTGAACAGATAGAAACGTAGCCATAAATACAAGAGCTTGTAACTAGTAACACAGAGCCGAAAACACCACACAGCGAAATAAAGTACAATCAGTTTCTCCCTCCCTCCCTCTGTCTTAAAGTGAGTTACTTAGCATTGTAACAAATTCACAATCTTCTCCAACTTTCCTGTACCATGCATATCTCATTCATACTGTTAAATAAAAAGGGAGGATAGAAGACTAAGAAACACACACATCCACACCATCCCGCCGCTCCACTATCACCCAGCCACCCGCACTCACTTTCAAACTTCCCGCCAACATCCACCTCAATATCTCACTCACTCCTTACACCTACATTCACTTCTCAAACCCGTTGCTTATGAACTAATAATAAACTTCAAGACAGTCATGGTTATAAGTATAGTAACAATAGCAGACCGCTGTGGGCACTAAACGATCTCTCTATGGCACCCTTGAGCCGTCTTCTCCAGCGGGGACGTTAGCAGTTTTGGCGCCAAAGACAAACGTACTCTGCAAACTGTTTTAGACAAAAACAACAAGGGCAAAACCGTTCAAGATCCAGATGGCATATTTTCTTCAGCAGCGTTTTCCTTTTCCAGGGCTTCTTCCTCAGCCGGAGAAAGCTTGATTGCTAAGGAGTTCAGTAATACCTTCCCGGTTTCGATGTTGTAAGCCTTTAATAGGGCGCCATTTTTGAATACTAAAATATCGGACGACGGGCTCCACCGGAATCTGATATTTGCTTCATGGAGTTTTGAAACGAAGGGCTTGAGTTTCCTTCGTTTTGTCAGGGCTTCAGGAGGTAGGTCCAGGAGAGTTAAGATTGATTTTCCTTTGTAGGAAAGTGTCCCGTGAAGCCTCACCTCCCTTAATATCATGTCCCTTGTTTTTGGGAAGACGAAGCTTACTAGGATATCTCTTGGCCTGCCGCGCTTTGCTGCCGCCATTGCGCCGAGCCTTTGTGCCTTCGCAATCGCGATTGGAGACCCCTCCTCCATTTTTAGAGATTTGGTCAGCCATTTAGTCATAAAAATAGATAAATCTAAGTCTCTTTCCTCCCCCTCTTCTATTCCTCTGAATTTGAGGTTCGCAGCTCGAAAACGATTTTCAAGTAGAGCAATCCTGCTCTCGAGCTGTAGTTCATGCTTTTTAATTGCATTGACGTCCTCTTTTAGCCCCAACGCTCCCTCTGCTGCTTGCTCCGCTAGTTTGGCGGTGACTGATAATTCTTCAGTGAGTTCTTGCACCCGGGATCGTATGGGTTTCAAGAAGTTTTCCATAGCCTCAGTGAAAAACCGATGTATATCGGACTTCAAGACATCTATGTCCCTTTTACATAAAGGGGCTTCTTGATCTTCAAGTTCCTGCCCCGGTCCCGGGGAAGGAGGGTAACTGGCGGCCATATTAGATGCCGATCTGGTTAGAGGGGGACTCACTGTTTCTGCTGTTTCTGGCCTGAAGAAGTCGGCAACAGATTTTCTTCCTTTAGAAGTTGATTTCTTTTTGCTTTTAGTTTGCAGTCCCATCAGAAGGGTTTCAGCAACGAAGTCTGGAGAGTTTAAACGTCCGATTTACAGGGGGAGGTTCGGGAGCTACTTCAGAACACGTCCGCCATGTTCCAGCGACGCTCCTCCTCCAATAATAATAATACTTAATAATAATAATACTTTTTATTTATATCCCGCCCTCCCCGCCAGGGCAGGCTCAAGGCGGCTCACAATTAGCCAGTTTTTGATCCACAAGAGGACCTGTCCTTTTACTCCATGACTCTCGAGCTTTCTAAGGAGACTTTGATGAGGAACTTTATCAAAAGCTTTCTGGAAGTCAAGGTAAACAACATCTATTGGGTCTCCTTTGTCCACATGTTTGTTCACCCCCTCAAAGAAATGTAACAGGTTAGTGAGGCAAGATCTTCCCTTGCAGAACCCATGCTGAGTACTCGAGACGAAGCGACTCGATCATCTTATAGAGAGATTATGAAGTCCTATGAGGTGGCAATCAAAACCGCAAAGAGAACATACTTTGCGGATGAGATTGTGTCCGCAACATCGCGCCCGGCACAACTATTTAATATAATTCGGAGTTTAACAACACTGCCTCAGGGCAGACCAAATTGTAATGAATTGGAGATTGGCTGTGAGGCTTTTGCGAATTTCTTTGCGGACAAGATCGCGTTGCTCCGCCTCAACCTCCCTGCCACATTGGAGGCAGTTAGCGAAACCGAGGCTCTGTGCCTGTCTTCGGATTATGTTCTGGATGGTTTCAGCCCTCTCAGCCTGGAGGAAGTTGACAGGATCCTCTTATCTGCACGCCCAACAACTTGTAAATTGGACCCGTGCCCCTCCTGGCTTATTAAATCCTGCCAGAGGGAGCTTAGATATCCTGTACGGGATATCATAAATAGATCCCTGATGGAAGGGCAATTTCCAACACCCCTTAAAGAGGCGGTGGTCCGTCCCCTCTTGAAAAAAACATCATTAGACCCGGCCCAATTGGCACATTATCGGCCGGTCTCAAATTTACCCTTTTTGGGCAAACTTATCGAGAGGGCAGTGGCGATGCAGCTACAGACTTTCCTGGATGACGCTTCCATCCTTGATCCCCTTCAGTCCGGCTTTCGTCCGGGCCATGGGACAGAGACGGTGCTGGTTGCCCTAGTAGATGACCTGCAACGGCATCTGGATCGGGGCGGCTCGGCGGTGCTGGACCTATCGGCAGCGTTCGATACGGTCGACCATCGGTTGCTGGCCCGCCGCCTCGCCGACGCGGGGATTCAGGGGTTGGCCTTGCAATGGCTTTCCTCTTTCCTTGAAGGTCGGGGACAGAGGGTCGCTATTGGGGATGAGCTGTCCCATAGGCACACGCTTGATTGCGGTGTGCCTCAGGGTGCGGTTCTTTCCCCGATGTTATTTAACATCTATATGCGTCCCCTCGCCCAGATTGCCCGAAGGTATGGGCTGGGTTGTCACCAGTATGCTGATGACACCCAGCTCTATCTGCTTATGGACGACCGGCCGGTCTGCGCCTCACAAAATCTGGACCGGGCGTTACAGGCTGTGGCTGGGTGGCTCAGGCAGAGCGGGCTGAGGCTAAATCCGGAGAAGACAGAGGTCCTTTGCTTGGGCCGTCGGGGTCCGGGAAGGGAAATACCCCTCCCGGTTTTTGACGGTGCGCCGCTGATTGCGACGCATAGAGTCAAGAGCCTGGGGGTACTTCTGGAGCCTTCCTTAACAATGGAGGCCCAGATAGCAACCACTGCCAAGTCCACATTTTTCCATCTTAGGCGGGCAAGGCAGCTGGCTCCCTTCCTGGAGCGTGACGATCTAGCAACGGTGATCCATGCAACGGTCACCTCGAGGTTGGACTACTGCAATGCCCTCTACATGGGGCTGCCCCTGTGCCGAACCCGGAAATTGCAGCTGGTGCAGAACACCGCCGCCCGGTTGTTATTGGGGCTCCCAAGATAGGAGCACATTCAGCCGGGACTTCGGGCCCTGCACTGGCTGCCAATACTTTACCGAGTTCGGTACAAGGTGCTGGTTATTACCTTTAAAGCCCTATATGGCCTAGGACCTGCCTATCTGAGGGAACGTCTCTTCCCACATGTTCCCCAGAGAGCACTGAGATCGGGAACTCAAAACCTCCTGGTTGTCCCCGGGCCAAAGGAAGCCCGTTTGAAAGCTACAAGGGACAGGGCCTTCTCCGTAATGGCTCCATCCTGGTGGAACCAGCTGCCGGAAGAGGTAAGGGCCCTGCGGGACCTTGCCCAATTCCGCAGGGCCTGCAAGACAGCCCTCTTCCGGCTGGCCCACAACTAACCAGCACTGAACTTGAACTGAGTGTAGCTGTAAGACCGCTGTAGGATATTAATGTTTATGTATATAACAAATGTCTAGATTTTAACTATATAAATTATGAAATGTTAACTTTTATGCTTAATTTTATATTTTATGTTAGTTTTAATATTTATTTATTTATTTATTACTTTATATTTATATCCCGCCCTCTCCGCAAGCGGACTCAGGGCGGCTTACAATATCATAAAAACAATCAATTCCATAAAAACATATAAAACCATAATACATTTATAGGTTAAAAACTATTACGCTATTAATATGTTGTAAGCCGCCCTGAGCCACCTAGTGGGAAGGGCGGGATATAAACTACAAATAAAAAAAAATTAATTAATTAATTAAAAGCTACCAGAGAACAGGCGTTCTCTACAAAGGCTCCCCAATGGTGGAATCAATTGCCAGAAGAGGTGCGGGCCCTACGGGATCTTAACCAGTTCCGTAGGGCCTGCAAAACTGCCCTCTTCCAGCTAGCTTTCTAAGACAGAACTTCTGATAAGATCAGGAATACCGAGCCATCCTATATACCATCCGATTGTATTTTAACGTCATACTGTTTTATTGGTTTTATTGTTTAAATTATTAATTATATTATTTATTGTTTATCTGTATCATGGTCTTACCATGTCTTGTTAGCCGCCCTGAGTCTGCCTAGGCGGGGAGGGCGGGGTATAAATAAAAGTTTATTATTATTATTATTATTATTATATCTTCCCTTACAGAACCCATGCTGAGTCTTCCTCGATTACCCGTGTTAACCAATGTGCCTACTCATTCTGACCTTGATAATGGTCTCTACCAACTTTCCCGGTATTGAAGTCAGACTGACTGGCCTGTAATTTCCTGGATCTCCTCTGGAACCCTTTTAAAAGATGGGGGTGACATTTGCTACCTTCCAGTCCTCAGGAACGAAGACAGATTTCAATGAAAGATTACATATTTTTGTCAGAAGATCCACAAGTTCAACTTTGAGTTCTTTCAGAACTCTTAGAGTTCTTTCAGAACTCTTAGATGTATGCCATCCGGACCTGGTGACTTATTAGTTTTTAATTTGCCTATCAGTTGTAGGACCTCCTCTCTTGTAGGACCTCCTCTCAATTTGACTCAGGTCTTTCAACATCCCTTCCAAAATTAGTGGTTCTGGAGCGGGCAAACACTTCTCCTCTTCCACAGTGAAGACGGAGGCAAAAAATGCATTCAGCTTCTCAGCCATTTCCCTATCCTCCTTCAGTAATCCTTTTACCCCTTGGTCATCCAAGGGCCCCACTGCCTCCCTGGCTGGTTTCCTGCTTCTAATATATTTGAAGAAATTTTTATTGTTGGTCTTTATGTTTTTTGCAATATGCGCCTCATAGTCCCTTTTTGCCTGCCTGATCACAGTCTTGCATTTGATTTGCCACAACCTGTGTTCCCTTTTATTAATCTCACTCGGACTAGCTTTCCACCGCTTAAAGGACTCCTTCTTAACTTTTACAGCTTCCATTACTTCGTTAACCATGCAGGCCTTTTCTTATACCTGCTTGTGCCTTTCCTAACTTGTGGTATATATTTTATCTGAGCTTCTAGGATTGTAGTTTTAAATAGCCTCCAAGCTTCCCCAAGGGTTTTGACTGTATTTACCTTTCCTTTCAGTTTCCTCTTCACATGCCTCCTCATCTCAGAGAATTTACCCCTTTTAAAATTAAACGTGGTCGTACTGGTCTTTTGGAGCAACTCTCTATTTATACAAATTTTGAAATCAATAATGTTATGGTCACTGCTCCCAAGCTGTGCGATCACTTTTACATCTCTCACCAAGTCTTGGTGTCCTCATTCCACCAAGTTTCTGAAATTCCCACAATGTCTATGTTTTCTCCCAACACTAAACATTCCAACTCACCAATTTTACTTTGAACACTTCTAGCATTTGCATACAAACATCTATAATTTCCCAGGGAAGCTAGGCCCGCAACCTTCCTCCTGTCGCCTCGAGACTGGCAGACAGTCCATAGTTGTCACCATCACAGTGGACAACTCTGATCCATTACCTGGTAGAAAAGTAATTTGAGCAAAGCCCTGCAAGGGGGCAAGATCCACCACAGCCCATTCCCTCCAGCATTCTCCCGCCTGGCCTTGCCTTGAGGACCACTCTGCTCTGGCTGAGGTCAGGAAAGTGCCCCCACCCCCTGCAGGGTGTTATCATCTTTGCAGAATGCAGATGTGAGAACTGTCCGGGAGGGCATAATTGCACACAGGGAGGAAACGGAAAGGTCCCCTGTGCAAACACCAGTCGTTTCGGACTCTGGGGTGACATTGCTTGCACAACATTTTCACAGCAGACCTTTCTACGGGATGGTTTGCCGTTGCCTTCACCAGTCTTTTATACTTTCCCCCCAGCAAGCTGGGAACTCCTTTTACCGACCTTGGAAGAATGGAAGGCTGAGTCAACCTCAAGCCGGCTACCTGAACCAACTTCTGCTGGAATTGAACTCAGGTCGTGAGCAGAGGGCTCCAACTGCCGTACTGCAGCTTTACCACTCTGCGCCATGGGGCTATTTGCACACAGGGAACAGAGATGCATTTGCAAAGTCTGGAAAAATGTAAGACAGTTTTCACTGGTTGTTTTTATGGTTTTTGCATAGACCAATATATTACAGATGTCCCATAGTTGGAAACCCAAGTGCAAGTGAACTGCTAAACAAACCATTCCCCACCCCCACCCCCAGCAGCTTTGGGCCTTGATCCTCTCTACCAGGACCTCCCCCCTCCAGCGGATGGGAGAGCCCCTTCCAAGCACCAAAGGGCGCAGCAGCTCCTCTGCCCCCAAAGGCCTCTGGGCCTGCGCCTTGGAACAGCACTCCAAGCAGCTGTCTGTCCGGAAGAGGGAGGGAGGGAACCTCAGGCATCCAGGGCTGGGGTTCTTTGCGGGGTGGGGGGGAGAGCCTGCTATGGCCAGGGCCTTGGCCTTTGGAGCAGAGTATCCTGCCAGGAGACCAAAGATCCCTTGGGGCCACCTGAAGGTGCTTCTCTCAGAGGGAGGGGAGGGGAGGGGAGGGGAAGAGCTCTCTCCCACTCTCTCTCTGGGGTGGGTGCAAAGGGCAGGGCCAAGAAAGAGGCAAGTCTCAGATAAAGGGAAGAAAGGGTGCTCCCCGCCCGCCCCCCTCCACCCCTTGGCACAGCTGCAGCGGGGGTGGGGTCTTCAGATGCGTCCCTCTCCAAGTGGGCCAAGGGGAGCGCCTCCTTTGAAGGGGGCTGGGCCTGAGACAACCCATGGCCTCCATTCTGCCCCGGGAGGGGGGGGATTAGAACACAGACCAGCAGCCCCTGGGCACAGGCGGATGGAAAGGCCAGGGGAGGAGGGTGGGTTGGGAGTCCCTGAGGCCTCGCAGGTGAAAGGGGGTGGGGGGGAGGGGGCAGCATCAGGAGCAGGCCCGTAGCTACAGGCCCAGCCTTCTGACCAGTGGATCCCTTTGCCCACTGCCACTCTGAACAAGGAGTATCCTTGCTGCTGGTCTTTTCCTTTCCCCCTCTCCCTTACCTAAGGGAGCAGGGGGGGGGGGGAGTCAAGAGGTCCCTTCTCTCCCGAGGGGGGCACATAAGAAAGGGGCTAGCTCGTGGAACTCAAGGCAGCTGACAGTGCTGAGAGCCCAGGGCCACCAACCCCAGCAGGGCTCCCGGGTCTGGGGGGAGCGGGGGGTGCGCACGGGCTCCCTGGGGGGCGGCGGCAGCAGCAGAAGGTGGGGAGGGAGCTCCATCCGTGTGGGCTCCCGCTGGCCTCCCTCCCCCACCCTTCCTGGTGCCTTCCCTCCCGCACAGGGTGTCCTGGCGGCGGCGGGAGTGAACATATATAGGAGAGTCTCTGAACATATGAAGCTGCCTTCTACTGAACCAGACCCCCCTGGGTCCATCAAAGTCAGTATTGTCTACTCAGACTGGCAGCGGCTCTCCAGGGTCTCAAGCTGAGGTTTTCCACACCTATTTGCCTGGACCCTTTTTTGGAGATACCAGGGATTGAACCCGGGACCTTCTGCTTCCCAAGCAGATGCTCCACCACTGAGCCACCGTCCCTCCTAAGTGGAGGAGGCCTGGAGCCGCCTTTCTTTCCCCTCCCCTCCCGGGAGAAGTGTGGCCCCGCCTCCTCCTCCTCGGCTCGCCGCAGCCCCGCCCCCGCCTGCTGCCGCCAGTGGTCCGGCCCAGCCCCGCCCTCCTCTCCCCCGCGGGCGCAGATGGTAGGCTCCGCGCCTTTAAAGGCCGCTGCTCGGCTGGCGCCGCCCTCTTTCTTCCTCTGCTGCGCGAGGTGAGCGGCGGTGGGTGGTGGGTGGGTGGGTGGGTGGGCGGCCGGGGGGCCCCGGGCCCGCGGGGTGATGAGGCCGAGATAGGAAGTGCCGTCTGAGGCGAGACGTGACGAGGCTTCCTCGCGGCTGACCGCGGCCCCCCCCCCCCCCGCAGGGATTGCGGCCGAAGGGCGGGCAGGCTGGCTCACGGGGGCTCTCTGTGCGCAGGCGCGGCGAGGAGAGGCGAGGCGAGCCCGGGCAAGAGGCGCCGGCTGCACGGCGAGGGAGGCGGCAGGTGAGTGGGGGTCCCTGGGCTCCCGTCCCCCCCCCCGTGATGAGCTGGAAGCGAAACTCAGCTGGAATTACCGGCAGACCCTCTTGCTGTTGAGAAGCTCGCTCTGAGGGGGACTCGAACCCAGGCCTCGCCACGTGGCTCGGGGGCCCGCAATGGCCACGTGGCCGGGAGGCCTGCGGGGAGCAAAGCAAGCGGAGCACGTGCCGCAAGCCCCGGCAGAAGGAGGCGGCCGCGGCTCTGCCTCTGAGGCCCCTCCTGAGCCCAGCCGCCTTCGACGGGCGCTGCTGCCGCTGAAAGCAGGCTCGGGCGGGCAGAGCTCCGGGCGCGGCAAGAATAAAAGATGCTGGCCAGGTTTTGACCGAAAGCGAACGAAGTAAGACCTCTTCACCGAAATTGTATTGCAAATAAGTTAAAACTGGAAAGGCCAGGTTTTGTTAGGGGTTCCAACCAGGAACCTCCAGCATTTCAGCCACGCTTGGTCAGAGTGGCATTTTGAGAATCGCCCTATTTGTACCTGTGTCTGCGTGATTCCATCGACCTCAAAATCCCTCTCCTGGCCCTCTGCAATTTCTACTTGGTGGTGAAAGTTTTGGCGTCCCTTAGGGAGTTTTGGGATGCCGGAAGTATTTCTGGTATTTTTAAAGGCCCCCTTCCTATCTCCTCCCTTCTTAAACAATTCAAGGTCAAGCTTGCCAGAGAATGTCTTAAGTTTTTTCTGTGCTCCATGTAGTTCCCAGGTCACAGTTTGGAGCTACTTGGACACTCTTTACAAGCTGGCTAGCCTTTGATAGTGCTTGAACAGGCTTCTGCATGTGCTGAGGCCTTGGAAGTTGTGCTTTTGGGCACTACTTTGACCTTGTGATGTGTTGGCTGCTGCTGACTCCTCAGTGCCCCTAGGCCATTTCCTACCACAATGAATTGGGTATGGTTAGAGCTAAAGCATGGCTTCTGCGGCTTGCAGACTTGCCCCCCAATGGAACAGGTGTGACTTTGCAAGGGTTAGGAAACTGCTGCTAAGTGACCAAAGCCAATGATTTCTGGGCAAGAATGTGGTAAGTTTTGTTAATAAGGAATGTTCAGATTTATTTTTCAACTCCTACTTAATGGGGGTGTCACATCCCATATTTTTTTAAAGAATTATTAGTTTATGGAGCTCAGTCCTTCCAGTTTGAGAAGCCAAGCATGGTCCCCTGTTCTGCCTTCTTTGTTGGTGCACACAAATGTGAAGCCCATGTTGCTCATAGGAAATAAAGGGAAACGCTGTGTTTTCAATAGCTGAAGCTGGCATAAAAGGAAGACGCCTGTCTTTCCCCCAGAATGGTGCTGATTGGCATACTGGGGAAATGGTTGGGGGCGGATATGCTCAAGAACCCGGCTGGGCCAGACCAGAGAGGGTCCATCTAGTCCAGCATATTGCCTCTCACTGTGGCCAGTGAACAGGGCATGGAAGCTGGGGCCTTCCTTTCCCTGATGCTGCCTCATGGCTCTGATATTTAGGAGCTTGCTGCTTCTGTAGATGCAGGCTGCTGTTCACCAGGGCTAGCTAGTAGCCACCGATGTTAGACCTGCTTTCACAAGCCTTTTTACAGCTGTCTGTCCTTGTGGCCATCGCCATTAGTTCCTCTTGCAGTAAATTCTACATTTTGATCATTTGTTGAGTAAATAAGAATCCATGGAAATAAGCCTGCCAAGTTAGATCCAGCAGAAAGATAAGATTGTGTGGGTTTGAGGCACTTTGACTAAATGCAGTTTCTCAGGTTTAATGGCTGTCTTTCTTCTCAGCAGACTGCTCCTAGCGGTCTTTCTTGGTGGAGTATGTCGGCACAAGAGACCAACTCTTCAGTATTAGGCTGGACACTGGAGTAAACCGCAGAGGATGGCGGACTTCCAAGCATCTGGGAAAGCCTGAGAGAGCCCTTTTGGTGGAAGAAGGTTTGTGTTCAGTTTAGTAGCTGTAAAACTGGAAGGGCAAGCTGCATGGCAGCCCACTGAAGTCCTACAATCTGGCTGAGCAGCCTGACGGGGCCTTCTGCTTGGTCCAGAGCAGGTAGCCGGGGGTGGTGCTGGTGGAGGGAGAAGTGCCGGTGCCCGCAAAGGTGTGGTGAGCTTGCCTGGGCCATTCAGGGGCCTTGGCTGGGGCACATTCTTGCCTGCTGGGTTCTAGAATGCAGAGTGGGCAGTGCGGGCTTGGAATGAGCTGACCAGAATGTGACTGGTTGTGGCTTTTATGTTTCAGGTTGTGCCATTGATGGCACTGCTTGGCTTGAAGGAGCCCCTCCTGGCCTTGTGTGGAGCTGCCCAGAGCTGGTGGGAACCAGAGGCCTTCTGAAAAGGAGCAGAGCAAGAGGTGCCAGAGGAGACGTGCATGTGGCACGCGGGCCGGAAAGACACCAGGCCTCCTCCTGTCAGTGGCAGTTTCCTCTTCACAGAACTGGAAACATTTGTTGTGGGGGGGCGGGGCAGACTCCCTTCTGTGTTGGTACAATCGTTTGTATTAACCGCTGCAAGCAAATAAAATGCCTTAGTTGGAGAGTGTTACTGTTTTTGTCAGTTTCCAGATTGTCAGTATACTTTCTTCCCTTGTACTTTAAAATGGGCAGTTACCCATCTATGACTTTAAAACCCATCAGTAGTGAATAGGACATGGGCAGAAATCACCTGTTCTCTTATCTGCTGTTCCTAGCCAGAATAATGGAAAAAGCCATTGCAGAGCAATTCCTGGACACTCTTTCAGGCCCAGCTATGCAATAACAGTGGTGTTGGTGGTCCTAGAGGGAGGTGGCCCCAGTGTCGACCGAAGCCCCCTTCCTTTCTGTTGCTTTTGCTAGACTTTGTGGCAGCCTTTGATATGAGGACCGCACCATCCTCTTGACATTTGGAGGCAGAAGGAGGGATGTGACAGCTTTTCCTTTGAGGGCAGGACTCTGAAGGTTCCTCTAGAGAGGGATGGGCCTCCTGGGGTCCCCTATGCAATTCAATGGACTTGTGCATCCCTTAGGAGAAATCCTTGCTGGTTTCCCAAGAGGGTGTCACTAGCTTGTTGCTCTGCATCCCCTACTGGAATTGCCTGGTTGGTAACAAGAGAGCAGGGGTCCCCAGCATTGTGCCCCATGGCATGAGCCAACACCTTGTCTGGTGCCCCCTGAGTGGCTTTAGGGAGTGGGTGGGGCCAGTTTTTGCCCTGCAAGGTTCCTGTTTGGCTCTGCACACTGGCTGGAGTTGAGCTGGGGCATCCATTTTGTTTCTGTGGCCATCATGCTGTGTGAATTAAAAATGTGCCCACAGGCTCTGGAGAGGCTCCAGAGGTCTCTGCCTCCTTCTCCACTACTTTCTGCTTCTCAGCTGCTATCAAGAGTTTGGTCTTTTCCGTTCCCCTGCAGAGCAAAACAGAAGACACTTCTCCAGCTTCCTGCCCCCAACCCACTGGCCTAACCCAGGGCTCCAGCCCCACAGGGCCAGAGCAGCCCATCTTCCTTTGCCCCCCAGCAGCAGAGGTGGTGCCTGGGGTTGGGGTGGGGAGACAACCATCCCTGCTGCCGTTTACTGCAAGGCTACCGGCTGTCTCCGGCCTGCACTTTGCGCAGCTTTCATTCCAGTGAAATTGTCCCCTTGAGCTTCCCATGTCCTCAGGAGGCCCCTTGTGGCAAATGCCACAACTGCCGGATGAGCTCCAGTTCTGCCTTGTGGTGCAGCGGTTCAGAGCAGTGGCCTCATGGTACGATGGAGAAGGGAAACAATCTGACCCTGAACCCCAACAAGCGAGTCAAGCAGTATTGATTAGGATGAGGAGCTCCCCATTTTGGGGGTGGGGGCTATTTTTGGGATTTCTGGGGACTGACCCCCCCCCCCCACTGGAGGGCAGTTGGAAGTGATTTAACAAAAGCTGCCCCTGCCTCTTGGTATTCCAGGGAGATCTCGCATCCAAGTCCTTGCCAGAGCTGGCCCTGTTTGGTTCCTGAGATCCAGAGCCCCGTTGTTGGTGGGGTCTGATTGTCTAGCTGAGTGGGGGTTGCAGGTGACCCTGAGCCTGCAGCAGGAGACAAGGCAATGGGCAAGAAGAGCACTGAACTCAAGTCTCTCCCATGCATACCCTATTAATTGCTCCCCAAATTATTTGCATTTAAACAGTAGACAACGCCTGCTGCCTACAGAGGAACAGGATGATCTAAACCTGTGGATTGGGCAGGGGGCGTCTGCCCAGGAGGCCTGGCTCTGCTCTGCTGTCCTTGCTCAAAGGCGTGAAGGGTGGCAGTTTGTGAAGCCCCCCACCCGAGGGTGCCCCCAGGGCTGGCCTGGCCACTAGGTGATGTCTAGAGTGCTGGCCTTTGGGGGGGGGTCAAGAATTGGGCACTGCAGCCGCCTTTGGGAGTTCCTCTGAGCTGGCATGCCTGCTGGGGCTCTCACTGAGCACAAGTGGGAGGGCTGGCAGCCAAAATAGCCCTGCCGGCAGGAGGCAGAGGGCAGCATCTCCCTTCTGAGAGGGGTGGGGGGCGAGCCAGGGCTGCGGGGAAGAAGCTGCCATGCTGCGAAGTGCCTCTGAGCACATGCAGAGTTCACTTTTTAAGCCTTTGCTGGCTGCAGCAGCTTATGCATCGGGATGAAGAGGAAGCATCCTTTACTTCCAGGCAAGGGTTGCTTTCTGACCCTTTCTCCTGGCTGTCCTTTTCTGCCTCCCCTGTGGAGGCTGGCGTGGCCAGTGGCTCTTGATTGCTGCCAGGGCAGGGCAGCAGGGCCCTCGGAGGCTCCTGGGCCAGCCTGCAGTCCAAATGCAGCCCCTTCAAGGGGGTCCCAGCCCTGAGCTGTTTAGGCAGCATCTCTTGCTGGGATGTTCCGGGGCATGAGGCACTTTGATCTGGTTTCCCTGGCCAGATGGCCACTGCCTCCGGGAAATGGCTCCCTGTGTCTCTGTCTTTCTGCCTCCCCTCCCCCCCCCCACTATCCAGTGCAGGAGAGAAGAGTGGGAGGGAGGGAGGCAGCAGACCAGCCGGGCTGACGCAGCAGAGCATCCTGCAGGGCAGGCCAAGGTCTCCCCACAAGGGCTGTGTCCCACTCCCACCACCACCCCTGCCCCCCCTTCTCTGCCTCCTGCTGCTTTGAAGGGGGGCACAGCAGCGGGGGAAGGGTCTGCCCCACAGGTGGGGGGGCAAGCTCTTCCCTTCATAGGGGGGCACTCGCTTTGGGGGCGGGTGGTGCTGACTCCTGGTTGCGATCCAGTGTCTGAAGAGCGGATTCCGGGCAGAGTGGCAGAGGATTCCCCTTGTTGGAAGGGGCGGGCAAAATCTTCAGCCCCTTGATGAAAGGGCTCTTAGGCTTCTTTCTTGGGGAAGGGCAGAGGCTCCTGTGGGGGGATCTGTGCCCAGCTAGTGGTCAGAATGGTGGAGGCAGCGCCAGCCTGTGGGAGGGGCCCTGAAGGTGGCAGAGCAGGGGGGGGGTTGCCTACTGGGGGGCTGAGAGAGGCTGTGCGTTCCTCCTGGGGTGAGTTCCTCCCTTCCTTGGGGCTGGCGGAAGGGCAGTTGGGCAGCAGAGGGGCCTTCCGTGGCCCACCAGCCCCGGTGGTCGAGGCGGAGGGCTGCAGGGCAGGTGGGGGGGGGGAAGCGGAGGGATGGGCGGGGCGCGGGTTGGCTGGCATCAGGGTGCCGGGCTTGTGTCCCGCAGGCCGGGCTAATGGCTGAGCGGCCGTGCCAGCTGCGCCTGCCCCCTCCCGGGCAGGCAGCCAGGCCTCGTGGGTCACCTGGCCGGGCCCTCCCTCCCTCTTCCTCGCTCTCTCCTCAGGCTGAGCTGCGGACGGTGCCCTTCAGGCTCCAGGTGGTGCCGGGGGAGGATGGGGGAGCTGCGGGAGGGGGAGCGGGGCTCTTGGCCCGGGGTGTCGCCGGCGCTGGCAAGCTTCGCGGGGGGCTGCACGCTGCACGGGCTGAGCCACGTCTTGGTGGCGGGGCCGTGGAGCGCGCGGCGGCTGGTGTGGCTGGCGGCGCTGCTGGGCGCGGTGGGCATCTTCCTGTACCAGGTGGGCGAGCGGGTGCAGTTCTACCGGGAGTACCACCATGTCACCATGCTGGACGAGGCCGAGGGCCGCCTGCTGGTCTTCCCCGCCGTGACCCTCTGCAACTACAACCGCTTCCGCCGCTCGCGCCTCACCCGCAGCGACCTGCACTGGCTGGGCCCCGAGCTGCTGGGCGTCCAGCCCGCCGACTACCCCGCCTACCTGCGCGCCCTCGGGCCCCCGCCCCAGCCCCAGCCGCCCCCCGACGCCTTCTTCCCCAGCCGCACCTTCAGCATGCTCGAGTTCGTCCGCCGCGCCGGCCACGACCTGCAAGACATGCTGCTGGACTGCCGCTTCCGCAGCCGCCCGTGCGGCCCCGACAACTTCACCACCGTGAGTCCCCCGCCCGACTCCAGGGCTGGCCAGCCGCGTCCAGCGCCAGAGCCAGGCTCCCCCGGGAAGGGCAGCGGGGCCGGGAGGGGGAGGGGGAGGGGGCTCCAGCGCAGCTCATCCGGACCCCCAGGAGGCGCCCCCCCCCCCCGCTGGGCCCGCCTCCTCCGCCGCCGCTTTCCTGCCTGCAGCGGGCAAAGAGCCTCTTCCTCCCCTGGGCCGCTCCGGTTACGGCCAGAGGAGAAAGGGGGGGGGGAGGGGGGCTGTGAGCCAAGTCGGCAGTTTGGGAGGGAGGTGCGCTGGCACCGGGCGGGGCAGGCCCAGGAGACCCCCGGCTGCGAAAGGGCGGGGCAGGCTCTTGCGGGGGGGGGGGGAGTCCATTCTAGAATGCCCCGGCAGCCCCTCTTTGGAGAGTCAGTTTGGTGTAGTGGTTTACTGCCCAGACTCTAATGCGGAGAACCGGGTTCGGTTCCTCCTCATGCCCCTGCTGGAACGACCTTGGGTCAGGCACAAGTTCTGTCGGAGCTGTTCCTCGCAAGAGCAGTTTCTGTCAGAGTTCTCTCAGCTCCACCTGCCCCCCAGGGTGCCTGTTGCGGGGAGGGGAAGGGAAAGGAGGCTCCTTTCGTTAGTGCAGGGCGGGGCCTCAACCCAACCTCCCCTCTGCCTTCTTCTCCTTCCTTGCGGCAGCAGGAGGGTCCGGAGCAGCCCCGCGGAGGGGTGGGGAGAGGAGAGGCCTTCTCATCCCCCCTCCCCCGCTCAGGCCTGCGCCATTCAATATTCCCGCGGGTCACTGCGCTCGCTGCCCCTCCCCCTCCAGTTCCCAGGAAATCGATTCTCTTCTCACCTTCGCAGCGCTGTCTCCGGCCAGAGGCGGGCAGGCTCCAGCCACAGAGGGCGGGCGGGGGGTAGAGCTGGCTCAGGAATATGGGGGGGGTCCCCCTCGGTTGTGTCAGGCCCCTCCCCTCCCCCGCTGCTTCACCAGGGATGCAGCCTCCCGGCGCGGGGGGTGGTGGTGGAAAGCAGGGCGGGGGGAGAGGCTGCGGGGGGGGCAAGGCAGGGGTCTGAGGCGTGGCCGCCTTCTGCACCCTACTCGGGGGCAGCCCCGAAGAAGGCCTTTCAAGTGCCCCTCGGCTTTGGCTGAGGCAGAGCAGACCAGCCTGTCTGGAAGTGGTCCCCCTCCTCATCATTTGGGGGGCGGTCTGTGGAGGCTGCCGCATCTAGGAAGAGGCTTGTTGGGGGCGGGGGGAGGGGCGAGCTCCCACGGCTTCTTCTGCCTCCTGCTGGAAGGAAGGGGTGCACTCAGTCAGCCTGCCCCTGGCCAGCCCCTCTTCCCCCCAGGCCCAAAGCCCACCCACCCCTTTTTGTTCCGGCCTTTCTTGCCTGAAGGAGGACGGCTTCCCCTGGGCTGCTTCCCGGGGTGCCCCGGCTGGCCCTCTGCCCGTGGGGGGGGGGGCTCCTGGACATCTCCGTGGCCAGGAAAGGAGAGCAGGGCGCTCTTGCCAAGGGGCACCAGGCCAGCTGCAGTGGGAGATTATGATGCCTCTGGGATGGGAGGCTGGTGTCGCCTTTGGGCAAGGGAGGGCCGCTTTCCCGGGCGCCCTGCGGGCGGGCTCTCTCTCTCTCTCTACCTGGGGAAGGGAAGGGAAGGGAAGGCTTCGTTGCTGGAAAACACCTTTAAATCCAGAAGTGTGGAGTGGCAACCATTGGAGTCGAGGCTTCAGCTTAGCAAAATAAATGAAGTTTACTAGAAAAACATCAGGAAAAGGTACTTGGGCTAAAAAGGAAATACAACTCGCTGACCAGCTTGCGGTTTTCAAGACTTTGTTCCCAGAAAGCATTTGGGACAGGCCATTACGCTTTTCACATGCTTAGAAGACTCCGTTGCTAATTGGGTTTAAGCTCCAATCCCTCAATGCATTTCCTCTTGCAGGTAAACAGACATTAGGTTTCTCCTGGCAGGGATGTATTGCAGCCTTGGTGCCGCCGGCTGCCCAGCTGGACAGGGCGCCTGGTTCTAAGGGCAGTTCTGAGGACCTCCCGCCTGGCGTTGCGCCACCCGGCGGGCCTTTGCGCCTGGGCGGGAGAGGCTGGAAGGGCTGCTTTTGGGCCCGGCTGCTGCGCTGGAAGGAAGCCGAGGAGGGGGCCCTGAGAGGCAGCCCCCCGCAGCCCCCCGCCTCTCTCTCGCCCCCTCCCCAGACCTTCACCCGCTTGGGCAAGTGCTACACCTTCAACTCGGGGGCTCCCGGGCAGGAGCTGCTGACGACCATCAAGGGCGGGACGGGCAACGGCCTGGAGCTCATGCTCAGCATCCAGCAGGACGAGTACCTGCCCGTCTGGGGGGAGACAGGTGAGGCGCCGAGGGAGGGAGAGGGGAGATCCCTGCTGCAGCGCGCGGGGCGGGGGCTGGCTTTGGGGGTCTTCCGCGAGAGGCCTGGCTGGGGCCGGAGGGGCTGAGGGAGCTCGGGGCCTTCGCGCGGAGGCCTGAGCGCCTCTCCCTCCCCTCGCGGGCGGGGCTTGTGTTGCAGAGGAGACCTCCTACGAGGCGGGCGTGAAGGTCCAGATCCACAGCCAGGGGGAGCCGCCCTCCGTCGACCAGCTGGGCTTCGGCGTGGCCCCCGGCTTCCAGACCTTCGTCTCCTGCCAGCAGCAGCGGGTATCCAGCCGGCCCGGGGGACGCCCCTTCCTTGCGCCCGCTCTGGCCCTGGGGTGGGGGGCGGGGGGAGGGCCTGGGGATGCGGGGGTCGAAGCCGGGGAGCCCCCCCCCCTGCTGCTGGCATCCCTCTCCGGGAGCGGTGGCTGGGGGGCGCGCTCGGAGCTTGGACCGGGCTGGGAGGGAGACCAGCGCACCGCCCCTCCCGCCGTTTCCTTGACTGCCGGCTCTTGGCTCAGCTGTTCTACCTCCCACCGCCGTGGGGCGACTGCAAGTCCGGCCCCGCCGAGTCCGCCTTCTTCCCGCGCTACAGCCTGGCCGCCTGCCGCATCGACTGCGAGACACGCTACCTGGCCGAGGCGTGCAACTGCCGCATGCTGCACATGCCAGGTCTGGGGAGGGGGGGGGGGCGGCGATGGGGCAGACGGGGCAGCCCCCCTTGCGTGTCACTCAGCCCCCCTGTGGGCAGCCCCCCTTGCCTGTCACTCAGGCCTGCAGACCCACCGCAAGCCCCTCCTCTCCGGTTCTGCCCCCCCCCCGCGTCACAGCTATCTGACCCTGTGGTTTTTTTGGGGGGGGGGGATTTGTGAGTTCCCTGCCTTGTGAAGGGGGCTGGACTAGATGACCCTGGGGAACACCTTCCAACTCTACGATTCTGTGATTCTGCTGCAAGTTGCAATGCCAGTGTGGGGCGGGGGAGAGTAGGGGGCGTTGCGGGGGAAGGAACCGCTGAGCCTCCTCCGAGGGGTGCTTCCTTGGGGGGGGGGCTTTCCCCCATGAGGAGCTTGCTGGGGGGGGGCGTGCAGAGAGGGGGAATGGGGGGGTGCCGACGTGGAAGCATCTTTCTCTCTCTCCCCCCCCCATGTTCCTCCTGCCAGGGAATGCCAACATCTGCACCCCAGAACAGTACAAGGGATGTGCTGAGCCTGCGCTGGGTAAGTCGAGGGAGCCGCCTTGAGGTCCAGGAATGGCCGGCCTCGAGGAGACCCGATCTCCTGGCGGGGGTGGGGGGGGGGTGGGCTGCTACTGCTGCTTCAGAGGGTGCCCCCCCCCACACCGCAACTGTAGCTCCGGCCCCGCGGCTGCTCGTGCTTTGGCTGCAGACCTCCTGGTGGAGAAAGAGGAGGCCTACTGTCGGTGCCACACGCCCTGCGAGACCGTGCGCTTCAACAAGGAGCTCTCGGTGGTCCAGATCCCCAGCAAGGCCTCCGCCAAGTACCTGGCCAAGAAGTACAACCGGAGCGAGCAGTACATCAAGTGAGCCTCCCTCCTCCCTCCCCGGGGTGCGACGGAGGCTGCCTGCTTGCCCCCCTGTCCCCCTCCCCGCCCCCGGTGCAGCAGCCCTGGCAGCCGCGGGTGCCTCTCGCGCTCTTTCCGCGCAGGGAGAACCTGCTGGTGCTGGACATCTTCTTCGAGGCGCTCAGCTACGAGACCATCGAGCAGAAGAAGGCCTACGAGGTGGCTGGCCTGCTAGGTGAGGGGGCGGGCGGGCGGGGAGGGGGACGGGTGCTGCTTCCTCCCAGGGCCGGCCCCACAGCCAGGCTTCTCCCCCGTGGATCCCCTCAGGCCTCCGTCTCTTCTGCCCTCGCAGCTGAGTGAGCCTGAGCCAACTCACAGGTCTTTAGCCTCTGGCTCAAGCATTTTGGTCTTAGCTGGGGAAGGCTGCCCAGGGCACCCCCGGCTCCCCACACCCTGCAGCGGAGAGGGAGCCGTGGGGGGCTCTGCCTCCTTATTGTCCCTGCCTGTGGAGCCTGACATCGGGCAGAAGAACCCGCGGGGAGCCCCTGCCCTGGCCGCCTCCTGGGGCTTTCTCCCGCTGCCTCCAGGATCCTGGCGCAGGGGCCTTCTTTGGTGGGGAGGCCTCGCTGGGCAGGGCCCCTTCAGATGAACCACCAGGGATGAGGCAGCTCTGGTGCCTGGGCGGAGCACTGGAAGCAGCGAGGGAGTGGCAAGAGAGCCAGTTTGGTGTGGTGGTGAAGTGCAGGACTCTTTTCTGGGATAACCGGGCTTGACTCCCCACTCCTCCCCTTGCACCTGCTGGAATGGCCTTGGGTCAGCCATAGCTCTCACAGAGATTGTTATTAAAAGGGCGGCTGCTGTAGGAGCTCTCTCAGCCCCAGCCACCTCACAGGGTGTCTGTTGTGGGGGAGGAAGGGAAAAGAGATTGTGTGTGGCTCTGAGACTCTGTCCTTGAAAGGGCGGCTTCTGGGAGAGCTCTCTCAGCCTCACCCACCTCACAGGGTGTCTGTTTTGGGGGAGGAAGGGAAAAGAGATTGTGTGTGGCTCTGAGACTCTGTCCTTGAAAGGGCGGCTTCTGGGAGAGCTCTCTCAGCCTCACCCACTTCACAGGGTGTCTGTTTTGGGGGAGGAAGGGAAAAGAGATTGTGTGTGGCTCTGAGACTCTGTCCTTGAAAGGGCGGCTTCTGGGAGAGCTCTCTCAGCCTCACCCACTTCACAGGGTGTCTGTTGTGGGGGAGGAAGGGAAAGGAGGCCGCTCTGACTGCGAGGTTCAGAGTGAAGGGCAAGGTATAAATCCAATATCATCGTCATCCGCTTCTTCTTCTTCTTGAGTATGTCAATACAAAGAGCATTATTCTGATGCAGGATTCTAAAAGAGAAGGACATGGGAATCCTGTGGATATGTGGCTGCACTTGGTGTGAGTGGGTTTAGCGTGTAGGTCACGCAATAAAAGCCCAATATGGAGCGTGACTCCTGGCTTCTGGCGGCCAAGGTGGGGCGAGGATTCGGTTGGCCTCAGGCCGCAGGCATCAAGCAAGCCCTTCGCTCTCCCCTGCCCAGCCCCCTTCCAGGCGTCTCCCCAGCAGGACCTTCCCCAGCGCGGCCCCGCCCATTTGGAGGACCATCCCCCCCCCCTCAGCTGCCCTGGGCTGAAAGGAAGGGGCTCCCGGCAGGTGTGGGTACGGGGAGGGGGGGGGGGCCAGGCCAGCGAGGCTCCGAAGGGCAGAGTGGGGGGGGGGGGGAAGCCTTGCGGGGCTCCTGCCCTTCAGCCTCCCCTGCTGCCCCCCCCCCCCCTGAGCCGCCTCTCTTCCTGCCGCCGCCGCAGGGGACATCGGGGGCCAGATGGGGCTCTTCATCGGGGCCAGCCTCCTCACCATCCTTGAGATCTTCGACTACTTGTTCGAGGTGAGTCCGCCTGGCCTGGCCTGGCCTCCCCCCCTTCCCTTCCCTTCCCTGGGGCCGGCAGGAGGCCCCGCAACCCGCCCGTTCCCCAGGCAGCAGGGGGGAGGCAGGTCAGAGGGGCGCAAGGGGGGAGCAGCAGACAGGCTCCTTGCCGGAGGAGGAGTCGAGGTGGGGGCAGGAGCTGGGCGAGGCGGTTCCGCACTTTTACCCCCACAGGAGCCAGGAAGCCCCCTCGCTGCTCTCTGCACATGCTCAGAGCACAGCTGAGCCCCTTTTGCCCCCTGCCAGGTTCTGCGGGAGAAGCTGCGGGGCTTCTACCGGAGCAGGAAGCAGGCCGGAGTCCCGGAGCCCGACAGCCTGGTAAGCCCCGTCTGGTAAGGAAGGTCCGGCAGCAGGAGGAGGGCTCTCCAAGGCCAACCTGGCTGTAAAGCGGCCAGGCAAAGAGGCCTGGGAAACCTCCGCTGGAGAGCCGCTGCCAGTCTGCGCAGACAAGACTGACTGATGGCCCCAGAGGGGTCTGATACAGCAGAAGGCTGTAAGTTCACCTCATCCCCAGACATGGTCCCTTTGCATTGGGACCATTTCCCACCCCCTCCTCTGCCTCATCCTCCTTTCTCTCTGCACCCCTCCCCCCACTCTTGCATCTCCACTGCGCCAGCAGTCCCCGGAGTTCCCAGGCCGCCCAGGTGGGCCCCCAGCCCAGGCACCCAGGTAGATCTTCCTCCTCCTCTTCCTTCTGGGGGCATTGGGGGTGGGCAATCCAAGGTCTTGCTCCGGAGCCAGTCCTGGCTGGGGGAGTGCACAGAGGAGCTGTCTTTGGGGGGGGCAGTCTCAGAGGCTGGGACCGGGGAGGGGGAAGCCATCAAAAGCCCCCTCCTCCCAGGCCTTGCTCACCCGGCTCTTCTTCCCCAGAGCGCCTCCCCCCAGCTGCAGACTCGCCCGAAGAGCCTCGGATCCACCTCGGACCACCACCGGCCCCCTCGTCACGCGACTCTAGGCACCCTGGAGGAAGTGGCATCCGGCTCCCCCCACCCCACCTCCACCCAGGAGAGGGGTCTGGCTGCCACCCCCACTGCCAGGAAGGCTGGACTTCAAGGACCCCAAGCGGGTGGGGAGCAGCCCCCACTCCACAGCTCCAGCTTCACTGTGGGGGAAGGAAGAGGGGCCGACAGAGTGTGTCCCTCCCTCCCAGGGAGCTCCCATGTCTTGGCTGCGCTCCTCCTCACTGCATGACTGGCCTGGAGCCTCTCCTCTGCCAGCTGGGCTCTGTGCATGAAGGAAGGCCCTACTGCTGCATCTGTGCCCCCCCTTCTGTCCCTGGGGAGGAATAAAGAGCTTCTGGGGAGAACCCTGCAGCCTGTCTCATGCTGGGGGGAGGTCTCTTCTGCTGCCACACAGCTGGTGAGGGGGGAGTGGCACCCTGGAGGAAGTGCTCAGGACAGCCCCCTCCCCATCTGCATCCAGCCTCCTGTTAGGGGGCGGAGCCAGGAGAGCTGTGACCCAGGCATGTGGACCTCTGCTCCATATTTTTATCTAAACCCCTCTTGAAGGTGGCTATGCTTGTGGCCGCCACCACCTCCTGTGGCAGTGAATTCCACATGTTAATCACCCTTTGGGTGAAGAAGGACTTCCTTTTATCCGTTTTAACCTGTCTGCTCAGCAATTTCATCGAATGCCCACAAGTTCTTGTATTGTGAGAAAGGGAGAAAAGTACTTCTTTCTCTACTTTCTCCATACCATGCATAATCTTGTAAACCTCTATCATGTCACCCCACAGTCGACGTTTCTCCAAGCTAAAGAGTCCCAAGCGTTTCAACCTTTCTTCATAGGGAAAGTGTTCCAGCCCTTTAATCATTCTAGTTGCCCTTTTCTGGACTTTCTCCAATGCTATAATATCCTTTTTGAGGTGTGGCGACCAGAACTGCACACAGTACTCCAAATGAGACCGCACCATCGATTTATACAGGGGCATTATGATACTGGCTGATTTGTTTTCAATTCCCTTCCTAATAATTCCCAGCATGGTGTTGGCCTTTATTGCAAACGCACGCTATCTTGACGTTTTCAGTGAGTTATCTACCACGACCCCAAGATCTCTCTATATAAAGAAGAAACACCCATAAAGGGGTGCCATAAAGAAACACCCCCCCCCGCCCCAGAATTCCCCTGAGTGGGGGGTGGGGAATAAAAACGCAGGAGCCGACAGAGGTCCAAGAAGCATTTTATAGAATTCACAAATATTCACATCGGTTCAAATCCATGTCCCCCTCCCTCCCCCCGCCAGGCGTTGAACATGCTTGCAAGAGGTGATGGGGAGGACTGGGCTGACTTCGGCAGGGCAGGGGGGGGCAAGCTGACTAGCCCCCCGCCGCCCCAGGTCCCATCAAGATCCCCCTTCCAGCTGGTCCCATCCAAGGCGCGGCCTCTGAGCCCCACCTGGCCCCACGGCTGCCTGCAGTGGGGGCTGCTAAGGGGGGCAGAAATCTGTGAAGTAGGGATGCTGAAGAGCCTCCTCTGCCGAAATCCGGTGGACCGGGTTGCACTTCAGGAGGTTCTGGAGGAGGAAAAGGGGGAGGGGCTGAGCCCTGGGGGGCTGGAGGTGACCCCCCCCCAGTGGTGCCTCCTTGGCCCCTTCCCCTGCAGGCCCCGGGGCCTCCTCTCCCTGCCACAAAGCCCCTCCCCCCACAGCTCTGCCAGTTGGTCAGTTGGGCTGCTCCTGAAGGCACCTGCCAAGGCCAAGGAGGAAAGGAAGGAGGAGGCCGGGAGATGGGGGGGGGGGGCACTCACCTGAAGCAGGTCCCGGCCAGTTGTGTTCAGCTTGGGCACCACGTTGACCAGGGACGTCGTGGCAGGGTACATGGGGTACGGCTGTGGGAGAAGGGTGGGTGAGAGCCAGGTCAGGAAGGGGAAGCATCAGTGGCCTCCAGGCCCCTGCCCCCTCCCCCCGTCAATCCCCCAGGGACCCCCAGAAAAGGAGGCTGCCCCCATTCCCCCCCCCCGCCACTATGGCTGTACCTTGTAGTCTGGCAGTTTGGTCATCCCCGCCCACTGCTCCTCTGTCGGCGTCCCCAGCAGCGTGAGAGAGTTAAGGTGGCACCACGAAGCCTCGGCCTCCCTCTCAGGCAACAGGTAGACACCACCCCCCTTCCCAAGCACAAAGCCCCCCCCCCCCTGGCAGAGCACCATCAAGTTCCAACGAAATCATGGGGCTTTCCAGGCCAGAGATGAACAGAAGTGGCCTGCCTTCCCTGGGCCTCCTGGGTGGTGTCACCAACCGTCACCAGCCCAGCCCACATGACGAGATCCTAGCAGGGTGGGAAATGCTGGTCACAGCAGGAGATTTGATTGGTCACGGCCTGCCTCCTGGTAGCGACTCTGGCCCATCCCAGCACTAGCCAGGCCTGACCCTGCTTCGCTTCCTAAGCAGACTGGGGGAGCCTCGGCCATCCGGCTCAGGCCACCCTCCCCCCCAGGTGGGGCCAGATAACTGCAGCACTTGTCTCCCCCACCCCAGCCCCCAGCCAAGGATATCGGAAGATCCTCTTCAGCTGGTCATCGACATCGTTGCCTGGGAACAGCGGCCGCCCTGCATTGGCCAGCTCTGGGAGGGGGGGAGAGGGGGGGAGGTCAGAGGGCCCCTGCCCACAGCTGTGCCACCACCGGCCCCTCCCTGCCTCCAGGGCATCCTCACCTGCAAAGATGCAGCCCGCAGACCACATGTCGATGGATGTGGAGTAGAGTTTGGCACCAAAGAGCACATCGGGAGGGCGGTACCAAAGTGTCACCACCTGCAGGGAGAGGGAGGGCGGGGCAGGGTCTGGCATCACAGGAAGGGCGCCCGACTACCCTTCATCCCTGGCAGCGTGTGGCTGCAGTGCCAGCCACCTGCTCGGGCTGCGGAGGGCACTGCCAGCCCCCCAAGGCCAAGCACTGCGAGGGAGCCAGAAAGGGGGCGCCTGCCAGGCCCACCTGCTCCCCCCTTGCCAGAGGAACTGCAGCATCCCTTTGCTGCCACCCTCCCCGCAGCCCTCCATCTAACGCTCCGGAGGCCTCACTCACAGAGACTGGGCAAGAGCAGCAGAGCAGAAGAAGGACAGGAGCCCTTTCCCCCACCCCCCGTTCAGCTGCACCAGCACTAACCAGGCCTGACCCTGGGGGGGGGGGCATCAGGGCAGGAAGTGTAGCTGGGGCCCAGGCAGGAAAGGCTCCAAGGGGGCAATCGCTAGGGGCGTTGTGTGCGCCCCCCTCCCTCCCTCCCTCCCTCCCTCCAGCCAGTCAGGCTCACCTCAGCCGAGTAGCAACGGACAGGGATCCCGAAGGCCCGGGCCAGCCCGAAGTCAGCCAGCTTCAGCTCCCCGTTCTGCAGGGGAAGGGAACAGTGGGTGGCCCTTGGAGCACAGCCCCCTCCCCGCGCCCCCCCTCCTCAGGGCTGTGTGCCCCCACCTCCTCCCAGGCCCTGGGAGGGTGCAAGGAGGGACAGACTCACCCGGTTGATCAGGAGGTTCTGGGGCTTGAGGTCGCGGTGCAGGACGTTGCGGCTATGGCAGAAGCCCAGGCCTTTCAGCAGCTGATACATGAAGGACTGGGGAGGGAGCGGGGGGGGCATCAGCCACCCAGCAGTCACCAGGGCAGCCCCTCCCTCCGGGAGGCACCTGGGTGGAGCCCCTGCCCCCATCGCCCCCCTCTCACCTTCACAATCTCGGGGTCTAGGTCCCCATTGCAGCTGTCAAAGTATTTCTTCAGGTCCTGGCAGGAAGGAAGGAAGGAAGGAAGGAAGGAAGGAAGGAAGGAAGGAAGGAAGGAAGGAAGGAAGGAAGGAAGGAAGGAAGGAAGGAAGGAAGGAAGGAAGGAAGGAAGGAAGGAAGGAAGGAAGGAAGGAAGGAGTCAGAGGAGGGGGCTAGCCAGAGCCACGTGCCCCCCCCCTCCCAGTGATGGTCAAGACTGAAAGGCTGGTTTTGTCCCAAAGGGGCAGCCGGTCAGCTTCATGGAGAAGGGCTGGGGGAGTCAGCAGTGGAGCTGGGGGGGACAGACAGCCAAGACCACCCACCGGGGGGTCTCCAGGGTTCCAGTCCCCCCCCCCCCCACTCCTTCCCATCAGTCCTCTGGCCCTGGCCTGCTCGGAAGGGAACTTGGCCACCCCTCCCCTCCCCACCCCTCATCACAGGATGTCACCTGGTTGGCCAGGAGAGCTGCTTCCCCAGCCCTGCTTCAGGAGTCCAGCTGCCCTCTCTCTCCTCACCTGGTCACAGAACTCAAAGACCAGCGTCAGCTTCTTGTCGCTGTGCAAGACATCGTGCAGCCTGGCGGGGAGAGCGAGACAGACCGGGTGCCAGTCATGCCCTGGACAGGGAGCTGGGGGAGGGTCTTCAGCCCCCCTCCCCTCCCCTCCCAGGGCCTAGCTCCAAAGGAAAGGAAGAGCAGCCAGGTCAGCCAGCCTCTCTCTCTGTGAGGGAGGGGGGCTCAGGGCCTCTGCTTTTGAGAGCCAGGTAGTCTGCAGCAGGTCCAGATTCTGCGCACCCAACGGCTCCTTCAAAACCCAACTGTGCAGCTGTTGACCACTAACTTCTTGTGAAAAATCTACCTCTGTGTTGGATGACAAGAAAATAGCAAACGTCAACTTGATTTTCAAAAAGGGCCCAGAAGGGGATTCAGGGAATTAGCCAAACATCTAGTCCAGGTAAATTGGCAGAGACTGTAGTCAGACTGTAGAATTAGGAGGCACATGGAGGGACAAAACCGCTGAGGGGAAACCAGCCTGGCTTCTGCCAAGGGAAGTCCTGCCTCACCAAGCTTTTGGAACAGGTAAACAAGCAGGTAGGCAGGGATGATACAGTAGCTGTTCTGCACTTTCAAAATTCTTCTGGCAAGGCCCCTCACCTAAGAATCCTAAATTTAGCAGAGACAAGAAGAGGAGTCCTCTCAGAGACTAAACAATGGGGAACTGGCAGGAAACAGAAAAGAGGAACAGACAAGCCATTCCTGCAAGGGTGGGAAGCCGGGAGTGCTGCCCTGGGTGCTATTTCATTTGGGATTGGGGGTGGGCAGTCAGATCTGCAGATTATACCAAATTATTGGGGGAAGGCCTGTGAAGAGCTACAGGAAGATCTCTGTAAACGGGGTGGGTGAACAATAAGTGTAAGGTGAAGCATACTGCAATTTTAGAATCCAGGGTGTGTTTGTGCGTGTGCATGGATGTGTCGCCCATGCTGATGGGGTCAGAACTGACTGGAACTTTCAGTGTCAGGACTGATTCTGGGGCGGGGTGTGTGTGTGTGTGTGGAATTATTGCTTAAGTCTGAAGCAGCAGAACACCTTGAAGAGCAGCAGAGTTTCCTTCAGGGGCTAAGAAGCCTCCTCCCCCATGTGCATGCCCCCCCTGCACACTCCTTCTGTGGTGGAAGGCGGAATGGAAATGTCACCTCAGTGTGCAGCAGCAGCAGCGAGAAAGGCAAACTTCTGGGAAGGATTAGGAAAGGGAATGGGAACCAAGTGGCCTATATTGTCCTGTTCATTTATTCCTGTTGCAGATCTCTGGTGAGGCCTGATTTGAGAGATGGTGCAGTTCTGGCACCCATGAGGCTGAGTGGAGCTAGCGGGAGCCCCCAAGGCGGAGGAGGAGGAGCCTGGCCCTTCCCCATTCAACTGATGCGGGGTGGGGGGCGGGAGGGGGGGTCGGTCCACAAGCAGAACTGCCAGAAGCAAGCGAATGGGCAGGAGGTTCAGGCTGGACCAAAAGCAAGAGAGAGAGGAGAAGGTGGCCTTTGCTGCCGCAGGGCCAGGTGGCTTTTGGAGGGGGAGGCAGGGCCAGCCGAAGACTGGGTGCTCTGGCGCCCTAGGCAGTTGCCTAGTAGCAGGGCTGGCCCTGGGGGGAGGAGAAGGCCCGGGCTGAGGGGAGCCTCCCGCACCCCCGGGGGCGGCAGAGGAAGTCAGCCCCTCTCACCGGACGATGTTCTTGTGCTTCAGCTCCTTCAGCAGGCAGATCTCGCGCAGGGCCGAGCTGGGCACCCCCTGCAGGGCAGAGAGAGAGAGAGGGCAAAACGCTGCAGTGCTGCCCCCCCCACCCCGCCCCCCCCCAGCCCGCGGCGCACCTCGTCGTCGTCGTCCAGCCGCACCCGCTTCAGCGCCACGATCTCGTGGCTCTCCCGGTTCTTGGCCTTGAAGACCGTCCCGTAGGTGCCTGCGGAGCGGGGGGCGCAGGGTGAGGGGCGGCGGCGGCTGCAAAGGCTCGCTCTGCTGCATGCAATGCCGCCCCAGCCCAGCCCACGCCCTCCCCCGCCCCGAGACCCCTCGCTGCTCAGCCCTGGCCTGGCGGTCTCACCCACCCTCTCCGATCTTCTCGAGCTTCTCGTATTTCTGCATGGCCGGCTCCGGCGGCCCCAGCCCCGGCCCCTGCGCTCCCTCCCGCCGGCCGGGGGAACTACCACTCCCGGCACGCCCTGCGCGCCCCGCCCACTCTCCCGGCAGGCCCCGCGCCCCACCGGGACTACCACTCCCGGCACGCCCCGCGCGCACGCAGAAGGACGCAGGAGGCCGGCCCGGGAGCCTCCGAGGCCGTGCAGTCGGGCCTGGCCCCTTGGCTCCCTCTCCAGGGCACCTCCTCGAAGGCGAGGGGGAGGGCCTCTTGCAGGGGGAGGGAAATACCTCCCATCCCATCCCAGGTTGCCAACCTCCAGGGGCAGGCTGCAGATCTTCTGGGAGAAAATGGCCGCTTTGGAAGAGGGTCTCTCCAGGCAGTGCAGAGCCCAGGGAAGCCCCTCCCCTCCAAGCCCGCTCGCCCTCCTGAGGAAATGGGGCTCCAGGCAGCCGGAGCGCTTCCTAGAAAGTGGGTCCTGGTGGAGAAGAAGGAAACTGGAGTCCTCCCTGCTGAAGCCAGGCCCGGCCTTTCCTTCCCTGCACTTCATGCATTCCGTTGCTAAACCTCCCTCAGGGCACCGGCGTGGGACATTCGGCACTGCATGTTTGTCCCCCTTTGGAGGCTGGGGTTTTGGGGGCGTGGTTTAGAACAGCCGCTTTCAGATCTGCAAGTGCAAAGGCTGCGTGTCCAGGGAGCTCAAGATGTTTACTCCTTTCTGAGTCCTGCCCTTTCTTCAGTCACCTTTCTGTCCAGCTCCAACTCAAAAGGGTCCAGGCAAGTAGGCCTGAAAAACCTCGGCTGGAGAGCCGCTGCCAGTCTGAGCAGACAATACTCATTTTGATGGACCCAGGGGGTCTGATTCAGTAGAAGACAGCTTCATCTGTATGTTCATATGGAGACACAGGGGGTGCCTAGGTCTCTTGCAGAGTTTGGTCCCTGGGTTTGCGTCTCTGGGGGCTGCCTGCAACAGTCTCACTTGCTCTGACCCCTCCTGCAATGATTCTCTCTCTCTCTCTCCAGAGATTCCAAAGAAGCATTTTTATGGAGCAAAAGACAAGAGCAGATCAGTGGAGGCAGGCTGGCAGCCAGAGCCCGCTTGTTCTAAAGCAGCAGATGCAGAGGGGCAAGAGCCAAAGGTTGCCACCTACAGCCCCACCCCCAACCCATCCCCAGGGGCCTCTCCTGGGCGGGGCGGGGGGGAGAGGCAGGCCTTCCCTCACTTCTGGGGTGCTGAGGGTGCTTCCTGGCACCCTGCCAGCCCCCCTTCCCCCGCTCAAACACCTGCCCGCATCCTGGGAGCGTCTCCTTCCTGGTGCCTTTCACCCACTGTGGCTTCAGGTGAGCGACTGCCCAGCCTCGCCCAGAGCAGAGGCAGCTCCTCTCACCCCTGCTGCACTGGCCTTAAGCTATGGGTGCCAACCTCCAGGTGAGGCCAGGAGATCTCCCAGAATCACATCTGATCCCCAGACAAGCGAGATCCGTTCCCCTGCTGGAGAAAATGGTTGCCTTGGAAGGTGGACTTTAGGGCAAGATACCGCACTGATCCCCCCCTTCCTTGCTCTACCACAAAATCTCTAGGAATTTCCCATCCTGGAGTTTCAACCTATGGTGTGAGTCCAGGCTGCTTGTCTTTAACCATACCGGGTGTACCTGGATGCACAAGCCCTCTTTTGGTGGAGGTGAAGGGTGGGGGGTTGGCTCTGTTAGCACAGACTCTAGGAAAACAAGATGAAGCAGGAGTCCCGGAGCACCCTTTGTGCCAGAGTAAATGTCAGGAGCCAGAGCTGATAAAGCGCTGCAAACAGCAGAAGGATACTCAGTCCTTCATGCTCCCTCTAAGCTGTGGAGTCTTGTGAGCAAATATTCCATTTCGTGAGCTCCTGGCATTCAAGTTGTGAGTTCCTGCATGAATGAGTTTGCTCTGGGGCCATCCTTCCTGAACCAAGACAAAACTGTATGAGCCAGAGGCTAAAAAACTGAGCTGGCTCATGCTCACTCAGCTTAAAGGGAACCCTGGTAGCTCCTTACATGTGTACTATCACCAAGAAGGGCGAAACAACCTCTCTGTTTTAGTATGTTTCTTCTTTGGAAGAGTATTCTGGACTAGGGAGTGTAATGCAATGCAAAGAATACTGGGATATGTGCCTCTGGCATAATGCAGTCCCCCACCTCAAAGGAAAGGATGCTGTCAGTTGACTCCATGAAGGGTGTGGTAACAGCAGAGTCTCAATTACGCTTCTTAACAGTTGAGAAAGACACTTTTACACTTTGACGTATTTATTGCTCCACTGGTTTCCTCCTAATTAAATCCAACGTATTGTGACCTACAACCTTAGCTTGTGATTACTGTTTAGTCTTTGCATATGTCAAAACACCTTAATTAAGCTGTAGGCTAATTTGCTGTTCAGCTCTTAGAGGCATCTCTCTGCCCATGGATTGTAAGGTTCGTTTCCCTTTCTCCGTGTCGGAGGCAGTGTGGGGGACACACACGAAAGCTCATCCGGGGATGAACTTTGGCTGGTCTTGAAGGTGCCTGAGGAGACTCAGCAGAAGGGCTGGTGTGCGGGGGGGGGGGGTGTGTGGGAGAGGTGACAGAGAGAGGCCAGATAAAAAGATTGTCCGTTTGAGCTGGGAGGGCCCATTTGTCCATGTCACCCGCAGGCCCTAAACCGGTCAGGAAAGATGCTTGTTGGGACCTGCCCTTGGCCGCCTCCTCCTCCTCCTCCTTCAGGCCTGCATTCCTGGCTGTTGCTTCCTGTGCAGCTGAGCAACACGGGGACTCGCTCCACTGGGCCAGACTGATGCTAAGAAGTAAATTAGGTAGACAAGAACTAGGAAATCCATGTCCTTGGGTTTCACCTAGACTTGCAGCAACAGCAATTAACAGGCAACTTTTACTACCTTTTATTGCCCTCCAGACCAAATGGGCTTCCAGTTTATTGCACGATTTTGCCATTTGATCCTACCTTCTTAACCCCCCAGCGACATGTCTTTCAGCCCACGGTGGCCCATCCCCTCGTCTGCCGAAGGGTGCTTAGAGCACGGGAAGCTTCCATTCTGAAGAAAAGGGGCCCCTTGACTCCACTTTTGGGCTCTTGAGGAGGCCTCGCTTCCAGAGGAGAGAGAGACAACGAGCACTGGGGCCTGGAGACCGAGCCCTACCAGGCCTGGGGGAGGTTCAGTCTGGAGAAGTCCAGAAGCCTGTCACTCAGGAGGGGAGGGCAAGAATGGGTGGGGGGAAAGCGTCTTTACTGTAAGAGTTGGTGCCATCAGCTCTGGAGGGAGGTCGTGAGCTTCCCCCCCCCCTCCCCACGCCACTGGCAATCTTGAAGCAGCGGCTGGACAAGCACTGGTCCGAGGAGGGAGGACTAGATGGCCTCTGGAGCCCCTTCTAGCTCGAGGGAGGGAGAAGCGCCACCTTGTGTGGGAAGTGAGGGGAGGGGGTTTCCCTGGGAGGGCTGAGCTCCGACTGCGCAGGGGTGAGTCTGGGGCCCAATTCAGGCACGAAGCTGGGAAGGCATCGCCCGGTCCCGGCCAGGGGGGCAGCAGCGGGGAGCCCACGCGGGCCTGGCAGAACGAGCCGCCCGGGCTGGCATTTGGCCTCTAGCAGAAGCGCCAAGGCTGCGTCCAGCGAGGCCTGGCCACAAGACGCGCGGCCTTGCAGGCTGCACCCCTCCCGGCCCTGCCCTGCCTGCGGGGGGCCCCTCGCTCGCTCCTTCCCCGGCCCGGCTGCGGGGGGTGGGGGGGGCTGGGGGCGGGCCTGCGCCCTACTGCTGGGGAGGGGCTTCGGCTTCTTCTTTCCTGGGGCTGTGGCGCCGTGCACGTGGCCGCATCGGGGGCGCGCCGGGCCCTCACGCATGCGCGCCGGGGGAAGCAGGTCCCCGCCGCCTCTCGGTCTCCGCCCGGGGCTCCCCGGACTGGTGCTGCTGCTGCGCGTCCGCGGTGAGTGAGTGGCGGGGCGGGGCGGGATCCCGGCCGCTCTTTGCGGTTTCTCAGCCGCGCGCCCTGGCCGGGGCCGCGCGGGCGCTCTGCATGCGCTCAGAGGCGCTCTGGGGCAGCCGAGCGGGGCGCTGGCCGGCGGCTGAAGGGCGGCCTTGGCCCGGGCGGGAGCGCCAGCCTCTGAGCCGCAGCCTGCCCGCCGCCCCTGGGCAGCAGCGCTCCACTCTGGCGAGAGCCAGCTCGGGCTTTGCACATGGCACTGCGAAGTGCTCACTCGCGGTCGCGCCTCTTCTCGCCCTTGTCCTTGGGAAGTTCAGTGCGGCGGCCGGGGGGGCGGCGGCGGCGGGTTTCCCAGGAGCTGGCCGGGGGAGGGGCGGCTGAATGCGAGGACGAGCGGAGCCAGCCTGCCCCCTTGGCAGGGAGCCAGAGACGCCCAGCGCCCCCCCCCCAACACACCCACCCCCGCGTCTGCGGGCCGGAAGGGAGCCAGCCAAGGGACGCCACCGCGACCCCCCCCCCCCCCAGTTAGCCAGCCGGCTGCCCGCGTTGGCTTTCTGGCCCCCAGCTGGGGGGGGGGCGGCGGGAGCCGGGCAGTCCGACCACTCGCAGCAGGGCCAGTGCGGGGCTGGGCTTTGGGGCACCCTTGCGCCCCCCTCCCCTATTATGAGGAGTTAAGTCTTTATTGACTTTTTAAACGGCTGCATCTCAGAAGAGAGAGCGAAAGCAAGCAAGCCGGGAAGGGAAGGGAAGGGAAGGCAGGAGGACGTGACATTTGAGTGGTGCTAACTGAGTTCTCTTGAAAGGCCTTCTCCTCCTCCCCCCGCCGAGCGCTGCTCCCCGCAATGAACTGGCCGGGAAGGCCTCTGCCCGAGCCCCGGAGAGCCGCTGCTGGTCTGAGCCGAGCCACAAGTGACTGAAGGCCCCTTGAGGGGCCACCTGTAGGCAGGAGGGGGCAGTCCGCCCGGGTTTGCAGACCCTGCTCCTACCGACGTCTGCCTAGGCCGGGGGAGGCCATAGCCCCCGGTTTTGTTCCGCTCCCAGGCTGCGCGCTGCCCGTGGGGTCCTCAACACCTGCCTGCCTCTTTCTTTCTTCTTTCTTTTCTTTTTCCTTCCTTCCTTCCTTCCTTCCTTCCTTCCTTCCTTCCTTCCTTCCTTCCTTGAAAACCTCTTACCATCCTTTATCAGTAAGGCCACCCCTAAGATGGGAAAGGTAGTTTTGTCCCTCATATTGTGAGAGGGGGCGGCGGGGGGGGGGGCTCTCTTCATAAAGCCAAAACTTCTACCTTGGGTTGTACCAACCAGTAGACAATTCTTTTCTTTGCAGGAATGAACACCCCACTGCCACCCGGCCTAGCTGGGTGCGCGCCCTGTCGGAGAGCTGCGGGCACCCTGTGTGCCACACCAGCCACCACACACCACTGCTGGGAGGGCAGAGGCAGCCAGCGGAGGCATGCCCTAGGGCAGGGGTGGCCAACGGTAGCTCCAGATGTTTTTTGCCTACAACTCCCATCAACCCCAGCCAGCATGGCCAATGGCTGGGGCTGATGGGAGTTGTAGGCAAAAACATCTGGAGAGCTACCGTTGGCCACCCCTGCCCTAGGGAAGGGCCTCATGTGGCCTAAGAAGGGGCCTCCTTTTTGGCCCACCTGGCTCCCTCCTCCTCCCCAGGACACACCTTGGGGCTGCTGGGCATGGCTTTTTGGAGGGTGGTGCTGGGTGGGCCCCTGACCTCGGGCTGCCATCTCCTGGGGCTGGAGTCTGCTGGGGCTCCCGGGCAGGTGTGAGCAGTGTGGGGGGGGGAGATCCTGGATTCTTGGGTTCCAGTCACTTTGTAATGCCCCCTTGGGGCACCTGTTGCCTTGGGGGAGACTCCTCCTCCTGGCTGCTGGAGGCAGAGGGTGGGTTCAGGCCCCTCTGCTTGGGGCTGCTGTCTTGCCCTCTCCCTCCACCAGAGATGACCCCTCCCATGCAGTGGAGATCACCCTTGTGCCTGGGACAGCCATGGGGGGGAGGCAGGCCGCGGGTGGCCCCTGCTCCAGGCAGGGCTCCCCAGGCAGAGGGACCTGGCAGCAGGGGCTTCTTTGCCCCCCCACCTCCTGCAGATCCCCAGGCCTGGTCCAATGAGGGAGGGGGCAGCCGGAGGGGAGGGGGTGCCCAGGCCGAGCCCGTGAAAGAGAGAAAAGCTTGGGGCATTGGGGGGGAACAGGGTGGTGGGGAGGAGTCCTCAGAAACATGTTCTCTTTTAGAATGAGAGAAAGGCTTTCTAAGGCAACGGCCTTCTTGCTCAAAACAAGCAGCGTGAAAAGTCTGAGAACTCTTCAGTTTTTCCTATCATGGGAAGTTTTGGTGCACACTTTTCTCCCCTTTGGAACGAGTGAAATGGAAGGACCTGCAGCATTAGAATGTTGGAGGAGTGGTCTGCAGCGTTAGACCAGGGCAGCATGGACATGTTTGAAATGTCTTTTTGTTTAAGTGTAAATAATGTTTCAAACATTTGGTATGCTATACTACGAGCAAGGGTACTAGATTGCTTTAAAGAGTTCATGGTATTCAATGCGAAAGTTTAACTTGGTATCCAAATACACTGTTACTTGTTGCAACTGTCTGAGAGCATTCCTGCCCAAATAGTTCAGGGGTGGCCAGCGGTAGCTCTCCAGAAGTTTTTTGCCTACAGCTCCCATCAGCCCCAGCCATTGGCCATGTTGGCTGGGGCTGATGGGAGTTGTAGGCAAAAAAACATCTGGAGCGCTACCGTTGCCCACCCCTGAAATAGTTTATTTCCACTTAGAATAACAGAATTGGAAGGGACCTCCAGGGTCATCTAGTCCAACCCTGCATAATGCAGGAAACTCACAAAGACCTCCCCCTAAATTCACAGGATCCTCATTGCTGTCAGATGGCCATCTAGCCTCTGTTGAAAAACCTCCAAGGAAGGAGAGCCCACCACTTCCCGAGGAGGAAGCCTGTTAGAATCATAGAAGAGTTAGAAGGGACCTCTAGGGCCATCTAGTCCAACTCCCTGCACAATGCAGGAAACTCACAAACCCCTCCCCCTAAATTCACAGGATCCTCACTGCTGTCAGATGGCCATCTAGCCTCTGTTGAAAAACCTCCAAGGAAGGAGAGCCCACCACCTCCCAAGGAGGAAGCCTGTTCCACTGAGGAACTGCTCTAAGGTTAGGAAGTTCTTCCTAATGTTGAGCGGGAAACTCTTCTGATTTAATTTCAGCCCATTGGTTCTGGTCCTACCTTCCGGGGCCACAGAAAACAATTCCACACCATCCTCTATAGGACAGCCCTTCAAGTCCTTGAAGATGGTGATCAGATAACCTCTCAGCAGCCTCCTCTCCGCTTCCAGATTGTCCTTCCCCCTCCCACCCTGGTGGCAAGGATCAATGGGCGGGGAGGGGGTGCTGGTTGTATTAGAGGATGCAGCAGCTGCCACCTGTCAAGTCCTGGGGATACCGGCTGTTGGTGACTGACTTCAGTTCTCCTCCGTTCCACTTTCTCCTCACAACAACCCCCTGAGGCAGGTCAGACTGAGAGGGCGGGGCCTAAGGTCACCCAATGAGCTTCTGTGGCAGAGTGGGAATTCGAACTCAACTCTTCCATCTAACTACTACACCATGCTGGTTTTCTAAAACAGAAAAGCAAGCTATTTATACTTTTAAAGTCCATAAATATACTAACTAGGAGAGTTATGCAAAACTGTACATGGGTTCAGGATCCCAGGACATTTTCCATTTGTGTCCCCTCCTCCTCCTCGGGGGCAGGACAGCTGCTCCTCGGTGACTACTGCCCATGCCCCACCTGCCTGTCCATTCCACTGGCAGCTCTGGGCTTGATGGGGCTGGGGGAGATGGGCAGAGTGGGCATGAAGCAGGCCAGTGGTTTGCCCCCTTCCTACTTGCTGCCATGAGAGTGGTGGGGATCCGCCCAGGATGCTGGGCTGTGTGGAGGGGTTGGCTGTGCAGGGCCAGAGGGTTCCTAGGCCTGGGGCTGACTCCTGTCTTGGAGGAGGCCTGGTTCTCCTCCATCGGTTCCACCTCCCTCAGGGGGCTCCACAGGCTGGTCACCTCCAGGTCTGTGCCAGACACTCTGCACCAGCCGGCTGCCAGTCTCTTTCCAGCCCCCCACCCGCCCTGCCCAATGGCTGCTGGGCTTTGAAAGAACACTTCCTCCCGTATTGGCCAGTCAGTCACTGGCCAATATGGAGGGACTTCTAGTTCCCACACCCAGGGGGGGTTGTCTTGGAGGCTTTGTGGGAAGGATTTCCCCCCAATGGGATTGTTTGATCCCATGGCTGTGTTTGGCTGAGACGTGGAGACGCTGAGAGCCACATGGTCCTCCAGAGCAAGGGGGCAGGGGGCACTGGAGGTGGGCCCCTTCAACTGGGACTGACCAGGCCAGAACCTTGATGCTGGCAAAGCCCCTTCCCCATTTCTGCCTCCGCAGAGTACGGAGGTCTGGGGGAAGCTGCCAGAATGTCCAGTAAATCCCCGCCCCAGCCAGAGCAGGATGCCGGGTTGTGAGAAGCTGCTGTTGGGACCACACATGTGCTTTTGTCTCTTTGTCTTTGCTGGTAGCTGAGGGTGCTGGCTGCTTCCCTGTGTTCTTGGGGGCTGAGCCTCTTGGCTGCAAAGGCGGCTTCTTAGCTGAGCCAGTGGTTATCTTTGTCCCCCCAGCCCACTATGGCTGTTTCTAGGCTATGGAAGTGTGAGCTGGTGGGTTTGGCCCTCCCCTGGGGATTGAGGGGGAGGGAGCTCTTCAGGGGGAAAGGGAAGAGAGGAGCACAGAAGATCTCTGATGGATCCAGGTGGGCAGCCGGGTTGGTCTGAAGCAGCTGAACAAAGCAGGAGTCAAGTCGCACCTTTAAGACCAACCTGTTTTCATTTAGAACGTCAGCTTTCGTGTGCTCGATCTCCGAGGATGGAGTGAGCTGAGAAGGAGCCTCCGGAGACCTGTAGCAACAGCAGCAGCCCCCCCACCAGCCCCCCCTCTTCCTCGGAGAGGCAGCAGTGCCTGGAAAGGTGGCATCTGCATCACAGTCACATGAGTCTCTTTGGCAGGCAATCAGTCTCTGCTTCTCACTCACAAGTGCTTTCTCAAAGATAAAAGTTGGGCTCCAGAGTTGTCCTTTGCCAGGCAACTACAAACAGATACTGGAGGGAGTCTGTATTTTGTGTTGTTGAGCAGTTCTTCCTCCTCTTGCTAACACACTTGCTTGTGCACCTGATGGAGCCCCAGCAAGGACCGGTGCTGTGTGTGTGGGGGGGGGAGTGCTCCGTACTTGAAAGCAGCCCTGCCCGGTGTCTTTATGCAAAAACCCTCCATGAGCACCTGCACGAGTCCTCACACACCATCCTGACTGATGTAGAGGAAGAATTGCAGATTTATACCCTCAGAGGCTCACAATCCCCCATATCTTCTCCCCCACAACAGACACCCTGTGAGGTGGGTGGGGCCGAGAGGGCTCTCCCAGCAGCTGCCCTTTCAAGGACAGAGTCTCAGAGCGGCCACAGTCTCCTCCCCCTTCCTCCCCCACAACAGACACCCTGTGAGGAGAATGGGGCTGAGAGAGCTCTCCCAGAAGCTGCCCTTTCAAGGACAGAGTCCCAGAGCGGCCACAGTCTCCTTTCCCTTCCTCCCCCACAACAGACACCCTGTGAGGTGGGTGGGGCCGAGAGGGCCCCTTTCAAGACAACCTCTGTCAGAGCCATGGCTGACCCAAGGCCATTCCTGCAGGTGCAAGGGGACTGCATGTCCAGTCCCCCTCCAGCACTGTGGGCAGTGGTGAAGGAGCTCCTTGGTGTATCTCCAACATAACTTTTGTGGGATGTGGTGTTCGTGTGGCCCTTCAACCCCTCAGAGCAAAGAAACCAGCTCCAGGTTACTAGACGTGGTGAAGGGAAACTCCAGCGGGGTGACTTTCAACAGCTTGCTCAGGCCTTTCCGTTGCAGCAAGGGAAGTTGCTATTGGAGGGGGCATCTCAGATTCTTGGGCGGGGGGTGGTGCTCGAAAAAGCTTTGTAAATCCTTTCTGAGTTCTTGGGCTGGGTTTCTCTTTCTTTTACTTTCCCCTCCCCTCTATTCACCTATGTGGAGGCATGAGGAAGTGGTCTTGCACACAAAAGCTCACACCTTGAATGGTTGGTCTTCCAGGTGTCTGGCTGGACTCAGATGTCCTTGTGCTGCTTGAGACCAGCAGGGCCGCCCCCCCCCCCCCGCCCCAAGCTCTGCTCTTCTGACTGTTGTCTGCATTGTTTTTGATTGGTGGAGTGAGGTGTGCCCCTGCCGTGCCCGACCCTCTTCTGCGGACCTGTCTGGATTCTCGCCAGGGTGCCCACTCCTGGCGGAAGGGCCTCTGCTCTGGTGTGTGCGTGGCAGGAGGCAGAGAGGCACTTGTGCTGCAGCCTGACAGTGCAGGTCCATGAAGGTCCCGCTTGTGCTGCTGGGTGCGTGATGCTGCTGCCCTCACCCACCAAAGGCCCTCTGGCATCCTGCACAAACCACAAAAACATCTGGGGTGAAACTCAGACTGGCAGCCAGATGTTCACATGAAGAGGAGCTGCAGACTGACTTCCCCGGTGGGGGGGGGTCACGTGTGCCCCAAACAGCCAGCGGGGCCCTTCCGCTCTGGAGGAGCCATCTTGTTCCAGGAGATTCTCCCCCCGCCTGGCTGGCTGGATCTCGCTGCAGAGAGGTTCCCCGCTGCTGCTGGCTGACATTGAGGGCGCACCTGCAGGCAGAACATGATCCGGTCCTGGAGATGCACCGTCAGCTTTCTGGGCAGGGTCCTGGACGGCAGGATTTGTTTGCCCGTCGTTTTTCTTGACTGGTTTCCAGGGTTCCTCCATCGGTCAGAGTTTTCTCCGTGTTTCTCTTCTGCAACAACATCCTTTTTCAGTATTAAGGGAGAGTCCCAGAATGTGCAGCTTGCAATATTTTGCTGTGGGCCGTTCCAGAAGCCCGTGGCGACTTGGCAAGAGGTGGTGGGCAGAGGGGGCGTTTTGCTCATGCCAGGCCAAAGGCTCTGCTCTGCCCTGCCCTCATGGATGGTGCATGATCTCTGAGCTGAAGGCCCTCTGGGTTGGCTCCCCTTCCTCCTCCCTGGAGCTGGTAGGAGGGTGGTCTGGGGCAGCCCAGAATGAGGGGGTCTTCTGGGGAGCCCTGAGATGAGGAGGCACTGCTTCTGATGGACTGCTCCGCTCCCCCAGACCTTGGAATGGTCTCTTTGCATCTCCCGCCCTGGAACAGAAAGCAGCCAGTTTTTAATCAGAGAATGGAAGCAGAAAAGGAAGCCTTTTTTGGACCAGAAGACACAGCAAATGTTGGCCAGTTTTGAATCCTTGGGAGGAGTCGGAGGAGGGGAGGGGAAAGGAAAGGGTGCCCCCCTTCACTATGCAGGGAGAAAGGGAAGCATCAGTTGCTGGTTCCTCTGAATTCCCAGCTTCCCTTTTTTAAAAAGTCCAGACTCTTTTGTTGTGTAGGTATAAGAGGAAAGGCAAAGCTGTAACGGAAAGTGCTAGAACTTGTTACAAATGAAAGCTGGAGATGCAGAGGGACTAGTAGACAGGCCATTAATACTACAGTGGTGTGTCTCACCAATTTTTTGGGGGGAGGGGTTATAAAACGGGCCTACAAAAAAAATGTAGCTCTTTCCAGCCATGCACCTCCTGAGGTCCTTTGACTGTGATTTCCCCAAAAAGATTGTACTGAAGCAAGTTTGGAAAAGATCTCCACCAAGTGGGGGAACATGCAGAAAGGGGATGGAAGGTCTGTGGCTGCTTTGGTTTGGACACCGGCCAACCAGCCCGCCCAGCTGTGGTCAGAGTGGCCCGCCCCCCCTCCCTCAGCCACCAGCGGGGGGGGGGGGGTTCAGGTTGCCAGATCCAGTTTGGGAAACTCCTGGAGATGTGGGGGGGGGGGGCTGGGGAGGAGGGGGGGGCAAGGCCAGACAGCCCATCCTCCAAAGCATCTAGTTTCTCTTCTGGGGAGAGGGATGATTGCTGTAGTCTGGAGATGCACTGTAATTCTGGGGGATCCCCAAGCCCCCCCCCCCCGGTTGGTTGCCCTAGCTGCAGTGCAAAAGAGGGGCTGGCTGCGGGCCCCATGCCTGACCTTCTCCCAAGCCCCTTCGAGTGGAAGTCTTTTCTTTCCCTTCTTGAGGGGGAAGACTCTGACCCTCTGGACCGGGGTGGGAGGGGTGGGGTGGGGTGTGAGTTCCGACAGCTCCTGTCTGCTGCTCCAGTCTTCTTCTTCTCCGGACCAGAAGGGCCTTGTGCAGAAGGCTGGAATGAGCCTGCTCTCCCCCTTCTGTTTCCCTGCAGCTGGTGGTGTGGTGACGCAGGGTCCAGCCTCCCCTCTTCACTGTCCCTCCCAAGAGAGAGCAGGACATCAGGGAGGTAAGGAGTCTCCTGTGGGGGGGAGGGGGGAGTGGTGGCGCTGCAGCAGCAGGGCCTTGAGCATGTCCTCGTGGAGAGCACTTTTGGGGAGTGTGCTCAGAGTGGGTGCGTCTGAGCTTCTGTCTTGGCAGGAGGAGGTCTGGTGCCTGCTGGGCTTAAAGATCAGTGTTGGGGGGAGCTTCTCATGTTTATCCCAGCAAGACTTGGAAGGTTGCTGGTCTGTTCCCATCCCCCCCCCCCTTCTTCTAGGACCTCAGTCTCTGTGCAGTTGGGGAAGGTTGCCTGGGTGCCTGCAGGGGTGAGCTGGGCTGGGCATTGCTTTGCATCTGCAGGATGTGGGCCACAGTGGTCTTCAGGGCTGGGAAGGAATTTTTTCTCTAGGCTGCATCTGCTGCTGCGGGGGTCGGGGGGGGGGGATTCCCTTTCCCTGCATCATGACATGGGCATTCGAGTTCCTGCACGTGACATATTTATTGTCCTTTTCTATAAAATGTATATCTCCCACCACCAATTAAGTCAAAGTCATGTTGCAGCTGATTAACTCCTGTCGAGTGCGGGGAGGGCCGGCCCTCCCACTAGGCAAACTAGGGATTTGCCTAGGGCACCAGGCTGGGGAGGTGCCAAATTGGGCCTTCCCAGCCCACCAGCATAGGCAAGCACCCAAGTTTTGCTGGCGTGCAGTCTCTGAATTGCTCCCTGAGCTTCCTCTGCCCAGAGGACACTCAGGGAGGGATACAAAGACTGTGCTGCCAGAAGACTTCCCCACCCCTCTCTCCAAATATTAGAGAGAGACAGGGGAGGGCTTCCGGCTGGCGTGCAGTCTCTGTAGCACTCTGAGCATCCTCTGCCTAGAGGACGCTCAGAGAGTGCTACAGGCGGTAGGGATGGGGGCAGCAGGTTGGAGTGTGGTACCATGTTGCAGCACCAATGATTAAAGAATAGAGGAGGGGGCAGCTCGGGGGGCGGCGTCAGGAAGGTCTGCCTGGGGCACCGCGCAGCCCAGGGCCACCCCTGAGTGCGGGGGTGGGGGAGGAGTTGGGGGGGAAGTGGATTTTGTCTCCTGCCCCCTGCAGCAGGGTGACTGGGCCAGGACCCCCTCCCTGTCCCAACCACCAGAGAGCTTCCCAGGCTAGGGGAATCCATCCCACCCTTTGTGTCTCACAGTCCTTCATCCTCTGGTCCCCAAGGGTGCCCACCCAGGGGTCTTCTGACATGCTCTTCCTTTCCCCCATAGCAGGTCGGGGGGGGGGGGGGCTTTAGAAGAACCCAAGAGCCAGCCCCCTCCCATGTCTGCAGGGAACCTGACCAGAAGAGAACCCTGGTGACCTCTGCTGTGGGGGGGGGGGGGGTTGGAACTGAGCAAAGTTCCCCAGCAAGGGGGTCACCCATTGCTCAGGCCTCTCCTGATGTTGTTCATGCAGCACCTTTGAATGTGTCTCCAGAGGCAGTTTTCGCACCCAGTGCCCTGTTCAATAAGAGCCAGCTGCAGTGTTGAGGTTAAGAGTGGTGGGCTGATCCCCCCCTCCAGCTGGGTGGGCTTGGGGCACTCCTGGTTCTCAGCCCCCCTCCCCCGCACTACTTCAGAGGGAGGGAAGGGTGGGGCAGGAAGCCCCCTCCTCTGAACAGGGCAGCAGGTGCTGCCATCCTGCTGGCTGGACTGGGTTTGCGGGGGTGGGGCCGGGCAAGGAGGCCAGCCCCTCTCACATCCTGCCCAAGCCCTTCCTTTGACAGCAGCAGGTGGGAGGCCCACCAGAGGAGTGGGGGGCTCTTTGGGCCCCTGCCTGGCTGGGGGGCAATGGGCAGGCGGAGCCGAGGAGACCTTGGAAGGGATTTGCAGTGTGGCGGAGGAGGAGGGAAAGAGCCAACAGTCCAAGGGGGAGGGAAGGATCCCTGCTGGACCAGCCCTCCCCTCCCCTCCCCTCCCCTCCTGGCCCCTGTAGGCTCCTGGGGGCCTCTGACCTTGTCAGGGCAACCTGGAGGAGCAGTGGGGACAAGCCTGCCGGCCCCGGCCCCCCACCGGTCTCATTAGGCCACCCCCCGCCGGGCCTGGGCTGTTTTCCTGGGCTGCCTTCCAGGCACACGGCAGGCTTCTGCCCTGGGAAGGGTCTGGAGAGTGGAGAGCAGAGCCTCTCTCCTCCCCCCTCTCTCCTCCTCGCCTCCTCCTCTGGGGTCCCTGGAGGGCAGGGGGGAGGGAGGACTGGCTGCCTGGCTGGCTCCTGCTGCTGCTGCCAGCACTGGGTCCACATGTTTTTTGAGGGGGAGGGAATTAAAAAATTACGCCCCCTTATGGGCCATTCTATCTTGTGGTCCCATAGAATACAATGGACTCCATACCCAATTTGGTGCCCCTCCCCCCGTTGGTGCCCGGGGCAAGCGCCCCCCTCTGCCCCCCCCCCCCATGCAGCCCTGCCTGGTGCTATCAGAGCCCAGGACCTCTGGAACCAGCCGAAGGGCCGCTGACCTCCTCGCGGGCTGTGGAGAGGGAGCACCATGGCGGGTGGGGCCTCACCTGCCTCCCCCTCTCTGGGGCTGGGCGCTCCTGCTGGGGGGGGCATCATGAAGCAGGCTGGCTCTCCCCCCCAGCCAGGATCCTAGGCCTGGGGGTCACCGCTTGCAGCTGGGGGGAGGGGCTGATGCTGGGAGATGAGAGAACTTGCCAGGCTCCCCCCCCTCCAGACAAGCCTCCCACCCCCCAGCTTCTTGGATATCCAGGCCTGCCTTGGGACTCCCCCCTCCCTCCTGGCCTGGAGCGCCAGGAATGTTCTTGCAGCACTCCCTCCCTCCCTCCCTCCCCCGGGGCTGGCACCTCTGCCAAGGGGCGGGCCGTCAGCCTGGTGTGGATGGCACAGGAGGGGTTGTGTCCCACCCTGGAAGGGGACTCTGCCTTCTCTTTCTCTCCCCCCCTTCTCTGGGGAGGGCTTCTGGAGCCCCTGGGGGGCTGTTGGGGTCATGGGCATGGGGTATTTGGCCTCCTGTCCTTCCCCAGGCATCGTGTGGCTTCAGGAGGGCCCCAGAAAAGGCAGGGGGTGCCCAGAGATGCCCACCCGGCTCCACCCTCTCCCTAAAGACAGCCAGCCTGTTCTGAACCGCGGAACCCCTTCTTTGTGTTTGGGGGGGGGAGATGCAGGTTGCTTGCGGTGGGACAGGCGGCAGGCACTTCCCCCCCTCCCCAGGGGTCTGTCCCACCTCTCTCTGGAGGGCGGCGTGTCTCTCTCTAGTGGGCTGGTGGAGTGGGGCACAGGGGGTGTTTGGGGTTTGGAAGTTCTCTCGTTTTATTTAATGTCACAATCACCCCTAGCAATCAATAATCCCACAAGGCAACAGAACTCCCAACTGAAACCCAGCTTCCCTCGGATGGATCCCTGGGGCTGAAATCTAAGAGGAGGTGGAAATAGCAAAGACTCGCCTGGCGCTGGTGATGGGCGCGCGAGAGCCTGAAGGCAGCGCTGGGAAGAAGGCAGCCAGGAGCGCCAAGGCCTGTCTGGTCTGCCGCCGCCGCCCTGGAGCGCCTCTCACGCGCCGTGTCCCCAAAGGTCTCCCCAGGCCCCTGCGGTGGGTCCCCGCCGCCTCCCTGCTCCCCTCTCCTCCTCTCTGGCTGGCGAGCGGGGCGGCTGGTCGCTTGCCCGGGGGGAGTGCCTGCGGGCTAAGTGGCACTTGCCGGGCTCTTGGCGCTCCCGGCGGGGCTGGTTTGCAGCCAGCGGCCTGTCTGGGGCGGGCGGCGGGGTTTGCAGACCAAAGGCCCGGCCGCCGCCCTCCCCTCCCTCCCTCCCTCCCTCCCTCTCTCGGCGCAGGTGCCTATAAAGGGGCGGGCGGCGGCGACAGGCGCGCAGGCAGGCAGAGGCCACGAGGCGTCCGGAGCGCCACTTCTGGCGGGACTCCCGGAGTCGAGGAGGCCGCCCCGGGGTGAGTGAGGGAGGGGATGCCGGGCTGGGCGGTGCGGGGGGGGGAAGGGGGCCTGGCCTGCGCGCCGGAGCAGCCTGCCTGCCCGGACCTGACCGGCAAGAAGGGGCAGCTTCCAGCACTTGGGCCCGGTGAGATGCCTGGCGGCGGGCCTGGGGCCTGGGAGAAGAAGAAGAAGAGCCTCCCCCGTCCCCGCCGGCTGCTGCCTGTTCAGTGGCTCCCTCGGGCTCTGCAGAGGCGCGGGGGGCGGTGGCCTCAGAGGTGGTGGCGCCCAGTCCCTCGAGCCCCCCTCCCCTCCCCGACCCCCTGGGCTGGGGGCTCCACCCGCTCCTGTGCGGGACACTGCGGCGGAAGGAAGGCCCGGGCCTGAGCCGGAGCTCCCGAGCCGAGGCGAGCCCAAGCTGCCCACCCTGCCGGCGCCTCTCGGGCCTCCGGGCCTAGCAGCAGCGCACAGGCTGGGACGGGGCGGAGGAGAAGGAGCCTCTAGCGGCGCCTGGCCGGGCCGGAGGGAGGGGGGGGGCGGGGGTCCTGCGTTTTCTTCCGAAGCCCCCATCCGGGTGGGCGGTGGGGGGGCGGCTTCGGGGAGGCTTCTGCCGGGTGGTGTGGCTGGCTGGCTGCGGCTTCCCAGCGGAGCTCCGCTGCTCGCTCCGCCTGCCCGCCTGGGCCCACGTGCCGCCTCGCTCGGGTCATTATCGGTGATTCATCCTCAGGATGCTTAGGCGGCGGGGGAGCTGTTTTGAACGGCCAGCGGGCTGGGTGGGGCTAGTCCGGCTGCCCTGGCTGGCTTCCTTTGGAGAAGCGCCGAGGCCTTCACCCCGGGGGGGCTGGGGGGGAGGCATGCCCAACTTTGGGAAGGAGACTGGGTCCTGGGGGCTGCTTGAGGTCTGATCAGTTGCCTGCCTGCTGGTCCCCCCCCCCCCCCGCTCTGCCGCAGGGTCAGGTCCTCGCTGGTGGCGGCCCCGCCGAGCCGCTGACGTCGGAGCTGGGCGCGCGCTGCTGCCCTTGGCCGCGAGGGATCCCGCTCGTGGTGGCGCCAGGCTCCTCGGGCTGGGCTTCTGCCCTGGCGCAGACACAGTGCGGCTCGCAGGGACGCCAGGCGGAGAGGGGCCCGTGGAGAGGAGGGGGGGGTTCTGGCCAGGGTCCTCCGGGGAGGAGGGCGCCACCTGGGAGAGCCCCGCTGGGTTGGGGAGCCGCTTGGCAGGCGCGGGGGGGGGGGAGCTGGCAATGCCTGCCGGGCGGGGCGGAATGTGCTGGAAGCCTGGAGGAGGGTGCCGGATTAGGCCCTGCCGGGGCGGGGCGGCGGGGGGGATGCTGCGGATTCTTGGTCACCGCCGGGCTCTGGGCACTGCGGGCGCGGCAAAGCGAGGGGTCAGCGGTGCCCCCGGGCGGGAGCGCGGGCCGAGAGAGGGAGGGGGGTCGGGGCGGAGGGGCCCCTCTGCCTTCCTCCTTCCTGGGTGCCCGCGGCGGCTCGGAGGGGGAAGGAGCGGCCCTGCGGCGACTTGGCCCCCTAATCGCCTTAGGCGGATCAGGCGGGCCGGCCGGGGCTCGCCGCTGGAATGTGCCGTGACCCCCTCCCCCTCCCCGCCAGCACCAGCAGCCTGTCATTAAGGCGGCGGGGGGGGGGGTTGGGCTTGTCCTCTGACAAAGGACTCTTGTCTGGTGGGCGGGAGGGGCTCCCAAATGGCCCCGGCCAAGGCAGGAGGGGAGAGGCCAGGCGGGCTGGGCCGGAGCGCAGCGGCAGCCGACCGGAGGGCGCCCACTTCAGCCTGGCAAGTTCTGGGGGGTGGGGTCTGAGGGGAACCCTGGAGCGGCTGCATGGCAGAGCCCGCCCCGTCCCGCTGCCTCCCTGGGGGGCTCTCTCTGGCGTCGCCCACCTCACGGGGTTGTTGTGAGGGCAGCGTGGAGGAGGAGGGGCAGGATAAAAAAGCAATATAGCGGCGGGGGGCAGAGGGGTTGCTTTCGGCGCCTTCCGGAGAGGGGAGGGGAGGGGGGCGGGTGTGCAGAGGCAGCTCTTCCCGCGAGGGGGAGGGGCCCTTTCCCGGCCCTGCTCCGACTGCTGGCCCCTCCCCCCACCGGGCCGTGGGGTGGATTTCGAGGGGCAGCCGTTCCCCCCCAATTGTTCGGTGCTTGTAATGTGGGGGGAGGGGTCAGAGAATGGTCAGCATTGAGCCCCCGCCCCCCGTGATTCTCTGGTTTGAGCCACGGAACTGAACAGCGTTTGCATGTTTGGCGGGGCGGTCTTGGGGTATTCCTAATCTGAATAGAGGCCCCCGTGGCAGGACTGCGGCAGGGGTCTGTGGAACTGGCTTGGCTGGAAGCGCCTTCTCCTGTTCCCACCCACCTCGTGGGGAAGGCACTCAAAAGCTCCGGTGTGTGCCCAGGCCGAGGGACATCCCGTAGCCTCGGGGCTGGGGCGGGGGTTGTAGCTTTCTCTCTTCTCTGCCAGCCCTTTGCTGGGCTGGGGGGAAGCGTGCGTAGCCCCCGCCCCCCAGCCTTCCATCCCTGCACCCGTGAGAACTGGCCTGGCGCCCTTTTCTCAGCGCCGCTCTCCCTTCAGCCAGGCGCAGTTTTGGTTCCGACTCTCTAATCTCCGCCCCCCCTCCCGCCGGCTCCCCGCTTGGCTGCCTGGATTAAGTCAAGGGATCTGCTTATTCATGGGGGGGGGGAGGTTGGGTGCAGAACACCTGCCCCCCCCCCCAACCGCGGCTGACTGTCTCTTTCCTCCCTCCCGGTCCTGTAGGCAGGGAGAGCTTGTGGGGCTGAAGGACACCCTCTGCCCGGTCCAGGGCTCGGGAATTGCTGCTTCCCTTCACCTGCTGGGGCTGCCTGGCCTTTGCCCCCCCCCAGAGGTGCTGCCCTCTGCTTGCCCTGAGGAGGTCTGGCCTTCAATCCCCCCCCCCCCAGGGAAAGCGGCTTCGTGGCCCGCTGCTGTGCCAGGTGACTCCCCCCCCCCACTCACACAGCGGTCTCTCTGGCCGGGCTTCCTCTCCTCTTCTGCACCGGGCGGGGGGGGGGCAGATGGGGCTGCTGGGGGAGTTGCAGTCCAGCGCTCTGCCGCTAGAGGGCCCCCTCGTCCTTCCTGTTCCTGCCCCACGGCCAGCCCCCCACCTCCCTCCCACCCCCGCTCCAGCCGGGCCTGCAGGGGGCTGCTGATGCTGGAGGCGAGCACCCAGGCCCCTGGGGGGGCGGGGCGGTGGAAGGCGAGCGGCGGGAGGCCCCCCATGGCTTGAGGGTAGGCAGGCTGCAGAGCCAAGGCGGCGGCGGCGACGTGGGGGGGGCGCTGCTGTCCCGGCGCTGGAGCTCCCTGTAGTCTGGGCAGAGGTGCTCTGGCGCCGCTCCCGCCGGCCCCCCTGGAGAGCCGCCCTTGCACACCTCCGCAGGCTGGCCCTTGCCAAGACCAGAGGGGGCGGTGGGGCTGCCGGGGGTCCCGCCAGGCTGTGCCGCCCCTCCTCCTCCTGATGGGAACTTGGCTCCCGGCCCCTCTGACCAGGGAGTCCGGGCCGTCCTTTGCGCTCCCCTCTGCCTGTCTGCGGCCGCCCGGTCGAGCCTCTGGGCAGCGCTGCGGGCAGGAGGAGCGGCCAGGGCAGGCGGCGGGTGGCAGGTGCCTCGAGGGTGCGGGCCCGGCGGGGTGGGAGGAGGCCCTATGGCTGCGTGCGGGGCCGGCAGAGCAGGAGACACCCGTCGGGGCTCCGGGGCCGGCATGCGGGGGAGGGGGCGGGAGCGGGCAGGCGGGACGGCGAAGGGGCGGCTGGAATGCGGCGCGTCTGGCTGGAGCGCCCTGCTGCTAGGCCCTGGGCCGGAGACCGGCCGCGGGGCTGGGCTGGAGGCGGAAGGCACCCCCTCCTCCGGGGCGGGCCGGCGGTGGGGGGGGGGGGTGGAGCCAGGGAGGTCGGGGGCTGCTGGACCCGGAGGAGGCCTCTCTTGGGGGGGGGGAGGGAGAGGCGCCAGGCCAGGATTTGCAGAGCGCGGCAGGGCCCGCCGGTAGCCTGGCACGCCTCTTTCTCCCCCACCCCCGCCAGGCGCCCCGGCCGGCGGCTGCTGAGAGCGGCAGCTGAACGCCTTTCTCCGGGTGGGGTGGGAGGCTGTCGGAGGGGGGCGCAGGTGGGTTCTGCCCCCCCCCCGGCTGAGGCGGAGGGAGGGAGGGGCCTGCCAGGACACCGCTGAGGGGAGGGGGGGCGTCGGCCGGGTCAGTGCCTCCTCCTCCTCCTCCCGGGGGGGGGGGGGGCAAGAGGTAACCCAGAGAAGATGATCTGCAAGCAAAATTAGCTTCTCTGCCCCAAACACCAATAGCTGCCCTGGGTGGGAAAGATTCCTCTGCACCGCCGGTCTTTGGCCACGATTCTTGTGAGCTCTGCAAGCATGCGCAGTTGCATCAAAGGACCCTGCCTGCTGTTTCGGGGCAAGGACTTGTACACACTTGACTTGTCCTTTTTGTTACTAGGGGGCAGCTTCTCTTTCCTCCTCCTTCCCATCCAGCACCACCAGGGGCGGGGTGTGTGTGTGTGTGTGTGTGATTCGACTAGCAGGGCCTCCTCCGCACCTGCCCCGGGAAAGACTTGGCGCACTGCACTCCCCTGCGGCGAAGGTGGGAGGGGCTGCCCGGACTTGGATAGAGCCCCCCCTCATCTCTTTCCTGGCCGCCCCTTGACCTCTCAGGCAGGGGGCCTCTGGCTCTCCCGGAGAGGAGTCCGAGGGGGAGGGCGGGGTGGGGGAGCGCGTGAGCTGGGCTGGGGCGGATGAGCCAGCCTGCCTTGTGAGCGACAGTCACGGCCCGGCTTCCTCTTGGCCCGCCTCCATAAAGGCCGGGGGGCCTCCGGGCCGGGCCGGCAGCCGCGGGGCGAGGTGAGGCGGGCGGGCGGGCGGGCGAGGGATCTTTCCGGTCAAGACCCCCTCCGTCGGGGCTCCTGCGGCTCCCGGCGCCGGCTGGCCGTGCGGCGCGGCCAAAAGCAACGCTGCCTCGCCCGGAGCGCCGCTGGGCGCCGCTTGAGCGCTGGCTGGTCGCGGGCGGGGGAGCTCGGCGGGCCAGCAGGAGGGAGGATCGCAAAGGCCTCGGCCTCTTCCCCTCCTCCTCCCCCCGACGCCGGCGGCCAGGCGGGGTGTCTCAGCTGGAACCTGCACTCTCTTCTCAGAGGCGCCGCTGTGGTCCATCCCGCCCCCCCCCCCGGCTATCCTCAGCCCTGACTCTTTCCGCCCCCCCCCCCCAGCTCGGAGAGACAACCCCGGCGGGAAAGGACCCCTTCCTGGAGGGGGCGAGCAGGCAGCCCTCCCCCGCCCGCAGGTTCTTCCCGGGCTGCGTCTCCGGCACCCGAAGGTGGGGGAGGCGCTTTACCTGGGGAAGTGGGGGTCGGGTGGGGGGCAGAGCCAGGAAAGCCCCCCCCCAGCCGACCACTTGCTGCGCTGGGGGTGGAGAGGATGCGGGGCCCGGCGGGCAGCCCGCGATTGCCCGGGGAGGGCAGGGAGGGAGCGCCCACCCCGACGAGGCTGGGGGGAAGAGGAGGCCCGGCGGCCAGCGGTCCCAGCCCGGCACTTTTCGCCTGCCCCGCAACCGCCCCCCCCCACGCGCGGTTACTGACCGGCTGCCACCCTCTACCTGCAGGTTATGGTGTCCCCCCCGCCGCACCCTCTGAGGCCCAGCGAGAAGGAGAACGGCTGAGGAGGGGCCAGGCGGGCGCGGCACCCCCCAGCCAGCCACCATGAGCCGCCCCCCCCAGGGCGCCCCCGCCCCGCCGCTCCAGCAGGAGGTCTCCGCCGCCGCCTTCCCCGGGGTGAGTAGGGGGAAGAGGGGCTGGGCTGGGCTGGGAGCCTGCGCCCCCGCTCTTCCTCCAGAGCGCTGCCTTTGCGGGGTGGGGGAGCGGGGGCATTGGGGGAGCACACTCTTTTCCTCTGGGGGGCCGAGGAGAGGCTGCTCCCTGTCCTGGCAGGGGTAGCGGGTGTTGGGCTGCCTCCGCCGGTGGGGGCCCCTCTAGTCGACATGGCTCCAGAGTACTCGTGGGGTAAAAGGACAAGTCTTCTTCTGGGTCAAAAAATGGCTGATTAGAGAGTGAATATAAATGGGCAATTCAATGGGAGGACGGTAAGCAGTGGGGTGCCGCAGGGCTCAGTACTGGGTCCCATGCTCTAACCTGTTCATTAATGATCTGGAGTTGGGAGTGAGCAAGTGAAGTGGCCAAATTTGCAGATGACACTCAATTGTTCAGGGTGTTGAGAACCAGAGAGGATTGTGAGGCGCTCCAAAGGGATCTGTTGAGGCTGGGTGAGTGGGCGACAACGTGGCAGATGAGGTTCAACGTGGCCAAGTGCAAAGTAATGCACGTTGGGGCCAAAAATCTTAATCTTGATGGGGTGTGAACTGGCTGAGACTGACCAAGAGAGAGATCTTGGGGTTGTGGTAGAGAACTCACTGAAAATGTGGAGACAGTGTGCGATTGCAATAAAGAAGGCCAACGCCATGCTGGGAATTATTAGGAAGGGAATTGAAAACAAATCAGCCAGTATCATAATGCCCCTGTATAAATCAATGGTGCGGCCTCATTTGGAATACTGTGTACAATTCTGGTCACCGCTCCTCAAAAAGGATATTACAGCATTGGGAAAAGTGCAGAAAAGGGCAACTAGAATGATTAAAGGGTCGGAACACTTTCCCTATGAAGAAAGGTTAAAACGCTTCGGCTCTTTAGCTTGGAGAAACGTTGACTGCGGGGTGACATGATAGACGTTTACAAGATTATGCATGGGATACAATACCAGAATGCGTTGGTACTCTATGAAATTGCTGAGCAGTCAGATTAGAATGGATAAAAGGATGATTCACCTAAAGGATGATTAATGTGGAATTCACCGCCACAGGAGGTGGTGGTGGCTACAAGCATAGCCAGCTTGAAGAGGGGATTGGATAAGCATCTGGAGCAGAGGTCCATCAGTGGCTATTAGCCACAGCTTATCGTTGGAACTCTCTGGGGCGGTGATGCTCTGTCTTCTTGGTGCTTGGGGGGGCACAGTGGGAGGACTTCTAGTGTCCTGGCCCCACTGATGGGCCTCCTGATGGCACCTGGTTTTTTGGCCACTGTGTGACACAGATTGTTGGACTGAAGGGGCCATTGGCCTGATCCAGCATGGCTTCTCTTCTGTTCTTATGCCCCCAGGGACCTCTCCTTCATGGAGCCCCCTTTCCAAAGCCACCCGTCGCTGTGGACCCCGGGGGTGCCTTCGGGCATTCGCCGGGGCTGACTCACTCGCTGAGTAAATCTTTGGTCCCCCTGAATCCGCTTCCTTGAGGGCTCTCAGATCCTGGGATTTCGGGAGAGGGAGGGGAAACCTCTCTCTGCCCACTGTCTCCCCCCCCCCACCCCTGCAACTTGACCAGCCTCTATGGTGCTCCTCCCAAGTCATTGCTTGGCTAAAGGGAAGATATTGGATTTATATCCCATCCTCCACTCCAAATCTCAGAGTCTCAGAGCAGATCACAATCTCCTTTATCTTCCTCCCCCACAGCAGACTCCCTGTGAGGTGGGTGGGGCCGAGAGGACTCTCACAGCAACTGCCCTTTCAAGAACAACCTCTGCCAGAGCTCTGGCTGCCCCAAGGCCATTCCAGCAGGTGCAAGTGGAGGAGGGGGGAATCAAACCCAGTTCTCCTAGATAAGAGTCCACACACTTAACCACTACACCAAACTGGCTCCCTATTAGAGCTCTGGCTGACCCAAGGCCATTCCAGCAGCTGCAAGTGGAGGAGTGGGGAATCAAACCCGGTTCTCCCAGATAAGAGTCCTGTCCTTCACCACTACTCCAAACTGGGAGAAGTCCCAGCCTCTTCGAGCCCTCCCCCCCAAGGAAGGGGCTCCAGACCCCCTGCCCACATCTTGGCTGCCCTCCTGCCCTTTGCCCAGCTCTGCAATGGGGGTCTGCGGTGGGGGGCCCAGAGCTGCAGGCAGGAGTCAGAAGGGGCCCCGAGACCCCCTCCCGTATTTCCCACCCCCTGGGGGCCTGCCCTCCCTCCCTCCCTCGCTGGGTGCCAGGGGAGTGAAGACAAGGGCTGCGCCCCAGGTGCCCTCTGGGAGGTCGGGCGGCAGCCTCCTCCCCTCCCCGCCGCCGACTTTTCCTTGCAGGCTTGGCCCACTCAACCGCATAGAAGAAAGACGGGGGCGGGGGGGGAGCAGCAGAAGGCAGCCGGCGTCCGCGGGGGCACCTTGAAGCCCGGCCAAGGTTACTCCTCGTGGGCCTGAGCCCTCCCCTCCTGCTGCCGCCGTCTCCAGGGTTTTGGGGCTCCCCTGGCAGAGTGCGGCATGGCGGGCCTGGCCTTGGGGGGGGGGGCGGGGTTAATGATTAACCCTTGACGTGGCTCCGGCACGCCTCTTCCATGGGCTGGTCCTGCCCTCCGGGAGGGCGCTGCTAGGATCCAGGAAGGAGCCCCCCCTGCCCTGCCCGCGCCGCGCCGCCAGCATGGATTTCTTGCTTTCGGCCCAGGTAAAGGGCGGGCCGAGCGCTGGCGGGGGGTGGGGGAGCGGCAGGGGCAGAGGCCCGGGCCCCCTTCCCCCCTCTGGGCTGGCCTCACGTGCAGCCCCTCCTCCTGGAGCCAGCCAGCGGTGCCAACGAGAGGAGGGGGAGGCCTTGGCACGGCGGTGCCCTCTGGCCACCTTGAAAGGGCCGCCCTGCTTGCTGCTGCCCGGGGTGTTCGGCGGCGTCGGTCGGTGCCGGGCAGCGCAAGGGGCTCGCGGTCCGTCAATATTTGGAGAGGCGCGTTGGGCCAGGAGCCGCCCCAGCGCAGCCCCATAAAGGCCAGGCAGGAGAGGCCAGGCAGGCAGGCAGGCCAGCGAGCGAGCGAGCGGCGGTGTCGGCGGGGCTTGGGCATGGCTCAGGTGGGGCTTGCCTGGCGAGGGGCGGGGGGGGGGGGCAGGACCCTTCTCCCCCTTCCCGGCTGACGGCCGCGGCTCTCCTCCCCCCCCCCCGCAGGCGGAGCAGGAGGGGCCGGGCGCGACGTCTCCCGCGGCCTTCAGCGAGCGCCCGGCGGTGGCTGCTGAGGAGGAGACGGACCTGAGCAAGGCGCTGCGCGTGGAGCGCTTCGAGGACCTCCTGCAGAACTCGCACTCGCGCCCCGTGGAGGAGGCCGGCCGCAGCTACAGCGAGGAGGACTTCGAGTGTAGGCGCCCCGCAGGGGAGGGGAGGGGAGGGGAGGGGGCGCGGAGGGTCTCTGGCTCTGCCCGCTAAGCCCTCTGCCCCTCCCCTCCCCTCCCCCCTGCAGACCACCGCCAGTCCTCCCGCCACATCCACCACCCGCTCTCCGCTCACCTGCCCTCCGACGCCCGGCGGAAGAAGGGGAAGAAGCCCCCGCTGCAGCCCCGCGGAGGAGGAGCGCCCGGGCCGGGGGAGACTCCCCCCATCGCAGAGGCTGAGGAGGAGGAAGAGGAGGAGGAGGAGGAAGGCGAGGAGGAGGGGGAGGAGGAGGCGCCAGGCGTGCAGGTGGGCGGCGCAGGAGGGGGTGGGGCGCGGGTGGGGGCGGGGTCCAGGGGCCTCTTGTCGCTGACCCCCCTTCCCCCTCCAGTTCTTCCTACAGGAGGAGGATGCAGCCCCGGAGAGCCAGAGCCAGGGACCCTCCGCCCCACAGCCGCTCCTCGGCTCCTCCGCCCCCTCAGGGGGCTCCTCTGCGGCTGCCAGGAGGGCAAAGGGCGGCAGGTGAGCTGGGAGAGGAGGTGGGGGAGGGGGCCTCTCCAAGGAGAGCCCCCCCCCCGCAGTCCAAGAGGGGAAGGGCTTCTCCGCCAGTCCAGATGAGCGCGGGGGGGGGGAGTTCTCTCTCCGCACCTCCCCCCCTCTGACTCCCCCTCTGATGGAGCATTGGGGGGTGGGGTCTTTCTCTCGCAGCTCTCAGGGGGAGGAGCACAGCGTCCTGGAGGGGGCAGGGGCGGCCGAGGGGGGCTCTCCGGGGCGACCCCTCTGCAAGCCGCAGCCCGGCCACCGGAGCTACAACCTGAACGAGCGCAGGTGCATCGGCAGCATGACGGGGGTGGAGCAGGCCCGCTACCAGAAGGTGCCCACCGACGAGTCCGAGGCCCAGACGCTGGCCTCCGCAGACCTGGACTACATGAAGAGTGAGTGGGCCCCAGGCCAGCCCTAGACTGTCTGCCACGCCCCAGGCAAGGCTAACTTCTGCCCCCCCCTAACACCTCCGAGCCACAGGGGAGCGCCCAATTCGGCAACCCCAGAAGGCCTGCACCCTAGTTTGCCTAGAGGCATGCTTGTCTCTCCCCCCCACACCTGGATGGTGGGCAGTGAAGCTTGTTGCATGGGAGGGGGGGTGGAGCCCCCTGGGAAGGGTGGGGCAAGCAGGCCTAGCGGTGTGGGCAACTGTGGCCTTTCAAGGGGGGAAGCATGGCAGCCTGTGCCCACCTCCCCACAGCAAGGGCAGCCCACCTAGAGGGGTGTGGAGCTTTCCAAAGGGGTCTGTCAGTCCCCCCCCCCAGCCAGGCCATGCAGGCAACTCCTTTTGTGTTCCTGGCTGCAGGCCACCGCTTTGAGGACGTCCCTGGCATGCGGCGGCACCTCTTCCGCAAGAGCACCAAGGGGCAAGTGGTACACCTGGGCAAGGAGCACAAGGAGCCTGCCAGCACCCGCCAGCGCAAGCAGCACCGGCAGCCCCACGAGGCAAGTGGGGGGTGGAGTGAGGCCTCCTGGCTGCTGAGGAGGGGAGGCTGCGGGGGGGGGGGGGGGGCATTTCAACCAGACTTCCCAGCAGAGGGGACAGGATACGGCGGAGTGGGAGGAGCCGGCTTCTGCCCAGCCCCCTCAGGTATAGCCGCCCCCCTTTTTTCTTGGGGGTGGGGGATAGGTCAACGTCGGGGGTGTGAGGATTGGTCTGCTCTCAAGAAGCAGTGTGGCTGAGGGCCAGATCTGGAGGAGAGCCAAGGACTGGCCTTCCAGGTTGTGCTGGCGAGGCCCCCCCCCTCCCCACAGCAGGTTACTTGAGCAGGAGGGCAGTGGTGGGGGGAGGGGCCTTTCTACTCACGGTGGGGTCTGAGCGGGCGGCTGCTGCTCTCGGCCCAGGTCTTTGTGGAGCTGAACGAGCTGATTGTGGACAAGAACCAGGAGATGCAGTGGAAAGAGACGGCCCGCTGGATCAAGTTTGAAGAGGATGTGGAGGAGGAGACGGACCGCTGGGGCAAGCCACACGTGGCCTCCCTCTCCTTCCGCAGCCTGCTGGAGCTGCGCAGAACCCTCTCGCATGGTGAGAGGGGGGCCCCTGGAAGGGGGGGCAGCAGGAGGCCAAGGGGCGGGCCTCCTCCTCACTGCCCCAAAGAGCCACTTTGGTGTTGGGGCTAAGGGTGGGAGAGCCAGCTTTGAGTCCCCCCTCCTGCAGGTGCAGCCACAGTTCTCCAGAGCCCTGTTAGCCCCACCGACCTCGCAGGGAGGGGAAGGCAAGGGCCAGGCAGAAATCCCATTTCCTCCCCCAGGAGCCGTCCTTCTCGACCTGGACCAGAAGACGCTGCCAGGGGTGGCCCACCAGGTGGTGGAACAGATGATCATCTCCGACCAGATCCGGGCCGAGGACCGGGCCAACGTGCTGCGTGCTCTGCTCCTCAAGCACAGGTGAGGGTGTTGGGAAACAGGGCTGGAGCCAGAGGTGTGCAGTGGCAACAAATGGAGCCGAGGCTTCAGCTTAGCAAAAGAATAAAACTTTCTAGAAACACATCAGGAAAAGCTACTTGGGCTAAAAAGGAAATACAGCTCCGCTTACCAGCTTGTCTGTCTACGTCTGACCTCTACATGGCTACAGTTTACAACTCTTTGTCTAGCTAGTTCTCCTTCCCAGAAAACGCCAAGACAGGAAATAACACAATAACACAGTTTGCATACAAGATCAAAGCCTTTCACACCTAAGGTGCTGTCTGACCAATGCAATGGTCACATATTTCCGGGCTTAGAAGAGCCAGTCCCTAACTGGGTTTAAGCTGCATCATTTCCTCTTTCAGGTAAACAAACAGTTAACTCTGTAATGTCTGAAATGTGCACAGCCTGCTTTCCAACAGAGAGACCCCTGGGGGGGCGAGGCCTCCTAAGTGGTGGGGCACCAGGAGGGAGCCTCCCAACAGAAGATGCCAACCTTCCCTTGCAGCCACCCCTCGGACGAGAAGGAGTTCTCCTTCCCCCGCAACATCTCGGCCGGCTCCCTGGGCTCGCTGCTGGGCCATCACCACAGTGCCAACCACATGGGGGAGGGCCCGGAAGTCACCGACCCCCTCATTGGAGGGCACGCTGGGGAGCACGAGACCCGGGTGGACATCGACAGAGAGGTGAGGCCCCCTCAGCTGGCAGCCAGGAGAGAGGGAGCAGGCAGGCTTCAGGAAGGGGCCGCCTGGCGGGCCGTGGGAGCGGGGAGAGGTGGCCCCCCCTAAGCAGCAGAGGAGCATGTGCCACCTGGAGCCAGGGGTGTGGCTGAGGGGACTGTGCCAGGTGATGGGGGGTGTCAGGGGAGGAGATTCCCTGCCAAGAGATCGCCTGCCTGCCTGCTGGGCTCCTCCCCGCCACGTGGTTGTTGTTGTGTGCAGAGGGAGGTCTCGTCCCCCACGCTCCCCGGCAGCATCACCCGGTCCAAATCGAAGCACGAACTGAAGCTCTTGGAGAAGATCCCGGACAACGCAGAGGCCACGGTGGTGCTTGTGGGTAAGGGGCTGGCCGGAGGGTTTGGCCGTGGGGCAGAGGGAGGCTTGGGGGCATGGCGAGGGCAAACACGGCTCTCTCCCTCCCTCCCCCCCGGCAGGCTGTGTGGAGTTCCTGGAGCAGCCCACCATGGCCTTTGTGCGGCTGCAGGAGGCGGCCCAGCTGGACGCGGTGCTGGAGGTGCCCATCCCGGTGCGCTTCCTCTTTGTGCTCCTGGGCCCCGGCAGCACCAACATGGACTACCACGAGATCGGCCGCTCCATCTCCACCCTCATGTCGGACAAGGTAGGCGCTGCCCGGCCCCCCTCGCTGCCCCCCCCGCCCCCTCTCTCCAGCCTGCTGCCGCTGCTGCCACTGCATGTGCCCACAGCAATTCCACGAGGCAGCCTACCTGGCGGACGACCGGCATGACCTCCTCGGCGCCATCAACGAGTTCCTGGACTGCAGCGTGGTCCTGCCGCCCTCCGAGGTGCAGGGGGAGGAGCTGCTCCGGAGCGTGGCCCACTTCCAGCGCGAGATGCTGCGGCGGAGGGAGGAGCAGGAGCAGCGCTTGCTTCTGGGGTCAGCTCTGGAACCGAAATCCCCCGAAGAGAAAGGTGGGCTGGGGGTGATGCGAGGGGGGGGGGGCGTAGGCTGGCCGCCATGCCTGCCCCTTCTAGCCCCCCACGGCTACCCGTCTGGCCCAGGAGCCGCATGGTCTTTGACAGACAGAGCCCCTTCCCTCAAAGGACCCCTTGCCTTTGTTGTGTGGGGAGAGGAGATGGGGGGACCTCCCCTTCCTGCCTCTGGGCTTCTTGGGAGCCCTTGGCTCTGATCCAGTGGGCCCTTCGCTTGAGCACTGCCTGAGTTCCCGGGGGCTGGAGGGCAGCGCTGCTGAGGGTTGGCGCCAATGGAGCTCTGTCCGGGGAGCTTCCGCTTGCCTCCCCCCTGACAGCCGTGTGCCTGCCCAGCCCTGCTGAAGCTGAAGGTGGTGGAGGAGGAGGAAGAGGACGACCCTCTCCGGCGCACCGGCCGGCCCTTTGGGGGTCTCATCCGGGATGTCCGGCGCCGCTACCCCAAGTACCTGAGCGACTTCCGGGACGCCCTGGACCCCCAGTGCTTGGCTGCCGTCATCTTCATCTACTTTGCAGCGCTCTCGCCCGCCATCACCTTTGGAGGCCTGCTGGGTAAGCGCCCACCCGGGAGGGGCACAAGGGCCCGGTTTCCGGAGAGGAGGTGACTGCCCCCTGCTCCTTCTCCAAAGAAAGCTTGGCCAAAGCAGCTGGCGGGAAAGTAAACTCCAAACCGAGCAGCACTAGAAGGTTTTGGCTCAGCTCTGCCGGGCCTCCCACCCCCAGTCCCCACGCTGCCTTTCTGTGACTTCTCTGGGTGGACCCAGGCTGGGCTAGGGAGAGGCCAGCCTTGCTGGAGGGAAGACGTTGCCCAATCAGAGGGGCCATGAAGGCCTCCTCCCCCCAGACGCTGCCTCCCAGGGCTGGCTTTCAGAAGCTTCCTGTTGTGTAGATGGAGGCGCCCTTCGTTCATTTACTCTGTCTTGCTGAAACACAGGGCGGATTATAACATTTGAAAAACAGGGCAATAGGCAATAGGCCAGTACCTGCCAATAAAGCACGATTCGATTCAATAATTAAAGAACAAAACCAAAGAGTGAAAACATCGCAGGACATCCAAGCAGCTGGATTTCATGCTTAGGGGACAGTGAGACAGACAGCAGCATAAGTCCACCCAGTGAGCCCTGCAGGAGGAAGGGGGAGGGTGCTGTGCTGGGCCAGAACAGGTGCAGACTCCCCCCACCCCCAAGAACTGGCTCAAGGCCCCAGCCTGGGTACCCTGAGGGGGGTTCCCTGGATATGGGGCAGGCCCGGCCTGGGCGCCTCCTTCTCCACCGGAGTCCGACATTGTCCCCGGGTACACACTGGCAACGCAGCGAGTTCTGCGCCCGCCTGCCACGCCCATGCTTTCCCTCTCTTGTGCCCCCGCAATGCAGGCGAGAAGACTCAGGGGCTGATCGGGGTCTCCGAGCTGATCGTCTCCACCTCTGTGCAGGGGGTGGCCTTCTGCTTGCTGGGGGCTCAGCCCCTCCTCATCATTGGCTTCTCGGGGCCCCTCCTGGTGTTTGAGGAGGCCTTTTTCACAGTGAGTTTTTCCTTGGGGGGGTGCTGCTGCTCTCTGAGGGTTATCGCTGTGGGTGGGTGGGTTTCCAAGGGCCCTGGGCGGCCAGTGGAGTGGAAGGGCAGGGGGCATCTCCACCTCCTGGCTAAAGTCCACGGGAATCTCCACGTTCCCTCTCCAGCGGAGGAGCCAGCCTCCCCGGGAGCACAGCTTGGCCAGAGACCCGGGAGCAACACAAGGGGGCGCTCTTGCTGGGGGGGCTTTGCAGGCTGCCGTTCTCAGCTGCCAGAGAAGCTTTGTCTGCCTGTGCCCCCGCAGGGCCGTGGCCAGTGAAGAGTAAGCCAAACTTAGCCAGGGGACTGACTCCAGAGAATGCAGCTTCCTGCCTTGGTCAGAACTGATGGCGCTTGGTGCATCTTGGGAGGGGAGGGTGGACTTTGACCTTGGGGCGGGGGGGGGAGGTGCCCTGGCCCTGGGAGACCCCCCCACGCTTGGCTGCCCATCTGCCCCCAGTTCTGCAGGTCCCATGAGCTGGACTACTTGGTGGGCCGCGTCTGGATCGGCTTCTGGCTGGTCCTCATTGTGCTGGTGATGGTGGCCGCCGAGGGCAGCTTCCTGGTGCGCTTCGTCTCCCGCTTCACCCAGGAGATCTTTGCCTTCCTCATCTCCCTCATCTTCATCTACGAGACCTTTTTCAAGCTGATCAAGGTGACAGACGGCGAGGGGCTGCGTGCAGGCAAGCAGGCAGTGGAGGGGAGCGTTGCACCCAAGCAGGGGGCCCAACCCTGGAACCGGGCCGTGGAGCAAGGCCCCGCCCCTCTCTCTCTGCCCGAATGGAGCAAGGCAGAGTAGCCCCATTGCCCCTGGGACCCGGGCGGATGAAAAAGGCAGCCAGGCAGTGACCTTTGCCTGCCCCTCATTTAAAGACCCCCATGAGGGGGCAGGGACAGAGTGGGGTGGCAAAACCCCCAGCACCACCACCCCACACTGGTCCGTGGAAAAATGGTCTTCCACGAAACCGGTCCTTGGTGCCGAAAGGGCTGGGAGTCACTGCACTCAAGGCCCCTTCTGCTTCCCGGGGTCAAGGCCCCCCTTGAGAGGTTCTCTTGCGCCTTTGTGTTGGGCAGATCTTCCAGGAGCACCCTCTCCATGGCTGCAACAAGGCCAACAGCACTGCGACAGGCCAGGAGGAGGACAGGCCCATGGTTGTGGGGAATGAGACGGCCAGCCGTGCCGCTGCTTCCAAAGTGACGGGGCAGCCCAACACTGCGCTGCTCTCGCTGGTCCTCATGGCCGGCACCTTCTTCATCGCCTTCTTCCTGCGCAAGTTCAAGAACAGCCGCTTCTTCCCAGGACGGGTGGGTGACCCAGGGTGCTGGGCAGATGGCCTAGAGCAGCCCCCCCCCACCACGGTGCCAGTCAAGGGTGTTCAGAGAGCTTGTGCCTAATGCGGCTTCCGATGGCCTGTGGGGAGTTCCAGAAAGCTGCTTAGGCAGCCGCTGCCCCCACAGCACAAGGAGCTTCACGTGGCAGCAAACTGTGTGGAGGTACCGACATGCCTTGAAGCAACACCAGGAGGAGCATCCCAGTAAACGGAACACCTGCCTGTGCCCTCCCACCCTCCCCGACATGGTGTGGCTGAGCACCTCCCGTGCAGCCGTTCTATGGTCATGCCCACCCTCATGCTGCGTCAGAGCTGCAAACGGTGTGTGTGGGCTGGCTGCTGTGTGATGGTGCCGCCAGGGGTCAGACCAGGCATTCCTGCAGGGGGGTGAGCTCCGCTCAACCGGGGCAGGAGGCGGCCAGCAGGGCCCTGTGGCTGAACACATCTCTCTGGGCAGGTTCGCCGGGTGATCGGTGACTTTGGGGTCCCCATTGCCATCCTCCTCATGGTGTTGGTGGACTACAGCATCGAGGACACCTACACACAGGTAGGTGGGGTGTGGGAATCACCTGGCCCCCAAGATGTGACCCCAGATCGAATTTCCCAGTGGCTCAAGGCATGGGAGGGGAGGGGAGCAAAGGACATGAAGGGAGGTGCAGCCTCCTACATTCCGCTCTTGCTTTGGGGGCGGGGGGGAGGGGGCAGCAGCCCCCCAGGCCATCAATGGCTGCCCCCAGCTGCTGCCTGTCTGGTCCCTCCTGCAGAAGCTTTCGGTGCCGCGGGGCTTCTCCGTCACAGACCCCGAGCAGCGGAGCTGGGTGATCAACCCCCTTGGGAGGGGGCGCCCCTTCCCCGTCTGGATGATGGTGGCCAGCGCCCTCCCCGCCCTCCTGGTCTTCATCCTCATCTTCATGGAGACGCAGATCACCACGTGAGTGGAGTGGCCCAAGCGGCATCCTGGCTGGCTGGGGGGGGGGGGGGGGGGTTGCCAGAATTGCCCGAGAGCTCCAGCGGATGGAGTCCGTAGGCCGACCCAGCCTGCCAAGCGGCCCCTGGAGCAACTGCATGACAGTGTGGGCAGCAGCCCCTCAGGCTCTAACCCCCCCCATCCCCCAGGCTGATCATCAGCAAGAAAGAGCGGAAGCTGCAGAAGGGCTCCGGCTTCCACCTGGACCTCCTGCTCATTGTGGCCATGGGGGGCTTCTGTGCCCTCTTTGGGCTGCCCTGGCTGGCAGCAGCCACGGTGCGCTCCGTCACCCACGCCAATGCCCTCACCGTCATGAGCAAGGCCGTGGCCCCCGGGGACAAGCCCAAGATCCAGGAGGTGAAAGAGCAGCGCGTCACCGGCCTCCTGGTGGCTCTTCTCGTGGGTAAGCCCCCAGGCCTCCCCCCCTTCACTCTGCCCACTGGGCATGGCTGGCGCTGCCTCGGGCACCACTGAACTGTCTAAGAGAGAACTGGAGGCCAGCCAGACTGCCCCACTGGAAGGGCTCACCGAGCGGGATGCAGAACCTGGAGCCCTGCTCTGCTTGGCCAGAGGGTCTTCCTCTGGGGGTGTCCCTTCAGCTGTGCTGACCAGATGCCGCCTCCACCCCAGGCCTGTCCATCGTGATTGGGGACCTGCTGCGCAAGATCCCGCTGGCTGTGCTCTTCGGGATCTTCCTCTACATGGGCGTCACCTCCCTGAACGGGATCCAGTTCTACGAGCGCCTCCACCTGCTGCTCATGCCTCCCAAGCACCACCCTGATGTGCCCTATGTCAAGAAGGTCAGGGGGAGGGGACTCTCAGGCCTGCTCTGCACAGGGGTGGGGGGAGGAGCACAGCGGACCTACCTAGAGGCACACGATCGGGAGGATGGGGTTACTCAGGACAGAAGCTTCTTGCTCAGAATCAGTCAGTCCTTGAGCATTTAGAAAGGACGGCCGTGATTTCTAGGAGACAGCATGAGTTTCTCTAGAGCAAGTCATGTCAGACTAGCTTTCTCTTTGGAGAAAGTTACTACCTTGCTGGGTCAAGGGAATGCTGTATGCCACCTTGGGGGTTGGGCAGCAATTTTCTGCAGGCCAGGATCCTGAAGGGTTTTTTTCGCCCTCTTCTGGGCATGAAGCAGGGGTCAATGGGTGTGGGTGGGTCAGTAGCTATTTGTGAATTTCCTGCACTGTGTAGGGGGCTGGACTAGATGGCCCTGGAGGTCCTTTGGGGGGGAGTCTACGGCAGCCCAGCATGCAGGCCCACAGCTGCTCCCTCTGCCGGTACAGGTGCGGACGATGAGGATGCATCTCTTCACGGGCTTACAGCTGGCCTGCCTGGCTGTGCTGTGGGCCGTCATGTCCACAGTGGCCTCCCTGGCCTTCCCCTTCATCCTCATCCTCACAGTGCCCCTTCGCATGTGCCTGCTCAGCCGCATCTTCACAGAACGGGAGATGAAATGTGTAAGTGGAGCTTGCTGGCTGGGGGGGGGGGGGGCGGAGGGGCACCAGCCACGATCAGCAGCAGGGCCAAAGCTCTGCAGGAGCCGATGGGGCAGAAGGGATGGCAAAGCAGCAGCTCCCCACCTCTCCCCCCACCCCGCTGCTGGCTAAGCACTTTCTCTCCTCCTCTTCTCTCCTGGCCAGCTGGATGCCAATGAAGCGGAGCCCATCCTGGACGAGAGAGAAGGCGTGGACGAATACAATGAGATGCCCATGCCAGTGTGAGGAGGGGGCCCGGAAGGCTCCAAGAAGAGCAGTGCTCCACCTCACCCAGCGCAGGGAGGAACAGCACCCCCCCCCCGGGAGCACCTCTGTGCCTTCTTCGGTCTGTCATCTGGGGGGGGGCAGGGCTCTTGCCACGGCTGCAGCTACAGACCTCCCCCCTCCTAGACCCCGGAGGCTGCTGGGTGGGCGGAGCGCAGCCACCCTCGGCTTCCTGGAGGGGGGGGGCTCCCGCATCTTCCAAGACGAATCAGCAGCTCCCTGCAGACTACGATTTTATTTAAGAGATTAATTTAAAACTTCAATAAACAGCTTTATTATAATCTGGTGGGTGTTCTCTGCCCCCGGGGGGTTTGCTTTTTGCGAGCTCCAGGGTGTGGCCTTGAGCAGGCCAGGAGAAGGAGGGCTTTGCCCACAAGCCAGGCCTGGGCATGCCCTCTCCTGTAGAAGCAGGGAGCTCAACGGGAGCGAATGCTTCATGGAAAGCATCCGACGCTTCCCTTCCACCAGGATGGAGTTGGTGCCAACACAACAACAGGGAGAGCTGGCAGGAGTTTCTCCATTCTCCACTTTATTGCAAACGTCCTTCTCTCCTCTTCCAGTCCCACAAGGCAGTCCTCCTTTCCGGGGGAGGGGCAGGAACAAGGGGCTCCCCTGCATGCTCAGCCCCCGCTGCCCCTGCGCCCCGGACACCGGCCCTTCTGCAGCGCTGCCTCACGCTGGGACCGGCAGCTGTCTTAGTTTCTGGCAGAGGTACCGCTTGGCTCCCTCCACACCGCTCACTCGCTCCAGGTCCATGTAGGGCAGCTGCGTTTCACAGGAGGACAGAGGCCAGCAGCGACATTCACTCCCCTGTGCTGCTGAGGGTGGGGCCACGGCCCCCAGAGTCTCCCCTCCCCCCAAGGGCTCTCAGCAGCACAAGAGGAGACACCTTCCCTTCAGGAGGGAGGGAGGGGAAGCCCCGCCTTACCTGCACCAGGTGGTAGCCCAGCAGGCGGAGGTGTCGGTCACGCATCGCTCTCGAGCCCACCAGCACAGCCGAATTCTGGCAGTAATGCCATTTGTCGTTGACGGACAGCACAATGCTGCGGGAGGAGACAGAGAAGGGAGCCGTCTGCGATAAGGGCAGCCATTATTTAACCAGGAGAGGAGAGGAGGCAGCTGAGAGCCTGGAGGAAACTGAGGCGTGAATGGCCAATTAACCCCAAGAGCTAAAGGTTCAAGGTCCCAGCAGTACCTGTGGATTTCCCTGGCCTTCTTCTCCTCCTCCATTGGGCCAGGCCTTGCTCTGGGGGAGGTGGCCAGAAGGAGTCTTCTCTCCTCTGGCAGGTCCTGCTGGGGCTCAGTACCCGAGCAGAGGGCAGCTTGAGCTGTGCAGCCAGCAGGTTCCACTGGAGAGTGACCGGGGCCTGGGCCGGATTCCTGGGAGGCCAGCAGGGGGGTGCTTCCCTCCAGCCCAAGAAGACTTCCTGTCAAGGGGCTGCTCAGCCACTGCTGCCTGGAGTGGGTCCCACTCGGTGTGGCCAAGGTGAAGGTCGGGAGGGCAGGGGCTTCCGGGGGGGCTGCAGCCGCAGAGCCCGAAAGGGAGATCTGGAGCAGAAAGTCTGCAGAGGGAGAAAGGGAGAGAGGACAAGGCCCGGCAGGAGGACAGTGGGGTGAGGAGGGACCTCCAAGCGCCCTCCCCCCATCAGAGGAAGCCATTCTAAAACCTCAGGGCATGGATGAGGCCAAAGGAGGGAGCTCCCCTGGGCAGAATCCTGCCCCAATGAAGCCGCCTGCTGGCCTCCCCCATGCCCAAGTGCCCACAGGATCCAGAGCACTGTCCTGGCAAGAGGGCTCTCACCTGCGCAGTATCCTGGGGGCACCACCGCATTCTGCCGATAGCCGCCTTCCCCCACAAGCTGCCGGAGAGCCTCTGCTACGAGGCCCTTGTAACTGAGGAAGGAAAGGGGCAGAGGGCAGTCATAAGAGCCGCCTGGGTGAGAAGCCTCCCCCCTCCCTCTGGCCATGGGGGGGCACACAGTGGGCGCAGCCTCCTGCAGGACCAGCCCCACTCCAGGACTTCCTAAGGAGCCTAAACCTCTCTGGGCCTGGGGCAGGGGAGGGTGTGAGCTCTTCCCCTTCTCTCTGACAGACGTTATTTTGTGAAAACATTTCTCGCCCCACTCAGGGCCCACAAGGTGATAAATGCAAACATTAAAAGATGAATAAAAGTATGCATAAATACATAAAAACAAATGAGCAAAAGAACCAAACAGGTCCACGGGAGGAAGAGACAGTGTGAATCTGCAAGAGAACGGCAGGCAGAACGGCTGGCAGCAGAGCAGGCCAGGTCAGAAAGGGAAAACCAGATAGATGGAGAGCTCTCTCTCTCCCGGGGTGGAGGGGGGGAGAGGAAGGGAATCCAGCAGTTGAGAAGGCCTCCCTCCCTCCTCTCTTGGGGCGCTTGCCACCCATCCAGCCTCTGGGGGTGGCAAAGCAGGGCCTCTGAAGGTGGATGGGAAGGCTGGGTTCCTGCAAGAGTGGCCAGTCCTTCCCCTCTGGACCACTTGACCTCTGCCCAGTCTTCTCTTGCAGCCTCCACTCACAGAAGGGGCCTTCTAGGGCCGAAGGCCTTGCTCCGTTCCTGCTTGTACCTGACGAAGGGAGTTTGGCCTCTCAAAAGCTCCTGCCCTGGGAAATCTGGCTGGTCTCTACGCTGCTGCTGGACTCTACCACAGCCCCACCTGGCTGCCCTCTGAAACCCTCTGCCCTAAACCACTGAGCTCTCCCTCCCTGAGAGGGCACATGACCACTCCCTCACACCTGTATTTGTGGTTGGCCTCATCCGCAGTGAGAGCGCCATCAAACATGCACACACAGTACCGGGGGTCAAGGCGAGGCCCATCATAGTCTTGGACCTCCAGGGCCACAGCCACATCCAGGAGAGAGAGGTAGCGGCGCACGATCAACCCACAGGGGCTGCCTGTGAAGAGAGAGGTGCAGGAGCAGAAGTCAGCCCCGCTGCCAGCAAGGGGGATGCATTTCTCTCCAGAGGACCCCCACTCCCATTTTTTCCTGACTGGAAAAACTAAACATTCGGGGGAAGGGGGCGGGGGGTTAAAAAACTCCTTTGAGATATTTCCTCTTTTAGAATAAAATAACTTCTTACTCTAAAAATGTAGACCATGAAAAACTGATGAATTTTTCAACTTTTCCAGTAGAAAAACTGGAAAGTTTGGTGAGCTTTGGGCGGGGAACCCTCTTATAATGTAGATTTATATATTTTCAGGAAATTTTCTTTTGTTTAAATTTAAATAATTTTAGCAACAATTAATATGTGATCAATGAGAACTGTTTTCAATGTTATTAAATTTAGCTTAATATCCAAACACGGTGGTAATCCTGCATGAGAGAGATTTTGTCCAAATAATACACTTTCTTTGGACCTCTACAGAATCAGTTTTTATTTTTTCCTGCCTCTCAGGTGACAAAGAATAAAATACAATCTCTTGTGTACATTTTCAGTTTTTATACTTCTAAACTCCACAAACATGCCAAATAGTACAATTTATACGCTAAGTTGTAAATGATGCAGTTTATGTTGCTGTACAGCAGGGGTGGTCCAACTTGCTTCAACATCAGATGCTGGAGTCAAAAAACAAGGAAGGGAGGGAGGAAGAAAGAGAGGAAGGAATGAGGAAGAAGGGGAAAATGGAAAGAAACTTTAATAGCTTCAAATGCATTCTCCAAGCTGCCAGCTGACTTGGCTTGGAGAAGTGTTTTAAACAGAGAAATGCCCCCTCCAAGCTAGCTGACTGAGCAGTGGCAGCTTTGAGAGTCATACAATATGGCTTCCGAGCTAGTCGGGCCACCCGTGCTCTAGAGCCTGCCTGATGGCCAGACGGCCCCCACAGTTCACAAGCTATGCAAAACTGAATTGTTCAAGAGAACTTTTAATAAAAGCAATAGAGTTCGATTATAATGCAATAGTTATAATGCTTTGATAAAGGAACTGTGGCTTCTACTGCTGTGCCTAGTATATACAGTCTGTTGCTGAATGTGCTATCCTATTACACAACTGCTATCATTTAATGTATGTTACTATTTATGTTTTGTCTTAATTTTCTACAGTCCTATTCCTATTATGTTGCTTACCAAGTATCTCACCCTGCTGATTGTATTGACTGCATAATTTGCCTTGGATGTTAATGAGAAAAATGGATTATAAATATATATTTTTAAAAGTTCAGGTTTGATGCAAAAGACCATGAAACATTTCATCCTCCCCCCACAAATAACTCCTTTTCTCCTATGGCTTCCAAATGTCTGGAGATTTCACACTACCAGAAAGGGCCTTTGCTGAGGTGGTGGGCTCACGGCCTTTGGAGCTTTTTGAACAGGCCATCTGGCAGCAATGCTGATTCTGGGCACTTGGGCCAATCATGAGAGGGAGGGCAGGAAGGGCTGCATCAGGGCTTCCTTCTCGTGATCCTTTCAGACACACCCAGGGAAATGCTGATTGATACTTTGGGGTCAGGCAGCAACTTTTCTCCAGGCCAGTATAGTCAGGGGCCCTGCAGGTGTCACTGGGAGTGGGTGTGGAAGTATTTGCAAGTCCCCTGCACTGTGCTGGGGGCTGGACGATGACTCTGGAGGCCCCCTATAACTCTGTGATTCTAGGTAGCTCTGCCCCTCCCTCCTACACTTACTGGTGACGTTGTCCAGGAAGCCTGGAGAAAAGACCTTGTGTAGGACAGCCAAGGGGAAGTGACCCAGCTGGACAAGGGACATGAGGATGTTGACTGTGGCCAGGGGAGAAGCAGACGCCTTCTGCAGAAGCACAGACTCCAGCTGAGGGAAGAGCTCCAGGTGGTTGGAAGGCCGATAGTTTGTGCGGCTGAAGGGGAAGACCAGCTTCTGGATCATCTGCAGCAGGGAACCAAAAGGGAGGCCTGGCTCAAGCGAAAACTTCAGGACCATCCCGGCCCTCTCTGCATTGACCTAGGCAACCTCCCGCTATTCTCACTGCCAGTCGCTTTTGTACATCTAGTCCTGTCACACTGTTCACTTCATATCCTGCCCACTAGACATTTCCAGAGTCTGCCCCACCCCTTGCAGGAGAGAGGAGGTGGGGGGTGGGAGGGGGGTGAAGGGCTGGCCCAGAGTCTGCCCCCCTTGCAGCAGAGGAGGTGTGGGGGGGTGAAGGGCTGGCCCATAATCTGCCCCCTTGCAGCAGAGGGCGTGGGGGGGGGGTGAAGGGCTGTCCCAGAGTCTGCCCCCCTTGCAGCAGAGGAGGTGGGGGGGGGGGGGGTGAAGGGCTGGCCCATAATCTGCCCCCTTGCAGCAGAGGAGGTGGGGGGTGAAGGGCTGGCCCAGAGTCTGCCCCCCTTGCAGCAGAGGAGGTGGGGGGGTGAAGGGCTGTCCCAGAGTCTGCCCCCCTTGCAGCAGAGGAGGTGGGGGGGTGAAGGGCTGTCCCAGAGTCTGCCCCCCTTGCAGCAGAGGAGGTGGGGGGATGAAGGGCTGGCCCAGAGTCTGCCCCCCTTGCAGCAGAGGAGGTGGGGGGGGGGGTGAAGGGCTGTCCCAGAGTCTGCCCCCCTTGCAGCAGAGGAGGTGGGAGGTGAAGGGCTGTCCCAGAGTCTGCCCCCCTTGCAGCAGAGGAGGTGGGGGGGGGGTGAAGGGCTGTCCCAGAGTCTGCCCCCCTTGCAGCAGAGGAGGTGGGGGGGTGAAGGGCTGTCCCAGAGTCTGCCCCCCTTGCAGGACAGAGGAGGTGGGGGTGGGTGAAGGGCTGCCCCCCTTGCAGCAGAGGAGGTGGGGGGGGTGAAGGGCTGTCCCAGAGTCTGCCCCCTTGCAGGACAGAGGAGGTGGGGGGGGGGGTGAAGGGCTGCCCCCCTTGCAGCAGAGGAGGTGGGGGGGTGAAGGGCTGTCCCAGAGTCTGCCCCCTTGCAGGAGAGGAGGTGGGGGGTGGGTGAAGGGCTGCCCCCCTTGCAGCAGAGGAGGTGGGGGGGGTGAAGGGCTGGCCCATAATCTGCCCCCTTGCAGCAGAGGAGGTGGGGGGGTGAAGGGCTGTCCCAGAGTCTGCCCCCTTGTAGGACAGAGGAGGTGGGGGGTGGGTGAAGGGCTGCCCCCCTTGCAGCAGAGGAGGTGGGGGGGTGAAGGGCTGGCCCATAATCTGCCCCCTTGCAGCAGAGGAGGTGGGGGGGTGAAGGGCTGTCCCAGAGTCTGCCCCCCTTGCAGGACAGAGGAGGTGGGGGGGGTGAAGGGCTGCCCCCCTTGCAGCAGAGGAGGTGGGGGGGTGAAGGGCTGTCCCAGAGTCTGCCCCCTTGCAGGACAGAGGAGGTGGGGGGGGGGTGAAGGGCTGCCCCCCTTGCAGCAGAGGAGGTGGGGGGGTGAAGGGCTGTCCCAGAGTCTGCCCCCTTGCAGGAGAGGAGGTGGGGGGTGGGTGAAGGGCTGCCCCCCTTGCAGCAGAGGAGGTGGGGGGGGTGAAGGGCTGGCCCATAATCTGCCCCCTTGCAGCAGAGGAGGTGGGGGGGTGAAGGGCTGTCCCAGAGTCTGCCCCCTTGCAGGACAGAGGAGGTGGGGGGGGTGAAGGGCTGCCCCCCTTGCAGCAGAGGAGGTGGGGGGGTGAAGGGCTGTCCCAGAGTCTGCCCCCTTGCAGGAGAGGAGGTGGGGGGTGGGTGAAGGGCTGCCCCCCTTGCAGCAGAGGAGGTGGGGGGGTGAAGGGCTGTCCCAGAGTCTGCCCCCTTGCAGGACAGAGGAGGTGGGGGGGGGGTGAAGGGCTGCCCCCCTTGCAGCAGAGGAGGTGGGGGGGTGAAGGGCTGTCCCAGAGTCTGCCCCCTTGCAGGAGAGGAGGTGGGGGGGGGTGAAGGGCTGGCCCATAATCTGCCCCCTTGCAGCAGAGGAGGTGGGGGGGTGAAGGGCTGTCCCAGAGTCTGCCCCCTTGCAGGACAGAGGAGGTGGGGGGGGTGAAGGGCTGCCCCCCTTGCAGCAGAGGAGGTGGGGGGGTGAAGGGCTGTCCCAGAGTCTGCCCCCTTGCAGGAGAGGAGGTGGGGGGTGGGTGAAGGGCTGCCCCCCTTGCAGCAGAGGAGGTGGGGGGGTGAAGGGCTGGCCCATAATCTGCCCCCTTGCAGCAGAGGAGGTGGGGGGTGGGTGAAGGGCTGCCCCCCTTGCAGCAGAGGAGGTGGGGGGTGAAGGGCTGTCCCAGAGTCTGCCCCCTTGCAGGAGAGGAGGTGGGGGGTGGGTGAAGGGCTGCCCCCCTTGCAGCAGAGGAGGTGGGGGGGTGAAGGGCTGTCCCAGAGTCTGCCCCCTTGCAGGAGAGGAGGTGGGGGGTGGGTGAAGGGCTGCCCCCCTTGCAGCAGAGGAGGTGGGGGGGTGAAGGGCTGTCCCAGAGTCTGCCCCCTTGCAGGACAGAGGAGGTGGGGGGGGGGGGTGAAGGGCTGTCCCAGAGTCTGCCCCCTTGCAGGAGAGGAGGTGGGGGGGGGTGAAGGGCTGGCCCATAATCTGCCCCCTTGCAGCAGAGGAGGTGGGGGGGTGAAGGGCTGTCCCAGAGTCTGCCCCCTTGCAGGACAGAGGAGGTGGGGGGGGGTGAAGGGCTGCCCCCCTTGCAGCAGAGGAGGTGGGGGGGTGAAGGGCTGTCCCAGAGTCTGCCCCCTTGCAGGAGAGGAGGTGGGGGGTGGGTGAAGGGCTGCCCCCCTTGCAGCAGAGGAGGTGGGGGGGGGTGAAGGGCTGGCCCATAATCTGCCCCCTTGCAGCAGAGGAGGTGGGGGGTGGGTGAAGGGCTGCCCCCCTTGCAGCAGAGGAGGGGGGGGTGAAGGGCTGTCCCAGAGTCTGCCCCCCTTGCAGGACAGAGGAGGTGGGGGGGGGGGTGAAGGGCTGCCCCCCTTGCAGCAGAGGAGGTGGGGGGGTGAAGGGCTGTCCCAGAGTCTGCCCCCCTTGCAGGAGAGGAGGTGGGGGGTGGGTGAAGGGCTGCCCCCCTTGCAGCAGAGGAGGTGGGGGGGGTGAAGGGCTGGCCCATAATCTGCCCCCTTGCAGCAGAGGAGGTGGGGGGGTGAAGGGCTGTCCCAGAGTCTGCCCCCTTGCAGGACAGAGGAGGTGGGGGGGGGTGAAGGGCTGCCCCCCTTGCAGCAGAGGAGGTGGGGGGGTGAAGGGCTGTCCCAGAGTCTGCCCCCTTGCAGGAGAGGAGGTGGGGGGTGGGTGAAGGGCTGCCCCCCTTGCAGCAGAGGAGGTGGGGGGGTGAAGGGCTGTCCCAGAGTCTGCCCCCTTGCAGGACAGAGGAGGTGGGGGGGGGTGAAGGGCTGCCCCCCTTGCAGCAGAGGAGGTGGGGGGGTGAAGGGCTGTCCCAGAGTCTGCCCCCTTGCAGGAGAGGAGGTGGGGGGGGGTGAAGGGCTGGCCCATAATCTGCCCCCTTGCAGCAGAGGAGGTGGGGGGGTGAAGGGCTGTCCCAGAGTCTGCCCCCTTGCAGGACAGAGGAGGTGGGGGGGGGTGAAGGGCTGCCCCCCTTGCAGCAGAGGAGGTGGGGGGGTGAAGGGCTGTCCCAGAGTCTGCCCCCTTGCAGGAGAGGAGGTGGGGGGTGGGTGAAGGGCTGCCCCCCTTGCAGCAGAGGAGGTGGGGGGGGGTGAAGGGCTGGCCCATAATCTGCCCCCTTGCAGCAGAGGAGGTGGGGGGTGGGTGAAGGGCTGCCCCCCTTGCAGCAGAGGAGGTGGGGGGGTGAAGGGCTGTCCCAGAGTCTGCCCCCTTGCAGGAGAGGAGGTGGGGGGTGGGTGAAGGGCTGCCCCCCTTGCAGCAGAGGAGGTGGGGGGGTGAAGGGCTGTCCCAGAGTCTGCCCCCTTGCAGGACAGAGGAGGTGGGGGGGGGGTGAAGGGCTGTCCCAGAGTCTGCCCCCTTGCAGGAGAGGAGGTGGGGGGGGGTGAAGGGCTGGCCCATAATCTGCCCCCTTGCAGCAGAGGAGGTGGGGGGGTGAAGGGCTGTCCCAGAGTCTGCCCCCTTGCAGGACAGAGGAGGTGGGGGGGGGGGTGAAGGGCTGCCCCCCTTGCAGCAGAGGAGGTGGGGGGGTGAAGGGCTGTCCCAGAGTCTGCCCCCTTGCAGGAGAGGAGGTGGGGGGGGGGGTGAAGGGCTGGCCCATAATCTGCCCCCTTGCAGCAGAGGAGGCGGGGGGGTGAAGGGCTGTCCCAGAGTCTGCCCCCTTGCAGGACAGAGGAGGTGGGGGGGGGTGAAGGGCTGCCCCCCTTGCAGCAGAGGAGGTGGGGGGGTGAAGGGCTGTCCCAGAGTCTGCCCCCTTGCAGGAGAGGAGGTGGGGGGTGGGTGAAGGGCTGCCCCCCTTGCAGCAGAGGAGGTGGGGGGGGGTGAAGGGCTGGCCCATAATCTGCCCCCTTGCAGCAGAGGAGGTGGGGGGTGGGTGAAGGGCTGCCCCCCTTGCAGCAGAGGAGGTGGGGGGGTGAAGGGCTGTCCCAGAGTCTGCCCCCTTGCAGGAGAGGAGGTGGGGGGTGGGTGAAGGGCTGCCCCCCTTGCAGCAGAGGAGGTGGGGGGGTGAAGGGCTGTCCCAGAGTCTGCCCCCTTGCAGGAGAGGAGGTGGGGGGTGGGTGAAGGGCTGCCCCCCTTGCAGCAGAGGAGGTGGGGGGGTGAAGGGCTGTCCCAGAGTCTGCCCCCTTGCAGGACAGAGGAGGTGGGGGGGGGTGAAGGGCTGCCCCCCTTGCAGCAGAGGAGGTGGGGGGGGTGAAGGGCTGTCCCAGAGTCTGCCCCCTTGCAGGAGAGGAGGTGGGGGGGGTGAAGGGCTGGCCCATAATCTGCCCCCTTGCAGCAGAGGAGGTGGGGGGGGTGAAGGGCTGTCCCAGAGTCTGCCCCCTTGCAGGACAGAGGAGGTGGGGGGGGTGAAGGGCTGCCCCCCTTGCAGCAGAGGAGGTGGGGGGGTGAAGGGCTGTCCCAGAGTCTGCCCCCTTGCAGGAGAGGAGGTGGGGGGTGGGTGAAGGGCTGCCCCCCTTGCAGCAGAGGAGGTGGGGGGGGTGAAGGGCTGGCCCATAATCTGCCCCCTTGCAGCAGAGGAGGTGGGGGGGTGAAGGGCTGTCCCAGAGTCTGCCCCCTTGCAGGAGAGGAGGTGGGGGGGGGGTGAAGGGCTGCCCCCCTTGCAGCAGAGGAGGTGGGGGGGGTGAAGGGCTGTCCCAGAGTCTGCCCCCTTGCAGGAGAGGAGGTGGGGGGGGGGTGAAGGGCTGGCCCATAATCTGCCCCCTTGCAGCAGAGGAGGTGGGGGGGTGAAGGGCTGTCCCAGAGTCTGCCCCCTTGCAGGACAGAGGAGGTGGGGGGGGGGGTGAAGGGCTGCCCCCCTTGCAGCAGAGGAGGTGGGGGGGTGAAGGGCTGTCCCAGAGTCTGCCCCCTTGCAGGAGAGGAGGTGGGGGGTGGGTGAAGGGCTGCCCCCCTTGCAGCAGAGGAGGTGGGGGGGGTGAAGGGCTGGCCCATAATCTGCCCCCTTGCAGCAGAGGAGGTGGGGGGGTGAAGGGCTGTCCCAGAGTCTGCCCCCTTGCAGGAGAGGAGGTGGGGGGGGGGTGAAGGGCTGCCCCCCTTGCAGCAGAGGAGGGGGGGGTGAAGGGCTGTCCCAGAGTCTGCCCCCTTGCAGGACAGAGGAGGTGGGGGGGGTGAAGGGCTGCCCCCCTTGCAGCAGAGGAGGTGGGGGGGTGAAGGGCTGTCCCAGAGTCTGCCCCCTTGCAGGAGAGGAGGTGGGGGGGGGGTGAAGGGCTGCCCCCCTTGCAGCAGAGGAGGGGGGGGTGAAGGGCTGTCCCAGAGTCTGCCCCCTTGCAGGAGAGGAGGTGGGGGGTGGGTGAAGGGCTGCCCCCCTTGCAGCAGAGGAGGTGGGGGGGGTGAAGGGCTGGCCCATAATCTGCCCCCTTGCAGCAGAGGAGGTGGGGGGGTGAAGGGCTGTCCCAGAGTCTGCCCCCTTGCAGGAGAGGAGGTGGGGGGGGGGTGAAGGGCTGCCCCCCTTGCAGCAGAGGAGGGGGGGGTGAAGGGCTGTCCCAGAGTCTGCCCCCTTGCAGGACAGAGGAGGTGGGGGGGGTGAAGGGCTGCCCCCCTTGCAGCAGAGGAGGTGGGGGGGTGAAGGGCTGTCCCAGAGTCTGCCCCCTTGCAGGAGAGGAGGTGGGGGGTGGGTGAAGGGCTGCCCCCCTTGCAGCAGAGGAGGTGGGGGGGGTGAAGGGCTGGCCCATAATCTGCCCCCTTGCAGCAGAGGAGGTGGGGGGGTGAAGGGCTGTCCCAGAGTCTGCCCCCTTGCAGGAGAGGAGGTGGGGGGTGGGTGAAGGGCTGCCCCCCTTGCAGCAGAGGAGGTGGGGGGGGTGAAGGGCTGGCCCATAATCTGCCCCCTTGCAGCAGAGGAGGTGGGGGGGTGAAGGGCTGTCCCAGAGTCTGCCCCCTTGCAGGAGAGGAGGTGGGGGGGGGGTGAAGGGCTGCCCCCCTTGCAGCAGAGGAGGGGGGGGTGAAGGGCTGTCCCAGAGTCTGCCCCCTTGCAGGACAGAGGAGGTGGGGGGGGTGAAGGGCTGCCCCCCTTGCAGCAGAGGGTGTTGGGGGGGCAGCCTCTCTGAGCCCCGCGGGGAGACCCACCTTGGTGTGGAGGTGTGGGGCGCGGGGGCGCAGGAAGTCGGCGAGGGCGTCGAGGAGGGGGGGCCGTCGGAGGCGGTGCCGGGCGAGGTATCGGGCGACGAGGGCGACGGCGGCGGGGCTGAGGCCGGGCGCGCGGCGGGGGAACCAGCCTGCGGGGGGGGGCAGAGGGGGGGGTCAGTGCCGGGGGGGCGTCCCCTGCCCCCCTCCCCTCCCTCCCCCCCCGGGGGACCCACCGTCGAGGGCGCGGGCGAAGGCGGGGGCGGGCGGGCGGCAGAAGGGGGGCGGGGGGAGGCGGCGCATGGCGGGAGGGGGCAGTGAAGGGCAGCCTCTCGCCTCAGCCCCCGCCGGCCGCCATCTTGCTTCCGGAAGGCCTCGGGGGCCCGCCCCCCACTTCCGCCGCGCCGCTTCCTGCCCGCTGGCGCCCCCGGAGCGGGGCCCTGGAACTGCACCCTCGGAGGACCCGCCCCACAAACCCACAGAAGCCGCTTTTCCTTCACAGTCGCCGCCTTTAATTTTAAAATATGCATTTGTCAGTTCACCCCCCTCCCCACATGGCCGATGGATGGTGGCTCCCCTCCCCTCCCGGCTGGCACAGCCCTTGGGGGCAGGACCCCACCTGCGGCTCCCACCACCAGCCGGCTCGTAGCCCCCAGGTCGCCCACGTTCACAAGGCAGGCTCCAAAGCGGCTGAAGGGATTCCAGAGTCCGACGGCTGCAGGGCTGCCCTCCTCCTCCCTTGTGGCAGAAAGACCACCAAGCCGGCACCTGTGCCCAGATGGAGCTGGAGCTTTCTGCCCCCCCCCCCCCCGGCACTATCTTCGGTACACGGCAAAGGCCACAAAGCTGAAGACAAGGGTGAGCCCCGCCAGGCAGGTGGTGGCTGTGGCTGTGAACACGTGCCGGTATTGCATCTGGAAATACCAGAGAGCTCCCAGCATCAGCACAAAGAGGGGCACCATCAGGCTGCCCACGTTGAGGGCAGCGTGTGCAGTATCCGCATTGGTGGCGTTGGCATGAGCACTGTTGGGCACAGACGGTGATTGGTGCTGCAGGATGTGGCAGTGCAACACACTGTTGTGGGTGAGGTGCAGGCCACTCAGGGTCTGCGAATCGTCCCGAAGCAATTGTCCCTGGTAGATCAGGCGCACCAGCTGCTCCTGGCCTGGGAAGTGGGCCCTGCGGAAGGAGGAAGAGAACGAGGGACCCAGTGAAGGCGACAGGCAAGGAGGAACACAACTGTGCTCATTCCCAGAGTTGCTCATGATGACCAAGAGTTTTAAAAGGGGACGAGGCAGATCCATGGGATGGAGAAAGTAGAGAAAGAAGTACTTTTCTCCCTTTCTCACAATACAAGAACTCGTGGGCATTCGATGAAATTGCTGAGCAGACAGGTTAAAACAGATAAAAGGAAGTACTTCTTCACCCAAAGGGTGATTAACATGTGGAATTCACTGCCACAGGAGGTGGTGGCGGCCACAAGCATAGCCACCTTCAAGAGGGGGTTAGATAAAAATATGGAGCACAGGTCCATCAGTGGCTATTAGCCACAGTGTATGTGTGTATATAAAATTTTTTGCCACTGTGTGACACAGAGTGTTGGACTTGATGGGCCATTGGCCTGATCCAACATGGCTTCTCTTATGTTCTTATTCACGGAGGTCCATCAGTGGCTTCTCGCCATGGTGACTAAAAGGAGCCTCCATATTCAGAGCCAGCGAACCAGGAGGCAACATCAGTTGAGGCCTTGGCCTCTGCGCCCTGTCTCTTGGCCCACTAAGAGAACTGATTTGAAGAAGTGTGCTTGCACATGTGTAAGCTTATACCTTGAATAAAACTTTGTTGGCCTTTACAGTGCCACTGAACTGAAACGCTGCTCTGCTGCTTCAGACCAATACAGCTACCCCACCTGAATCTGATGTGGCCACTGTGTGACTAGATGGATCCTGATGCAGATGACAGTCTTATGAGGCAACTATACCAGATGAGTTCTTCACTGGGGCCTAAAGCAGAAAACTCCAGGCTTTGGAACCCAACAGATTAGAGATTCTCAGCCGCTTGTTCCCGCTAAAGAAAACCAGGCCTCAATGAAGCAGGGCCTGGGTGATTCACGGCGACAGGAGGTAGCGGCGGCTATAAGCATAAACAGCTTCAAGAGGGGATTGGATAAAAATATGGAGCAAAGGTCCATCAGTGGTTATTAGCCACAGTGTATTGTTGGAACTCTCTGTCTGGGGCAGTGATGCTCTGTAGTCTTGGTGCTTGGGAGGGGCAACAGTGGGAGGGCTTCTAGTGTCCTGGCCCCACTGATGGCACCTGGTTTCTTTGGCCACTGTGTGACACAGTGTGTTGGACTGGATGGGCCACTGGCCTGATCCAACAGGGCTTCTCTTCTGATGTGACACAGAGTGTTGGACTGGAGGGGCCACTGGCCTGATCCCACAGGGCTTCTCTTATGTGACAGAGAGTGTTGGACTGGATGGGCCACTGGCCTGATCCAACATGGCTTCTCTTATGTTTTCATGTCTGAGGCTATGGCACATAAAAGAGCCAGGCTATGATGAAATCTGGTAGCAACACTAAGTTTTCAAGGTGCTGTAAAGGATTGTTTTGGTTTGCTGTATTTATTTGCCAGTATTTAGAATGTTTTTATTCTCTTTTCTCCAGGAAGCAAAAGACTGGCACAGTGATCTATCTGGAGCCTTCTTGACACCTTCCTGACAGCCGTTCTTTTGATGCCAGGGTGCAGGGGCACTGGGCACCAGTATCCTTGAGCAGGAAATGCTCAGACTCTACCAGTGGTCTCTTCCTGGAGCCTCCAGGCAATTCACACAAAACTATTCCTCTAGAGCAGAAGCTTTTCTAGACCAGAATATACCCTGAAGGACAAAGGGGCCCACCAAATGGCAGCAATGTGGGGGGGGAGGCAAGTGGAAGCTCTAGACTGCTGGCCACGCCATGAAGAAAAGGAGGATTTTATACCCCTTTTTTCTCTAACTTATGGAGTCTCAAACTTACACTTCTTCCTCTCCCCACAACAGGCCCCTTGTGAGGCTGGTGAGGCTGAGAGAGCTCTGAGAGAACCGTGACTGACCCAAGGTCACCCAGCAGGCTTCAGGTGGAGGAGGAGGCAGATCGACTCCAGATTAGGGGCCATGCTGCTTCTCTACACTCTCCTTATGCCTCTGATGCCTTTCCAACCTTGGCCCAGGGGTGTTGCTACAGTCTGGTGTAGTTGTTGTTTGCAGACTCTTACCTGGGAGAACTGGGTTTCATTCCCCACTCCTCCTCCACATGCAGCTGCTGATGTGACCTTGGGTCAGCCACACGTTCTTCTGGAGCAGCTCTGCTCAAGAGCAGTTATGGGAGAGCTCTCTCAGCCCCACCTACTTCAGTCACAGGGTGTCTGTTGTGGGGAGGGGAAGGAAAAGGAGATTGGAAGCCAGTCTGAGGTATAAATCCAATCTCTTCTCTTCTTCTACGTCCTCTTTCCTAGCTGGTTACACTGAAGCTTCCCTTCACCTGCCTGCTCTCTGCTTAGCTTCACAGGCTCCCTGTCAGGGTTCAAATTCCACTTCCCACCCCAGCATCTAAGGGTAAGTGGTGGTCTGAACTGGCAACTCGACATCTGGAGAGCTGCCAGGTCCAGATTACCATGGCAACAGGGATCAACTGATCTCAGGACTCTGAGACTGGCAACAACAGCAACAGTTCGATTCTTAGTTTTATTAAGATCGTCAGCTTTCGTGTGCTCTAAGAACACTTCATCAGACAAGGAATCTGGCACAGTGAGCAGAGCTGGAAGGCTTACCAGCTCTGCTCACTGTACCAGATTCCTCGTCTGATGAAGTGTGCTGAGAGCACACGAAAGCTTCCCTTCTGATAAAACTAAGTTGGTCTTAAAGGTGCAGCTTGACTCCTATTTTGTTCAACTGCTTCAGACCAACACGGCTGCCCACTTAGTTCCTGATTCTGCAGGTGTCCCAACTGGGTTTGACTGACCAGGATGAGATTAGGGTGGACAGATGAGATGAACTGTCAATTCTGAGTAGCAGCGGGAAAAAGGCAAGTATTATTATTATTATGAAAAGGGGCTGAAAACAAAATTCTAATGTCTTTATATATACTGAATTGGAATACTGTATGTTGTTTGGATCAACTTATATTAAAAAAACCAGATTCTGGGAAAATATAAGCTGACAATAAAATGAGCAAAAGGAGAATGTGCTACATCAAGACAAACATAGACTGTATCATAGACTCCTACAGGACACCCATGCAGGATCAGCCTAGAGCAGTGGCCCCAACCTTTTTGCACGACGGAGCACCCCCAGGGCTGGCTCGCCCACCGTGGCCCCAGCAGAGAATCCCGCTGCCAGCTGAGGTGCAGAGCCTCACCTTTTAAGGCCTCCCACGGTGTCCTCGGGGCGCACCCGGGCCAGGCGCTCCGTGTCATTCAAGAACTTCAGTCGCAAGATGATGGTGTCGTCTGCTGGGGAGTTCTCAGAGCTGGTGCCTCCTGTGGGTCGCTCTGGGGAGCTGAGGCCTGCTCTGTGTCGCAGGTCCCCACGAGGGCTGCCAGGCCTGTCTGCTGCAGCCCCCCCTGCAGGGTCTCCCTCCTTGACCCCAGCCCCCTGCCCACTTGGCCTGTCCTCCTGCAGGCCCTCGCCTCCTGCCTGCCCGGGGGCCAGAGGGGGGGTGGCCGCAAAGACGGGGTCCCCTCGCTCCACTGTGTGCGTCGAGAACCAGGCCAGCACCAGCACCAGCAGCACCGACAGCAGGCCAAAGAGGACCGTCACTTCATCCCCCACACCCTCGATCAGGGCCATGGCTGGTCAGGAGGCAGACGGCACCAGCCTGGAAAGGACAGAGAAAGGGCAGTGAGGCCTGGAATCACAGGTGTCTCTCTTCCCTGCCCTGGGTATAAGCCCAGCTGCATGCCCAATGATCTCGCCAGAAAGGCCGACCCCGGCAAGGACTTGGATGGGAGACCTCCAAGGTATACCAGGCCTGGGATGCGGGCCTCTGAAATGTCTGAAATGTCCAAGTCCCACTAGGGGTCAACTATGCACACACAAAATACTCACCCCCCCCCTCAAAAAGAAACCCCCTCTACCCTGAGAGTCCTCCTGCGTGTGACAGGCCAGACCATATGCACACTTGCAAGCCAAGCTCAGCGCTCAAAGAGCCTGCCAGAGCAGGGGGTCTGGGCCCATGGAAAACGGAAGGGGGCATCTTTTATCCAGCTTGTGCGGGCAAGGGGGAGCAGACACCTTCTCTGCTCCACGCACCAGCTGAAGGGGCATGAGAGCTGGGAGGGCCCCGCTGAGAGCCCTGCGACCCCACCCCCTCCCCTGCCCGGCTCTGGGGCGGGGCCTCCCTGGGCGGGGCTGAGCAGCCACCCCTCCCCTCCCCTCCTCCTCCTCGGACCCACCGAGGAGGGGGGGCGGCGGCGACCCGGTCGGAGGCTCAGCGGGACAGGGGCTCCCGCCCGGGGGTCATTTCCTCCCGTCCTCCTTCCTCTTCCGGCCCGTCCTCAGCCACTTCCGGCCTCGGCGCGGGGCATTGTGGGCGCTGTAGTCCTCGGCCAGGGGGAGACGCCCTTTGCAGGGGGGGTGACCCCAAGCAGGAGCCCCCTCGCTCCCCCCAAGTGAGCAGCCGCTCAGCCCCTGGGAACACGTGGGCAGCATCCTGGCCCTGCCGACGGACTTCTGGGGGGGGCGGCAGGGGAGGGACTGTCTGTCAGCGCCGCTCCGTTATATTCCCTATGGAGGACGATTCTCATAGGGGATAATGGAGAATTGATCCGTGGGTATCTGGGGCTCTGCGGGCCTGTTTTTTTGAGGCAGAGGCGCCAAATTTTCCGCATAGCATCCCGTGCCTCTCCTCAAAACACCCACCAACTTTCAAAAAGACTGGACCAGGGGGTGACATGATAGAAGTTTACAAGATAATGCATGGGATGGAGAAAGTAGAGAAAGAAGTACTTTTCTCCCTTTCTCACAATACAAGAACTCGTGGGCATTCGATGAAATTGCTGAGCAGACAGGTTAAAACGGATAAAAGGAAGTACTTCTTCACCCAAAGGGTGATTAACATGTGGAATTCACTGCCACAGGAGGTGGTGGCGTCCACAAGCATAGCCACCTTCAAGAAGGGGTTAGATAAGAATATGGAGCAGAGGTCCATCAGTGGCTATTAGCCACAGTGTGTGTGTGTGTGTGTATATATATATTTGGCCGCTGTGTGACACAGAATGTTGGACTGGATGGGCCATTGGCCTGATCTAACATGGCTTCTCTTATGTTCTTATGTTCTTATGTCCAATTCTATGAGCCCCCAAAGAAGCCCCTATCCATCATTTCCTATGGAAAGAAGGCATTTAAAAGATGTGCGGTCCCTTTACATGTGATAGTTTATATATGGTTTATATATTTATATATAAATATGATAGTTTATATGTTATATATATGTGATAGTTTATATATGGTTTATATAGTTATATATTTATATATATATGGTTTATATATTTAAATATTGTTTAATTTTTATGTTGATCAATTGCTGGAAGCCGCCCTGAGCCACTTGTGGGAAGGGCGGGATACAAGTCTTAGATAGATAGATAGATAGATAGATAGATAGATAGATAGATAGATAGATAGATAGATAGATAGATAGATAGATAGATAGATAAATAGCCAGAACTCCCTTTGGGGTTCAATGATGCTTGTCACACCTTTGCTCCTGGCTCCACCCCAATGTCTCCTAGTTCCACCCCCAAACTCCCCAGATATTTCTTGAACTGGACCTGGCCACCTTAGCACAACCTGTTGATTTTTCTACCAGCTGAGTTCCTGTAATTTTAGAAATAAAGCAGAAATCCCCCACCTTTGTGCTCTATATGCCCAGAACCAGTGTTTGTCTTCCACCATCCTCCAAAGTCTGCTCAAATTCATGTTTGTTACATCAGTAATGCTGCCCAGTCATCTCCTCTTTTGCCATCCCCTTCTTTTGCCTTCTGTCTTTCCCAGCATCAGGGTCTTCTCCAGGGAGTGCTCCCTTCTCATTTGGTGGCCAAAGTATTGGAGCTTCAGCTTCAGCATCTGACCTCCCAGGGAACAGTCGGGGTTGACTTCTCTTAAGACTGACTGATTGGATCTTCTTGCAGTCCAAGGGACTCTCAAGATTCTTCTCCACCACCACACCTCAAAAGCATCTATTCTTCTGCACTCAGTCTTCCTTATGGTCCAGCTCTCACAGCCATACATTACTACTGGGAATACCATCGCTTTGACTATACGGACTTTTGTTGGCAGGGTGATGTCTCTACTTTTTATTATACTGCCCAGGTTCGCGATAGCTGTCCTCCCAAGGAGCAAACATCTTTTAATTTCATGGCTACAGTCACCATCTGCAGTGATCTTGGATCCCAGAAATGTTATGGATCCCCAAACAAAGCTAGGCCCAAAATGACTAACCAGAATGGTATATAGAACGGCAACTTCAGAGTAAGGTGAACAGTATACATGAACTGCCTTATATTGAATCAAGCCCTTGGTCCAGGCCCCAAATCAGGTCCTTGTTCTGGGGGCTGCTGTTGTAGGCGAGGGGAGAGGGGAATGGGTAGAGGGAGTTGATTACCCAGCTTGCTGGGGGGAAAGTGGGGATGACTGGGGAAGGCAATGGCAAACCACCCCATTCAAAAGTCTGCCGTGACATCACCCCAGAGTTGGAAATGACTGGTGCTTGCACAGGCCACGAACTTTTTTAGAGGGATAACATTTTGGAGGGGATCCCTGTGATCAGGGCAGAGGGAGGTACAATGGTGGGAGAAGCCACTGGAGAGGAGAAGGAGACAGAGGTATGGTTATGATGCTTGGTTGCCTTCCAACTGTTGTCTCATCCTGAGATGCATTGGTGAAGGGGCCTGGAGACCAAGAAGCCCTAGGAGGAAAGGCTGAGGGACTTGGGAAGTTTTAGTCTGGAGAATAGGAGGGGCTTTTTGGGGGGGAGGGGACAAGATTACTCTCGTGAAATATCTGAAGGGCTGTCATGTAGAGGAGGGCAGGGAGCTGTTCCTGTGGGCAGCAGAGGAGAGGACTCAAAAGAAGGGGTCTAAATTAAGGTGGGAAGGTAGCTGGATATTAGGAAAAACTTTTTGAGAGTCAGAGTTGTTCAGCAGTTCCCTAGGGAGGTGGGGAGATCCCCCTGACTTGAAGCAGTGGCTGGACAAACACTTGTCAGGGATGCTCTAGGCTGATCCTGCATTGAGCAGGGGGTTGGACTAGATGGCCTCTGTGGCACCTTCCAACTCTGGGATTCTCAGACTAGGAATATGAACTCCTTCAGCACTGAGGCTGCATAATGCCAGGCCCATTAATAATAAGACCAGAACGCTGCATGGTTCCATTGCTAGTGATCCCTGACCCCACAGATACCTGCTCCCCCAACCAGAGCGAGGGCTTTTTCGGCCTGGGTCTGACCTGGTGGGACTCTCTGCCAAACGGGGATTGGATGCATCTCTGCAGCCAGGTCCTGCCAGGCTTTTCTCATGGCTGGCGCTCCCCTCCTCTCCCTTTTTTGGCCTCCTCCCTTACCCGCTAGGCAGCAACACAGTCTGGACCTGGTTCAAAATCTGAATCATAGGCACCATCTGGGAATTGTTTTTAAGACGATACTGAATGATTTTATTGTAATTTAATGTTTATGTTGCATGTTATTTGTTATTGCCCATTGCCCAGAGCTTTGTGAACTTGGGGACTGGGCGGCCCATAAATTTAATCTATAAATAAATAACATGAGTCTTGTCCACTCAGACTGGCAGCAGCTCTCCAGGATCTCGGCAGAGGACTTCCGTATCACCTGCTGCCAGATCTATTTACTGGAGATACTGGGGACTGAACACGTGAGACCTTCTGCATGCCAAGCAGAGGCTCTGCCACTGAGCCACAGTGAAATGTGCAGCAAGGCTCTCATTCCCAGAGTGGGGTGAATTTGAGGGTGGTGGACATTTCTGGACATTGGTTATTACCATAATAACAGCAGCAGCAGTGCTATCGATATTGTTAGTTTCCAGCAGCAAGATTTATTACATTAGATTTCAAATATGCATCAACGACTTTTCCTAACTCATGTATGAATGGTTTGAAAATGGTTCAGACCCTTCAGCTGGCTCCAAATGCAGGGGCCGGGCTACTGTCAGGAGCTGGTTGAAGGGGCTGTGTCCCCCCGCCCTGAAAGAGCAGCACTGGCTGCCCACCTGTTTCCAGGTGCAATGCAAAGTGCCTTCAGCGGCTTGGGGCCAAGGCTTCTGAAGGACCAGCGCCTCCTACACTGTCTAGCCGCCCAGTTAACACCTCCAGCCCTGTCCTCTGCATTCCAGCTACTAGAGGCAAGGTGAGTGAGGATGAGAGACCATTTTCTGTGTTTTTTAGTTGTCAGCTGCCTTGAGCAGGACTCTGAAGAGGCAGCGGAGAAATATGCTAAACAAATAAACACAACAGGTAGAGCCAATGTCGTCTTTAATTATAGCCATTTCTGGATGTATAAAGGCAGTGCTGTGGTTCTCCAGCATTCCTTTGGAGCAGATGAGGAACCACACAAGGAAGAGAGTGTGGGGCTGTCTTTAAGGTCCAGTGACACCTTCAAGACTAACTCCCATCCCATCGTATCCCAAGTGGGTGAAGCAACAAAACAAAGTTTGCACCTTTAAGACCAACCAAATTTTATTCTGGGTATAAACTTTCATGTGCGTGTGCACAGTTCAAACCCTACGCCAAAGGATAAATGGATACAAATCTAACATCAGGAAACTTATAGGAGAACACTTCAACCTTCTAGGTCATTCAACGGGGGACTGTAAAGTACCTGTTTTATTGCCAAGAAACTTCAGAAACAGATTTGAATGGGAGACAGCAGAGTTACAAGTTATTACAACACTCAGGACAATGGAACCCCCAGATAAGAAACATTGGTTTCTTATCTCACTACACATGCTGATGACATTCAGTTTTCACTGGCCTTCATGGGCACTCAATGAAATTGCTGAGAAGTTGGGTTTGAATGGATAAGTCCTTCTTTACCCAAAGGGTGATTAACACATGGAATTCACTGCCACAGAAGGTGGCGGCTGCAAGCATAAACAGCTTCAAGTGGGGATTGGGTAATCCCATGGAGCAGAGGTCCATCAGTGGCTATTCTCTCGGCTTGACTTCGCAAACGATTTAAGAAGGGTGCAGTAGTCCACGTCTGCTGCAGGCTCGCTGGTGGCTGACAAGACCAATGCGGGACAGACAGATCCGGCCACAGTGGCTGCAGGGAAAAGTCTGATTTGGGGTTGGTGCTGTAGCAGTGCGATTCTTCCTCAATCTCCTTTTGTCCTCAAGACCAGCTATGCGTGCGTTCTCAAAGGAAGAGACAGCCTGGTGGATGGTGTGCCTCCATGCTTTGCGATCTGAGGCTAGGTCAGACCACTGGTGATGGTTGATGTGACAGGTGCCAAGGGATTTCTTCAAGGAGTCCTTGTACCTCTTCTTCGGTGCCCCTCTATTTCGATGGCCAGTGGAAAGTTCGCCATACAGAGCAATCTTGGGAAGGCGGTGGTTTTCCATCCTAGAAATATGCCCTGCCCAGCGCAGCTGCGTCTTCAGCAGCAGTGCCTCGATGCTTGTAACCTCCGCCCTCTTGAGGACTTCAGTGTTGGTCACAAAGTCACTCCAGTGGATGTTAAGGATGGTGCGAAGGCAGCGCTGATGAAAGCGCTCAAGGAGTCGCAGGTGATGACGGTATAAAACCCACGATTCGGAGCCGTAGATGAGGGTTGTCATCACAACCGCTTTGTAAACATTGATCTTTGTGCCTTTTTTCAGATGCTTGTTACTCCACACTCTTTTATGCAGTCAGCCAAATGCACGGTTTGCCTTTGCCAGCCTATTGTCAATCTCCTTGTCGATCTTGGCATCTGAGGAGATGATGCACCCCAGGTAGCTGAACTGCTGGACTGTCTTCAAAACTGATTCACCCACAGTAATACAAGGAGGGTGATAATCTTCCTGGGGTGCAGGCTGGTGGAGAACTTCTGTCTTCTTCAGACTAACTTCTAGGCCGAATAGCTTGGCAGCCTCTGCAAAGCAGGACGTCATATGCTGCAGAGCTGATACCGAGTGGGAGACGAGTGCAGCATCATCAGCAAACGGTAGCTCTCGGATAAGTTTTTCCATTGTCTTGGAGTGAGCCTTTAGTCGCCTCAGGTTGAACAGGCTGCCATCGGTGCAATAGCGGATGTAGACACCATCGTCATCATCTAGATCTACTGCGGCTCTTTGAAGCATCATGCTAAAGAAGATCGTAAAGAGAGTTGGTGCAAGAACGCAGCCTTGCTTTACACCTGTGCCTATTGGGAAGGGCTCCGAAAGGTCATTGCAGTGTCTGACTTGGCCTCGCTGGTCTTCATGTAGCTGGATGATCATGCTAAGGAACCTTGGGGGACATCCTAAACGTTCCAAGATTTGCCACAGGCCTTTCCTGCTAACGGTATCGAAAGCTTTGGTAAGGTCGACAAAAGTCACATATGGCTATTAGTGGCTAATTAGTCACAAGGTATAGGTGGAACTCTCTGTCTGGGGCAAGAGATGCTCTGTTCTTGGTGCTGGGGAGGGCACAGTGTCCTGGCTCCACTGATGGACCTCCTGTTAGCACCTGTTTTTTTGGCCACTGTGTGACCCAGAGTGTTGGACTGGATGGGCCATTGGCCTGATCCAACATGGCCTCTCATGTTCTTATGTCTTGCTAGTCATCTTCATACACTTAGCTATATTTACTACTCATTTATGCATCTTGACTCTAATTCGGCCTTTCTTGGCAACATCTTCCCCCCTACCTATATGTCATGGTCGCTGACTTTTGTTTCCATGTATCTGAAGAGGTGTGCGTGCACACGAAATCTTATACATAAGAACATAAGAGAAGACATGTTGGATCAGGCCAATGGCCCATCCAGTCCAACATTCTGTGTCACACAGTGGCTATACACACATATATATACACACTGTGGCTAATAGCCACTGATGGACCTCTGCTCCATAATTTTATCTAACCCCCTCTTGAAGCTGTCTATGCTTGTAGCCGCCACCACCTCCTGTGGCTGTGAATCCCACATGTTAATCACCCTTTGGGTGAAGAAGTACTTCCTTTTATCTGTTTTAACTTGACTGCTCAGCAATTTCATTGAATGCCCAGAAGTTCTTGTATTGTGAGAAAGGGAGAAAAGGACTTCTTTCTCTACCTTCTCCATCCCATGCATTATTATCATGTCACCCCGCAGTCGACGTTTCTCCAAGCTAAAGAGCCCCAAGGGTTTTAACCTTTCTTCATAGGGAAAGTGTTCCAACCCTTTAATCATTCTAGTTGCCCTTTTCTGGACTGTCTTGATATTTTCAGTGAGTTATCTACCACGACCCCAAGATCTCTCTCTTGGTCAGTCTCTGCCAATTCACACCCCATCAACTTGTATTTGTAGCTTGGATTTTTGGCCCCAATGTGCATTACTTTGCACTTGGCCACATTGAACCTCATCTGCCATGTTGATGCCCACTCACCCAGCCTCAACAGATCCCTTTGGAGTGCCTCACAATCCTCTCTGGTTCTCACCACCCTGAACAATTTAGTGTCATCTGCAAACTTGGCCATTTCACTGCTCACTCCCAACTCCAAATCATTTATGAACAAGTTAAAGAGCATGGGACCCAGCACTGAGCCCTGCGGCACCCTACTGCTTACCGTCCTCCACTGCAAAGAATGCCCATTTATACTCACTCTCTGCTTCCTATTAATTAGCCAGTTTTTGATCCACAAGAGGACCTGTTCTTTTACTCCATGACTCTCGAGCTTTCTAAGGAGTCTTTGATGAGGAACTTTATCAAAAGCTTTCTGGAAGTCAAGATAAACAACATCTATTGGGTCTCCTTTGTCCACATGTTTGTTCACCCCCTCAAAGAATTGTAACGGGTTAGTGAGGCAAGATCTTCCCTTACAGAACCCATGCTGAGTCTTCCTCAATAACCCGTGTTCATCAATGTGCCTACTCATTCTGTCCTTGATAATGGTTTCTACCAACTTTCCCAGCATTGAAGTCAGATTGACTGGCCTGTAATTTCCCGGATCTCCTCTGGAACCCTTTTTAAAGATGGGGGTAGATTTCAATGAAAGATTACATATTTTTGTCAGAAGATCCACAAGTTCAACTTTGAGTTCTTTCAGAACTCTTGGATGCATGCCACCCGGACCTGGTGACTTATTAGTTTTTAATTTGTCTATCAGTTGTAGGACCTCCTCTCTTGTCACCTCAATTTGACTCAGGTCTTTCAACACCCCTTCCAAAATTAGTGGTTCTGGAGCAGGCAAACACTTCTCCTCTTCCACAGTGAAGACGGAGGCAAAAAATTCATTCAGCTTCTCAGCCATTTCCCTATCCTCCTTCAGTAATCCTTTGACCCCTTGGTCATCCAACGGCCCCACTGCCTCCCTGGCTGGTTTCCGCTTCTAATATATTTGAAGAAAGTTTTATTGTTGGTCTTTATGTTTTTTGCAATATGCTCCTCATAGTCCCTTTTTGCCCGCCTGATCACAGTCTTGCATTTGATTTGCCACAGCCTGTGTTCTCTTTTATTAATCTCACTCGGACTAGCTTTCCACCGCTTAAAGGACTCCTTCTTACCTTTTACAGCTTCCATTACTTTGTTTGTTAACCATGCAGGCCTTTTCTTATGCCTGTTTGTGCCTTTCCTAACTTGTGGTATATATTTTATCTGAGCTTCTAGGATTGTAGTTTTAAATAGCCTCCAAGCTTCCCCAAAGGTTTTGACTGTATTTACCTTTCCTTTCAGTTTCCTCTTCACATTCCTCCTCATCTCAGAGAATTTACCCCTTTTAAAGTTAAATAAGGTTGTGCTGGTATTTTGGAGCAACTCTCTATTTATACAAATGGTGAAATCAATAACATTATGGTCATTGCTTCCAAGCGGTGCGATCACTTTTACATCTCTCACGAAGTCTTGGGCATGCCCAGAGTATAGGTGCCTAACTTCAAGATGCCTCAGACTTCTAAATGTGTTCTAGTATGAGCTTTCCTGCCAAGAGAGAGAAATTGCTTCTTCAGCTACAGAGGAGCCTCGGCCACCGTGTGTCTGCAGCTGCTGCTGGCCAGGTTAGTGAGGACTGGATGATGTTGTGAGAGGTGGAACAAAAGCAGGCCTCTTTCCCAGCCTCCCCCAATGGCTTACCTTGCCCCTCCCCTCCCTTACCTGTTGCAGCCTGAACATGTTTTGCAGCAGCAGCAGCAGCAGGCTCCTCTGGGCAAAGATGGGACCAGCAGCTGCAACCTTTCTGTCCCCCAAACTCCAGGCCATGCTGTGGGAGTCTTGAGCCATGACCTGACAGGTGTGGTGAAAAGGCTCACAGTGAAGAAGCTGAAACGGCCTCCGGGCCTCCTTGAGGCTGCTGCTTGCTGCCTCTGGTGGGGCAGGCCGACCTTGCACAAGACCACAGGATAGAGGAAAGGCCACAGCAACTGAAATGACGGAGAAACCCAACATGATTCCCATTCTGCAGAAGATGGAACGACCACAGTAGACAACCCTGCAGGAAGAGCAAGCTCATAAACACTGTGGGATGGATGGCGAGGGCGACTGCCAATCCATGGCCCTGCAGGGGAGGGGAAATGCCCAGGCGGGTGGGGTGCTCCGTAGGTTCCCTGGCCAATGAAGCTGTCAGCAGGGATCATCCCCTCCCCGCCATGAAGGGTGCAGCAGGTGTCCCCAGCGAGAAGCCAACAGCCCCCCCCAATAGCGCCAGAGCATCTCAGCAGGGGCCCTGGTTGGCCTCACCATGCTGCAGGGGAGGAATTCTCTTGGCAGGGGCCCAAGGGGAAGTGAAGGTGACTCCCTCCCTCCCCCCCTCCTGGGGGCTTTAGCCGGCCAACGCCAGGGTTGCCATGGCTGGACTGCGGAAAACCTTCTATTAGGGGGTGGGGTGATTAGCAGCACCCAGCTGTTCGGGCAGCTGGCTCCAATTAGCTCCCGGATCTGCGGAAGGGGGAACTGTTCCTCTGGGCACTGGGTGGGGGCTGGAAGGAAGGCAAGCCTTCAGGAGCAGAGATGCCAGGCTGGCCTCCACACCCCTGGGACGGGGGTGGGGGGGTGAGAGAGCAGAAGCTCCAAAAATTGGTTGCAGAGAAGCTGAAAATTGAAGCATCACAAAGAGAGCTCAAAAATTTGGAAAAGACCAAGGATCCGTGGTGTAAAATTCTGGATAGCCTCTTTGAAACAGTTTCTTTCTTTATAAATTTGTTACTCAGCATCCCTGTTAATAAGGCTTCCTAGGCAGTTTTTATGCATCAAGCCATAAAACCAATTAAGCCAAAAACTTGAAGCTGAGCCATAGAAATACAAAATATCAGGAACAGCCTCTGTATTGAACTGAAATGTCAGTACTCCAGATCAGTCTGTCTTGCTTGAGAGCAGAGACAGGAGGAGGAGTATGGGAAGGAACTCTCTGTTTGTGCTCTCTGCTTCCTGCCGTTTAACTGGTTCCTCTTCTGTGGCAAGACCTGCTGCTCCATCCCATGGCTGCTGTGGGGGGAGCGTTTGGAAGACCAAATAGAGAAAGGTGATTGGACCATAGAAGGATTGGAAGGGACCTCCAGGGTCATCCAGTCCAACCCCCTGCACAATGCAGGAAACTCATGATCTGCCTAATTCACAGAATCAGCATTGCTGCCAGATGGCCATCTAGCCTCTGTTTAAAAACCTCCAAGGAAGGAGAGACTTGTTCCTGACACTTTTCTGATTTAATTTAAACCTTTGGGTTCTGGTCTGACCTTCTGTTTCTTTGTTAACCCACACAAAGGAAAAGAGGCTTTTCTTTTTTATTATTTTAACACAATTTCTTAGCATCTTTTGTAAACAACAATAACAATTAAAGTACAATATATGGACAATAAATAAAACAGCAATTCAACAACATATGTGCAATTATTAATCAGAAGACCAATCAGCATTCCACAGAGAAGCATCATTACATCCGGGGGCAGATATGTTGCATCGCATCAGATAGCGTGTGAGCAGCTAGCAATGGAGCATTTCATGATGTGGCACTACTGAATGGGCGGGTGGGGCCAGGAACCCAACACAGCTTTCCTTTGCCATTCCTCAGTGTCGTGTTGGGGTATCTTGAAGCCATATCAGCGTGTTTTGAAGTTGTGCTGTTATGGCACTCTGGTGGGATGTGATTCTAGCTCGCCCCCTTGTGGTGCACCCTGGATAATGCTGAAGAGTTAGAACTTCTGGCAGCCAAACAATTGTAGGATCTCCTGGCCAGTGTTCCCTCTATGCTGAGTTAGTGTGAGCTAGCTCACAGTTTTTTAGCCTCCAACTCACACATTTTTGTCTTAGCTCAGAAAAAACGGCCTCAGAGCAAACTAATTTATGCCGTAGCTCACACCTTTAATGCCAGTAGCTCCCAAAGTAGGATTTTTGCTCATACTTACTGAAGCCTCGAGGGAACACTGCACACATGGAAACAAGCAACTTCTCAGGGGTACTTGACAAGGAGTAAAGGAGACGGTATTTGAATCTGCCAAATGAACTCTGAGGGTATAAGCAAGGCTACATGTCTTATGGGGCCAATAGAATAGATTGGGGGTGGGTGCACCAATGTCGCCTGCTCTACCTCATGGTTGCTGAGGCACTGCCTTCTGGGGATGGCCCCTCAGCCAGCCTGATGCTCGTGGGGTCTGAGGCATGCGATCAACATCCAGCTACGCACTGGAACCAGCCTCTGCGGTTTCTGTGTTGTTGGCAGCGCTGCAAGTCTTGCCAGGAGCAGCTGGCTCAGGCTGACCCATGACAGACAGTTGCTATTTTGAAACCTGGGAAAAACCAAAACATCTGGCAGAAAGTTACAGATCAATTTTCCTCCTGAGCTCCTCGAGAGGCTAATTCTGAACCGAACCAGTGACAGAATTAACCACCATGTTCTGCTAGAGCAAGCGGGACTGAAACACTGTTGTAGTTCTAAAGACCAGGCTCTCCGCTTAACAACTTCCGCTGAGGCCGGGTATCAGAAGTGTCTTCAGACGTCAGCAGTTTTCGTTGATCTGACTGCCACTTATGGCACAGTCTGGTGAGATGGTCTGTTGTACACGTTTCTACAAGTTTTCCTCTGCAGAACCCTGTTTCGACTCCTAAATAACACGCTGGGCAGTAGAACTTTCAGAGTAATTATGCCTCAGTCATTCAGCAAGCAGAAGAAACTGAATAACAGCCCCCCCCCCCCAATCAGTTATCTTCCATCTATACATCTCTGATGTTCCTGAGAAGATATCCAAGAAGTTTGCTTATGCCAATGACTTGGCAATTGCAGGAAGGCACAACTCAGGTGATAGGACTGAGGAAATACTGATTGGGGACCTCAAATTTTTGGCTGACTATGACTGTAAATGGCAGCTTATCTCAAGTCCAGGAAAAACAAAATGCTCCTGTTTCCATCTCAATAACCCCCTTGGCAACTGGGAACGGAATGTCTACCTTAATGGCACCCAACCTAAATACAACCATGCACCTGCATACTTTGGCCCTGGACAGAACCTTGAGCTAGAAACACCATCCTGTTTTCCACCATGTAACAGTGAAAACAGCATGGGAAACAAACAACATTCTTCAAAGATTATGTGGTACAACTTGGGGGGGGGCATGTCTGCTCCAACACTTGGATGCTCAGCTTTGGGGCTGGTGTCTAGTGCTTCAACAGCCCCCATGGCCACAAACTTGATGTGCAACTCAAGACAACCATGAGAACCATCAGTGGACGTATTAAACCCACTCTGACCTATTGGCTACCCATGTTGTGCTGCTCTCCCACACCTCCAAAGACCATCATCAGGGCTCTTCAATGTAGGAAGTTCATTTGCATATTAGGCCACACCCCATGACATCTTCATCAGGGCTTTTTAATGTAGGAAGCTCATTTGCATACTAGGCCACACCCCATGACATCACGGGAAGTGACATCACCCATTCAGTAGGTTACTTTCTGCATATTGTCACAGAAGAGTGCAGTGTCATCAGCTGCATTTCATGGATGTGTGTTCTTCTCACGTAGCCCAAGGAGAGACGGCCCCAAACATGGCCAGAGAGAGCCACATGCATGCAGTGGAGCGGGAAGCGACAGGCCCCATTTCTCCTGGGAGGGAGGGCGCTCTCATGGGCGGCTCTGCATCTCTTGCTCTCCACAAGCCCGCTGGAGGCGGCAGAGAGGACGGAGTGGCTGCTTAGTGCCTTCCCTCTGCCTGAGACTCTTCTTTGAGCCAGAGAACTGGCCAAGCCTGCTCAAAAAAAGCCCCGCTCCTTGAAAGCAGAGAGCTGCCCATCCACAAGGACATGGCTGATGAGGGCCTATCCCAACCACCAGCACTAAGATCTGCACAGATCCTGCAGTCACAAAGTTTTGATCTGGGGAATGAATGGTTGTGAGCATGGAGGCAGTGAGTTCCACCTGATAACCATAACCGGATAAGCACCAATTAGAGGTGCTCAGGATTTGACTTGCCTCGTAAAGTATGGAGGACAGCAGATAGAATATGAACAGGTGTTGGCAGTTGTGCAGACCTGTTGTTTAAATGGGGCAAAACACCAGGACCTGAGTGCAATTGTGGTGCAACCTGCCAATTTTCCATCTGTCCCAGGAATGTGAGCATCGTGCTTTCCAGGGAAATGTGATGGAGCTCTTTGAATTCTCCTCAGCTGCAGCTGAGTGGACTGAAAATCTAGATATTAGTCTTTAGGGAGATTGCCCAGATAGTCTGCATTCCCATTCTATCAGCTTGGTTACATGTTTTGTAGGTTTCCTGTGTATAACTCTGCCATACAATAAATAAATGCCACAAGGGGAAGGGGAAGACCAACATGGGGATCATAATGTAGAAGAACGATCACCAGGGACCCATCTGGGGGAGACAGGCCAAACCAAGTCAAAGCAACAAGGCTACAAGTGCCTATATACCAAGGCCTGAAGTACGGATAATGAGAAGGGTCAGCTTGAGCATCTCTTGCAAGCAGAGGGTGATGATAGAGTAGGGATTACTGAGACTTGGTGGGATGACTCTCGTGACTGGAATGTGGTGGTGGGCGGATGGGTATGGGTTGTTCAAGAAAAACCATAAGGGCAGAAGAGGATGTGGAGGGGTGCTGCATGGCAGGAGTGAGCTCAAGCCCTCACTATTCCAGCTAGGGGGCTTGATTGTCAAGACGTTCTGGAGAATGTGGTTGAAAGTCCAGTGGAAAGTGTCAAGTCTGAATATAACTCTGGCTCAACCAGAGAGCATGCTGGGTAGAACCAAAGTAGAACCAAATGCTGCTAGTGCCTCTCTACCGTTCCCCCTCCCTTTTTCTTAGAAGCTCTCCCTGCTTTGAAATGGTGATGTGCGAAAAGTCTTATCGGAACCTTCTCAGCCCAGGCCTGTGGGAGTCGTAGGAGCCTAGTAAAACATCAAGGCCACTATGCCTAATCAACATGAGAATGTACTAGTAACATCTATGTGTGAATGTCCCCTGCACAATTTCCCTGCCCGTAGGAATGCTTTTGAAGTGGTCTTTATATGCAATGTATTTACTGTATGGTTTCAGTCTCTTCAAACCCTGGCTCAGGCCACAAGCATCCAGTATCAATAAACTAGCTTCTTTGTATCTACATCGACTCACTATTGAATCTGCAGACTTGACAGAAAGTATAAGGATGAAAACAAGGGGAGGAAGGACAATGGATATTGTGGTTGCAGTATGCTACAGATTTGGATGCTGTCCTCTTTGAGCAGAGGAATAGTGTAGCCAGACATCAGAACCTGAGAAGCATGGGTGATGCCAACTTCCCTGATGTGTGCTGGGAGACAAGGTGACAAGAATCACGCGACTTCCTGACCTGCCTGGCCCATGACGTCCGTTCTCAATTGGAGGAAGAAGCCACTAGGGGCTCGACCACACTAGACTTAATATTAACCAACAAGGAAGAGTTGGCAGATGGGGTGAAGGTGGTGGGGACTTCAGGGGGAAGTGACCACGTGCTCCTAGAATTCCTCTTGCTATGGGGCGGGGGGTGGAGTCGGAAGGGGATTCGTAGCCAGGCTTCTAGGTTAGATTTTTGTAGGGCTAACTTTGATGAGCTCCGAGACTTGATGAGGGTTGCACCATGGGAGAGGGTGCTGGAAAGGAAAGGAGGGAGTGAAGGGTGGGCTCTTCTCAAACATGAAGAAGAAGACTGCAGATTTATACCCCACCCTTCTCTCTGAATCAGAGACTCAGAGCGGCTTACAATCTCCTATGTCTTCTCCCCCCCACAACAGACACCCTGTGAGGTGGGTGGGGCTGAGAGGGCTCTCCCAGAAGCTGCCCTTTCAAGGACAGCTCTGCGAGAACTATGGCTGACCCAAGGCCATTCCAGCAGCTGCAAGTGGAGGAGTGGGGAATCAAGTCCATGCTGACTCCCCTCAATCACCAAGTGGTCCTTTAGATGCTGGCAGATTGATCCCTTTAAATTATGCTCCAGTCTCTTCCCTGGGACAGAGGTCAGACTGTCTGGCCTGTAGTTTCCTGGGTCATCCCTCCTCCCTTTTTTTTGAAAATTAGATAACATATGCCCTCTTCCAGTCTTGTGGCACATCTCCTGTCCTCCAAGAAGAAGAAGAGGAACTGCAGAATTATCCCCTGCCCTTCTCTCTGAACCAGAGACTCAGAGCAGCTTACAATCTTCTATATCTTCTCCCCCCACAACAGACACCCTGTGAGGTGGGTGGGGCTGAGAGGGCTCTCACAGCAGCTGCCCTTTCAAGGACAACTCCTGCCACAGCTATGGCTAACCCAAGGCCATTCCAGCAACTGCAAGTGGAGGAGCGGAGAATCTGCTTCTCCCAGATAAGAGTCCACGCACTTAACTACGACACCAAATTGGCTCTTTTGCAAGCTCAAGCCCTCACTATTCCAGCAAGATGGAAACATGGTAAGGGATCCAAGAAACCGATGTGGATGAACAGGGAGTTCCAGAATAAGCTAAGGGAGAAAAGGGAAATGTTCAGGAAATGGCAGGAAGGGCTGACCTCTAAAGAAGATTATATGGGAATTACCACCAGGCACTGCAGATCGGCCAGCAGAGAGGCCCAAGCTCTGTAGCAGCTGCGTCTGGCTAGGAGGTCTTGCTACAACAAGAAAAAATTTTTCAGATACATGAGAAGGAAATGCAAAGTAAAGGAGGCAATTGGTCTGCTCCTGGGTGTAAAAGGAGAAACAGTGATGGAGGACAGGGAAAAACCAGGCAGGCTTAATTTCTTTTTTGCCTCAGTTTTCTCCCTGAAGAAGAATTTGAGCCATCTGGAGTTGGTGGAAAACTTAACAGAATGCCTGAGAGGCTGGTTGACATGGGCAGAGAAATTGTGGAGAGGCACCTGGCTGCACTGGATGTAATGCAAAATTTTATTTATATCCCGCCCTCCCCCGCCGAAGCAGGCTCAGGGCGGCTAACAGCATTTCAAGTAAACAATACAGTATTAAAAACATTAAATTCACATTAAAATTCACATTAAAATCAATCAATAATTAAAACATTCCTAAATCAACACTGGCGGTAACCGTTATTAATCTGGCGGTAAACATTAATTCAGTTATTGGTGAACGCCTGTTTGAAGAGGGCGGTCTTGCAGGCCCTGCGGAACTGGTCTAAGTTCCGCAAGGCCCGCACCTCCTCTGGGAGTTGGTTCCAGAGTTGTGGGGCCGCAACGGAAAAGGCCTGAGTGCGGGTGCTTTGAAGTTTGGCTTCTTTTGGCCCAGGGATATTCAGTCTGCTTTTCCCCACTGAGTACAAATCCCCTGGGCCAGACAATGTGCACCTGAGAGTGCTCAAAGAACTTTCTAAAGAACTAGCATCTTCAAGACCTCCTGGAGAACTGGGATGCCCCACAGGATTGGAAGAGAGCAAACATCATCCCAATCTTGAAAAAAGGGAAGAAAAATGAACTGAGAAACTACAGGCTGCTTAGTCTGACCTCTGTTGCTGGAAAAATATTTGAGCAGATTTCAAGGGGGTCGATCTATGAGCATCTGAAGGATAACTTGGTGATTCAAAGAAGTCAGCAAGGATTTGTCTCCAACAGGTCTTGCCAGACATAAGAACATAAGAGAAGCCATGTTGGATCAGGCCAGTGGCCCCTCCAGTCCAACACTCTGAGTCACATAAGAACATAAGAGAAGCCCTGTTGGATCAGGCCAGTGGCCCCTCCAGTCCAACACTCTGTGTCACCTAAGAACATGAGAAGCCATGTTGGATCAGGCCACTGGCCCCTCCAGTCCAACACTCTGTGTCACATAAGAGAAGCCCTGTTGGATCAGGCCAATGGCCCCTCCAGTCCAACACTCTGTGACACATAAGAGAAGTCATGTTGGATCAGGCCAATGGCCCATCCAGTCCAACACTCTGTGTCACAGAAGAACATAAGAGAAGCCCTGTTGGATCAGGCCAGTGGCCCATCCAGTTCAACACTCTGTGTCACATAAGAACATAAGAGAAGCCTGTTGGATCAGGCCAGTGGCCCCTCCAGTTCAACACTCTGTGTCACATAAGAACATAAGAGAAGCCCTGTTGGATCAGGCCACTGGCCCCTCCAGTCCAACACTCTGTGTCACACAGTGGCAAAAAATTTTATATACACACATACACTGTGGCTAATAGCCACTGATGGACCTGTGCTCCATATTTTTATCTAAACCCCTCTTGAAGGTGGCTATACTTGTGGCCGCCACCACCTCCTAGACCAACCTAGTTTCTTTCTTTAATCAAATAACAAGTTTACTGCATTGTGGGAGCGCTGTTGATGTGGTTTACCTGGATTTCAGTAAAGCTTTTGATAAGGTTCCCCATGACATTCTGATGGGCAAACTGGAAGACTGGACTAAAGGACAGTTCAGTGGATAGGAAAATGGTTAGAGGAACATACCCAAAGAGTGGTTGCCAATGGAGTTTCGTCAGATTGGTGTCCGGTGGGGCGCCGCAGGGCTCAGTTTTGGGCCCAGTTCTTTTCAACATTTTTATCAATGATCTGGATGAAGGGGTGGAAGGGCTGCTCATAAAATTTGCTGATGATACCAAATGGGGAGGAGGAGCAAACACCCAGGAGGACGGAGTTAAAATGCAACAAGATCTGAATAATCTGGAGAAGTGGGCAGTTGCAAACAGGATGCAATTCTAGAAAGATAAGTGCAAAGCCTTACCTCTGAGCCACAAAAATGTGAAGCACAAATACTGGATGAGGAATGCACTTTTGGGAAGTCGTGTGTGTGAAAGAGATCTTGGGGCACTAGTGGGCTGTCAACCTCACCCAGCTCCACAAGGCCTGTAAGACGACACTATTCTGGCTGGCCTTTCATTGATCTGGAATGACTGACATGGTAGTAGGGAGTGACATCTAATATACTGAACGCCATCTAATATAGTGATATTAGCACCAGATTGTCTTAACTGTTTTAATTGTTTAATTTTAATTTATTATGTAAATAATGTGTATTGTTTGATTTTAATGGTTGTGAGCCGCCCTGAGCCTGCTTCGGTGGGGAGGGTGGGATATAAATCCAATAAACTTAAACATGAGCAGTCAGTGTGATGCTGTGGCAAAATAGGCAAATTCAGCCCTGAGTTGTATCAAAAGGGCTATAGCATCAAAATCATAGGAGGTCATAGGTCAGGCCACACCTGGAATACTGTGTGCAGTTCTGGAGGCCTCACTTCAAAAAAGATGTGGACAAAATCGAGTGGGTGCAGAAGAAGCAATGAGGATGATCATTGGGTCTGGAGGAAGAACTCTCTGAGGAAAGGCTGAGGAGGGAATGTTCAGTCTGGAGAAGAGGAGACTGAGGGGGACAGGACTGCTCTCTTTAAATATCCGGAAGGCTGTTGTTTGGAGGAGGGCAAGCAGCCGTTTCACTTGGCAGCCAAGGACAGGACCCGAAGAAATGGGCTCAAATTACAAGCAGAAAGGTACCAGCTGGATATTAGAAAAAAATTTTTTTAATCGGAGTAGTTCAGAGGTGGAGCCAGCTGCCTAGGAAGGTGGGGAGCTCCCTTCACTGACAGTCTTCAAAACGCGGCTGGATGATTATTTGTCGGAGATGCTTCAGGCTGATCCTGCATGAAGCAGGGGGTTGGACTAGATGGTCTGTAGGGCCCCTTCCAACTCTAGGATTCTATGAAATTGATTTTTGGACCATGGATTATGCTTTCGAGATGAAGCTCCTTTTGGGAGATGGTTTGCACCTCATGAGGGTAGGAAAAATGTGATTGGTAAGAGCCTTGCAAGCTTAATAAGGAGGGCTTTTCATGTGAAGGAGGTGTATACTTGTGAAGAAATATGTGACTCTGAGTGTGGAAGTTCAGTTGAGAGTCTCTGGATTTAAATAAAAGGAGTAAGAAATAACAGTGATATTATGGTGGGGGTCTGCTATAGACCACCAAGTCAGGCAGAGGACTTGGATTAGACACTCCTCAAACAGACTGCAAAGTTCTCAAAGAAACAAGACACAGTGTTCTTGGGATATTTCAATTACCCAGATATCTGTTGTAATCCAACTTTGTGAAAAATGAATGATCAAACAAATTCCTGACTTGTTTTGCTGACAACTTCATTTTCCAGAAAGTGGAGAGGGAAACAAGGGGATGTGCTATCTTGGAACTGTTCAGGGTGGTGAGAACCAGAGAGGATTGTGAGGCACTCTAAAGGGATCTGTTGAGGCTGGGCAAGTGTGCATCAACATGGCAAATGAGGTTCAACATGGCCAGGTGCAAAATAATGCACACTGAGGTCAAAAATCCTAAGTATAGATACACATTGATAGGGTCCGAACTGGAGGAAACTGACCAAGAGAGAGATTTTGGAGTTGTAGTAGATAAATCACTAAAAATGTTGAGACTCTGTGTGACTGCAAGAAAAAAAGGCCAGTGTTGTGCTGGGGATTAATAGGAAGGGAACTGAAAACAAACCAGCTAGTATCATAATGCCCCTGTATAAATCAATGGTGTGGTCTCATTTGGAGTACTTTGTACAATTCTGGTCACCACACCTCAAAAAAGATGTTATAGCATTGGAAAAAGTGCAGAAAAGGGCAACGAGAATAATTAAAGGGTTGGAACACTTCCCCTATGAAGAAACGTTAAACCGCTTTGGGCTCTTTAGCTTGAAGAAATGTCAACTGAGAGGTGACATGAGAGAGGTTGACAAGATTATGCATGGGATGGAGAAGGCAGAGAAGGAAGGATTTTTCTCCCTTTCTCACAATACAAGAACTCGTGGACACTCAATGAAATTGCTGAGCAGTCGAGTTAGAACTGATAAAAGGAAGTTCTTCTTCACCCAAAGGGTGATCAACCCACAGGTTATTATTTCTTCCTGCTCATCCTTGCGGGAAGAAATGATTCTGCCTGGCACAGCTCGGAACGTATTAGAAGACACTATGAGGCACCGGGTAGGAAAGTGAAGGACCTCAGAGCACCGTTGAGGATGTAGTCAGTTCTTCCTGCCAGAGGCTGTGGCTTGTGCAAAGAGAGAAGACGACTGGAGATAAATAGCTGGCTATGCAGAGGGTGTTGTCAGGAAAGGTTTGGTTTTTTGGACCACGACTTACACTTTTGAGATGAAGCTCTTCTGTTGAGAGATGTTTTGCACCTTATGAGGGTGGGAAACAAGTTTGACAAGAACTTTGCAAACATACTGTAATAAGGAGGCCTTTAAACAAAATCCTGTGGCGGAGGGAGACAAAAATCCAGTGCCAACAAGTACTCCTAAGAACACTGAAGATGTACAGGGAGGGGCGTATAGGCAGGGAACCATTAATTTGCAGGCAAGAACAGAAATTAAGCCCTCAGGGCACATAAATGAAGAACTCTGATGTCTCTGTGCTATTGTGCAGAGTATGGGAAACCGGCAGGAGGAACCCACATTCCTAATACAGGAAGGGGGTCATGACCTTGGCAGGATGGGACTCACAACTGGAACGTTAGGACGGAGGGGTACAACTTGTTTAAAAGGAATGAAAAATAAGGAGGGGAAGAGAATCAGCATTATATGCGAAGGATGTATATACTTTTGAGGAAACACATGAATATGAGCATGGAAGGTCAGCTGAGTTTGGACAAAAATAAATGAGGTGGAGATAGACCCAGGAAAAGGAAAGGAAAGGTCCCCTGTGCAGTTACCAGTCGTTTCCCACTCTGGGGTGACCCTGCTTTCACAACATTTTCATGGCAGACTTTTTATGGGGTGGTTTGCCATTGCCTTCCCCAGTCATCTACATTCCCCCCCCCCCCAGCAAGCTGGGGACTCATTTTACCGACCTCGGAAGGATGGAAGGCTGAGTCAACCTCAAGGCGGCTGCCTGAAAACCCAGCTTCCTCCGGGGATTGAACTCAGATCGTGAGCAGAGTTTAGGACTGCAGTACTGCAGCTTTAACACTCTGCGCCACGGGGCTCTTGAGAGAGACCCAGATGGCACCTTAAAGTACATTCTCATGCTGTGTGAGGCCGACACAAGTACCGCGATATCATCAGGGGCACCTCCACCACTGAGTTCCATAATCACATATTTGAAAAAGCAAATCCTGAAATAGAGAAACTGGGTTTTTTAATGCAAGAACCTTGGAGGAGGAAAAATTGAGCATAATAGTAAAGAAAAGTTTTCTACAGGATATGGAAAAGCTGTGCATGCTGTGACAGTGGAACTACTGAAGAGAACCTAGAAGGACGATGGAATTAGCTGGCCAGATGACGAGAAGTGAATTGCTGCCGCTGTGTATTTTGAAGTATGAAGTCCGTCTTTTTTCTTTTCAGCATAGTGTGGACTTGCATCAAGTGCATCCCTTTTTTGCTGAATAAAAAACTTTAATGCAGTTTTTAAAAAGTATTTGAAGGAGTGTGATGGATGTTTTCTGTTGCCCCGGAAGGTCAGAACAGATTCAGTGGGTTTAGATTAAATCAAGCCTTTCCAGCTCAACATGAGGAAGAACTTCCTGGCAGTGAGAGCGCTTGCTCCTCCGTGGAAGAGGCTTCCTCCTTGCGGGGGGGGGGGGGGGGGCTCTCCTTCCCTGGAGGTTTTGCCTCCTGACAGCAAGGCTGGTTCTGACTCATAAAGGAAGGCAGATTGTGAGAGGGAGGGAGAGCAGGAAGGGAGGAGCTGGGCTCTTGTATGCTGCTGATGGCCACTCTGGGGTCAGGAGGGAATTTCCCCCCAGGCCAGGTTGGCCCAGGGATCCTGGAGGCCTTTTGCCTTCCTCTGGGTACAGAATAAGGGGCACTGGTGGGGGGGGAGGTAGCTGTGAATTGCCTGCATAGTGCTGGGGGTTGGACTAGATGATCCTAGAGATTCTTTCCAGCTCTCTCAGATCATTTTAGAGCAAAATCTTGGCCTCACTCAATGCAAGAATGTCCTTTCAGTCCTCCTTTGTCTCAGAAATGCCAGAGTATGGGTACATTCTGATCTCGTGGCTTTTTCAGGGGCTGCGTTATTCTCCAGAAGCCCCCTAGAGGCCTTATTCCCACAGAAGGCTGCCCTGCCAGCCTCTCCACCGGACCTGTCATTTCTGCCTTTCCCTCAGAGAGCGAACCCCACACACCCCTCCTCAAGCAGTTGCCCGGATTCCTCTTCCCTGAGCTCTTTTCTGAATGGGGAGGAAGCAGCAGGGCTCTCTGCTCCCCCCACCCCGTCCTTCCAGCTCATCCGCAGGGGGTCCTCCAAGCAAGGGGTACAGGCCCTCACCTCCAGCTAAAGCTGCCTTCCCAGCTGTTGTGCATAAATGGAGGGCTTCTCTCTCCACAGTACTGGGAAAGCGATAATAGCACATCTCCAGCCCATTCTGTACTCCCAAAGGTATTCTACAAAGCACGACAGAGGCCACACTTGAGCCAAGTGGCAAAGGATGGAATACGCCTAATGCAGGACCCCTCAGACATCCAACCAGCCTTTGCCGCCTCTCCATCTCAGACGCCTGCTGCTGCTCCTACTCTGCACTACACATCAGAGCTGCCTTTGGTGGGGCTGTGACCACTGAGGTCCTGCTGATGTGGGCTGGGTTTTGGTATGTGCTGGACTTGGAATGAGACTCTATGGGACTCCCCCCCCCCCCGCAAGCTTGTCTCGAGGTCTCTGCCCACATTTCAGGGGCTCTGCAAAGGCCTGCGGATGTCTCCTTGGGCAGGAGATCTCTTGACAAAGCTTCTAACCCCTAGAGGCCCCCGCTCATTCTCTAGAAAAGCTAACACTGCCTCACAAAACCCCAACACCATTTCCCACAATGTAGCAAATGGCATTCCCACCACACAGGGATCCACGATGTTCCCCAATAAACATAACCTGATGAGTCACATCATGGCAATTGGTAAATAGCTCTGCTTTTAAAATAGGCAGGTTGGCTGGCCTTCCAGGGCCGCTGGTTGGCTGATGCAGGATGCTGAACAGGGCCGGGGGGGGTGGTGGTGGTGGTGGTGGTCCCAGGTCTGCTCCAGTAGGGCTCTTCTGAGGGGGGGCTCTTCTCTTGCTCTCCTACAGTCCACCCAAGTGCCTTTCCCCAGCTTCCCTCTGGCTGCTGGGCGCTTCTCCAGGCACCTTCTGTGGCATTCTGAGCTCCCTCTCCAGGAGGCAGGTACTTGGGAAGGGTAGCAGTGCCGCGCATCAGAAAAACCTATGTAGTCTTGAGGTGTAAAAAGATTCTGGGCAGGGACACACACGAGGTTTGTGAAGTTGTGCCTGGGGTGGAGAAAGTGGATGGATGGCGCTTGAGAGCCAGTCTGGTGCAGTGGTCAAGAGTGCGGACTCTTATCTGGGAGAACTGGGTTTGATTCCCCACTCCTCCCCTTGCAGCTACTGGAATGGCCTTGGGTCAGCCATAGCTCTGATAGAGAGCCAGTTGGGTGTAGTGGTTAAGTGCATGGACTCTTATCTGGGAGAACTGGGTTTGATTCCCCACTCCTCCACTTGCAGCTGCTGGAATGGCCTTGGGTCAGCCATAGCTCTGATAGAGAGCCAGTTGGGTGTTGTGGTTAAGTGTGCGGACTCTTATCTGGGAGAACTGGGTTTGATTCTCCACTCCTCCCCTTGCAGCAGCTGGAATGGCCTTGGGTCAGCCATAGCTCTAATAGAGAGCCAGTTGGGTGTAGTGGTGAAGTGTGCGGACTCTTATCTGGGAGAACCGGGTTTGATTCCCCACTCCTCCCCTTGCAGCTACTGGAATGGCCTTGGGTCAGCCATAGCTCTGATAGAGAGCCAGTTGGGTGTAGTGGTTAAGTGCGCGGACTCTTATCTGGGAGAACCGGGTTTGATTCTCCACTCCTCCACTTGCACCTGCTGGAATGGTCTTAGGTCAGCCATAGCTCTGATAGAGAGCCAGTTGGGTGTAGTGGTTAAGTGCGCGGACTCTTATCTGGGAGAACCGGGTTTGATTCCCCAGTCCTCCACTTGCACCTGCTGGAATGGTCTTGGGTCAGCCATAGCTCTGATAGAGACCCAGTTGGGTGTAGTGGTTTACAAGATAATGCATAGGATGGAGAAAGCAGAGAAAGAAGTACTTTTCTCCCTTTCTCACAATACAAGAACTCGTGGGCATTCGATGAAATTGCTGAGCAGAAAGGTTAAAACGGATAAAAGGAAGTACTTCTTCACCCAAAGGGTGATTAACATGTGGAATTCACTGCCACAGGAGGTGGTGGCGGCCACAAGTATAGCCACCTTCAAGAAGGGTTTAGATAAATATATGGAGCACAGGTCCATCAGTGGCTATTAGCCACAATGTATGTGTGTATATAAAATTTTTTGCCACTGTGTGACACAGAGTGTTGGACTTGATGGGCCGTTGGCCTGATCCAACATGGCTTCTCTTATGTTCTTATGTATGTAGTGGTTAAGTGCGTGGCCTTGGGTCAGCCATAGCTCTGATAGAGAGCCAGTTGGGTGTTGTGGTTAAGTGTTGTGGTTATCTGGGAGAACCGGGTTTGATTCCCCACTCCTCCACTTGCAGCTGCTGGAATGGTCTTGGGTTAGCCATAGCTCTGATAGAGAGCCAGTTTGGTGTAGTGGTTAAGTGTGCGGACTCTTATCTGGGAGAACCGGGTTTGATTCCCCACTCCTCCACTTGCAGCTGCTGGAATGGTCTCGGGTCAGCCATAGCTCTGGCAGAGGTTGTCCTTGAAAGGGCAGCTACTGTGAGAGTCCTCTCGGCCCCACCCACCTCACAGGGTGTCTGTTGTGGCGGGGGGAGATATAGGAGATTGTGAGCTGCTCTGAGACCCTGTCCTTGAAAGGGCAGCTGCTTTGAGAGCCCTCTTGGCCCCACCCACCTCACAAGGTGTCTGTTGTGGGGGGAGAAGATATAGGAGATTGTCAGCCGCTCTGAGTCTCTGGTTCAGAGAGAAGGGCAGGGTATAAATCTGCAATTCTTCTTCTTCTCTCCCTTAACACTAAAGCTTGGGAGCACCCCATGAAGAATAGATTCCAGAGGGGGGAAAAGATTACACTCACGAGGACTCCAACTGTGGCACTCGCTGCCAAGGGATGCAGTGATGCCCACAGGCATAGCTCACTTTGGATGCCCCGTCCACGGCTAGTAGCCCGGGTGAGTCAAGGGAGCCTCCCCTCCAGAGGCAGTCAATCTCTGAACAGCAGAGCTGCTGGTGGGCGGCTTCCGGGAAGGGCCCTGGCTGCAGAGCCCCACAGCACGAGGGAGGGAGGCTTGCATGGACGGCCCTCCCGGCCCGGACCCCTCAGGGCGCCTCCCCTCCGGGGCTTTTGCAACCCCTCTGGGATCCCCCCCAGTCTTGCTTCTTCTCTGCCAATACAGAAAGGGTGGGGGTGAGCCCTGACAGGCTGCTGGGCTGGACGGGGACCATGGGAGACCTGGAGGGGGTTGGGCCATTTGCCCAAGGCTTTGGCAGCTGCAGCCTCTGGCCCCTTGTGCTGGTGAGCACCCCTGGGCTCATAGCGGACGGAGGGAGGGGGTGGTGCTTCCCTTGCCCCTGTGATGTCATGAGAGGCTTCCCTTGGGAGCCATGTCCTCCCCCCTCTCTCAAGGCTGCCATGTGGCTGGGGGCTCCCTTGCCTCTGACCACCCCTCCACCTTTCCCCCCAAGGGGACTCAAAGTGGCTCAGGCTGCTCTCGCTCCCATTATCTTCTCACGCCCCTGTGAGGCAGGCTTGGCGGGGAGGGCGTGACTGGCCCAAGGTCACCCCTTCAAGCTCCTCGTCCAGGCCCTTCCCCCTCCCCCTGGGTTCCCCATGCCCGTTCTGACCCAACCGGCCCACTCCCCGCTTGCCTGGCTCCTCTCCCAGAAGAAGGGGGGCAGGCTGTGCTCCCCCGCAGGCTGCTTCTGAGCAAAGGTGCTGCCACGGAAGGGCCCAGGCTCCAGGGAGCCAGAGCTGGCAGCCCAGTGAGCGGCCACTCTGCTCTGGCTGGGGGAGATTGCCTGACCAAAGAGGGCTGCGGCTGCCTCAGTGCTGTCCTCTGCCTTCTCGCAGGCCTGCCCAAAGCCAGGGGGAACGTTTTGAGATGCTGCCTGCCGGGAGGGACAGGCTCAGAGACGCCTCTCTCTCTCTGGGCAGAGGCAGAACGCAGTAATGGGCAGACCTTTGGGCAGTACCCCGTGAAGGGGGGAAAGCTGGGGAGAGGCCAGGGAAGGCCAGAAGGGCCTGGCTGGTGGAGTCAGGAGGGAGGGAGGGAGGGAGGCTGGAGGTGCCTTTGTGTCCAGGGCCAGGTGGGTGGCGGGGGGGGGGAGGCTGGGGGGGGCACCTGGAAGACAAACCAAGTTGGATTCTTCTGGAGCTCTTGCGGCAGGCCCACTGAAGCTCATTGCAGCTGCCAGAGTCATAGGTGGGGGGCCTTCGCGGGACCTCCCCCTTTCCTTCTGGTCCAGGAGCACCATAGATGGGGGGGGGGGGAGGAGGTGTGCTGAGCTAGTGAATCCTGGCGGGGGGGGGGGCTCCTTGTGAAATCCTTGGCAGGGAAGATCCTCCCAGTTGCCTGGCTGCTGTTCTGTGAGGGGCTTTGAGGAGGCACAAGAAGGGGGGGGGTGCAGAAAGCCAAGGCCTCCCCCCCCCATCAGGTCCCTGCCCCCTCTTCAGGTTGCTGTTGGTTTGTTTTGGGGGGTGGGAGGAGGGGGGCTTTGAAATCAGCGGGCGGGGGAGAGGCTGGAAGGCTGCCCTTAGCGGGAGGGGGTCTGCAGAGGGCCCTCTCAAAGGCGGGGGGGGGGGGGTGCACGGACCTCTGGGCACCGGCGGAGTCTGCCTGCCGGCCTCGGAGGGCCTGGAGCAATCGTGGCGGGGGGCGGAGGTCTGGGTGTGTTGGGGGGGCGCTTCCGGGCAGGCCAGGCCAGGCCTTGGGGGGGGGGGGCAGCAGTAGCAGCAGCAGCTCGGCCCTTCTGGCTGCGCGCCCACCCGCCTTCTCCCCGGGCGAGGCGAGCGGCACAGGCGGGGTGGGGGGTGGGCCGGGCGGCTGCCGGCGCTTGTGCCGTCGAGGCGCGCTAGCAGCCGGGCCCCAGGGCGGGGCGGGGCGGGGCGGGGGGCCTTGTGGGGCGCCCGGTGGCCAGGGCTGCAGCGGCGGCGCGTTACATAAGCGGCCTGGCGGCGGGTCCCGGCTGCTGCAGGAGGGGGCGTCGCGCTGGGGAGCGCGCGCGGCGGCGGCAGCAGCCACCTCGGGGCCGCGCTTGTGGGGGCGGGCGGGCGGGCGGGGCCAGGCGGCGGGGGGGGGGGGAGCCGGCCGCCTTTCCCTCCTCGCTCCGGCGGCGCGTCGCCTGCCTGCCTGCCTGCCTCTCTCTCCGTCTCCGGGGGCGGCTGCAGCCGGGCTCTGACGCGGGCGGCGGGGGCGGCGGCGGCTGCTGCTGCTGCGTGACGCTGGGCTGGGAGGAGAAGGGGGGGGGCGCCGGCCGGCCCGGAGGGGAGGGGAGGGGAGGGGAGGGGAGGAGGCGGAGCGCAGCGCAGCCGCAGCCGGCCATGCAGTGGGGCGAGCGGGCCGCCGGGGAAGAGGCAGCAGCGGCAGCGGCAGCAGCAGCCCCCCCGCGCCTCTGAGCCCCCGACGCCGCCTCTCCGCAGCCGGCCCGCCCGCCTCCGCCTCGCCGCGGGCCATGAACTTCCAGGGCGGTCCGGGGCCGGGCCCGGGGCAGCAGGCGGCGTCGCAGGCGTCGGGGTCGTCGCAGCAGCAGCAGCAGCAGCAGCAGCAGAGCCTGGCTGCGCCGGGGGGGGCGGGCGGGGGGCCGCAGTTCGGCCTCTCCAACTCGGCGGCCATCCGGGCGGAGATCGGGCGCTTCGAGTCGGTGCACCCCAACATCTACGCCATCTACGACCTCATCGAGCGCGTCGAGGACTTGGCGCTGCAAAGCCAGATCCGCGAGCACGTCATCTCCATCGAGGGTGGGTGAGCCGGCGGCGGCGGGGGGGGGGAGGGAGGGAGGGAGGGCTGCTCCGACACCCCCGCCCCGGCCCCCTCCCCCGCTCCCGTCGGGGCCTCTCGCGCTGCGGCAGAAAACGGGCCCGGAGGCGGCGCTCCTGCGGACCCCGGGCGGGAGGGCGCTCTCCCCACCGCCCTCGCTGCCGCCGCCCGGGTCCCTTCGTGCGGTCTGGCGGGCCTGGCCCTGGCCCGGGGAGGCCGTCCCTCACCCCCCCCCCCCCGTGTCTTGGCCGCAGAGGCTGGCGGGCGCCCCCCTCCCCTCTGCACCGGCCTCGCTCTCCCCGGGGGGGGGCGGAGGGAGGGGGGCTTCCTTGGAGCGCCGCGGAGCCTAAGAGCCGTGCGGGGGGGGCTGGGGGGGGGAGTAGCAGAATCCTGCAGCCGCCTGCCCCGCCGTCCCGGTGCTGCTGCTGCCCGGTTAGCACGTGGCTCTTGTTTGCTAAGAAGGCAGCGGCAGGCAATGGGGGGGGGGGGGAGATGAGCTGGAGGGTGGAATGATGTATGCAGGGGGAGGGGGGAGGGGAGGGGGCCAAGCAGCCGGGTGTAGCCCCGAGGCCTGGCGGGCCAGCTTGGAAAGGGGGGGCGGCACTCAGCAGGCCGCCTTTGTTGCCCCCCAGGGTTCAGGAAGCGCTCTGGGTTCCCTCCCTGTCCCGGGCCCCGCTGCCCCTGCCCCACAGGTGGTGATGGGGGGCGGGGGGGGTCGAGGTGGCTCAATGGTTACAGCATCTCCAGTTGAATCCAAAGATACAAGAAGACCCCCCCCCACACACACACTGAAAACCTGCCTGCTGCCCATCCCCCTAGGCCCCTCCCACAGCTAGAGTGGGGAGGGGGCTGTGGGTGATGGGGGGCACAGGGAGGCTGCCCTTCAGGTCTGTCTGCAGGTGCCCCCCACACCACACCATGCCATCAGGGCCTCCAGAGCCCCCACAGTGGAGGTGGGGGCAGGCAAGGCTTCCCCTCCACAGAGGCTTATCTGGGGGCATCAGTGGGGGGAGAGGGTGGCCCTGGAGGTTCTGTGGCATTTGGCCATGCAGTTGGCATTTGGCTCTGCCTCTGTGCAGGCAACTGGGCGGTGGCAGTGCCCCCCTCCCTCTGTCAGAACCCCCAGGGTGCCTTGTGGGGGAGGCAGGAGGGCTGCTCTGGGGGGGGGGAAGAGCCTTCAAGGGGCCTGCCTGTCTTCTCATGTGCTAAAGCAAAATCACAGTTGCCTTTTGTCAGAGTGAAACAACAATGAACAAATCCTTTAAAAAATTAAATTCCAAAACGGCAGAGAGGGGGGAGGAATTTTTGCCCTGTCTGTCTTGCCTTGCATGCCAGGGCACGGGGGGGGGGGGATGTCTTGGCTGTGTTTCTGGAGTGGGGGCTGTGGAATTCAGTGGGTGCTGGGGTGGCACTTTGTCAGTTGAGGGACTTGAGCTGCCCGGCTCACCTCTGAAGGTTGCTTGTTTGGTTTGGCTGAGTGTGAGGAGGAGGAGCGTGTCTTCCCAGTGACCATCTCGCCCTCCGGTTTCTCTGCCATGGGGGGTCTTTGGGTGGCCAGGTGGAGAGCAGAAGGGGACCCTGTCAGTCCCTGTGTGGGAGTGGGGTGTTGTAGGTCCCAGTGGGGGAGGGATTGCATCTATGGATGGGGTGCCATAGGGCCAGCTGGCATGGAGCCCAGTGGGACTCGGAGATTCTGTGCCCCCACGGGCACATTTTCCCTATCCAGATGTTGTGTGGGGCACCCAGTGCTCTTCAGCAGACTTTTAGCTTTCTGTGGAAGAAACAGGGCAACACAGTATAGAACAGAAGGAAAGAGCACACCATTGGGCATGCAGAGAAATAAACAAAATACAACATCTTTAGTCTATGTGTCAATTTCTGTATTATATATACAGGTACCATATCACACAGTAGAAAATAATTTCATTCACAAGGAAAGGTTCCACTGCAAGAATAAGACGGTCCGTTTTCACTGAGGAAATGTTCATATACAAAAGTTCATCTAGGACACACAGTCGCCTGTGAGATTCTTCAATAATTTCTGCGTGGAATCCTGCAGGTCCCTGAAGAAATTTGGCTCCAAAGGCAAAGGTGCTCCTTACATGTCAATCGACTCAGGACCACGTTTCGCTTAACAAGGCTTTTCCTAGAGCCAGTCTGTTCTGTAGGAGTCACAATATGACGTCAAGCACAAAGCTTGTGCCCCCTGTAAATGTATTAAGACTAAAGATTTTGTCTCTGGTTTATTTGTCTGCCCGCACAGCACAGGGGTTTGCTCTTCTTTTTTAGCTTTCTGTGGCAGCCAGTTGAGGGCAGCAGGGTCATTGTGTCTTGGATGCTGGGGGTGGGGGGAGATGCAGTTGTCCGTGGGTCTTTGGAGCCCCCCCCCCACTGGTATCATCAGGTGCTCCTGCCCTCCCTCCCCCTTCCTGCCTTCTCTCTCCAGCAGGGGCTCAGGGGGGCAAAGAAGTCACATGCCCTGGGGTGCCTTGGTGGTGACGGTGGGGGGGGGGTGACCTATAGGGTATCATGCCCCCTTAAAACAATGGCATGTATGGGACAAAAGTGGAGAGGACATAATTCTTCTGGATTGCCGCTCTGTGGTGTTTCCCCATGAATGCGGGGAAGTTCTTGCACGCTGTGTCTGATCCATATTTTAGTATACAGATTTGTCATTTTAGGAATAATAAATCAGTTGGGACATTAAATCTAATATGAGATAGTTTCTGTAAATTAATACAACAAGAATCCACTTATTTTCCTGTTTCCAGGTGTTTCATTTTAAAAAAAATATGCTTATGAGTTCACATGTTGTTTTAATTGTAGCTCACCTTTCCTGCTGAGGCTGGAGGTGAATTACAGAATATAAAGCCATGTGAGCAGAGACCACATGACAACCCATCAGTGAACTTTGTGGCAGGGCTAAGATTACAGAACCGGAGGACAGACACAAAGGCAGGACTTGCCGTAATGCAGGCCGTGGATTGCAAAGGCTGAGGGCAGTGTACTCAAAGCGGGGGGCTGGGGGGGGGAATAATAGACATTGCAGTTATGTCCCTTTATAAAACCACCGCCCCTGGATGGTTCCATTCTACTGGGGTGTTAATCCTCTTATACAGAATGCCCCCCTGAAGACTTTTTGTTTTGTGGCAGGACAGGAGGGTGGGGAGTTTCGTGACTTCTGCAGACAGGCGGGAGATGCAGCAGAGAAGGGCCGGGCAGGCCGGCAGCTGCCGGTGCTCTTCAGGTCTCTGGGAAGAGCTTTGGCGATGACAGCCAGTGCCTTGCATTGGACTCCATAGCGGATCAGTAGGCTGGGAGCACATCCATGGCACTGCCTTCTGCTCAGTCCGGGCTCCTCCAAGGTCAATCTTGTCCGCTCAGACTGGCAGCCGCTCTCTCCAGAGGGAGCTCTTCTGTACCCCTGGAGATGCTGCTGCTAAGGGCGGGGCCTGGGGCCTTCTGCATGCCAAGCAGCTGCCCTACCCCTCCCCACCCCTCAGGGACTGCAGAAGGGGCCTGGCATGCCCGCTGGGCATGGGACCTGAGAGTGGCCAGGCAGTGACCCCGTGTCCTCTGCAGCTTCCTAGGTGACTTTGCAGGCAGAGCCACACAGAGTGCCAAACAGTAGCCTGAGGGCCAGGGTAGAGGGGGATCTTCCGGGGTCCATAGAGATGAAGAAAGCATTCCTCCCCCCTCCCTCCCTCCCTCCCTCCCTCCCTTCCTTCCTTCCTTCCTTCCTTCCTTCCTTCCTTCCTTCCTTCCTTCCTTCCTTCCTTCCTTCCTTTTTGGTGTAGTGGTTAAGTGGGTGGATTCTTATCTGGGGAACTGGGTTTGATTCCCCACTCCTCCACTTGCAGCTGCTGGAATGGCCTTGGGTCAGCCATAGCTCTAATAGAGAGCCAGTTTGGTGTAGTGGTTAAGTGCACGGACTCTTATCTGGGAGAACCGGGTTTGATTCCCCACTCCTCCACTTGCACCTGCTGGAATGGCCTTGGATCAGCCATAGCTCTAATAGGGAGCCAGTTTGGTATAGTGGTTAAGTGTGCAGACTCTTATCTGGGAGAACCGGGTTTGATTCCCCACTCCTCCACTTGCAGCTGCTGGAATGTCCTTGGGTCAGCCATAGCTCTAACAGAGAGCCAGTTTGGTGTAGTGGCTAAGTGCACGGACTCTTATCTGGGAGAACTGGGTTTGATTCCCCACTCCTCCACTTGCACCTGCTAGCATAGCCTTGGGTCAGCCATAGCTCTGGCAGAGGTTGTCTTTGAAAGGGCACCTGCTGTGAGAGCCCTTTCAGCCCCACCCACCTCACAGGGTGTCTGTTGTGGGGAAGGAAGGGAAAGGAGATTGTGAGCCATTCTGAGACTCTTCGGAGTGGAGGGCGGGATATAAATCCAATATCTTCATCTACCTCACAGGGTGTCTGTTGTGGGGGAGGAAGGTAAAGGAGTTTGTGAGCCACTCTGAGACTCTTCGGCGTGGAGGGCGGGATATAAATCCAACATCTTCATCTACCTCACAGGGTGTCTGTTCGGGGGGGGGGGGAGGGAAAGGAGATTGTGAGCCGCTCTGAGACTCTTTGGAGTGGAGGGCGGGATATAAATCCAATATCTTCATCTACCTCACAGGGTGTCTGTTGTGGGGGAGGAAGGGAAAGGAGACTGTGAGCCCCTCTGAGACTCTTTGGAGTGGAGGGCGGGATATAAATCCAATATCTTCATCTACCTCACAGGGTGTCTGTTGTGGGTGGGGGGGGGGGAAGGTAAAGGAGATTGTGAGCCTCTCTGAGACTCTTCGGAGTGGAGGGCGGGATATAAATCCAATATCTTCATCTACCTCACAGGGTGTCTGTTGTGGGGGAGGAAGGGAAAGGAGATTGTGAGCCGCTCTGAGACTCTTCAGAGTGGAGGGCGGGATATAAATCCAATATCTTCATCTACCTCACAGGGGTCTGTTGTGGGGGAGGAAGGGAAAGGAGATTGTGAGATTCAGAGTGGAGGGTGGGATATACAGTAAATCCAATGTCTTCTTCCCTCCCTTCCGTTTTGGCAGCTGTATTACCTTGCTTGTCCCTTCGTAACGCTGGATGCAGCATGGCCCTGAGGTTCTTAACTGAGTTGCTAAGTCTCAGGTGGACTCAGGTAGCAGGAGTAGGGGGCCACAGTTGGCAAAGTGCCCCCTCCTACCCAAGAATCCACCCGAATGTCTCACTTGTTGCGTTTTGATACTGGAGCAGGTAGGAAGGAGAAGTGTTGCTGGACATGAGCTGTTGGTTATGTTCTCCTGGAAGGGAAGGGTGAGAGTTTATTTCCCGCCTGCTTGGATGTCCCGCGTCAAAGAGACACAGGCTGCCTGGATGCCTAGAAAGGATACCCTTTCTCTGGGAGCAGGAAGGGAGAAATAACGTGGAGCAGGAACTGCAATTATCTGGACGCTGAGGAGAAGCTGCCTTGGGCCTTGCTCTTCACTTGGGGCTAAAGCCAAGCAAGACTCAGGTGGCAGCAACTTAGGGCCTCCCTCCTCCCGGAGGGCAAGGGGTAAAGGGGAGAAGACCCAGCCTGGAGAACGAAGGCAGAAAAAGAGTTCTCCAATAATAGATAGGTTGCTTCCAACAAAAAGGTATTAAACAGGGGTGGTTCTTGTGGGGTTCTTGAGCTGCCTGCATGAGACCCATGGTTTTGTGATGAGACTGGGGCAGTGGTGCTCAATTCTTGGTGCTTGGGGGGAACTATGGGAGGGCTTCTGGAGTTCTGGCCCTGCTATTGGATCTCCTGGTGGCCCCTGGGTTTTGGCCACAGTGTGACACAGAATGTTAGATTGGAGGGGCCATTGGCCTGATCCAACAGAGCTTCTCTTACGTTCTTACAGTATGTCTAGGGCAGTGATGCTCTGTCGTCTTCTGCTTGGGGGCAAGAGTGGGAGGGTTTCTGGAGTTCTGGTTCCACTGGTGGACCTCCTGATGGCCCCTGGGTTTTGGCTACTGTCTGACACACAGAGTTGCAGTGGATGGGCCACTGGCCTGATCCAACATGGCTTCTCTTATGTTCTTCGGTCTGGGGCAGTGATGCTCTTTCTTCATGGTGCTTGGGGGGCAACACTGGGAGGGCTTCTGGAGTTCTGGTTCCACTGATGAGCCCTGGGTTTTGGCTACTGTCTGACACAGAGTGTTGGAGTGGATGGGCCACTGGCCTGATCCAACATAATCTATGTTCTTATGGAACACTATATCTGGGGCATTGATGCTTTGTATTCTTGGTGTTTGGGGGGGAATAGTGGGAGGGATTCTGGAGTTCTGGTCCTGCTGACAGATCTCCTGATGGCACCTGGGTTTTGTCCACTATGTCTGGGGCTGTGATGCTCTGTCTTCTTGGTGCTTGGGGGGCAACAGTGGGAGGGCTTCTGGCCTTGCTGGTGGATTTCCTGATGGCCCTGGGCTTTGGCCTCTGTGTGACACAGAGTGTTGGACTGGAGGGGCCATTGGCCTGATCCCACATGGCATCTCTCAGGTTCTTAAAGTGACCACGTCTTTTAGGCCAGGTGTGGGAAACTGGGAGATTAGAGTCCTGCTAAGGGAAGCAGCTTCCCCCCCCCCCTGTGGCTTTTGAGGCTTTAGTGGAGAATTGCTCAAGCGTGATCAAGGTAATTGCCCCTCCCCTCATCTTGGCTTCCTGTAGCCGTGGCAGTTTCTCCTTGCAGTGGGTCCTGTGTGGTGTTTGAGACCCAGCAATCCTGCAGTGCTGGCCACTCTGGGAGGGGGGAGGGCCCTGTGGATTCTGCGGCTGCCAGAAGAAGCCACCTGATTCTGGGTGATGCTTGTAGAGGGAGGGGTCTCTGCTGCCCGCTTGTGCTGGGATGCTGGGCAGGGATGGCCCCTTCCTTCCTTCCTTCCTTCCTTCCTTCCTTCCTTCCTTCCTTCCTTCCTTGGTGATCCTGGGCTTTCCTGTGATTTGGGAGATTACAAAACATAATGGGGGGGTTGGTTCCTTTTGCTTTTTGCCATTTGGTTGCCAAGCAACAGAACATAACTGCTGTCACGTTTTCTAAGATAGTTCTCTGGAACAGAAGTGTGTGTGTGTTGGGGGTGTGTGTGGAGGAGAAAGCTGCTGGCTGGCTTGCTGAGCTGGGCTACTGGTGGCCAGCTGGAGTCTGACAGGGGGCCCCCAAGGGGGGGGGGTTCCTGCTCTGTTGATCCTGGAAGCAGCAGCAGCTCTCTGGCCTTGCTTTGCAAGAGTCCTCTTGCTGGTTGCCTTGGGTTGGCAGGGAGCCTTCCAGAAGCCCTCCCCCCCCCCCCCCCGCTGCCTGACCCTCCCTCGCCTTAAGGGTCCTGTCTCCTGCTGGGGGAAGGGAAAGGGAGCAACGGGCAAGGTGAGGGCTCTGAAGGGAGAGCTGTTCTGCCTCCTCCAGCCCTCGGTGGTCCTTTGCTTGGCTGGCTGGGGGGAGGGCAGCCTGTGTGCTGGAGCTGGCAGCCCCCCCCCAGTAGGTGTGTGGGGGGGAGATGAATTTAGCAGGTGAGGAAGTGGCCTGGAGGGCCAGGTGTTGGCTGGGGGAGGGGCGGCTGCAGAGGCTTCAGGAGGGCCCTGTGCCAGCCTCGTGCAAAGTGCCCACCCCGCTCCTGTGGGCCTGAAGCAGCCGTGGCTGTCCCACAGGGAGTGGGGTGGGGGGGGGAGCCTGGGCCTGGATGCCACCAGAATCTCCTCCGAGAACCTCACAGAGTTGGAAGGGGCCATGTGGGCCGTTTAGGGGCATCAGAAGTCTCCATGACCCCCAGGATGCATACACACACACAGACACAATACTCCCCCCCCCCCACCAAAAAAAGGGGAAATGTAGATAACAGCAGAGAGGCTGTGAAGAAGTGCCTTGTCTCCTGGAGGGCTGGCAAGCAGCAGAAGTCTTCCCTGGGCACTTTTCCCTCCAGGCAGGGAGGAAGTGGGTTTGCTGGCCCAGCAGCTGGCCTTCTCAGAAATGCTGGCAATTCCAGCAGGAAAGGCAGAGGGGTGGGCGGAGAAGCCTTCCCCCTTTCTCTCCCCTCCTCAGGCAGAGAGCAGCGGGTGGGAGGAGTGAAATCCTAGACAGGCTGCAGGAAGCCGCTTCCCGTGACCTGGGCTGGCGTCACTGTCAGGTGGGTGGGGGGGGGGAGCTGGGCTCTCCTTCCTTGGGGAGGCGGCTGGGGGGCAGCAAGCCAGCCTGAAGGATGCTGGAAGTGGAGGGGGGGATTTGATTTGAATCACTAGTCAGGAAGACACACTTTAAATCATGGCTTTCCTTATAAAGGTTCATTCTTGGTAGCCTTAAGATTTACAGCCCAGATGAAGGTTTCCATTTGGTATAATAATTTTTCAGGTTAGTTTTAGTTATATAGATAATTATGAAATAACTGCAAGGTGAACTAACTCCAGTTTAATAGGTTAATCATTCGTATTTAGACAACTTTTCTGCTGTACTTTATTAGAAGGATAAAAATAATCATTAGCAATAACCATTAAATTGTTTTTATTTAACTAAATAAAATTGTTTTATTTGACTAAAGCAATAGCATATATATTTGTTTACACTTCCTGGAGTCTTCTGCTCAAAAGTTTCACTTTCCTTTGTGTGGCTTGCTTCTCCCTCCTCACACTTCGCTTTTCCCATCGCCTCATTATGCAGACCTCTTCCACCCAAACAATCTTATATTCCTTGGACTTCTTGAAACTTGGCACTTGAGAGAGAAGGGCCCGGTTCTGTGTGCCCAGTTCTGCAGAGGTCCATTAGGGCTGAGGTTTCTTAACTCTGCATGTTTATTTTATAACATAGTTGCTGTGAAGAAGAGGCCTGTGGTCTCTGCAGACACCATTTCCACAGCTTTGAGAGCTAGCATCTGTGTCAATATCTTCTAGATAGAAGAACTGCCCCTAAAGACCTTACAGAAACCTCTGGAAAAGCATATTATTGTGAATGGATTGATGGAATTCATTTACCAAGAAACGGAAACATTGTTGAATACACAGCCTCATGATACATCACTAAAAACTAACCCTTGAACTATTTTGTATCTTAAATAGAAAACTATCTTTAGATAGATTTCTCTCAAAAGCATTTTAGTTTAAACAATCAACATTAAATTTAAAAATCTGATTTCAATTAAAAATTGTTTTTTATTTAGAAACCCTTGGTTTTTCTCCAGCCTTCTGGAGGCTGAGGGCAGCTCTGCAGAGAAACGAAGAGCTCAGCTGCTGAGGCTGAGTTGATGTCTGATCCCAGGCTGCACAGGAAGCTCTGGGCCAAGAGGAGGATCAGGGCCCTCCAAGTGCAAAACCTCCCCAGAGTTTCCTTGTCCTGCTGTCCTGCTTACAATTCAGGGAGTGCTTGACAAAAAGGCCAAGAATAAGGCAAAGGACTGTGGATGATCCGTCTCTTCCTAGGATTTCCGCTTGTCTCTCTGCTTGCAGAATCATTGTGGAATGGCTTTGGAAAGATGGCAGTGTGGGGCATTACAGGTCCTAGGGTACAAATACCTTCATCTTCTTGGATAAACAGGAGGCAAAGAGAGGGATGATGTAATTGTATTAGACTGAGGAATGGTCGTTTCCCCAGCATTAACCCCAATTTTAAAGTAAAAAGTAGTTTGATGCAGCTGATATTTCTGGGGGCTTCACACAGTGGGAAAATGCTGGATTCGAAAGATTTACTGACATCTTGGAAGAATGGAGGGAGGCCTTGGGAATACTGTGAGCCAAAGTGGGAACATCAGCAAATAAAAGAGAGCAATCTTGGCATTAGTAATACTCTTAATTTGCAAACTACCAGAACCTGAGGTCTGACCAAGCAGCTCACTATAATGGAGCAACCCACCTTTAAAAAGAAGAGTGCTGTCTTCAAAAGTATATAAATTGCTCCAGGATGGTGAAAATTCTAGATAAAACTATGTTGTGTTAAGTCAACGGCCATTTCTGGGAATGCTGTCATTTATACTTCCCTCGCTGGGCAGGGGGGTTGACTAGATGGTCTCTAAGGACACTTTGAGCTCCAGGATAATGTAAAGGCCTGTCTATCCCTGTAATTCCCTGTGTTCCAGCCCCATTCTTCAGGTGGCCACTTTCTGGCTGCTGCTACATTAAAGGGATTGGTGAGGCCCCAGCTACCTCTGTGGTCTCTCCCCCTCTGTGGAATGGGCTCCCCCAGCAGATGTTGGCGTTGCGGCTGCCGCTCAGATGTTGGGAGCGTTGGTTGCAGACACTGGGTTGCATTTGGTAGGCTTCATGGGGCAGAGTTTGGAGTTTTATTGTCATTTGATGTTTTAATTCCGTATTGCAAGTGGCCTGGAGTCATGGGGAAAGGCAGGGGAGAATGCTATAATAAACAAATGGGGCTCTTTGTTAAACTTAAGTAGGTGGCTGCCCGTTTTGCTGTGGGCCCTGCCGGGGCGGTCCAGGAGCTGTGGGTGTTCTGAGGCCGTGGACACCCGTCGGAGAGATTAGGCCACTCAACCAGGCAACATTGATTGCTTTACTTAATTTACAGCTGGCCTGGCTGAGACTGAGGGCCAAGGTGTAAGGGACGCAGTGTGGGACATTCAGACCGGGATCAGCAGTGACTCCACCTGGCAGGTGCGTCCCGAGGAAGAGACCCGGCAACAGACTCTGCTGGCCAAAGTGCTCTCCTGTGTGGCTCTGCTGTGCCCCTGGCCGCGGGGCGGGTGGAGAGAGCCTGGGAAGGGACCCCCTTCTGAGGGGAGCTTTTCCCCTCCAAACCTGGAGAAAGGCCCACAGTTTACAAGACCCCCCCCCCCGGTGCCCGGTGCAAGCGCTGGGCATGGCCTGTGCTGAGGGCTGGTGGTGCCATTTGGTTGCCCCCAGAAGGCCGAGAGGAGGCCTGCTTGGCTGCCAGGGCTTCTGCTGCCTGCTCCTCTTTCCTTCCCTTCCTGAGAGGAAAAGGAGGTGGTCTGAGACAATGGGCACTGGTCCCTTTCCGTAACCCAGCGCTGCTGCTCCCTGCCCCTGCAGGAGGTGGCTGGGGAGGAGAAGTGGGAGCCATTGGGAGGCAGCGTGAGAACTGCCACCCCCCCATCACCCCCCACCCTCGCTGGAGGTGGTGGCCCTGCGTGTGGCTGGGAGGGATTCCCCTCTCCCCAGCAGCTATCCACTTGTACATACCTGTGCTCTTTCTGAAAGCTTATTCCTGGACCATTCTGCTCCACACTATCTGCAGAAGAACAGAAGTGTGGGGTGGGGTGGGGGGCTTCCTCGTGGCCTCAGGTGGGCTGTTTCTTGAGGTGGGGTGGGGCCATGGAGAAGGCATGCAAATGGGTCGTTGCTGATCTTACTGGTATTGGGGGGGTTTCCCCTTTGGAAAACTTTGCTTGAGTACGTGAAGCTGGGAGGGTGTCCGGAAGGCCATGAAGGGCTTTGCAGGTGGTGTAGCCCTCTAAATGTTCCCTCTCCATGTGCGGGAGCTAGCTCACAATTTTTTTAGCCTCTGGCTCACACATATTTTTCTTAGGTTAGGAAAGACGGCCCCAGAGCAAACCAATTTATGCAGTAGCTAAAGCACTTGCTCACAACTTAATGCCATAGGTCATGAAGTAGAATTTTTGCTCACAGGATTCCACAGGTGGGAAACGGCATTGGATATAGCCCGTACCTTCAGCTGGATCCAGCAGCTGAGGGACTGCAGGATGGGTGTACAAGATGCTCCCCACTACCACTGAGCTTCAGTGTCCTGTACCAACTGGAGTTTCTGGGTTGTCTTCAAGGGCAGACCCATGTAGCCTGCAGTGCAGTAGTCTAGCCTCAAGGTTACTGTGGGATGGAACCCTATGGCCTGATTGGTTGTGTTAAGGCAGGAGGCCTCCTGTGGGCTGAAAGACGGTGCCACCAGTCTCTCCAGGCATCAGACTAAGGATGCCGCCCTTGAAAACTTTGTGCCTCCTTCGAGCTCTGGGAGTCTTTTAGGTGCCACAAAGTTATGTCTGAAAAAGTTGTGTAATATCTTTTGTTGTGACACCAAAGTATCACAATGTGCAGCTTTTAGGGGAGAGCAGGAAAAATGTGGGGCAGGGAAGGCCAGGTGAGGGGGGTAGTCATAGGGACAGAGCAGTGGAGGGGGGATTTCCCTCCCCCCATTAAATCTTAAGGGTCCAAAACAACAACTTTATGTAAGAAAAAATGTGGCGAGAAAGCAGACTTATTATAAACTCGTAAAACCCTTCTGGCAACAAGTTATACAACATAAAAGAAATTATAGGTTATAAAATTAGTTTATTGCCAGAAAACATGCTATTGAATAGCAGGATGGATTTGAAACTAAGTAAACAGTTGATTTAATCTGGATTTTAATTTCCACAGCTAGATAGAATGGGCAGCGAGTTCACCTCCCATGATAGAGCAGATTATGGGGTCATTTTGTTATGTGTAAATTATCACAGAATATCTCTAACTCTCCTATAGATCAATAAAGTGACAATGCGGGATCTCCTTATAGCTTTCATGGCAAAAAAAATATTGTTCCAAAAATCCATATTATAAATCAATGATATTCTTTTAGTTTAAATAATAGACACCAAATGTTTTAATATAAATGTACCTGTTATGGTTAACTAATAATGCCAGTTTTGTGAATGAACATAAATATAAATGCTGTATAGTTTGGCAATTAAAAATGCAAAAAGAAACTGGTGCAGAGCTTTAGGTCTGCCTCCCAGCTGGGGGGGGGGCGTTGCTTGCAAAAGGGGCTCTGTGGAAAGGGTGGGGGTGCCCTGGATGGGGGCCTCAGGGAAGCCGCCTGCTCTCTTGCCTTTGCCCCTCCATCCCTCACTCCCCAGGAAGCAGCTTTTCTGACTTCCAGTCAAGCCACCACTTCGTTGTAACATCCCACAGTGCAGAGAAACCCCTCTTCTACTGGAGCAGCAACTCTTCCTCCAGATGTACCTTCAGCCGCTCACTGAATATTTGTCCACAGTAGTAAACTCAACCCATGGGAAGCCAGTTAGTTAATCAGTTCAGTTCAGTGCTTTTAATGTGATAACAGTTCTGAGAGCCACAGGTAGAACTTTACCTGTGGAAGATAACATTGTGTAGCAGGTATGCCAGGCACCCTTTCACCAGTTTGCATTCAACTTAATGAATTTAAAATGCAAAGGTCTTTCAGACCAGAATTAAATGGCTGCAGCCACCTCCACGCCAGGGCCAGTCTGCTCTGAGCCATAAAAGCCGGCCCAGCCAGGGCTAGAGCAGAGGGCTCCTTCTGACCCAGGGCCTGGCTCTGAAGCTACTCGCCCTTCCCTCCACATCCACTCCCTGCGCTCCAGCTGAGACCCTCTTCTGGGAACAGAAGCCCCCCCCGTCCCCCCCCCCCGAAGAAGGCAGGCAGGCAGGCATTGCTCGCAGAAAGGATTTCAAAATCATCCCCCCTTCCTGGGAAAAAGATGCCGTCTTGTGATGGAGCATTCCTTGGCGGTGGGCAGCGGTGCAGAAGGGAGCAGAGAGCCTTGCAGGGCTGTTTCCCCTGAGGAGGAGAGGGGGTGGGGCACTCCCAGAGGGTGGGGGAGAAGCAGCACTGAGCAAGTGAGTGATGGGGGGGGGGCTCTTTCTCACTGCCCTGCCTTCTGCCTGCCTGGCCTCTTGGATGCTTGTGTGCTTTTCTCTGCCTTCTGCCTGCATGGCTTTTCTAGCCAAGATGTGGGTTTTCTCCCAGCAGTTGAAGAAGAGGAGGGTTCCTTTGGGGCTGGTTTCTCCGAGCTGCTGCTCTGCCTCTTGGGCAGGCCTACGAGTGCCGCCTTTACAGGTGCTCCCATGCCAGCGGGCAAGGCTCCTTCTCAGTGGGTGCTCTGGCCTTGTGGAGCCGCCTGCTGAAGGAGGTGCCCTCAGGTCTGCCTCCCACCAAAGCAGGCCTGTAGCCCCAGGGGATGCCGCAAGAGGACGCTGCTTTCCAAGAGGCTGGGGCGAGGCCTCTTCTGCAGCAGCAGTTGTGGCAGGGCCCCTCCTTCCCTCCCTCCCTCTGGCTTTGGCCGCCTTCTGCCTTTGGCCTTCCTAACCCACTCTCCTGCATTATGGCACTCCATGCTGCGGGGCTGTGACCTTGTCTGCAGGATTTTCCAGTCCTGTAAACTTTTTCCATCTTCACTGTTGTACTTATTTAATTCTTTGAGCTCCTTCCCAGAGCCCGGTTCAAGGTGCCTTCCCATTGAAACCACAGGAGTGGAGCAGAAGCCAGTCCGTGGGGATCTGACTTGTCCTCGAAATGTTGTAAGCCGCCTCCCCTTGAGTCTCAGTGAGAAAGGTGGAGTGAAGCCAGGCTGCAGAGGCAACAAGACAATTGCTGGATCTGGAGGCAAGCCTGACTCACCTTGTGCCGCAGGGGAGCTCTCGCTTGCCCTTGGGGCTGGTCAGGTGGGAGGAAGGAGGAGAAGCCTCTTTTGTGCCTCCAGCAGCAGCAGGATGGGCTTCCTCTGCTCCAAAGTCAGGCCCTTGGGGCTTCCTCTGCCCATCTGGCCAGCACAGACTCCCCTCCCCTCCCCTCGCTGCAGCCCAGCGTGGCAACGAGGACCCCTTTCCCTTTGCCTTTTCGAGGGCGCACGGAGCAGCCATGGGCTCCTGATCTGTGCACAGTGGGGCGTGGCCCAATCCCTGCTCTTGGCCAGAAGGAGGCCTCCTCCAGAAGACATGATTGCGTGGGGGTTCCAGCATTATGCTGTTGCCAGTCTCGCCTCAGAAACCTGAGGTGTACCTGGCTCCTTTACTAGGTCCCTGAAAGCACTGCCTTTCATCTCATAGGCCCTTCAGAGGCCTTAAGGCTAGCAGGTGGAGTGCTTGAATACCGCTCCCCCCCCCCCGTGGCCCAGAAACGTGGTTTTTGCCCAAGCATGGAAGCGACAGGCCCCTTCAAGGACAGACAGATTTTGTGGACTAGAAGATGGGGGTGGGGGTGTTCATGATGATGATGATATTGGATTTATATCCCGCCCTCCACTCCGAAGAGTCTCACAGTGGCTCACAATCTCCTTTCCCTTCCTCCCCCACAACAGACACCCTGTGAGGTAGATGAAGATATTGGATTTATAGCCCGCCCTCCACTCCGAAGAGTCTCACAGTGGCTCACAATCTCCTTTCCCTTCCTCCCCCACAACAGACACCCTGTGAGGTAGATGAAGATATTGGATTTATAGCCCGCCCTCCACTCCGAAGAGTCTCACAGTGGCTCACAATCTCCTTTTCCTTCCTCCCCCACAACAGACACCCTGTGAGGTAGATGAAGATATTGGATTTATAGCCCGCCCTCCACTCTGAAGCGTCTCACAGTGGCTCAAAATCTCCTTTCCCTTCCTCCCCCACAACAGACACCCTGTGAGGAAGATGAAGATATTGGATTTATATCCCGCCCTCCACTCTGAAGAGTGTCAGAGCGGCTCACAATCTCCTTTCCCTTCCTCCCCCACAACAGACACCCTGTGAGGTAGATGAAGATATTGGATTTATATCCCGCCCTCCACTCTGAAGAGTCTCAGAGCGGCTCACAATCTCCTTTCCCTTCCTCCCCCACAACAGACACCCTGTGAGGTAGATGAAGATATTGGATTTATACCCCGCCCTCCACTCTGAAGAGTCTCAGAGCGGCTCACAATCTCCTTTCCCTTCCTCCCCCACAACAGACACCCTGTGAGGGAGATGAAGATATTGGATTTATATCCCGCCCTCCACGCCGAAGAGTCTCAGAGCGGCTCACAATCTCCTTTCCCTTCCTCCCCCACAACGGACACCCTGTGAGGTAGATGAAGATATTGGATTTATATCCCGCCCTCCACTCTGAAGAGTCTCAGAGCGGCTCACAATCTCCTTTCCCTTCCTCCCCCACAACAGACACCCTGTGAGGGAGATGAAGATATTGGATTTATATCCTGCCCTCCACTCCGAAGAGTCTCAGAGCGGATCACAATCTCCTTTCCCTTCCTCCCCCACAACACACACCCTGTGAGGTAGATGAAGATATTGGATGTATATCCCGCCCTCCACTCCAAAGAGTCTCAGAGCGGATCACAATCTCCTTTCCTTTCCTCCCCCACAACAGACACCCTGTGAGGGAGATGAAGATATTGGATTTATATCCTGCCCTCCACTCCGAAGAGTCTCAGAGCGGCTCACAATCTCCTTTCCCTTCCTCCCCCACAACAGACACCCTGTGAGGTAGATGAAGATATTGGATTTATATCCCGCCCTCCACTCTGAAGAGTCTCAGAGCGGCTCACAATCTCCTTTCCCTTCCTCCCCCACAACAGACACCCTGTGAGGTAGATGAAGATATTGGATTTATATCCCACCCTCCACTCCGAAGACTCTCAGAGCGGCTCACAATCTCCTTTCCCTTCCTCCCCCACAACAGACACCCTGTGAGGTAGATGAAGATATTGGATTTATATCCCGCCCTCCACTCCGAAGAGTCTCAGAGCAGCTCACAATCTCCTTTCCCTTCCTCAGTGTTCAGTGGCAGGCTGCCTCAAAGCCCCTTTGAAGATGGGCTTGTGAAAGCAACCACAGTCGGAAACAACTGGTGCTTCCACAGGGGACCTTTCCTTTCCTTGTCTGCTCACAGGAGGTCTTGGGCAGGGGCTGGGCAGCCCTTCCTAGATTCTTGTGAAGTCCATCCACTGGTCGTGAACTTGGAGTGGGCCTGCGGGGGGGGGGGGCTTATGTGATGTGGACAGGCCAGAAGAGCCTCTTGCCCCTTCCTGGCCAGCTGCAAGGTGTGTGTGTGTGTGGGGGGGCACCTCTCCTGCCTGGCCACAGTTGCCTCTCATTGCCTGGCCTCTGCTGCCCCCCAGTGGCCATTGGTGATGTTCTGCTCTTGCAAAGAGGATGGGATTCTGCCTGTGATGGGGGGCGGGGGGGGTGGAATGGAGCAACCAGGCAGTTTCTGACCTTGTTTAAGAAGGCCTTGTCACACCCTTTGCAGCAGCCGATGCAGAGCCTGGTCAATGTGAAGCAGCGGTCGGACAGGGATGCTCTTCTAGGCAGTTCCTGCAGGGAGTCGGTGGGGTTGGCTAGATGGCCCCTGTGGCCCCTTCCAACTCTGAGATGCTGTGATTTGTTCCTGGCCTTGGGCAGAGGGTGGTGCTCCCCCCGTCACCTTCTGAAGAGCGTCCCATCTGAAATGGAACAAATCAGGTGCACTTGTCTACTGGTTTGTTCTATTGTTTCAGACCAAAACGGCTTTCCATCTGAAACAGGAACTGTCAAGGAGACCTTTGCTGTTGTTCCTTGCAGTTTTTTTTGGGGGGGGGAGCATTCAGCTAGGGACATCATCCTGATGAGTTTCTTCCCCCCTTTTTTAAAAAAAGAATTATATGTTTTATTAAGCTAGAAAACCAGCAAAACATTAAAATTAATTGAATAGCAATTGCAGCAAGGAACATGTAAGATTAATCTAGAAACCAGTAGAAAAAAGGAAACTGATTAGGCTGAGAGCCACACGAAAACCTTGAGTTATAACTGAGCTTCTCTTGAGGGGAGTCCCTTTGAAAGAGACATGCCCCCCCTCGCTCGGTCTGTGGGCCCCTGTGGCTGCTCGCTCAGGGGTTCTGCTCCGGCCCTCGGCCAAGTGTTTGAGGAAGGGGCCTGTGCAGCTGGAGGTGGGCCTGCCACGGCCCCGGAATCTCCCCCAGCCTCTCTGGCGGGAGGTTTGACTCTACAGAAGAGTGTTCTGCCTGTTCCCCCAGAACGGAATCCCGGGGGGGGGGGGTTGATGGAGAGCCAGAGCCCTGCAGGCAATGGCCACCTCTGCCCTGCCGCATGGGGGCCACGCGTCCCCTGCCCAGGCAGGCTGCTCAGCAGGGGAGGATGCCGGGGCCCCATGCAAGAGGGTCCTCTGGAGTGGCCAGTTCCTGAAGGGTGGCTGCTGCTTGGCCCGGAGAGGTCACCGGGGGTTGGGGGGTGGCGTGAGATCCCTGGGGCGGTCTGCCAGTCCTCACTCTCTTTAGCGGTGGCATTAGGTGGGTCATCGGTGGAAGTCCTGGCCGGGTGCCCAGAGAAGGTGGCAAGAAGGGTGGAGGCCAGTCCAAGGGAGGGGCCTGAGCTGTTGTGGGCCGAGGGAGAGGCTTGCGGCTTAGGGGTGCAGTGGGTTTCTGGCCTGTGCTTGGAAGGGCCCCCTCAGCCCTTTCCTGAGAAGAGTGATCCCTCCTGCCCCTCGCGGGCCTTCTCCCTGGCACAGGGGCTGTGCTCTTCCCCTACTCTGGGCAGCTTGACCCCCCTCCCTCTCAAGCATCCCCGGCCATGTCAGGCATGCCAGAAACCCCAACCCACACCTGGCCCCACCCAAACACTAGGCAGACATGGGGGCTCCACCCCCCCTTTGGGTCTGCTTTTCTCTCTTCCTTGAAGAGAAGAAGAAGAAGAATTGCAGATTTATACCCTGCCCTTCTCTCTGAATCAGAGACTCAGAGTGGCTCACAATCTCCTATGTCTTCTCCCCCCGCAACAGATACCCTGTGAGGTGGGTGGGGCCGAGAGGGCTCTCACAGCAGCTACCCTTTCAAGGACAACCTATGTCAGAGCTATGGCTGACCCAAGGCCATTCCAGCAGGTGCAAGTGTAGGAGTGGGGAATCAAACCCGGTTCTCCCAGATAAGAGTCCGCACACTTAACCACTACACCCAACTGGCTCTCTATTAGAGCTATGGCTGACCCAAGGCCATTCCAGCAGCTGCAAGTGTAGGAGTGGGGAATCAAACCCGGTTCTCCCAGATAAGAGTCCGCACACTTAACCACTACACCCAACTGGCTCTCTATTAGAGCTATGGCTGACCCAAGGCCATTCCAGCAGCTGCAAGTGGAGGAGTGGGGAATCAAACCCGGTTCTCCCAGATAAGAGTCCGCACACTTAACCACTACACCCAACTGGCTCTCTATTAGAGCTATGGCTGACCCAAGGCCATTCCAGCAGGTGCAAGTGGAGGAGTGGGAAATCAAACCCGGTTCTCCCAGATAAGAGTCCGCACACTTAACCACAACACCCAACTGGCTCTCTATTAGAGCTCTGGCTGACCCAAGGCCATTCCAGCAGCTGCAAGTGGAGTAGTGGGGAATCAAACCCGGTTCTCCCAGATAAGAGTCCTCGCACTTAAACACTACACCAAACTGGCTCTCTATTAGAGCTATGGCTGACCCAAGGCCATTCCAGCAGGTGCAAGTGGAGGAGTGGGGAATCAAACCCGGTTCTCCCAGATAAGAATCTGCGCACTTAACCACTGCACCAAACTGGCTCTTTCCCTCTGTTCTTGCAGAGCCCCTCCCCTTCACTCCTGGGGAGCTCTGGGATTTGCAGGAAGAGTCTCAGCAAGGCCAGGGCGATGGAGGGGGGGCGGCTTTGGCTGGAGCCCTGTTTTCTCTTGAGGGGGGGTGGCATTGCCCACTGCTGGGGGCTCCTGCTAAGAACCCCGGAAGGCCTCCCAGAGCACCGCTGCCTCTTCTTTGAGGGGAGCAGCCAGTCCCTCTTCTTGGCTTCCTTTGGTCTGCTCCTGAGGCCTGTCTTGCTTGTGTGGAGCCAGGGGTCCCTCCACCCCCCCTGCCCTGGGGAGGCAGCTCCAGCTGGGCTGAGGGGGAGAAAGGAGGAAGCAGAATCGGTATGTGTGTGGGGGGGCGGGAGCTGAGGGAAGCCTCCTCTGTTGTTGTCCCTGGGCCTGGGAAGGGCCAGGGGCTTCTGCCCTTGGAGTGCCCCCTCTGCGGCCTGACTTGGGCTCCTGGCTGGTGGCTCTTGCTGGGCCTCCACTCCGTGGCGGGTGAGATCCACACCAGAGCTTGCGAGGTGCTGCTGCAGAGTCAGGTTGGGGCATGCCGGCTGCTGCTTGCGTAGGCCTGAGAGAGAGGCACGCAGAGGAGAGCTGGAGGAGTGGAGCGAGCAGAGCCAGGCGCTGGCTGGCTGGCCCACGGGAGGGGGGGGGGAGAGAGAGCCACTGCTGTTGTGGTGCCACCATGCCCTGGCACATCCGGAGGCTCTTGGGTGACAATGCCCGAAGGCTGGCGCTGGAGTGAACTGGGCCGCCCCCCCGGAACCCCTCGGGCGTGTCCCAGGCGGGCGGTGAGCGTGTGCGAGTCCCTGGACCTGCAGGGGGTCCCCGCAGTGGAGGCAGCCCTCCAGGCAGCAGAGCGGCAGCGGCACAGGCCAAAGAGCCTCTGCTTGGTGGGCAACGGGCTTCACCACGGCCCTTCGCAGCAGCAGCAGCCCCCCAGGGCCAGGAGCGGCCTGCTGGACTTCCTCCGCCTGCGCCTCCATCGGCGGCATGAGGAGGGCTCCCCCCGCCCTGCCAGCGTGGCCTTCTTGCCCTCGGCAGCCCCAGAGGGTGTTGGGGGCTTCCTGCGTGGGGGCTCGCTGTGGGGCAGCCGTCGGTGGAATATCTTTGGTGGCCGTGGGGAGGCGGCACGCAGGAACCTCAGCTCCCTGCGCAAGAGTTTCAGCTTCCGCCTGCGCCGGGGCCAGGAGCTGCACCGCTCGGGATCCGGACTCCTGCACCCTGCCCGCTTCCGCACCCGCAGCGAGGGGGACGCCAGCTCCCTGCACACCTGCCCCAGCAAGCGCGACCTCTTGTACCCGGAGCCGCGGCAGAGCCAGCAGAGTGGCTTCTGGAAACTGCTCACCAGCCGGCTCCGGCGCCGGGAGCGCTGCTCGGGCAAGTCCTTTAGCCCCCTGGAGCCCCGGGGCGGCACCGGCCCTCCCCTGTGGAGCCACCCCGGGTCTGAGCCTCTCCTGCTGGCCATCGGGGGTGGCGGCAGGACTGCGCCAGGTAAGGCGGGGGGGGGGGGCTGCAGGGGCGTTGCGTGCTGGCAGAGCACTGCCTTCTAGCCTCCCTTTCCCAGCCAGAAGCGTGGCTCTCCTTGTGTGTCCGTGGCTGACTGGACCGTAGCTTCCCTGCTGGGCCCTGGGAGGCGGGGGCTGGGCGCTCTGCTCTTAAAGGAAAGAAGGGGCGTGCGTGTGCTTGCCTGCAGCCACCATTGTTACTGTGTGCCCTGCCTTCGTAACAGCCTTGCAGAGTTAGGTACCAGAAGTGCCCCAGGAGGCCAGGAAGTGCGGCCTCGGCCCCACATGCAGTGCTCAGGGCCCCCCTGCCTTGCCCGACCCCTTGGCTGTGGGGCTGAGCCAGCTGGGGGTGCTCCTTAGCAGGGGATGCCTTTGAGGGCAAGGTGGCTGCATCCCTGAAGCGGCTCTCTCTGCAGGGTCTTCCCCGCCCCCTCCTCCCTCCCACTGTGGTTCTCCTCAGGGCTGCCTCCTCAACCAAGCAGGGCTTCTTGGGAGTCTTGGGGAGAGATCTCTCTTTCTTTCACATCACTGACTGCCTGACCCTCGTAGCCGCAGGGGCTGCCAGTGGTGCCCCTCCTGCTGCTGCTGCAGGTCTCGGGCAAGGGATGCCCAGATAGGTGGCAACCTCCCTTCTCTTCCCTCCCTTCTTCCTTCCTTTCATCCCCCCTCCTTCCTCCCTGCCTTCCTCCCTCCCTCCCTCCATCCTCCCTCCTTCCATCCTCCTTCCTTCCTTCCTTCCTTCCTTCCTTCCTTCCTTCCTTCCTTCCTTCCTTCCTTCCTTCCTTCCTTCCTGCCTGCCTTCCTTCCTTCCTGCCTTTCTGCCTGCCTGCCTTCCTTCCTCCCTCCCTCCCTTCCTTCCTGCCTTCCTGCCTGCCTTCCTCCCTTCCTCCCTCCCTTCCTTCCTCCCTCCCTCCCTTCCTCCCTCCCTCCCTCCCTCCCTCCCTTCCTTCCTTCCTCCCTTCCTTCCTGCCTTCCTTCCTTCCTTCCTTCCTGCCTCCCTTCCTCCCTCCCTCCCTTCCTTCCTTCCTTCCTTCCTTCCTTCCTTCCTTCCTTCCTTCCTTCCTTCCTTCCTTCCTTCCTTCCTTCCTTCCTTCCTTCCTTCCTTCCTTCCTTCCCTCCTTCCTTCCTTCCTTCCTTCCTTCCTTCCTTCCTTCCTTCCTTCCTTCCTTCCTCCCTCCCTCCCTCCCTCCCTCCCTCCCTCCCTCCTTTCCTGCCACCTGCCTGCCCGCCTCAGTGGTGGGGAAAATGGGCCTGGTCTGGACAGCTGTGGATGGGGAGGGGGATGAGGTAGTGGCGGTCAGGGGGAGGAGAGGTGGGCTCTGCTGCTGCTGCCCCCCTCTGGCCCCACAGATTCCTGGCAGGCAGCAGGGCAGGGGCTGCTTTGGTGGGGAGAAGGGGGCTCTGGCAGGGATGGCTGCGGGGGGGGGGGGGGCTTGGAAGGCGAGGCTTGTTCTTTGAATCCCGGATGAGGTGTGTGTGGGGGGGGAGGTGGGCCCCAGGACCCCCCCTCTTCTGCCCTCTTCTGTGGAGGTTGGGCAGACCCTGCAGCGGAGTGGGGGGAGTCCAGGAATGTGGGCAGGGCGTCCGTAGGGCAGACTCAGCTGTTCTCTGCCCTGCTTGTCTCTACTTGCCGGCCTGGGAAGGGCGGCTCTGCTCTTTTTTGGGGTGAGGTAGCCCCTCCCCGGTCGGTCTCCGTGGGGCTGGCTCTGGCTGTGGGGAGGGACGGCTGGGGGGTGCGGCAAGGGCGAGAGAGTGACTTTGTCCCGCTCAGGTGGGGTGAGGTGGGGGCTGCTGCTTCTGAGCTGAGCAGAGGGGGAGGCAGGCTGAAGGCAGAGGCTGTTCCCAGAGCAGCAGGGCTGGGCTGAGCCACGATGCCCCCCCCCTGCACAGGACTTAGCTGAACAACACAGAGTTGGGGGGGGGGGGGAGTTGAGGCGCCATCTCAGCCTGGTTTGGGACAGTTACAGCCCCCCCCCCGGCTGCAAAGGGATGCAGGAGATGGGGGTGGGTAAGAAGCAGCCCCCTCCGTCCCCTTGGTGGGGGTGGGGGTTGTGTCAGGCACTGAGCTGTGCCTGGACCAGGGCTGGGGGAGGGCTTGGGGGGGCCGGGCAGGTGCTTCTGGGGGTGGGGCTGGGCAAGCAGGGGCAGAAGGCAGGCAGCCCCCTCAACCACTTCCTGCAAGAGGCTTCCCCCCTCGCTCTCTCCGGGGTCTTTGGCCTGGCCAGGGTTGCCTCTTGGGAGGAAAGGAGAGGCCGGGAGCCTTGGTGAGATCCAGGCTGGACTCTTGCAGGGCATTCTCCTTGGGAAGCTGCACCTGGAGCAGAAGGTCGGAGCCTGCTGTCCGAGGGAGCCCTGCCTGGCTGGGGGCCATGGCAAGGCTGAAGGGCCGTCTTCGCCCACACAGTCTTGCCTGCAACTAAGACCATGGGGAGAGGCCCTCCTGGCCCCATCAATTACAGACACTCATTCATAGGGTCGGAAGGGACCGCCAGGGTCATCTAGTCCAACCCCCTGCACAATGCAGGAAACCCACAAATACCCCAAATTCACAGAATCTTCATCGCTGTCAGATGGCCATCTAGCCTCTGTTGAAAAACCTCCAAGGAAGGAGAGCCCACCACCTCCCGAGGAAGCCTGTTCCACTGAGGAACCGCTCTAACGGTCAGGAAATTCTTCCTAATGTTGAGCCGGAAACTCTTTTGATTTAATTTCAACCTACTGGTTCTGGTCCTACCTTCTGGGGCCACAGAAAACAATTCCACCCCATCCTCTATAGGACAGCCCCTCTAGTCCTTGAAGATGGTGATCATATCACCTCTCAGCTGCCTCCTCTCCAGACTAAACATCCCCAGCTCCTTTACCCTTTCTTCATAGGACTTGGTTTCCAGACCCCACACTATCTTCGTCACACTCCTCTGGACCCTTCCAGCTTGTCTATATCCTTCTGGTCTGACCAGAGCAGAGTAAAGCAATATCATTACTTCACCTGAACTGGACACTATACTTCTGTTGATACATTTGCCTTTTTAGCCACCGCACAACACTGTTGACTCATGTTCAGTGTATGGTCCACTAAGACCCCTAGATCCTTTCCCCACATTCTACTGCTAAGACAAGTCTCCCCCGTCCTATAACCATGCATGGGATTTTTTCTACCTAAATGCATAACTTTACATATATCCCTGTTAAAATTAATCATATTGGTTTCAGCCCAGGTTTCCAGCCTGTCAAGATCATTCTGGATCCTGACTCTGTATTTGTGACCCCACCCAATTTAGTATTATCTGCAAATTTAATTAGCATTTTCTCTATTCTTTCATGCAAATCCTTTATAAAGCTATTGAACAAAACAGGTCCCAGGACAGATACTTGAGGCACTCCACTTGTCACTCCTCTCCAAGAGGGTGAGGAACTCTTTGGGTGCGATCTGTCAACCAGTTACGGATCTGCCTAACAGTAATAGGGTCCAAACCACATCTTACAAATTTGTCATCAAGAATATGATGTGGAACCTTATCAGAATCTTATTACTGAAATCAAGATAAACTATATCTACAGTATTCCCCTGATCCAGCAAGGTAGTAACTTTCTTGAAAAAAAGATCAGATTAGTCTGACATGACTTGTTCTTGAGAAACCCCTGTTGGCTGTTATTGATCACAGTTGTCCTTTCTAAATGCTCCAGGACTGACTGTCTGATGATTTGTTCTAAATCTTTTCCACGGATAGATGTCAAGCTGAGAGGTTGGCCCACAGCAACAGGAGGGGGGTGGAGTTTCCGTGACCTCAGCTGAAACCTTGGAAGGGTCGAGAGGCTGTTTGCCAGGAGCCCCTGTGGAGAGAGGGCAGCTTGGTTGAGGGGGGGGGGGGAGATGAGCTGGCAGTAGGACGGGCCCTGAGATTTTGGGGGAGGCAGTTCCCCTCCCCACCCCCAGACCGCATTGCAGGGGAGGAGTCTTGGGTGGATCCATAAGATGTGTTGGCGGGGGTGGAATTCAGAATTCTAGGTCCTTTCCCTGCCATGGGGAGGGGCTTCACAGTGCCTCCCCTCTGCCTGCTGGGGGTCTGTTCCCTTTCCTTGCTATCTCCCCTGAGTGATTGTGGGTTTTGAGGGCTGCAAAGCCAAAGGGAGTTGTGTGGGCCCTGGAGGGGAGAGGTCACAATGCCACAGTGAGCTCCAGGGCCCAGGCAGAGAGGCCCCCGCCTTCAGGTGCCAGGGTGAAGAACGTCTTCCCTGACTTGGGAGGGGGTTCCTGAGGTCTGGCCGATCTCTTCTCTCCTACAGCTGGGCGGAGGAGCGCCAGTGGGCAAAGAGGCAGACAGGAAATTGCAAGTGGTTTCGTGGGGCAGCGGGGCTGGGGGGCGGTGGGGACCTAGGACATTTGGGACTGAACAGGCCTTGGTGTGCCCCTGGGGGTGCTTTCTGAAGTTTTCTTTTGGCTGCCTGTTCTTGTGGGTCACAATGAGGGGTGGGGGCTCAGGCTTGGCTTTGCATTGCTGGCACTGGGATTGCTGTGGAGTTGGGGTGTGTGTGCTTCGGGTAGCATGGTCCTCTTGGCCCTGGGACTGTGTCCCAGAAGACCTCTGTGGCTTGGCTAATAGCCCTAGGGGAGGGGGGAGAGGAGGGGGCTGTGCACTCAGGGTCCTTGGCTGGGAAGTCCACCCTCATTTCTTGTCCTTCAGGCATCTGGTGAAGTGACCTCTGAAGTGTGCAAGCCGCTAGCAGGATGCCTCTCAGCTCCTGAAGACTGGAGGACCGGAAAGGCCTCTCCCTCTCTCCTGCGGCCCGAGAGAGAGGACCATTGCCGGTCAGAGGAGCCAGGGCTAACCTGCAAAGCCACAGAAGCCCTTTTGGTGGGACTGCCTTGTGGGCAGGTGGTCCTGGCTCCCATCCCCAGCAGCACCTGGGGTCCAAATGGGGGTGGGGAAGAAGACGCTTCCTAAGCCCTTTCTCCTGAGCTGCTGGTGGTGGTGAGGGAAGACAGGCCCAATGGGGGGTGGGGGCTGGGGAGTGTGTGTTTCTCTCCCCCTCTCCCACCCATTGCCCCTTCTGGGTTGTCTAGCTCAGAGTTTGCACTGCCAGGGATCAGAGAAGGCAGACTGTGCCACTTCCTCCCTGGCCTCCGGGGGCTGCTTCTGTCCTTGCCTGCTCCTCTCTTGCCCACTGCGAGCCCGTCTCTGGCTGTGTCTCTCAGTCTGGGCTCTCGTGGGGGGGGGGGGGAGAAGGTGCTGTGGCTTTGGAGCCCCCCCCCCCAGGCCCAGTCCACCCTTGTCTGCCTGCTGAATCTGCTGGGTGTGGGAAGCGCTGCTCCTTCTACCGCCTGCTGGTGGTCATTGCAGGGTCACTCAGACCCCCCCTGGGAGGGAGGGATGGGAGGGAGTCTTTCCAGCAGTCACCGGGAGGTTACAGCCTCTGTGGCTGAATGAAAGCCTCCTTTTCCCTGCAGAATCCTGGCAGGGCTGCTGGGTGAGGGAACTGCGCTTGTAGTGGCTCCGCAGTGGCTGGTGCAGCCTCCCACCTCCAAGGTTGAGCCGCTTGTTCCATGTCATTTTCCAGCTTCTTACTCAGAGCTTTGCCCCAAATGGGAAGCCGATTGCCCTGAATGCCAAACGGGAGAGATTCCAGGGTCACGGGTGTGGCCGGCCCCGGCAGAGGCCGTAACTGGCTACACTGAGCCTTCTGATTGGTGCTCTCCGGAGGCATGAGGCAATGCTGCTCTGGGCATGCTCAGTTAGACCCTGCTCTGACAATGTTTTCCTGGCATCAGAGCCACTTGGTTGTATTGTTCTTTGTGTGGAGAGCCGGTTTGGCAGCGGGTCAGCCTTTCATAACTCCTTTTGGCGATGAACGACACATCCCTCCAGCCTGTTCAAGGGTGCAGAAACGAAGGAAGGAACAGGAAGCCTGACAACATCTATAGCAGGGTGGCCAAGGGTAGCTCTCCAGATGTTTTTTTGCCTACAACTCCCATCAGCCCCAGCCAGCATGGCCAATGGCTGGGGTTGATGGGAGTTGTAGGCAAAAACATCTGGAGAGCTACCGCTGGCCACCCCTGATATAGGCAAGATCCAGTTGAGCCTGTGGGTCAGAATGATCTATATGTCCCAGATAGGAATTACCTGGTACCCGTGGAACAGGGATGCCTTTAAGATCAGCAAAGTTTAATTCTGGGTGCGTGCACACACACACACACACACGAGCTAGTTTAGGCCCAGAATGAAACTTCTTGTTGGTGGTCTTCAGTGTGCCCCCAGACTCAAATGTTCTGTTGCTTCAGACCAGACCAGCTGCCCAGAATGTGTCTTCGTGGATCGTGCCTCTGGTTAGTCCTTCAATCCATCACATCCCCCTCCATGCTGAGAAGAGAAAGGATTAAGCACAAATGAAGAGGCAGAAATAAACATCCTAGAAGCAAAACCCAGCATTGTTTATTCCTGCATGCCGGCTTTCATTAACAGGGACCAGTCCTCTTGTGGGTGAAAAACTGGTTAATTAACAGGAAACAGAGAGTGGGTCAAATGGGCAGTTTCGCAGTGGAAGGCCCTGCAGGGCTCAGCACTGGGTCTGGTGCTTTTTAACTTGTTCTTTCATGACTTGGAGTTGGGAGTAAGCAGCGAAGTGGCAAAGTTTGCAGATGACACAATATCATTCAGGGAGGACTGTGAGGCACTCCAGAGGGATCTGTGGAGACTGGGGGGGGGGGGGCAACATGGCAAATGAGGTTAAATGTGGCCAAGCGCAAAGTAATGCACATTGGAGCCCAAAATCTCAACGATAAATACAGGTTGATGGGGTCGAAACTGGTAAAGACTGGCCAGAAGAGAGATCTTGGAGTCGTGCAAGAGAACGCATTGAAGATGTCAATTCAGTGTGTGTGCAATAAAGAAGGGCAAATGCTGTGCAGGGGATTATTAGGAAGGGAACTGAAAATAAATCACCCAGTATCATAATCCCCCCTCCCCCCTGGTATAAATCAATGGTGCAGCCTCATTTGGAATACTGTGTACACTTTTGGTTACCACAATTCAACAATATTCTATCATTGAGAAAAGGACAACTAAAATTATTAAGGGGTTGGAACACTTTCCCTATGAAGAAAGGTTAAAATGCTTGAGGCTCTTTAGCTTGGAGAAATGTCGCCTGCAGAGTGACATGATAGAGGTTTACAAGATTATGCATGAGATGGAGAAGTAGAGAAAGAAGTGCTTCTTTCCCTTTCTCACAATACAAGAACTCATGGGCATGCAATGAAATTAATGAGCAGTAAGTTTAGTACAGATAAAATTTTCACCCAAAGGGTGATTAACACATGGAATTCACTGCCACAGGAGGTGGTGGCAGCTAGAAGCCTAGACAGCCTGAAGAGGGGATTGGACAAGCATCTGGAGCAGAGGTCCATCAGTGGCTATTAGCCACAAGGTATAGCTGGAACTCTTTGTCTGGGGCAGTGATGCTCTGTATTCTTGGTGCTTGGGGGGGCACAGTGGGAGGGACTTCTGGGGTTCTGGTCTCACTGGTGGACCTCCAGATGCCACCAGGGGTTTGGCCACTGCGTGACGCAGTGTATAGGACGATGGGCTATTGGCCTAATCCAGCATGGCTTCTCTTATGTTCTTATGTCTGGGGCAGTGATGCTATGTGTTCTTGGATACTTGGGAGGCGGAGTGAGAGGGCTTCTAGTGTCCTGGCCCCACTGATGGACCTCCTGATGGCACCTGGGTTTTTTTTGGCCCGTGTGACACAGTGTGTTGGACTGGATGGCCCATTGGCCTGATCCAACATGGCTTCTCTTATGTTCTTATGTGACACAGAGTGTTGGACTGGATGGCCCATTGGCCTGATCCAACATGGCTTCTCTTATGTTCTTATGTGACACAGAGTGTTGGACTGGATGGGCCATTGGCCTGATCCAACATGGCTTCTCTTATGTTCTTATGTGACACAGAGTGTTGGACTGGATGGGCCACTGGCCTGATCCAACGTGGCTTCTCTTATGTTCTTATGTGACACAGAGTGTTGGACTGGATGGCCCATTGGCCTGATCCAACATGGCTTCTCTTATGTTCTTATGTGACACAGAGTGTTGGACTGGATGGGCCATTGGCCTGATCCAACAGGGCTTCTCTTATGTTCTTATGTGACACAGAGTGTTGGACTGGATGGACCATTGGCCTGATCCAACAGGGCTTCTCTTATGTTCTTATGTGACACAGAGTGTTGGACTGGAAGGGCCATTGGCCTGATCCAACAGGACTTCTCTTATGTTCTTATGTGACACAGAGTGTTGGACTGGAAGGGCCATTGGCCTGATCCAACAGGGCTTCTCTTATGTTCTTATGTGACACAGAGTGTTGGACTGGAAGGGCATTGGCCTGATCCAACATGGCTTCTCTTATGTTCTTAAGTGACACAGAGTGTTGGACTGGAGGGGCCACTGGCCTGATGCAACATGGCTTCTCTTATGTTCTTAAGTGACACAGAGTGTTGGACTGGAGGGGCCACTGGCCTGATCCAACATGGCTTCTCTTATGTTCTTATGTGACCCAGAGTGTTGGACTGGAGGGGCCATTGGCCTGATCCAACAGGGCTTCTCTTGTGTGACCCAGAGTGTTGGACTGGAGGGGCCATTGGCCTGATCCAACAGGGCTTCTCTTATGTTCTTATGTGACACAGAGTGTTGGACTGGAAGGGCCATTGGCCTGATCCAACAGGGCTTCTCTTATGTTCTTATGTGACACAGAGTGTTGGACTGGATGGGCCAATGGCCTGATCCAACAGGGCTTCTCTTATGTTCTTATGTCTGGGGCAGTGATGCTCTGTATTCTTGGTCCTTGGGGGGGCAGTAGTGAGAGAGGCTTCTGGAGTTCTGGCCCTACTGGTGGACCTCTCGATGGCACTAGGTTCTGGCTGTTGTGTGATACAGAGTGTTGGACTGGTTGGATCATTGGCATGGTTCTCTTATATTCCTGTGTTTGGGGAAGTGATGCCTCAGAGCTTGCAGCGGGGGCAGGAAGAGTGGGTGGGCTTCTAGAGTTCTAGCCCCGTTGGTGAACCTCCTGATGGCCTCTGGGTTTTGGCTGCTGTGTGACACAGAATGTTGGATTGGATGGGCCTTTGGCCTGATCCAACATGGCTTCTCTTATGTTCTTATGTTTGGGGAAGTGATGTCTTGGTGCTTGGGGGGGCAATAGTGGGAGGGCTTCTGGAGTTCTGGTTCCACTGGTGGACCTCCTGATGGCCCCTGGGTTTTGGCTTCTGTGTGACGCAGAGTGCTAGACTGGATGGACCACTGGCTTGATCCAAAAAAACTTCCCTTCTGGTTCTATGTCTGTGGCAGTAATACTCTGTATTCTTGGAGCTTGGGGGGGGGGGGCGCAGTGGGAGAGCTTCTGGAATTCTGGACTTGCTGTTGGACCTCCTGATGGCCCCTGGGGTTGGCCATAATGTGACACAGGGTGTTGGACTGAATGAGCCACTGACCTGATCTAGAATGGCTTAGCTTACGTTCTTCTGTCTGGGGCAGCGATGCTCTGTATTCTTGGTGTTTTGGGAGGGGCAGCTGTGGGAGGGCTTCTGTGTGTGTCCTAGGTAACTGGTGACCCAAGGCACAATGGGTTTTTCTTTCACAGGGCTTCGGGAGTTCTGGCCCTGCCAGTGGTCCCTTGATGAGCCCTGGGTTTTGACCCTGAGTGTTGGACTGGATGGGCCATTGGCCTGATCCATCATGGCTTCTCTTATGTTCTTATGTAACACAGAGTGTTGGACTGGATGGGCCATTGGCCTGATCCAACAGGGCTTCTCTTATGTTCTTATGTAACACAGAGTGTTGGACTGGAGGGGCCACTGGCCTGATCCAACAGGGCTTCTCTTATGTTCTTATGTGACACAAAGTGTTGGACTGGAGGGGCCACTGGCCTGGTCCAACATGGCTTCTCTTATGTTCTTACGTGACACAGAGTGTTGGACTGGATGGGCCATTGGCCTGATCCAACAGGGCTTCTCTTATGTTCTTATGTAACACAGAGTGTTGAACTGGATGGGCCATTGGCCTGATCCAACAGGGCTTCTCTTATGTTCTTATGTAACACAGAGTGTTGGACTGGAGGGGCCACTGGCCTGATCCAACAGGGCTTCTCTTATGTTCTTATGTGACACAAAGTGTTGGACTGGAGGGGCCACTGGCTTGGTCCAACATGGCTTCTCTTATGTTCTTATGTGACACAGAGTGTTGGACTGGATGGGCCACTGGCCTGATCCAACAAGGCTTCTCTTATGTTCTTATGTGACAAAAAGTGTTGGACTGGAGGGGCCATTGGCCTGATCCAACATGGCTTCTCTTATGTTCTTCTGTGACACAGAGTGTTGGACTGGCTGGGCCATTGGCCTGAACTAACATGGCTTCTCTTATGTTCTTATGTGACACAGAGTGTTGGACTGGATGGGCCACTGGCCTGATCCAACAGGGCTTCTCTTATGTTCTTATGTGACACAGAGTGTTGGACTGGATGGGCCATTGGCCTGATCCAACAGGGCTTCTCTTATGTTCTTATGTGACACAGAGTGTTGGACTGGAGGGGCCATTGGCCTGATCCAACATGGCTTCTCTTATGTTTTTATGTGACACAGAGTGTTGGACTGGAGGGGCCACTGGCCTGATCCAACAGGGCTTTTCTTATGTTCTTATGTGACACAAAGTGTTGGACTGGAGGGGCCACTGGCCTGATCCAACATGGCTTCTCTTATGTTCTTATGTGACACAGAGTGCTGGACTGGAGGGGCCACTGGCCTGATCCAACAGGGCTTCTCTTATGTTCTTCTGTGACACAGAGTGTTGGACTGGATTGGCCACTGGCCTGATCCAACAGGGCTTCTCTTATGTTCTTATGTGACACAGAGTGTTGGACTGGAGGGGCCATTGGCCTGATCCAGCATGGCTTCTCTTATGTTCTTATGTGACACAGAGTGTTGGACTGGATGGGCCATTGGCCTGATCCAACAGGGCTTCTCTTATGTTCTTATGTGACACAGAGTGTTGGACTGGAGGGGCCATTGGCCTGATCCAACATGGCTTCTCTTATGTTCTTATGTGACACAGAGTGTTGGACTGGAGGGGCCACTGGCCTGATCCAACAGGGTTTCTCTTATGTTCTTAAGTGACACAGAATGTTGGACTGGATGGGCCATTGGCCTGATCCAACAGGGCTTCTCCTATGTTCTTATGTGACACAGAGTGCTGGACTGGAGGGGCCAGTGGCCTGATCCAACAGGGCTTCCCTTATGTTCTTCTGTGACACAGAGTGTTGGACTGGATGGGCCACTGGCCTGATCCAACAGGGCTTCCCTTTTGTTCTTATGTGACACAGAGTGTTGGACTGGAGGGGCCACTGGACTGATCCAACAGGGCTTCTCTTATGTTCTTATGTGACACAGAGTGTTGGACTGGAGGGGCCACTGGCCTGATCCAACAGGGCTTCCCTTATGTTCTTATGTGACACAGAGTGTTGGACTGGAGGGGCCACTGGACTGATCCAACAGGGCTTCTCTTATGTGACACAGAGTGTTGGGCTGGATTGGCCACTGGCCTGATCCAACAGGGCTTCTCTTATGTTCTTAAGTGACACAGAATGTTGGACTGGATGGGCCATTGGCCTGATCCAACAGGGCTTCTCTTATGTTCTTATGTGACACAGAGTGCTGGACTGGAGGGGCCAGTGGCCTGATCCAACAGGGCTTCTCTTATGTTCTTATGTGACACAAAGTGTTGGACTGGATGGGCCATTGGCCTGATCCAACAGGGCTTCTCTTCTGTTCTTATGTGACACAGAGAGAGTGTTGGACTGGAGGGGCCACTGGCCTGATCCAACAGGGCTTCTCTTATGTTCTTACGTAACACAGAGTGTAGGACTGGAGGGGCCACTGGCCTGATCCAACAGGGCTTCTCTTATGTTCTTATGTGACACAAAGTGTTGGACTGGAGGGGCCATTGGCCTGATCCAACATGGCTTCTCTTATGTTCTTCTGTGACACAGAGTGTTGGACTGGATGGGCCATTGGCCTGATCTAACATGGCTTCTCTTATGTTCTTATGTGACACAGAGTGTTGGACTGGATGGGCCATTGGCCTGATCCAACAGGGCTTCTCTTATGTTCTTATGTGACACAGAGTGTTGGACTGGATGGGCCATTGGCCTGATCCAACAGGGCTTCTCTTATGTTCTTATGTGACACAGAGTGTTGGACTGGAGGGGCCATTGGCCTGATCCAACATGGCTTCTCTTATGTTCTTATGTGACACAGAGTGTTGGACTGGAGGGGCCACTGGCCTGATCCAACAGGGCTTCTCTTATGTTCTTATGTGACACAAAGTGTTGGACTGGAGGGGTCACTGGCCTGATCCAACATGGCTTCTCTTATGTTCTTATGTGAAACAGAGTGTTGGACTGGAGGGGCCACTGGCCTGATCCAACAGGGCTTCTCTTATGTTCTTCTGTGACACAGAGTGTTGGACTGGATTGGCCACTGGCCTGATCCAACAGGGCTTCTCTTATGTTCTTATGTGACACAGAGTGTTGGACTGGAGGGGCCATTGGCCTGATCCAGCATGGCTTCTCTTATGTTCTTATGTGACACAGAGTGTTGGACTGGAGGGGCCACTGGCCTGATCCAACAGGGCTTCTCTTATGTTCTTAAGTGACACAGAATGTTGGACTGGATGGGCCATTGGCCTGATCCAACAGGGCTTCTCTTATGTTCTTATGTGACACAGAGTGCTGGACTGGAGGGGCCAGCGGCCTGATCCAACAGGGCTTCTCTTATGTTCTTCTGTGACACAGAGTGTTGGACTGGATGGGCCACTGGACTGATCCAACAGGGCTTCTCTTATGTTCTTAAGTGACACAGAATGTTGGACTGGATGGGCCATTGGCCTGATCCAACAGGGCTTCTCTTATGTTCTTATGTGACACAGAGTGCTGGACTGGAGGGGCCAGTGGCCTGATCCAACAGGGCTTCTCTTATGTTCTTATGTGACACAGAGTGTTGGACTGGATGGGCCACTGGCCTGATCCAACATGGCTTCTCTTCTGTTCTTATGTGACACAGAGTGTTGGACTGGAGGGGCCACTGGCCTGATCCAACAGGGCTTCTCTTCTGTTCTTATGTGACACAGAGTGTTGGACTGGAGGGGCCACTGGACTGATCCAACAGGACTTCTCTTATGTTCTTATGTGACACAGAGTGTTGGACTGGATGGGCCACTGGCCTGATCCAACATGGCTTCTCTTATGTTCTTCTGTGACACAGAGTGTTGGACTGGAGGGGCCACTGGCCTGATCCAACATGGCTTCTCTTATGTTCTTATGTGACACAGAGTGTTGGACTGGAGGGGCCACTGGCCTGATCCAACAGGACTTCTCTTATGTTCTTATGTGACACAGAGTGTTGGACTGGAGGGGCCACTGGCCTGATCCAACATGGCTTCTCTTATGTTCTTATGTGACACAGAGTGTTGGACTGGAGGGGCCACTGGACTGATCCAACAGGACTTCTCTTATGTTCTTATGTGACACAGATTGTTGGACTGGAGGGGCCACTGGCCTGATCCAACAGGACTTCTCTTATGTTCTTATGTGACACAGAGTGTTGGACTGGATGGGCCATTGGCCTGATCCAACAGGGCTTCTCTTATGTTCTTATGTGACACAGAGTGTTGGACTGGAGGGGCCATTGGCCTGATCCAACGTGGCTTCTCTTATGTTCTTATGTGACACAGAGTGTTGGACTGGATGGGCCACTGGCCTGATCCAACAGGGCTTCTTTTATGTTCTTCTGTGACACAGAGTGTTGGACTGGAGGGGCCACTGGCCTGATCCAACATGGCTTCTCTTATGTTCTTATGTGACACAGAGTGTTGGACTGGAGGGGCCACTGGCCTGATCCAACAGGGCTTCTCTTGTGTTCTTTTTGTTCTCTTGCTGGAGGGAGCAGCATCAAGACTGTAAATGCCCTCCTCTGTTTAGGTTGCTGGGAAGCAGCGGATGGAGAGAAGATGCTTCAGCTGGGCTCCCTGGCCCCCACGGCACCCTTTGCCAAAGTCACATGGCCATCCGGAAGAGTCTCTGGGACTGGCTTGCTTCTGCCAGCTCCAGATGATGCTGAGCAGGCTGGGTTTGTGTGTGGCTCTTGGAAGATCTCGATTCCGCCAGGGGGTTGGATAAAGCCAGCTCAGGCATTTGATATTGGATGCATCTTTCAATGTAGTTCAGCACCTGCAAAATGGGTCACAGCAAGCACAACCACCAGGGAACTTAGTGGACTTGCTCATTTCTTCAGAATTGGGGCAGGGGAACTCATGTTAAGATTCGAATAGGTCAGAAATTAGTGATAAAAAACCGTGTTGATTGAATAAAATCAGTGGTGGGGTCAACTGTCCTTCCAGCCAGAGTAGCTAGTGCTTTTAAACCCTCCCAAGAACCGACATAATGGATTTAAGAGCGCAGCCTTTCGTGTGGCTCTACAGAAGCCGAACGCTTCATGAGGCGGGCAGTGGCAGCAGAGGCTTCCTTCTCAGACAGATTTAGTAACTCGACTCATACTTCCCTCAAAGCAGCTATAGTGGTTGAAGCGCTGTAGCTTGAAGAACTCACAAACTTTTGAGTTTTGAGCTGAGGATTCATTTTGACTCCACCACACTGTTCTTTTATACACTGGGGCCGTTTTTCCTGCACTAAGACAAAAATGTGTGAGCTGGAGGCTAAAAAACTGTGAGCTAGCTCTCACTAACTAAGGTGATGGAGAGACGGCAGAACTGCTCAATTCCTACTTTTCCTCAGTCTTTGCTTCTGAGGGAAACAGTGCTTAACATGGCAAAAACAGAGCACAGAATGAGAGAAGGGAGTTGCACCCTCAGCCTCTGTGGGGTGCTGCCAAGTGGGCCCCTGGTGCTGCTCTTGGTCCCTCTCTGCCCCTGGAATGCCTTGCAGAGAGTGCTGCCAGCTTGGAGGTCACTGATGGCTCAACCCAGAGCCCCAGCCTTCAGGACAGATTCCACTGAAAGGGCTTTCTGGAATAACGGAAATTTCAGCTGGTGCTGGAAGGCTGCTATGGAGGGAAGGGGTGGGGTTGCAAAAGTCCCCCTCCCCCGTGGCTCAGATTTGCCCAGTATAGTTCCTGCCCTCGGGCTTCTTCAACCAGCTCAGAAGTTGCCCCCATACAGATGGGGGGGGGCAGCCGGCAAGGCCAGCAGCAAACGCAAGTGGTTCAATTAATTAATTTGTTTATTCCCCACTTTTCTCCCCATTGGGGACACCCAGTGGCTTGCAGCGTTGTTTCCTCTTCTTCAACAACAACCCTGTGAGGCAAGTGTGGCTGAGAGGTGGGGCGTGCTGCAGCCAGCCTGACATGGTGTGGGCAGTCTTCAGGGGCTGCTGTCTCGTACAGCCCCTTCCGCAGACCAGGCGGGGTGTTACCCAGGCAGATGCAGCTGTGCCCCCCCCCCGTCTGGCGGGCAGGTTAAGCGGAGAGGGGGAGGGAGGGGGGGCAGGGAGCATCATGCCACTCTAGGCCAACGCCCTTCCCATTGGCTCACTCCTTCCCACAGGCCCTCCTTTGTATTCAGCTGATAGATCATGGAGTCAGTCGTTAACCTGGGTAGATTTTACATTTTGCCGGTTAGCATGCATGGGAACATTGAAACTACCAATGCAGCAGAAATCCAGAGATGCTTCAGTTGCTTGGGCTGAGAAACCGGGGGTGGGGGTGGAGGGGCTCGTTCTCAGGCATAGGTGGAGAAATCGCATAGTTGCTTGTTAAAGAATGACAATAAGTCTGAGTTAATTCTCAGTAAAACTAGAGTTCACAACAGACAGTCACGGCTCAAAGATCACCAAAAGTTCACTCGGTGGAAGGTTAAATTTTTAACTTCGAGAGAGAGAGAGAGAGAGAGAGAGTCCTGTAGTCCAAGCTCTGCTCATGACCTGAGTTTGATCCTGGTGGAAGCTGGGCTCAGGTATCTGGCTCCAGGTTGACTCAGCCTTCCATCCTTCTGAGGTGGGTAAAATGAGTACCCAGCTTGGTGGGGGGAAAGTGTGGATGACTGGGGAAGGCAAGGGCAAACCACCCCGTAAAAAGTCTACCAAGAAAACATCCTGATGTGACGTCACCCCATAGGTCGGTAATGACCTGGTGCTTGCACAGGGGACTACCTTTACCTTTAGATAGATATATGGATAGACAGAGATATAAAAATAGTTGGTTAATTTCTCTGCAAGCTTATATGGCTTAACTCTGTAGAAAGTGGCCGTGCTTCCGCCTGCATGCCCACCATTCCACTCCCCCAGGAGAACTGGGTTGAGTTCCCCAGCCCTCCACAAGATGCAGGGATCTCACAGCTGGATACCAAGAGGGGGGCTGTGGCCTTGCCTGCTGACAGGCAGTGGCAGTGGGGCCAAGCATGGCTCTCCCCCAGCGTCCCCTGCCCCCTGGCCTGGTGTCCAGGCTGGGGAGGGGGCCAGGTGGACCAGGAGGGCTCCCTCTCCACTCCCGGGTCCCAGCCCGATTGGAGAGATGCCTTCAGTCAGGACACCAGCAGCCCAGTCTGTCTTCTGTCCTGGCCCGAGGTCTTTGGAGGACGTGGCATTGCCTCCCTCTGCCAACTTCTGGGCACAGCAGCTTGAAGCTGTCAGGTGAGCAGGCTGGGGTTGGGGTGCAGCAGGGGAGCTGGCCTTCCTGCTCAGACCTGGTGTCTGTTGTGTTGGCTCTCCAAGACATGGAGCTGCACAGCGTGCCACCTGCCCCCCCGCTCAGGGATTGGGCATGCTGCCATAGCGCCCATGAGGTGAGGGTTCAGTTGGCACCAGTGCCTTTCCACATGGATGGTGGCAGAGAAGACTGTTGAGTCTCTGAGGGGGTTCAGCAGGGCAGGGAGAAGGAGGAGGGGCCTGCCTCCAATGCCCCCCTCCTCCAGAAGAACTGGCCTTGATTCCCCCGCCCTCCTCCATGTCCTGGGGGGCGGTGGAGGGTGTGGCCAGAGGCCTGGGGGGCAAGGTGCCTGCAAAATGGGGCTCCCACGATTGGCTGTCAGGGGTAGTGAGGAGGGTGGCTGGCTCCCCCACCCCCCGGAAGCTCTGCTGGCCAGATGGGCCCTCTTGGAGGATCTGAGGCGCGTGGGGTGGGAGGGAGAGATGGACAGGTGGCCCTGCAGCCCCTTCCACAGGGCACCTGACCTCTGTGCCCTTGGGGTGGTAAAGGCTGCAGCCTGTGTGTGTGCGTGGAGGGGGGGCACAGGAGAGTTTTCTCTGGCCAATGGGGTCAGGCCTGCCCCTGGTCCCAGTGCTGGAACAGCCCCCCCCCCCCCCCGCCTGTTGCAGCCTCCCGGCACCTCCACTCTCTCACCTTCACTTCTCTCGCTCAGCAAGAACTGGGGCTGTGCCTCCACAGACGACCGGATCGGCTTGTCTGGGCAAGGCTGGGGTGTGGCTGGTGGGGGGGCGCTTTGACCCGGGCATGTGAAGTGTGTCCCCACCCAGTCTGGGCCCTGGATGCTGATGTGCCACCTTGGCTAATGTGTGGGAGGGAAGGCTCCACCTCCACCAGTGCGCCAGGACAGCTGGGGTGGGGTAGGGAGGCTGGCTGGCTGTGTGGCATGCCCCCCTCCCTCCCTCCGTCCTGTGGGGAGCTGACAGGGGTCCTGCTGGTGTCAGGGCTCCCTCCTCCCGCCTCTTCCCAAGCAGAGCCCGAGCCAGAGCAGCTGACTCACGGAACCAGTTTGGGTGGCGTCCTGGGAAGCCCTGCTGTCGGTTGGGCCAGCAGCAGAGAGCTCCAACGCCTGGGCAGAAGCAGGGCCTGGAGGTTCCGCCCCCCAAGGCCGCCTCCCTACCCTCTCAGGCCCTGCTTTTGGTGGAGTTTCCCGGTGCCGGTTTCATTGGCACATCATGTCCCCAGGCGCCAACTCAATGACCGAAGAGTGGCCTCAGGAGGACATGCCCCTCCCTTCCAGTGGCAAGAGCTGTCCCCCTTTTTTTGGGGGGGGGAGGACAGTGCAAAGTGGGCCTGGTGTTAGCGGCCCCCAGGAGGGCCAACCAGCGGGGGCTGGAAGGGGGGGGGTGTTCAGTTTCTGCCAAGAAGGCTTTCTCCCTCTTGGGAATGGCTCTCTGCTGGGCTGGGGGGGGGGCTGCATCTCTCACAGGTCTGGGGACAGACGGGGCCTCCTCCCCCCCCCCCGCCTCCCCCCACCTGTCTGGCTGCTTCAGAGAGAGAGAGATCTCAGGGTGGACAAAATGGGGCTGGAGTCTGTGCCCTTGGGTGCCCCTCCCCTCTCCCCCCTGGGGTCGGGGAACCTTCTTGAGCCAAGAGGGCAGGGGGGTGGGGCTTGAGCCAAGAGGGCAGGGGGGTGGAGCTTGAGCCAAGAGGGCAGGGGGGTGGAGCTTGAGCCAAGAGGGCAGGGGGGTGGGGCTTGAGCCAAGAGGGCAGGGGGGTGGAGCTTGAGCCAAGAGGGCAGGGGGGTGGGGCTTGAGCCAAGAGGGCAGGGGGGTGGGGCTTGAGCCAAGAGGGCAGGGGGGTGGGGCTTGAGCCAAGAGGGCAGGGGGGTGGGGCTTGAGTCAAGAGGGCAGGGCGGGTGGGGCTTGAGCCAAGAGGGCAGGGGGGTGGGGCTTGAGCCAAGAGGGCAGGGGGGTGGGGCTTGAGTCAAGAGGGCAGGGGGGTGGGGCTTGAGCCAAGAGGGCAGGGGGGTGGGGCTTGAGCCAAGAGGGCAGGGCGGGTGGGGCTTGAGCCAAGAGGGCAGGGGGGTGGGGCTTGAGCCAAGAGGGCAGGGGGGTGGGGCTTGAGCCAAGAGGGCAGGGGGGTGGGGCTTGAGCCAAGAGGGCAGGGGGGTGGGGCTTGAGCCAAGAGGGCAGGGGGGTGGGGCTTGAGCCAAGAGGGCAGGGGGGTGGGGCTTGAGCCAAGAGGGCAGGGGGGTGGGGCTTGAGCCAAGAGGGCAGGGGGGTGGGGCTTGAGCCAAGAGGGCAGGGCGGGTGGGGCTTGAGCCAAGAGGGCAGGGGGGTGGGGCTTGAGCCAAGAGGGCAGGGGGGTGGGGCTTGAGCCAAGAGGGCAGGGGGGTGGGGCTTGAGCCAAGAGGGCAGGGGGGTGGGGCTTGAGCCAAGAGGGCAGGGCGGGTGGGGCTTGAGCCAAGAGGGCAGGGGGGTGGGGCTTGAGCCAAGAGGGCAGGGGGGTGGGGCTTGAGCCAAGAGGGCAGGGGGGTGGGGCTTGAGCCAAGAGGGCAGGGGGGTGGGGCTTGAGCCAAGAGGGCAGGGCGGGTGGGGCTTGAGCCAAGAGGGCAGGCGCTCACTCTCTGCTTCTCTCTTTCTGCAGATTCCTTTGTGAACAGCCAGGAGTGGACGCTCAGCCGGTCGGTGCCAGAGCTCAAAGTGGTGAGCAGCCCCTCCGGCCCCTGCCCGGGATGGACAAGGGAGGAGGGGGGAGGCTCAGAGGGGGGAGCGATGGGGGTGTCGGGGCTCCCTCCCTTCTGACGGCTGGGCCTCCCTTGCCTTCCTTGGCCCCTCCCCTTCACAAGGCAGTCCCACCCGGGAACTTGCAGTTGTTGCCCGAAGCTCAGTTTGCGGCTGCCTGGGGCACTCTCTGGGCTGCAGCCTCTTGCTGCCATGCATCCCCAAGGGATGCCCCCTTGCCCCTGGAATGAAGGGGGCAGGGCCACACATGGGGGCAGGGCGGCCCTGCAGCGCCTGCCGGCAGGAGAGCTTTAGATGGTTAAGAGCTGGCAGAGGCCGCCAAGAGCTGTGTGGGACGGAGGCTTAGCGGGCCTGGGGAGCCTGTGAGGCCTGCGTCACAGTAGGGAGAGACAGACTACAGTCCCCAGAATGCTCGGCGCTGCTCCCAGCCAATCGGCGCCCAAGTAGGCTCTGAGGAAAACAGTTTAAAAGCTCTCTCGGGACCAGCGCTGGTCTTTCCCCCTGAGAGGCTGAGCAGGCAGGAGGGCTGCTGTGGGGGGGAAAGACTCTCCCTCCCTCTGAGGGGGGAGAGGGGAGAACAACAAGGCCACAGATGTATACCCCGCCCTTCTCTCCCAATCAGAGCGCTGAGCCGCCTACAGGCTCCTCCCCCTTCCTCCCCCACAACAGACACCCTGTGAGGCGGGTGGGGCTGAGAGAGCTCTCCCAGAAGCTGCCCTTTCAAGGACAGAGTCTCAGAGTGGCCACAGTCTCCTTTCCCTTCCTCCCCCACAACAGACACCCTGTGAGGCGGGTGGGGCTGAGAGAGCTCTCCCAGAAGCTGCCCTTTCAAGGACAGAGTCCCAGAGCGGCCACAGTCTCCTTTCCCTTCCTCCCCCACAACACACACCCTGTGAGGCGAATGGGGCTGAGGGAGCTCTCCCAGAAGCTGCCTTTTCAAGGACAGAGTCTCAGAGTGGCCACAGTCTCCTTTCCCTTCCTCCCCCACAACAGACACCCTGTGAGGCGGGTGGGGCTGAGAGAGCTCTCCCAGAAGCTGCCCTTTCAAGGACAGAGTCTCAGAGCGGCCACAGTCTCCTTTCCCTTCCTCCCCCACAACAGACACCCTGTGAGGCGGGTGGGGCTGAGAGAGCTCTAACAGAAGCTGCCCTTTCAAGGACAGAGTCTCAGAGTGGCCACAGTCTCCTTTCCCTTCCTCCCCCACAACAGACACCCTGTGAGGCGGGTGGGGCTGAGAGAGCTCTAACAGAAGCTGCCCTTTCAAGGACAGAGTCTCAGAGTGGCCACAGTCTCCTTTCCCTTCCTCCCCCACAACAGACACCCTGTGAGGCGGGTGGGGCTGAGAGAGCTCTCCCAGAAGCTGCCCTTTCAAGGACAGAGTCCCAGAGCGGCCACAGTCTCCTTTCCCTTCCTCCCCCACAACAGACACCCTGTGAGGCGGGTGGGGCTGAGAGAGCTCTCCCAGAAGCTGCCCTTTCAAGGACAGAGTCTCAGAGTGGCCACAGTCTCCTTTCCCTTCCTCCCCCACAACAGACACCCTGTGAGGCAGGTGGGGCTGAGAGAGCTCTCCCAGAAGCTGCCCTTTCAAGGACAGAGTCTCAGAGTGGCCACAGTCTCCTTTCCCTTCCTCCCCCACAACAGACACCCTGTGAGGCGGGTGGGGCTGAGAGAGCTCTCCCAGAAGCTGCCCTTTCAAGGACAGAGTCTCAGAGTGGCCACAGTCTCCTTTCCCTTCCTCCCCCACAACAGACACCCTGTGAGGCGAATGGGGCTGAGAGAGCTCTCCCAGAAGCTGCCCTTTCAAGGACAGAGTCTCAGAGTGGCCACAGTCTCCTTTCCCTTCCTCCCCCACAACAGACACCCTGTGAGGCGGGTGGGGCTGAGAGAGCTCTCCCAGAAGCTGCCCTTTCAAGGACAGAGTCTCAGAGTGGCCACAGTCTCCTTTCCCTTCCTCCCCCACAACAGACACCCTGTGAGGCGGGTAGGGCTGAGAGAGCTCTCCCAGAAGCTGCCCTTTCAAGGACAGAGTCTCAGAGTGGCCACAGTCTCCTTTCCCTTCCTCCCCCACAACAGACACCCTGTGAGGCGAATGGGGCTGAGAGAGCTCTCCCAGAAGCTGCCCTTTCAAGGACAGAGTCTCAGAGCGGCCACAGTCTCCTTTCCCTTCCTCCCCCACAACACACACCCTGTGAGGCGAATGGGGCTGAGAGAGCTCTCCCAGAAGCTGCCCTTTCAAGGACAGAGTCTCAGAGCGGCCACAGTCTCCTTTCCCTTCCTCTCCTACAACAGACACCCTGTGAGGTGGGTGGGGCTGAGAGAGCTCTCCCAGAAGCTGCCCTTTCAAGTACAGAGTCTCAGAGTGGCCACAGTCTCCTTTCCCTTCCTCCCCCACAACAGACACCCTGTGAGGCGGGTGGGGCTGAGAGACCTCTCCCAGAAGTTGCCCTTTCAAGGACAGAGTCTCAGAGTGGCCACAGTCTCCTTTCCCTTCCTCCCCTACAAGAAACACCCTGTGAGGTGGGTGGGGCTGAGAGAGCTCCCCAAGAAGCTGCCCTTTCAAGGACAGAGTCTCAGAGTGGCCACAGTCTCCTTTCCCTTCCTCCCCCACAACACACACCCTGTGAGGCGAATGGGGCTTAGAGAGCTCTCCCAGAAGCTGCCCTTTCAAGGACAGAGTCTCAGAGCGGCCACAGTCTCCTTTCCCTTCCTCCCCTACAACAGACACCCTGTGAGGTGGGTGGGGCTGAGAGAGCTCTCCCAGAAGCTGCCCTTTCAAGTACAGAGTCTCAGAGTGGCCACAGTCTCCTTTCCCTTTCTCCCCCACAACAGACACCCTGTGAGGCGGGTGGGGCTGAGAGAGCTCCCCCAGAAGCTGCCCTTTCAAGGACAGAATCTCAGAGTGGCCACAGTCTCCTTTCCCTTCCTCCCCCACAACAGACACCCTGTGAGGTGGGTGGGGCTGAGAGAGCTCTCCCAGAAGCTGCCCTTTCAAGGACAGAGTCTCAGAGTGGCCACAGTCTCCTTTCCCTTTCTCCCCCACAACAGACACCCTGTGAGGCGAATCGGGATTAGAGGGCTCTCCCAGAAGCTGCCCTTTCAACGACAGAGACTCAGAGCGGCCACAGTCTCATAAGAACATAGGAACATAAGAGAAGCCATGTTGGATCAGGCCAACGGCCCATCCAGTCCACTCTGTGTCACACAGTGGCAAAAAATTTTACATATACACACACACTGTGGCTAATAGCCACTGATGGACCTGTGCTCCATATTTTTATCTAAACCCCTCTTGAAGGTGGCTATACTTGTGGCCGCCACCACCTTCTGTGGCTGTGAATTCCACATGTTAATCACCCTTTGGTTGAAGAAGTACTTCCTTTTATCTGTTTTAACCTGTCTGCTCCTTTCCCTTCCTCCCCCACAACAGACATCCTGTGATGTGGGTGGGGCTGAGAGAGCTCTTGCAGCGGCTGCCCTTTTAAGGACAGAGTCTCAGAGCAGCCACAGTTTCCTTTCCCTTCCTCCCCCATAACAGACACCCTGTGAGGTGGGTGGGGCTGAGAGAGCTCTCCCAGAAGCTGCCCTTTCAAGGACAGAGTCTCAGAGCGGCCACAATCTTATTTCCCTTCCTCCCCTCAACAGACACCCTGTTAGGCAAGTGGGGCTGAGAGAGCTCTCCCAGGAGCTGCCCTTTCAAGAACAGGGTCTCAGAGCATCTCACAATCTCCTTTATCTTCCCCACAAGACCCCCTGTGAGGTGGGTGGGGCTGAGAGGGCTCTCACAGCTGCTGCCCTTTCAAGGACAACCTCTGCCAGAGCTATGGGTGACCAAGGCCATTCCTGCAGCTGCTAGTCGCGGGGTGGGGAATCGAACCCGGTTCTCCCAGATAAGAGTCCGCGCACTTAACCACAACACCCAACTGGCTCTCTATTAGAGCTCTGGCTGACCCAAGGCCATTCCTGCAGCTGCTAGTCGCGGGGTGGGGAATCGAACCTGGTTCTCCCAGATAAGAGTCCGCACACTTAACCACAACACCCAACTGGCTCTCTATTAGAGCTCTGGCTGACCCAAGGCCATTCCTGCAGCTGCTAGTCGCGGGGTGGGGAATCGAACCCGGTTCTCCCAGATAAGAGTCCGCACACTTAACCACTACACCAAACTGGCTCTCTATTAGAGCTCTGGCTGACCCAAGGCCATTCCTGCAGCTGCTAGTCGCGGGGTGGGGAATCGAACCCGGTTCTCCCAGATAAGAGTCCGCACACTTAACCACTACACCAAACTGGCTCTCTATTAGAGCTCTGGCTGACCCAAGGCCATTCCAGCAGCTGCAAGTGGAGGAGTGGGGAATCAAACCCGGTTCTCCCAGATAAGAGTCCGCACACTTAACCACAACACCCAACTGGCTCTCTATTAGAACTCTGGCTGACCCAAGGCCATTCCAGCAGCTGCAAGGGGAGGAGTGGGAATCAAACCCGGTTCTCCCAGATAAGAGTCTGCACACTTAACCACAACACCCAACTGGCTCTCTATTAGAGCTCTGGCTGACCCAAGGCCATTCCTGCAGCTGCTAGTCGCGGGGTGGGGAATCGAACCTGGTTCTCCCAGATAAGAGTCCGCACACTTAACCACTACACCAAACTGGCTCTCTATTAGAGCTCTGGCTGACCCAAGGCCATTCCAGCAGCTGCAAGTGGAGGAGTGGGGAATCAAACCCGGTTCTCCCAGATAAGAGTCCGCACACTTAACCACAACACCCAACTGGCTCTCTATTAGAGCTCTGGCTGACCCAAGGCCATTCCAGCAGGTGCAAGTGGAGGACTGGGGAATCAAACCCTGTTCTCCCAGATCAGAGTCCTGCACTTTACCACTGCACCCAACTGGCTCTCTTCCAAGGCGTGCCTGAAGGCCTAGCAGACCTGAGGGACAGTAGGGAGTTTATATTTCTTTGACTTCCTCCACATCACTGTCTAGTTGTTAAAGCACCTTCTCTGTTCTCTTGCCCTTTCTGATTTCCCAGCTGTGCTGTGGATGGGGCAATTTCTGCCCTCGGTCTGTGGGGTGGTGTCTTGGCACCCTTGTGGGCTGGTGGAGGGGGGCCACGCATCTGGTTGGCCACTCCCCGTGCCCACTGTAAGTGTGTGTGTGGGGGACGGTTGGAGCATTTCGACCAGGATATCGGGATCCTCTCTGGCAAGCAGGGCCACTGTGCAAGCGATGGGAGGTGGGTCCCAGGGCCTGGGGGTGGGGTCGGGGCGGGGGCTGCACAGATCCAGTAGTCCTTGAGGCTATCTGTGGAGAGGGCCTTGCTGGCGAGGGACAGAAGGCTCCAGTCCTCCATGGGAAGAGTGGCCAGAGCAAAGGGGGGGGGGGTGTTAGCTCTGCATCACCACTTCCCCGTGCATGCAGCTGGAGGGCCAGCTGCTGCTGCTTCTGATATTGGATTGATATCCTGCCCTCCACTCCAAATCTCAGAGTCTCAGAGCGGCTCACAATCTCCTTTATCTTCCTTCCCCACAACAGACACCCTGTGAGGTGGGTGGGACTGAGAGGGCTCTCATAGCAGCTGCCCTTTCACGGACAATCTCTGCCAGGGCTCTGGCTGACCCAAGGCCATTCCAGCAGCTGCAAGTGGAGGACTCCCAGATAAGAGTCCGCACACTTCACCATTGCACCAAACCGTTAGAAGAGCTTGACTGGAGCAGACCAAGGGCCTCTCCCACACAGTGGCTGGCCATTTTGGTGTCATGGCCAAGGCCCTCTCCTGACTCTGTGTGGAGGTTCCCCTCAGTCACGAGGGCTTGGAGTCACTGATAGAATTACCCTTGTAAAACCCATTTATTCCTGTGACCTCTGGCAACAAATTCTGCATTTCAATCAACTGCTGTGTAAAGAAGTATTTCCTTTTGTCTGTTCTGAATCTGGCCTCTCTCCCCATTCTGAAGATGCTAATAGCATCTCCACTGGACTCTGCTCATTTCTTCAGCAGACTTAAAATACTAATCTCATAAGTAGCTAATGATAAAACCACCCCACCCCAAATAAAACCACCTCACCCCACCCAGGGGAAAAAAATCAGAGAAAACCATGGAGCCAAGTTTGTCTGTCTGCATCATGAGAAAAGAGTGCGGAGGCACCTGCAAGTTTTGGTGTGTCCCAGCTCACCTCTTCAGATAAGGTACCTTCTTCAGGTAACCTAAGGGCAGCCTTGCTGAGAAAGAAGGGGTGTGTGTGTGTGTGTGTGTGTGTGTGCGCGCGTGCACGCTGTTAAAAACAGGCCTTGGAGCCTGTCTTGCTGGGAGATGGCATTCCTCCAGGCGTTTGTGTGTGTGTGGGGGTGTGGCAGGCATTTTTCTGGGGGCAGCAGCTTTTGGCTGGATCCCCGGGCACCACCCATTTTAATCTGCAGTTTGTGGGTGGTTGGGGGGTTCTAGGTCACTCTCCTGACTTCCGCCATGATTGTGTTGTGCTTAGGCGGGGAGGGGGGCACTCTACCCATGCCTTGAAGTGCTGCCTTGTTTCCCTGGCCGGTTTGTCCTTTGCAGCAGCGTCTTGTCTTCTTGCAAGGGCTCAGAGCAGCATATGTGGGGTCCAGCTGCAGCAGGGGGACTGGCTGATGGTGGGGAGTCCGTGGGACGGGGGAGTTGCCTGGCCGCCTCCCTCTGCTGCTCTTTCCCTCTCTGGCCCCTAGAGAGCAGACACCCTCTGGGGGCAAGGCCAGGGAAATGCAGGCTGGAAAGGGGTGTGTGTGTGTGTGTGTGAGAGAGAGAGAGAGCACTCTTGGAGGGCAGGTTCTGCCCAGAGGGAAAGTGGCCTGTGGGGTCAGAGAGGTCCATTGGGTGCTTTGTTTGTGGCGTGCCCAGGTAGCAAGCATAACAACACACAACTTTTAAACAGTTAGAAACACAGTGAAAATTATAACACAATGCATTTAAAAACACATACACACCCAACACAAGAAGTCGTGCCAGAACAGGATGCAATCCTGGATCCCCTGGGCAGGGCTGGGCTGGGCTGCCCTTGGTCCTTTGCATGCAACCCTTGCTGGCCCTTTTGCTTGGAGAAAGGTCTCCCAGCAGAGGAAGGCCATCCCTTTGCAGCGGGAAGACAGCAGAGGAATAACATGCATCTGTTTCATCTCAGAGGGGGAAGGGAGCACCAGGGTCTTCTAGTCCAGCTCTTTGCCAGCTAGGAATCCAATGGATACTTAATCCAATCCCAAACCTAAATGTCGGAGTCCACTTGATACTTAAAAACCTCCAGCAACAAAGACTCAACTGCCTCACAAGGAAGATTGTTCCAGTGTCAAACATGCCAAATGAGAGTAAGCATCCAAGATGAATGTCTCATGTTCCATGGCTGCAGCTTTCATGAGACTGATGCCTGAATAGGCTCAGGCGCCTGGAAGCGTCTGCAGTCACGCATTACTTAGTGGCTTAGGTGGCTGTTTTCCCATGACTTGCACCCTCAGCCTTGGCCTTGTTTTTAGCGCTGGGTGACAATCCTGCTTGGGTTGGGGGCAAAGCGGAAGGGCTTCTAGCCCCACTTGCGAACCTTCTTTCTTTTTTGGCCACTGTGTGACACAGAGTGTTGGACTGGATGGGCCACTGGCCTGATCCAACATGGCTTCTCTTATGTCCTTATGTGACACAGAGTGTTGGACTGGATGAGCCATTGGCCTGATCCAACAGGGCTTCTCTTATGTTCTTATGTGACACAGAGTGTTGGACTGGATGAGCCATTGGCCTGATCCAACATGGCTTCTCTTATGTTCTTATGTGACACAGAGTGTTGGACTGGATGGGCCATTGGCCTGATCCAACATGGCTTCTCTTATGTCCTTATGTGACACAGAGTGTTGGACTGGATGGGCCATTGGCCTGATCCAACATGGCTTCTCTTATGTTCTTAAGTAACACAGAGTGTTGGACTGGATGGGCCATTGGCCTGATCCAACAGGGCTTCTCTTATGTTCTTATGTGACACAGAGTGCTGGACTGGATGGGCCATTGGCCTGATCCAACAGGGCTTCTCTTATGTTCTTATGTGACACAGAGTGTTGGAGTGGATGGGCCACTGGCCTGATCCAACAGGGCTTCTCTTATGTTCTTCTGTGACACAGAGTGTTGGACTGGATGGGCCATTGGCCTGATCCAACAGGGCTTCTCTTATGTTCTTATGTGACACAGAGTGTTGGACTGGATGGACCATTGGCCTGATCCAACAGGGCTTCTCTTATGTTCTTCTGTGACACAGAGTGTTGGACTGGATGGGCCATTGGCCTGATCCAACAGGGCTTCTCTTATGTTCTTCTGTGACACAGAGTGTTGGAATGGATGGACCATTGGCCTGATCCAACAGGGCTTCTCTTCTGTTCTTATGTGACGCAGAGTGTTGGAATGGATGGGCCACTGGCCTGATCCAACAGGGCTTCTCTTATGTTCTTATGTGACACAGAGTGTTGGAATGGATGGGCCAATGGCCTGATCCAACAGGGCTTCTCTTATGTGACACAGAGTGTTGGACTGGAAGGGCCATTGGCCTGATCCAACATGGCTTCTCTTATGTGACACAGAGTGTTGGACTGAAGGGGCCACTGGCCTGATCCAACAGGGCTTCTCTTATGTTCTTATGTGACACAGAGTGTTGGACTGAAGGGGCCATTGGCCTGATCCAACAGGGCTTCTCTTATGTTCTTATGTGACACAGAGTGTTGGACTGAAGAGGCCATTGGCCTGATCCAGCATGGCTTCTCTTATGTTCTTATGTGACACAGAGTGTTGGAATGGATGGGCCAATGGCCTGATCCAACAGGGCTTCTCTTATGTGACACAGAGTGTTGGACTGAAGGGGCCACTGGCCTGATCCAACAGGGCTTCTCTTATGTTCTTATGTGACACAGAGTGTTGGACTGGAGGGGCCATTGGCCTGATCCAACATGGCTTCTCTTATGTTCTTATGTGGCACAGAGTGTTGGACTGAAGGGGCCATTGGCCTGATCCAACATGGCTTCTCTTATGTTCTTATGTGACACAGAGTGTTGGACTGAAGGGGCCACTGGCCTGATCCAACAGGGCTTCTCTTATGTTCTTATGTGACACAGAGTGTTGGACTGGAGGGGCCATTGGCCTGATCCAACAGGGCTTCTCTTATGTTCTTATGTGACACAGAGTGTTGGACTGGAGGGGCCATTGGCCTGATCCAACAGGGCTTCTCTTATGTTCTTATGTGACACAGAGTGTTGGACTGGATGGGCCATTGGCCTGATCCAACAGGGCTTCTCTTATGTTCTTATGTGACACAGAGTGTTGGACTGGATGGGCCATTGGCCTGATCCAACAGGGCTTCTCTTATGTTCTTATGTGACACAGAGTGTTGGAATGGATGGGCCACTGGCCTGATCCAGCAGGGCTTCTCTTATGTTCTTATGACAAGTGTGGGCCTTTTCTTCTCTCCTTGCTTCTAGTGGCTGACGTGCCACAAGACTCATTCCTTGTGTGGCCACTGCAGGCCTACATGGCTCCTCTGTCACGGAGGTCAGGAACGATTTCTCAGAAGCAGAAAAGGCTGTTGGTGTGTCCTTGTTGCAGTTAGTGAACTTTGGTTCCTGAAATGTTTGAGGCGTGACCTGAGGATGTTTCACTTGGTAGTGAAGCTGCTTGCCTTGTGCCTGCAGCCTGGGCATATACCCCGGGGGCCTGCCACCCTTGGTGCTGCTTCATCTCAGCCATCTCCCCACAGGGCTTAGGCAGGAGCAAGGACCATGCTCATCCTTGGCTTTCCATTGCAGGGCATTGTGGGGAATCTGTCCAGCGGGAAGTCTGCTTTGGTTCACCGCTACCTGACGGGCACCTATGTGCAGGAAGAATCTCCGGAAGGTAGGTGGCAGGGAGCCAGGGCTGGGGGTCTTTCCCTGCAAGTGGCAGTTGCTCTGCTGGGTCCCCCCCCCCCCAGCTGGGTGAGGGGCAGGGAGGTCGTGCAGAAAGGCTGCCAGGATTGCATTGCTCCTATTGGGGGGCCCTGTTGGAGGCAGGCTGCCAAACAACAGGAAGAGAATCATAAAGTTCGAAGGGACCTCCAGGGTCATCTCATCCTACTCCCTGCACAATGCAGGAAACTCACAAATACCGCCCCTCCTCTAAATTCACAGGATCCACATTGCTGTCAAGAAGGAGAGCCACCACCTCCCAAGGAAGCCTGTTCCACTGAGGAACTGCTCTAACGGTCAGGAACATATGAACATATGAAGCTGCCTTCTACTGAATCAGACCCTCGGTCCATCAAAGTCAGTATTGTCTACTCAGACTGGCAGCGGCTCTCCAGGGTCTCAAGCTGAGGTTTTTCACACCTATTTGCCTGGACCCTTTTTAGTTGGAGATGCTGGGGATTGACCCTGGGACCTTCTGCTTATCAAGCAGATGCTCTACCACTGAGCCACTGTCCCTCCCTAAAATCAGTTTTGTCTATTCAGACTGGCAGCGGCTCTCCAGGGTCTCCAGCTGAGGTTTTTCATGCCTGTTTGCCTGGACCCTTTTGAGTTGGAGATACCGGGGATTGAACCTGGGACCTTCTGCTTATCAAGCAAATGCTCTGCCACTGAGCCACCGTCCCTCCCTAAAGTCAGTATTGTCTATTCAGACTGGCAGCGGCTCTCCAGGGTCTCAAGCTGAGCTTTTTTCAAATCTATTTGCCTGGACCCTTTTTAGTTGGAGATGCCGGGGATTGAACCTGGGACCTTCTGCTTCCCAAGCAGATGCTCAGCCACTGAGCCACCGTCCCTCCCCTAAAGTTCAAAGTTCTTCCTAATGTTGAGCTGGAAACTCTTTTGATTTAATTTCAACCTGTTGGTTCTGGTCCTACCTTCTGGGGCCACAGAAAACAATTCCATGCCATCCTCTATATCAGGGGTGGCCAACAGTAGCTCTCCAGATTTTTTTTGCCTGCAACTTCCATCAGCCCCAGCCATTGGCCATGCTGCCTGGGGCTGATGGGAGTTGTAGGCAAAAAACATCTGGAGAGCTACCATTGGCCACCCCTCCTCTATATGACAGCTGTTCAAGTACTTGAAGATGGTGATCATATCACCTTTCAGCCACCTCCTCTCCAGGCTAAACATACCTAGCTCCTTCAGCCTTTCTTCCTAGGACTTGGTGTCCAGACCCCTCACCATCTTTGTTGCCCTCCTCTGGACCTCTGGACCTCCTCTGGGAGGGACAGTGGCTCAGTGGTAGAGCATCTGCTTGGGAAGCAGAAGGTCCCAGGTTCAATCCCCGGCATCTCCAAAAAAGGGTCCAGGCAAATAGGTGTGAAAAACCTCAGCTTGAGATCTCGGAGAGCCGCTGCCAGTCTGAGAAGACAATACTGACTTTGATGGACCAAGGGTCTGATTCAGTATAAGGCAGCTTCATATGTTCATATGTTCATTCCAGCTTGTCTGTATCCTTCTCAAAATGTGGTGTCCAAAACTGAACACAGTACTCCAGGTGAGATCTTATCAGAGCAGAGTAAAGCAATACCATCACATCACTGCTTCTGTTAATACAGCCCAAAATTTCATTAACCTTTTTAGCCACCACATCACACTGTTGACTAATGTTCAGCGTATGGTCCACTAAGACCCCTAGATCCTTTTTGCACAGACTACTGCTAAGACAAGTCTCCCCTATCCTATAACCATGCATGGGATTTTTCCTACCTTTGCATTTATCCCTGTTAAAATTGATGGCATTGGCTTCAGCCCAGAGGGGGCAGCAGCAGCAGCAAGAGAGTGCTGCAGGCTAGGATGGGGGAGCCAGCACTGAGGAGAAGGAAAGGGAAATGGGTTTGTTTCTCCCCCTCCACCCCTGCTGCAGCAAAGGGCCTGTGTGAGGGAGCAGGGTGGGTCTCCGGTGGGGGTCAGGGAAGCTGGACTCAGATCCCTGCTCCTGGCTCTCTCAGCCTTCTTCTGAGGGTGGCTGCAAAGCTAAAGCTGGAGGAGGTGAATATCAGGCGCACCCTGGCGGGCAGGTGGGTGTAAAGGGGGGAGCTTCACACTTGTGGTCAGGGCTTTGGGCTTCTTGCTGAGGTTGGCCTGTCCTTTCCCCCCAGTTCTGCCAAATTCTTCCCAGGCAGACTGCCGAGAGGCACCAGAGGGGACCCCCAGATCGGGCGAGTGGACTGCAGAGCTTCACTGTTCAGCAGGCACGGAGACTCACAGAGGAGTCTGAGTGGTGGAGCAAAGGCCTCCATTCAGCAGAGAAAGGGCCAGTCTTGGACCAGGCCTTCCTAGTCTCCTCAGACAGGTGCCCTCGCAGAGAGTGCTGGGGGGACAGACAGCCGCTGGTCTTACCCAGGGGAATGTGTGTGTGGCTCTGCTCAGCTGTGGGAAGCTGTCACAGGGGGCCGCGGCAGGAGGGAGAGGCCTGCAGGCATGTGGGTCCAAGGCCCTCTGGGGTATTGCTGACGGTTAACGGAGTGGTGAAAAGCAGAGTCACTCTGTTGAGTGGGTGCAATGCGCAGATTCCACTTAGCCCCCAATGGTGGCTGAGCTGCCTTGTTTTCTGCCACCAGGAGTTTCCAAGCTGTCTTTGAGGGCAGGCCCATTGCAGTAGTCTAGCCTTGAGGGAGCCTTTGTGTGGATCCATGTGGCCAGATCCACCAAGTCTCGTAGGCTGAGAGTGGCCCAAGTGCACTGCCATGGCGCCTGTGGAGATTTGAACGTGGGTCTCCCAGCTACAAACAACACTCTTAACCACAACCTAACATGGTGGGTCACATTTAGATTGCCAACTGAGTTGGCTCCCCTATGGAGCAGTGGAGGTGCTGCCTGTTGTGGAGGGAGGACTCCCCCCCCCCCTCCCCGGCCTCCAGTGTCGTTGCTGCCAGTTCTCTGCCCTCCGCCTGACCTGGTGTCTTTCCCTGCAGGTGGCCGGTTCAAGAAGGAGATTGTTGTGGATGGGCAAAGTTACCTGCTGCTGATTCGTGATGAAGGGGGCCCCCCTGAACTGCAGGTAAGAGTCACGCCCTTCTCTGTACCCCTGAGGATGACCCGATGGAGTCAGTTTTGACCAGGGGCTTTTCCCAGTCTTGGCCGTCCAAGCAGGGACACCTCTGGAATTCTGACACCACATGGTGGTCTCAGCCACAAAAGGGCTGCTGCTGCTGCCCAAGCAACTTTTTTAAAATTCTGCACAGCCAACCTGCCCGTTCCTCTGGGCTTCCAAAAGGGAGGTTTTCCGCACGGCATTCAACAGCTCAAGGGGAGACAGCTGAGAAGCCAAAGGTCTGACAACATCACCCGACACCATTGCACCAACATTACGAGTGCCGTGGCCACCAAAGATTTGTAATCTATTGATTTGATTGTACATTACTGTTTTAATGCTTTATATCTTGTCGTTTTTATTGGTTATTAGCTGCCCTGAGCCCATAAAGGGGACGGTGGGATACAAATTTAATAAAATAAATATAATCTCCAGTGGCCAATCAGAAGCCTTTCTGGGCAAAAGCCACACCCACTTTTTAAAAACACTTGGCGAGTGCCAGGAAGTGTGCCAACAGGCCACATTATGCCAATGGGCAGCCTTCTGGGGACTCTTGGCTTGGAGGGCACGGTGAGAACTGGGAGTGTCCGGAGGCAGCAGACTGAAAAACTGCTCTGGAGGAGGAGGAGGAAGAGCCCTTCATCACAGTTCTCCTCTGGCATGCTCTGCTCAGGCCTAGAGATGGGGAAGGCCTATGTGGGGGCGGGAATGAAAATTTGGAGTGGACACTTTTTCTCCCTGAAGGACTCACTCCCCAACTTTTCTCATGGAAAAGTAGGAAATTTGGGGAGCACTGAAAAAAAAACCTGCTATGATCCTCCCCCAATTTTGAATGAGTAAGACATTTTATAAGACATGGTTTCCTCACTGCTGATGAAGGTTGGACGTGTGAGTCCCCTCCTTCTACCGGCCTGGGGGTCCCCTGAGAGGGGCCTAAGAAAGTCAAGAAAGGGCTTGAAGCCAGCCCTCGCTCCTCCAAGCAGCAGCAGGGGAGAGAAAGACAGAGACAGACTCACCCCACCCCCAGTGACTCCTGCTCCACACCCAGAAGATGGCAAAACAAGCAAGCAAACAAAAAACCTCCAGGAGCCCTGGCCAAACTGGCCTGGAGAAAAATTGCTGCCTGACCCCAAGGTGACGAACAGCATTTCCCTGGGTGTGCAAGAAAGGGCCATGGGAACTAAGCCTTCCTGCCCTCCCTCTCATGATTGGCCGAAGTTCCCAGAATCAGCATTGCTGCCATCCAGCCTCTGTTTAAAAACCTCTGAAGAAAGAGAGACCACCACCACCACCAGAGGAGGAAGCCTGTCCACTGCGGAACCTCTCTAACTGTCAGGAAGTTCTTCCTCAGGTTTAGCTGGAAACTCTTCTGATTTAATTTCAACCTGTTGGTTCTGGTCCAGTCTTCTGGGGCAACAGAAAACAATTCTGCATGATTGTCTCTATGACAGAAGAATAAGACTGCAGATTTATACCCCACCCTTCTCTCTGAATCAGAGACTCAGAGCAGCTTACAATCTCCTGTATCTTCTCCCCCTATGAGATGGGTGGGGCTGAGGGCGCTCTCACAGCAGCTGCCCTTTCAAGGACAGCTCTGCTAGAGCTATGGCTAACCCAAGGCAATTACAGCAGCTGCAAGTGGAGGAGTGGGGAATCAAACCCGGTTCTCCCAGATAAGAGTCCTCAACCACTACACCCAACTGGCTCTCTTCAAGTCCTTGAAGATGGTTATCATATCACCTCTCAGCTGCCTCCTCACCAGGCTAAACATCCCCAGCTCCTTCAACCTTTCCTCATAGGACTTGGTCTCCAGACCCCTCACCATTTTCATTGCCCTCCTCTGGACATGTTCCAGCTTAGAATCATGGAATCAGAGCTGGAGAGGATTTCCAGGGTCAGATAGCCTTCTCCAGCTTGTCTATGGCCTTCTTTAATTGTGGTGCCCCAAACTGAACACAATATTCTAGGTAGGTCTAACCATAGCAGAGTAAAGCAATACCATCACTTCACATGATCTGGACACTATACTTCTGTTAATACAGCCCCAGATTGCATTTGCCTTTCTAGCCACTGCATCACACTGCTTACTCTTGTTCAGTGTATGGTCCGCTAAGACCCCTAGATCCTTTTAGCACATACTACTACCAAGACAAGTCTCCTCCATCCTATAATTATGTATTGGATTTTTCCCATCTAAATGCAGAACTTTACATTTATCCCTGTTAAAATTCATGTTATTTGTTTTAGCCCAGTTTTCCAGCCTGTCAAGTTCATCCTGTATCCTGACTCTGTCTTTTACTGTATTTGCTACCCCACCCAATATAACACCATCTGCAAATTTAATAAATTAATTCAAATCATTTATATATTGAACAAAACAGGCCCCAGGGCAGATCCTTGAAGCATTCCGCTTGCCACTCCTCTCCAAGAGGATGAGGAACCATTCACAAGCACCCTTTGGGTGTAATCTGTCAACTAGTTACAGATCCATGTAACGGTAACAGGATCCAAACCACATTTTATCAAAAGCCTCACTGAAATCAACAATGTCTACAGCATTCCCCTTCTCCAGGCAGGTAGTAACTTTCTCAAAAACAGAAAAAAGTCTAGTCTGACATGACTTGTTCTTGAGAAACCCATGCTGGCTCTTAGTAAGCACAGGGATCTTTCTAAATGCTCAGGGACTGACTCTTGGATGATTTGTTCTAGAACTTTTTCAGGAATAGATGTCAACCTGGCAGGTCAGTAGCTACCCGGATCCTCCTTTTTCCCCATCTTAAAGATGGGAACAACATCTGCCCTCTTCCAATCTTCTAGCAATCCCCCCCCCCCATTTTCCAAGAGAAAAACAGGAAATTGAGGGGGGGCAGCTCTCCTATGGGTTGTGGGGTGCAAGGAATGACTGAAATGCTTTTTCAGAGAAGGTTTTACTTGTTCAGAATGTTTCCTTGGAAAAGTCTGAGGGAACCTCTCCCCTCTCATTTTTCTGATGGAAAATTTGAAGAGTTCTAATAAAAACCTCTTGTGGTTTTTTTTTCTTTTGGAAGGTGTGAAATACTTTCTTAAAGTTTAATTTTTAAAAGGTTTTACTCACCAGAAGAATATAATATGGAGGCTGTTCTGCAAGATGACTATTAGCATTTACTAATAGTAATTTGATAACGATTTGGGAGAGACCCCGGAGAGCCACGGCCAGAGAGAGTGAGATGTCCCTGCAGGGTCTGAGCCAGAGGTGGCTGCCTTCTCCTCCTTCTCCTTCTCTTCCTTCCCCCACAGTTTGCTGCTTGGGTCGATGCCGTGGTGTTTGTCTTCAGCCTAGAGGATGAGATCAGCTTCCAGACGGTCTACAACTATTACCTGCGCCTGTGCAGCTACCGCAACACGTCAGAAGTGCCCATGGTCTTGGTGGGCACACAAGGTGAGCGAGGCGGGGGTTGGCTGGCTGAGCTGACACAGACTAGGAATCCTTCGTTGCCCTGATATCAGAATGAGGCCGGGTGGGGAGAGAGCCATCCTCTCACCTGCCTCCAAGACCTCCTCCTCTCCTTGTCCCATCACACTTCCTCCTGCAGAAGGTGGCTTCCCTGACTGAATGACCCTCTCCCTGGGGAGGTGGCTTGGCTAGGCCTCCTCTGCCTGCCTGGCTTGTTGTCTGGGTGCAGGGAGCAGATGCAGTTGGGAAAGCAAGCCTCGGTGCCCTCAGACACAGGGACAATTTAACCTTTTCCCAACCTGTGCTGAGGAATGGTATGAAAAATCATCATGAAGAATTTCTAGAAAGAAAGAAAGAAAGAGAACAAGGCCAGCAATGCACCAACATGTGTAACTTTGCCATATAATAAATAAATAATAACCAGTATTCCCACTTGCTCTGGGGGAGGGAGGGATGCCTTCCAAGTGGGGGGAGAGCCCAGGTTAGGAGTGTGGGGGGGGGGGGCTGGGGAGGCTGAGAAGTGCTGGCTGGGATCCCCCTCCCCACTGGTGAGATGGAGGAGATGCCTCCTTCCGCTTGGGAGAGTAGGGGGAGTTTGCAGGAGAAGGCATTCATATCTTTTTCATTTGCCGCAGTTCCAGTGTGCCTTTTTCACAGAGACTTCAGGTAGATTACACAGTGTGGATTACCTAATAAAAAGAGAAAGTGTGTCTGTTTATAATGTTGTGCTTGTTTTTAAAATCCATGTTGCGGCACAAAAGACAGGGCCTGCCCCTTCCCTTTCCAAGCTGCCTGCCTGACTCTCCCTGGCAAGCAGAGCCCTCCTTTCTGTCTCTGGTTGGCCTTAACTGGTGGTGAAACTGCCAGTGCCCTTCAGCAGCCCTTCCCCTTCACAGCCCTTTGCAGTCCTGGCTCCTTGCCTAGGCAGCCCGGAGCCCTTTGCAGTCCTGGCTGTTTGTGGTTCTGGCTCTTTGCCTAGCTGGCCTGGAGCCCTTGACAGACCTGGCCTTAGGGGCAGGTGGTGCTGAAAGTGGGTGGGGCTGTACCCTGGCCTTTTGATGAAGCCAGTGAGTCTTGTGCCAGTCTCTCTCTCTCTCTCTCTCCCCACCAACCCCAACCTGCAGATGCCATCAGTGCTACAAATCCTCGGGTGATTGATGACTCCCGAGCCAGGAAGCTCTCCAACGACCTGAAGCGGTGCACCTACTATGAGACTTGTGCCACCTATGGGCTGAATGTGGAGCGGGTCTTCCAAGACGGTACTTGGGAGGGGCTAGACTGGGAAGGAGCAGTAAGGCTGGGGAGTGCAGTCCCCCCCCCCCCGTTGTTTCATGCCTCCAGTCCAGGCCACCCAGGTGTGGCCTGGAGGACCCCCGTCAAGAGCAGTGTCCCCTCTCCGCTGAGTGAGCGTGAGCTAGCTGACAGATTTTTAGCCTCCAGCTCACACATTTTGGTCTTTGCTCAGGAAGGAGGACCCCAGAGCACAATAATTTATGCAGTAGCTCACAACCTTAGTGACAGTAGCTCACAAGGCTCTGCAGCTTAGAGGGAACATTGGTCAAGAATCTGCCTCTGAATCTGTGCTCAAAGTCTCCCCCCCGCCCACGCGCAGCCAGTCGTGTCCTTTGCTGGCAGGGCTTTGCGGCAGGCTTGTGTGTGGCTCGCCCACCCAGAGGACTCCCAGGGAGGAGGTTGCCCCCACCCCATCCCAGTCGTCCGATCTTGAGCAGCAGGGTGTGCGGCCAATGGTGGGCTCCTGCTCAGGAGCAGGGAGGGACCTGCCCAGCAGCTGCTCTTGGTGGCTCAGTCCTCCCCCTCTCTCTTCCAGTGGCCCAGAAGGTGGTGGCCCTGCGCAAGAAGCAGCAGCTGTCCATCGGGCCCTGCAAGTCGCTGCCCAACTCCCCCAGCCACTCCTCCGTCTCAGCGGCCTCCATCCCCTCCGTGCACATCAACCAGGTAGGGCGCTGGTGGGAGGGCTGGGGCCGGCTCCCAAGATGCCCTCCTCCACTGATCACAGCACTCCTCGGCCTCTTCTGAGCGGAGCGCCAAGCCCCACTTGTCCACTCTGGTCCGTCTTGCCTGGCCTCTCCTTCCTGGGGAAAGGCAGCCGGGCTGGCCCCCGGTGGGCAGGAGGAAGGCCAGGCGGAGTCCCAAGAGCAGTGGAGCGAGGGTATGGGCCCAGGGCCCTGCTTCTGGCCCTGAGGAGTGGCTTTTCCAAGGGCCCCAAAGCCTCCTGCTCCTGTTCTTCCCTCCCCCATCAGGGCTCACAACCTGCTTCATCAACTCAGGGGAGGGGGGGACAGCTGCCTCCCCATTTCACAAGTTGGCTTCTTGTGTGGTTTGGCAAGGGAGTTCCAAAAGGCTCCTTCTGCTTTGTCCTTTGTCATTCTGGGCCTGTTTATGGTTGGAGGGGGCTGGAAATGAAGCATCCCCCCCACCCCACCCCGCCAGCGTGTGAAGCTGAAGGCAGGAAATAATTCCTGTTACAAAGGCCATCCTAAACTGAGTTTGCCCAGTCTGAGGCCCTGCAATGGCTGTGGGGGGGGGCGATGCCTCTTTCTAGTCCTCCCCTCTTGTGTCCTTCTTGGTACAGGCTCCCTTTCGTGCCCCCTGCTGTGTGGGGGAGTCCTTTTCTCACACCTCCGCAGCTGAGAGCAAGCACACATTGCCTGCAGGTGGAGGGAGGGTGGGCAGGCAAGATGGGGCTATGCATGTGGGAGTGCATGCATAGAATCAGAGCAATAATAGAGTTAATGTGGGTGGGCACAGTCCAGTGACTGAGGTGTCCAGGGGAGAACTTGTGAAGTGCTGATGACAGAGACAGGGATGCAGCCTGGGGGCTTCTGTGCTGCTGGAGGCCTCTTCCCACAGCCCCCCCCTCACAACTTCCTCTCCCCAGGCTGCCAACGGGAGTGGCGCCTTCAGCGACTATTCGTCCTCCGTGCCCTCCACCCCCAGCATCAGCCAGCGGGAGCTGCGGATTGAGACCATTGCTGCCTCCAACACCCCCACCCCCATTCGCAAGCAGTCCAAACGCCGCTCCAACATCTTTACGGTGAGTGAGGGGGCGGGGGGCCAAAGGGGGGCATTGGGGCAGCACAGAGCAGCCATGAGAAGGGGTGGGGGGGATTTGTTGCCCGGGCTGCCCCACCAGGGGTCCCAGCACAGCCAGGAGTCTGATGGGGAGGGGGGAGGGAAGGGGTTGCTCCCCCCACCATGGAGGAGAATTGCAAAAACAGCCGAGACAAAGGACTGAGCTGCAGGAGTGTCCTTGAGGAGGGAAGGGAGTGAAGCCGGAGGGCCAACCCCTCCCTCTGCCAAGGTGTGTGGCACCCCGTTTCCCGCTCTTGCCTGAGAGGGGATCCTGGGGGCGGGGGAGGAGGGTGCCTCACCTCTGAGCAGGGCCGTGTGGAGGGAGGATGCCCACCGTGCCTCCGGGTGTGTCTGTCTGTCTCTCTCTCTCTCTCTTTCTCACACACACGCACTTCCCCTCTTCTGTCCCGGCGCACCTCTGGTTTCCTCCTGGCAGCCTGCATGGCCATAAGAGCACCAAAGAGCACAGGAGAGGATGCCCTGCGGGTGGCTGTAGTGCTGGTTAGACCAGCGCCCCCTCCCTGCTCTTAGAAGGCTAGTGGGTCACTCTAGGCTCTTCAGTCGAACCTACCTCAAAGGGCTGTTGGGAGATGGCGTGGAGAAACCATGCATGTTGCTCTGAGTGACCTGATGAGGAGATGGGCTAAAAACCTAGTAAAAATTTAAAATTAAATACAGAGGAGATGTGGAATTCTGGGACTCCAAAGATGTACATTTAAAAAAATTGACATTTTGGGATGCACAGAAAGATCTGAACCCAAGACTGTGTTTGCTAGATGTTGAAAAGAGGGGGAAGGAGCTCACCTGGGATGGGAGATATTTGAGCGGGACCCCCCTCTTCCATGGCCTTCCTTCTCTGCCTCCTGATTCCAGCCCCCTCCCCTGCCTCATCTTTTAGAAGCTCCCATCTCCATTCCCCCCCCCCCCGCCAGGTTCCAGATGGGTAGCCCAGCTAGCCGGCTGCAGCCAGACCAAGCAGGAGTCTGGGGACAGCCCCTGGAAGACTGGCAGGGTTTGTCCCGGCATCCCTTCCCGGGAGTCAGTGTTGCTCCCTTCTCCAGATGCACAAAATGTTCAGCCGTGTCGCATCTCTCCCCCATCTGTGTGGCTGAACATCCCCCTTGTGCGTCTGAGTTGGAAGCGAATGCTCCCACTCAGGAAATTTTGTTAGACTCCACTGAATTCCTGTTTCATTCCACCTGGGGAAGATGTCTCCCAATAGCCACACTTGCTGTTCACTCAGAAACAATTTTTGAGGGAAGGAAGGAGAAGGTGCACCAGACGGACGGACGGAGCCACTCACCTAGGGCAGGGGGTGGACAGGTGTGGCCAGTTCCAGCCGCTCATGCCTTCCCTCTCTCCAGAGCTTCCGTCTGTGAAATTGGCCTGCCACTTCTTCTGGCTCAGGATCGTGTTCTCCGACTGGCATATTCTTTTCATATCCTTTCCACTGTTTCTCCTTGTGAAGACACCGCCAGGGACTGAAGGTGGCCCCTTGGGCACGCCAGGCAAGCAGAGAGAGGCTCTCCTTCTGAGCCACCTCCCCTCCCCCCCTTGGCTAAGGCAGCCTCAGAGGTTGGGGAGGGGGGCCACAAAGGTGTCCCGTGCAGGCGGTTGTGGAGGAGGCCCAAGGCCAAGGGAGGGGGCAAGACCTCCTGATGCTTCCCCAGGGATGCTTCCAAACGCTGCTCTTGACAAAGCCTCCCAGCGCCGACTGAGGCTCTCTGTGATGTCTCCCTCCCTGGTGCCTGAAAAGCCAAGGTCCAAGAAACTTGGCGGTCCCAAGAGGGGCTTGGCCTGGAACCATAGGGGGCTGAGAGGGGCCAGAGACGAGAGGTGGAGGGGCAGGGGGCATGTGTGCTGTGAGTGCCCCTAGGGGTACTGGGGCCCGGGGGTGGGTGGGCTGTGGTGCTCGTTCATTCCTTGGATGAGACCTGCAGCGCTCTGGACAGATGGTCAGAGCCCCTGTTCTCTTTGGCAAGTCCTTCCTTTGGTGCTTTGGCAAGTCCTTCACCCGGAAGCCGTTTTCTGTGGCTCACCTGCACACTTCTACCTGCTCGCTCGTCTGCACATGCGGCCCCTGCCCTCTTCCCTGGTCTTCACGTTCTCCCCACAGGCTGTTCCCCCTCCTGCTTGCCTAGGCACCCCACTGCACGCGCTCCCCCTCATCCCGCTTTGCTTCGGCTGGCTGTTGCTGGGGGGCTTGCGCCAGCTCTGCTCGCTTGCTCGGAATGGCTTGCGTGGGCCTTCCTCGTGCCCCAGGCGGTCCGGTGCGGGGGGGGGGGCTTGGTGCTCTTGCTCCCCCTTGTTCTCTGACATGCAGAGTGCCACCTCCCACTTTGGCTCTTCAGGGGGAGGCCGTGGGGGCCGCAGCAGCGCCTGAAGAAGACCGGAGAGGCCTAAAGGGCTTGTGGTGCAGAAAGGAGACCCTTGGCTGCTCTGGGAAAGAGAATGAGGCTGGGGGTGTCTCAGGAGCCCCAGCTGGGAGGTCAACCCCCCTTTGCCCCCGTTCCCCTGCATCATCCTGTCTTTCTGCACCATCCGTTCTTTCCCTTGTCCCCTGCCCACCCCGCCCTGCCAGGTCCTGCTGCTTCTGCTCCTTCCTCCCTTCCCAGCTGCTGCACCAGCGAGGGACAGAAGGCACAGGGAGTAGGTGTGCTTGCAGCCAGCAGATGGAGACAGACTCTTGCTTTCTGTTGGCTGCCCTGCCTGCCACGGCTGCTGCCTGCGTGTGGGTCTCCGCAGCCCCCATCTCTGTGGGTGTCTCTCTTCGCAGACAGACAGACAGACAGACACACATCCATATTCCAAGTTTAACCTGCCAAATTCTTTATTCTTTCAATATTTGCAGATATGTGCCACTGTTTCCAACTTTTCATCAACCAAAAGGCCTTTTCAACTCCTTCCAAATTAGAAGATCCAGGTGGTTCTTGCCTGCAGGCCTCTCAGTACCAATTCTCTCACTTTTCATTGCCTCTCCAGGGCCGGATCAGGGACAGGCACTGGGAGTGATCTCTCTGATTAGCAGCCTGCCCTCCCTGCCGCCACACGGGCCCCCCTCCCGGAAACACGCAGGAGCCTTTTACCCTTCCCCCCTCTGTAAAGTCTCTGAGAAAGAAAGAAAGAAAGAAAGAGAGAGAGAGAGAGAGCCTGCGCCTGCCCTGTAAGCCGGGACTTTGTTGGGCGTGCCGATTGTCCACGTGTGTGTCGGAGATGGCTCTCCTGGGACGGGAAGGGAAGACCGACCAAGTCGCCAGGAAGGGCCAGGAGACGAAGGGCCCAAGGGACGCTTTGCTGCTGTTAGCGCCCACCCACCTGCCAGCTAATTGCTCTCCAGCTCCCTCCTTCCTCCTGCATGGACTCCTCCTCCTCCTCTTCTTCTTTTTCTTCCTCTTCTTCTTCTTCCTCCTTGCTTCCTCCTCCTCCAAGCAGAGCAGATCTGTCTGGCTCATGGAGCCCTGAGTTCTTGTGGGCTCACCAGTTTGGCACCAGATGGGCACCTGCACAGCGTGTGGGTGCTTGCAGCCAGCTCGTGCAATGGACAAGCAGAAGGGCCTGTGGGACTGACGGACACTTGCCAAGAGCCACAGGCCGCCCCCTCCCGCCATCCTGGTGGCTCCGAATGTGTCTGTTGTGTTCTCTGCTGTGAATCCTGCAACCTGCTCCACTCTGTCTTCGTGGATGGCTTCTCAGCGGACTGTCGAGTTTCAACCTTATTTATTGAGTTGCTGCCACCGCCGATGATGATGATGATAATGATGATGATAAATTGGGGTTCTTGCTCTTTCTCCTCCTCTTCCCCCCCCCCACCCCAAGAATCGTGTTCTCAATGTAAAGTAGGTGTTTCTTGTTGATGCTCTTTTGTAAGGGGCCGGCCGTGGCCTGGTGAAATCCGCGACTTGTATGGTGCCCTTGTGTTCACCAAATAAACGGTTGCATTAGTTGGGCTGTTTCCTTCCTTTCTGGGCTGCGCCGCTGCTGTTGCTGCTGCTTCTGCTTCTACCCACTGCTGCTCAGTCCATCCCATCTTGCGCCTGTCTGTCACCACATCCTGTGGGCGGGGGGGGGGGGCGGTCAAGAACAAAGCATCTCCTTGGGGCAGGGCAGAGGAGGGACAGGAGAGTTCTCAGTGCCTGAGGGACGTGGCCCCGCCCTGCCCCAGAGCTCCTTCTAATGGCCGCTTGTCTCTTCTTTTCCAGTCTCGGAAAGGCACAGACCTGGAGCGGGAGAAGAAAGCCCTGGACTGTAAGGCGGACAGTATTGGCAGTGGGCGGGCCATCCCCATAAAGCAGGTTGGCATCAGGGGGCAGGTGGGGGTGGTTGGCCATGCCGGGGCTGGGAGGGGCACAAGGAGCATCTGTCTCAGCCCCATTGTGTTTCTCCATGCAAGTGCCACTGTCACCAGCTCTGTTTTCACTGGATGTGGGTGTGTGTGTGTGGTATGTGGGGTGGGCGTATGCTGTGCTTCTTGAGAGGGCCTGTGCTTCCCTCCAGGAGGCTGCTGAGCCCCACAGCAGCTGAGCAGAAAGGACATCTTGCCTCCTTGGGCCTGGCCTCGGGGAAGGGAGGGGGGACAGCAAGGCAGGCACCCGTGGAGCAGAGCCTTTGCTTGGCCTGCAGAAGGCCCCAGGCTCAATCCCACCGACTTCTGCCCGAGACCCTCACACAGCCCCTCTGCTGACTTTCAGGGGGCACAAGGCTGCCGGCGGCTGCTGTCTGAGAGGGGCCCTGGGGGTAGCAGCATCCCCTGGCGGCTGCTTCCTTCCCCTCCCTCTCTCTGGGAAGCTCTCTGCTGCTGAGGGGAGGATTAAGGGAAGTGGGGCGAACAGACCAAGCCTTTCTTGCTGGCAGAGAAGAGAAACTTCCCGGCCTCCTTGGCCTCTGTGTGTGAGTTCTCTCTCTCTCTCTCCCACTCCTACACTCACACACACATCCTGCCTCCATGTTGAGGGACAGGTTGTGCTTCCTTTCTCCATCTGGCTGCTTATCTGCTTCCAGTGGAAGCCTCATTTTCCAGCCAGGTAAAAGAGACCTGTGGTGTCCTGCCCCGTGGCGGCTGCTCCTGCTGCTGCTCTGTGGCCTCTTCCTCAGGAGAGCCCACGGCCGGGGGGCAGGCTCTGGGGCCTGGTTCCCGTGGGGAGAAGCAATGTGGGCCCAGAAGGGCGAACCCCAACAGAATCCTGGGCCCTCTTTAGACCCAAGAGCACTGATTCCTGCCTGGCTGGCTGGCTCCCTCCCTCCCTCCAGGAGCCCAGAAGAAGCCAGCGAGTGCCCACCACCTCCCAGAGCCCCGGCGGGAGGGGAGGGAAGGTGCTGCCCCCTGGGCCTCCTGTCCTGCCAGGGGCCCTGTGCTCAGCTGGTGAGTGGGTGGGATCCCTGGCCTGGGGACTGGCAGGGGAGGGCAAAGCTCTGCTCCTCCCCCGCACCAGTCGCCAGCCACAAAGACTGTCTTTGCCACCTCCTTTCAGCAGGGTCAGGAAGAAAATCTCCCCGCAGAAGCATTGGTGGTGGGAGGCGTTTTTCAGTGGGCCAAGGGAGAGTGAACCCCCCTCCCCCAAGCTGCAGTCTCCGTGGTTGCATTCAGGGAAGGGGAATGTCTCTGACTTCATGTGTGGGAAAGGGCTCTGCTGGGGGGAGGGAGGGGGGAGCCCTTTCTGGTGTAGTGGTGAAGTGTGCGGACTCTTATCTGGAAGCTCTGGCAGAGGTTGCTCTTGAAAGGGCAGCTGCTGGGAGAGCCCTCTCCAGCCCCACCCATCTCACAGGGTGTCTGTTGTGGGGGGAGAAGACAGGAGATTGTGAGCTGCTCTGAGATTCAGAGTGGAGGGCAGGATATCAATCCAATATCTTCTTCTTCTTGAAGGGGATCTTTGGGGAGCTTGATGCTTGGGACGGCCCCCCCCAGCTCTTGGTGCTTGCTGTTCCCATGCATGCTGGACCTTTGGTTTGCTTACCCCAGTGCTCGTAAAGAAGGATCTAAGCCCCCCCCCCCAACTGCCAGCTAAACTTGATTGGTCCCACCTCCACTCTCCCCCCATTCTCAGTCCCAGAGAGGGCCTTGGTTGGGGGGCAGAGCTGGACGGGGGCCCTGCCACTGCTATTCTGCAGCCCCCCCTGCAAGGAGCAGAGTCTCTCTCCCCGCCTTGCAGGCTGGCAGTGTGGCACAAGCCCAGGGGCCACTGCTGGCCAGAGATCCGGCCCCCTGCCATCCCAACGTGGGCCCTGCACTCTCGGGCAGCCGGGCTGGGTGGGTGGGTTCTCCTCCTCAGAGGGAGCCGGGATCATGCTGGGAGCTTAGATTACATTTAAATTGCCATTTGCATTTTCCAATCAATACGCGACTTTACAATTAAGTTTGGTGTTAAAATTCTTCGCGAAAAGTGAGTGGAAGGGAGATTTGTGGAGTAAACGAGTCCTGTGGGGGCCATCCCCGCTTCCCGCTTCATTACCTTGCATATTGCTGCTGTTGCTGCTGCTGCCGCTGCCACTGCCGAGGCCGCTCCTCCCGTGTGCTTGTGTGTGTGTGTGTGCGCGTGCTGCTGTTGCCTTTCTCTTCCAATCTCAGTCTTGCAGGCTGGCAGTTGGGGCGAAGGAGCTGGGGCAGGAAGGCCTGCCCCCCCAGCCCCGGCTGCTGCCTGGCACCAAGAGCCGGCGACCCAGCTGGGTCCGTGTGGCTTGGCCTCTTCCTCTCTCTGCTGAATCCTGGAAGCGAGGAGACACAGATCCTGGGTGCCTCCTGATCCCCAGTGCCAGGCCTCTCGACATGCAGGGGGGATTCCTCCCCCCCTCCTCCTCTGAGGGGCTGGTGTTTGGGCGTTGGGCTGAGCCCTGGAGGAGGAGGGCGCATGGCGTGGGGAGAGGAGGGAGGGAGGTTGCCAACTGACCAGAAGCAAAGCACACAGGCTGCTCCTCGGCCTTTAAAAGCAGCCAGATGGCAGAAAGCTGCAGGAACTTTTCCCAGCAGGAGGCTCGGCCGGCACCCCTACCAGTCAAGGTGCTGTTAAACAATGGGGGTGGGTTCATGGGGACCCTGACAGAAGAGGGCAGCTCATGTGGGGCTGCTGGGAACACCTCCTCCTTGGGATGCCTCTTGCAGGACAGGGCTCCTCCTGCCCCGCTGCGCCCAGGGACTGCTGCTGGGGTGTCCTCTCTCTGCGGGGAGGCTGCCAAGGCGGCTTCTGCCGGGAAGGGCCACCTGCTCTTTCAGTTCCTTGCCTGAACTCCAAGCGGCACAGAACAGGTTTGCTTAGAAATGGATCCCTGAACTGTGAACTGCTCCTTTTCGTGGCAAGAGTGCGTGTCATGCCTGCCTCTGAAGTGAGGGTGGTGTGAGAGGGCCCCAGAAACAGCTGCCGGACTCCTCTGCAGCAGGCCCCCAGTGAGTGGCACCCTTTCTGGCCTAGCAGCCCCTCCTCCTCCTCCAGAGAACTCCACTCCAGCCAAAGCTGCCTCTCACACAAATCCTTCCTTCCTTCCTTCCTTCCTTCCTTCCTTCCTTCCTTCCTTCCTTCCTTCCTTCCTTCCTTCCTTCCTTCCTTCCTTCCTTCCTCCCTCCCTCCCTCCCTCCCTTCCTTCCTTCCTTCCTTCCTCCCTTCCTTCCTTCCTTCCTTCCTTCCCTCCTTCCCTCCCTCCCTCCCTCCCTCCCTCCCTCCCTCCCTCCCTTCCTTCCTTCCTTCCTTCCTTCCTTCCTTCCTTCCTTCCTTCCTTCCTTCCTTCCTTCCTTCCTTCCTTCCTTCCTTCCTTCCTTCCTCCCTCCCTCCCTCCCTCCCTTCCTCCCTCCCTCCCTTCCTTCCTCCCTCCCTCCCTTCCTTCCTTCCTCCCTCCCTCCCTCCCTCCCTCCCTCCCTTCCTTCCTTCCTTCCTCCCTCCCTCCCTCCCTCCCTCCCTTCCTTCCTTCCTCCCTTCCTTCCTCCCTTCCTCCCTTCCTTCCTCCCTTCCTCCCTCCCTTCCTTCCTCCCTTCCTTCCTCCCTTCCTTCCTTCCTTCCTTCTTCCCTCCCTCCCTCCCTTCCTTCCTTCCTTCCTTCCTTCCTTCCTTCCTCCCTTCCTCCCTTCCTCCCTTCCTCCCTTCCTTCCTTCCTTCCTTCCTTCCTTCCTTCCTTCCTTCCTTCCTTCCTTCCTTCCTTCCTTCCTTCCTTCCTTCCTTCCTTCCTTCCTTCCTCCGTGTGTGTGTGTGGCTGTGGTTGTCCCAACTTGCCTGCCTTTCCTGGGCCTGGTTCCTGTTGCAGCCCACATTCCTGGGCCCAGTTTGGCTGGGGTGGCAGAAGTTCCGATTGGGAAAAGGGGCCAACTGTATACAGGGGCAAAATGGGGGGGGGAGTGGGGTGTTGAGTCAAAAATCAGGCTCCACCCCCCCTGCTATTCCCTTTGAGGGGACCCCTTACGGGTAGCCCTTTGCGCACATGCAGAACACTTCACAGCTGCTGGAGCCTTTTTTCCAGAGGGGAGGAAGATGGCACAGGGCCCCTCTCCCCTTGCATGCCCCTGTGGTGCCCCCTGTGGTCCCCTTCTGCCTTGTCCTCAGAGTGCCTCTGGTTGGGTGGGCCCTCGGCTGGGCCAAAGAGCCCTCCTTCTCTGTGGTGGTGGTGGTGGAGGGGGGCCGCTCTCCCTCCATCTGCCATGATTTGGCCCAGGGATGCCAAGTGGACGTGGAGGCTGAGGGGCATGTCTGAGCCAGGATCTTCTTGTAGGCCTTGGCACAGGTGCTGGGGGCGGGGTGTGTGGCAGTGTAGAGGGCTCCTTCTTCCTTGGGCCTGCACTGTTCCTCTGACAGAGAGGAGATTGCCAGAGTTGAAGCTCCCAAGGGCAACTCCTAGCCCCCAGGAGGCAACTGGGCAAGGGGTGGGATCGCTCTGACAGCCCTCCCATTTCTCCTGCAGGGGGTTCTCCTGAAACGCAGCGGCAAGTCTCTGAACAAGGAGTGGAAGAAGAAATACGTCACTCTGTGTGACAACGGAGTCCTGACATATCACCCCAGCCTGCACGTGAGTCCTCTGCAGAGCAGGATCGGGGCCAGGGCTGGTCGGAAGGTGGGAAGCCCTGCCGCTGTGTGGAGGGGGAGGGGGGGTCTGCTGCAGCTCCTCAGCGTGTTGTTGGTGCGTGGCTGTGGCCCATCCATCTCTGTCGCCTCCCTGCTGGGGCGCTAATGGCTTCCTCTTCTCCTTCTTCTGCCGCAGAGACTAAGAGCCGTGGGCATGGGGCACTTGTGGCTCCTCTGCCCCACACTCTGCCCTAGGACACCCCTGGACCCCTGTCTCTCTCACATCCCCAGCCAGGCCTCCTCGTGCCTCAGTTCTGCCTTCAAATCATGCTGGCAGGTGTCTTAGTCCTTCTCCCCCACCCCAGGCTGACGTCTGCAGTTGACGGGGGGCTGAGTGGCAGAGCAGCTCCTTGGCATGCCGGAGGTCCTGCTACAAGGATCAGGTGGGGGGTGGGGAAGGCTGGTCTCAGAGCCGCTGCCAGTTTGAGGAGACAGGGCTGGCCATGATGGACCCCAAAGGGGGGGGGCTGAGTCAGCAGAAGGCGTCTTCAGGTGCTCATCTTCATCTCCAGAGTGCCTGGCCTGGGAGCCTTGGCCCAGCACAGCACTAGGCCTCAGAACAGGGAGGAGGCGGGGAGGAGGGAGTGCTTCCGGAGCACCTCCCACCACTTTCGGGGGGGGGGGGGATCCTCTCCCAGGTTTCCCTCCCCTGTTCTCTTCCCACCTTTCCCAAAGGTTCCAGATTAGACAGAAGCAACATGCTGCACTTTTTGTTGTGAGATGTGTCTATGGAGGGGGGGGGTGTCTACCATGTTTTTGGGGGCTTTTCCCAAATGTTGGGTGGATGCTGCAGTGGCAGCCACCAACACTGCTCCAGCCCCCCCCCCGCCCTTCCTCCAAACTTGCCTGGGCCCCTGGCTTCTCAGAGTGGGTCCTGAGGGGAGCCCCCCAGGGCCTGTCCTGTGCCTCCTCTCTCCCCCTGCCCCCCATGCCCTGCCTAGTGGCACCCAGGAGCATGGGCTACGGCTGGCTCCTCCCCCCTCCCTCCCTCCCTCCGCTGGGCTCCGCAGAGGCAGTGGGAAGGCCCCTCCCATTCTGCAGCCATTGAAGCCATTCACACAATCACCTTCTGTTAATTCTATCTGCAACATCAATTAAATTGTTTGTAGAAGCTAATTGAATGTGGCTTAATCACACATCTTAATAGCTTTCCACGCTTTGAACTCGTGTTAATTCCAGTAATAAAATGAAATGAGAGAACTGCTGGGTAATTAGTGAGGAGGCTTGGGAAGAAATTGCAGTTTATGGCAGGCAATAACTGCAGCACGCTGGTGACCGACCGACCGACCGGGCTCTCCGGCAGGCAGGCAGGCAGGCGGGCCGGCTTGCACCCAGCCGCAGTTCTGCTGAGCGAGGGGAAATTCTCTGCTGGGCTGGCCACTGGCACCCTCTGGAGCTGGGCGGGGAGAGCCCCTCCCCCCTTCGGCTTGCTGTAGCTGGGCCTGAGGGCAGGGCTAGTGCCCCAGCTGCCAGTTCCCTGGGTGGGGCTGCTCCTTGCCTTGCTTGGCAGGGGCTGCCAGTGCTCTTCTGTGGCCTCCTTGTGAACTGGAGCAGACCCATGCGTGCCTTCCCCTGGGATGCAGCTCCTGCCTCCTCCTTGCTCCCTGCGGTGGGGCAGCCACACACTTCCCATGGCCTGCCACTGCTGCCTCTGACCCCAGGAGTCGTCAAAGAGAGGAAGGTGGCAGCCCTTCAGCATGGCAAGAGAGAGAGAGGCAGGGAGGAGGAGTGCCAACGTCTTGGGTGGGGGATTTCTTGGGGCCATTCTCTGGGCTTTAGCCCCTCTCCTGTTGCAGGTGGCCCGACCTGTTCTCCCAGCCGCCCGCCCCCCCCGGTCGTATTCCCAGGGCCTCTGTATTTGTGGAGCAGCCCCTCCCCAACAGCAGCCTGAATCTGGAAAGAGGCTGCCCCACAGTCTCCTGGAGAGGGCAAGGAAGAGCTGGGTCTGGGTCCAGCGGCAGAGGGGAGGGGGCTGCCCTGGCTGAGGTGGGTCTGTCTTCTGCCCTTCCCAGGACTACATGCAGAATGTGCACGGGAAGGAAATTGACCTCCTGAGGACCACAGTGAAGGTGCCGGGCAAGAGGCTTCCTCGGGCCACCACCGCTGCCCCCAGCGCCAGCCCCAAAGCCAACGGCCTGGCCAAGGAGCGGAGCAGCATGCCATTTCCGGGTGGCTCCAGTAAGGGCTCTTTTTTTCGGGGGGAGGGAGGGGGGCTCTATTGAGCAGCTGCCCACCCTGTCTTGCCTCTGCTGCATCTCCCCAAAGGCCCTCCCTGCCGGCAGCCAGTCTGCTCCCCACAGCGCCCTGGCTGGAGCTGCTCCTGGGGCCGCTGTGCCCCGTCCTCCGCTGCCTCGTCTCACTTGGAGCCAGCCCTCGCCTCCTCTAATGGGATGGGAGAGGAGAGGAAGGGGAGAAGATGAGCAATGCGCTGGCTCTATTAACGGTTCTCAGTGTCTAATTAAATGCAAATAACTAGCATTAAAGCCCCATTAGAGCGGAGCATCCAAGCCCTCCAAAGTTGGGAAGTTTGCAGAGCGGGGGTTTTGCCTCTCACACAGATGGAGCTGAGGCCTGCAGGTGGGCGCGGGTGGGAGATTCCCAGGGAAGACGCTGGGCCAGGCCTTTGTTTATCCTGCTGCTGGGCACCTGGGAAGAGGGTGTCTCTTTTTTGCCATGTGGGGCTTCTTCTGCTATGGCCAATCCTGGGCTCTGGGCCTGTGTCTGAATGGAGGGCAATTCCTCGGCCTTGGAGTGGGGGGCCTTCCAGCAAAGACTCCTCCTCCTCTCCCCATCTTTCTCATGCCGTGCTCTTCCTTGCTTCCCCCCTCTTAAGGACCCGTACAGCAACCTCCAGGCCCCCGCCCCGCCCTGGGCTGTAGGTTCACCAGGTGCTGCGCAGACCAGCTCCAAGGGACTGGCAGTGGGCGGAGCCTTGCCAGAGTAGCTGAAGCTTCAGAGCTTCTGGGAGAGCGTGTGGAAGAGATGGGACTGTGTTGGTGCCTGGAGATGGGGGCAAGGTTGCCTGGAAGTCCCTGCCGAGGTCGTTAGGGCCCCAGTGGGGGACGCGAGCTCCTCTGGGAGCTGCTGTGTGTGCAGGAGTGGCAGCCTGGTCTGGCTGGCTTGATTATCCCCCCCACACCCCTCCTCGGGTGCTTGTTGTTGCCAGGCACTCTGCCCTCCCCCCTGGCCGTGTGCGTGCCCCTCCCCACGCCACAGGGGCAGAGAGTGCCATTGGCTCCCCCCAGCCCGGTTGCCTTGCCTGCTGTGATCATGTCACGTCGGGCTTCGTCGATGTTAACATCTCATTATCTTTGTTACTGTAATTACATTATCCGCAGCTTTATGCAGAATTATTCTCCAAGGACTAATTGATGGATCCATGTTTAATTCATTAATCATTAGCATCAAATTCGACAATTACAGTGCACACTGATTGTGGAATTTCAAATGTAATGAGGGAAGAATTAACAAAGAAAAGGGAGCGCTCTTTCACTGGGGCTCTGCTGCTCACGACAGGGGTGATGACATTGAGGCAGACGCAAGGCTGGTGCCGGGGAAGGGGGCCCGGCCGTGGGGCAGCCCTCACCTTTGCGTCTTCCGAGGGGCAGGAATGTACACGGCCCCTCTCAAGCTGCTCCAGGGGCCTACTCTGACCACAGCTGCCAGTCTCTGACCTGTAAGGCTGAAGAGAAGGTGAGGGGCTCTCTCCACCCCAGTTGCCAATCCAGCAAGGCTAGCTTTCCCCCCTGCCTGGCAGTGCCTCTGGCTGGACGTCAGATCTGTCCTTTAGTGTAGCCACAGACCCAGCACCCACCTCTGCACAAAGGCCTTAGAAAAGCCCGTAGCCGAAGCTAGAGCAGCTTTTGGCCCTGCTCCGACTTGGGCAAATCTCCAAGTGCCATCCAGAACTGTGGCTCAGCGGAAGAGCATTTGCCTGGTGTGCAGAAGGCCCCAGGTTAACCCAAGGTCCCCTTCCCTGCCAGAGAGGCCCTGGCCACACCCGGGTAAAATACCTGCAGACAGAGAAGCTGCAGCCGTGATCCACTGTTGTTCTGCTGCTGCAGCTGGCGCCCATTTTCTGCCTGGAGACTGATGGGAGGGGAAATTAAAGGCCTGCTTATTAGTCTTTGCAATGAGTTAAACGTTTGGAGATCAAACCATGGAGGGGCCTGTGCCTCAGCTCCATGCTGGATGCGGTGTGTCCTCTACTGCTTACGTGGGCAGGAACGGAGGCGGAAGCTTAGAAAAGTACCTCTATTGCTTTCCCCAGCCTTCATGTTGGCATTAAGCTTGCATGCTGTGAAAAGGCCTGGATCCCAACAACTCTCTTCCTGTAGGAAGCCTCAGCTACTCATAACATGAGTCGAAAGGCTGGTGCCTCTTTGATGGATGGACACTGTTCTGAGTGTGGCAGAGAGCAGCCCCTTGAAAATGACTCTGGAATGTCACAGGCAGCCAATGCAGTGTTTCCAGCGCAGGTTGAATGTGCACCTGTACAGGCAGCTCCCATTACAACCTATCTGCAGCTTCCGGATTTGAGACAAGGGCAGCCCCATGTAGAGGGCACTATAGCAGTCTATTCTCTTGACCGTACCTTAGATCACTGTTGCCAGGTTGCCACATTCCAGTAAGGGGACTGACTGCCTTAGCAGTCTGAGAGGACAAAAGGCTGTCCTGACTGTGGCTGCCACCTGGGCCTCCATTGTCAATTTTTTTGTAATCTTCTCCAGAAACCTCCGTTGGTCCAAAATGCAGCAGCCAAGGTATTATTGGGGGACAATGCCAGGGTGGACTGGGAAGGCAAACAGGCCTGCAGAAATGGCCCTGCCCCCTTCCTGCCCTTGCCCCAAAGGGAGAGAGGCTGGCCACTGGTGAGCACCAGCGCAGGGGCAGCTGGAGAGAGGAGAGGAATGCCTGGCACAAGAGTGGCCCAGCCTCAGGAGGTGGTGGGCTCTCCTTCCGTGGAGGTTTTTAACCAGAGGCTAGATGGCCATCTGACAGCAATGAAAATCCTGTGAATTTAGGGGGAGGTGTTTGTGAGTTTCCTGCTTTGTGCAGGGGGCTGGAATAGATGACCCCGGAGGTCCCTTCCAATTCTATGGTTCTCTGATCAGCCCACTGGCCCCCTGCTCCCCCATGGTCTTATCAGCCAGCCCATCCCTGAAGGATGGCATCTCTTTCCAGGCACAAGACTGAGAGCTGGTTTTGACCTCTCTTGGTGGGGGAGAGGCATCTGCAGAAGTGTCTTCTCCTGTCCTGCCTGCCTGCCCACCCACCCTGCCCCTTCAAGGCACTGGAGGGCCTCCCTGAGCCCAGAGAGGGGCGAGGCAGGGAAGCCTAGAGGTGGGAGGCTCCATCAGGCAGGGGAGAGACTCAGCTGGGAGGGAGGTGGTGGGAGAAGGGCCCATCCAGGCAGAGGAGAGGGGCCTTCCTGGGCAGAGTGCTCACCCGAGGAAGGAGGCCTGCTCCCCTGGGAAGGGTCTCTGGGCCCTGCCTGCTGGCTGCCCCCCCCCCCTCCTGCAAGGAAGACGGATGTGGCAGTCAGGAACCCAGCGCCAGCTAATTACCCTTCCGAGTTATGTCTTGTAAATTAAGGGCTAATTAGAGGCAGAGTCAGTGTCACGGTTTTACACGTGTTCTTGAGATGCTGAACCAGAGGGAGGGGGGCAGCAGCAAGGCAAGGCTGTTGCCAGCCGGCTGGGTTGGGGGGAACCAAGGCGCACCTGGTCCCTTGAGACGCTTGCATCCTGCCTCTCCTGTGTGCCGAGGTGTGTGCCGGCCAGTCTGTCACAGCCCTGAGCAAACTGCCTCCTGCTGATCGGGCAGAAGGGGAGTCAGTCCCGGCAGCACCCCAGCCACTGTGGGGCAGGACTGGCTCCACCACTGGACCCCTCCTCCCAACTCCCTCTCCAGCCAGGCTCCCCAGCAGCAGCTCTCCAGTAGCTTGTTGCTGTTGCCCAAGCTGTGAGGCTGTGGCTCCCTGGCCAAACTGGCCTGGAGGAAAATTGCTGACTGACCCCAAAGTGGCACCCTGGGTGCGTAAGAAAGGGCCATGAGAACGAAATGCTTCTGCAACCCCCCTTCCTGCCCTCCTTCTCATGATCTGCCCAAGTTCACAGAATCAGCATCACTCACAGATGGCCATCTAAAAGAAAAGGTCAAGGTAGTCCCCCGTGCAAGCACCAGTTGTTTCCCACTCTGGGGCGATGTGGCACCACACGTTTTCATGGCAGGTTTGCCATTGCTTTCCCCCCAGCAAGCTGGGCACTCATTTACTCAGAAGGATAGAAGGCTGATCCGGCTACCTGAACCCAGCTTGTGCTGGGATCGAACTCAGGTCATGAGCGGAGAGTTTGACTGCAGTACTGCAGCTTTACCACTCTGCACTGTGGAGCTCTCTCAGATGGTCATCTGCTTTAAAAACTCCAAGGAAGCCTGTTCCACTGAGGAACAGCTGCTCTCGCTGTCAGGAAGTTCTTCCTAGTCAAAAACTCTTCTGATTTAATTTCAGCCTGTTGGTTCTGGTCCTACCTTCAGGGACCTTAGAAAAGAATTCTGCCCCATCCTCTGCTTGTCAAGTGCTTGAAGATGGTGATCATAAAGGTGACGGAGGGAGGACTCCTGCTTGGACTTAATTACCACCAACTTCCCAATAAACTCTCTCTTATAGTGTGACTTTTGCATTCCACATTTTTGGGAAGTGTTTTCCAGAGAGGGGAGATCCCTCTTTGCGGCACTGTGGTGAAGCAGTCGACTACTTCCATGGCTTCATTCATGGACACTTCCTCAAGGTTGGGAATAGCAGTATTGTCACAAATCAATCGGAATACATAGCAGGCAAAAGTTCCCAAAAGGGCATGTTGGCCCTTTGGAGCACGTGCCGTGGCCTGGCCACTACCTGGTGAGGCAGAACAGCTGGCTCCTCTTGGACACTCCCTGAAGGACACTCATGCTCTTAAGTGCTTCATATTGTTACTGTTTTGATACTTCCAGTGATAAATCTTCCCTTCTATTCTGAGTGCTCGTAGGAATGTGGGGCGATGATATTGAATAGGTATATTTTTTGCGCCGCCTGGGTGGAGGCTAGCAAGCTGAGGGGCCACTGACCAGAGCCCTTCTTCTTCCATGCCCTCCTGCCTCCCAGCACACTGGGAGAGGGAGCAAAGGTGCTCCCTGCCCCCTCTCTCCACCCTACATCCCAGCCCCCCTGAAAGGGGAGAGGCCCAGCCTCTGGGGCTGCTCTGCACAGTCCTTGTGGGGATCCGGGGGCCAGACCTGTAGGCAGCCCTCCACAAGTGGCTATGCGGGGCACACTTCAAACTTTGCCATCCCCCCCTGCCTGGCAGTGGCAAGAAAGTGAACCTTGAGGGGGGGGGAGGCAGAATGGCGGTGCTGCTGCTGGGCTGGCTAGGGGAAGGAAGCGGCCTCTGGGCCTTGTTGTGGGGCTTTCTTGGGCACTGGGAAGGGGCGGGGGGGGGGGTGTCTCTCTGCCCCAGACAGCCTTGGAAGGGAAGCGCTGCAGAGGCTCAGCGCTGGCGGCCCCTCTGCTGGCCCCGGAGTCTCTTCCCTCCCCTCCCCTCCCTCCCCATCCCCCCGCGAAGCCCCGTCGTCGGCGTCCTGGGGGCTGGCTGGCTGGCTGGCTGGCAGTGGGGCGGGGCGGGGCGGGCAGGGGGGAGCCAAGGGGCCCTCTCCTCTCCTCCCCACCGCCGGGCCTGCTGTCTCCCCTGCTGCAGGCGCCCCCCACTCGGCCAGCAGCACCTCCTTGCACTCGGAGCGCTCCAGCGGCAACCTGGCCAGCTTCGGCGGCGGCGGCGGCGGCGGGAAGGCCGAAGGGCTGCACCAGCGCTCCTACTCCGTCTCCAGCGCCGACCAGTGGAGCGAGGCCGTGGCGGCCCCCGGCGGCGCGCCCAACCCCGGTGAGTGAGGGAGGGAGGGAGGGAGGGAGGGAGGGGAGGCCAGGGCCCACTGGGGGGGGAGGGGGGAGCCCGCCCCTCCCCTCCCCTCCCTCGCGCCCGGCGGCAGTGGAGTGCCTGGCAGGAATTCGCCCCTTTCCCCGCGCAGCCACTTGGGCGAATTGGAAAATAAGTGCCGGCGCTCGGCATCCATCACGGGGCGCTTTCGGGAGGCAGTTAAAGGCCCATCAAGGCGGGGCGGCGGCGGCGGCGGCGGCGGCGGCGGCATCTCCTGCTCGGCTCGGCTCGCCCGGCGTTCTCATTAGCGCGCCCGCCCGCTCCCGGGGGCTTTCGCAGTTTAAAGAGAGCCTCTTTATGATCATTACCGGAGTCCGACTGCGCCGCCGCCATTTGCAGCCGGGGAGGCTCCTCATTTGTAACTGTGAAAAACTATCAATTTCAGCGCGCCTGATGCAGCGCCTCCATCATCGGGCCCATCAGCTCCCTGCTGGAAGCGAATTAATCAGACTGTTACTGCTGATGGGGCAGAGCGAGCCGGGGAGGGGAGGGGAGGGGAGCGCGCGCGCCAGGCAGGGCTCCTGCAAAAGGGGGGGGGGGCGTCTGGTCACAGAAGCACTGGCCGCCTCTTCCTCCTCCAGCAGGGCTTGCCTGGGGGGCTGAAGGAGCCCTGCCCAGCAGCCTTCTGCGCCTCACCCCCCCCCCCCGCAAAGAAGGTCCCCAAGCGAGGAGGGAGCGCTCCTTTGGGATCAGGGCCCCGGGAGGGAGGGAGGGAGCCAGCGTGGCAGCAGAGGGGCTCAGTCCCAAGAGCGGGCTGGCAGATCTCGGGCCAGACTTTGGGTGCTCTTCTTGGGGCTTCGGTCAGAGCTTACAAAAAGCAGCCTCCCCTCCCGGGGGCTTTCTCTCCCCTGCCCTCTGGCATCACTCAGCCTGTCTTTGTCCCCTGGGGAGGGGGCTCCTTTCCGCCACAGGAGCTAGCTCCCTCCCACCCAGCGCTGGGGTTAGATCCACTGGGAGGGGCTCCCCGGAGCCAGTGCCCCACCCCTCCCTCCCAGACCCCGCACCAGGGTACTCTGCAGCTGGGAAGGGGCCAGCCCCCACCCCCACCCCTGGGGAGCAGCTGCCTGCTAGAAGCATCACTGGGGCCGAGGGCAAAGGGTCTGAGGCAGAAGCCGCCAGCAAGGAGAGGAGGGAGGCAAGGCCCTCCCCTCAAAGGGCTTGGAGGGCCGCTTCCCCCACCCCCACCGTAACCATGGGCCAATGCGGGGCTCCCTCCTTGGGGGATTGGTTGGCCTCATGATGCCTGGGGGGGCAAAGCAGCCGCAGCCCTGTGAGGTGGGCAACACGGGGGGGGGGCCCACGGCCACCCAGCAAGTTGCCCTTGTGTAGAGAGGCTTCCCTGGGCCTCCTCTCCCCAAGCTTGCCCAGGAGTGGGGTGGCCCTTCTTCTGTGCCCCTTGCTGCTTGGCCTCTGCTGCCACGTGTCTCTGGCTCCTTCCACGCCCCCCAGGTGCCTTCCAGAGCATCTTTGGGGGAGCCCCAGAGGATTGCCAACCTGCAGGCAGGGCCTGGAGTTCTCCTGGAATTCTGTTGGCTTCCCAGACCAGCCAGAGAAGATGGGCACCTTGGGAGGCAAGCTGCAGGGCACCACGTCCCTGCGGAGCTCCCTCCCCTCCCCTCCCCCCATGTCCAGGGAGTCCCAAGGCCGAGTTGGCAACCGTTGAGCGGATGGTCCAACTCTCCCTCTGGGGATGGGGTGAAGGAGGTGGGGGGGGGCAGGAAGGGGCCAGCCACTGGTGGGTCTTGAGATCCTGGCAGGAGCATTTCCGCAGTTCTGCTGATTGGAGCCGAACGCCTTGATGCACGGCTGGAATTGAATGTCAGGCTTCTGATTTTGTTGCTGGTCTCTAATGAAATTTGACATTTAATGGGGAGAGCTGGTGCCATGTGTGCTTGTGCGGCTGTACGGGTGTGTGCGTGTGTGATCGGAGCTTGATTAGCGCACTCTAATTGACAGTAATTAGCCAGCTCCCTGATTGTTTCTAATTCTGCTATTAATTGTAAGGAACAGTATGATTGAGGATAAATTTGGCGCGTGGCAGTCTGAGGGAGATGTCTCTCCAGCGCCTCGCAGACGTCTGCAGGGGGAAGCCCTCAATCTGCCCCATTGCCTGGAGTCAAGGGCTGGGGATAGAGGGTGCTGCTCTGTCCTTGGGGAGGGGAGGGGAGGGAGTGGGAAGGATGGGTGGGGAGCTGTGGGGGAGGGAGGGCTCCATGGTCCCAGCTGAGGGGGGCATGCTAATTCTGCCCTCTTTTACCGCCAGCCAATGGCCCCCCAGATTCCCTGACCTCCAGTCCAAACATGTCCAGTGGTGCCAGCCCCAAGGTCGAGCCCCCGCCATCTCCCCACGCCAACCGGAAGAAGCATCGCCGGAAAAAGAGCACGGGCAGCAGCCGGCCAGAGGGGGCCAGTGCTGCAGCTGAAGGTATCTGGGGGGGGGGGGTCCTCTGTGCTCTTCTAGCCCCCTCTCCGGGATTGGGGCTGCTGTTCCGCCACCCACCCACTGGGGGAGGAGCAGGTGGGGTGTGTTGTGAGGGGAGGGGAGGGAGAAGCGGGGGCACCACCCCTTGCCTGGCCCCCCTCCCTCCCTCTCCACTTGTCACATTGCTCTTAGGGGGCTCTTCCCCAGAAGCCCCTTGGCACTGAGCCCTCGGTTTGCTGGGGGAAGGAATGGGGGGGCGTGGCTGAGCAGAGTAGACCTAGGGGGCTCATGCAGGGCACCTCTCGCCTGGCCAGGGACTCCTCCTCCCCTGTAGCCAGAGGACAAGCCGAGGCTTGAAGCGGGCCCTGGTGCTGCTGGGTGGGGCCTCCTTCCCAGAAGCCTTTGGGGGGGGTGCAAAGCATTCTGTCCTTGGGTTCTTGCTTGGGGCTGAAGCTGGGATGGGGGAGAGGTCCTGAAGTCAGGGATGGGGCAGGCTGGACCCAGGCATGCTCTGTTGGGCACAGAAGTTGGGGGGGCGAGACACCCCCACCTTCATGCAGTGTCCCTTCCCCCGACCCGCACATTTGTGTGGCATTCATGGTGACCTTCCTCTATGAATCCTGTTCCTTTGAGGTTTGCCTTTGCTTCAGGGCCACAGGTCCTTCAGTGACCGGATTGCCAGCCTCCCTCAGCCCCTCTCTACTAGAGCTTGCCCCCCTCCCCTCAGCTCGGGCCCCTGCCTGCACCTCTTGGCTGCACTGCCCAGGGCCCCCTCTCTCCGGGGCTGCAGGAGAGGCCTGGCAGGTGTGGGGGGGCGCCTCCTTGTCAGACAGGCAAAGCAGCCTCCGTGCCTCAGGTTGGCACCCTGGGAGAGTGGGTGAGGTCTCGGGATGAATTGCCATCAGTTTATCTCATTTAGGAGGTAATCAGAGGCGAAGACGTGCGGTGCAATTGAATCTTCGTTGTTCTGAAGTATCATAAATCACGGGCGCGCAGCTCTTGCTTTTTTACATGGCCGCATGTTAAAGAGGAGGGAGAGGGAGTGTTCCTGGTGCTGCAGCCATTATGCCACACTGCTCAGAGGGGGGTGCCTACAAAAACAAGGGGGTGCATCAGGCGGCTGCAGATTGCACTGAGCAGCAGGCAGGGAGGGAGGGGGGGAGGCAGGGGAATTCCCAAGGCCCACTTTTAACCGCTGGGGCTGGGCTCCAGGGACAGAGGGCAGGAGACCCCTCCCCTGGGGCTGAAGAAGGACCCCAGGAAACCGGCTCCCCCCTCCCCCATGCCTGGATAATGAAGTTGTTGTGACGGGTGCGGGGCGCTCTGCGAGGAGCTGACAAGCTCTTAATGTGTTCTTAGTCGCAGCCAAAGAGTGCTTTTGCCTTTGCTCTTGAGTTTTAAAGCCCACCAGAGAATTGATGGCCGCAAAGAGAGATGTTGGGGGACAGGCGTGATGAATGCCGGCTGTCAGAGGGCCCCCCTCCACCCCCAGTGGTGCAGCGGTGCTCACCAGATTGCCAGGGATTATGGCCTCTCTGGTGCCACTCCTGACAGCCTGTGCCACTTCTGCCAGATGCTGAGTCCCCATCCCCCTGGGCAACCAGAGTCCACCAGCCCCAGGCAGGGGCTTTTGCCCTCTGCAGCCCCCCTGCCCTGCCCGGTCCATGGGTGAGGTGGGGAGCAGCCTGTTTTTCTCAAATCCCTTCCCTGCCTGCTCTCCTGCCACCTGGGGCCCACCTTCTGCCCTGCCAGCACCCCCACCCCGTGCAGGGCCTCCCCAGTGGCTTGGCAGCTCCATCCCATTCTCTGCCTCCCAGAACTGGCTGCGGGGGCGGGGGGTCCCTGTGCCTTGCTTGTGCCGTTTGCCTGGAAGTTGTCGAGGGGGAGGAGGGGAGGGGTTGTCCCTGATGCATTAATGCAGGTTAGGAATATTGGGTTTAATGAGCTGCAAAATGAGGCGGTAGCACAATGACATTTACGAATGGCGCCCGCCTCGCGCTCACTTTCCACCGCCGGCTTGATGGTGGCGATCCCGAGTCCCTCCGGAATGAGGAGGAGCTGTGCTGCTGCAGGATCCCGCCAGCTCTCCCCCACCAGGGGCACCCCATGCTGTCAGGCCGCCCCCCCCCCGTCCAGTTCTTCCACATGGCCGTGGCTGACCTCCTCCTTGCTCCCGTGCTCCCACGGTGGTGGTGGTGGTGGTGGTGGTGCCCTTGCTAATTTCCCTCTCGTTTGGAGGGCTTGTTGCCGAGGCAGCGTCGGAGGAGAGGTCGTGGGGTTAACACCCATTAGCCGTGACAGCCAAGCCGGAGAACTTCCGAGCGTGCAGTCTGTGAAACATCATCAAAAAATAATCAAGAGAAGCTCTGGCTCATTCCACTGCCCACTAATCCCCAGCAGCCGTGCCCTCCTGCCTGGCCTGGGCTTCTGGTCTGCCTGGCCTGCCCCCCCCCCTGCAGCCCCGGACTGAAAGGGGGGTACTGTGACAAACCCCAGGCAGCCCCCCTCGCTCCCTTCCAGCTCTTTCCCAGCTTGCGAGTCCCGGTCTCTCGTCAAATTACCCAAACGCACGCCTCTAATTTCTCAGTTGGTCAGTCACAGAGCTAATGAGTTGGGGGGGGGGGTTGTTGGGCCCGAAGGAATGCATGGAGATCATGGGGGGAGGAGAGGGAGGGGCAGAGAGGAGAAAAGAGCTCTTTTGGGGAGATTCTCTTGCCTCCGTCCCCGCCCCAGCAAGCCACCGAGCACAGGGGTGGGGGTGGGCACCCAGTTGGGCCTGAGGAAGGAGCCGCAGCCAGTTCGTTGGGGAGCAGGTGCCTGGAGCAGCCCAGCCTGTGCAAGAAATGCCCCAGGAGTGGGGGGGGGGTGCGGCTGTGCTTGGCACAAGGCTGCAGGTCCCCCCTATTTCGAAAGGTGTGTGCCTGAAGGGGAGGAGGCTAGAGCAGAGTGGGGGTATCAAGGCTGTGAGTGCCACAGGTTTCAGAAGGATCGGCCGGCTACAAAGGAAGACCAATGAGGGGAGGTCCAGAGGGCAGCTGCCCTTTCCAATCCATAGAATCCTAAAGTTGGAAGGGACCTCCAAGGTCATCTAGTCCAGCCCCCTACGCAATGCAGGAAACTCACAGACATTTTCCCCAAAGTTCACAGAATCAGCATTGCTGTCAGATGGCCATCTAGCCTCTGCTTAAAAACCTCCAAAGAAGGGAAGCCCACCACCTCCCGAGGAAGACTATTCCACTGGGGAACTGCTTTAACTGATAGGAAGTTCTTCCTAATGTTTAGCTGGAAACTCTTTTGATTTAATATCAGCCCGTTGGTTCTGGTCCTGCCTTCTGGGGCCACAGAAAACAATTCCACACCATCCTCTATATGACAGCCCTTCAAGTACTTGAAGATGGTGATCCTATCACCTCTCAGCCGCCTCCTCTCCAGGCTAAACATGTCCAGTTCCTTCAGCCTTTCCTCGTAGGACTTGGTCTCCAGACCCCTCACCGCCTTCGTTGCCCTCCTCTGGGCACATTCCAGCTTGTCTATATCATTCTAAAATTGTAGTGCCAAAACTGAACGTTACTCTAGGTGAGGCCTTACCATCACTTCACACGATCTGGACACTATACTTTTGTTAATACAGCCCAAAATCACATTAGCCTTTTTAGTCACTGCATCACACTGCTGACTCATGTTCAATGTATGGTCCACTAAGACCCCTAGATCCTTTTCACACATACTACTGCCAAGAAAAGTCTCCCTCATCCTGTAATTATGCATTGAATTTTTCCTACCTAAATGCAAATCTTTACAATTATCCCTGTTAAAACTCATTTTATTGGTTTTAGCCCAGTTGTCCAGCCTCTCAAGATTATCCTGTATCCTGTTTCTGTCCTCTGTTGCAATGATCCCCAACCTTTTTGGCCCCAGGGACCGGCCCCAGGGCTGGCAGGGTGGAGGCACCCAATTTGGCCTCCTCCCGCCTCACCCACCACGGCGCCTCCCCCCCCCCATTTTCCTCCCCCATTTCCTTCTCCCTCCTTCGCCCCCCTGGGCAACCTCGCTGCCACCTCCTCCCACCATCTCCTCATCCCTCCTTCCCCCGCCTTGCTGCCTCTTAAAGCTGCAACTTGACTCCTACTTTATTCTACTTCTTCAGCCCAACACAGCTGCCCACTTGGATCTCTCCTTCTCTCCCTGTTTTTCCTCCCCCTGTTTCCTCCTCCCTCCTTTGCCCCCCCCCCGCGCAACCTCGCCTCCTCCTCCCCCTCCCTCTTTTAACCATTTTAAGGCCAGGGAAGGGACCGTGAAGCTGACCCCCCCCCCCGCCTGGGAAGGAGGCAAGGGCAGCGTCCCTTGCCATTGCTGTGGTGGTTTTTCTGGATGATGGCTGATCGGTGGGGGTGGGGGTCAGCCTGGGAGGTGCTTCACCGCCACTTTCCCAGCCTTAAAATGGTGAAAATGGGGGGAGGCGCTGCAGGGGGGTGGTCGGCAAGGCTGTGGAGGGGCGGTGGTGAGGCTGTGGGGCCCGTTTCAAACAGGCCACGGCCTGGTACTGGTCCCCGGCCTAGGGGTTGGGGACCTCTGCTCTATTGTATTTGTAACCCCTCCTAATTTTGTATCATCTGCAAATATAATAAGCATTTCCCCTATTCTGTCAGCCAAATCATTTATAAAGATGTTGAACAATACTGGCCCTAGGACAGATTCTGGAGGCATTCCAGTTGTCACTCCTCTCCAAGAGGATGAGTACCATTCACAAGCACTCTCTGGTTGTGATCTGTCAGCAAGGACAGTATGTGGAACTTTATCAAAAGCCTTACTGAAATCAAGATAAACTATGTCTACAGCATTCCTCTGATCCAGCAAAAGTGTAACTTTTCCAAAAAAAGAGATAAGGTTAGTCTGACGTGACTTGTTCCTGAGAAACCCATGCTGGCTCTTAGTAATCACAGCCATCCTTTTTTAATGCTCAAGGACTGACTGTCTGATGATTTGTTTTAAAACTTTTCCAGGTATAGATGTCAAGCTGATTGGTTGGTAGTAACCTGGATCCTCCTTTTCCCCATCCTGAAGATGAGGACAACATTTGTCTGCCTCCAGTCTTCCAGCACCTCCCCTGTTCTCCAATAATTCTCAAAAATAATGGTCAAAGGCTCAGAAATTGTATCTGCTAATTCTTTTAGCATCTTGGATGCAGCTCATCTGGCCCCAAGGACTTTGTTTCATTTAAATTAGGTGTTTCTGTACTACCCCTGTGCCGATCCTAGGCTGCAACTCCTTCCCTCATAATGGGTTCTGTTTTTTGCCACATTGAGCAGTTTCCCTCAGTAGAGAAGACTGAGGAAAAGTAGAAATTAAGTAGTTCTGCCCTCTCATCACCTATTACAGTTTTGCTTTCCTGCCCTCACAATGGAGCTACCATATTCTTGCTTTTTTTTCTTACTTTGAATATAAGAAAAGATTGGATTGGATTTGAAATTTGCAATGGATTGCAGCAGCATGGCTGGTGAAGGAGCAGAGGCAGTGACATGCAAAGGAATGGAATCCTCCAAAGGCATGGAAGGGCAGCTCTGGCCACAAAGAAAGGCATTTGGAAGGTGCAGGAGGGCTGCTATGGGCCCCCCAGTCCTCCAAGCCAGTGTGGGGGTGGGACTCCATCTCTCACTCTCTGGGGCATCTGCCCCTCCTTGTGGTGGGCAAGCTGCTTCCCAGGCTGGGGCTGCGTGCATTCACCACTGGGCCACTAGAAGCCACGACCTTTCTCCTGGTACCAGAGGGGGCTGGGCCCAGGAAGCAGGACGTCCTCCGTCTTCCTCACTGTCCTCACAGGAGGGCAAGGAAGCGGCATTCAGGAGCAGAGGATGTTATTTGCATAAGGCTAATTAGATAATTACAAATCATTTTGCTGGGAGGTGGAGCGTGTGCTGTGACACAGGGAGGGAGGGAGGGAGGGCTTCTGCATACCATCCAGCAACAGCCGCTCTGGCAATGAGTGTGTGTGTGTGTGGGGGGGGTCTCCTCTGCATGCAGCTCCTGGGACCAAAACACTTACAGTGCGGGAAGCAGGAACTTTGGGCAGAAGAAGCCCTCCCCATATCCCACTGGAGGCTCCTCCAGCAGCACCTCCATGGGCCCCACACAAAGGCTGCCATGGGGCTCCCCCCAGCCTTCCCAGGCCCACCTCAGCCACTGGGCTCCTTTCCTGGCCCCTTGCGAGCCCTGTGCTCTCTCTGTGCCTCGCCTTCCTTTGCCCAGCACCTGCCCTTGGCCCCCGCCCTCCCAGGCTTCTCCTCTCCCCCAGCGCCATGCAGCCTGGGGCAGGGTCCTCTGGGCAGAGATTCCACAAGGCCATTCCGGCATGTGCTCCGGATCAGCGGGCACAGATCACTCTGCTGTGAAGGAGAGCCCTGCTGGGTCCTTCTTACCCAGCCTCTTGTCCCACCCTGGAGGGCCAACCGCAGGGCACAGGGGCTGAGGCCTGACCCTCCCGCAGCTTCCCAGCACTGGGTGCCAGAGGCTGACGTGTGGGGATCATCACCACGGCTAGCAGCCACTGACAGGCCTGTCCTCCAGGAATCTAAGAATCCCTTTTTAAGGCCACTTGTGGCCAACATCCCCTTCTTGGCAGCAGGTTCCCTGTTTGAATTACTTGTTGAGCACAGAAGAATTCCCTCTAGGCTATCCTGACTCCATGGCCCATCAGCTCCCTCAGAGGCCTTTGAGCTGTCATATTTGGGGAGCTGCCCAGGCCAGATTCCCAGCCAGCTCCAGCCCCCCTGGAAGAACCAGAGAGGGAGAGGCCTGGAAAGGCCAGGGCAGGGTGGGGTGGCCATAAGCTGCCTGGTTGGGAGGCCTTCCACCACTCTGCTCCTGTTGCCTTCCAGTTTTCTGAATGGACCGGGGCAGCATGTTCTGGAGGGCTTTTCAGAAGGAAAGAAACGTCTGGAAGAGGAGGTGGGAGTGATCCAACCGCAGCCCTTGGAGTGCCACGTTTTTTGACCCAGGCTCACGGGTTCCCCTCCAAAGGGGAGGAGCCTGTGGCTGTGCCCTCTGGGCTGAGGATGACTTTCATCGGGGTGCCCCCCAGGAACCGGAGGGTTTTGCCTCCAGGGGCTGCTCCTTCTTCCTGTGTGCCTGGCGGGTGCATGTGCAGCTTGGAGCTCCTGGCTGAACTGAGGGGCTCAGCGGCAACCAGGAGAGCGGCCTTGTGTCTCTGCCCCCCACCCCCTTCTCAAGCCGTATCTCTGATGGAATGGAAGCACCTTGGAGGAAGGGATGGATTGGCCGGTCAGATGGAGAGACCAACTCTGTTCTGTCCAGCGCAAAGCAGCCAGGCAGCTCTTCTGCTTGGACTTCTCCCATAGGAGCCCCAGCCAGAAGGGGTGGAGCAGGGCCACAGCTGTAAAGGCTGCCCAGCAGTGGGGTCAAAGAAGAAAGACCCTAGAGAAACCCTGAATGGACCACCTGCACTGGAGGCAGGGCTCATACTCGGTCCCTACAATGGGCAGGTGACATTTTAAAAAAGAATTTTCAGTATAATTTTTTGGGCAAGTTGCAGCAATTCAGGCCCAGTGTCTGTAAAAATTGGTAAATTTCAGCATTTTGTCCTAGGTACAATGTTACGCTGCCTCTTCGGGGCCCTTTCCCCTTGTTTGTTTGTTTGTTTTTGTGCCCTGGAATCTCTCTTCTTTAGTTGACATTTATTCCCTTTTCTACTAAGGGGAGAGGGATGGTGGCTCAGTGGTTGAGCATCAGCTTGGTCAGCAGAAGGTCCCAGGTTCAATCCCTGGCATCTCCAACTAAAAAGGGCCCAGGCAAGTAGTCGTGAAAAACCTCAGCTTGAGACCCTGGAGAGCCGCTGCCAGTCTGAGTAGACAAGACTCACTTTGATGGACTGAGAGTCTGATTCAGGATAAGGCAGCTTTATATATTCATATGTTCACAAGGAATGAAGGCAACTTTAAGGGAGGGATAGTAGCTCAGTGATCGAGCATCTGCTGGGTAAGCAGGAGGTCCCAGGTTCAATCCCCGGCATCTCCAACTAAAAAGGGTCCAGTCATGAAAAACCTCAGCTTGAGACCCTGGAGAGCCGCTGCCAGTCTGAGTAGACAAGACTGACTTTGATGGACAGAGGGCCTTATTAAGTATAAGGCAGCTTCATATGTTCATGTGCCATGTGTTCATATGTTCAAATAAATGTCATACCCCATCCATGGTCAAGTAAAAAACCTTAATTTTTTGTCATTTAATATGGCGAACATAATCAGTAAAAGTTGAGTTAAAGTTAAAAAGACAAGCTAAAATTGAACTTTCCAGAAAATAGAAAGGGGAACTAGGGGATCTGCTATCTTGGACTAGATTCTCACCAACAGGGATGAACTGGTTGACGGTAAAAATAGTGGGTAGTAGTGACCATGTAATTTTGACATTTATTGTCTTGGGGAAGGGAAAAGTTGTGGACAGACATATAGGTTGGACTTCTGGAAAGCAAATTTTAACAAACAGAAAGTTATGCTCATAGAATCCCGTGACCAGAAATACTTAAGGAGAAGGGAGTTCAAGAGGGGTGAGAATTTCTTAAAAGCAAAATCCTGAAGGCCCAATCACAAATGATTCCTGAGAGAAGGAAAAACGAGAGGAACCTAATGAAGCCAGGGTAGCTCCATAAACAACTTCCTAAGCACCTGAGAAGTAAAAAGGACTTGTTTAGGAAATGAAAGCAGAGCATTATAACCAAGGATGAATATAAACAAATAACCAGTGCTTGTAGAGAGAAAGTCAGGAAAGCTAAAGCTCAGTAGCGAGAGATGCAAAAAAAACAACAAAAGAGGTCAAAGTAAGGAAAAGAGCAAAGACATAGTGGGCCCATGGCAGGTACCGGCAGGGCCGGCTCGCCCACTAGGCAAACGAGGAAATTGCCTAGGGTGCTAGCAGGACGGTGCGCCAAATTCAGCCTTCCCCCCGCCCCCTAGGCAAATGCCTATTTGCCTCCCCAGCCTCCTCCTCCCTCCCTCCCTCCCTTCCTTCCTCTTGGTTTTAATGCCAGGAACTGGCAGTAAAGCACTGCATTCCCGGGGCTCTTTAGAGGCCTCCCGCTGCTGATCAGCTGCTTCATCCTTGCCGCTGCTACTGGCCCCGCTCTGATCGTGAGTGATCTGGAGGGGTGGCATAGGAGCTGCCAGCCCCCAGTGTGGTTTTACCAGCTGATTGGTGGGGGGTGCCTTTAAAAAGCCCTAAGAATGCAGCACTTTGCTGCCGGTTCCCAGGCATCAAAATTGGGAGGGAGGGAGGAGGCGGTGCTGCAGAGGGGGGCGGGGGCAGTGGGCAGCAAGGCTGCCTGGGGCACTGTGCGCCCTAGTGCTGGCCCTGGATACAGGAAAGGGAAACTGTAACATGTGATGAAGAGAGGACAGAGCTGCTCAATTCCTACTTCTCCTCAGTCTTCTCTTCTGAGGGAAACTGCTCAATGTGGCAAAAAACAGAACACATGATGAGGGAAGGAGTTGCAGCCTAGGATCGGCACAGGGGTAGTACAGAAACACCTAATTTAAACGAAACAAAGTCCTTGGGGCTAGATGAGCTGCATCCAAGATGCTAAAAGAATTAGCAGATGCAATTTCTGAGCCTTTGACCATTATTTTTGAGAATTATTAGAGAATGGGAGGTGTTGGAAGACTGGAGGCGGGCAAATGTCCTCATCTTCAGGATGGGGAAAAGGAGGATCCAGGTTACTACCAACCAATCAGCTTGACATCTATACCTGGAAAAAATTTAGAACAAATCATCAGACAGTCAGTCCTTGAGCATTTAGAAAGGATGGCTGTGATTACTAAGAGCCAGCATGGGTTTCTCAGGAACAAGTCACGTCAGACTAACCTTATCTCTTTTTTTGGAAAGTTACACCTTTGCTGGATCAGAGGGATGCTGTAGACGTAGTTTATCTTGATTTCAGTAAGGCTTTTGATAAAGTTCCACATACTGTCCTTGTTGACAAGTGATAAAATGTGGTTTGGATCCTGTTACTGTTAGGTGGATCTGTAACTGGCTGACAGATCGCAACCAGAAAGTCAAAAGTTAAGTAGAAATTAATGCCCTCTTTTTGACCAAGGCTTATATAATAACCCCGTGGTAAAGCTGCAGTACTGCAGTTGGAGCCCTCTGCTCACAACCTGAGTTCAATCCCAGCGGAAGCTGGTTCAGGTAGCTGGCTCCAGGTTGACTCAGCCTTCTATCCTTCGGAGGTTGGTAAAATGAGTCCCCAGCTTGCTGGGGGAATGTGTAGATGACTGGGGAAGGCAGTGGCAAACCACCCCGTAAAAAGTCTGCCGTGAAAACGTTGTGAAAGCAATGTCACCACAGTCAAAAACGACTGGTACTCGCACAGGGGACTACCTGCGATTGACAGACATTCTCACATTTTGACTTATTGCTGTTTTATTGCTTTCGCTTACTCATGCTACTCTGATCAAAGGTTTGCTGAATGTGTTAATTTTACTATTCTGTCATTGGATCTTAAATTTGTACCATTTTGCCTTCTGAACCACTGCCTCCCAGCTATATGTAGTTCTGCCCACTGTCCCTGATTCTTCATCTGACGAAGTGTGCTTGGAGCACATTCTGGATAAAACTGTGCTGGTCTTCGACTCCAACTTCCTGACAGTCAGAGCAGCTTCTTCGTGCAACCGGCTTCCCTGGGGTGTGGTGGGCTTTCTTGCTTCCCAGAAGGCCGTTCTGTGGATTTAGGCAGATCGTGAGAAGGAGACAAGAAGGGCTGCACCAGGACTTCACTCTTGTGGCAGTTTTTCTCCAGGCTGGTTTGGCCAGAGATACTGGAGGGGTTTTGCCATCTTCTGGGCATGGAGCAGCGGTCACTGTGAGGGGGGGGAGGGGTCATTTGTGAATTTCCTGCATTGTGCAGAGGTTTGGACTAGATGATCGTGGAGTCCTTCCCCACTCTAGGATTCTATGAATTTTAAGAGTTAGTATGAATTGAAAGGCATTGTGGGTTTTTTACATTTTTTGGTTTGACGTAACAGCTTACCGGTAGGGTGGTTAAAAAACCAAACATACATTCTTTTGAGTGATGTTTTTGTTGTCCCCATATGTTGTTCCCTTTTTTGGTCCTGAAAGTCCCCTAAAATAGGCCTGAATATAGTGCCTAAGCCCTGTAGAGGCTGCCGGGGAGAGGAGGGGGAGCTAGGCTTTTCCAGACCTGTCTGAGGTGCCTGACTCTTGACCCTTCAGCGAGCCTTTCAGTCTCTCTTTTCCTCCTGGTCTCCCTAGAAGATGGTTCTGGGGTTCTTAGCTGGGTATTTTTCTGTCTTTCCAGAGGAGAAGAGCAAGCAGACTCCCTCATTCAGTGCACTCCCCTTGAGTGGCAGATCAGCCCTGCAGGGAAGCAGAAGTGGGGTGCCCAAATGTGAAGTGTGCAGCCCCTGCCCTACCTCCACCTGGTGGGGAGAGGCTGTCTCGCTGCACACTCCAGCCTGTGTGCGGGCCCTGCTCCGGCGCTGAGGCAACTCTCTCTTTTCCTCCTCTAGAGCAAGAGGAGTCCTTTGAGTTCATCCTTGTGTCTCTGACGGGCCAGACGTGGCTCTTTGAGGCCTCCACACAGGAGGAGAGGGAGCTGTGGGTGCAGGCCATCGAGAGCCAGATCTTGGCCAGCCTCCAGAGCTGCGAGAGCACCAAGAACAAGGTAGAGGGGCTCTGCTCGCAAGGAGGCTCCAAGCCCACTCTGCCCCTGGCGGGGTGGGGGGGGGGTGAGCTGTGGCTTGTGGGTTGCACTGGAGGCAGCTTCTCCGTCTGGGAAGAGGGCTGCAGTGTGGAAAGAGCACCTCTGGGCAGATGCAGAGTGCCTTTCTCTTGCCACAGAGTGAGCTGGGCATCCAGCTCCAGGCTGGCTTTTCCAGGCATGTCAGGGCAGGGTGTGGCTGATGACCACAGTGCCAGAGGGCAATGTTGAGGAGGCCTCTGCTGGAGCGAGTGCCAGAGCCGGTCCGAGGGCTGAGGTGGAGGAGACTGAGCGGCCGTCTTCCTTTCTTTCAGACACGGCTGGGCAGCCACAGCGATGCGCTGGCCCTCCAGTCCATCCGCACGGTGCGTGGCAACAGCTTCTGTGTCGACTGCGATGCGCCCAGTGAGTGACAGCCAGCCTGGAAAGGGAGGAGGAGGGCTCTTCCCACCACTCCGCTCCCCGCCCCCCCCCCCCCCGCTCTTCTGCAGGGCTTGCAACAGGAGCCAAAAGGGCAAGCAGTCTGGGAGCAGGAAGGGGAGTTTGCCCGAAGGCCCTTGACACAGGAAAAATGGAGCGCTCTGAACCCCACAGAAGCGGGAGGCAGAAGGGCCGGCTCCAGCCCTCCGGAGGACAGCCCGGGGCCCTTGCCAGGAGGGGAGGGGAAAGTGTCCCTCCCTCGTGGTGTCCTGGGGGGCCCAGGGCTTTCAAAGCAGGCTGGAAGGAACCGGTGGCCTTGGCTCGAGCCAGAAGCATTGCACTGATGGGGAATGCACCGTGAAGGGCTGGGGTGGGGGTGGGGGGGCACAGGGATGGACTCCTCGAAAGCTGACTTTTTCCTCCCTCCTTTCCTCCTCAGACCCCGACTGGGCCAGCCTGAATCTGGGGGCCCTCATCTGCATTGAGTGCTCTGGCATCCACCGCCACCTGGGCACCCACCTGTCGCGCGTCCGGTCCCTCGACCTGGACGACTGGCCCCTGGAGCTGGTGGCAGTGATGACCGCCATTGGGAACACACTGGCCAATTCCATTTGGGAAGGGGCCATGGAGAACTACCCCAAACCAGGCCCAGAGAGCTCCAGGTACGTGGGCTGGTCTGTGGTCTGCCTCTGCTTGGTTGACGGCTCCTTGCAAAGGGCAGATGGGGGGAGGGGGAGGGAGGAGCCCCCATGCGTGGGGAAAATGCTTCTGTGCCTTGAGGCTGAAAACTGGACTGGACCCCTTTGGGCTGATGCTGGGCAGCTCTGGGGTTTGTGTTGAAATGCATTCACAGCTGTGTGAGAGCTGATAGGAAGGCTTTGCCCATTTTGTAACTTTCAAGGGGTTTCTATGCCAAAACAGACCCATAGGAGAGCCAGCTTGGTGTAGTGGTTAAGTTTGCGGACTCTTATCTGGGAGAACCGGGTTTGATTCCCCACTCCTCCACTTGCAGCTGCTGGAATGGCCTTGGGGCACCCATAGCTCTAATAGAGAGCCAGCTTGGTGTAGTGGTTAAGTTGGCGGACTCTTATCTGGGAGAACCGGGTTTGATTCCCCACTCCTCCACTTGCACCTGCTGGAATGGCCTTGGGTCAGCCATAGTGGTTAAGTGAGCGGACTCTTATCTGGGAGAACTGGGTTTGATTCCCCACTCCTCCACTTGCACCTGCTAGCATGGCCTTGGGTCAGCCATAGCCCTGGCAGAGGTTGTCCTTGAAAGGGCAGCTGCTGTGAGAGCCCTCTCCAGCCCCACCCACCTCACAGGGTGTCTGTTATGGGGGAGGAAGGTAAAGGAGATTGTGAGCTGCTCTGAGACTCTTCGGAGTGGAGGGGGGGATATAAATCCAATATCTTCATCTACCTCACAGGGTGTCTGTTGTGAGGGAGGAAGGTAAAGGAGATTGTGAGCCGCTCTGAGACTCTTCGGAGTGGAGGGCGGGATATAAATCCAATATCTTCATCTACCTCACAGGGTGTCTGTTGTGGGGGAGGAAGGTAAAGGAGATTGTGAGCCGCACTGAGACTCTTCGGAGTGGAGGGCAGGATATAAATCCAATATCTTCATCTACCTCACATGGTGTCTGTTGTGGGGGAGGAAGGTAAAGGAGATTGTGAGCTGCTCTGAGAGTCTTCGGCGTAAAGGGCGGGATATAAATCCAATATCTTCATCTACCTCACAGGGTGTCTGTTGTGGGGGAGAAGGGAAAGGAGATTGCGAGCCGCTCTGAGACTCTTTGGAGTGGAGGGCGGGATATAAATCCAATATCTTCATCTACCTCACAGGGTGTCTGTTGTGGGGGAGGAAGGGAAAGGAGATTGTGAGCCGCTCTGAGACTCTTTGGAGTGGAGGGCGGGATATAAATCCAATATCTTCATCTACCTCACAGGGTGTCTGTTGTGGGGGAGGAAGGGAAAGGAGATTGCGAGCCGCTCTGAGACTCTTTGGAGTGAAGGGCGGGATATAAATCCAATATCTTCATCTACCTCACAGGGTGTCTGTTGTTGGGGGGGGGGAAGGTAAAGGAGATTGTGAGCCACTCTGAGACTCTTTGGAGTGGAGGGTGGGATATAAATCCAATATCTTCATCTACCTCACAGGGTGTCTGTTGTGGGGGAGGAAGGTAGAGGAGATTGTGAGCTGCTCTGAGACTCTTCGGAGTGGAGGGTGGGATATAAATCCAATATCTTCATCTACCTCACAGGGTGTCTGTTGTGGGGGAGGAAGGGAAAGGAGATTGTGAGCCGCTCTGAGACTCTTCGGAGTGGAGGGTGGGATATAAATCCAATATCTTCATCTACCTCACAGGGTGTCTGTTGTTGGGGGGGGGGAAGGTAAAGGAGATTGTGAGCCACTCTGAGACTCTTTGGAGTGGAGGGTGGGATATAAATCCAATATCTTCATCTACCTCACAGGGTGTCTGTTGTGGGGGAGGAAGGGAAAGGAGATTGTGAGCTGCTCTGAGACTCTCCGGAGTGGAGGGCAGGATATAAATCCAATATCTTCATCTACCTCACAGGGTGTCTGTTGTGGGGGAGGAATGGAAAGGAGATTGTGAGCCGCTCTGAGACTCTTCGGAGTGGAGGGCAGGATATAAATCCAATATCTTCATCTACCTCACAGGGTGTCTGTTGTGGGGGAGGAAGGGAAAGGAGATTGTGAGCCGCTCTGAGACTCTTTGGAGTGGAGGGCGGGATATAAATCCAATATCTTCATCTACCTCACAGGGTGTCTGTTGTGGGTGGGGGGGGGAAGGTAAAGGAGATTGTGAGCCTCTCTGAGACTCTTTGGAGTGGAGGGCGGGATATAAATCCAATATCTTCCTCTACCTCACAGGGTGTCTGTTGTGGGGGAGGAAGGGAAAGGAGATTGTGAGCTGCTCTGAGACTCTTCGGAGTGGAGGGCGGGATATAAATCCAATATCTTCTTCTTCTTCTTATAGCCAGAAAATTCCAGAAGAGGGGGGGGGGGCAGGGGAAAAAAATTTCGGCTGGAGGGCTTTGGTGGCCCCCCTCTAGCCCCGGTCCCTGCACTGCTCTGGTGGCCCTGCTCCCCTCCATCTCCCTCCCAACTCACCAACGTGGTGGAACAGTGAAGAGGGGGTTTCAGGGGCTCTTTCAAGGTGCCCCCCCTCCCCTCACTGACCACGTCACTGGTGGGAAAAGTCGCTCCGAGGCCGGCGGTTCCTACGCTGGCTTTCTGGTGCACTCAGCAAGCTCAGTGCTGGGATAGTGCTCAACTTGCTGAGGGCACTGGAAAACTAGCTTACGAACTGCCGACCTCGGAGCGACTTTTCCTGCCAGTCACGTGACCGGTAGGGGGGGCGCCTTGAAAGAGCCCCTGAAGCCCGCTCTTCACTGTTCCACTGCGTTGAGGGGGAGGCGCCTGCAGAGTGGGGTGGAGAGAGCGGGGACTGGAGAATGGAGGGGCTGGAAGGGTCCAGGGGGGTTGTGCCCTTCTTTCCTCCCCCTCCTCAGGTCTGTCACCTGGGCAAGGCCATTGGCCACCTACAGGAAGGCAGAGGTGAGGAGGTCTGCTTTCAGCTGGGGGGGAGGGGGGCATGTGCCCAAGAGGTGCCCCCAACCAGCATCCCCACCTTAGCCAGGCTTCTTCCTCGAAAGGTGCCCCGTGCCCACTCTCTGGAGTCTCGGGCCTTGCCATCTTCCTGAAGGGAGTGGTCTGGCCATCAGCGGGAGAGAGGCAGGAGTGAGTGTGATGGTGGAAGACGGGCCAGATTGCAATGGGCATGCATCCATAAATGGGGGGGGGGGGGGCGGTGAGAGAATTCTCTCTCCCCCCCTTTGCCAATCTAGATGCTCACGTCCAGCTCAGGTGGCCTGTGGTTTAACCCCCACTGCAGGGCAGCTGAGAGGCATGGGGCTGGGGAGAGCCCCCTTCCAGCCAGCTTGAGCGAGAGGGAGGGGGCTCAGTTTCAAGGCCCAGCTGAGAAGCAGTGTGGGACCAAAGAGGCCAAGAGCAGGGGCAGTTCCGGGGCTCCCTCCTCGAGACCCCCAGAGCAGAAGAGTCAGGGCTGCCTGCAGAATGTGGAAGCTGCCTGGAGTCTGAGGAGACACAACAGGAACCCCGGGGGCCTCGTCCTGAGGTGGGCTGGGGGGCATCTTGCCTCTCTCCCTGGCAGCATCCACAGTGAGCCACGGAGTCCCCTGCCTGTCGGACTGTGGTGTGATGGGAGAGGCCAGAGCCCCTCTCCCCGTGCAGTGGGCTCCCAGGCAGGGGATGAAGTCCCAGCGGGAGGTTTCCACCAGCCCTGTGCCTTTAGTCTTGAGGGCACCCACTGAGCGAGGATTTGAAGGCGGGTCCCTTGGAGACATCACTGGCCCTGCTGCCTTGTCACTCTGTCAGTAGCTGACCGCAGAAATCACTTCTCCAAGAAGCCTGACCCAAAAGTCCCGGCTGGAAGGCAGGAGACAGAGGACACTGCTGTTCGCCCACCCCGCCCCCAGAAGTTCTCTGAAGCTGCCCCTCCTCCACCTGGACCGAAGCCCAGATCTCTGTGGCTGAGCAGCTGGCTGTCTCCTTGCTTGGACCAGAGGGGGAGGGGGCAGTCTGAGCACATGCCTGGGCCCCTCTGGCCCACTCCGAGGGCCTCGGCAAACTGTTACAGTCTCTGTATGGTGCCCACGGACACCATACAGAGACCTCTGCCTTTAGAAACTATATAAAAACAGAGAACGTCTTTGATCCGTTTGGTTGCCCCTCAGAAGTCTGGGGCCCTCTGCGCCTGCCTCATTTCACCACAGGGCCGAGTTGTCTCTCTGCATGTCGTCAGTCCCCCCCCCACCCCCCCAGAGGTTTTTGGCTATGCTTGGAGCAGGGTTCCCTCTAAGCTGAGTAGTGAGGGTGAGCTAGCTCAGTTTTTTAGCTTCTGGCTCACACACTTTGGTCTTAGCATAGGAAGGGTGGCCCCAGAGCAAGCTGATTTCTGCAGGAGCTCACAACTAAGCAGAATTTTTGCTCACAAGACTCCGCGGCTCAGAGGGAGGATTGGCTTCGGGTGGGGCAGGCAGGCCTTTGCTCTTCTGACTGGCAGGTGCCCACGAAAGGCAAGGCTGTTGCTTCTCCCCGAGGTGCCCAGCAAGGTTCTCCTGACCCAGCATTGGCTGCAGAAGGATCCCAAGCTGGGCAGGGAGTCTCTCCCCTCCCCCCCAATGGATAGCTGAGAGTCAGAACTGCCCAAACACCCCCCCCCCAGCCGACTTCTGCAAATGTCTTCCCACCCACTGGGTGAAGTTGCAGGCTGCACCCAGGGCCTGAGGAGGCCCAAACACACCCTGCGCTCTGCCCCCCCCCCCCATCCATCCGTCCTCCTTGGCCCAACCAGCCCACAGGCAGGAACCGAATGGTGCATCACAGCAGTCAGAGGCCTCCAGCCATGGGGGCCTGGTGCTCAGGTGTCCTGGATGGCAGAGAAGGGGTTAAGCAAGCTGCCTGGCTGCGTGGGCCCCAGGGGGGCCTGCCTTGTTTGTGCCTATCGGAGTCCCTCTGTCTGTCTGTCACTCACTCCTCCGACACCCAGACAAGAGCCTTTTCTCCTGCCTTATCAGTGGATAAGAGCAGGTCAGGGGGCAGGGAGCCAGTGAGCATGCTCTGTAGCCAGCGTGGCGTGTGCTCAGGAAGATACAGATGGATAGAATGGGGAGCAGATAGCGGGGGTGGGGTGCAGCATCGATCCGGGGCCCCTCAGCGCCAGCGCCTTTGTGTGGGCAGAGAGACAGCTGGGGCGATAATGCCGCCTGCCCCCCTCCTCCTCCGCCGGCCATGGGGTCTCCGGATCGATGGCAGTCGGGGGGGGGGGAGGGAGGGAGTGGGTGGCTGGTGTGCCCCCCCCCACCTCTGTCTGCTCCACATCCTTGTCCTTCTGCAGGGAGGAGAAGGAGCGCTGGATCCGGGCCAAGTACGAGCAGAAGCTCTTCCTGGCCTCCTTGCCGCACTCCGACGTCCCCTTGGGCCAGCAGCTGCTGCGGGCTGTGGTGGAAGACGACCTCCGGGCAGTGGTGACTCTGCTGGCCCACGGCTCCAAGGAGGAGGTGAACGAGACCTATGGGGATGGGGACGGCCGCACCGCTCTGCACCTCTCCAGCGCCATGGCCAACGTGGTCTTCACGCAGCTGCTCATCTGGGTAAAGCCACAGCCTGACCTGGGAGCCAGGGCCGTGCCCGGGACAGCTGGCTCGCCCAGCCTGTGAGCCCCTAGGGAAGGCTGCGGGTGGGGGGGTTGCCACACAGCTTGCTGACCCCTGGGTGACTGGCTTGTCTTGTCTCCTTTGCCCCTGCAGTACGGAGTGGATGTGAAGAGCCGAGATGCCCGCGGACTGACCCCGCTCGCCTACGCCCGTCGTGCCGGCAGCCAGGAATGCGTGGACATCTTGCTCCAGCATGGATGCCCCAGCGACTCTGCCATGGCCTCCCTGACGCCCAGTCTGCCCCGCCGAAACATCAACAACAACGCCTCCTCGGGCACGCTGCCCTTAGACTCCTGCTCTGCGGCCCACTGAGCACGGGCCAGGCCACGGGGCTCCTGCCCAGGTGACCTGGGCTTCTGGGAAGGGCTCCTGGGAGCTCCCTGCTCCAGGACAAAGGGAAGGTGGGGCTGCAAACACTCCTGCCCTGACTGCTGGGCTTTCAGTGCCCAGCCCCTCCGCCCGCCCGCCCGTCTCAGTCCCTTGTGTATAAAATGTACATTGGAAATATTTATATGACGTTCTGTAAATAAGGTGTCTTTTCTGTGTGTGAAAGAGAGAGAGAGGCAGAGGGAGAGGGCGGACCTGCGATGGACCTGCAGCAATGGAGCAGCTGCCCAATAAAGTCATGCCCCCCCCCCGTTGCTCCCCGCAAGTGCCCTGCTGGCTGTGCACTCTCCTTCTTGCATGGGGGGCAAGGGGTGCGCAGTGGGTGACCAGGAGGAGAGGCCCCCCCAGGGAGGAGGCAGAGGTGGCTCCAGGCAGCCCATCAGGGGAGGGGAGGGGAGGGAGCACCCAGGACGTGTGGCCATCTCCTTCTGCCTGCCTCCCTGCCCGGCTGTGGGGGGTGGGGAACTGAGAAATGCGCAGCAGCAGCTCTGCCCGCCCCCCCCCCCCCCGGTCCACTGGCTTTCCAGGCTTTGCCTGTGCTGGGGGTCCCGCTCCCCACCCCCCTTTTTGTCCTGGGAATGTTTTTCTCACCAAATACAGCTCAGGTGAGTAAAAACAAGCTGGAACCACTTTCAGCCTGTGGCAAGCTCATGGCTCCCCCCCCCCTCGGAACATGGCCTGGAAAGGGATCTTGCTGGCCTCCCCCTCCTCCTCCTCTGACCCAAGGGGGTCCCCCCCCCCCCACACAGAGGCATTGATGGCCCGGGGAGGAGGCAGTTCTGGCCAGGGAACGGGGGGGGGGAGGCTAGCCGGAGCTGACCCACTGGACGGACATACTGAGGAGGAGGAGGACTTTGAGGGCTCCTGGATGCCTGGCTGTGCGCACAGTGGCGGCAGTGTTCCAGTGCGCAGCTGTATGGGATCGGGGCCCTGGCACGGTGACCTCTATGCCCACCGATTCCTGCTGCTTCGTGGTGGCTGCGGACAGCTTCCTTCTCAAAGGGTTTGGCTTGGGAACACGCAGGGTGGACTTCCAGAGGTGGGCTGCCACACAGGCATGGGCAGAGACCTTTACCATCGCTGAGCGGAGGGGGGCACAGGGGGCTACGGCATGAGTGTGTTTCTTGGGGACGCTGAGGCCTGTGTCCTGGGTGGTGGGCAGGCAGTGTGTGTGTGGGGGGGGACTTGACCAGGGAGGGTCAGAGCAAGGCAGCCTGGGCCACAGCATTGGAGCTCCCCTCCTTGGAAAGGGAAGCCCTGCCTCAGTCCCCCTCCAGCCGAGGTACAAGGGGTGGGGCAGGGGAGCTCTGGGCCTTTGCGGAGGGGGAGGAGGCACCGGCGGAGTTGCTTTCTTGTGCGCCAGGGCCAGGGGGTCCAGTCAGGGTCTCACTGTGAGCCAGAGCCCCTATCTTTCCTCCCCCACACCCCGCCGGCCCCAGGGTACCCCCGGGCCTCTGGCGGGAAGAAGGCTGCCCGGTGGGGAGGGGGCTCAGTGCCAGCCGAGGACCTGGGTGCGAATCCCACTTCTGCCAGGATAACCTTGGGCGGGCCCTTGCCCTCGGGCGAAGGGGGGGGAGGAAGAAGCACTCCAAGGGGCGCCCAGAGTCCATAGAAAATAACTTTTATTGACTTTCACCACCAGGCTGCAGCACGGCACAGAGGAGACACCGCGGGGCGGGGCGGGGGGGGGGGGTCTTCTGTACATGGCGTGGGGGGGGGGCTGCCGGCCGCTCCTCCCGCTCAGGGGCGCTGGCCCTGCTCCAGCTGCTGGTGCTGGCTGCGGACGGCGAAGCGGTTGACGTGGACGGGGATGGGCACGACGATCTTGGGGTTGCGGACTGGCTCTCCGGCGCGCCCGCTGACGTTGCCGGCCTTGATGCGCTTCCACTTGGCGCGCCGGTTCTGGAACCAGATCTTGACCTGCACCTCGCTGAGCTTGAGCGCGTGCGCGATCTGCGAGCGCTCCGTCAGCGACAGGTACTTCTTGCAGTGGAACTCCTTCTCCAGCTCCAGCAGCTGCTCGCTCGTGAAGGCCGTGCGCCGCCGACGGCTCTTGCCCGGCCCCGACGACGAGGAGGAGGAGGAGGAGGCGCCTCCCGCCGGACCCCCTCCGCCGCCGCCGCCCGCCTCGCCCCCCCGCTTGCCCTTGCTCTTGGGCCCGAGCGCTCCAGCCCCACCCCCGCCCGCCCCGTCCAGGCCCGGCTCCTCGTCGCTCTCCGCCGAGCTCTCGTCGTCCTCCTCGCGCTCGCTGCCGCCCGCCGCCTCGCCCGCCTTCTCCTCGTCCGAGCTGTAGGCCTTCCCCTCTGCCCCAGAGAGAGAGAGAGAGAGAGTCAGCGCGGCTGCTCAGAGGGCCGGCCCAGCCCCAAGGCCGCCCACCCTTCCCAAAGCAGGAGGCCAGCGGCCAGCACCCTTTGGCCTCATCCGAGCTCCCCTGCCAGCCCGGCCCGGCGACTGTGCCCCCCAGCGGCCTCCCCTCCAGCGGCCTCCCCTCCAGCCCAGCCTGGCGCAGGGGGCAGCCAGCAGTGGGGGGCTCCGGCGCACCCCCCCCCCGCCGCAGTCTCAGCCCAAGCGAGCCCACGCAGCTGCCCCACATCTGAGCCCCGCCGCCCGCCCAATGACCCTGGAGGTCCGTCCACCTCTTCTGGGGCTCTCTGGTGCAGCGGGCTCTCAGTCCGCCGCTGCGTCCCTCCCCGGCCCTCGCCTCGCCTTCCCTTGAGCTCCCCTCCAGGCTCAAGGCCAGGCCTTCCCCAGCCACTGGGGGGCGCCAGGGAGGAGCCCGCCCCCCCCCCATCTCCCCCGGCCGCGTCCTGCTGCTGCCCTCTTCTGCCTGCCTGTGGCGGCGCCGGCTCTTTGGCTTGCCGCGGCCTTCGGAGCCCCCACGCCAGCCCCCCCACCCCCACCCCGTTGCCTGCTGCCTGGCAGCCTCTAGCCGCCCCGAGGGGTGGGCAGACCGGCCCCAGACCAGAGCACAGCCCCAGCCAGCCTGGCGCTCCAAGGCGCTCTTGCTGGAGAGGGGACCCCGCCACACCCGGGTGCTTCTTTCGCCTGGGACTTCGCTTTCGCCCCAGAGGCCCGGCCTGGCCTGGCCACCCCCAGGTCGCTGCCGCCGAGTTAGTTCATCCCCGCCCGCCCGCTTGATCGGCTCGCCCGTCCTAGCTGCACAACAGCCCTGTGAGGAGGCAGCCAGAGCCGCTGAGGCTGAGAGCGAGCGAGAGAGAGGGGGGGGGGGGCTGCCCAGGAAGCTGCGGGAGGAGGCCCTGGTGTAACAGGGGGGCCAGCAGGCAAGGCAGCGCTGCTTGGGAAGGTCTCTGCCCTCCCCCTGCTTACAGCGAGGCTTTTCACAGCATGTAGTGCCCGCCCGGTAAAGTCCGAGAGCTCAGTGGAGAAAGTGGGACATTTCGGGAAAGAGCGAAAGAAGCTCCGGTGATTTTGGTCCCTTTTGCAACGAGTGGAATAAGTGGTGCTGCTGCGCTCGAATGGTGGAGCGGGGCCATTTCCCTGCAAGAAGGGACCGCGCTGCGTTATAACACCGGGAGCTGCACCTCAGTCTCAAGTGGTTTTGTGGTTTGCTTTGATGGAAATAATCTTGGTAACAGTTAATATGTTATTAGGTGTTTAACTAGTTCGGAGTTTTCAGTCTTCTAAAATTTAACTTAATTTCCAGTAGTCCAACCTACGATGATGTCCAAAATAGAATACTCGTTCGTTTAGGGCAGCTTGCGCCCCTCCCTCCCGCTCTGAGCTGTCCCAAGGGAAAGATGGGGGGCTTGGGGGCAAGGGCGAGCGCAGCAGGGGGGGGGGACGGGGGGGGACGGGCTGTTCTCCTTACAGAAAAATAAAGACATTTGTACTTTTAAATTCCATGGATATACCAGCACACTAGCTAAGGTATAAATGACGGTTTTATGTTGTGCGATCTGTAAAAGAAGGTCAGGCATGACATATGTTGTTGCATATATTTCAAGCCACCACCACCACCACCCCCGAAAAAGCGGGAGGCTCCCCTCCCTCCCTCCCTCCTTCCCTCCCAACATGGCTTCAAGATTTGGCCTTCTCTCCTCCAGTCCCTCTCCCCCCCTCCCAGAACTTGGCCCCCCTTTGCTGAATCTGGAGCGCGCCTGTGTCGCCCGCCGGCCTGCGCCAAGCAGCTCTGCAGGGCCTGACTGGGAGGGCCCCTGTGGGAAGGAACGGGACTTGCCCCCCAGCGGAGCGGCCTCGGGCCCTGCGCAAGGGGTAGCAGAGGAGGCCTGCTGGGCGCCAGAGTGGGCGGGGGTGGGCAGCAGCCTTCCCCGGGCCCCCAGCCTCTGCGGCTCAGCCCAAAGGAGCTCTGCTCTGCTGCGGGAGGAGGAGGAGCAGCCAGGTGCCGGGTCAGATCCCACCCTTGACCTGGAGGGGGCGGCATCCCCCCCCCGCCCGCGATCGGAGGAGCCAGCCCCAGCGGGACCCCAGCGCGCCTAGGCTCCCCGGCCCCAGGGCGCCCTGGCTGCTCCTTCCCTCTTGCCGGCTCCTCTCCGCGCAGCCAGGCCAGGCCAGGCCAGACAGCAGCCGCAGCTCTCCCCCAGCCCAGCTCGCCCGGCCAGTCCGAGTCCCGGAGGGTGGAGCTCCTGCGGGGGGGAGAGGCGCCCCCTTCCTCTGCGCTGCAGCCCTCGAGTGCCCCCCCGCCGCGCCTGATGCCAACCAGTCCGCCCCTGGCAGCACCACCCCCCGCCAGCCAGCCAAGGGAGGAGGCAGCGGCAGCAGGGCAACAGCCCCCCCCCCCCCCAGTCACCGAAGTCCCGGCCTCTCTCGCTGGCTCGCGGGGGGTGCGTCTTCTCCTGCAGCGCATCCGGCCTCAGGGGCCCCGGGCGGCGGGGCAGGCACAAGGCGGCTCACAGCCCTCCGGCTGGGGGTCTTGTCATGCAGCGGGCGGCCTTCTGGGGGGGCACTCCTCGCCCCCTCGCCCCAGCGCCAGCCCTTGGGCAGCCCCCCGGAGGGCAGCGGGCACAGCCGCGCCTCCTCCCCTCCAAAGGACAGGCTAAAGGGACAGGAGCACGCCAGAAGGGGCAGGCCGGCCTCCCCGAGCCACACGCCGCCTTCCCGCTTCTGGGTGCTCAAGCCCACCCTGCCTGCCCCCCGGGCCTCTGGGGGGTGGGGGGATCAGAATGGACTAACGAATAAGAAGGACCCTGAGAGTGGATTCGCGTCCCCACAATAAACCCGCGAGAGCAGCGCAAAAAGCTGGTGAGCGGAGCTGGAGTTCAGCAGGAATGTCTGGGAAAGCCGGACTCGGCTGCAGCCGGCACCTCCCTAGGGGAAGGGCCAGCGGTCCTGGTGCCCCCCTGCGGCTCTGCCAGCTCTGCTCCGCTCCCCTCAGCCCGGCGCCTGGCCCAGGCCAGCCCACGCAGGACGAGGAGAAAAGGAGGAGGAGGGGGAAGAGGAGGAGGCAGAGGAAGAGGAAGAAGAAGGGGGGAGGAGGAGGAGGAGGAAGAGAAGGAGGAGGAGAAAAGAAGGAGGGGGAAGAGGAGGAGACGGAAGAGGAAGAGGAGGAAGAAGGGGGAAGGAGGAGGAGAAGGACGGGAGGAGGAAGAGGAGGAGGAGGAGAAAAGGAGGAGGAGGGGGAAGAGGAGGAGGAGGCAGAGGAAGAGGAGGAAGAAAGGAGAAGGAGGAGGAGAAGGAGGGGAAGGAGGAGGAGGAAGAGAAGGAGGAGGAGGAAGAGGAGGAGGGGGAAGGAGGAGAAGGAGGGGAAGGAGGAGGAGGAGAATGAGGAGGAGGAAGAGGAGCAGCAGGAGGAAGAGGAGCAGCAGGAGGAAGAGGAGCAGGAGGAGAAGGAGGAGAAAAGGAGGAAGTGGAGGAGGAAGAGGAGGAGGAGGAGGAGAACGAGAAGGAAGAGGAGGAGGGGGAGGGGGAGGAAGAAGTGGATGAGGAGGAAGAGGAGGAAGAAGGGGGAAGGAGGAGGAGAAGGAGGGGAGGAGGAAGAGGAGGAGGAGGAGAAAAGGAGGAGGAGGGGGAAGAGGAGGAGGAGGCAGAGGAAGAGGAGGAAGAAAGGAGAAGGAGGGAAGAAGGAGGAGGAAGAGAAGGAGGAGGAGGAAGAGGAGGAGGGGGAAGGAGGAGAAGGAGAAGAAGGGGAAGGAGGAGGAGGAGAACGAGGAGGAAGAGGAGCAGCAGGAGGAAGAGGAGCAGGAGGAGAAGGAGGAGAAAAGGAGGAAGTGGAGGAGGAAGAGGAGGAGGAGAACGAGAAGGAAGAGGAGGAGGGGGAGGGGGAGGAAGAAGTGGATGAGGAGGAAGAGGAGGAGGCCTGACCTGTTGCCCGGTAGCGGGGGCGGGGGGGGGCCTTCCACCTGCATGCAGAGTTCCCCCAGAAATCTCTCTGGAATGGCACAGACAGGGCGGTTTAGTCCAAGTCCCGAGGCCCGACTTCGGGCACGGGGCACGGAGGATCCAGAAATGCCCGCGGGAGCTGCCGCCTCGCACTCACCAGCCTACCGCCTCTTGGTCCTCCCAGGCCCCTGGCGGGCTCCGCTCCAAGCGGGGAGCTTCCTGCCCCCCTCCCCGTTGCGCACCGCTTCCCTCCGGGCCTCCTGCCGCCCGGCGTCCCCAGCCCCAGCCCCGCCGGCTCTGCGCTCTCGGAGCAGCACCCTGGACAGAGGCGCCTCCACCCCCCCCCCACCCCCGCCCCCGCTGCACGCCCACTCCTCGGGCCCTCTGCTTCGGGGGAAGGCTCTTCCTCGCCCGCGTCCCCCTCCGGGAGAGGCTGGACCCCGGACCTTCTTCCTTCCCGCGCCCCTGCGGAAGGGCTGGGTCGGCGAAGGCTGCCCGGTGGAGGGAAACTCAAGCCGGGGAAAGGCCTTCCAGGCGAAACCCTTCCTCCCACGCCGCCTCTCCGAGCCCGGACAGGAAGGGAGGAAACTTTGCCCGGCGGAGGAAAGTTTCTCCGGCTCGCAGTCCCGGCGGGCAGCTGCAGCCGCTTTCTCCTCCGGGCCCCTGGCCTGGCCACCCCCCTTCCTCCCCGCTGGAGCCAGGACGCCGCTGGGCTGAGGCGCGCAGGGGGGGGGGGGAGAGACCCAGCCCGCCGCCCCCCCACTTGTGGCCCGCCCGCCCGTTGCCCCCCAGTTGGCTGCCTGAGCTGCCTACCTGCCAGGTGAGGGAAGGGCTCGGGGAAGTGGAGGGGCGGCTCGGCGGGCCCCTTGTCCCGACCTGCGGGCAGCTCCTCGGCATCCAGGCTTTCGGCGGCGGCGGCGCTCCGGCGGCGGCAGGGCGGCTCGGTGCTCCCTCGGCCGGCGGCGGGCAGTTCTTGCGCGGGGTAGAAGCCGTCGGGGGCCTCGCCGAAGCTGGGCAGAGCCGTGGTGAGCGCCACCATGGACGGGACGGCTTGGCCGAGGCTGGCGCAGAAGGAGTTGGTGAGGCGGCCGGCGAAGGAGGCGAGTGGCGCCAGCGGGGGGAGCCCGGCGGCGGCGGTCTGCAGCGGCCCGTGGGGGAGCACCAGCGGCCGGTAGGGCATGAACATGGGGTAGCCGGTGTAGAGCAAGGGGCCGGAGCGCGGCGCCGGCGGCGAATGCCCGATGAGCGAGTCAATGGAGAAGGCAGCGCCTTGCCCCGTCGGTCGCTGCATGGCCGCAGAAGCCGCCGTCGCCGCCGCCGCCGCGGGGCCCCCGGGAGCCGCCGCTACTGGCCGCTAGGGCCGGCCGGAGCCCCGCTGGGCGCCAGGCTGGGCGCCGGTGGCGGGCGCGGGGCGGGGCGTCGCTGGCCTCCAGCCTCAGCCGGAAGTCCGGGGCTCTGCCCTGCGGCGGGCGCGGGGGGTGGCGGAGCAGCGGGGCCTCCTTGCAGCAGCGCAGGGTCCCTGGGAGCCCCTCCGCCGGGCTGCGCTGCCGTCTGCCTGCTCGCCTGGCGCTGTCTGCCGAGGGGGCGGGCGGGCGGGCGGGAGGCAGGCAGGCTGAGAGGCGGGGGAGGGGTGCGGAGCGAGGGGGAGGGGTGGCGCTGCCCTCCCAGCCTCTCAGCCTGCCTGCCTCCCGCCCGCCCGCCCGCCGCCGCTCTGGGCTCATCCATCTTCCTCAAATTCCGCTTCAGTTCCCACCGGAGCGGCCCGCCCCGCGCCCGGCCTAGGAGCAGCCGCCAGTTCCCACTGGAGTAGCCCGGGGGGCCCCTGGGAGGGCGCCGCCCCCGCCCGCCTCATCAGCTATTATGGCCCGTGATTGATGAGCGCCAATTACCGGCCGGGCGCACAGGGGCCTTTTGTGGGGCGGGACCAGCTGCTCCGGGGACGCCCCGTCGCTTCCCACCAGAGCTGGGACTTGCCGCGGCCCTGGCGGCCTGGCCAGAGG